>NW_023416314.1:52365983-53565983 GCF_014108235.1 Myotis myotis
CAACTCCACAATAACGCTATAACTTATCCCCATTTTCAGATGAGTAAAGTGAGGCTTAGAGTAACTTGGCTTTGGTTATAATGCTAATAAATGATGGAGAAGATTTCAACTTGTTCTGACTATAAATCCCAAGCTTGTAACTTTTATACTATAGTCCCAATGATATCACTTACTGAATGCTGACTGTATGCTAAGAACTACGCTAGCTGCTTTGTGTAGGTTAGCTCTAATGCCCAAAATAACCTAAAAGAGTGAATGTCATTGTACCCACTTTACAGTAGAGAATATAGGCTCTGGGAGATTAAGTAATTTACCAAAGGTCACAAAACCAATTAGAAGCAACACCAGAGCTTTAACCCTGGTGTGTTTGGCTGCACCCGTTCCACCATATTATGACATGCATATTCCGGTTCCCTTCTCCTCCTCCCCCATAAGACCCTTCCCCATCTCTACATTTCCAGATTCCACCTCTGAGGCTCAGCTAATAGCTTACCTCCTCCAGAAGCCTTTCAGAAACATAGCCCATCATTGCATGCCTATTGCAATTATTTGTGTAACATTCATTTTCCTTGATGAAGACAGATTTGTATTTGTCAGTTCCATGTTCTGTTTGTGTTCTATGTCCCAATCAGTGACTTCATATAAGTGCCCTGTAGCAGGTTCTTCAGCAGTTAGTGCCATCCAAATATCTTACACTACTCTCAATAAGCCTCTAGAGGGGGATAAGCATTCTGTTACATAATTTGTATCCCTCGAGGACCTGGCAGAATCCTAAGCACATATTAGGTCTCACTAATGTACAGATTTGCTCCAATATACTTTAATAGTAGGAAGTTTTCAGTCATAATGCTAACAACAGTAACAGCAAACTGTGTGTGTGTGTGTGTGTGTGTGTGTGTGTGTGTGTGTGTGTGTGTGTTCAAGCCTCATAATGATCAATGATCCAATGATGTAAGTAGTATTCTTATGCCCATTTTACAGAAGGAACTGAGGAACCAAGTTAAGTGACTTGTCCAAAATCACACAGCTAATAAGTGGCACAGTCAGGATCCAAATCCATGTAGTCTCACTCCAGAGTCAACATTCCCTTGACTACTTTACATGCTATTTTCACTCAAATAGACATTGTTCTAAGATTAAACAACTCTCATGCCTTGAAAATGTTAAGACCCACTCATTACTTCTGCTATAAACATAGGAGAAGTTGAGAGGAGATATGGGAAGAAGAGTCTGCTTATAGTAGAAAACCTGAGCAGCAGATACAAAGATGCTGGGAAAGTAAGAAGTAAAAAATAAATAAATTGAGAAGTATTTATCTTTCTAAAAAAAAAATTAGAGTGTGCCAAGTGTGCCGTTTTCACACAAAGGTTCTGTGATTTATAAAGCATCCATGACGACTTTCTCTCATTGATACACCAAATTATACAGCATACTTCAGAGTGAGCAACAATTGTTAGCAAAAACTTTGCAACTCTACACCAGAATCATGTCATCATGAACCAGGGAAACACCATCACCTCTGGATGGACACACAACAGCTGTTCAGAGCTTCAAGAAATGGACCGGATGAAGAGTTCAAGGAAAACAGAATGGAAACATGGAAAACAGAATGTGGATTTCCAAATCTTTTGAACTTTATTAGGTTGTGGCAAAAGTCAGGAAGAAAAGTACAAGACACATTTCTACTTTTTAAAAGGCAATAAGAAAGTATTTATTATTTAGAGATGATGGTAAATAGAAGTAATATAGGTTTATATATAATTCATAATTTATAATTTGCAAAACCTTTTCCTGTACCTTATTTCTTTTAACTCATAATATAATCTGATGAAATCAGTAATGCGATTACCTCTACAAAATCAGCCTTTACAATATGGCCCAGAGAAAAAAACTTTCCATGGTTATGTAGCTGGAAAGTGGTGAAGCTACACCTAAATTCCCAGTCCTCTACGACAAGCCTCCTTTCCTTGTATCATGTGGTTGTCTCTTGAACAAATTGGAAAAGAAGAGGCGTTTGTGATATTGAAAATAAAAAAGTAATAGTAATTTCAAAATAGACAAAGACTGAAGCATAGGAATGACAGGTCTCATCTCTCTTTGCTCTCTGGAGGAATCCCCACCTCTCCTCGTGGGTCGGGACAGTGTAATAATCTGGAACACAGAACCACCACAGAGATCCAAGACACATGAAAAATAAGCCCCAAGATTCAATTCAGGGAAATGCCAAAGGAAAACCAGAGAAAATCTAGAACCTTGAAAATAAAGCAATTTTCCCATATAGGAAACAAAAATCACTCTCCAGAGGAAAATAAAGTAACGCATAATTATGCAGAATAGTTGTGTGGTGTACTGCATGTATGATGAAGAGTATAGGGAGCTAGGGTCTAAAGTTGAAAGAAAAATGTAGAAGCAGGCAAGTCTATCTAGATATTGTTATGGCTACAGAACTTTATGCTGCAAAGTAAAGGAAACTGCCTGCTTCAGAGTTCTATAATTTTTTAAACTTTTATTTATTGATTGATTTTATTTTTTATATATGTATTTTTATTGATTTCAGAGAGGAAGGGAAAGGGGGAGAGAAATAGAAACATCAATGATGAGAAAGAATCATTGATCAGCTGCCTTCGGCACACCCCCTATTGGGGATTGAGCCCACAACCCGGGCATGTGTCCTTGGCCAGAATCAAACCCAGGACCCTTCAATCCACAGACCGACGCTCTATCCACTGAGCCAAACTGACTAGGGCTATTGATTGATTTTAAGAGAGAGAGGAAAAAAACACATCAATTTTGTTGTTCCACTTATTTATGCATTCTTTGGTTGATTCTTGTATGTGCCCTGACCAAGGATCAAACCCCCAACCTTGATGAATTGGGAGGACACTCTAACCAACTGAGCTACCTGGCAACAGAGATCAACACACAAACCTACCCTTTCTCAGAACTAACACATAAAATTCTTTCAGCATTCATATGCAAGGAATGACAAGTCAGACACCTCACTGCAGAGGCAGCCAGTGTGACAATGCTCACAGAGGATATCCCTGTGTACAACTCCAGTTCCATAGCCTTGGAACACTGCCAGTCGAACATGTAAACACTTGGTTCCAGATAAGGAAGGCTCTACTTCACCCAACTATTCTTCTCACTATTATTCTTTTATGAATTAATTCAGAATGTATAAGTATATGCCTGACACTATTCAAGATCCTGGAGATAAAGTAGTGAACAAAATGAAGTCCCTGACTTCATGAGCTTGCATTCTAAGTCCAAATTAAATTACCTCCAAGATTTCTTCCTCCTGGAAGACTCTATGGTTCCACTACTAGAAAAAAAGGCTTAAGTTTCAAGTGTGCTTGGTAGGGGGACACTTTGAGCACCTAAAGGAAAAGGAATCACCTTCTAGCCTCAGTATCTAGCATAATTCTTAATGTGCAGTAAAGATTTTTAAGTGACTGGAGGTAATCACTATATTACACATGTGGAAACTGAGATTCGGGATAGTTAACAGTGGTTAAACAGATGGTAAGTGGTAGAGCTAAAAATGACACCCTAACCTAGTACTATTCTATGAACCCCTAACAATTTTTCTAAAACCACTTAAGACATTTTTTAGGGACTATTCAATTACTAAAGTCAGCTCCCCAAGAGTGAGTCTCTACATTTTCGTTCTGTATCTTTACTTACTTATTAGAACCACACAATTTAACACAATTTTTTCTCTAACTGGGGTCATGAGATAAGATTTCAGATTTTAGAGATGAATGTACCCTAAAAGTCACCTAGTTCTAGTTCCTCACTTTTCAAATGAGGGGACTGAACAGAGAAGGGTAGAAATTTGCCTGAAATCCCACAGTCAATGCAGGGCAGACCTAGCACTGAAACCCAACTCCTCTAACACATAGCTCAACATTATTTTCCACCACCACACTGTGTGCTTCAGGTTCCTTGATGGTAAAAAGGATTTAATTTTTTTAAATTCCCACTAACACTCAGAAGCTATACCTAGTATATTTTACTACTGGCATATTACATTACCCAAAAAAAGTAACTATAAGGAAATTTCATTTTTTAAATATTTATGTACATTTTCTCTTTATATATCTTTTTTTAAAATCTTCATTGTTGAAAGTATTATATATGTCCCCTTTTCCTCCCATTGATCTCTTATAGCGCCCCCACCACACTCCAGGCTTCCAACACCCTATTGTCTGTGTCCATGGGTTATTTAAATGTATATTTTCCTCCTCCGGAAATCTCTATTCCAGTTAGGCTAGAACAGTGATGGCGAACCTTTTGAGCTCGGCGTGTCAGCATTTTGAAAAACCCTAACATAACTCTGGTGCTGTGTCACATATAGAAATTTTTTGATATTTGCAACCATAGTAAAACAAAGACTTACATTTTTGATATTTATTTTATATATTTAAATGCCATTTAACAAAGAAAAATCAAACAAAAAATGAGTTCGCGTGTCACCTCTGACACGCATGTCATAGGTTCGCCATCACTGGGCTAGGGAATTTTTAACAGCTTCTGGCCCAAAAGATTCTAGCAGGAATTACCTAAGCTCACTACTCAGCAAGAATAACCCTATTACTAGAAAAAGTGTGAGGCCTTGTAGAACAAGGCCTTCCCAGGTGAGGTTTCCTGGGAAAATAATTGGATGGCCCAAAGACTTGCATTTTCAGGGAAAGAAAAACTACCTACTAGGCTAGCTGAAGAGAATTTTTCTAAGCTGCACTTACAAAGCTAATCCCCTCTGGAGTCAAGCTTCTCCAAGGAAGTAATGAACTGCATAGAAGCACTGAGTTGGGAGCAACAAGACTTGAACTCTAGTTCTAGCTCTGTCACTTCTCTCGGGTTAATTTACTCATCTGTAAAATATGGATAATGGTACTTACCCTGATTACCTCACAAGTACTCACGTAGAACACATGAATGAGTGGCCATAAAAATCCATAAAATCAATTTGAAAGTATAAAACACCATACATATGTAAGGTAGTACACTTCACTATTAGTACTAGTAGTCAGAATTATTGTTTATTTCAGAGGCATAAAGCCAACTTGTAAAATCAGTTAAAAAGAGGCAAAAAGCAGTGTGACACAACAGAAAGATCAAAACTTTTGAGTCACATAGCCCTAGGGATAAGTCCAGACTCTGTGATCTTGGCAAGTTGTTCAAACTTTTAAAGTTTCCTCATCTGAAAATGGTACCATTCTCCTGTGAAATTCCTATGAAGAATAAGTAACATGTTTACATATGTACACCTAAAAGTCTCTTGCTTGTATGGTGCAAAATGGTATCATTATTATAAATTTCCTCTGCTAGAGAGTTTAGAACTTCAGGGCTTTATCTAGCATTCATACCATGTGAACAGTCAAAACATCTGTAATGTGAAGCAGTATAAGCTGATTTAAAACGAAAAAATCACCACCAACAATAACAGCATCCCTGATCAACATATTAAAGCAAAAATTAACGTAGCATATTAGCAACTGAGCCAGAGTTTAGGATCCAGTTCTATTAGGGGGCATGTTCACAGTCACCCCAATGGTTATGCTTATTTCATGTCCACTGCACGGAGGCTCTCTTTGTGACTGTGGATTGTTGGATTATTGCCTGCATTTCTATCTTTTAAGAAAAGCCAAACATGTAGAAGTTGCAGTCACCAGATTAAACGTTCATCTTGACAATATAATATACTGTTTGGAGTCATGTTGACATCCTATTGGTGATGTTCATGACTTTTTATGCCTTTATTTTGTTCTTTGGTTTCAATAAATAGAAAAATAGGAAGCCCTTAGACCAGCCATGGGCAAACTACGACCCGTGGGCTGGATCCGGCCCATTTGAAATGAATAAAACTAAAAAAAAAAAAAAGACCGTACTCTTTTATGTAATGATGTTTACTTTGAATTTATATTAGTTCACACAAACACTCCATCCATGCTTTTGTTCCGGCCCTCCGGTCCAGTTTAAGAACCCACTGTGGCCCTCGAGTCAAAAAGTTTGCCCACCCCTGCCTTAGACTAATGAATTCAGACTCATTTCAGACGCAGTGCTGCTTCTCTTCCGTGAGATTGGGAAAGGGGTATATTTCTGGTTGCTGGCATATGTGGCACAGACATGAGATCACAGCTTTAAGCTTAATAGAAGAACATAACAATCTACTCACTATTTACATTTAGCCCAAAGGGCAGCTGGAAATCACAACCAACCATATGCAGTGCCTAACAAGTGGTCATGACTTCATTAATAAAGCCCAGCATTAACGAATAAGATTCTGGAAATGGTACAGTGAGGGGCAAGAGTGTCTTACCACAGGCCCCTCTAAGTACTAGGCATAGGGCCCAGGCTATTGTTGAAAATGTCCTTTGGGATTAGACTGTTCTCTCTGCCAGGATTTCATTTGCCATCTTTCATATTTCCCAGTTCTCCCGTACAGTGTTTAATCAGCTGCTAGGGACTGGTTAAAAAGGGCTCCTATTCTTCTTGGATCCTGACATTCTGAAAAGGGAATGAATTGTAAAATCATCTACATGCAATGAAATCAAATCCCACATGGAGAAATGCTTTTCATACTATAAAAAACTATTTCAAGTAAAAAAAGAGATGCAAATAATATCTCATTTAATCCTCCAAGTCTATGACAGGTATAGTAAGTAATATTATTCCCAGCTTATTTGATAAAAACAAACAAACAAAAAACCTGATATTCAGAAAGGCTTAAGAATACTGCAAGTAAATTACAGAATAAAGATTTATACCCAGGTCCAAATCCCAGGCTTTCACTATTCAACAACTATAATGGGGATATATTAATTGATAATCCATAGGCTATCATAATTATTTTCTTTCTACATTGAGATACATACAGGTTTACTAAGTAAATGTAGTACTCAAAATGAATCACTGTTTAATGTAAAAGTCTTTCTAATGAACATCCGTGTTATAATTTATAAATTTTCTATCTGGTTCTTTCATTTCTTTTCCATAATAGTAATGTCAGGTCCCAAATTTGTAACCCATGTACAATAATCACAGGACAAATGTTGGAGCATCAATCAATCAAAATACCTTACAAGCTTTCATCAAAGTATGGTGACCCCATTGAGTCAACAAAAATTAAATAATCAATAACTCCTATAAAGATGGCAGCTGATATAGGTGGTATAGAAATGAGAAGTTTGCTAGAATGACTGGTTCATACAAGTGAAGCTTATTCAAGTGAAATAAGTAGAAAAGGGAAATCAAAATTTGCAGTCTGCCTCCTCAGACTAGATCTAAGGTATAGGTTGGATCTTGCTGAAGCACATTTGCTTTTATGTGTGTTCTGATTTTGGTTTTGCTTTGTTTCCTTACTTGAAGCACACTGCATTATCTTATTTTTTTGAAACTATCTCTGTCAAGCTAACAAGAGCACAGGAAAGAACAATATTCTAAGTGTACTCTCCCACAAACCAGGCTAAGAGAGACAGCATGCTCTCTACTAAGATCCCTAATGATGCCACGGGGAGCCCAAGCCATTCACACAGTTATGACACAGAATGCAACCACATTTTCTCCCTTGGGGCTTAAAGGAAAAAAACTGGCTCTCAAACCACAGACAGTAATGTATAACCACAGCACAAGGCAAAAGTAAGAGAGAATTGAGCAGTAAAGTATGAGATTTACCTCAGACAATTATCCCAAACAATTACAAATCACCTTGGAATACACCTTTCAATATCATCCCAGCTTAGACACATCTCAATATGAAAATGAGTGGTTAACAACAGGACCTTATAGGCAGAAATATGTACATAAAGTCACAATGGCCAACATTTCCAGTGGACTAAACACTGATCTTAGCGTACAGAAAAATTACTGTAGAGCACTTTGTGGTAATATATATGCACAAACATAAAGCCCATGTACATAACGGAAGCAACTTTCCTAGAAAGTATTAAAAATAATACAATATTCTTTTAACTGTCTATTGGCCACAAAATAATTCTTCCATTAACTAGAGTTTTTATTGTGTTTTGCAAATTATAGCAAGCAACAGAGACATACCAAAAGAGTGCTGAACACTAGACAATCACTAAAAACTATAAATCTCTAATTTCATTTTCCCAATATCTAAATTCACAAAATGTTCAGATAAAAAGTAAACAGATGTGTTTTTAACAAATGTTGCTGAGAAAACTTGATATCTATGAAGCAATGGAGTTGAACCCTTAACTTACACTATACACAGACATTAACTCAAAATGGATCAAGGACCTAAACTTAAAAGCTAAAACTATAAAACCCTTAGAAGTCATAGCAAAAATATTTATGACACTGGATTTGCAATGACTTCTTGGGTATGATACAAAAGCACGAACAACAAAAGAAAAGTAGATAAATTAGGCCTTATCAAATTAAACAATGTAAGTGCATCAAAGGACACTATCTGGAGAGTGAAAAGAGAGCCCACAGAATGGGAGAAAAAAAATTTCAAACCATGTATCTGATAAGGAATTAAATATAACTCAATGAACAAACCACCCAATTCAACAATGGGCAAAGAATTAAATAGAGATTTCTTCAAATATCTACTTATGGACAATAAACATATGCAACCTTATGAGTCATGAGGCAAATGCAAATCAAAACCACAATGAGATACAACATCACATCCATTAGGATGGCTACTATTAAAAAAAAAAAAAGGAAAATGACATTTTCCCCTCTTTTGACTAACTCCCTTAACTTCTTCAACTCCTTGCTCAAATATCATGTTTTCAATGAGTCCTACTCTAATCATCCTATTTAAAATTGCTTTCTTGCAGTATCAAGTCATCTTATCCAACTGTTTTTTTCCATAGCACTCAAAGACTTCCTATATACTATATAATTTACTTACTATCATGCTTATTTTTTAAATATTTTCCAGAGAGGAAAGGAGAGGGAAAGGGAGATAGAAACATCAATGATGAGAGAAAATCATTGATCAACTGCCTCCTGGACGCCCATACTGGGGCTCGAGCCCACAACCCCGGGCATGTGCCCTGACCAGGAATTGAACCATGACCTGATTCATACATTAACGCTCAACCACTGAGCCACGCCAGCTGGGCAACTATCGTGCTTATTATTATCTGTCTCTCCCATTGTCAATTTAAACTCCATGAGAACTAAAGTTATTTGTCATATTCACTAATATACTTTAAGTGCAAGACTGGTAGTACCTAGCAAGTGACAAATGTTTAATATACAGTACATTTAGCTGAATGAATTAATGACTAATTTCTTGTTTAGAGATGGAATAAATAGCTTAAAAGTTTTAAAAACCAAACCATTCTTTCAATTAATCAGTTTTTATCCTCTTTAACACCAAACTTAAAAGCTAAACCTATAAATATTTGTCATCAACAAATACCAAAGTACTATGGCTTAAAATGTAACATGTTCCACTCTACTGAACATTTCAATGGAATAAAAGGTCTCAAATTTTTATTCATCTTAACATCCAGAGTACATGTGCCAGTTATTTACTTACTGTCTCTTGACTCACATCACCCTTCAATCCTCTGCTCTGTGATTCTGGGGCACTATATTTCCCAGGCTCCCTTGCCAGCTGGCTTCCTATTAGGTTCTGCCAATGAGAGGGACTAGTGGGAAATTAGAAGGTGGGAGGAGGAGAAGAGAGACTTCCTTTTTCCAGCTCCTGTCAGCATCACTCCAGCAGCAAAGCACACTTATGGCTGCACCATTTTACATTTTACATTCCCAGCGATGGCTTCTTACACACTCCCAATACCAGCTGCCTAACCCCTGCAGAGCTACCAGCACCAGCTGGCCACACTCCTCTCGGTGATTAAAGCCTAAGCCATGCTGTGTTTCCCTCAGTGGTCTGAGCACAAGTCACACAGCACACCCTCTCCCCAGAGGTACAAGCCTAGTTACAAGCTTTTCCAAGTTCCCAGATCCAAGTAACCCAATTTCTTGCATTTTTATTCCACCAGTGTTATGGCTGGTAGCTGCTCCCTATAATTATTAATATCTGAGTAGCCTCACCTTCCTTTTTTGCTTTTTCATTATTCCAAAATCTTTGTACAAAATTCCCCCAACTAAATCCCATCTACTTGAACTGTTTATCAGGTTTTTTGTTCTCCCTACTACGTGTGACTATACTGTATAACATTCAGGCAGACCAAAAGATTGACAACAGATTTGCATTGCTCAAAATTAAACATAATACAGAACATACAAATCTGAACCAAAGAATTAACCCATTCCTTCCAAAGCCTTTACCATCCCATTTAGTGGCAGCTCTACCCTTAGAACTTCTCAAGTCAGAATCCTGGAGTCCTTTCTTTCTCTCATCTCCAAATCCATCTGTTAGAACATCCTGTTAGTTCCTCATTCAAAATATATTCAGAATATAACTGCTTCTCACCACCTCCACTGCTATTCCAAGACACAAATAACTCTCACCTGGATTATTATAATAGCCTTTTACATAGTCACTTTTCTCCCACTCTTTTGTTCCCCTATAATTTATTACCAGCAACATTCAAAGTGATCCTTTTAAAAATTAAGTCAAATAATATCACTCCTTTGTTCAAAATGTTCCAAAAACATTAAAAAAAAATTAAAAAGTTCCATTGGCTCCCCATCACACACAGTTTCATTCATCAATACACAGTCAATGCCAAGATGGTGCCTGGCTCATAATAAGTGCTCAGAAAGTATTTGTTGAATGAAATTCCAAACTCCAAAGCACCAAAGAATAAATGAATATAAACACACACAGAAATACATTGTGAAATATATACCCATATGTATATATGATCTTGAATATATTCTGCAGAGTAATACTGCATTACTAATAATGTAGTAAATTATTATCCTCTTTTATCAAAGAAATGCAGCTCAAAATGCATTTATAATCCTACCACGTAATATATGGAGGCTCTCTAGCACAGTGCTTAAGAGTCTCCCACCTGGCTTACATAATCACTCCAGCACCCACTAGACCTGTGACCCTAGGAAAGTGACTTGACCTCTGTGCCTCATTTTCTTCATCATGAAATAGTAACTATAATAATAATAAACCTAGCTCACAAAAATTATATACAAGATTAAATTATGTAACACATGTAAAGAACTTTAGCACAGTGCCTAGTCCATAGATAATATTCAGTACATGTTAGTTAATATCTATAATAATAAAAGTGTAATATGCTAATTAGACCAAACAGCCAAACGACCTTCCGGATGTCCTTCTGGATGAAGCCACGGTGGCAGTGGCAAGGGCAAAGGCAGAGGTGCTTAGGGGCGATCAGGCAGGCCGACAGAGGAGGTAGGGGCGATCGGACAGGCAGGCAGGCAGAGTGGTTAGGGGCGATCAGGCAGGCAGGTGAGCCATTAGGGGCGATCAGGCAGGCAGGCAGAGGCGGTTAGGGGGGATAAGGCAGGCAGAGGCGGTTAGGGCCAATCAGGGAGGCAGGCAAATAGTTAGAGGCGATCAGGCAGGCAGGCAGGAGAGTGGTTAGGAGCTAGAGGTCCTGGATTTCGAGATCCGGGATCGGGCCTAAACCAGCAGTTGGACATCCCCCAAGGGGTCCTGGATTGCGAGAGGGTGCAGGCCGGGCTGAGGGACCACCCCTCAGGCATAAATTTTATGCACCGGGCCTTTAGTTATTATATAAGGCATCTAATGTTTGTTGGAAGACAAGTAAATGCTCTAAAATTCAACATTTGATACAGCCTGAAAGTGTTTACATTGCAAGAATCATATTCTATACTTCTTTATATCTGTCATAGAGTTGAACATTTTGATTCAATAGTTGACTAATTTATTGACTGATTTATTAGTGATATATGTATATCTATATATATAGTAGTAGTAGTATTAAACATACTAAAAATATAGGTTACAAAAGTCAGGTTAGTCAAGATGACCAGAATAAAAACTATAGGGAAAGAAAGGCAAGTTTTTCAGGTCTGCCTCCTTATTTTATTATACAATGTATATGTATACTAAAGCATACTAAAAAATTTTAGTAAGTTTACTAAAGATTTTTTTGTTTTGTTTTGTTTTTTAAATATATTTTATTGATTTTTTACAGAGAGGAAGGGAGAGAGATAGAGAGTTAGAAACATCGATGAGAGAGAATCATCGATCAGCTGCCTCCTGCACATCTCCTACTGGGGATATGCCCGCAACCCAGGTACATGCCCTTGACCGGAATCGAACCTGGGACCTCTCAGTCCACAGGCCGACGCTCTATCCACTGAGCCAAACCGGTTTCGGCTAAAGATTTTTTAATTGTATAAGAGATATACAGATTTTTCTAGCAGGAAAAAAATAATGATATGATGGATGTTAACTACATTTGTTGTGGTAATCATTTCATAATACATGTAAGTCAAATCATTGTGTTATACACCTTAAACAGTGATGTATGTCAATTATCCTATCTAATAAAAGAGAAACATGATAATTAGCATACGACCGCTACCCTTCCCATTGGCTAATCAGGGCAATATGCAAATTAACTGCCAGCCAAGATGGCGGCCAGTAGCCAGGCAGCTGGAAGTGAACATGAGGCTTGCTTGCTTCAGTGACGGAGGACTCCAACATTCCCCGCCTGCTTTGCCGGCCTCTGAGCTTGCAGTTTAAGAAACATTGTAACAAATATAGAAGCTAAACAAAACCCCAGAAACCTGCTTTCAGCCGGCCAGGATCTCAGAGCTGGAGTTATACATTGTTTCGATTATAGAACCCAAACAACCAGATACCTGCTTTCAGCAGCAGAGGCCTCAGAGCTGGAGCCAGAGCTAAAGCAGGCCCAGAATAAAAATAAAAAATAAAAAATAAAAAATAAAAGGAGCAGTTGGGAGCTGAAGTCGGCCTGAAAACAGCCCTCAACCCCTCACCCAGACTGGCCAGGCACCCCAGTGGGGACCCCCACCCTGGTCCAGGACATCCTTCAGGGCAAACCAGCCAGCCCCACCCATACACCAGGCCTCTATCCTAAATAGTAAAAGGGTAATATGCCTCCCAGCACCGGGATCAGCGGAGCCGCGAGGCCTCCCAGCACCAGGATCAGCGTGACAGGGGGCAGCACCCAAACCCCCTGATTGGCCTTGCTCTGTGCGTGACAGGGGGTGGCGCTGCAACCTCCCCATCGACCCTGCCTTGAGTGTGACAGGGGGCGGTGCCCCAACCCCCCAATCGGCCCTACCCTGAGCGTGACTGAGGGTGGCATCACAACCTCCCATTCTGCCCTGCTATGTGCATGACAGGGGAAGGCGCCCCAACTCCCCAATCGGCCCTGCTCTGAGCCCGACCAGGGGCTGCACCTAGGGATTGGGCCTGCCCTCTGCCACCTGGGAGCAGGCCTAAGCCAGCAGGTCGTTATCTCCCGAGGGGTCCCAGGCTGCGAGAGGGCACAGGTCGGGCTGAGGGACCCCCCTCACCCACCGAGTGCACAAATTTTTGTGCACCGGGCCTCTAGTATCTCAATAAAACTTAAAAAAAAAAGAAATAATGATAAATTATTGGCATAGGAAGAAAAGGCAAAAAGAAAGGGAAAGAAGAGACAGATAGCAAACTTTGAAATTGAGGCATCAACCAATCAAAGTTCTGTGAGTCATAAGGGAGAACAGAGCACTAATAAGGACTCAGGTTGACAGCTGAGAGTGAGACTTGGTTGCAAAGGCTGCTTCTTCAAAAAATCATTCAAAGATAAGCCCAACTAAGTGAAAGCAAAACAACTGACTCCAAAAGAAGTATGCAGTTAACCACTGGTCACTAGAAGCTGTAAGTCTTTCACAGAAGGGGTACTTAAGAAGAATTAAAATAAAAACAAAGTAACAGAGAAAAAAAGTCGTTATTAACCATCTTTCAAATGATGATAGGCAAAGCCAGTATAGATTAGTAACTGTCACACCACTGGCTGGGAACCTGGCTGGAATACCTGGAACAGAAAGATCCTTTTAGATTAAGGTTCTGGTATATAAATACGCTTTCGCTTACTATGAATCCCTTCTCATCACCTTGATGACATTTTATTGTGTGTGTTTTTCTAATGCTATAAAAACTCACATTAGTGAACTATGTTTGAACTTGCTATGGTTATATGACACAACCACTTTTTAACTCTTCACACATGTACTGCCATAGTGCGCAGATTTATTTGTCAAGAGCAATGGGAGAGGACAATGGAACTGTGCATATTATTGTCCACAGTAGTGTGTTCATATGTGAATGTGCACATCTCTGAGCACCAGCATATAAAAGAAATATATTTTTGTCATCAAACTCTAGTTATGACACAGACTATTTAAGTTTTATGTCCCTAGCATGCCTACATCATTCAGAAGTACAATGACAGCCGCAGAGGACAGTCCACAATGTGCAATTCTGCATTTCTACAAAATGTAAAGAAACAAATTCTAAATGCATCCTCAAACAGATATGTGTGAGTAGCCAGTCCAAGCAAATGGGCTCTTCCCTTTCTGCACTGTTTGAAGGCTCTTCCTTTCATACATTGTTCTTTCCCCTGGGGTCCAACTTCCTTCTCTGGGTTACTCTTTCACTACTAAATAAAGTTAACCTCCTACTAGATAGTTCTTGTCATCTACAATGTCTTTCTCTGCTGTTCTGAAAAGAGTGAATCTTGCACATAAATGATGTGGTATCACCTGAGAATACCTGGAAATTTAATTGGTGGGTTTCTGTAATTTCAAGAGGTACAATCATACCTAGGCATTACTCTATTTTTACTGCAATTTGCGGTTTTATGGTTGCGTGTGCTTAACTCTATAATCTTCAAGAATGAAAGTATATAACTAATAAGTTTAAAAATATATTAAACGTAAAATATATTTTTCAACTTATATATCCTGTGCATTATTAATAATAACCAGGAGGAAGGGTGGAAAGGAGGGAAGGAAACACGGAAAAAGGAAGGGGGTGAGGAATTTACTTATCTTTACTAATACAACCTTGTTATATTTTTAAAGTACTCAAGTACTTCAACCCATCTTTAGCTCAATGTAATTACTACAGCTTCTGTGTAGATACCATCTCACAACATTAGACAATAATTGCCTAAATCATAAAGCCAAATCTTTCTTTCTCTGAGCGTCCTATATGCTTGCTATGGTCTGAATGTTTGTGCCTCCCCGAAACTAGGTTTGTTGAAATCCTAACCCCCAAAGGTGAAGGTATTTGTAGGTGAGGCAGTTGGGAGTGATTAGGTCATGAGGGTAGAGCCCTTCGCAATATGTTTAGTGCTGCCATAAAAGAGATCCCTCGGAGCTCTCTAGTCTCTTCTGCCATACAATGAGAAGTCTGTGCCCCAGAAGAGGGCCCTCACCTGACTGTGCTGGCACCCTAATCTCAGACTTTCAGCCTCTAGAACTGTGAGAAATAAATTTATATTTTTATAAGCTACCCAGTCTGTGGCTTATTTTGTTATAGCAGCCCAAACAGATTAAAACAGTGCTTCTTTCTCACTCAGAACATCCTGGTCTGAATACGCACATACCTGAGAACTACCTCTGTAAAAACATAAAAAGTCCTATAAAAGTCTACAAAAAAAATTAGAAAATCTGAAAAACCTATTTAGAAAAGTTTGTCAGAAACTCATTTTTTCTTCAGTTAATTAGAATCTACTACTTATAACATATAAGTACTCTGAGGTATGCTATCACTACCATGCTAGCCTGGCTCAGTGGTTAAGCATCGACCTATGAACCAGGTCGTCACAGTTCCATTCCTGAGCAGGTCACAGGCCTGGGTTATGGGCTCGATCCTCAGTGTGGAGCATGTAGGAGGCAGCCAATCAATGATTCTCTCTCATCATTGATGTTTCTATCTCTCACCCTCTCCCTTCATCTCTGAAATCAATAAAAATATTTTTAATCTATATAAAAAAAGAAAGAAGAGTAAGACCTAAACAACTTGCTCAAGCAAGTAACTAATTACTAATTAGTAACAGAGAAAGTTAGGAATAGAACCAGGTTTATCCAAAGCACCAGAGAAAATCTGGGACTAAAATCCAGATCTCCAAACTCAAAAGAGCTGGGCATTATACAGAAAAGAGAAGAAATGGCACTGGTCCTAGAGAAACTCACTAATGCCCTTGCCAAGTGGCTCAGTTCACTGGAGCATCAATCTGTACACCAAAAGGTTGCAGGTTCAATTCCTGGTCAGGGCATATACTGGTACCTAGGTTGCAGGTTCAATATCTCTCTCTCTCTCTCTCTCTCTCTCTCTCTCTCTCTCTCTCTCTCATCAATAAAAAACATATTCTCTAGTGAAGATAAAAAATACTGATTAAAAATCTATTGCTGCATACTTCTCTAATGAGTTATATATGGTTACTAGTGGCCCGGTGCACAAAATCCATGCACATTAAAAGGGAATTAATTAGAGGAAATATTTTAATATTGCTCCTGCCACCCTGCTGTCTGGATCCTGGGTGCAGGTGAATGCAATTCTTAGCTGTCAGATTGTTGACAGCAAGCTTACCAACAGCCAATTCCATGAGGGATGGGCCTCCTGCCACCCTGCTGTCAGGGGCCAGGGTGTGGGTGAATGGGATTCCTGGCTGTCAGGCCGCCGACAGCAAACTAACCAATGACCGATTCCACGAGGGATGAGGCTCCCACTGCCCTGCTGTCTGGGTCCTGGGTGTGGGTATCCAGCTCCCTCCTCCCTCCTGTCAGAGTCTGGGCCAGCACCCACGGGGATGCAGCATCAAGTCCCGCCAGTGCCACGAGACCCAGAGTCAAGTCTTGGGTGCAGGTATCCGGCTCCCTCCTCCCTCCTGTCAGAGTCTGGGCCGGTGCCCACAGGATGCAGTGTCAAGTCCCACCAGAATTGCGAGACCCAGAATCAAGTCCCTGCCCACCCGCATGCGCCATGCCGCACACACAGCCCCACCCACCTGCGCACCTCGAAATCGTGCGAGACCCAGACCCACTGGTGACCACGAGGATGCAGTGTCAAGCCCCCGCCAGTGCCTGTGAGGACGCAGTGTCAAGTCCCCGCCCACCTGTGCACGCCTGCCACACATGCAGCCTCCTGGTGATCGGTCATTACAGCATGAGGGCGTCACGACCACAGGCTTTTTATAATATAGGATAGAGTTCTGGTGCATGGGTGGGGGCCAGCTGGCCAGCCCTGATGAGGGCCCCAGATTGGGGTGGGCTGGCCCAGGTGAGGGGCCACTGGGGTTTGCAGGCTGGCCACGCCCCCAATTGGGGTGAGGCTCCCCGCTGGGGGCAGGGCCTGCCGGGGTGAGGGACTGCGGTCGTTCTGGTCTCTGGTCATTCTGGTCATTTTGCCTTTTCGGTCATTGGCCTTTTATTATATAGGATAGTAAGGGAGCCAATTGCATATCTAACACCAACAGGATTTTAAAAAAAACAATTTGAATAATTTTAAGCCACTTATGTAGAGTTCCATCATACATACTGTGAATTTTTTATTCTTTCTTGATATATACCCTCTGAACTAGATTTGTTTAAGGTCAATATTAAAATAATCTAGAATTTAAAAAAAAAAAAAAAACACTGGCAAGGGGTGAGAGTAAAGGGAAGACTGGAAATAGGAAGAGAGGGGCATGCTGGCTGTCAAGGGAAAGTCATGCCAGGATTGTAAAATTTTGCACTCAATGTTCAAGACATAATCTATTCATGTTTGATAAAGAGTTAGCAATGATTATAAGTGGAATCTTTCACCCACTTCCTCTACAACTCCTGTCTCTGAATAGCTAAAATATCATTTCAAAAACTGAGAATAAGGGAAAACATGAGGAAATTAGGTTTTAAAATCACAGCACTCCTGCTAAGGGTAAGAGTTTTACATGATCTCTTAAAGTGAAGAAAATGAAGAAAGAATTCTTCATGATCATCATTGAAACGCATGACTACATTCTCTAGACCAAGCATAGAACAACTCCAATCTCCCCAGGCAATTGTTAAAAATGGGGAAACCTACGCATTACTGATGGAACATTCCAGACTCCGGAGCTGACAACCATCTCTAACACTCACTAACATAACCCTGACTGAAATAAGAAGGGGGGGGGGGGGGAAGAGGAGTGGAGATGGAGAGATGGTAGGAAGGAGAAGAGGAGAAAAAGAAAATGGAAAAAAGTATTAAGAGGTACTGTTATTCAGGAAACTAAAGTCTCTTACAAACAATCTACAAAGAAATCTTTTTTATAAAAAAACAAGTCAAGTTGGTAGTTATGGAGATACTGAAGTTGTTAGTACTTATTTCTAGGCAAAGAGTATTTTACTTTTTAAACTACAGTAGTAATAACTACACTATCATATTGAGCCGTATTCTATTTTTGTATATGTATACTGCAATAAGACAGAGTTAAAAAGAATGAAAAGTGAATAAATAGATCAATAAATATTGAAGGAAACAGGGAACTTAAAGTGCTTTGTCTAGTGTCTTTCCATCCAACTATTCAAACTTAATATTAGTTTACTTTCTTGTTTCCATCTCAGGTATACAAGGACAAAACGAAATATTACTTTTTTTCCATCCAATTAAAAATTACAACTTAAAGCCCGTGGGTCATAGAAGGAGTGAGTTATTCATACTGCGTAACAGTAAAAATAGTTTGTCACTCTGAAAAGAGCTAAAATCGGATAAAAACTCAAACTAAGTAATCAGCATCTGTTGTTATCAAAAGAGAGGAAGAAGTGACTTTGTAGTATGAAAAAATAAGAAAAACAATTTAGGATAGAGAAGAAAGGCTAACTGAAGATATTATCATAAAATAATATTTATTGCAATATTTTATTATTACTATTATTATTATCTGGACCCCCGCACATATGCCTCTGCCCAAGCATGTGCAATGACATCTACATGGGTGGGTTTACTACCCTGCAGAAGAGGAGTCATGCATTTTACTCTAAATATAAACAAGCATTTAAAAAGTGAAAATGTTTCATTCACCATGAAATATTAATTTCAAGCTCATTAGAAATCAGTATTGCACCTTACAAGGGGGAGAGAAATAAGAAGCTGCTCACAACAGTATGGTTTCAAACTGTTGAGGGGAATATAAATTGGTGCATCCTTTCTGGAAGGCAACTTGGCTATATATCAAAATCATTAAAAATACTCTTTGAACTAGATTTTAGATGGAATATATTCCACAGAAGTAATCATGATGGTATTCAAAGGTTTATATGTTAAATGTGTTCATTGAAGTATTGCTTATGATAGAGAAAAAAATGAAATCAATCTAAATTTCCAACAGTTAGTAGCAAAACATTTAATAATTATTCAAAAATCTGTGTTGAGTGCTTACTATGAGCTAAGCACATTGGATTCATTAAATTAAAAATGTATCCTTAAAGTAAAATACAATGTATCAGTTTTTAAAAATTATATGATCCCAAATTGTTTTATAAATTTAATATATACTTCCATAAAAATCACAAATAGGGTTTTTCTGATGGGTGGGAGGAAAAGATAATAAAATTATTATAAAGTCCATCTGGAAAAACAAATGCTTGAGAAAAACAAGATAATTTGAAAAAGAAAAGTAAATTAAAAATATAAAATCTCACTAAATAAAAATGTGCCAAATGAATAGCCAGATTGATTAACAAAAAAAGTTGAAAAATAAAGCCTCATATCTCTAAGAATTTAATCTATGATAATTATAGTATGTAAAAGATAAATTATACAACTAATATTGTTGGGACAATTGGTTTTTAAATTCTAACTGCATACTACACAACAAAATAAATTCCAGATGTACTAAAAACCTAAAGGTAAAAAAAAATAAAACCACAATGATGCTGTAATAAAATGTATGTGAATATTTATGTAATTTGGGATGGGAAAGGTATTTTTTTAAATAATACCAAAAGCAGAAACTCAAAAGGAGAAAAATAAAAGTAGATTTGATTAGAGAGAAAAGACTTTCTAAAATTTTAATTAAAAGACAAATTATCAAGATTGTAAAAAAAATCTGCATCATATATCATAAAAGGTTAATATTTTTAGCATAATAAAGAACTCTTACAAATTAGTAAGAATTAACTGCTTGTTAGAATAATTTGCACTATTTTGTGTTGGACTGTTCTAAATATTTGATTCATCTTTATTTATTTGATCCTTGCAACAATCCTGTAACATATGGGAAACTTTTACAGATAAGAAAACTGAAGCACAGAGAGATTAAGTAAAGACACAAGACTAAAAGCTGATAAGTATTAATAGAGTCACCAATAGTCTGACTCCAAAATCTATTCTACTTCTTAAAGGATATGAGCAAGAAATTTAAGGGAGGGGGAGAAAGAAAGAAAAAAATGCAAATGGATAATAAACAAAAGAAATATTCCATTTCACTACTAATTAAAGAAATATAAATTATACTAAAACTAAACTGCTATTTCTCCGTGTAATATTGTTAATGGTTGAAAATAATGACAACAATATGTGTAAGTATGAATGTGATAAAATGAATACCGTCATACACTGCTGGTAAGAGTGACCTGGTTAAACTTTTCTGGATAGCATTTTGACAATATGAATCAAATGCATTAAGAAGAGATTAATCGAGGGGCAGGTGTGGGATGGAAGGGATCAATGGGAAATAAAATAAACAAACAAAGGGGCATCTGTAATACTTTCAAAAATAAAGATAATTTTTTAAAAAGATATTACCCAACAATTCATTTCTAAGAATTTGAACTAAAGATGTTTGCAAAACTTGAGCTATAAAGGTGTTTATTTCAATATTATTAATGATAGTAGAAATCAAAAATAACCTACTTATAGATGATCAGTGCATATATGAAATGTCACAAATAGAAGAGTATGCAACTATTAAAATGAATGATGTAAAAGAATAGTGGTATCATTAGAAAATACAAATGATATAATATACTGTTTAATAAAGCAGATTTATTAAAGTTACCATATGATTCTATTTTTGTTTCAATAGGGTATACATATATATATATGTATATATATATATATATATATAAACATTATAGAGAGAGACGTAAAATTTTATTACTGAATGTATATACACCTTTATATTTAATGATTACATCTGGAAAACAAGTGCAGTTTTTCTTTTGTTCTTTATTTTGATATGTGTTTCCTAAATTTCTTATATGCAATATCTACTACTTTTGTAATAGATAATAACATTAATTTTAACAAGAAAATGTATGCAGGACAATATTTAATGACATAGGAACAATGATCATGATATATTAATTTTTAAAAGTAGCTTGCAAAACAGCCTGTGCAATAAGATACCATTTTTTCTTTTTTAAAAAAAATGTGTATTGAAATAAAAAACTTCTAGTATAATCAGTATAAACATTTTGAGGTAACTCCAAGTGTCAGTACAAAAAATAATTGTACATTCTTTTTTATAATTTCCAAATTTTCTCCAATAACCATGCTTTGTTTGTTTTTTCTTAATTAGAAAAATAAGACTGTATTTTACACTTTTCTCCAAATCCATTCTGTTTGACAAAGCCGTAATTTATGAAAGAGCAAAAAAATTGCATACTACCTTCTTATTGTCAATTCAGACACAAAATGATATGAGAGTTTTTCTATGAAAGCAAATTTCATAGAATTTGAAATTTTATTTAAAATTATGAAACCCTGTAAATATACTATATAAAGTTCTAAATAAGACCTACAAGGCAATCAGGCAAATCTCCTTGATATATGTCCAACTATTTGATAGATAGGTAGGTACAGTAGAATAAGATAATTACAAATGGTTAAGCAGATGATTATAAACAAATATGCTGACACTGCTCATCAATACAGCAAGACAAAAAAATTGAACAGGGATCAATTATTTGGCAGTGTGGCAATATAAAAATTGAACAGGGATCAATTATTTGGCAGTGTGGCAATACCTGGCCTGGATTCCTAAATATATATGATCTTGAGCAAATCGATTAATCTCACCAAGTTTTAGATTTCTCAGCTTTGAACTTACAGCAAAAAATTAAACTCTTTGGCTTTAAAACTGCACTAAGCATTTATACAATTGTAAAGAATTTTCATATAACTAAGCTAACATGAACCCTGAAGTAGCTTCAAATTCAGTATTTACTAATTAATGATAAATGAGGATGGTAACAACATGAGATACACAAAAGACTTTTTAAAGAAGATAACGAATACATGCACCCCTATGTTCATATCAGCATTATTTACAATAGCTATTATCTGGAAACAGCCCAAGTGCCCATAAGTAGATGAATGGATAAAGAAGCTGTGGTACATTTACACAATGGAATACGATTCAGCTGTAAAAAAGAAGGATCTCTTGACCTATAAGACAACATGGAAGGACCTGGAAAGTATTACGCTAAGTGAAATAAGCCAATCAAAGAAAAATAAATATTACATGATCTCACTTATATGTTGAATCTAATGAACAAAATAAACTGACAAACAAAACAGATCCAGAGACATGGAAGCATGGAACAGACTAATGATTCTCAGAGAGAAGCGGGGAGGGGAGCAGGAAGGGGTTAACCAAAGAACTTATATACATATATGCAAAACCTATGGACTCAGACAATAGTTCCATGAAGGTCTGGAGAGGGGGAGGGAGTTGGGAGGAGGGAGTCAATGGGGAAAAAGAGGGAGATATCTATATATAATACTTATAATAATAATAATAAATTTTTAAAATTAAAATAAAGAATATAAAGAGGGGGAAAAGCTGACATTCTTGATTATGAAAAATTTCTTTTATAGGGAATCAAGGCTCAGGAAAATTTAGTAGCTGTTTTCTTATTCTCAGAAGGTCAGAAAAACTGGGGAACAAATTTCTCAATTTTGGCTGTGAGCCCCAAGTTGCACTAATCATCCAGTAGCACTTCTCCACATGGAGAAGCTGATACAGCATCAACAAATTCTTTATCAAAATCAACACTTTGTAATATTCAGAAAATTAAAAGTGTTGTAATCTATAAATGCCCAGCCTGTTCTGTTAAAACTTTATCCCAATTGGACACTATGTTTAAAACTATGTTTTAAAAAAAACAAAACCTCTGCTACAATTTTTAAGTCATATATTTTCTTCCATCTCTTAGAAAGTTTTCTTGTTCTTGTAACTTTGCATGATATTATACTAATTCTTCATGGAAATATACATAATATAGTCACTTTCAGTTTTCCCACTAAGGGAGAAAACATACTTTAAATGTTTTATTTTTCAGTACAAAACTCTTCCAGTCTCTTATATCAACTTTCACAGGCTTTCCATCTCCTTAAAATCTCACCTTCTCTCCTCATCTCCTCTACCAATCCACACACACACACACACACACACACACACACACACACACACACGTGCAATGTCAGACTTTTTAAAAATAAACATTTAAACATAAAATCATCTGAGAGTGACAAAGTTTGAAACTACTTCTCCCAAAAAAATATTTAAGGTAATAAAAGAAAACATTAGACATTCTAATTGAAGTCTGGTGGCTTTTTTCTAAGTTAATGTTATTATCCAAAATATTTAAATAAGTTAAGACACCATTTTAATAAGCCAGTTTTCATAGTTAACCATTAGAGAAGCAAAGCCTTATAATACAAAAGTCCTTGCCTAACAAAGTACTTTATTTTTTATCTTATTTTATTACAGGTTTTCTGAATATCTCAGGGTTGCTTCTCTCCCAACCATCATCAAACCATCCAATAAACATCTTTGTCAAACACATTATCTCTTTAGCTCATAAATAACAACCTACCTGGTTCCTGTACACTTAAAGAACAACCTAAATATTTATTTAACCAAAATACCTTAACTTCGGGAATTAGCTTCTCCCCTTTGTCCTTTGGTGGCCACAGTATCTTCATTGGAAGCTCTATTGCTGTCATTATTTCTAATTTGAAATCATCCTCTAACTCCACACCCTTCCACGAAGGAAACAGCTTTTATCTTTGTCTTGCACATGCACACCATAGTGGGGGTTAAGAAGTAAATTGCCTTTTGCAATTTCTTTCAATAATAAAACAGCAAATAAACAAGGAATCTTCTCAATTACAAGATACTATTGCACATTCAACACTCAAGTCAACCACTGAATTGCACTGTTACTCTATTTGCCTAATGTATCACATTTTCAAAAGGTAGGGAAAATCTCACAACTTGGGGAGAAATTATCTGAAGGGAAAGAGATGCTACATTTGATACCTCACATAAAGCTTATGTCGAGTCTGAATAAAATACTGCAACTTTGAGTGTTTCTGTTCTTAGGTTTAACACGTGGAGTTACAGACTTCATTGTGAGGTCATTGCCAACTTAGTATAGGTCTTAATGAAAGAGAGTGAATGATGAAGACACTATTGGGTTATTTGTGGAATGAAAAATAAAATGTTTTGATAGGCAAAGACTTAAGATTGCTAGCACTTTCTAAAGAACTTTGAGATTAAAGAATGGCTAAAAATTCAAATTAAAATAATAGCTAACTTTTGTAAAGCAGTTATAACACAACAAGCATTATTCTAATTCCTTTACATACATTAATTTATTTAGTCTTCAAAACAAACAACCCATATAGGAGGAGGTATGATTATGTAGATAATTATTATCACTATCCCCATTTTACATATGAGAAACTAGGCACATAGAAATTTACTTGTCCAAGACTGTACTATTAATGGTGGAGTCTGGCTTTGAATTTAGGCAGACAAACTTGAAAGACCAAGTTCTTAACCACCACTTAACCTCTTAACCACTATAAAGAAATCTAATTGAGGTTTGTTGTTCCTTGAAATTATCATCTTCATTTCAAGCATAATTAGAAATATACATTGAGATTAAAACTTGTCTCTTCAAGAAATGCAGCTATGAACAATTAATACAATGGTGTTTTGGTTAATTACTGTATTAACTTCTATGCAATTCTATAAATCAGTACCTTTTGATATGGGAAATTTAGCAAAAATACCCTCATAATTCTATGAATTATGAAACAGAGGCCTATTTAACAATAATAAGAATTGGTCCTTCATTGGTAGATTTTTTTTTTTACTTCATTCTTTTAGGATTAATTTGGTCTGAATATTGAGTTCCTTAGACACTTCCACACTTACATCACTGCATCTCTCCACAGATCCCTTGTACAGCAGCATCTCCATAATAGAGCAATGAGGAGAATTAGAAAGGAAGCAAAACCCAAAAAGATATCGCAAGGAAGGTAATACACTAAAGCCTATTTGCTTTACTTAAAGGAGAATTCCTGAGCTCAGAAGCTATTTACTCTTACTTCAGACGTAATTACAGCACTTTTAACTATTTGAGGAGCATACCTGGGCTCAAATCCTGAATCTACCATTTATTAGTAGTATAATCTTGGGCAAGATACTCAACTTCTCTAAGTCTAGGTATTTTTTATCTGCAAAACAGTCCACCTCACTGGAATGTTTCAGGAACTCAATTGACATAGTATATGTAAAGTTCTTAGCATAGTGCCTAGCATATTAGTGCTCAATAAATGGTTCTTTGTTATTTGAAAAATGAACTAATAACAATTCAAGGACTTAATGTGATAATTAAATTGTATAATTTATGTGGAAGCACCTACATTAGTACTGTACAACAAAAGGGAACTATAAAATGTTCATTTCATTCTCTTCTTATCTAATTGAACAGCCCATAGCCAAATAGAAATAGCAGCTTCTAGGAGTATGGAAGAAGGATTAATATTACTAGAAGCAAAAACACTAATTACAGAGAAATGACAACTTAAAGTCTGAAAACACAGGCAAAGACAGGAAACCCAAAATGAGACACAGGAACTCAAAACGCACAGCATTTGGGGGGCCACTCATTATAGAGATAATTAGCCTTAATAGACCCTCAATTCAAGGAGAAGCTCCAAGGAATCAGATGTCCATAATGATAACTCTGAGCCATTAAGATAAACATTAAAAATTAAATTTTGAAGTTGTCATTTAAAACTGGATATGATATAACCTCAACTACATATATATTAGATCAAAATTTTAACAGGGGCTATTTCTGGTCATGGGATTATGGATGATTTTAAATATTTTCCTGTTTAATTTTTCTATATTTTCTAAAGAACCAACTGTTTATGAAATCAGAATGTATAGGTAAAATTTAAAAATAATGTTAGTGCTTAAAGAGACAGTCTCTTAAAATCTAAGAAATATATGAATGTGTAATAGAAGGATTAACTCCTATATTGAGTACTTTGTTCAAATAGCCACATTGATCTTAATACAATAAAGGCATTACAAAAATGCAACTGATGTTTAAATGTTGCACAATAAATTCACTTGAAAAACAAACAAAAAAATGCTAAAAGTAGATTCATCTTAGAGGTACTGCTTTAAATAGCCAGTCAATATCAACACAAAGCTTATAACAGGAATGACATATGATTACCTCTATCTTTGCTTGCAACAATTTGACACACCCTCCCTCTAGGGTAAAAAAAAAAAAAAAAAAAAAATGTTTAAACAACTCTAAGAAAAGAGCAAAATAAAACTGATAAAATGGAGTAATTTCAGAAAGCATAGTCGTAAGTGAAATGCACTGTTTTTACCTCCTAAAATAGAAATTAGAATGCTGTAGGCAAATTTAATATATTACTGAGTAATCACTGACTGCATAGCTGAAAAAGCAAAAGGATGTGGTAGCACAAAAAGCATATTAAAATACCATAAATGAATCTGTGACAAAATTTTTTCTTCATGATCTATAGTTTGTGCATTTCTTTTTGGAACTGTCGCACTGAAAACCACATAGTTAGTAGAGAAAATGCCAGTGAGCAATACAGCAGATCCTAGAGGACTTTGTCACTTAGAAAAAGTGCTTCTTCTTAGAAATACTAGTATGTCTTTTTTCCTATTTCTTCATAACTAGGGCTCTAATATTAAAGTAGAGAAAAGTAGAAGTATAAACAACTTAGTGGACACTAAAACTCTCAATTCCTTTAGGTGCTGGCATTATCATCAGGAGAAATAGTTCAGTGCTGGTCCAGATTCAAGACGGACTAAATGAAACACAGCCAAATAGTTAATCTAGGAATAGAATTTAGATTATGAGCATCCCCATCCAAGTTAATATTCAATTCACCTCTCCATAATTTCCCCTACAACTTGATATCTCCAGATCTAATAGGCACTTTAGTTGATTCAGCTGAGACTATTTTATTTCACATTTCATATTGCCTTTAGCCCTATTGTCAGTGGGCTAAAGGCAATGGACACCATTAATGCCAGAGGAATCTATAGATTGTAATAATAGAAGGATACTAGTAAGTCTAAAACATGCCTGTAAATTTTTCCCTAATGTGGATTTTATCTTTGAAAAACAAACAAAAATTCTCTTTAGATGTGCTTTGCTTTCAATACTGTCCTTATTTTCATGTCTTATTTCCATAACTTAAATATACAAATAAATACAATATTAAACATTTCCATGACTATTTACTTTCGATAAAGAAAAAGGTGACGAAAAAGATAAAACATATATCTTTCCCTTTATTATAATGTTCAGGAGCATATTTTAATCCATTTTTAAATTGGATGCATCCAAGTCTTAGAAATGCAAACTCTTGTGATCACAAGAGACACTGGGTTTTTCGTGGCGCTTAAAGAAAGAGGGCATAATAAATAAGTTTCTGGTTCTGATTCATTTTCTGCTCTTTTGAATTAATTAATGCTGTGGAAATCCCAGGCAACTGCTGTATCATTTGTGACTGAATTGAGTCTAAAGGAGAAAAATATGTAAAACATTATTTAATTAAAATTTTCATTTTTCTCTCTTCCACTTCCTAACCTACTAGCTAATAGTCATTCAAACTAAAAGAACAGTTTCATGTTTGTTGCTGTCGAATTAATTGCCTTGGGCCACTTTAGTATCTTCAGAGATCTGTGGTTTATGGAGCCACATTGTTCTCTGGGGTCAATCCCTTGGATATGATGCTCAAGTTCCTGGCCTTCTTTCAAAGCTGTTTTGGCAAACTAAAAAACCTCATAAAAACTGGTAGGCATATAGCTCTTTTTATTTATGATGTAATTTTTTCTTTATTTTCCCCATCACTATTTATCCCCCCTGTACCCTCTTCCACCTCCACCCACCCATCCACCAACACACCCCTGGCAATCACCACTACTGTCCATATTCATGAGTTCTCTCTCTCTCTCTCTCTCTCTCTCTCTCTCTCTCTCTCTCTCTCTCTCTCTCTCTCTCGTTGTTAATCCTTAGCTGAGGATATTTTTCCATTGTTTTTGGGGGTTTTTTTTAGAGAGTGGAAGGGAGGGGGAGAGACAGAGAGAGAGAGAAACATCAATGTGATCGACTGATTGCTTCCCGCACGCACCCTGACCGGGGCCAGGGATTGAGTCTGCAACCTAGGTACGTGCCTTTGACTGGAATCAAACCCAGGACACTTCAGCCTGCAACACTCCCCCACCAGAGCTGTCTGCCTGCTCTCTATCTATGAGACTGTCTCTATTTTGCTTGTTAATTCAGTTTGTTCATTAAATTCCACATATGAGTAAAATCATATGGTACTTGTCATTCTCTGACTGGTGAATTCTCTAGATCCATCCAGGCTGTCACAAAGGGTAAAATTATCTTCCTTTCTACAGCTGAGTAGCATTCCTTTGGGTAAATGTACCATAGCTGCTTTATCCACTCATCTACTGATGGACACTTGGGCTACTTCCAAATCTTGGCTATCTATATATATAAAAGCCTAAGCGACTGTCCATTTGACCATCCAACCGGTAGCTATGACGCGCACTGACCACCAAGGGGCAAACACTCAACACAGGAGCTGCTGAGCTGCGGTGACTTGGCAGCTGTGGTTTTCAGGTGACACACCCGGAACCAGAGATGAGGAAGCTCAATTCTGGGGTGCGTTACCCAAGAACCACCATTTCACAATCCAGGACCCCTCCGGGGATGTCGGAGAGCCAGTTTCAGCCTGATCCCTGCAAGCCAGGCCAAGGGACCTCACCAGTGCACAAGTCATCTCCTAACTCATCTTGTAAAACCCAGCTTTAATATCACTAATAGGGAGTCACCATCCTTGATCCCAAACCCAGATTAGGTCTCTTTTTCCTTAATAGTATTTATTATCTCACTAGAGGCCCAGTGCATGAAATTCATGCATGGGTAGGGTCCCTAAGCCTGGC
The DNA here is from genome assembly GCF_014108235.1 of Myotis myotis. Lineage (NCBI taxonomy): Eukaryota > Metazoa > Chordata > Mammalia > Chiroptera > Vespertilionidae > Myotis > Myotis myotis. Next base: position 52,395,188 of record NW_023416314.1, read on the forward strand.
CAGTGATCAGGGCCGATTGGGGCCAGGGCAGTCAGGGCTGGGCCAGAAAGGAGGCGACAGTCGCCGGGCCGGGCACAGAAGGAACGAACGCCAGCCGCCACCGCTGTCGCCACCATCGTCAGCACCCCGGTACCATGTGGTTCCCCGCCGCTCCCCTCTCACTGCCAATCAGGGCCTGTCAGCCAGGGGGAGGGACAGGGCACAGGAGGTTGGCCACATCTGCCGCCACCCACCCCGAGTTCCCTATCCCAGCCCAGGGGCCAGCCCTGATCAGGCAATTGGGGCCTGCCAGCCAGGAATAGGGACCACGGGAGGTTGGCTGTCTGGGGGAGGCTGGCTGTGGGAGCACACTGACCACCATGGGCAGCTCCTGCACTGAGCGTTGCCCCCTGGTGGTCATGCACATAATAGCAACTGGTTGTTCCAGTTGTTCTGGTAGTTCGGTTGCTTAGGCTTTTATATAGATAGATAAATGATAGATGATAGATAGATAGATAGATAGATAGATAGATAGATAGATAATTAAATATTGAATGTCTCCCTCTTCTTTGTATTATAAACTCTTAGAGAAAGAGTATACATTTTAGTTCACCACTGTATTCCTAAACAATACATACTTGGCAATCAATGGATATAGGTGATTCTCTCATTATCCAAAGATTCATTGTGTGAGTCTCCAAAATCACATAGGAAGTGAACATAAGAATATTCACTAATGATTTTAACATTTATAAAATTAGTCTTCACTCAAACATACGTTACAAATAACATGTATCTCAGCCATTTGGTTAAATTTCTTTGTATCTTTGATAATCACTGTTAAGTGGTTTAAAATTGTCTGCACATCGGAATCTTGAAAAAAATATTGATATCGGGGTCCCATTCCCAAAGATTGATTTAATTGTTTGAAGTGGAGCCTAAGAATAGAAATACTATTTAAAATTGCCCGATAATTTTTTCAGTTAGGTTGAGAATCCAGCTAACTGATAAATGTATAGTGTATTTTGGACTATTATAAATAATATTTAAAATAAAAATGTAAAGTGACTGCAAAGTGAAACTGCAAATCTTGCAAAAGATGTGGGGAAATTCATGAGAAATATAGTATTGGAAAACATCTCAAATCATTGACAAATCAAGAATTTGCTGTTAGACTAGATAGAAATTGAGGAACCAAAAATTGGCAAGAGTGATAATTGATATGGTACATTATTCAAAAGGGAATGATTTTAATATAAAAAAATTAAGCAAAGTTTTTAGGAAATTTTCCTTATAAAAATTACCCATGTTACAGTGGTACTATAATGAAAAGTGATTATGCTATCCCAAAAGTTATTATGCTAAAAAATTACTCAAAACATATGCAGTTAACACATTCTTCTAAGAAATAATGTGTAATTAGAATTACAAGTGAAACAATGCCAATTATAAAATTTATTTTTATTAATATTGGTTTTAATTTTTAAGACTGAGTCAAAATCATGTTTCCCATTATTTAAAAATGAAATTTTGATCCTTATCCACTTATTTATTCAAATATAAAAGACATGTCACATGACCTTGCCAAAGGTGCAGGTAGAGATAGTTCCACTTTTTATCTTTCATATTTTATACTGTTTCCTTTTCTTGCCTCATTACAATGGTTAGGACTGCCAAACAATGTCAAATAAGATACCCTTTCAGATTAAGAAAGTTATTTTCTATTCCTACTTTGCTACAAGTTTTTAATTATGAGTGTTGTCAAATACTTTTTCTAGTCTATTAAAATGATTATATGATATTTCTTATTTATTCTATTCATAGGGTGAGATTTTCCAAATGTTAAGTCAACCTTGCAACCTAGGATAAACCCTACTTGATCATAATATATTATTCTTTTTTTATATTGCTGGACTTAATTTGCTGATCTTAATTAAGGATTTTTGTATATATGATCATGAGCAATTTTGTTCTACAATTTTCCTTTATTGTAATGTTTTTTCATGTTTGTTATTAGAGTTATGTTAGTCTCATGAGGTTGAAATTATTCATCCTTCCTCTATTTTTTGAAAGAGTTTATGTAAGATTGGTATATTTCTGAAATGTTTGACAGAATTCACCAGTGAAATAATTTAGGCCCACAGTTTGCTTTACAGAAAGTTTTAATTTTTAATTAAAAACTCAATTTCTTTTATAGATAAAGTACTATTTAGGTTTTCTGTTTCATCTTGCGTCAGTTTTAGTAAGTTGTATCTTTTAAGAAATTTATCCACTTCACCTAAGTAGTATAATTTTTTTGGCATAAAGGTATTCATAATATGCCCTTATTGTTTATTTAATTTCTACAAATTTTGTAGTGATAATTCCTCTTTTATTCCTGATATTGGTAAGTTGTGTTCTCTTTTCTCTTAGCCTTTACAAAAAAACTTTTACCTATAAAATTTTCATATTTTCAGCAGTTTATTATAGTATGCTTAGCCATGCTTTTCTCTGCATTTATCCTGTGTGGGGTTCACTGAAGTTATTGAATCTTGAAATTTAACTGGGGCATTATTTCTTCAAGTGTTTTTTCTGCCCTACTATAGCTCTCCTTTTTTTTCTTAGACATATAGATGTTAGACCATGTAACATTATCCCATATACTATATTCATTTTTTCCAATTCTTTTTTCTCTCTCTGTTCTTTAAATTGGATAATTTCTAATTCATGTATATTCAGTTTCACTGACACTTTCCTCAGTCATCTTTAATCTGCTGATTGGCCCATCAGTTATTTTCTTATTCCACATTTTTCAGCTTTAAGTTCCCATTTGGTTCTTATTGTAAATATCAATCTATGTTCTGAAATGCCCTATTTTTTCCCACATTTTCCTGATTCTTCATATGTTGGGTAATTTTAGTAATCTTAATGTTTTTGGAAACTCTGAATTCTTCTGTAGCATGTCATTTTTTGTTCTTTTTAACAGAATTCTTAGTTGCTTAGGCCCAAGCTGCATATTCTGTCTCTCCTGCGGTGGACAGCAGCTCAAATATCTGTTTATTTCTTTTAGCCTTACATAGGCTGCTTAAAGCCTATCCTGTGCATGCATGATTTGGGGATCAGTCAGAAATTGGGGCAAAGTTTATACACAGAATTTGGGACTCCCTTTCTGTGGCTCTTTTCTTTCCAGGATTACCTCCTCATGTCCTAGTAGCTATGGTTGCATCAAAGTCTATCCTGGTTCTTCAGGCTAGAAAGACTGCTGATTTCCTAATGCAGTTTTATTAGTTTTCCCTGTCTTACATAGACTGGGGCCTGCCCTCATACTGAAATCCTTAAAAAATGGTTTTCCCACATCTTACCCACATCCCTCCCCCTGCTTCCAAAATTCATCTCCTCTCAAGATTTAGCCTGCTTTGGGTTGCTCTCCAGTATCTTCAAATAGCTGTTCTTCACAATTTGTTCAGAGTTCATAGTTGTTATCACTATTCAGTTTTAAATGTATTAATTTACAACATCCTTTTCCCACTACCAATTATTCTCTGATAATAAAGACTTCTTATATTGCCTTAATGAAGAATTAAGTGATACCATTCTTTTTCATTCTTCCATGTCTTTACACATTCTATACTTTTGCCTACAATGTCCTTAATTCTCATAACCCTGCCAGGTTCACATTTGCTATGCTCATTTTGTATATTTTAGAAGAACACAATCAAGTTTTTCCATTCCCCAAGTTTTAGATATCAAAAATTTCAACTGAGAATATTTAAATTGGAACTCAGTCCAATTTATCTATCAATATAACATTAGTATAGCTATAGCATAAAGTAATACAAAGAAGAAAATATTGTAAAGCTATATAAATTTACAAAGAAGCATAAGTCATAATTTTACTGAAAAAATGGATAAAGAATAAAGTAATATGTGTAAAAAGGGGAGTGTTAACCTTACCAAAAAAAAGTGCATATTTTTACATAATTGTGTATATTTGTACATGATTATATAGAAAGAGGTCTGAAAGTGTACAAACTTTCAATGTATTAGATTGTAAATAATAAATAAGCTTGAGAAGAAATATAGTATTTAGGGTGAGGAGAGAAATTAAGGAAAATTTCCTTTGCTTTTTTTTTCAATATATTTTTTTTTAATCCTCACCCAAGGATATTTTTTCCATTGATTTTTAGAGAAAGTGGAAGGGAGAGGCAGAGACAGAGAAACACTGGTGTAGAGAGACACATTGGTTGCTCCTTCCACATGCCCCCAACCAGGGCCGGGAGCCTGCAACCAAGGTACGTGCCCTTGACCCTTCATTCTGCAGGCCAACGCTCTAGCCACTAAGCCAGTGGTTCTCAACCTTCTGGCCCTTTAAATACAGTTCCTCATGTTGTGACCCAACCATAAAATTATTTTCGTTGCTACTTCATAACTGTAATGTTGCTACTGTTATGAATCGTAATGTAAATATCTGATATGCAGGATGGTCTTAGGCGACCTCTGTGAGGGTCGTTCGACCGCCAAAGGGGTCGCGACCCACAGGTTGAGAACCACTGCACTAAGCCAAACTGGCTAGGGCTTCAATAATTATTTATTCAAGAAACATTTAATGATTGCCTGCTGCGTGTCAGGCACTTTTCTACAACAGAAATGTATCTGTGTATTACTTGAATAATATTAAAATATATTTTATTTTTTAATGAAATTATTAACTCAATAAGGAGAAACTGAAATGACAGAAAAGGTCCTTTAAAATGTGATTCTCTTATCTTGTACCAGAAGCTCGGGAGCTTTTTAAAGGCGAAAAATGAATTTAGTGTTATTTTTTAACCTGTTCTATCTAACTCATATTAAATTCTTATTGCTTAGATCTGGACCCACTGGAGAAACAAACAATTTCTCTTTTTTGCCCTTTTAATACAAGTCCATCCTCTCACAGCAGTTCTTCTGAGGTTTGGAAATAGATGGTGAAGTCTAAAGTTCCTACCTGGGATAATTTCAGGCATCAAATGGCTGCTTGTGGATAAAAATACATCATTCTTTTTATTCACATGTTAAAGTATGGATGAGAAATCCAGAAAGTAAACCTGGCCTTCGTGAAGTTCATTCTTGGCTTCACATAATAAAGGAATACATCGTTGTCCTTTCACACCTACTTGTCTTAGCCATCTGACACATAGAGGACATCTTCCTATAAACTTTAATACGGAAATAACTTGGTGTAAACTCAACATTTTAATCTTTGCTCACAATTCCTTCTAGTAACAAGGCCTTCACTACCTCAACAAGGAAATCAACAAGGAAGTTGATTTCCTTTTTAGACAGCTGTAACTGGACAAAGTTTTTCTCCTGCTGCTCCTGTGACTGGCTCCCTGTGACTTTCACCTGCTAACTTGGTTTGGCCCTCCACAATGTACACTCTTTCCCCGTGGCAGCACTTTAGCCATCTCAGGACAGCTATCAGATTCTCTTAAGACTTCTGTTCTTCTGAGTAAACATGCTTGGTTCTTCTAACCTGAGGGAAGCTTCTGCCAACTGGCCCAAAAAGAATGAGAAATTTAATTTCTCTGTAACCAAGCTATTTGTCCAATTGAAAAATATAAGATTTGGCTTTTACCTTAATGCAGCAAACAGCTTCTTAGCTAATCATTACAAAGACCTCCTGGCATTTGCCTTCAAAGAAATATCCCTCCACTTGCCTGCACACGTGTGTATATGCAACATACATATTGCCTTTCACATTTTCTTTCAAAGTCTTTTAAATGAGCACCAGAAGTATGTATCCTTGGTGGTTTGGGTTTACACCCAAAGGGCTTATACCCTCGCTTCATCACATGGTTTTATCTGAGCCACAGTTCAGTTACCCCAAATTATGGTATTTCATTCTTAAAAGTTCACATTTATTTCTCCTTATTTTTGGACTCCTAAGATATTAGGCCTATTTAACTTTATCCAACAAATCTTCAATTAGAATAGGCTTAGCAATATGTTTGTTAGATATACGCACTTAACCATCTCAGTTCCATTTGTTGGAGATGGTTAACTACTTTGCATCTTGAGGAAATTAGAAAAAAAAAATGTTTACGTCTGGAAAACCTATAGAGGACATTCACCTAATTCATCCTGATCCTTAGAATAACCTAATTATACCCTCAAATCTACATCTTTCTGGATGGGCAAAGGTAGAGTGAATATGAGTCTTGCCTAGGAAATTATACCTAGAAATTTTTTTAAGTTTTAGTCCTAGCTTCTGCCTCACTTCTGTCCCAGTTTTCCTAGTTATGAAACAAAAGTAATAAGATCCCTATTTTAAATATCTCACAGTGTTACTATAAAAATTGTATAAGGTAACATATGAAAAAGTTCACTTAAAAGTATAAAGTGCAATACAAATATCAGGTACAATATCTATATATATAAAAGCCTAAGTGACCATTACGACCAGTCAACCAGTCACTATGATGTGCACTGACCACCAGGGGGGGCAGACGCTCAATGCAGGAGCTGCCCCCTGGTAGTCAGTGTGCTCCCACAGCTAACCTCCCACAGCCCCTACCCTCCCCCCAGGCAAGCTGGCCCCAATGGGCCCCTATCGGGACTGGGCAAGATGCCCCAATCATGCCCGATCACAAAGTCAGTATGCCAGGCCGAGGGACCCCACCCGTGCACGAATTCATGCACTGGGCCTCTAGTTATTAATAATAATGGCACCTTCTATGACCACAAATGAGACATTCTACAAAGCCTCTCCTTTTACTTAACACTAAGACATTTTAATTAAATTCTCTTTTTTTTATCTTCTTTTCTCACACCACCAACCAAAAAAGAGTTTTTTCAGCATAATCATGTAACCTTGGACTTTAATTACAAATACCAGCAAATATTTGCATAGAGTCAAACATAAGTATATTCTGACATTTTGAACACCCCAGCCTTCCTCTCCTACTGACTTTATTTTCTTTTTCCTTTGTTTATAACCCTTTCTATATTTTCTTGAAAAAAATCAAACTGCCTAACAATATAACAAATGTCATCAATATATTTTAGTTATAGTTACCCACCTTGAAACTCTTACTAAGTGGCCTCATGGTTTTCCTATGCAAAAGTACCAAATATATTTTTTCAACTGTTTATCCTAAATTGTTCCAGATTTTCAGAGCTCGTTATAGTGTTTCCACATTAAGTTTATAGCCACTAGGGCTGCTCTACAGGTTCAATTTGAAAGCTCTGCTCTTACATCAGGAATGCAGATTCCTCAAAATGACAATACGAAACTGAAAGACTGCACTGAAAAACAGGAAGCAACTATGGAGAAAAGCTGTCACACGCTCTACAGCTAGATGTTAAGAAACAAAACCGTCCCAATCACCTCCCTCACCCCAGTTTTACATAATTTTACCTAAACAGTATATACAAATTAACACACAGACTATTTTTATGCAGTTTTCTTTCTCTCAATATCCTTTTCTTCCTCTTTCTAATTCAATGCATTCCTCTGCCTGATAACAACAAATAGTTATTGAATGCCTGTAAGTACAAGACCATGTATCCTAAATGCTAGGGAAAACATGTGAAAACAAACTGGACCAGTCCAAGTGAAGGACAAACATTAAACAAAAATCACACTAATAAACACATAACTTTTCATTGCAATATGAGCTATGAAGTAAATTAATGTGTGGGAAGCAAGGCTTTTGCACACAGGTAAGATTTGAATTAAAGGAACAGGGAAGGCCTCTCTAAAGAAATTACATTTAGATGGGGACCTAAAGGATAGCAGGGATTACTCTGAATAAGAATGGGGGGAAGTATATTCCAGTTAAGAAGACAGCACTATTTTGAAGACCTTACAGCAGGAAAGAAGCTTGGGCTGTGTAGACCAGTAAAGCAGCTGAATCTGAAGAAATCAGTGGGAGAAAGACAAGAGTTGGCAATGCAGGAGCCATACTGTGCATGGCCAGGGCTTTGCAGATTATGTTAAGAATTTTGGTTTTAATTAAAATGTAATAGGAAGCCAAGAAATGGTCTTTCTTCAATCTCAAAAAAAAATATGGTAAGTGGACTTTTTCCCCTCCTATAATGAACATGGAATTAAGTTTAAGTATAAAGAACAGCATGGGAATGATAAACACCAAATTCAAAAGAATGGTTACCTCTGGCACAAAGAGGGAGATATAAAATTGGTAAAGAGTTCTCAGAAGGCTTCAACTGTATTGCTTATGTTTTATTTCTTATAAAAACATAGGTATTTTAACCTATTCTTTATACATTTTATATAACTAAATTTTTCATAATAAATTTTTGAAAGAATTAATGAATGTTAAGAATTCACCAGTTCATTTCCTTCTCTTCTGCTTTACCAGGTTCATATTAAATCTCTTAATTTTGAGAAAGACAAGCACACAGAATTTAGGGATCTCCCCTCTTAAACACTTTGCTTCCTAAAACTTTATTTTCTAGACTTTTTGCATCAGATATTAGACTCTTTAATTAGCTTATCTTTAGTTTTAGCATACCTATAACCTTTGTAGCTTTCCAACAACCACAGAGTTAATGTAAGGATTAAATGAGATAAAGCATTTAACATCATAACATTTAGCACACAAGAGCTCAATAAATTTTAACTATTGTTTTTTATTATTTCATTTATTATATACTATATTCCCAGTCCTAAATATGAACCAGAACACTAGAACTAACAAAAAGCTGAGTGTATATGGCCAAATGGTGCTACGATATTTTGAAAGCATATATACTCCGTATATTCAAAAGCACACATACACAAACACATACACACATATATCTTATATTTCTAATATTGAATTTTTTAAAAACACACTTTTTCTGTGATCATTTAAATAATAAATAACAAAATGCTAATTTGAGGCTTTGTTAATGCCACTAAAGAATACTTTAAAGAAAGGGTTAAAATCCATCCTTTGATGGTATCTGATTACAATTTAAGATAAGTTTAATAAGTTTACTAAGTTCTCCTAAGTCCAATGCTGCATTGAAGTGATTTATGATTGCATAAAGCTGCAATAATATTCAATATAGGCTATACTGTGTTTAAAAGCTCATTTTTGCAATATCAAGTAATTCTTACAAAACTTCAATCTTATCGAATTGACATCAAAATTTTTCTACAACAGAAAGAGCAGTCTTTGATGTAAGAATATTATTAAAATCATATCTTTTCACTTAATTTTCTTTGTACAAATAGCACAGATCCTCTCATTTCTCCTTCCTTCCAATTCACAAGTACAATAAAAAGCTGGCTTTAGAAATTAAACATCATGATGAAATGAGCACTAAAAACCTGAAAATAGAACTTAAGATAGTTTTTGTAACCTAGAAGTCTGAAAAATATCTCACTGAATCTTTCTGTGAACATTATATTTTAAATTATATTATCATACCGAAGAACCCAGAACTCACTCTTGTGAAAAAACAACTTTGTCACTCAATATTCTTCAGTTTGAGGTTTGACTTTAGATTGTTTTAGTAATCATTCCTCCATGCCCACTTCCTTGTTCTTAATCACAAATCTAATCGTGTATTTTTATAAATATTCAAAATTAAATATGTTTATCTGCTTATGTAAATACTTTTCAGTTAACTTTTACCGATAGTCTATGTAGGGACTTCATTAACAAACACATTTGGAACTTTTTAGATTTGTTCCGGCAGCTTGTAAATTCATATTATATTTAACTGTTTAAATAGATCAAAATTCTACACATTTTAAAAATTAGATATAAAAGATTACTTCCAAGTTTTGTTTTACTTACCAAGCTCTGCCATTCCACCTCACTGCCTGAACAATATTATCAGCTCTTCAGATACTCATTCTTGCTAAGTAAAAGGATATTTCTTCTCTAGCTGGATTAATAATCAACTTTCTAGATAGTTCATTTGTAATTCTCTTCTGGTTAACCCTTAGCATTACAGCAGTCTGCCCAACTCATGCTAATCAATTTATGAAGCAGAAAGAAAAAGATGAAATTCAATTACATAGATAAAAAAATGTTAAATAAAAATGAGGGGCAGTTTAGATTAGGCACAGAAGAACAATCAGCCTTACTTTTTTCCACTAATAGGTATAAACCTTTATGTTAGATATTACAAAAACACTCAGGTCATAAACACAAGAAACAAGAAACATGAACAGAAACCTAATAGGCTTCTAACACACCAGTCTAGTGCATTATCAGACCATGTTTCCTGCTTTCTTACATTCAGTTAAATACAAATCAGCTCTGGGAATAACAGATATATTTTTCTCTTAGTAGAAAGGTCTGACTTTCAACCTCTAAATGTCTCATCTCTCAATGCTTGTAATCACTTGGTCCCTTATCATACAATAAGTGCCATATCAGTCTTTACAGAAAACTTACCTAGTGTGATCTGTAAACACTTGCAAGAGAATAATCTGGGGCAGTTGTTAAAAATATAGACACCTAAATATAGACATATATAGACATCTGGGTCCTACTTTAGAAATCTGAAGCACCCCAGGGGATTCTTATGCACATTAAAAGTTTGAGAGTCACTGCTCTAGGACCATCTCTGACCATATCTAAGAGACTCCAACACAGAATGAAATTTGGACACAGAATGAGATTAATTACTTTTGCTGCTAGTTTGACTTTGGCTTTTTGCTTTGATTACAATAACTAGGATTCTACCTTATTTTCCTATATCTGAGGGCAGTAGTCCATCCAAGACCATGACCCTCCCATGCATGGTCTTGGTAACCATCCACTTGCAGACTACACAGAAACTGGAATCTGTCCTTTAACTCCTTAGTGTCTGTCTATGGCCTTATTGTGGCCTAGCTGCCTAAACCTGACTTTTCTTGCTTTGTGTGCTTTATGAAAACACTTTAATCTCCTGTTTTATGCCTCTCTTATATATCACATGGACTATACTTATTGGTGTTTATTGTCCAGTCTTTTAGCTAATGCTTTTTGTCTGCTATTAACTGTCTCCCAAGGCTGCTCCCATTCCCATGGACCCCTCCAGTCTGCTCTATGCCTATTAAAATGAACAGACTTGCTTAGTCACATCTAGAGATGTGAAAGAAACAACTAGCCATAGGGTGAGAAAACAGACATGGCAGCCAGTGGTTTCAAACATTGCTACAGTTGCGAAAGAAAATGACTGGGAAAAGAGAATCATGGAAAGCTAAAAAAAAAAAAAAAAAAAAAAAAAAAAAAAAAGTCCTTGAGAATGGGAATAGGAGACGAGGTAAAATGAAGTAAAAACATGTTTTAATTCTAATCACTTGTTTTTATTTTTATAGAATAACCTATTTTAAAAGGTCAACAAAACAATGATTATTTAACCTGGAGAGAAGATTAAAGTGAACAAAATAAAAATAGTACTGGACTAGTAGAACTCAGAAGACTTGGATTTATCCTGGCCTCTCTACCACTACTATATTTATGATCTAGATTAAGTCTCTTAACTTCTATGTGCCTCGGTCACTAAATGGGTATAATAAATCATGCCATGTGTACCTAAGATTATTTTGATAATTAAACCAGATCGTCTTTATTAAAGAGTTTTGAAACTATAAATACTATATGAATATGAGGTTACTATATAAATTATATATAGCTATATAAATTGCTATTATATAAAGATAATAACACATCCACAAAGGACACAAAGTGGCAATTTTATTTTTTTAATTTAAGTATAGTTGGTATACAATATTATATTAATTATTTAGTTTCAGGTATACAATATAGTGATTCAACACTTTTATACCTTATAATGTGATCATACCACTAATTTTTGTAATCATCCATCACCGTGCCAACTTATCGCAATATTATTAACTATATTCCCCTTTAGCTTTTTTATCCTTCCATCCACCTCCCCTCTGGCAACTGTCCCTTTGGTCTCTATTTTTATAAGTCTATTTTTGTTTTGTTCTATTTGTTGGTTGGTTTTATTTTTTCAGATTCTACATATAAGTGAAACTATATAGTATTTGACTTATTTCACTTAGCATGATACTCTCTAGGTCCATCCATGTTGGAAAGATTTCATTCTTTTTTATTGCTACATAATATTCCTCTGTGTGTGTGTGTGTGTGTGTGTGTGTGTGTTTCTTTTTCATCTAGTCATCTATTGATGGACACCTAAGTTGCTTCCATATCTTGGCTATTGTAAATAATGCTACAATGAACACAGGGGTGCATATATCTTTTCAAATTAGTTATCATTTTCTTCAAATAAATACCAGAAATAGAATTGCTGGGTCATATGGTAGAACTATTTTTAAATGAAAGTGCAAAACATATAGAGTAAAAGACATAAACAGGAATTTGTGAAATATATTTCCAAAGAAAATATCAAGAATAGGACCAATATCAGTTAGGGGCAGAATAAAGTAAAATTATCCCAAAATATAGATAAATAATCATGTCAACCTGAATTTGCCCAGGTCAAAACACAAACCTTAAGTGTCTTACCAGAAGAGTGACTGGTGACATTTCTCATCCAGAACTATCTCCTTAAAGCTAAAATAAGAGTGATTTCAAATAGCAAAAGTTTGGGACATTTGTTGCAAGAAACTTAGACTGTATCCAACATGGCCTAAGAGTCAGTCAAGTGCTATGACTTAATTTAACTGGATTAATATGTACATTTTAACATTGAGAAAGCAGTAGTCCTTAGCCAGTGTACAAATGGGCTGATGAGAGTTTCCCATGTAAAGAAAAAAATGGTTGATTCTTGACTTAAAAAATACTTCTATCTTTTTAAGTTTCAATAAATACTGAAAACCTACTATGTTTTGGACATTGTTCAAGACACTGAGGAATATAAGTGACAACAACTGTCAAAATCTCTGCTATCTGAGCTTATTTTCTAGGCAATATAAGAAAAAGGTGGCCATTAAATTTAATAGATATATAAATCAGTATGTTAAAATTTAATAAAAGCTATGGAAACCAGTAGTATAACATTAGGGAAATCAGGAACGTTTGGAGAGTTGCAATTTTAAAATACGGTGGTCAAGGTAGACCTCACTGAGAAGATGACATCTAAGCAAAGACTTGAAAAAGGTGATAGTATGCCTATGGCTACACCTCATTAAGCAACAGGAATTTTTCAGCTCCAATATAATCTTACCGGACAAGTGTTGTATAAGCAGTCCGTCATTGACCAAAACTTTATGTGGTGCATGATTGTAATCATTCCCTCTCTCAAAAAAGAAATCAAAGGTGTTTTTTTTAAATCATGTTTTTCCCCTAGCTGGTTTGGCTCAGTGGATAGAGTATCACCCTACAGATCAAAGAGTCCCAGGTTTGATTCGGGACAAGCGCATATACCTTGGTTGCAGGTTCCTCCCCGGCCCAGGCCCTAGTCGGGGCTCATGCAGGAGGCAACTAATTGATGTGTTTCTCTCACATGAATGTTTCTCTCTGTCTTTCCCTCTCTCTTCCACTCTCTCTAAAAATCAATGGAAAAATATCCTTGGGTGAGGGTTAACAAAACAAACAAACAAAAAATCATGTTTTCACAAGACTATAAACATGGGAAAATCCAATAAAATGATTTCTTAAATATAGATATATATCTAAAGTATGAACCAATTTTTCTTTTTCTTTTTTTTCATTTTTCAACAACTATTTTTCAAGTAGCTGCTATGAGCCACACACTGTTCTGAACACCGGAGAGAGGGCAGTAAACAAGCTAGACATGTTCTTTCTTACACATGCATAGATTAAAGACTGAAATAAAATATATCAAAACGTTACTGGGGAGTACATTTTTTATTATGAATTAAGAAGCTGACATGATGGATTATTTTACTTTCTCCTCTATGTTCAAATAAAGTCCAAAATGTCTAAATATGTTAGAATGATTCCAAAATAAACTATGCCATTTATATTGAACTAATTATTATGGCTCATATGAATATATTTTTTGGTAAAGCACAAATTTATACTCATAATATTTTGTGAAATGTATACTGCCTTTTTCAATCATATACTGATTGTTATGACCTACAACATTTAATAAAGTTGAATAACACCATGTCCCTTTCTATAAATGCAAAAGCTAAGAAACAGACAGTTAATTAATTTGCCACACTGGAAAGAAAAAGTGTTTAAATTCTAAATAACAATAATGTATATGAAAGTATCTTATACAGTGCCTGGATCAAGAAAGATTGCAGATTCTGAATGTCATGTACCTTAGGGGTACATTGTCAGGGGGAAAAAAACTACAAAGACCTGGGATTAAAAGAGAATTTCAAAATCCCCCCAGCCCCCTGGACCAAATCCAGCTTCAATTACACAAGGGTTGTTTGGAGACAATAGAGAGGAAGAAATATGAGGGTTCCTTTGATCACCAAAAGATGATCTTTTTGCTTTAAAAGAGAATGTTCCTACACTCTGGTTGTAAACACATACACAAACACACAACCCACAACCAACTGTTTTAATATTGATATGGAAGGGAAATAGAAGTCACTTATTTTGTTGAAATATAAGTATTTCAAACCCAGAAAGGGTGATTTGGTTGTGAGGGTTTTTAAGAAATAGCACCGGATCCAATCCTTTTCTATCACCTCCTCTGTAATACAAAACCCCCCAATAGCTCTTAAAATTGTGGCATTTTCTTATGTACAGAGAGAAAAATTTGTGTTGCTATTGCAGCAACATCTAGACAGTTTCCTGTAAACTTTCTGTGATGGGAGTCATGAATTTATGATAAAACCCTGTAGAGTGGTGAAACAAATTTCTTTCATATTTATCATTCATTTTACTCACTGTGCATTTGAAGGAAAACCTTTTAAGAACACCAATAATGTGAGAAAGCTACAACAACTAAATTTATTGTTAAGTATCACATCATTGGTCCTCCCGGGAGTTCAGGAAGAAAGCTTAAATCACATTTCCTAACACATTGGAGAGCTTCCCAGAGATGTGATGGCCCACAGAGGCAAACCATCCAAAGCACACTGGAATCTCAGAGATGGTGACAAAGAAAAATCACTTTGCTTAATAAAAGCAAATTGAAGTTACCCTTTCATTTTTTCTAACAAAGTAAAAACTCTCTCTTACCCCATTTTTCTCCTTTCCTTCCCCCTCCCCCTCCTGTTTCACCTGACTAAACTGTAGGTATTTGTTCCATCACCTGACTTAGGGGCTGGCTAGAAATATTAGAGAAAAAACAATCTACCATTGTTATATGAGACAACAACCTTTCATGTCCTTGAAGCTCACCATGACCTTTCATCTTTCCTATCCCCAATGGTCTCTCCTAACAACTAAAACTACACTCAGTTGGGCTGAATTCCAGATTGTCATAAAAAGAACCCTGTCCTTTCAAAACAAAACCAATTTTTACACCAAGGTGGGGGAGAAACACAAGTCCATTGTTCCCTCACAGATGGAAGTTGGAGTTACTAAGGCAACTGCTCTAATCCTCCTTTTTACCACCTTTTTCACATCACTGGCCTATCAAGTATGCTACCTTTTAACTCATAAGCTCAAAAGCTGGTAGTCTAACTGGCTGCCCTAATTAGCTACGATTTTCACACTACAGACAACATGATGAGCTAATAGAAATTTGCAAAATAATGACGTACCTCCAGCAAATATTCCTCCTCCTGAGGCCCAGTCTTAGAATAACAATAATGAGACCATTATTAGAGAAGGGCATTAAAATGCTGCACTGCTGCTAAACAGAGAACTTGATTGTTCTGGTCTTGTCCATTGAATCAACAACCTATTGTTGTGGACTTGAAAAATAAAGGACTGGAGAATGGGTGCCATGATGATTGGTCTGTGCGGCCATACCGGCACTCTGTAGAATTGTTTTCTTTTGAAACTCTTGATGGACTAGTAGTTTTGTTTAAAAGTAACATAAAAGGCGATTGTCTGGATAAAAAGTCCTATTTATTGAAATCCTTAGAAGCAGTTGCATGGATTTGTTCGTGACCCCTGAGATAAATACATAGTGGCCATAATAACACCATTTGTAGAGAGCCCTGTTACACTGCCTACAGTAACATAAGAGACCGTCTTTTCTAGCTACTGTAGGAAGGAAGGAAGTACTTCTGAGCAGAAAGCAAGGATGATAAAAGGTCAAATACTGGATATAGCTCATTAATCTCTGAAAGGGAGACTTTTAAAAATAATGCTAATTTAAGAATTCTGCACAATTGCTACAGATTCAAGCACATTGTAAAAAGACTCAGGGCTCTTCTTATTTTCTCACTTTAGAGCTTCTTTGCTTTGGTTAAAAAAAGAGGATTAAAATAAAACGATTATTAAATAACTGAAGCAAGATGTCTCAGGATCACCTAGCAAACAAGAAACTCAAAGGTTTTCAGATAATTATTCTTATGGTCATCCCCAGTCTATAATGAAAAGAATAAAATACTGAAGTTAAAGGTTAACTAGTGTAGGATTCTTAGCAGTAGAAAAGCACTGTTTACAGTCTGTAAAAGTGTCTTCTATATTGAGCCACAGTACATGTTTTCTGTAGTCAGACCAGCATTTTAGTGTTGAATGGTGGTGGTTGGGAATGTACTTTTCTTTTAGCAAGTATTTGGGGCGGGGGTCTGTTTATTTTTTATCAAGTGCAATCTGCATTATATAAAAATGTATTAAATTGTAAATAAGACCTCTTGCTTCATTCAATCTGTGCTTTGCTTCATTTATCTTCATCTTGTTAGGCTAAATTAATTAACAGTCTCACTGTTGCACACTTTCTCTTTTCATTACATCAAATAAGGGCCTGTATATGGAGAAAGCCCTCACCACGGGAATTCTGCAACTCTACTGCTCCGAAGAGTTTCTGTGTATCAGCGTAGCAATATTAACTGGGTACAGTCATTTTAAAAGCATTTATTAAATGTACTTTTCATTGTTAAAAACCAATTACCTAAATTCTTTGCATAATATCAACAGAAAACCATTTTTTTAAAAAAAACTGCCATAGACTTTTAAAAGAAGGAAAACAATCAATTGTATGTCCACAACCAGGTTTAACTATCACTGTCACCCAAAATAAGAAGGAACACATGCAAATCTGGCAGGTATGTTTTCACAAGATACAACACAAGACAGCATAAAAGGTTTAAAAGACACACCCCAAACTGTTCCGCTCCCTGCTTTGGAATGTCTAGCATGTGATAAACTGGATGAT
Organism: Myotis myotis; assembly: GCF_014108235.1. Taxonomy (NCBI): domain Eukaryota; kingdom Metazoa; phylum Chordata; class Mammalia; order Chiroptera; family Vespertilionidae; genus Myotis; species Myotis myotis. The sequence goes on from NW_023416314.1 coordinate 52,412,324, forward strand.
TAGAATTTCATTGGTAAAGCCCATTATTTTAAATCTATAAGAGTGAAATGTGTTAAACTCTTTTGTAAGTTTTCTTTCAACCTGGAACACTGTGGCATCTGGAACTATGCAAATGAACAAAACAGTAAAGCCCTTTTTAAGTCTTTCCCTGATCAACCAGTGCTTCTTTCTCCAATCACAGCTTTGTGCGTGATATCTTTCTGCTAGCATTTCTTATTTAATTAAAACAGACACTGACAGAAGGACATGGATTAGTACTGTAATGATGCATTTACTTAGATTAATCGGAGGCTCCTTTTAGAGTAATGGCTTAAACAAAGAACAAAAGGAAATTGTTATGAAACAGCCTTTTATCCCAGGCAAAGGTCACATTATGAGGTTTTTAATTTTGTCAGCTTCTGTTATACTCTGCCTTGCTAGTGGAACATGAGAAGTGCTTTTACCCCCAATAAAGCCAGTTATTATAAAAACAGCCATTAAAGCTGCAAATTAAAATGTCTGATTTTAAAACCGGTTACTTAGCTTTCAGAATCCTCTAATTAGCATGTTGTGCATTGTTGTGAGGAAAAGAAGACTAAAATGCTAATGACCTACCGCCAGGTGACCACACTGCTGTGCAAAATAACAAGGACCTTTCCAAGTAATATGATGAATTAACTGAGTGCAGGTCCCCCAACCAGCACCCCTTCTCAGAGCACAGCTCCAGATGAATAACTGCTAAGATGTGTTCGGTGGAGGGGGCTCTGATTCTCAGCCTGCTACTTCTTATATATTTACTAAAAAGCCGACTTCCTTCTACCACAAAAGAAAGTGAATGAAATAGCAATGCTATAGAGAGAGTCTGAAAGTAGAAAAGACAACACTCATTTGATTTCAAAGCACAAAGAAAGAATTAAAGAATCATACCTCTAAACAAAACTACCTCTTTGCCTCTTTTCACTCAACCTTTTATTAATAAGTTTAACTTGCAGAGTATAAATAGGGTTAAGATTTGAAAGCTCGGTCTTCGTTCACAACATTCATTTTTACACCTCATTGTCTTTAAATGGAACAAAATGAATCCAGTTTCCCTTTTGCCAGCCTCGTTTTTCCCATTTTACTGACTCCACTCACCTCTACCCCTCCCTCGTCAAAATTTGCTCTTGACAAAGAATATATTGGCATTTGTGTTTATTACCATACTAGAAGCCTGGTGCACAAAAATTTGTGCACTCGGAGGGGTCCCTCAGCCTGGACTGTGCCCTCTCGCAGTCTGGGACACCTCGGGAGATAACGACCTGCTGGCTTAGGCCTGCTCCCGGGTGGCAGAGGACAGGCCCAATCCCTAGGTGCAGCCCCTGGTCGGGCTCAGAGCAGGGCCGATTGGGGAGTTGGGGCGCCGCCCCCTGTCATGCACAGAGCAGGGCAGATTGGGAGGTTGCAATGCCACCCTCAGTCACGCTCAGGGTAGGGCCGATTGGGGGGTTGGGGCACTGCCCCCTGTCACACTCAAGGCAGGGTTGATGGGGAGGTTGCGGCGCCACCCCCTTTCACACACAGAGCAGGGCCGATCAGGGGGTTGGGGCGCTGCCCCCTGTCACGCACAGACCAGGGCCCATCAGGGGGTTGAGGAGCTCCCCCCTGTCACTCACAGAGTAGGGCCGATAGGGGAGTTGGGGCACCACCCCCTGTCACACACAGAGCAGGGCGGATCAGGGGGTTGGGGCGCCGCCCTCTATCACCCACAGAGCAGGGCCAATCAGGGGGTTGGGCGCCGCCACTGTCACACTCAGAGCCGCAGGGTGATCAGGGGGTTCGGGAGCTCCCCCCTGTCACGCACAGAGCAGGGCTGATCAGAAGGTTGGGGCGCCTTCCCCTCTCACGAACAGAGCAGGGCGGATAGGGAGGTTGTGGCCCCGCCCCCTGTGTCACACAGAGCCACAGAGCGATCAGGTGTTTGGGCGCTGCCCCCTGTCATGCTGATCCCGGTGCTGGGAGGCATATTACCCTTTTACTATATAGGATAGAGGCCTGGTGCATGGCTGGGGGCTGGCTGGTTTGCGCTGAAGGGTGTCCTGGACCAGGGTGGGGATCCCCACTGGGGTGCCTGGCCAGCCTGGATGAGGGGATGATGGCTGTTTGCAGCTGGTCACACACCCTTCAGGGTGGGGGTCCCCACTGGGGTGCCTGGCCAGCCTGGGTGAGGGGCTGAGGGCTGTTTTCAGGCTCGCGGGTGACTGAAGCTCCCAACTGCTCCTTTTTTTCTTTTTCTTTTTTATTCTGGGCCAGCTTTAGCTCTGGCTCCAGCTCTGAGGCCTCTGCTGGGTTCTATAATCGAGACACTGTATCAACTCCAGCTCTGAGATCCCGGCTCACTGAAAGCTGGTTTCTGGGGTTTTGTTTATCTTCTATATTTGTTACAATGTTTCAAACTGCAGGCTCAGAGGCCGGCAAGTCAGGCGGGGAACGTTGGAGTCCTCCGTCACTGAAGCAAGCAAGCCTCATGTTAGTTTCAAGCTGCCTGGCTGCCGGCCGCCATCTTGGCTGGCAGTTAATTTGCATATCTCACTGATTAGCCAATGGGAAGGGTAGCGGTCATACGCCAATTACCATGTTTCTCTTTTATTAGATAGGATGAATTTAACTCAACTACTTGCATTTTCTGCGTTATCTTTCTTTATGGACTAAACTATTGTGTTCCTAGTAATGCTAACATACATTAGTGGAATGTATAGACTAAGTGGAAGTATCGCCAGAGTTTCTGAAATCAACCCACACAAAAAAACATGCTCCATTTTAAATCAAGTCTCACACAAGTATCACTGAGTGGACTTGAAATTTCTTATTTTCTCACTTTATGTCTCAGGATCACCTAGCAAACAAGAAACTCAAAGGTTTTCAGATAATTATTCTTATGGTCATCCCCAGTCTATAATGAAAAGAATAAAATACTGAAGTTAAAGGTTAACTAGTGTAGGATTCTTAGCAGTAGAAAAGCACTGTTTACAGTCTGTAAAAGTGTCTTCTGTATTGAACCACAGTATAGAAGAGGCAAAAAGAAAGAAGCAAAAAGCACCTGGCTATCTAGAAAAGGAAAGGTGCTCTGAGAACAAGGATAGAAAGGGAAGATTGAACTCCTTAAGAACATCATCTCTGAATATCCAATAACAATGGACTTGTGTTAGGAGAGACCATTGGGGACCAGAAATTTCTAGAATTTTCTTGAAATCAATGCAAAACATATATTGTCAGTAGAACAGCAAAAAATCACTCAGGATCCTCTGTGACATTTGCCAGGTTAATTTTTTTTTCTTTTCCTAAGGAGTTATTAGAGACTGTTTCCATTATCTATGGATAGAAGAATGCTGCAGGTTCCACCACCCCAAAACACAGTGGCTTAAAACAATAAGCATTTATTTGCAGCTGGGCATTTCTTCTGGTTTTAGCTGAGCCCACCAATATGTCTCGTGGTTGGCTGACCAATTTGGGTTGATCTAGAATGGCCTGGCTGGGACGACGGGAGTAATTCAGCTCTGCTCCGTAAGTCTCATCCTCCATCAGACTAGCCCAGGCTTGTTCTCATAGTGCCAGAAAAGGGCAAGAGTGTGAACGGAAATGCACACGTGCTTCTACAAGCCTCTCCGTGTGTCAGCCACATTTGCTAACATCCCATTGACCAAAGCAAGTTAAATGACAGGTCTGAGTCAAGAGGTGAGACAGAATGTCCTTCCCAGAATGGAAGGGCACTGGAAAGTTTCATGGTAGAGGTTGTGGATGCAAGAAAGGATCAGAAAGAATTGGGACCTCTAAAGCGAATCAATCTTAGCAAAGAAGGCAAAGTCATTTTGATGATTCCCAAAGTTCTTCAGCAGAAGTTTCTGTTTTGTTTCATTTTAACTAATGTAGTCTAGATAGCTACTCAAAATTGATCTATTTTATTTTTGTAAGAGAAAAGAACTCTTTAAAAAACAATTAACAACCCCATCCCACCTTATAGCCATTGATTTCCAATTTAAAAACTGTAACTATAAAGATAATTCTAAAATATGGTCTATGCAAGTTCACCATTTATTTTTGTCTACTGACTAGTTGTGAATCAGTGTTTCCTTGGTAAAAGATGTCAAAACTACAAACTGTTGTGTCTCAAAAGCCTTACCTTCCACCCAGAGAAGCAACTAAATTTGAGGAAATGTTAGATCCACAATTTTCTTTTTCAGAGTATCTCAGATTGTTGACAGTTCCATTCTACAGAATACCAGCAAACAGTAAATCACGGTCTTTCACCAGAATGGATATAGCCACAATAGCAATGTTCAAACAATTTTTTTTTTTAAATCTGAGCCCTTATCACTCATATCCCGATTATTCTTCTAATATCTCTATGAAAAAAGGAAACAAAAAATACCATTGCACTCACCATGGCTGGGTGACTAAGTTGGTTGGAGTGTCATCCCATACAACAAATGGTTGTGGGTTCAGTTACTAGGTTAAGGGTTTGATCCCCAGTTGCGGTGCATACAGGAGGCAGTCTCTCTCTCTCTTTCTCTTTCTCTTTCTCTCTCTCTCTCTCTCTCTCTCTCTCTCTCTCTCTCTCTCTCCTTTTTCTTCCCCCCCTCTCTCTAAAACCAATAAACATATTCTTGGGTGAGGATGTAAAAAAATACCTTTGGTTTCACAGGACTAGCTATATGAGAGTGTCCTGGAATAAGATGATAAGCTAATTTTAAACTCTACAAATTCTGTTTCTCACCATATGAAGCTGACGATCACTGAGGAAAGTATTCATGGTGGCTGCAAGACTTTCCCAGAGTTAATCTGGCGAAGTCCTACATACAGTTTTAGGGAGATACCTAGAGCCAGTTACCAGTCTTTCCACACAGATACACTCATCCAGCAGGAGTAGGAGTGATTACTGGGCAGAATTCCTGAACTCTGTTGCAAGGGAAATACTATCCTATATAGCACCACTCAATAATTATCCCTGTGAGAAATTAAAACAACCAGGGAAGTGGATCTCCAAAAGGAGCCTTCAGCCCTCCTTCATTTGAGCCAGTGCTGACATGAGGGCTGCCAGAGCTGGCACTTACACCCAAAGAACAAGAAAGAAAGGCCAGCAAAGCTCAATCTTGCATCCAAAGATATTAAAAGGAAAACTGAATAACATGCAGAAAACTAGCTTAAGAATTATCCAATTAATGGATAACAGAAAACAAACTGCATACAATGCTTTTTAAGTTCCTCTTACTTTTCCACATTTCTTTACACCTTATTTCAGTAATAATTTTGTTTTAAAGTGTAGCCCTAAATTATGGTTTGCCTTTTTTAAACAGGGATGATACCTGATAAGAATGCAATTTGCATGGGTTTTCCACTGTTTTTGTCAACCAACTCCTCTCACCTGGTCTGTAGCAAGCATCAATCATCAGAGCAGTGATCCAAGGCCATGGAACAGAGCAAAACTAATAGGTCCATATAAGAATCAAGACAAGCATTGTGCCCTCATTAACACTGGGTTCTAAACAAACAATAGGCCCATGTTCAGAGAGCTGGAGTAATTCTTCTCAAGAGAAGCAGCTTGGGTTTAACTCAAAATTTCCTTTAAAGTCTCCACTTTGACAGAGAGGCAAAAAGAAAGAAGCAAAAAGCACCTGGCTATCTAGAAAAGGAAAGGTGCTCTGAGAACAAGGATAGAAAGGGAAGACTGAACTCCTTAAGAACATCGTCTCTGAATATCCAGTATCTGGTACATCATAGGGGTTCAAAAACTGTGAATCCAATTGTGATACTTCGAAAAGAACAGATAAAGGACAGAAGAAGGTAAGTACCTCTTTGGTTAGGAATTGCATAAGTAGTAATGCCTAGATATTCAGAAAGCCCAAACTTCAGAGTTCCTAAGATTTGTTGAACTATGTGTTATAGAATGAAATGAGATTATACACAAATTACATATGGAGCCACACCTACTTCTCGGATTTTTTGTAGAGACAAAAATCTGACTGAAATTATCTCCAATGAGAAACTTGGAAGAAGGACATCATAAATGGCTTAATTTAACAAAAGGGATGATTGTGGGACCTTGAGGAGACACTCTATCCTTTTTTCCTTTTAAAGGACATTAGGGACATAGACTAATTGGGATGTACTTAAAATCTCGGATCATGTTTAGCTCCAATTTTGGTGCAGAACCCTTTTAAGACGTCTCTGATGGTACCTTCCCTAACCAATGTCATCAACCTGCTCTCCTCTTACTCCCAATTGACTACCTCTCAGGTCTGCCAAACTATCTTCAGAGATAAACACCAGAATAATTGCACTGCTATGACAGACTATGGAGCAGCTTCCAGGACTCACCAACATTTTCTCTATCCCCAACTTCCCTCCCACCAATAATCTCCTGCCCCCACCAAAAAAAAAATATACTTATCTTAGGTTGATGTTTCAAAATCCTTTAAAGATAAAAATATTTCTTCTCCTAGAGTTTAAACTTACATGCCTTTAAGAGGGATATTACCATGACTTCCTTCCACACTATATCTAAGTGACTGCTAACTCATTTTAAAAGGCTAGAATATCCTTGACTCCAAAACAAAATAAAGCTACTATAAGAAGAGAAAATTACACACTAATCTCATTTATGAACAGATATGCAAAAATCCTTTAAATATTAACTTATTCTGCAGTGTAAATGAAAATCTACCAAGAACAAGTATATTTTAATCCCAGTAATTCTGCATGATTCAAAAAATCTTCCAATAACATCATAGACATAGGCAAAGGTTAAAGAACTAAAAATGTATGAACATCTCAATAGATACTAGAGATGGAGAAAAAATCCTACAGAAAACTTCATACTTATTGGTAAAATGTTAGAATACATTCCCATCAAAGACAGAAACTATGTCTTCCCTCACTAAGAGCTGGAGGCTAAGGGAATATTGTGAATATTGTGAATATTTCTGGAGATCAGAAAGAAGACTAGCTAAAACAAGGCTCGAATGGCAGCTCCCACCCAAAGAAGGTAAGACACACCAGGGCTTACCTAAGTGTTTGTACAGGTCATGGCAAGCCCTTTGTGGTGGAAAATGTTTATTATTTAATATTAAATGACAAAGTACACACAATGACATCTATACTATGATTACAATTAAATTATTTTATTTTTTATTAAATTTATTGCATTGTGTGTCCACCATCCAAAGTCAAGTTACCTTCCATCATCATATTTTTTTTTAAATATATGGACAAGACTAAAAAATATGCAGGTAAAAATGACAAATTGTAAAATTGTGTGAGACTGTTTTCCTTGTTTTAATATAAATGTAAATTTTAACCCAAAATAATGATAATAAAAGTGTATTGACTTCTTAACCAGTAATGACATATCATCCACACTCATTTACCCAGGGATACTACCGTATGAGAAGGTGTGGGTAGGGAAAATAGACAGTGGGTGACAGAAAAAGAGAAAGACCATCATATAGAAGGGTTATAGGAAAAAGAAAAGAGAGGCTCAAGTTCTTCCTAGGAATTTTATCTATTTTTAAATTTTATTTGGTCTGGTTGAAAATTTGAGGTCATTTGAGGAAAGAGGAAATGCTACATAATGATGGAAAAGAAAAGTTCAAAATCCACCACTTCTGAGAAATTCCACCCATATAACAAGTGTGCACACCATTCCAAATGTGCTATTGTCTGATGGATTCTTAAAGGTTAAGGTTTCTGCAACTTTTTCTTAATCTTAAAATGGTTCTAATAAGGACCTTCCTTTCATCAATCAGTTAGCATCCCAACTTCTAAGCACAATTATTTCCTAATGAAAACAACAACATCCAAGAGACTTAGCCTTGTGGCTCTTAGATCTGAGGAACATATCTGTAATCTACATGAATTAGGGAGAAAACACTGCAAATTTAAAATCTTAGCACTTAATGTTTTCCAAGTAAATATACAGGGTGGGGCAAAAGTAGGTTTACAGTTGTGATATGTGATATGTAATATGTGAAACACAAAGTTTATTCTTCTATTATTTATCATTTATTGCATTATTTTCCATATGAACAACTGTAAGCCTACTTTCGCTCCACCCTGGCATTCCTGAATGGCAGGGGAAAGAACAAGAAAATCTAGGATCTTATTTTAATGTTAGGGTTTTCTTTAAATTTTTTAAGCAATAAGATGTTACTATAAAATGGTCCAGCACATTTTTATTATCCTTACCAAGGGTAAACCAATTGATAAGAGAGAGAGAGAGAGAGAGAGAGAGAGAAACATAGATGTGAGAGAGAACATCAATTGGTTGCCCTTTGTATGTGCCCTGAAAACAGAACCCAAAACCTAGGTATATACCTGGCCAGGAATTGAATCCAAAGCTCCAACCAACTGAGCCCACCAGCCACTGTGGTCCAGCACATTTTTAAGAGAGATGATCAAATATCAACTTAGTGTTTACATAGATATTTCAAACAATATGAAAAAACAAACAAAAATAAAATGGAGACCTCTTAAAGGCCACATAACAAAGATAAATTAAAAGTATTGCACATTTAAATGTGATTTACCAAAGTCAAGTAGAATTTGCATAACTGTATACATTTTCTTCCAAATTGAGATTACTTTTTTCCAGAAAAACAGCAAAATATGTATTACAATATCCATTTCTTTTTGTGTTTTCCAAATTAGTGAGATCTCTAATTTGAAGCAAATCCATTAAAGTTAATCTTAAGTAGAATTATATATTAATGAATAGGATTAGCATTAAAATGTCACAGGCAGAGGATATTTCTTCAGAGCATAGGCAAATAAAATATTTTCTCCAATTCCAGCCCAAGTTGTGCAAAAGTATCAAACTGCAATAGACAAGCAAATGTGAAAAAATATAAACAAGTTACAACTTATTTTATTTACAAAAAAGGAAAACTATATTTTTATCCCAAGGGAAAAAAGTACATAAACTTGTTCTATCTTCAAAATAACACAACAAAGTCTAGAACTTATCTGGCCATATCATCTTATTTGCATTTTACTATTCTTTGACAATACTAAATTATTTCAGTAAAACTTATTCTTGTTTAAACAGTAATGACTTTCATCATACCATCCACACTCATAGAAAATAAAGTGGAATAAATAAATCTCACATATTGGACAAATCAATAGACATCATAATGGTACTCCAAATGACATATATCCATCTACCATATCAGCGGGGCAGTCAACTGTGCAACTCTGGTCATATTTGTTAGAACACTTTTAGCTGTGAGTGACAATAAGCCAACTCAAAGTAGCTAAGCTGAAAAGTCCTGGCTTCTGTCTGACACAGCTGGACTCAGGGCTAAAATAATGTAATCAGGAGTTGGTCTCTCTCCATCTCTCAGGCAGGTACTCCCCCTTCAGGGGCAAATAGGACTATCAGAAACTCCAGGTTAGGAATCACAATAGAAAGACAGTGCTTTTTCCCCCCAGTAATTCCAGCAAAGACCTCAGGATCAAGCCTCATTGGCCTGGCTTAAATAATATGTTCATTTCTGAACCAATCACTGGCCAGGCATATAAAATGCTCACACCCTATGACTTGGGAGGGTAAGAGCAGCTCTACCCCAAACATATTTACCAAAAGTGAAAGAAGGATTGTTCCCAAAAAGAAAATGAGGTAGCTTTTACCAGGAAAAAAAAAATGCTGGGCAGGGAGTACAATAAACAGTGCATTTTAAATTCAGGAGTTACTTTTTTCAATAATTATTACAGTGAGGTAACTTCAGGGAAAAAATTAAAACAATTGCAAACTCTTCATTGGAAGAGCAATTGCAAAGCAAAGATTTCTTAGAATTGTTTCTGCTAGTCCCAAAAGAGAAACAAAACCCACAAATCTAGCCATTTTAACCTATGTACCAAAATAATTTTTCTTTTGATAATGTTAGTTCCATTGCCTCACTTCAGAGCCATCTATCTCAAAAAACTATTTCTACCTTCATTCTATCTTTACTCATTAAGTTTAAATCCTTAGAACATTTTCAACGATATATAGAGGCCTAGCTTCAGCTAATTTCTCTAGAAGTTCCTATTCATAGGTTCCACTAAGCACTACAAAACTGTTTTATGGAATCAAGTTATAAATGTTTCTCTATGAGGTCAAGTAAACCAACATCTTTATTTTGAATGAACATCCCATATAACAATTCATTTACCTTAATTTTTATTTGAAAAGAGTTCTAAACTTTGCATATCCCACAAAAGAAGAAAATATTAATTATTATTGGCCATTTATGTTTTAAGTTAATGTGATCATCAAATGCTTCTTGAAAGAAGAGTTTTATATAAGAGAATGGAAGGACAACATGAATGCAATAAAGCACTTAGAAAAAAAAGCCATTAAAGGAAAGAGTGACTAAGGCATGAAAGGAAATAACTAATAATGTCAAATTCATTCCAATGTTCATTTTATACATATGTTTATAGCACTGACTATGAGCAAACAACTATGCTAGAGATTATACAAAGAAATATGACATAGTTTCCACTCCAAAATCATAATTGGCAATTGGGATAGAAGGTTCAAGAACAGTAATGATGAGGGTGACATGTCAATTTCTTCCCCACTTCCCCATCATAACTTCCAGATTTTGTCAGGGTCTCACAATAAATTTCACACTTTGCATTATTTAAAAGTTTCATTCAACTCATCTGCAAATTCAAGGAACTATTTCTTCCCTAACCCCAAGTATCACATGAAAACAGTAAAAGCAAACAACATGTATAAAACAAGTTAAATGCAAAATTGGTACATTATTTTAAAAATTGGGAGTGTGGAGATTTTCAGAATTTTTAATTAACTCATTAATTATAAGCTGGGTGCTTATTAAGTAGTAGGTAGTATATGGTCATGTAAATTATTTAAGATGAATTTGACTTAATATCCCTGCCCTAAAAAAGAAAAATACTTTTGATCAGAAACTAATAGTAAGGAATGTTCACAGAAACTAAAAGATAAATTTTGACAAGCACAAGAGAAATACAATATACTATGGAAGTTCAAATGAAGTGAAATTAGAGAAGACTACAAGGATCTGAAAGATAGATAGAAATTCTACAATTAAAAATATTTGTTAGGGGTAGCGTAGGTAAATGCCTGTACTTGCCACCTCCCACAACCACATCGAAATTACAACTAAAATACAGAACAACCATCATCCAAAACCACTGGAAAGCTGTCTGAATGGAAGTTCTACAACTAAAGAAGTAAAGAAGAAAGCACACTGAGACTGGTAGGAGGTCCAGAGGCGCAAACTGGTTGATCCGGTACCCATGTGTGCCACTTTTTTAATTGGGAGGGAGACTGTCTCTGTGGAGGCCGCCTGGAGGAGAACAAAGTCCCAGCCCCACACCAGACCCATAGCCCAGGGTCCCAGAGATGGGAATAGAAGTCCCTATGAGCAGTAAGAACCAAGGGCTGTAAAAACCAGAGCAGATTGGGGCTCAGTGACACAGAGGCTGCTGGAGACCCAGCCATCCTCTTACAAGGCCGGCACCACGAACTGAACTTACAAGGTCCTGCTTCCTCTGAGCTCCAACACCAGGGTGAGGCTCTGGGGAACACAGACATATATGAGGAAAAACTGGATTGACTGGCATCGGGGCAGGAACTCGGGGGTGGCTTTCTCCCAGCCAGAGGTGCTCACAGGCATCATTGTTCCTATGCTGGGACCTCCCTGGTCACAGGGCTGACTGGCAGCCATTTCTGTTTGCCCCACCCTGGTGATTCCTTAAGACCCCACCTCATCCAATTTACAACCCCACCCAAGCTATGTGCAGCAGCTTTTGCATATGAATGGCCTGTCCTTTCTCAGGCTAAAATCTCTCAAACAAGCTACAGCTGCGTCAGAGAGCCCCAAACCTATCAATAAAAGGTCCAAGACCTGGCACCAGCACCAGCCTGCCTTGCTTCATAGCTGGGCCTCATCTGGGCACTTCCAAACCCTATACAAAGAGAAGAAATCTGCAGATCTCTCTGTAGCTCTTGCTGGGTGGCCCCTGGAAGTGGCTGACTTTGCACCTCCATGGAGATGAAAGAGCCAGTCTACCCAGTGGTCAGTGTCACACCATACCAGATTATAACTCTACATAAGCGACACACTCGAGGGGCAGACTCAGTGAGCACCAAAGCCCCACTGAAGCAAACCCTGCTCCATAGGGGTGTCTCCTGCACAGCAGCTCTCCCAATATAGTCACAACTGGTTCTCACAGTCAGTTGGCCTGGTGGTCAATTCCTCCCAGTGACACCAACAGCAATTAAGTCTCAACTACAACAAGACTGTGATCACAGCCCACAAAGGTGTGCACCTAGACCTCCCAGATCAGGGAAGGCTGAGCCACTGGGCCCTATAGAACACCTACTACACAAGGCCACTCTACCAACTCAAGGAGACATACCAGCTCTATCCAATACATTGAAGCAAACACAGGGAAGCAGCCAAAATGTGAAGACAAAGAAACATGTCACAAATGAAAGAAATGAAAGAAAGCAAACTACTTGATATAGAGTTCAAAACCACAGTTATAAGGTTACTCAAGAATCTTCTGGAAACCTCTAAAAAAATGGAAAAGGACCAGTCAGGAATCAAGCATACACTGACTGAAATAAAGAATGATATACAGGGGTTCAACAGTAGAGTAGAAGTTTCTGAGAATCAAATCAACAATTTGAAATATGAGGAAGTAAAAAACACCCAACCAGAAGAGCAAAAAGAAAAAAGAATCCAAAAATATGAAGATAGTGTAAAGAGCCCCTGGGATAATTTCAAGTGTACCAACATTTGCATTATGGGGGTGCTAGAAGACGAGAGAGAGCAAGATATTGAAAATCTATTTGAAGAAATAATGACAGAAAACTTCCCCTTCCTGGTGAAGAAAATAGACTTACAAGTCTAGGAAGCACAGAGAACCCCCAAAAAAGGCACCCAAAGAGGATCACACCAAGACACATCATAATTAAATACCAAGGGCAAAAGACAAAGAGAGAATCTTAAAAGCAACAAGAGAAATGCAGTTAGTTAACTATAAGGGAACACCCATATGACTGTCAGCTGATTTCTCAACAGAAACTATGCAGGCCAGAAGGGAGTGGCAAGAAATATTCAAAGTGATGAAGAGCAAGGACCTACAACCAAGATTACTCTACCCAGCAAAGCTATCATTCAGAATTGAAGGTCAGATAAAGAGCTTCACAGACAAGAAAAAGCTAAAGGAGTTCATCACCACCAAACCAGTATTATATGAAATGTTGAAGGGTACTCTTTAAGAAGAGGAAGCAGAAGAAAAAGATCAAAAATATGAACAAAATGGCAACAAATACATGCCTATCAACAATTGAATCTAAAAATCAAAATAAACAAATAAGAAATCTAATGAACAGAATAAACTGGTGAATAAAGTAGAATTAGAGGCCTGGAAATGGAACAGACTGATGATTCTCAGAGGGAAGGGGGGTGGAGAGCGGAAAGACATTAAACAAAGATCTTATATACATACTAGAGGCCCAGGGTACAGAATCGTGCACCAGTGGGGTCCCTCAGCCTGGCCTACAGGGATCAGGCCAAAACCGGCTCTCCAACATCCCCCAAGAGGTCCCGGATTGTGACAGCACGGTTCTCGGGTGATGCACCCCAGAATTGGGCTCCCTCCTCTCTGATTCTGGGTGTATCACCTGAGAACTGCAGCTGCCAAGTCACTGCAACTCGGCAGTTCTTGCATTGAGCATCTGCCCCCTGGTGGTCACTGTGCATCATAGCTACCAGTTGGACAGTTGAACGGTCAGATGGTCGCTTAGGCTTTTACATATATATAGATCTCCCTGTATGCCACATTAAGAGTAAAAACACTTTCAGAGTGCTTGACTAATTTCTCTTGTGATGAAGTATTTATAACTTTAACATCAAACGCTCTTCTAACTCAAGAGAAAGCAACATATAACTGACCATGTCCCAAAACGGGTTCAGATAGGAATATTCCTACTCTATCTAGAATTTGTCCTTGTGATTTATTAATAGTCATTGCAAATGCTGGTATCATGGGAAACTGTCTTCAAATTAATTTAAATGGGAGGCCAGTGTCAGACAGGGACAGTTGTGCCAATAGATGGTCTTCAGACATATTCTATCAATGACACCACTTTCTTTCAGCTTCAGAATGTCAACAAAAACAACCAAATTCATGACTGACAATGGCAGATCAAAACACATGCATGCGATTGGCACCAGTAAGAGCTTTATGTGCATTGCGCATGCGAGAGTCAACGTTTATTGTTAAATTGCCAGTGTGTGTCATATGTACTGGATGGTCAGTCAGTCAGACAGACGGATGGATGGTCAGTCACTTAGCCTTTTATATATATAGATATGCATTGCCCATTAACACAGACAATAAGGTGGTAAAGGCCTGGGGTGGGGTAGGACCCTTGTGGAGGGGGCCAATGGGGGGGAAAAGAGGGAAATCTGTAATAATCTCAACAATAAAGATTTAAAAAATACATTTGTTAGAATTATTCCAAGTAGAGGAAATGGCATGAAATATCTTTAAAAAACACAAACTGCTTCTATACCAATATGTACAAAAGTATCTAGATAATTTTAGTTGAAGATATCCTATTCTTACAAGCTATTTTTAATGTCCCACATTTTTATAACATTGTATTATTCAAAATTAGAAGGTTTTTAAGAGTTATAAATAGTGCATTTTAGAATATTTTGGCAGTCATCATATTCACAATGTATAAAGAATGGGACTCTCATGTACTATCTGTTTTGGGCATTATGTGCCTTAGATACATGCTCAGATTTCCATTATTTATATTCTAGCAAATGATCAATAAAATATGAAGATTCCCACACATAATTGAAAGGATGTTTTAATGTTTGAGAGGCTAGATTTGTCAATTACCTGGTTACCTGGGCAGGTAAACTCTGTATCTCCTCACTATAAAAACAACTGGGCCTTTGTTACCTTGTGCCCAGCAAATAAAATACTGTATATACCATTTGCACAAATAACTGATCAATCATGAGGGATACCAGCAAACCTCAAGTATATCTGGCAGTCTACTAGTAAATGGAATGGCACTGGGCAAAACAATAGCAAAGAGAACCTAGAAGAAATAATGTCTCCTGACTATATAAGTTCCTGGGTTAAAAGAGCAAAGGCTTGAGGAATGCTAGTGGGATTTAGAAATAGATATTTGATTTTAAATATTATGCATAAAGTTTAGCACATGTGACTTCCCATAGAATATTTCCCAATATGTAGCTATTTAAAGAAAACACACACATTCCACTAGTCTACCTCTCCCTATACAACGAAAATGATCACAAAACTTCCTCCAGAGGCATTAGTACCACTGTTAGCTAAAGCAGAACTAAAGATATCTGAATTTATACTATGGTCATCTTGAAAAATCTATCTACACATTTAGAACCAAGTGCAGACTAGTCATTCATAATCAGATGGTAATAAAAAGAAAATGATTGTCCAGAAAAAGAGACTCTTTTGCCAAGCTTCCTGTAGACTGACTTGCCAACTTCTCCCACTGCTCTGCCTCATGCTTCTAGCATTATTCTTTAGCAAAGGAAATATAAAACTACAGATAGGTACAGAATTTTCCCAGATGTCTTCTAGTCTCTCTGGTACTATAACAAATATTTATTCTGAATCCTAGGCAGTTTTCCAAGATGACATTTTAGAGGATCCCACTGCCTTCTAAAATATCAACTTTGTAAACCTCAATGCTACCTGACAATTCTTGGAAACAACTGGTGGCTAATTTGTACCAGCTAGAAAAGTAAAAATCTGTCCAAAATGTTTTGAATGAAGGACTCCTCGCTTCAACAAGTTTCCACTTAATTCCAGAATTTAAACTGCAAGTGTCCACAACACTAAATCATTCCCAATCACATCTTTCAAGAACTTTGTACTATTCTCCTCTTGTCAACATGTCCTACATTCTCACTCATCCACCAAGTTACTCATTCCACAAATATTTATTGGATGCTTACGAACTGCCAAAGACTGTAAGTGACAAGAAACCAGAGGTACTTTTTCCACTTTGGGGGCTATGGAATTTGTGACAGAATATCACAACAGTGTCCAAACAGGTACCACCAAGTACTCTAAATGTGAGCTGGTAAATTAATGGGCAGGGTGAGAAACATGGAGACAGAGATGCCTTTTCCCGCTCTGAACCATGGAATGAAGGGTCAGAAGTACTTATGTAAATCTGATGCCCCATATTTGTGCCCTTGATACTGGACCAATTCACCTGCCCTAAAGCAATATTTGCTTGAAAAGTGTAGTATTATCTGCCTGAAAAGAGGAAGTGAGCTGCTTTTGATGAGAAGTAACTAAGCAATGACACACAGAAAATTGAAAATTCCAAATGTGCTTTAAAAAAAAAATCCATATATTGGCTCTTGGAGGTTAACTATGACTATCTAATTGATGAGAAAGATAGTGGCAAATATTTACTTTGGGTTCCATCCAGACTGTAACTGCATTGCCTCCTAGTACACCCATACCCTGGCCCATCCCATCAACCGATGGCATATTGTGTTTTCTATCTGAAAGGCCCAGACACAGGGCTAGAAGGTGACTCATTCAGTAAAAACCCACAACTACTATAGGCTAGCAAGGAGTAAAGAGGTCAGAAAGATCCTTGGCAGACATTTAAGATCCTCAGCCAGTTCAGGCTTCTGGCTAGCAGATGATGCCACAGTTTTCAGGATTTAAAAGGATTCTTTTCTCCAAGAGGACCAAAGTCTACACTAAAAATAGAGATGAAATAGAATAGAGATGGAATGCAGTAGAGGGAAGGAGGAGGAGAAAAAGATTTTACTACAAATTTCCAGCAACTTAATTTGGGGAAAAAGGAAATCAGTTTTAGAATAGACTTCTAATTCTCATATCTGAATATATTTCTTATTTTTTAAAAGGTAAATACCCCAACCACTTTTATGCAAGAAATGTAAGTATACCCACTAAGTATAATGCCCTAAACTTCAGGAGGAACTAGCAAAAAAAGAAAAATGTCAACAATCTGAATTTGTTTCCAATATTTTCAAGCACAGAGATCCTTACTTTTAACTCTCTTGTTTTATATAATTTTAAAATGCTTTGTCGATTATAAATTATTTATCTTATTTTATTCTGGAACTAGAACTCTCTCACTGAGTAAAACATTTTGAAATGTTCTCTAAACAAACTTAAATTCCTGATGCCATAACTTTAAAAAATATGATAAAATTATGAAAAAAATGTGTATTTCCTGGAATACTCATCCAGTTGGTCCTTGCACATCATTCTATGCTTGTCAATGCTGAGAATCTTTCACTTGTATATTATAGTCACAAACATCTAAAAATGTACTTTCTCCTCCCCTTACACTACCACATCCCTGTAAAGCTATTGATATTGATGCCCACAAGGTAGGCATCATGCCAATGAGAATATAGAGATGGTCTCAAACACTCCTGAAGAAAAAAAGTACTTCTCTACCTTCTTCAAATCAAAATCCATAAAATAAATAATTTTAAATAATTGATGTGGCAATTAGCATTAATTTATTTTCCTCTGCTTTCCTAATAGCCTTGGATCCAAATGCATTGTAAGAGGAGACTGGAGAATTTAAGATCTTGAGAACATGGGACTGCTACTCAGGCACTGGAGCAAACAAGGTAACTGTCAACTTCAAACAAATACCATTGAATGTTTCTACTGTCAAGGCAGAATATAACAATTAACCTCCAGAAAAGTGCATAGAAAAAAGAGAAATGAAAACATGTGACAAATGTCTAGCCTGAGACAGACTTCAATCTGGCAGACTTCCCCACATATTCCTAATAGCATTCAATAGTCCAGATATCCTTGGCTCTCTCCCATCTATTACTTTGGGATTAAAAACAAAACAAACAAACAATAGTAGACAAAAAGTGTGTGTTGTGGGGGCGGGGTGGAAGGGGGCCTAGATGCCAGGCTTCAAACGGTTAAGCACAAGCACCTTCCACTAATATGGAAAGTTAAACAGAAATTTTTTACAAGCTGGCACCCGTTCACATAATGAAATGCATTGTCAGTCCTCACTAAGTGAAATATTTGTGTTGCCATGCAGCTAAACAAATGCCTTTTTTCACTTTCACTTAAGACAGCCTCCCACTCCTACTTCTCTAAACTGCAGAGGCAGGCCTAGCCTCGTAACATGTGTAGTCTGGGCAGCATGCTTCCTGCAGACCCAAAAAAAGAATATTTATATTAATATTCCAGATTCGTGGGGAATTGTAGAAACTCCACACATTAAAGCCAATGTAAAATTTCTGCTATTTTAATATCTTCACTTATCAATCAACGCAATTTGGCACAGAATGATAATACAATAGCATTAAAATCCCTAAACATTTAAGAATGTGGAAACATTTTTTTCACGTCATTTGCACATTACTATTCAGAATGCTAAGGCAATCCCCTATATAAAATATGATGAATTCACAAGTATGATTATCAAATTTATGGTGTGTGCTCACTACACTGCACATTATGGTTTTGTAGCTTGTTTGCCCTGAAGTAACAAAGATTTGCATAGAGTTTAAATGAGTATGGTCTATACAAACCATAGTTAAAATATTATTAGCGTTATATGCTTTTCTATATAAACCAGTAAAAAATCATATTTCATTCTTCTTTAGGGCAATATTTTATTACAATTAAATGAAAAGCCTAGCTCTGCTATTTCTCTGAAAATAAAATCAAGACTAAAAGAGATACAGTTCAAGAATTAGACCTGAAAACCATAGTGAAAATTTTTAAAAATAAAAATTTTTAAGCCTAAAACTTAACCCAAAGCCAACTAAATATCTTTTTTATCTCTAAAATAAGTATTGTTTCTCTGGAAAGAAAAAAAAAAAACATCTCAAATACCCAACATCTATACAATAATGGTGAAAAGGCTAAAGCTGAATTTTTCTTGCCCTTAAATTGCAGTTTGGGTAATTTAAACCTCATTTCCAGAGCCCTTCCCATACTTACTATCAGCACCATGGTAATAGCTGGTCTCCAGCTGCCTAATTCAACATAGGGCCCCCCCCCATACCTTTTAAGTGGTTTTCCACAAAGTTCAAAGTTAGAAATTAACCCTAAAAGCTATTCTCTGTGAGTTTAAAACACATTGTCACATAACAAAACAAAAAAAGTAACAGAATGGATCTTTAAAATTTTTCTGAGATTTCTCAAGGTAAATCAAACTCAACAATAATTATTCAATTGTTTTTCGACATTGTTTGGAAAATAACATATTCTATCTTAAATAATTGACAGTTGTCACAAAGGTAATTGTTCTCTTCTTATTCTGACCTTTTTAGGCTCTTGCTCCAGTGAAAAGTTAAACCATGCTTGAAATAAAACAAACAAGGCAAGACAAAAGAAATCTCCAGAGTGAATATAAATTGAGGAAAAGGTCAAAAGAAATGACTAAGACTGATGTGCCACAATTATTAAGATTTTTTAAAGGAAAGTACATTTTTTCCTAGTCTAATTCAGGATTGCATTTGCTTTTCTTGAGTATTTGAAAAAAAACTTTGTAAAACCTTCCAACTTGAGACAACAGCAGCAAACTACATTTTCCAAAGGAAAGTCTAAAATAAGTGAAAATGTGTATTCCTTTCCATTCTCATAAAATTTCAACATTGAAGTTGACATTTAAAGATGAATAGTTTCTGTGGCAAAGGGGTATGTTTAATACAACTCCCCAAACACATGCAAGTACATCTGGGCAGAGGAGGTAGATAAATGAAGGATTGTGATTCTGGAAGATTTCTTATAATCCAGATATATTTCTATATATCTATATATCTAGGTATAGATATATAGATATATAGATATATATCCTATATAATAAAAGGCTAATATGCAAATAGACCGAACAGCAGAACAACCGAACAACTGAACAAGCAGTCGCTATGATGTGTGCTGACCACCAGGGGGCGCGTGCGGAATATGAGAGGTATAGGCAGCAGGCAGCAGAGCAAGGAACATGGAGGGCGTGGGCTGCGGCAGGATGGTGGAGCAGGTGAGCAGGGGCTCCAGACCAAGGCAGGGCACAGGTCACTGTTATTAGGGCAAGCCTCTGGTGGTTACTGAAAATTCTTTGCTCTTGTGTACTTCAGTCCTGCCCGGTGCTCACACCCGCTGACAGTGCCTGATACCAGCCCTGATGGTCCCTTAGGGCTTTTCCACCTCCCCCTGCTCCTGAGGGGCTATCAGGGCAGCAGGCGCTGCTCACACCCGCTGACGGCAGCACCTGCCCCACTTGTACCTACTGCTGGTGCTGGCCTCAATCACTCCACACCATCAATGCGTGGGAGCGGCGGTGGCAGGAGCAGAACTGCCAGCAGACAGGGGACCAGGGGCCGCAGTGGAGGGGCCAGGCAGGGGCACGGAGGATGGGCCAAGACCCACCCCTGTGCCCACCGCAGCCTCGCAGCCCATAGTTCCCTTCAAGGTGCACGAATTCGTGCACTGGGCCGTGTGTGTGTGTGTGTGTGTGTGTGTGTGTGTGTGTGTGTGTAATTGATTTCTACAGAGAAGAAGGGAGAGGGATAGAGATTTAGAAACATGGATGAGAGAGAAACATAGATCAGCTGCCTCCTGCATGCCCCCTACTGGGGATCGAGCCTGCAACCTAGGTACATGCCCTTGACCAGAATAGAACCCAGGACTCTTCAGTCCACAGGTCAAAGCTCTATTCACTGAGCCAAACCGGTTAGGGCCAAGATTTTTTTTTTTAAATTCTTTCTCTTCAGTTTTAGGACTCCTGTATTAAGATAACTTCGTTGGACAAAACTTTAATTTTCTTCTTCCTTTTTTTTTTTTTTTTTTTGCATTTTTTTAACCTCCTCTAGAATATGAGAAAAAATCCAATGCTCATTAAGAGGTAATTAGTCCTTGGGTCAATTACTGCTGAGAATACTTCATTGTTTGGCTTATCCCATACCTACATCAGGCTTATTTATCAAAGAATGTCCATAAGTGGGAGAGACAACACAGACCAAGGACAGTGTGTCTTTCAAGCTCAGAAGCACTTAGCAGATTCTTGGGCCTCCAAGGCCTAACAGATTTAACCAAGACTTTTCACACAATCAGGTAAAGAGGGTCAGGCTAGTCAGCAGATGTCCTATTCAGATAACAAAGAGAATATTTTGGTGACAATGTGAGAAAAAAGAAAGAAAAACAAAACACCAGCAAAACAGACACAAACCTATTGAACCATGTCTCCCGCTTTGCTCTGCAGAACTCAACCTCAAATTTAACAAGAACATTATCTATATTCTTGAGAAAATATGAAGATATATATATATGTATATGTATACATATATACATATATATGTATACATATACATATATATATATATATATATATAGAGAGAGAGAGAGAGAGAGAGAGAGAGAGAGAGAGAGAGAGAGAGAGAAACAAGTACACCATAATAAAATATTTAGACGGAATCAGCACATTACTATTAATATACCTGAACTCTCTCTAAAGATTTAAGACAATCAACAAATGACAAGTGCTGGTGAGGATGTGGAGAAAAAGGAACCCTGTACACTGCTGGTGGGAATGCAGACTGGTGCAGCCACTGTGGAAAACAGTATGGAGTTTCCTCAAAAAGTTAAAAATGGAACTCCCATTTGACCCAGTAATCCCACTTCTAGGACTATATCCCAAGAAACTAGAAACACTAATCAGGAAGGATATATGCACCCCTATGTTCATAGCAGCACAATTTACAATAGCTTAGAGTGGAAAACAGCCTAAATGCCCATCCGCAGATGAGTGGATTAGAAAACTGTGGTACATCTACACAATGGAATTCTACACTGCTATGAAAAAGAAGGAAATTTTACCATTTGCAACAACATGGATGGACCTGGAGAGTATTATGCTAAGCGAAATAAGCCAGTTGTAGAAAGATAAATATCACATGATCTCACTCATATGTAGGATATAATGATCAATATAAACTGCTGAACAAAAATAGACCGAGAGATAAGGCAGCACTGAACAGACCATCCAAACTCAGAGGGAAGGCAGGGGAGGGAAGGGGTTAGAGATCAACCAAAGGACTTTTATGCATGCATATTAGCATAACCAATGGACACAGACAATGGGGCAGTGGGGGCTTGCCCTTGGGGGTGGGAGTGGCCAAGGGGGATCAATCAGAGATAAAGGAGATATATGTAACACTTTAAACAATTTTAAAAAAAAGATTTAAGACAAACACAATGACTATATGTAGATATTCTAGAAGGAAAGAAAATGAAAATATTTTTGCAATATTGCTGAACAATTTACCCTTGACTTCATTTCTAACTTAATAGTAATATCTAGCAAGTCCAATTTTACTGCAAAAGAACTAGAGAATGTGCAAACAAGACATAGTTATTAATATCCTAAGCTGTTCTATTTCATATCCCTGAAGAGGTAAAAGTATTGTCATTTTAACAAAGCTAACTTCAGCATTTGGAGAAGTCACTTCAATTACTATTTGTGATCCTTGTAATTCCCATTTCCTCCACTAAATATATTCAGAAATATATTCATAATAATGATGAATAGAAGCCCAATAATACTAAATAAACCAAGCTGAAGTATAGTTTTGATGTGGAATCAGGGAGGAAATGACTGTTCTTGTTCTTTTAGAGATGAAATTTAAATAAAAAAGAATCATTTTCAGTTATCTTAGGCCACATTTCAACTAAAAACAAAAAGTCAGTGAATGAAGAAACTTTACAAGGGCACTGTTAAGTATTGGAGTGGAAGCACTGCAGGAATTAGGGCCAGTTTAGACATTACCGAACTTACTTTCCAACCATCTGCATCAAATATGCTTTATTAAAACAGAACCATATGGAAAATAACCTAGCAATTAACACAGCTTCTGCATGTGCCTCTAATACACTAGATTTCAAAGTTTAAGTGAATCTGACTAAACTACTTACATGTTGCTACTATGTAGGACTTGGCAGCAGTTCCTAGACTTGCTTCATCCTCTACACCAGGTCATTGCAAGATATTGCCGGGTTATTGAAATAGGCACATATGAAAAACATCAAGTATTTTTTCACTTTCCTTGCAGTCGGTACCAGCCATTAAAACAAACTCTGGCTCATTGAAACAATCAGCCTCTCAAATGACAACTAACACTACCTGTTACAAAGCTGCATCCACTTTTAACTTATATAAATCATATCAATGGGCTTTACATTTAACAGTTTGTCTCCTACCAATGGACACGAGTTGTTATGATTAGCTCTTATGAATATGCAGAACTACTTTAGTACTCAAGAACTTTAGTACGGTGATCTCTGCAGACACTAGATATGAATGACTCCATTATTGCCACTATCACCAAATATCAGACTACAGATGGGACACCATGTCAGACACTAGTGAATGAAAGAATTAGATATAGTTATCGTCTTCAGTGGCTGGAGAGATTAAATATGGGGTATCCAAAAAAAAAGGTATACACACTTTGAATAATTATTCATTCCAATGGGTTAAATCTGAAAAGAAAAAAACATTGGAATTAATAATTATTCAGTGTGTATACATTTTGGGGACACCCTACATATGTGAAGTGATAAAGTCTGCATGAAATAATGAGAATTAAAAATAAAAGAAGAGTGAATTCTCATTTCTTTCACTTCTATCTAGGACAGCCATTATACAGTTCATTCACTGCACAAGGGTGCTCAGATGAAAGAGCAACTAGGCTGCAAATCTAGCTAGCTCTCTCTGCTCACTAACCCATGTACCCCGGCATAGGACTATAACTATGTAAGTAAAAGGCACTAGGAGGAAAGGTTCCACCAACTCACCAAGCTATTCTACCAGACAAGGCAACATCTACACAGAAAAGGCTTTGTTCTAATTTATGCAACCATAGCATGTATCATTTTCTTCTGCTACCACTCTAGTCCAAGATATCATCATCTCTCTTATGAGCACTTTTATATTAGCCTCCTAACTAATGTCTCTGCTTCTACAACTGCTTTCCTGGTCTGTTCTTCTCCATAGCACAGTGATTCTTTTTTAGTGGAAATGACATCATCTTGCTTCTCTCTTAAACCCTCCAATGGCTTCTCATTTCACTTAGATAAAACCCAGCATCTTCACTTGCCTGAAAGTTCTTTCCCCAATAATTTGCATGGCTCAATCCCTCACTTCATTCAGGTTTCTGATTAAATGTTTCCATATCATAGAAACTTTCTCTGGCAACTCTATATAAAATAGGACCCTATCATTCTCAGTGAATAATTAGTGAGTAAATGAATAAAAGTAAACAACTAGAATATAAGATCCTTCTGAGTAGTTAGTTTTTGTCTTTTTTGTTTCACTTCTATATCCCTAGTGTCTAGAATAGTATTTTATATGTAATGAACACTGACTAAGGATTTGATGAGCAAATGAATGACTACTGTAGAGATATATGAAGAAAAATGAGTCAACACACTTATGAAGCTTCAAGTCTGGATAATTGAATGCTAGTATTACTGTAAAAATACCTAAGCCTGAAAGAGAAATTGATTTAGGGGAAGGAGATGATAAACTTGGTAAATTTGAAGTGACAATGGGACATCCAGGTAGAGATTTAGAGTTAAACAGGCAGAACCAAAGCTCAGGACTGAGCTGGAAAAGCAGATGTGAGATCCATCTCTATAGAGTGGAAAAGCCTTAAAGCAGGTCAAACTTCCCAGGAGGAATAGAGGGTGAAATAGCAGCAACAAACTAAATTTGGGTGCATAAAATTGGGGGTTTATGAGAGGGAAAAGTAGATTCATCCAAAAAGGACAAAGAGACTACATTTTTTTACCAAAAAAATTATTAAATATCTGCTACTATTAAACACTGTGCTAAGCCATTTTTAGTCAAAAATATCAACTGCTACAGATCGCAAGAATGAGAGCTGAGAATATGGAACCAGGCCACCTCTAGTAATCCTGAAGGCAACAGACTCAATAGACTTATCCAGAATCAAATGGAAGCCAGGTTCTAATGAACTGAGGAATAAGAAGATATAGAAAATAAAGGAAGAAAGGAAGAAAGAAATAAGGATATTTCAAGGGTTAGAAAAGTTGAGAAAAACTGTTTTAAGAAGAGATTTGAATTATCTGTGCACATAGGATGTAATAATAACACCTTGCATTTGAAAGGTATTTTCTATCTTAAAAAGTGCTTTCACATACCTTACTGTAACTGACTCACTATGGACATGCAAGGTTAGCAGAACAAATGGTATTTTAAGATAAGAATTGAGACTCAAAGAAGCCAAATAACTCGCTCAAAGTTCCAAAGCCAGAAAGTGGCAAAACAGGAATTAAAACCTGAATCTCCAACTCCATGAAAAAGAACAGATAGGGGTTGCAAGAAAGAATAAGGATAATTAACAGAGCAAAGTTCTGGCAGAGGTAGGAGGGGATGGAAGTAAAAAACACAAGTAGAGATGTCACTTTATGAAAAGAGATGAAACATTTCTTCCTCTGTGATAAAAGGGAAAAGATGAATAGGTTAAAGTGGTAAAAAAAAAAAAACACCAAAAAAAAAACCCCACATGAGACAGTATAAGGTAAAGAAACAAAAAGATTAGGCCTAAATTCCTAGGAGTGAGAGACACAAAGTTCTATTTCAGGGAGAAATATCTATGGATAGACAGGTGTAAAGTTACACACCTGAACTACCAACTCAGAAACAAGAAGTTAACAGATAGTCCGTGTGTCCCACAGGTCACATTGCAATGAGGACAAATTATCTGAGAGCACTTGATAAGAAAAATGTTTGAGGGAGGGGGATTGGTGAGTGAATAAATTAAAGGGGACCAGAGAGAGGAATTATATAGGGCATGTTGACTGTGTTCTGTTTCCCAGGAAACAGAGTAGCTAACTAAGTCAAGACAATGTGCAAACTGGAGGATAAGCAAAGCACGAAAATTTCCACACTCAGGTTCTAGTGAAAGCTATTGTGAAAGTCAGCCACCAGCTTTAGAATCAGAGCCTTCTTTTCCTCCTCTCTTCTTACCTACTCTAGTTTATGGCAAATTTATTTTGAAACAATTAGTCTATTCTTTTTGAGCTCTATTTCCCCTTTAGTAATTATTCCCCTTCATCTCCTTTAGATTACACTGGCTTAAGTCTTTGTTCTCTATCAAAACCTTATTAAGAAACAATCTGATAGCTCTAATTTACGCCTGAATATACAAGATGTCATTAAGAACATGGACTTTGCAGTTAGATACACCTTGATTCTAACTCATTCTTTCATTCAGCAGTTATTTACTGAGCATTTACCAACCAACAGGTACTATTCTAATTGCTAAGGATACAGCTTCAAATAAAATAAAGTTTCTGCCATCGTTAAAATTATATTCTGGTGAGTGAGGATGGTAGTAGGTATGGGGAGAGAGAATGTAATAACCAAACAATCTCTGCTATTTCTTAGTAATCTGACCCTGGGTAAGTCACTTCACTTCTCTAAGCTTCAAATTCCTCAACTGTAAAATGGAAAAAATAAGAACTCCCTAAGACCATTTTGAGAAATAAAATAAGTCTTATAATTAGCATATAAATGTTAGCTGTCTGAGCTCTGGCCTCACCAGCAATCTTCCAGTTCCTGGAGTACAACATGCACCTTCCCACCACCCCATCTTTGCATAAGCTCTTTCCTTTCCTTAAAATAGTTTACTCCCTTCCCCAGTACCCAAGTCCTTTTATCACTGTCATTCTTTCATGAAAAGCTATAGTTGCCCCCCCCCAAAAAAAAAAAAAAAATAGGCGTGCCTCAGCACTTGACTATCCTGAAGCGTAACCTGTATGGTGGACAGGAAGCCAATGTCAGAACAGAATATGGATAGACAGAATGGTTTCCTATAGGCAGAAGTGTCAGACAAGGGTGCATATTATCTCCCTATCTGTTTAATCTATACACAGAATGTATCATAGGGAAAAATTAGCTAGACTCAGAGGAAGGAGTGAAAATCAGTGGAATAAATATCAGTAACTTAAGATATACAGATGACACCGTCTTACTGGAAGAACATAGCAATGATCTGAAATAAGTTCTGATGAAAGTGAAAGAAGGAAGTGCCAAAGGAGAACTGAATTTGAACATCAAGAAGACAAAAGTCATGACTACAGAAGAAATTCACAACTTTAACATACACAATGAAGACAATGAAATTGTTACAGATTTTGCTTACTCAGTCATCAATTCAAATGCAGACTGTAGCCAAGAAATCAAGTGATGGCTGATACTTGGAAGGGCAGCAATGAAAGATTTGGGAAAGATCACCAAGAGCAAGATGTGACATTAGAGACCAAGGCTAAGATCCACACCCTCGTATTCCCAATTATTACATAAGGATGTGAAAGTTGTACAGGGAAGAAGGTTGATAGGGAAAAAAACTAATTCATTTGAAATATGGTTTTGAAGGAGAGCTCTATGGATACCTTGGACTGCCATAAAGATGAACAAGTGTGTCTAGAGCTAATTAAGCCTGAAATATCACTGTAGGCAAAAATGACAACACTGAAGCTGTCCTAGTTGGGCACATCATGAGAAGGCACAGTTCTTTAGAAAAGACAACAATGCTACCAATAGAAGGGGGGCGGGGGCAGGGAGGGGAAGACAGCAGGAAAAGAAGACCAAATATGAGCTGATTGACTCCATAAAAAATCCATAGGCATGAGTCTACAGAAGCTGAGCAGGGCCTTTTAGGATAGGACATTGTGGGCATCAGTCATTCATAGTGTTGTCAGGAGTCAGAACCAACACAATAGCATGTAATACATTATTCTTTCAGATCTCAGCTCAATTGCTACTTCCTCGGGAAGACTTACCTACCTGGATCAGTTCTCAATATATTTGTTCAGAATGACATACAACCACTGTTTATTTAGTTTTTCATTCATTCATTCATTCATTCATCTATCCATTCATTCATCCCAAGACCCCATCATATTTTACTTGGATAACTGCAAAATACTCCTCGTCTCCCTGATAAAGTCTATACTCAACATAGCAGCCAGAGTTTTAAAACAGTCAGATTATGATACTTTTTGGCTGAGAATCCTCAATGGTTTCCCATCTCTCTCGGGGTAAAAGCCAAAGCTCTTGCAGTGGATTAAATCCTGCACATCCTCGTCATTCACACCATACAGCAACACTAGCCTCTTTACTATTATTCCTACATCAGGACACTGGTTCCCCTTCCTAGAATGCTCTTCCCCAGATATATGCATGATTTGTTCCTTAGCTGCTTTCTTGTCTCAGCTTTCTGGTCCCAAAATCACCTTATTCATGAAATCTTATTGTATCTTATACAGTAAAATACTCCTTACCTCCTTGATCCTGCTTGATGTTTCTCCATAGCAGTTGTCACCTTCTAACATACTATATTTTATTTGCTTGTTATTTTTTAGTATCTTTCCCACCACTACCACTAGAATATAAACTTAATGAGGGCAGCCGTCATTTTATTTATTATAATATCTCCATTGTCTCAAACAGTATCTGGCACACAGTGGACACTATATCTAAGATGATAATTTCCATAAAACAAGCCAGACAAATTTTCTACATAATTTACATAGTTGGAAATTTTTTTAAATAAAGTTCAAATCATCTCATAATAATCAGGCAAAATCCCAATGATCCTTGGGAATTTCAGTCTAAACTATAGTTAAGAAAAAAACAACAACATAAGGTTAAAAATGCTAATAGACAGCCCAGCCGGCATGGCTCAGTGGTTGAGTGTTGACCTAGGAACCAGGAAGTCACAGCTCGATTCTCAGTCAGGGCACGATCAATCCCCAGAGTGGGGTGTGCAGGAGGCAGCCGATCAATGATTCTCTCTCATCATTAATGTTTCTGTCTCTCTCCCTTAATCTCTGAAATTAATAAAAATATATTTTTTAAATGCTAATATACACATTTATAAACTAGATGTAAAAAACATGAAGAAAAGCAAACTGGAACAAGGGATTATAAAAAAAAGAATACATATTTTTAACAATTATGAAGCATATTAATAATAATTGTTATTGGTGGTTTAAATTTCATGTGGCATATTCATTGTAGGTAACTTTCCCATTTTCTTATAATCTATTCAGTTATATAAGACATTATCAATTTTTAAAAATTTTTTACTATTAAAAGTACTAAAGGCTCCATCCAGTTAGACATTATCAAACTTTTCCTACATTTCCAGTAATCATTACGTTCTCTATAAGAAATAAAGTATAGGATCAGAAAGAGGAGGGAAAATAAAAATGATTTTATTTTCAGAAACAAAGATAGACTGCTGTTTAGGTATTTTCCCAAAAGTCCCTTCAACAAACTACCATCAAATCTTACTAATTATACTTTCTCTGTATTCAACTGGCATTCATTTCATAGAGTTCATGTCAGCTCTTTTACTTTCCATCCCTCTACTCCTACCAAGTCACAAATATAGTTAACTTTAGTTGATTGATACAGATGAATAATATTTATTAGCACTACTCCATTTATGACAACTATCTGGACTCCACCCAGTGACTTAAACAACAATGAAAAGACATCAGCATCATTTTCAAAGCTCTTTATGAGAGTTCAGAATTTCAATTATTAATTCAAAAGCATATATCTAGTTAATTATAGTCAAAAGTATATTTGTAGAATTTCCTCTCTTTAAGCCCAAGGATTCAAAAGTAATTTATATATGAAACTGAAATAATGTGTGAATTAGCTGTTTACATGTTGTTACTGTGAAGAGTTTTAAATTTAAAATGAATTAATTTAAAAGGTCAGTTTTAATATCAGAGTTATTTTAGATGTACTCAGTGATACAAGCTACCTTAATCAGATACTCAATTTTGCATTTGTCTTAGTTTTTTAAATATCAGCTCTTTACCAAATTACTTTTCTAGAACTGTCGTTCGCAATCTTTGTGTTGATTAGAATCATCTGTAGAATTTTTTTAAATAAAGATTCCTGAAAAAAAAAAATCCTGGACTTCTGGATATTCTAATTCAATCGTTTGGGCATCAAGAACATGCATTTTGAGACGGAAGATGGCGGCAGTATAGGCAGACGCGTCCCAGGTCGTGTCCCGGAGCAAATGGAGTGAGCAGCTGAAACTAGTAACATCCACCCCGAATTGTCGAATGGATAAAAAAACATGACCTATACATCTGCTGTCTACAAGAAACCCACCTCATTAGAAGGGACTCACACAGACTGAAAGTGAAAGGATGGAAAAATATCTTTCAGGCAAATGGAAAGGAAAAGAAAGCTGGGGTAGCAATACTTATATCGGACAAAACAGACCTCAAAGTGAAGGCCATAACAAGAGATAAGGAAGGCCACTTCATAATACTAAAGGGATCAATACAACAAGAAGATATAACCCTGGTAAACATATATGCACCCAATGCAGGAGCACCCAAATTCATAAAAAAAACTCCTGGAAGATATCAAAGGAGAGATCGACAACAATACAATCATAGTAGGGGACTTTAATACACCACTGACAGCACTGGATAAGCCCTCTAGACAAACAATCAGCAAAGATACAGCAATCCTAAATGACTCACTAGATCAGATGGACTTAATAGACATCTTCAGAACACTTCACCCCAAAGCCAGGGAATATACATTCTACTCAAATGCTCATAAGACATATTCAAAAATAGACCATATATTGGGTCACAAGCAAAGTACCCCCAAATTCAAGAAGATTGAAATCATAAAAAGCGTCTTCGCAGACCACGATGGCATAATATTAGAAATAAACTACAATAAAAACAACCCAAAATACTCAAACACCTGGAAGCTGAATAGCATGCTATTAAATATTGATTGGGTTACCAATGAAATCAAAGAAGAAATTCGAAACATCCTGGAAACTAATGACAATGAAAACACAACAATCCAAAACCTATGGGACACAATGAAAGCAGTCCTGAGAGGGAAGTTTATAGCTCTACAGGCCTATCTCAAAAAACAAGAAAAAATGGTAGTAAATCATCTAACTCTACAACTCAAAGAATTAGAAAGAGAGCAACAAGAAAACTCCAGAGTGAGCAGAAGGAAGGAGATAATAAAGATTAGAGCAGAAATAAATGACATAGAGACCAAAAAAACAATACAGAAAATCAATGAAACCAAGAGCTGGTTCTTTGAAAGGATAAACAAGATTGACAAACCTCTAGCCAGACTCACCAAGAAGCAAAGAGAGAGGACCCAAATAAACAAAATCAGAAACGATAGAGGCGAAATAACAACAGACCCCACAGAAATACAAATGATTGTTAAAAAATACTATGGACAGCTCTACTCCAACAAACTAGACAACCTGGAGGAAATGGACAAATTCCTAGAAAAATACGACATTCCAAAACTCAATCAGGAAGAATCTAAAAATCTCAACAGGCCAATAACTATGGAAGAAATTGAAGCAGTCATCAAAAAGCTTCCAGCAAACAAAAGCCCAGGACCAGAAGGCTTCACAGGGGAGTTTTACCAAACATTCAAGGAAGAACTAAAACCTATCCTCCTCAGACTACTACAAAAAAATTCAAGAGGAAGGAACACTTCCAAGCTCATTCTATGAAGCCAGCATCACCCTAATACCAAAACCAGGTAAAGACAACACAATGAAAGAGAATTACAGGCCAATATGCCTCATGAACATAGATGCCAAAATCCTCAACAAAATCTTAGCAATTCGGATCCAGCAGTACATCAGAAAGATCATACACCACGAACAAGTAGGATTTATCCCAGGGATGCAAGGATGGTACAATATCCGCAAATCAATAAACGTGATACATCACATAAACAAACTGAAAGAAAAAAAACCACATGGTCATATCAATTGATGCAGAAAAAGCATTTGACAAAATTCAACACCCATTTTTGATAAAAGCTCTCAGCAAGGTGGGAGTAGAAGGATCATACCTCAACATAATAAAAGCCATATATGACAGGCCCACAGCCAACATCATACTCAATGGACAAAAACTAACACCATTTCCCCTAAGAACAGGAACAAGACAGGGATGCCCCCTCTCACCACTCCTGTTCAACATAGTACTGGAAGTGTTAGCCATTGCAATTCAGCAAGAAGAAGAAATAAAAGTCATCCAAATTGGAAAAGAGGAAGTAAAACTGTCCTTATTTGCAGATGATATGATATTATACATACAAAACCCTAGAGACTCCATCAAAAAGCTACTAGACTTAATACATGAATTTTGCAATGTAGCAGGATACAAAATTAACCCCAAGAAATCTGAGGCATTTCTATACACCAATAGTGAACTTTCAGAAAGAGGGATTATAAAAACAATCCTGTTTACCATCGCACCAAAAAAATTAAGCTACCTAGGAATAAACTTAACTAAAGAGGTAAAAGACCTCTACTCAGAAAACTACAGGACGTTGAAGAAAGATATAGAGGAAGACATAAACAGATGGAAGAACATACCGTGCTCATGGATTGGTAGAATCAACATCATTAAAATGTCCATACTACCCAAAGCAATCTATAAATTCAACGCACTTCCCATTAAAATACCAACGGCATGCTTCAGAGATCTAGAACAAACTCTCCAAAAATTCATCTGGAATAAAAAAAGACCCCGAATAGCTGCAGCAATCCTGAAAAAGAACAAAGTAGGTGGGATCTCAATACCAGATATCAAGATGTATTACAAAGCCACTGTTCTCAAAACTGCCTGGTACTGGCACAAGAATAGGCATATAGATCAATGGAATAGAATAGAGAGCCCAGAAATCGGCCCGAACCAATATGCTCAATTAATATTTGACAAAGGAGGCAAGAACATACAATGGAGCCAAGATAGTCTCTTCAATAAATGGTGTTGGGAAAATTGGACAGATATATGCAAGAAAATGAAACTAGACCACCAACTTACACCATACACAAAAATAAACTCAAAATGGATAAAGGACTTAAATGTACGACAGGAAACCATAAAAATTCTAGAAGAATCCAAAGGCAACAAAATCTCAGACATATGCCGAAGCAATTTCTTCACTGATACAGCTCCTAGGGCACTTGAAACTAAAGAGAAAATGAACAAATGGGACTACATCAAAATAAAAAGCTTCTGCACAGCAAAAGAAACCATCAACAAAACAACGAGAAAACCCACTGTGTGGGAAAACATATTTGCCAATGTCATATCTGATAAGGGCCTAATCTCCAAAATTTATAGGGAACTCATACAACTTAACAAAAGGAAGATAAACAATCCAATCAAAAAATGGGCAAAGGACCTAAATAGACACCTTTCAAAAGAGGACATTCAGAAAGCCAAGAGACATATGAAAACATGCTCAAAGTCACTAATCATCCGAGAGATGCAAATCAAAACAACAATGAGGTACCATCTCACACCTGTCAGACTGGCTATCATCAACAAATCAACAAACGACAAGTGCTGGAGAGGATGTGGAGAAAAAGGAACACTTGTGCACTGCTGGTGGGAATGCAGACTGGTGCAGCCACTATGGAAGACAGTATGGAGTTTCCTTAAAAAACTGAAAATGGAACTCCCATTTGACCCTGTGATCCCACTTTTAGGAATATATCCCAAGAAACCAGAAACACCAATCAGAAAGGATATATGCATCCCTATGTTCATAGCAGCACAATTCACCATAGCTAAGATCTGGAAACAGCCTAAGTGCCCATCAGTAGATGAATGGATTAGAAAACTGTGGTACATCTACACGATGGAATACTATGCTGCTCTAAAAAGGAAGGAACTCTTACCATTTGCAACGTCATGGATGGAACTGGAGAGCATTATGCTAAGTGAAATAAGCCAGTCAATGAAGGAAAAATACCACATGATCTCACTCATTCATGGATAATAAAGACCATTATAAACTTTTGAACAATAATAGATACAGAGGCGGAGCTGCCTCAAACAGATTGTCAAACTGCAGCGGGAAGGCCGGGGAGGGTTGGGGGGCAGGAGGTAGGGGGGTAAGAGATCAACTAAAGGACTTGTATGCATGCATATAAGCATAACCAATGGACATAAGACACTGGGGGATAGGGGAGGCTAGGGGACTGTCTAGGGCGGGGGGATAAAATGGACACATATGTAATACCCTTTGTAATACTTTAAGCAATAAATTAAAAAAATAAAATAAAATTAAAAAATAAAATAAAATAAAAGAACATGCATTTTAACAAGCACCCAAATCTAGTTACTTATCCAGTTAGTTAATCCAATTAGTGGTGCTCAGATCATACTTAGAAAAATACTGATCTAGAAAACCCCAGTAGTAGCTACTTTAGGCCAATTCTTAACAAACTACTCTTCTCCCACGAATTCTAGGTCCCAGTACATTTCATTCCAAATCCATGATTCAAATATTAAAGCCATTTATTCAGTCAGTATTCTATGAAGGCCTGCAACACCACCAGCAATCCTCTAATACTGCAAGGCTTGAAGACTATGTAATTTCTGCTGCAGGACTCAAAAATGACATATCGAGGCCTTTCTTAAACATCATTCTCTCACTAAACACACCTTCTTGCACCACACTGGACTGCCAAAGCTAGACTCATCAAAAATTTCAGACTAGCAGTATTACTTACACGTGAAATATCTGAGAGGCAATATTTGTGCTCTTTTCCACTCTGAAAATGTTAACAATAGCATATGAGGGTTTTTTTTTTTATTAACAAACACATCTACTCATTATTTTCCCTCCTTTGCCCTATGGAAGAAAAAAGAGTTTTTCAAGACATTTTTAGAGGAGTAAAAGCTGATTATATCAATTGAAATATAAATTATACCATTAAACAACAAATGTGTGAATATATGACATGTAAGACATTGTGTATGAAGGTTTGGGTACAGGGATAAACTCTAGAACTTTAGGTTTATTAAAAGACCTTACTGGGTCATCCACATTTGGAACATGACCTATAAAAATGCAATCAACTTTCAATTATCAACCAATGATTATCCACTTGCCACTTCTAGCTATATTTTAGGTCACTGATACAGTAGTCCTATAAATAACATCTATCCAATTCATTTATTTTATTCCTGGTATTTAAATTTTGGTTTCCTGCTATGTGCTATTTAACTCATCTCCTAACCTCAGGAGACTTGAGGAATGACATTTAGCTTAACCAAGTTGATAAATTCAGGCTATTCCCTGTTTGGAGTAAACATCAAATAACTAAACAATATGAGCAGGATCTGGAATGTTGAAGTTGTGAGACAACAACAGAATATTATGAAAAGGATACAGTTTATAACTACTAAATGTCCTTTTTCAGGGTGCCTTGTACATATGTTGTGGTTAATGTTTAATAGCAAACTAAAATTTAATAGCTCCCGATCACCTAATGCAGCAGTTCTCAACCTGTGGGTCGCGATCCCTTTGGTGGTCGAACGACCCTTTCACAAGGGTCACCTAAGACCATCCTGCATATCAGATATTTACATTACGATTCATAACAGTAGCAACATTACAGTTATGAAGTAGCAACGAAAATAATTTTATGGTTGGGTCACAACATGAGGAACTATATTTAAAGGGCCAGAAGGTTGAGAACCACTGACCTAATGGATAGTCCAAACTCCTAAATATGTCACAATATCTTCAAGATTTTCACCAGAGGTGTTCTTCCAATCTCTGGACCTTCTACTTCCTTTTTTAAAGTAATCATCTATATTAATAAAAGAGAAAGATGCAAATTGACTGTACCTCCACGATGCCCACTAGCCAATCAGGCGTGAATATGCAAATTAACCCAACAAAGATGGTGGCGACCCCACCCCCCAGCCGCTTTGGGCCTCTGGGCAGCATGCATGCAGACACAGACCAGCTGGGCAGGGCGGAATGCCTGCTATGAGGGGGAGGGCAGGGGCAGAGGATGCTACAGGAGCGGTGTTCCAGCTGGAGTAAAGACTGAAGACTCCCAGCCGCAGTGAAGACTCCGGCCAGAGCAAAGGCAGAAGGCAGCGGCCAGATTGAATGCGTAGGTCCCGGGTGTTAGAGGAAAACCAGTGCCAGCAGCCAGGGGAAGGAAGGCCTATTGCACGAATCTTCATGCAATGGGCCTCTAGTTCTATATAATAAAGAGCTAATATGCTAATTAGGCCAGACGGCAGAACCACCTTCCAGGGTGACCTTTCAGAATGACCAGTGGGCAGAGGGCGGGGCTGTGAGGCAGCTGGGGCTGCTGCAAGGGCCAAGGCAGCAGCCAGGGCTGCAAGGGCCACGCCCTTTGCACAAATTTTGTGCATTGGGCCTCTAGTCTTTTAATAATTTTTTTGGTGCTGTCCATTTGCCAGGCAATTTTTAGAGTGACATTACAAGTAAATATATTAGTTATATTTTAAAGTAGGAAAACTGAGGCTTAGCCTTTTATCCACAATCATAAAAGTAGTATAAGATGAAGTCAAGATTAAAATTCTAGTCTGTCTGACTCCAATGTACATGCTTTAAGTCATTAGATTTTATTTCATTGTCTTCATATTCCCTCATTCCAGCCATGCACAACTAAATCATAAGTCTTCACATATACCATGACTTTCCACATCTTCATGCTTTTGCCCATGTTTCTCCTGTTTTTGGGAAGGTGTTTTTGGGGGGGTTTTTTTGCAGAGATAAAGTGATTTTATTTTTTTCCCCCCCAATCCTGCCCTCACCCTCACCCCCTGTTGTCCACATCCATTACTTATGCTTATATGCATGCATACAAATCCTTTGGTTGATCTTTCCCCCTCACCCCACACTCCCCTGCTTTCCCTCCAAGTTTTGAGCATCTGATCGATGCTTCTCTATCTCTACATCTGGGAAAGTTCTTTTTAAATCTTGTCTCTCCCTTCCACCAACTAATTCAACAATAATAAATAGTGCTAAAACGCTAATTCAGTGCTTGGCATTGTAGTAGGTAGGCATAAGAGATGAGTAGTGAGCAAGACAAAAATTTGGCCATTAAAGGGCTTATATTCCTTGAACTCCTCAATACCTGATGCATGCCCGGCCAAGATGGCTCAGTGTTTGAGCATCGACCTATGAACTAGGAGGTCATGGTTCAACTCCCGATCAGGGCACATGCCCAGGTTGTGGGCTTGATCCCCAACCAATTAATGATTCTCTCTCACCATTGATATTTCTATCTATATCTCCCTCTCCCTTCCTCTCTGAAATCAATAAAAATACATTTTTAAAAAATAAAGAAAAGCTGATTCAAAGTCACTGCTTTGATAAAAATTCCCTTTATATATATATTCTTTTAAAACTAATTTCTTCTTCTGTTTGCTCATAGCACTTTATATAATCCTTCACCATTGGATATCATATTGTACTATAATTATTTATCTATCTTAATCTCCCCCTCTAACCTATAATCTCTTTGACATAAAGACCCTCTTTCCTGCTTAAATCTGTATCCTGTCTTTAGCAGAACACTTGGTTCATAAGCAAGTATTCTTTGAGTGAGTGAATAGAAAACTAGATCAAATACTTGTCTGTTTCTATAGTCTATATAAATTAAACATTAAAAATATTGACTAGAGAGAAAAATACTATAGTTTAATTTATAAACTCAGTCACAAAGTGATAGTCACAACTCTTTAAAGATATATTTACATCTTACTTGGGTGCTTTCTGGTGCTCAGGTTTATATTAGACATTAGACAATAACAATCTAACTTGCATTTTGACCCATCTGCCATAACTATATAACTATTATATAGCCTCAATATATAAGGTAAATAACAGTATTCACCACAGTTGAAGCTTAGTTGTTATTAACTGAGAACTTAGACGCACAGCTGATGAAACTGCAAGAATTACTTCTTCAGTGTTCTGTTGTAATAGGAAAGAAATTACTATTTATTAAAAGTAAAGACATATGAATAACAATAATTATGCAGAGCACAAATAATTTACACATGCATATTAATTTCTGTAAAAATCACAGTATATTAATTTCTGTTAAAAATCACATGATTTTAGATATACTCAAATTTATTCAAAAGAGGGATATGGTTTTAAGAACTGAAAGGTTAATCTTACAACATACTTTATACTTACTTTTAATTGCTTGCTTTTATATATTTTGCAAATCCAAATTATCTTTAATTAGTTTTCATACAAAGATATACACATAAAACACCAACCTGTAGGGTAACAGCCAAAGTATGAAATCTGTATGTAAGCTTCCCTTTAAGAACATGAACTATGTGATAATAGTCTATTAGTTGTAGAATTATAGAATTTTTTATCTAGAAGAACCCAAATAGGAAATCATTTTCAACACCTTCATTTTAAAGATGGAGAAATTTGGCCAGGCCAGCATGGCTCAGTGGTTGAGCATTGACCTATGAACCAGGAGGCCAGGGTGTAATTCCTGGTGGGGGCACATGCCCGGGTTACGGGCTCGATCCCCAATGTGGGGCGTGCAGAAGGCAGCCCATCAATGATTCTTTCTCATCGTTGATGTTTCTATCTCTCTCTGCTTTCTCTCTGAAATCAATAAAATAAGTAAAGATGAAGAAATTTGGTGCCAAAAAGGTGAGATAATTAACATTTTGGTTAGCATTTTAGTTTTCAGTTAGTCCCCTCCCACCTCCACTTCCCCTGCAAAAATAGGCTTTTAAAACAATTGTCATTGTTCTCCTTCCCTGCCACCTTAATAATATACTCAGTTGTCAGACTATCAGATGAGCAATTAATTGGACAGTTTCTGTTGTTACTAAAGTAAACAAACCAAATGTACACATTAAGAAAGAGAACTATGAAATATTTAAAATAACTAGGAAATCAGGGGTTAATACACTGAATACATGTAAGGTACATCCTCAGACTTATAAATGACCAAAAATATTTAAGACATGATCCCAGTCCTTAAGTTATTTGCAATAGCTGACCCCATCACACCTTTCTAAATCTTCCATAACTTTCCTATACAAAACCTCTTCTCTTAAAAACAGTGCCCTACTTCACACTCATGAAAATACCACATATTTTTGCAAGCCCATAACTTGAGTCTTGCTTTACTTCCTGCCTATAATGTTTCTTCATCCCTTATGAAAGCTTACCCAGACTTCATAGCCCATTTCAGTTCAACCTATCCCTTAAAGCATTGGTTCTCAACCTTCCTAATGCCGCGACCCTTTAATACAGTTCCTCATGTTGTGGTGACTCCCAACCATAAAATTATTTTTGTTGCTACTTCATAACTGTAATTTTGCTACTGTTATGAATCGTAATGTAAATATCTGATATGTAGGAGGTATTTTCATTGTTACAAATTGAACATAATTAAAGCATAGTGATTAATCACAAACACAATATGTAATTATATATGTGTTTTCCAATGGTCCTAGGCGACCCCTGTGAAAGGGTCATTCGACCCCCAAAGGGGTCGCGACCCACAGTTTGAGAACCGCTGCCTTAAAATCTTCTCTGGTCTCTTATTTGGCCTTTATCATACACTAGCTTCCATTCTAAATCATTCATATATTGACATTAGCTTCCACCCAGATTATAATCTCCTGAAGGGTGGGGACAATTTATGCATCTCTGTAAACCCAGAAGTGCTCCCCATCTTTTATATTCCATGGCATACAGATTAAAAGTTAATATTTGTATGGCATGTTGGAGGAAACTCTCAAGGATGCTAGTGGCTAGACATGCTTGGCCCAAGGCTCCAACCAACCCAAACTCTATTTGACACCCTAAAGGCTGGAGGGATCAAGATCTTAGAACATTTGTAGCTTTCTTTTAGCATAATTACAAATAAAATTAGTTAAATTAAGATGAGATCATAGTGAAATAGAGTGAGCTCCTACTATAATATGACTGGTGTCCTTATCAGAAGACGGGCATGTAAAGACACAGGAAGCACACCATGGATGATGGAAAGCAGAAGTTGGAGTAATCTTTAGCAACATGTACAGTCTGTTGTCTACGATGGGACTACCAAGACTTTTTTTTCCCTACTGTCTTCTTTTTACTATTCTTTTTTTATTTATTTTAATCCTCACCTGAGGATATGTTTTCTTCACTGATTTGAGAGAGAAAAACAGGGAGAGGGGGAGAGTGAAAAATTGATATGAAAGAGAACATCGATTGGTTGCCTCCCTTATGTGTCCTGACTGGGGATCCACCCCACAACCTGAGTATGTGCTCTGACTGGGAAACGAACCCGAGATCCTTTGGTGCACAGGATGACTCTCTAACCATTTAGAAACACTGGCCAGGGTGGGATAACCAAGTCTTTTCTCCTCTGTTTCAAAAGAAGCTCACTTTTTCCATCAGTTTAGTATAAGGGAAAGCTAAGACAGAGAAGTCATAAGTTCCCTCCTATCTGTAATCTAAATCTGACAGTAGCCCCCACTAGATTGATGAAAAGAATAACATTTTATCTAGCAGCTTTATCATCAGCAGAAAATAGTAATGCTATTTTTCAAAATAATTATTTACTACCATTCCTATTTCTCCCATTTAAGTTAAAATTTAAAGGTAATCTATATATATATAAAACCCTAAGGGGCCGTCCAACTGTCCAACCATCCGACCGATAGCTATGATGCACACTGACCACCAGGGGACAGACACTCAACGCAGGAGCTGCCGAGCTACGGTGACTTGGCAGCTGCAGTTCTTGGGTGATGCACCTGGAACCAGAGAGGAGGGAGCCCGATTCCAGGGTGTGTCACCCGAGAACCGCCCTCTCACAATCCGGGACCCCTTGGGGGATGTCAGATAGCCGGTTTTGGCCCAATCCCCGCTAGCTAGGCTGAGGGACCCCACCAGTGCACGAATCTGTGCACCGGGCCTCTAGTATAATATAGAAATACAAAAATAGGTAAACAGAGAGTCTAGATTACTGCTACTCCAAACACAATTCTAATGTATTTGTATTTGTATTAATTGCATTTCTATTTTCTAAATAGGATCTCAGGCGTTCATTTTTCTTGTTATTTATAACAATAAATGGCCAATATGTAATGGCATTTATCAACTGCTCACTGAAACAAAGGAACTGTATCAGGGCTGACACAAGTGATTGACCTGATTAGAGAAATGTATATAATAGCTGGTTTTACAATTAATATTACAGATAAAGGACCAAGTATCAGGAAGTTCTTTTTGTTATTCCTCTAAAAAAATACTACATAAATCTTCTATAAATAAATCCTAATGATCCAAATGAATAAGTCACACACCTCACATGGCCAACAGCACCAAAAAAAAAAAAAAAAAGGTTCAAATCCTTTATCTCCCAGGGTATAGGTGCTTCTTTCCACGCAGAGTTCAGAACTTGAGATTTCTATTCTTAAATTTTATTCACAAACTGACTTTTCATGGCGTCATTGCCTATATAATAAATTGAATTTCCACAAGTGAAACTACAGTAGGGCAGCAGAGTGTATAGTAGTCTTTTCATAGCAAGATTGTCCCAATAATTTCTACACTGTGTAATTTCAGTTAAAGCTGCTAACCACAGACTATAATTAAGTTAACATTCAAGACTTCACTACACCTCTCTATAAAGTGTAAACACAATTTGGCATACAACTGGTACTTCTGAAGTGTGTGGATTCTCTTTCACTCTTACAGTTGAACTATCCATTGCACACTTTAAGTTCCATACATAGACACCAAGCACTGAAGGAAACAGGAAATATTATGCTAACATGACTATATTATTGATGAATAAAAAAACATAACCCCAAGGCTAAGCTGCCAAATAAGTAGTGAATTAATTTCTGTAAAGTACTCCAATATTACAAAGGTGTGTTGAAAGGTGTCTGCTCATGTTTCAAATTAAACGCACTGCTGGTCAGCATTAGCACCTCAGCTTTGAACACCAGCCATTTGCCTATAACACTTCAGGGGCTAGGAAAAACGGATTTGCCGTTCACACTGGAATAATTAGAACATGTCAGGAAGAATTAATTTCCTCATTTTTCAAAAGGATACACAGAAATTACCATGTTATTATATGACAGGGTCCCTTGGAGAATTATATTAAATTTAATTTCTAGCGCAGCCCACACAACAAATTAAAGTCATAAATAAGATGGAAAGAAGCGGGACGCAGAGCATATGTTTATGGCAATGAGTGAAGCCAAGGGACCAGAAACAACTATCTTCATTTCATTTTATTTAAATCAGCCAGACACTGTGTAT
Organism: Myotis myotis; assembly: GCF_014108235.1. Taxonomy (NCBI): domain Eukaryota; kingdom Metazoa; phylum Chordata; class Mammalia; order Chiroptera; family Vespertilionidae; genus Myotis; species Myotis myotis. Next base: position 52,454,580 of record NW_023416314.1, read on the forward strand.
CTGAATGACAGCACTTGTTAATGGTGCTGAGATTATAGGCTCCTTAATTTTAGAAAACAGAAGCAGTCAGTCAGTGTCTGAAATAGTACATTTCCTACAATGCAAAAATTAGTATAAATTTACTCCCTTTCAAGTCAATTTCTTTTTGCCCTGCAACAAGTTTAACAAAGATAAACTTATTTTTAATAATACTGTTCCTCTATTTGTCTTCTCTTTTGGCAATTTTTTGGGTCAAAAAAAAATGAGAAAAGTTAAACAGAAGAGTTTCAAGAATAAGTAAAATTTGCAAACATAAACTTTGTCCAAAATACAAGCTTCCTGCTTCATCCTTTAAATACATCTACCAATTTAGAACTGAGAGACAAAATGTGTTTTTTATATTAAACTCAAACTGTCTTTCTTACACTGCCTATCAAATCGGAGTAAAACTGATAAGGGTATTGTTTAACCACCTTAAAAGCACTAGACTTTTTAGCTATTCATTAAGTCCAAATATGCGTATGGAGCAGACAAGATTACTCAGCACTGATAATGTACCTACCACTCAATGGCCAGAGACGTCCCTACTTCCTTCTCCTCCTGCTAAAGAGTCTCTCAAGTATCACCGTTCTACCTCAGCTAGCCATGGGCAGTCAAAAAAAGGTTTTCACTCCTGGACCTATCATCCACTCTGAAATCAGCCCGAGCCCAGCATAGAAACATTAATGAAACTTTAATAAATGTATTATAAAATATGAATGATATTATTGATCCCCTCCCTTCTCCTTATGTACATTTTTATTTGTTATTTAAGTGATGGATAAAATAACAAGACTGGAAGCAAGTATATATGACTCTCTTAATTTTTTCCTATATACTATAAAAAAGACTCAAGGTGTCCTATAGAAATTAATACTCTTGCATTGAGACGTCAGCACCTTCTCCAACACTTAAGACTGGCATTTCAGACCTAACAGCAATCCAAATGCTTCAAACACCAGTTATCAAAACAATTTCTATTGAGTTATTTACCCACTCAAAATTTCTTAAGAATGCATAATTATATTATCTTTCAACATGAAATATACTCAATGTATAACAAATGCAAAAAAATAAGGGGTGATATTTAGAAAATTATTTTAAATTACTAAAGTAAACACAATGAAGAAAAAGAGTCACTGATAATTTGCTAAGCTTTTTCTCCTTCCAACATAGATTTAATCTCCACATATTCACCTACAAATTCTAAAGCATAAATGTTAAGATGACTCAAAGCCCCAGAAACATGCTGGCAACTTTATCGTGCTTAATAACTGAAAACATCCTTAAGGTGAAAAAAGAGTTTGTACACTTTAAGAAATGACTGTCGTGAAACTGAACACTCCCTGGGGTGCAACAAACTTTAAATAATTTGTGAATCAATTAACTGGTGACTCTCTTCATAACACAGATTTCACACTCCCAGGTCACTGCATTATCAGCCTGATACGAATCATAACATTTTGGAGAAAAGTTCATAATTGAAATCATTAATTAATTTAACAGGACTTTTAGTTATGCATTGCATTAAACAGCTGTAAAGGAGCAGAGATTAATTAGTTGTTTCTCTGACAATTTGCACTGCTGTTATTACTTGGAAAACTTTTCAACTTGAAAAGCACATCATGCTCTCTGTAATCTGGTAGTGACCTATCGAAGCAATTTAAAGTTGAAGGAACTGTAACTTTTCTAAAATAAAGTCTAAAACCTTTGAGGTGTTTCTTTCTCTAGAATAAAAATAAAAAATTTAAATATCAAACATTGTAAAGTCTGAACATCTCCAGATGTGAAAATGCATCTGGAATAAAGTCTAAAAGCATATGTATATAAAGCACATAGTACAAATAAAACACATAGTACAAATATATATCTTGAGAAGCTCACAAGATGAAGAAAACAAAGATATACCCAGCTAGCAGTTTCATGAAGCTAGTGAGATGATATGCATTTACATGTTTTGTATAGCCTTCTTTTTCTCTTAAAAGCAAAAATAAAAACTATTAACCATAAATAAACTGTATTTACTGCCTTCACTTCTTAGAATTTAGAAGTAAATCCATTTGACTGACCTACAAGTTGCCTAGCAAGGCTGACAAGGTACAGGTAATTTCACAAAGCACAATTTCAAGGGAAAGTGACTAGCAATTTTTTCAATAAATTATTCCAAACTCCTTTCATATCACATCATACTTGGCATAACTTCATTATTTTAACAGCTTAATATCTCATCTCATATGCTATAGTAAAAGCACTAAAAGGTATATCATGGAAATTCTAGTAAAATGTTTAATAGTCTAGAAAAATCTCCATCTTACTCAAATTAATTAACTAAAATTAAACATTTTCCAGGTTCCTATCAGAAAACAATGGCACTACTCAAAACTCTCACGTATTGTGTTGTTCTTTTTTCCAGTCTAATCTCTTTCCCTAACCCCTCTGCTGTACCCATGGCAATGATACTGAATTATTACAATTCTCAAAACATAGCAGGCCCTTTCAATGTCTGGGTACTTTTACAAATGCTATATCTTAAGCTTAGAATAGTCTAACTCCACATCCTCATTACTCCTTTAAGAAGCAGCTCAGATGCTAACCTATTTATTCATGAAGCCTTCCCCGCCCCCCCCCCCCCCAGTTCTCCCTGGCAAATTGCAAATTTCTATTTTTCTTACTTCTTTCATACCCTAATTCTAAGACTAATGTGCTATTATAATTTATCTCTTCACTTGTCTCTCCACTAGGTTTTTTATGCTGGCTAAAGGCTAGCTTTAGTGTGCTATTCACATTTAAATCTTCGATATGTCTATCTGAAACCTATTAAACCTTCTGTAAATGTCTGTTGATTATAAAAGGAATAAATAGGGAAAGGGGGTGGGAGAAGGTCAAAGAAGCTAAAAAGGGGATAAATGGTGATGGAAGGAGACTTGACTTGGGGTGGTGAACATACAATACAAAATACAGATGATGTGTTATAGAGTTGTACACCTGAAACCTATATTTTATTAACCAATGTCACCCCTATAAATTCAATAATAATTTCAAAATAAAAATAAAAAGGAATAAATAAATGAATGTGCACATATTTATTTCCACGTTTCATTTCAGTATTTATTGAGCATCTATTATAAATCAACCATAGTGCTAGATGCTTGACAAAATCTCCACAAATTTTTAAAAAAAGATAGCTTCTCTGTATTTTTTAAAACATTTAACCTCACCTACTTTTTTATTATTTTGTTTAAAAATTGGTAATTATTATCTAATTAAACTTGGAGTGGGTCATCAAGAAATAAAAACTGAAAATATGTTATTTCAGGATATTTTCTTTTATATCAAAGCCCCTTTGCTATGAAAGATCCCTTTCCCAGGAGTGAAATTAAATGAACATGTTAAAAACAGTTTATGCCTGTGGTTCTATCAAGGCTCCCTTATCTAGGCAATGTACATGAAAGTCTATTAGAACAAGTGTTTCCTCACGTGAGCAGAAGAGTGAATCTTTGTCTTTTCTGAGATAGCATTTTATAAAGTCACAATGATTACAGTGCTAGTTCCTCTTTTAGATGCATTATGTCCAATAATTCACTGTCAGGGGGAGGCAAATGGTAATGGTTTGTGCCTTGTCATTCACATTTTCTCACTTATATCTTTATAGCTCACTTATTTCTCATTTCAGCCACTACAATGGAAAGGATAAGTTGGCATTTTCTTAAAGTGTTGTCCTTTAAATAAGAATCTGTGGCAATTTTGCTCTTTAATAAGGGTGTTTCCTATTCCAACAGTTTATCTCAGAGTTCTTGCAAGAATTAAATGAGATAACATATATAGGTACTCAATAAATATTAGTCCTTTTCCATCCCTCTTACCCTGAAATGCACCCATCCCAGAGAACATGTCCTAAAGCAGGTTGTTACTATGGAATTATTCTGGCATTGTATACAGATGGGCATGCACTCTTCACATATATAATGGAACCATTGAATAATAGGTTTAAGATAGTGAAAAGCAAAGTATCTATCTTTGTTAGAAATAGTGGAATGGACAAACAGTGAAATTAAAAGTGATAAAGAGGCCGAAACCGGTTTGGCTCAGTGGATAGAGCGTCGGCCTGCGGACTGAAGGGTCCCAGGTTCGATTCCGGTCAAGGGCATGTACCTGGGTTGCGGGCACATCCCCAGTGGGAGATGTGCAGGGGGCAGCTGATCGATGTTTCTCTCTCATCGATGTTTCTAACTTTCTATCTCTCTCCCTTCCTCTCTGTGAAAAATCAATAAAATATATTTTTTTAAAAAAAGTGATAAAGAGTGTAGATGAAGTTTGCCTAAGCAAATCCTAAATTGCTGGTAATAGGTCCACTTTCTTTCAACCAATTCCTCCTTGTGACCAAGAAAGCTGACCAAAGTTAAAGCCTAGTGTATAGAACAAAACAAAATTAACTTCCACATAGAAGTCAAATTCATAACATCTGATGCATTTGCTCCATTATAAAAATTTATTTATTTTGGTTACCTTAGGAGGTACTAGAACCAATGGTACTTTAGGGAAGCGCTATCTTGACAGCATCACATAATCCTAAAATCCAGAAGAATCCCAAATCAAGAATAGAATCTATATCTAAAAACGTATAAGCTTTGATTCTACCTAAAGATTCACATTAAAATGCATAAGCAAAATAACACCATGGTAACATTAGATTTGTTCCTTTAGACTCAATAAATCAGGGAAACTGAAACATATAACCCACCAAATCTGCAAAATCTTTTCTGAATAATAGTGGATGTTGCTCTTCTTTATCCCCATCTTATCAGAGTATGCATATGCTTTGTTTCTTGTTTTGCATTTCATTCTACCAAAACACTCAAAATTACCCCATGATTTGTATATTTGTGTATCTGCCCTATGTGGTTGCAGCTATGTGTCTGTGGGTGTTTTTATTCCTTTTTCATAAATCAAATCTGTCTACCCACAGCATTATTTGGGAATTTTATCAACACATCTCAACCATGTACCTATTACAGATAATATTCTTATTACACTTTACTATCACTGAAAAATAATCCTTCTTACTTCCTCTAAACTTCAAAGCATGTTTTTGTAGTAGTATCTTTGAATCCAAGTTCATCTTATTCCACCTTGTCTGAGTACACTTGAAAAAGCTAGTTCTGGAATCTTGACCTTGAGTTCAATGAGGCTTAGATCTAGCACACCTGCCTGCTTTCAAATTCTCCTCTGGGGTAACATCATACAGCAATTACATATTGAACAAGTCCAACTCCTTGTATAAAGCTGTGCTTACAAAAGTATGTTTATAGTTAGTGTGGCAGAAGTACCTGAGTCAATACCAATTTCACTGTGGAATATTCGGTTTTCTCTTTAATGTTCATACAGTGACATTAGACATGTCTTACTCCCAAGAAGATACAAAGTAGATGTCAAATTTTCAACATTTCTTCTGAAAGTATATGTTTGGCTTATAGGAGAAAGATATACAAGAAGGCAGAAATTATTTCATTTTTTCTAAATCATCATTTTAATAAGCAGAAACAAGATCTATCTTCATCTTACTTAAAAATTCAAGAATCATCTTTCTAATAAAAGAATAAAGGTTATCATGAAAAATATAAGGATTGCATGTACGAATGCAAAATGAAAGAAAGGGGCAGAGGAAATGAGAAGATAGAAGGGAGGGTAGGGGGAGAGAGGAAAGTTACAGGAATGGAGAGGAGAGGGAAGAGAAGAGGTGGAGAGAGGAAGACAAGGGAGGAGAGATAGAGGGAAAGATAAAGAGACAGAGAAAGGAGGAAAGAGAGAAACTGTCTTGCATTAAACCTAAGAATGTGGCAGTGGTGGAGGATAGGAAAAGAGGTCTTAAAAGCCAACCATACCCATTATTTTCTTCCTAAAATATTTCCTCTTTTATAGAGAGACAGTGGAAAAATGAAGTAAGCGAATTACTTTCATGAATATTCATTCTTATTTCACTTAGTTTTGTGGAGCTGATAGCCCCACACCTTGCTTAAGAATTTCAGTGCTCACATTTCTGCACAGTCAAAGTGATTCCAAACAATTTCTCTAATGTGTTACACATATAAACAGGTTTTTCTTCAAAACCAGGCATGGTGGTCATTTTTTCCTCAGTCTTTCTCTTCAACAAACCTAGTTATTACAGAAAATGAAAGGAAAATTCCACTCTTCATTCATATTTGAGTTCCTCTGACTTGCTAAAATATCCTGTCCTGTAACATAAGATGTAATTCCATGAATACCTATTTTTTTCCTGAAAAGAAGACTTTTATAAGATTTAATTTACAAAATTTAAATAGAGCAAGTTTTCCTATCCATGGCTCTGAATATTTTTCTTTCTTCTATTCTTTCTTTTCCATTTTTTTTTACAGAGTAATAATTATTTCATAAGAAGTTTCAATTCACATTATTAAAAATATGTGACAATTATCATTTCAAGTCAGTTTTCTTAGCACCTATTTTTAATGCCAAAATTAAGAGATTATTAGAGTTTAAAGAAAGAGTATGGTCATTGAGACAAACAATCTTGAATCTGAATTCGACCTCTATCATTTACTGTTACTCTTGGGAAAGTTTATATATGACTCTGAGACTCAATTTCATCAATTATAAAAATGGGTATAACAATTTTCTCCCTCACAGTGTAATTATGAGGATTATATGAAAAAATTTTCATGACAAATATATATAAAACATTTAACACAACATCTGGCACAATTAGGCACTTAATACATGATGTTATTAATAAATTATATGCCACTACTAGAGTACAAGAGTTATTTCCTAATGATTTTACCAAAACAGGCAATGGAATTAGAGTCCTATGGTAGACACTCAGTTATTTAAAAACAATGGCAGACCCCTTTTTCCCTCCATTGACCCTGTCTACCCCACACCTAACCTCCTCCCCCCAAGGAATTCACCACACTATTGTCTGTGTCCATGGTTATGCATATATACATATAAGTTCTTTATTTTCAACAATAAAGATAAATTTTTAAAAAAAACAATGGCAGACCAAAGAACACAAATATCAAGACTAAAAAAAAAAAAAAACTTGCCTATTTTAATGGAATATTTTTCAAACTGTTGAGGGGATGATAATAATCAATTTTCTGAGTGCCAATCAGCAATTTTTTTTTTTTTAAATAGGTGATAAAGGAAGGAAGGAACAAAGGAAGAGAAGGAAATGAGAGGGGAGAAAAGAGAAAATACAACACAGCACATGTAATAAGGGTAAATATTGTTCATGAAAACTTTTTATCTCAGTTATATAACATTGCATACTGGGTCAGGATAGAAATTTCTTAGTCTGCATCATAATTAAAAATGTTTGAAACCCTCCTAACTTAAGAGGAGCTAGAACACATGAAACGGTGGCTCTCACATAACAGGGAAAGAGCCAACCACCTTGTTCATATGAAGGTTTCTCTAATTCATGGAATGTAGCAATTGAAGCCATCTAGTGCCCTTTGGGATATCTTGTGTTATCTTCTTATTTGAAAGACTATAAGACAAAAGTAGTTACCAATCAGTTTATCCAAGGGCAAGAGAGAAAGACTAGATGGCTTCTGAATAATCATTCTAGTTCTATAATCATGAAGCAAGGGATGATTTAAAATGAAGAAAAAGTAATATAATTAGAAGGATTTAAAATGTCATTCTTTTCACATTCAATAAATTCAAGCACTTACAAATAAAAGACCAAGGAAACCAATGATTTGTGGAATAAAAGGACAGCAAAGTATCACCCAACATGCTTTATTTAAAGAAACTCAGTTATCTCTCCTTTTGCAAAATATGTAAGATATGGATTGGGTGTGGGATGGCATGAAGAAAGCAATGTACAAAAGGGAGGTGCATATAAGCGATTTTGTTCACTTTGGTCTTATTTCAAACCAAACCAGTATGGTGGTCAGCTGTCAGCCAAAGAGAACAGGGCCAGGAACAGAGCCAATCAAGCTGTGTTAAGTAACCTAGTCATTCCACAGAAATATGTACAGCTCTTGTTCCCTGGCAGTACAGCTGGCAACAGCACAGCAGTAATTTAAGGGGTTTTCTATAGAGTGCTTATGAGTTTGATTTCACTGTTGGCTTCTTGCCATTGCAACCTATACAGTGGGTAGCTCTGTGAGTTACCCAACTATGCGCTTAGATGATAAAGAATCAGATTTTTCACTTGGTAGGCATGAAGTCAGCTGAGTTTTTACTTTGCCAAATGCTTTCTTTTTTTGTTTTTGTGAACTCCTTGGGTTAAGAAAAATACATAGTTTGTTTTGCCAAGCACTTTTCCCCTACACTTTGAGCCATGTATTTCTTTGGGAAACTAAATTCTTTCTATTTCACTCATAATTCATCAAACTGTTTTCTCTGACAACTTAAATCTTTAGAGCCTTTTAAATACCACTTCTCTCATTTTATCTCCATTACTCTCCTTTTTCATACTTTCCCATTGACAATAAAAAAAAATTTTTTTTGCCAGATTTGAAGTAAAAAGGATGAATATAATTCAATTTCTGAGGTTCAAGATAATGTTTTACATGTAACCAAATAAACTTTCCATTAGCTATTTGCAATTTCATATTATTTACTTCTGAAACTCTTAAAGGATGTTATGTAGTTTAATAGCAAAGGACTACTAGTCATCATTTGGGTGAACTGTCATGTATTTGGGAATGTTTAATTTTCAGTCAATTTAAACTGCTTCCTACATGCATATATCACCTCATCTTATATGATCCTAATACATAATATATTCCAAAACTGTTCTGGTATTAGAAACTAAACTACTCTCACCAGCGCTAGCCAAAATTATGGCGGGTGGGATGGGAGTGTAAGGGGAGTGGAGGATGTAGAAGAGGGTTAAGGGGGAATAAATGGTGCTAGAAGGAGACTTGACTTGGGATGGTGAACACACAATACACAGATAATGTATTATAGAATTATACACCTGAAACCTATATTTTATTAACCAATGTCACCCAATAAAATCAATAAAAAATGAATTTCTTTGATTAAAAATAAAATATTTTTAAATAACTTTAAAAATAATACTTGGGATATACTGTGAGGCATAGCGAATTAGCAGAAGAACTGACCTTCTCCACCCTTTGGCTCATCAGTGTAAAATTAGAAAATGCTCCTTCTTTACTGTAAAAATATATAAATCTCCAATAGGATGCCCTTCATTTATAAACAGATATACACCTCTATACCAAGGTCACCAGAGTTGCCCATTCACTCCTACTCCAGGCAGAATGCCCAGTTACTTTCCATAGCTAGAGACATCAGGAAGTCGTCCTCACCTCCCAAATTCCATTCCAAGGGTTATTTCATTTTCACTGCTGTGAACTGGTAGAGTGGAGGTAGAAAAAGTCAAATCCAACTACCAGAAATTCATCAAAAGTATATGATTAAAGGCAAATTTCAAAATGACATTTCAAACAAAACCATCTAACAGACAGTAGTTGGTTAGCTACTATAGTATTCTCAGTAGTATAATTCAGCCATATTATGGAATAAATGGGTTTCACTAGGTTGCCCAAGGAACCTAATCACCATCTATAACATGGTTTCTATATGACTATCCATTCCAAATTCCAAACAACAAACTTTCAGAACTTTATCTGTAAGTTGACAATTGCCTAGAAATACATCCCTGTGTATACTTCAAAACGTCTTTTTGTGAAATAGATAAAGGAATAATAAAATATTAGGCAACTATCAGCCTTTTTTAAGTAGGTCATTTGCTTTACAAAAAGGGAAGCATAAATAAAAAAGAAAAGTGAGAATTCAACGTTTAATTTATAAATTACTTTCTCATTTACTATATATGAAGTTTGGGATTTTAAAATATAGTACTTGGAAGTATGCATAAACAAATAATTATTATGGCTATAATACGTTGTTAATATTACAAGAGTGATAACCATGCCAATACTAGGTACTATGGGTAATGAAAAAAAGGCAGTTTCTAAAACTACATACACTATTATATTTTCCTGAATACTAGTATAATTGATTCAGATGCTGCTTTAAAAAATACACAAAGTTTCTAAGCTAAGGACACTAAGAAATTAACAAAAGTATAAGTCAGTCCATTCTCATGAAAATTCTTGAGCAATAACTAAATGCACACTTAACCATCTGTATAACCCAATGCCTTGTTTTCATATATGAGCAAGACTACGTGGATCCGTAAAAATGTTATCTGGGCAAAGCTTTGAGCATCTATCATCAGAAATTCTCATAAAGCCATCAAATATACTGTACAGATATGATGCCTAATGATCTAATAAAAGCCAATTTCTAATGATTAAGAAAAACTAGCTCACTATAGAAAAACAAACAATGTTAACAGACAAAGCCTGGATTCCAAGGAAAGATGGATGGACATGAATTATGAAGGTTTTGTAGGAAATAACACATAATGTTTTCAGTAAAAATTAGAATAGAATTTAACTTGTTTAAGAAACTGGGGGTAGAGGAGTGGGAGATATCAAGCCTTCTCCTGAGGTGTAACATGAAGCATAACTTAAGATATCATTATTCTCCAATTTTAATATAAGCTATTGAGACTTGTAATGAAAGGTCAGAAGTGTTGCCTGAAACCAACTGCACTGTGACATTCTCATTCATCTGCTGAGCCTGAAGCCCCACAGCAGCTGACGACTCTGATGTCCAATCAGGCTTTCCAAATCATACCCCAGAACACATGTGTTAGTGGATACCACATTGCACGTGCTCCTCACTCATCTCACCCAACCCTCTCTGCCATCAGTAATCCCTTTCGTTACCAGCATGCTATCCTTCAGATATAGAAATTGTGCAATAGAATCAGATCCCTGCTAGCCATCTCTGTCAGGTCAGCTGGAGACGGAAGGCCCACTCATTCAGTTGCATCTATTGGAATAGTGCATAATTCTGGGTATTATGCATTCTAACCAATTGTGAAGCCACCATTGAAGAAGCATGTTTAAGTGGTATGTCCTTGTTTGTGACTGGGCAGAAGAGGTAGTTTGTTTGCATTTTGGATAAAGGGGTGTGTGTGTGTGTGTGTGTGTGTGTGTGTGTGTGTCTGCGAGCACGTGCACGCACGCAAAAGCACATGTGCGAACCTCTGAGAATATAAGAGCTGCATGGAACATAGTTATCATTTTCCTCTTGAAGTATGTCATACAAATTGCTATGCTGAAATATAATATTTTATAAAATACACCATTGTCTTTGTGTGGAGGGACCTAATAGGACAACAGGGCAGGTCTCTCACACATCAGTTGGGGTGTGGAAGGACACTGTGTTCTTTCTTTGCACCCAAAACAAGTTAGAAAATAAATCTGTTTGGAAAAATTATCTCAGGTTTTGCCAAGGGAAGGAGAGTTAGGAAAGTTTGAGAGGTTCCTTATCCAGAAAAACAACAAGCATTCATACTAGACTGTATGTGTCTATCACTAAGATTCTATAGGAATGAGAAAAGTGTTCTTAACAAGAAAGTTAAATTCAAATGAATTTAACTGAATTTGAATTTAAATGAATTTGAATTTAACTTGTTTTTCAATGATGATTCTAAAGAAGGACCCAGTGTTTGAGGTTTTCATCAGAGGTTCTAAAAAAAACCAATTCCTAGTTCTTTGAGTGAAATAAGGGTAAATGGCAGTTCACTGTGTTGTGCCACTATGGTCTAGTATATGACTTCAACAGTACAATGATATTTTCTGGGATTTTGTTTTCCCTTAGAAAGAAAAACAAGAAGAAAAGTTTTCATATAATCATGAGTCATAGAGTAAGAAATGGACATATAAATGTTAGCTCAGTGTATAGTATCCCTGAAGAAAAGGAAGAAGCCCAGGAGATGTGCATGTCCAATAAAAATGGAGAATATGGCTATATTTCAGCTCAAACCAATATTCCCTTTTCAGGAATCATCCCCTCTGGCTCACTGCTGACAATCCATGGATAGCATATGAGTGAGATGAGTTCATGAGTAAGATAAACAGGGATGTTCCACGGCAGGTAAATAAATTTGTTTCCACTGAGATAATTATTCTTACCGTGTGTCACTACTCTCATGGCATAAACAGGACAGGTGATGACATCCTATAAAATGCAATTTTTATTCCTACACTCCTGACATCGAGATATATAACTCAGTCAGCTCTCATGAATTTTTTTTTTTTGCTGTGAAGCTATGAGTGGTTTTTTGTTATTATTGTGCTTGTTTTTTTGCTTTTTAAAAATCATTATCATCAACTGTCCAATAATGTTAAGAGACTGGGAGGGGGGGATGGGACTGTATTATTTTAGGCTACCTGGACCTATTAAGGACTACATATGTTATTATGTGAGATAGCTAAATATAGTTATATTACTTGGATTTTTAAAGATTAATATCTGCATTATATAATCCCTCTGCAATACCTGTGCTCTCAAATCAATGCCCTCTCCCAAACCTCACGTCCTTTCAGACCTAACCTAGGCAAGAAACAAGGAGTCACAATTCTTTGTACCAACAAATAATTTTTCTAACTATAATTCATTAGTACCTTATTCCAAAAGTATATGAATACTTACAAGATGGTTAATCCTCATTAAAAACTAAGATTATATGACATAATTACATGTAAATAAGAAAAATGAATTAAATTCTTACCCTTTCCTATGTCGGGCACTAGTTGTGAATCATATATACAATTAGAGTTATATTGCCAAGCTAAAAATATTGGTAAAGATCTAAAAATGACAAACAGTGCCTTTTAAATTAATGTCTTATTAGTTGAGTGAAGTACACTGACAAAGAATAATTTATGCTTATTCAAACTGCACTCGACATCTTCAGGTGTTTCCAAATGAGCTCACAGAAGAGTGATTAAATGCATCTGATAACAAGCCACACATTGCTGAAATTACTTACTGCCTCATTTTATGATTAATTAAACATGTAGATTAAAGTTGCAAAAGAATTTAGATTAATGAGCAAGTTAAGTCTTGCTGATATAAGTGAATTGGGAATTGGATGCTCTGTGGAACTTTATAAACATGCATTTTATAATGAATAAGACAAGGCTACATGCAGAATCGTGGCCACCAGGGCCTTTTGACGATGCAGTCTTTTTTAACATGGTTTGACAGCTTTCAAATAACATTCTTCTATAGGCTTTAAACTTTGTGCTTTGCTGTAAAACACAAGACTACGTAACTCATGTACCAGGAGTACGATTATTTTCAAGCTCTCCAAGGAAATGACCCCCTGGAGCAGCAGCTGTTCAGAAAAAAATTATAAGCTCAATTGTTATTTTAATCAGAAATAGTTTCATAGTTAAAAGCAGTTATGCAACTTGTAAAATTATATGACACCTCATCAGTACCTTCTCTTCAACACCCCTTCCTCCAAAAATAAAACCATCCCCAAAAAGTCATAGCTTCAGAGGACTTATTAGCAAAGCAGGGTGCTCAGTCATTCATAAAATATTCAAAGCCTTTTATTAGTGAAGTTTCTGTACTAGGAAAGTTTATGTTTAAATTTATGACAACTCTTATCAGCTTGAAGAGTGTGTCAAAATATCTGCTGGGGTTTGCTGAGTATCCAATTTTTCTCTTTTAAGATCAGTTTTACCTAATCCATGTAACTAGGCTGTGTCAAAAGCCGAGTTGGACTTTATTACTTCCCAGAACAAGAGAAATTCAGGTTGATCACAGAGATGTAGTGCATTCTCCTTTGCAAGGAATACAGAAGTGAAAATAAATTGATTCAAAGTTATTAAACTAGCTTATGGTTTCAAACCTATTCCATTTCTATTACTAAGCTGGTAGCACAATGCCACTTATTAGTATCACAGCATAATAAAGACACTCCTACAAATTCTTTGAATGGATCCAATCTGCTATCTAAAATATACCTTTAATTATTTTCTATTTATTTTCAGACCTTATGCATGATTCATTTCTTGGCAAGAGTGAGATTTTTAAAGTGTTAAATGTTTTCCCTTTCAATTTAGACTTTTTAGCCTCTAAAGCCTTACCAAGAAAACTATGGAAATTTTTACATAAGAATCAAAAGGAGCTGCTTCATGACACAGGTGGCAAATTACCCTCATTAACCCCACATATTTATCATGTGGACATAATTGCCCATTTGAAGATTTATGTTAATGAAAATATAATATTGAGACATAAGTCTCTGACTATACTGAAATTCATTAAAAGTGAAAATCACTTTTTAGGCAGACAAAACAAAATAGTCTTCATTTGATATGTTTATTTCAGTTTTATTGTCATGTTTTTCACTGAGTAATTTAAACCACATTATATCACCACAAAAGGTTACTTCAAGTTTATAAGCTTTCCCCCCTTATAGTTCAACTTGAATGTAACAGTAAGGTCTTCTAGGTAAAAATATGGACCCAAATACTTCAAGGACCAAATAATACACTTTTTATTTATATAAAAATTTAAATTCCTCATTTATATCCTTCAAAGGAGGAAATCTGACAACAAAGTAGTTATATTAGCCTGAAAGAAGCTAGATTAGGTAACTAAAAAAAAATTCCTTTGCAATTTTAAATGCACTTGGTATGTGCCAGAAGGGCATAGCTTATTCATACAGCTCAACAGCCACCAAATTTTAAGAATCAGGATCTTTCCACTCCAGTCATTGCCATATTATTTCTAGGCCCCACAAATTACGAGGCGTGTCCTGGAATTACTAATAATTTAATAAAATTGTGTCATTCTTAAGGCATTTTAATACAAGAAGATACATTTATTTCCCCATGAAAGTAACTTTTGTAAAGTAACTGTAAAGTCCTAAATGCTGAATATACTTAGCTATTATATGTAGTTATTTTAATAATTAGCATGTTTCAGTTTTTTTGATAAATGCTTTATAAAATTTACCTGCATTAAGTACATAAATTTACTGGTTATTTAAAGTTAAGAGTTAAATGTTTACCTGAAATACCAAAATAGGAACTTTGCTCTGAAATTTTGAATAAATGAGCAATTTAAAATATCCCAAATCAGCCATAATGTGATATAAAAATTCCTAAACATTATTTTCATTAAATCAAGATGGCAATTTATTGTAACATATTTTCTTTTATTTCACAACATATAGCCATGTGGGCTATGAACCTTGCATTTCTAAGAGGAGATTAATATTTTCTCTATTTCATATATGGATTGAAAAAAGTATTAAAATACTCACCAGAGACTAAAATGAGACGACTAAATTCATTTTTGAATGTGATTGGGCCAAGGTTTGTCAAGGTGAACTACAAATGCGTTAATATCCACAACACTGCCAAATGCTGAATTATTAATATTGTCGGCTGCTCGGTTTCAGTTCATGCCCTATAGAGGAGTTTTGTGAGATCCATCAAAAACTCAGCCTCTCAACATGTTTACAAGCATCCTGGAGGCAAAATGACTTAAACTAAAAATAAAGTGACTCTAACCAAGCAAACTGTCATCAAGGCCAGACTAAGGTTCATAAATGCAAAGAACTAGTCTATAGCAGAGGGAGCAAATGAAGCCAGGTGCCACTCCATGCCAGAGCCTTGACAACTCAGCTCCCAGCACTTGAGATACGAGGCAGAGGACTAACCGCGGTTCTTCATGTACCAGGATCAGCAGCATTACGTACTATACTTGTAAGTTGTTTGGAGATTTATAAAGTATGATTATTTTTTAAAATCAAAGGTTTCTAAACTTCACTCTGTACTTTATATTGTATCAATTCTATGATAGATAATTCAGTTCAAACTAATTTTGTTTGCCCTGGCCAGGTGGCTCAGTTGATTGGAGCATCATCCCATACATCAAAAGGTTGTGGGTTTGATTCCCCATCAGGGCATATACCTAGGTTGCAGATTTGATCCCCAGCCAGACACATATGGCAGGCAACTGATTGATGTTTCTCTCTCACCCTCTCTGAAAATCAATGAAAACCATATCCTCAGGTGAGGATTTTTAAAAAGTGATTTTGTTCATAAAATGCAAAACCTACAGCTGAAACTAATGTTATATGTCAATTATATCAGAAATAGACAAATACAATGGGTTGGAAACTTGGGAAAATTTAAGATTTTTGATACTCATCTGTCCAATCTTTCATTCAATAGCTATGTCCCCTATAAAGCAAGACAATAGAGTGGTGAAGGCTTGGGGCAGTGGGGGGCAGGGCAGGTATGGCTAGAAGGGGTCAATGGGGGAAAAAGGGGGACATCTGCAATACTTTAAACAATAATGGTAAATTTTTTAAAATAAAAAAGATTTAATTGTGGTAGTACAATGGTTTAGTTTGTATATAAAATTTAGCTAATAATCCCAATAATTTTAAACACAAGTTAAAACAAGAAAATGTATAGAAACTGGGTGTTAAAGTTATGAAGGCCTTAGTATTAAACCACAAAAAAATCAATGCAATCCTCATTTGCCACAGAAATAAGAAATAAGTGGGAACATTAGTTATACTCATAAATTATATATATACATATATATATATATTATACCTGGGCTCTTATACAAAGTGATGAGAGGTCACAAAGTCCTTCTTGAAGCATTTTCCTTTCCTCATCAGAAGATATAGAATGTCTAAAAAGAAGAAACTAATAGTTATTGGACCCACTATCTGCCAGATATAAAATAAATGTTCTCTATTCATCAGATAATCTTCCCAACAACCACACTCATTTTATAGATGAGGACACTGAGTCTTAAGCTAAGTAATTTGTCCAGAGTCACACCAATGATGGGGATGAAAGTAAAGCCCTAGAACGCAACTCCAAGGTTCATTTGTTCTTTCTGCTACATTATGCTTATTTACAGCCTATACTATTTTTGTATTTATGTTATTCTCTACTAGCTAGAATTCCTTTCTGGTTCTCAGATAATCCATCCCTACCACTTCCTTCCAATTTTTATCTACCCCAAAAAGCATGTTGTATTCTCTCAGCACTTTGTTTAAAAGCCTTTATTACAACACTTAAAGTTACAAGGATTCATACAATATACGTTCACATAAAGTTACCAATATTATCATCTATATTACAGCAATATAATCAGAAAATGGTTTCATTGACACACTACAGTATGTTTCTCCCATTCTACACTCCTCTATTCTCTCTCACTTTCAGATGAACTGTTATTATTGCTATTATTATCATTATCATTATCATTATTACTTTATATTACCAACCTCAAACAAATGAGATTGTTCTCGTGCTATTCTCTAGATCCCCAAAATAGTGTATATTTTCCTGCTTTTAATCTGCTCAAATGTTCTTATACTCCTAAACCACCTCTCTTTCCTTTCAATAAAAAATTCTACTCCTGAACATTTCATAAAAGGTGTAAGACACTCTTGATTGTTCATTTTTTTTGCAACGAATATCTAAGCACTTATTATTTACTAGAAACTAAGAACAGAAAACAAGATAGAACTTATTTGTCTAAGAGCTTACAACCCACCACAAAAAGATAAGTAAACCAAAATTTGTAACATAGATTTTTGCCATAATAAAAGTATGTAAAAGTGATATGGATACAAAGAATAAAAATTAATAACCCATCTGTGGAGATAATGGTCCAGAAAGGCTTCCTACTGAAGGTTGTATATAAAATAAAGTTTCATTAACAGGACATAGCAGAGAAATAACAATAGTAACCATCTGTTATTGAAATTTTTCTATGTGTGAAGCATTCAATAAAATGCATTATATAATTTCTTAATATATGTGGAGACTTCTGCTTCTGACCAAAATGAACAAACAATGAGCAAATTTACCCTTCAGGCTTAAACAACTAAAAAAATGAGCAAAATATATGAAAACAACAATTCTCAGACACTGACCAGCAGGCAATGAAGGACAGTGATTTCTGAGAAAGGAAAAACAAGTAAGTTTATCCTTATAGCTTACTGCATAAAGAAAGAAATTACTGCCCTAGCTGGTTTGGCTCAGTGGATAGAGCATCAGCCTGCGAACTGAAAGATCCTGGGTTCAATTCTGGTCAAGGGCATGTACCTGTTGCAGGTTTGTTCCTCGGTCCCTCTTGCGGGAGGCAACCAATGGATGTGTCTCTCTCACATCAATGTTTCTCTCTGTCTCTTCCCCTCCTTTCCACTCTTTCTAAAAATCAGTGGAAAAATATCCTTGAGTGAGGAGAAAGAAAGGAAGGAAGGAAGGGAGGGAGGAAAGAAGGAAAGAAGGGAGGGAGGAAAGAAGGAAGGAAGGAAGGAAGGAAGGAAGGAAGGAAGGAAGGAAGGAAGGAAGGAAGGAAGGAAGGAAGGAAGGAAGGAAGGAAGGAAGGAAGGAAGATATTACTGACTGCAGTGCACAGAGGCAGAGCTTCATGGTCTCAGTGAGTTAAGAAGATAGAACTGGGGATTCTAAGGAGACCAAGGTGGCTATAGTGCATAGGGCAGACTAAGAGAGAAGAGTTAGACTTCCAGAGATCTGCAGAGTCCATTATAAGAATTTAAGCAATTACTGATCAGCTAGCTCATGGGTACACATACGAGAAAACCAAAAAAAGTTAGAGCAAGATATCCAAAAGGATCAGAGAGGATAATCCCAGAGTTCACATAAACCCAGGAATAGTTTATTTTCCCATCATCAAAAGTATAAAACTTTAAAACACAAGGGGCATTGGTGAGTACTCAAAACAGTATTGCCTTGGTAGTGGAGAAAATTAACCTTACAATAAAGGCTGTACTAGTCTCAATTGACAGAGCTTAAAAGCAAACATTAAAAGGATCACATTTGGGGGGTTAGGGGGAGAGGGTATGGAGAAATTGATTAATAAAGATAGAACTCATGGACATGGACAACAGTGTGGTGATTGTGGGGGTGGAGAGTGGAGGTGGAAGAAGGCATATAGGGGATAAATGGTGATAGAAAACATAAAATAAAATAAAAATTATTTCCAAGTATCTTAACTGTATACCAAGAAAAAAACTACAAAAATATTTATAGAAATACAGAAATATTCAGCACTCAGGAAGGTAAAATTCACAATTTTTGTTGATGCCAAAAATAAAAACTACCAGCCATTCAAAGAAGCAGAAAAATAGAACCCATAATGAGGAGAAAAAAATCAATCAATTGAAACTGATAATAGAATAAGTAGACAGGGATATGAAAACAGTTATTATAGTTGCATTCTATTTGTTACAGACTATATTAAGTATAGACTTGAATCTATCATAAAGACTCAAATTTAACTTCTAGAGATTAAAAAAAAAACAATGTCTGAGATGAAAAATGTATTGAGGTGAATTAAAACCAGAGTAGACATGCCAAACAAAAGACAAATGAACTTAAAGATTGATCGATAGAAACAATAAAAATTAAAACACTGAAAAAATGTGGACCAAATCAGTGAACTGTAAGACAACTTTGAGCTACATAACATATGTGTAATTGGATTCCACACAAAAAATTGCAGTGAACAAAAGAATTTCTGGAAAAAAAAATTTTTGAAGAAATAATAGTTGAAATATTTCCATACGTGACAAAAATTAAACCCATACATACAAGAATTTCAAAAAACCCCAAACTCAAGAAACATTAAGAAAACTACAAAATAATCAAATAGCTTACAACCTGTAAAGAGAAAATCATAAAAGCAGGCAGAGGAAAATTACACATCATATTCAGAAGAACATATATGAGTTACAACAGACTTATTTTTTAAAATAATGCAAACAAAAGACATGGATCTATCTATATCTTTAAATTATTCAACAAAAAAATTAATCTAAAATTTTATACCTGGCAAAATAAAGATTTTTTTCAGAAATACAAAAGCTGAAGAAAATTTTACCAGCTCATCAGTATACATATCTTACAAGAAGTGTAAAGAGATCCTTCAGGCAGAAAGTAATGCTACCAAGTAGAAATCCAAATCTACCCAAAGGAATAATTACACTGGAAATGTTATATATATGGGTAAATATAAAATACTGTTTCTTTCTTTTTAAATCTCTTTAAAATACGATTGACTGCTCTAGCTGGTTTGGCTCAGTAGATAGAGCATCAGCCTACAGACTGAAGGGTCCCAAGTTCCATTCCAGTCAAGGGCACATGCCTGGGTGGCAGGCTCAATCCCCAGTAGGGGCATGCAGGAGGCAGCCGATCAATGATTCTTTCTCATCATTGATGTTTCTATCTCTCCCTTTCCCTTCCTCTCTGAAATGAATAAAAATATATTAAAAATATGTATATATTATTGACTATTCAAAACAAAAATTATTATTTTTAGGTTTATAACATATGTAGAAGTAATATATCTGAACAACAATAGCATAAAGGCTAGGGAAGAGAAATGAAAGTATACTAGTATAAGATTCCATCTTATAGCGTACGTAAAGTGGGACAATATTACTTGAAGTAAGACTATTATAAGTTGTATAGTTTTCTACAAATTGTAAATCTAGCATGAAATGTAGTAAAACAAAAAAAATGAAAGAAATAAGCCAACAAAAGATTTAAAATAAAATCATAAAAATTATTAATAAATTAAAAACAAAGCAAGAAAAAAGAATAATGAAGAGATAATACAAGAAAACAAAAAGAAGATTCAACCACATCAATATTCACATTAAATATAAATGGTCTAAACACCCAAATTAAAAGAGATTGTGATACCAGAATAAAATGTAAGACTCAACTGTATTCAATCTACAAAAAAACAATCCACTTGAAAGATGAAGAAACAATATTTTAAAGGTGAAAACATATAAACTATATACCATGGTATCACTAATAAAAAGAGTGTCAGTGGCTATCAGACAAAGTAGATTACAGAGCAAAGAATATTACTAGGGAAAAAAGGATTCTTATATAATGATAAAGCGGTCAAGTCATTGGGAGGACATAATGATCTTAAACATTTATTTACCTAATATTCACTTAGTTTCAAAATACAAGAAAGAAAATCTAGTAAAATTTCAAGAATTATTCATTTTTTAAATCTCAGTGTGGTAAAAGTCTGGGGAGAGGGGAGGGTAAAGGCAGGGGGTCGGGATGAAGGGGTCAATGGGGGGAGAAAAGGAAACATCTGCAATACATTCAACAAGATAAATTTTAAAAACATAAAATATATGGGAGAAGCCATATAACAAATGAAAAAATGATAGAACAAGTAGACAAAAATCAGTAAGGATGTAAAAGACCTCAACCAACTTTACCTAATTTCATTTCTAGAATTTTCCAGCCAACAAAAGAATTAGGAATTCAGTAGCAGAAAGATATCTGAAAAAAATCCCTAAATATTAAGAAATAAAATAATCAGTGTGGTTCAGTGGTTGAGAGCTGACTTATGAACCAGGAGGTCACAGTTCAATTCCCAGTCAGGGCACATGCCCGAGTTGCAGGCTCAATCCCCAGTGTGGGGCATGCAGGAGGCAGCTCATCAGTGATTCTCTCTCATCATTGATTTTTCTCTCTCTCCTTTCCTCCCTCTCTGAAATCAATAAAAATATATTTAAAATTTTTAAAAAGAAATAAAATAATACTTATAAACAACCCACTGATCTAAGAAAAAATAATAGGGAAAATTAGAAAGTATTTTGAACTGAATAAAAAGGAAAACACCACATATCAAAATTTATGGGACATAGCAAAGAAGTATACTATTTGCTGCAACTATTCCTTCTATGGAGAAGGACCAGTATAGCAATATAACCAGAGTCAAAGTCATCACTCTCAAGTATCTTCACTTTTCTCAGTCATGGTAGCCAAGTTTCACCTTGTGTCTCTGAAATCAACAAGACCCTGCCTGTGTACTTTAACGCCTAGTGTTAATATCTTTGTGTTTATAGTATGCCTCTAAATCCTCAAAGTAACTTTAAATATATTCTCATTCCTTTAAAACAGGAATGGGGAACCTTTTTTCTGCCAAGGACCATTCTGATATTTATAATATCATTCACAGGCCACACAAAATTATCAACTTAAAAATTAGTCCACTAGGGGAGAACCAAGATGGCAGTGTAGGCAAATGCCTGTAATCACAGACTCTCACAACCACATCAAAATTACAACTAAAATACAGAACCACCAGAAAGCTGGCTGAATGGAAGTCTTACAACTAGAGAAGTAAAGAAGAAAGCGCACTGGGACTGGTAGGAGGTGTGGAGGCATCGAATGGGCTAGTCCGGCACCCACCTGGGCCACTTTTTTAATCCAAAGGGAGATCGCCTCTGCGGAGGCCACCTGGAGGAGCAAGGGGTCCCAGCCTCACACCAGACCCCCAGCCCAGGGTCGCAGAGATGGGAAAAGAAGTCCTTCTGGGCAGTAAGAACTATGGGCTATAAAAACCAGTGCGGATTGAGGCTGAGGGGACACTCAGGCTGCTGAAGTCCCAGCTGCTCCTCTTATAAGGCTGGCAGCATGAATTGAACTTACAAGCTCCCACTTTCTCTGAGCTCCAGTGCCCGGCGAGGCTCTAAAAGACCCAGACACATACGAGGAGAAACTGGACTGTCTGGCATCAGGGCAGGAAATTGGGGGCAGCTTTCTTCCAGATGGAGGTGTTCCCGGGGATCATTGTTCCCATGCTGGGACCTCCTCGGTTGCAGGGCTGAGTGGCAGCCATTTCTGTTTGCTCAGGCCTGGTGAATCCCTGAGACCACACCACACCCAATTTACAACCCCACCCAAGCTGTGCACAGCGGATTTTGCATATGAATGGCCTGTCCTTTCTCAGGCTAAAAACCTGTCAAACAAGCTGCAGCTGGGTCAGGGAGCCCCAACCTATCAATAAAAGGCCCAAGACCTGGCACTAGCACCAGCCTGCCTTGCTTCACAACTGGGCATCATGTAGGCACTTCCAAAACCAATACAAAGAGAAGAAATCTGCAGATCTCTCTGTAGGTCCTGCTGGGTGGCCTAAGGCAGTGGCTGACTTTGCACCTCCCAGGAGACCCAAGAGCCAGTGTACCCAGTGGTCAGTGTCACACCATACCAGATTACAACTCTACACATCCATAAGCGACACACTCCAGGAGCAGACTCAGTGAGCAACAAAGCCCCACTGAAGCAAATCCTACTCCATAAGGGTGTCTCCTGCACAGCAGCTTTTCCACTGTAGTTGCAGCTGGTCCCCACAGCCAATTAGCCTAGAGGTCAATTCTTCCCAGAGACACCAAAAGCAATCAAGGCACAGCTACAACATCCGAATTATGGGGGTGCCAAAAGAGAGCAAGATATTGAAAACCTATTTGAAGAAATAATGACAGAAAACTTCCCCTAACTGGTGAAAGAAATAGACTTACAAGTCCAGGAAGCACACACAGAACCCCACACAAAAGGAACCCAAAGAGGACCACACTAAGACACATCATAATTAAAATGCCAAGGGCAAAGGACAAAGAGAAAATCTTAAAAGCAGCAAGAGAAAATCAGTTAGTTACCTACAAGGGAGTGCACATACAACTGTCAGCTGACTTCTCAACAGAAACTATGCAGGCCAGAAGGAAGTGGCAAGAAATATTCAAAAAACTGCCTGGTACTGGCACAAGAACAGACATATAGACCAATGGAACAGAACAGAGAACCCAGAAATCAACCCAAGCCATTATGCTCAATTAATATTTGACAAAGGAGGCAAGAGCATACAATGGAGTCAAGACATTCTCTTCAATAAATGCTGTTGGGAAATTTGGTCAGATACATGCAAAAAAAATGAAACTAGATCACCAACTTACACCATACACAAAAACAAACACAAAATGGCTAAAGGACTTACTAGTAAATGTAAGACGGGAAACCATAAAAATCCTACAAGACTCCATAGGCAGCAAAATAGCAGACATATGTCTTAGCAATATCTTTACAGACACAGCTCCTAGGGCAATAGAGACTAATGAGAAAATAAACAAATGGGACTACATCAAAATAAAAAGCCTCTGTACAGCAAAAGAAACCATCAACAAAACAGCAAGAAAGCCCACTGCATGAGAGAACATATTGCCAATGATATTTCAGATAAGGGTTTAATCTCCAAAATTTACAGACAACTCATACAACTTAACAAAAGGAAGATAAATGATCCAATCAAAAAATGGGCAAAGGACCTAAATAGACACTTTTCGAAAGAGGACATAGAGAAGGCTGAGAGACATATAAAAACATGCTCAAAGTCACTAATCATCCGAAAGATGCAAATCAAAACAACAATGAGATAGCATCTCACACCTGTCAGAATGTCTAGCATCAACAAATCAACAAATGATAAGTGCTGGCAAGGATGTGGAGAAAAAGGAACCCTCATGCACTGCTGGTGGGAATGCAGACTGGTGCAGCCACTGTGGAAAACAGTATGGAGTTTCCTCAAAAAGTTAAAAATGGAACTCCCATTTGACCCAGTAATCCCACTTCTAGGAATATATCCCAAGAAACCAGAAACACCAATCAGAAAGGATATATGCACCCCTATGCTCATAGTAGCACAATTTACAATAGTTAAGATTTGGAAACAACCTAAGTGTCCATCAGCAGATGAGTGGATTAAAAAGCTGTGGTACATCTACACAATGGAATACTATGCCACTATAAAAAAGAAAGAGCTTTTACCATTTGCAACGGCATGGATGGTCCTGGAGAGCATTATGCTAAGCAAAATAAGCCAGTCAGAGAAAGATAAATATCACATGATCTCGCTCATATGTGGTATATAATGAGCAACATAATTTGATGAACAAGAATAGATCCAGAGACAAATGGCAGGGGAGTGGGGAGGGGGGGCGGGGGGGCGCGGTTAGAGAGCAACCAAAGGACTTGTATGCATGCATATTAGCATAACCAATGGACACAGACACTGGGGCAGTGGGGGCTTGCCCAGGGTGGGAATGGCTTGGGGGGGGGGGGCAAGTGGGGAAAAAGGAGACATATGTAAAACTTTAGACAATAAATAAATAATAAAAAAATAAATAAATATTCAAAGTGATGAAGAGCAAGGACCTACAACCAAGATTACTCTACCCAGCAAAGCTATCATTTAGAATTGAAGGTCAGCTAGAGCTTCACAGACAAGAAAAAGCTAAAGGAGTTCATCACCACCAAACCAGTATTGTATGAAATGATGAAGGGTATTCTTTAAGAAGAGGAAGAAGAAGAAAAAGGTAAAGATACAAAATATGAACAACAAAGTGGCAACAAATACTTATCTATCAATAATTGAATCTAAAAATTAAAAGAATAAAAAATCTGATGAACAGAATAAACTGGTGAATGGAATAGAATCAGAGGCATGGAAATGGAACAAACTGACAATTCTCAGAGAGAAGGGGGTGTGGGGG
Source organism: Myotis myotis (assembly GCF_014108235.1). Lineage (NCBI taxonomy): Eukaryota > Metazoa > Chordata > Mammalia > Chiroptera > Vespertilionidae > Myotis > Myotis myotis. The sequence continues at coordinate 52,479,919 of NW_023416314.1, forward strand.
GTGCGGGAAGAGATTAGACAAAGATCTTATATGCATGTATGCTTTATCTATGGACACAGACAATAGGGTGGCAAGGGCCTGGGGTGGGGTGGGAACCGGGTGGGGTGGGAACCGGGAGCTACGGGGGGAAAATAGAAGGACATCTATAATAATTTCAACAATAAAGACTTTTTTTAAAAAAATTAGCCTGCTATATTTGGTCAAACATTTAATTAATTTGCCCCTAGTGCCTTGACTGAGCCTTATGTGATTTCATGGGCCTTATACAGCCCACAGGATAGATGTTCCCCAACTCTGCTCTAAAAACACATCTTCCTCCAAGTCCTCCAGGAGAAGAAAAACTACCTTTAATTTTCAGTGGGTATCTAACCAATGAGATGCAATGGATTTAAATATTGACAAGAGAGAACTAGCATGATCATTTTCTCCTGCCTTTTCTAAAACTCAGTGTTATGATGAACAACAGGAACAAGGAAAAGCAAAAGAGTCATTTTAACTCCTTTCTTTCCCTCATGCACCCCACCACATATAGTCATATTGATCCTACATTGGCAAAGTCTCTTCTTTCTGTTCCTAACTTTCGGTTCCCAAAATACAACCTTCATTTAAACATTTATCTCCTGCCTGAATTATTGCAATATCCCTCACAAGCTGTTTCTCTAATTCAAATATTTTTTTTTTCCGCACTAATCAACTCTGCTGGCTGAACTAATTTTTTAAAAGCAAATCTCTTGCCTTACCACTGGACTATTTGATTGTGATTGGCCCCTTAATGTAGCCTTACAGGACATAATGATATGACCACTAAATATTCTAGTTTATACATACCCTATACCTAAGTCAAACTGGATTTCTCAATGTTACCTATCCCATAATTCCCTGCTTCCATTTGTCTGTTCCATACCCCTGTGCCTTTTATTCCTCTCACTACCATGATGCTCCTCTCTCGTTATCTTTTCATCCATTCCACGGGCAAAATTCTACTTAACTTTCAAAGAACATCAAAAAGCCTGCCTCCTTAGTTCCTTCTTCTTAAAGGGACGTATCTTTCATTCTTTTGAACCCCCAGTGCTATTTTTGACTTTATGAAGGCACTTAACATATCCTACATGGAGATTATATCTCTCCTCTGCTTATTTCCTCTGCAATAATCAATACAACTTAATTAATATGTATTAATCCTTCCTTTGAGTCCTGCACTGAGTTAGACGCTAGGGACACAAAAAGGAATAAGGTTTAATAATTATGTCTAGATTCTAAGGTTCTTGATAGCAGAACTTAGTACTTGTGCATTTGTTTCCAATGGAACATCTAATGCTCTGTGTTGAATATAGTCAGTACTCAGTATATATTTGTAGAGTTGAATTAATTTCCAACACATACTAAGCACTCCCCTGGGAAGAAAGTATTTGCTACCCAAAAAAAGGATTTGTCATAACTGGGAAAACAGATAATCTCATCTTTAAATAGCTTTCAGGGGGGGAATTAGAAGTTAGATTGACCACTGATTACACCACCCAGCTTGAAGATGCTATTGAGTCAGATCTCTCCTCACTGAGATTAGGCAAGCATTGCATTTACTCTCAACATGCTTACATTGCCCCTCTTCCTGGGAAATAGAATGGAAAGACATAATAAGGCTTTTTTTTTTTTAAAGATGGCACCAGGAATAAAAGGAAATTAAAATGGTCCCTGGTGTTATGCAAAAACAAATATTAAAACAAAAAACTTCTTGACAATAATATTTATTAATAACAAGGAAAAATTGAAGCAGCAAAAAATGAGGTAAGGGGTAGTAGCTCACTGCTTACTGAGCAAAACAAGTCCCAGTCCCTGGCACCTGCCAGGATAAGAGCTCCTTGTTTTGAACCCTGCTCCTCCCACAGGCTCTCTCTAAATATGATTGACACATGTCTCCTCCAGGAAAAAAACTCATCAGGGCAAGCAACAATCACTCTGCCCATTAACTGAAATTCCATTCAGCAGCACAAGGACCCAAATGAAAATATAATCTCAGAGAAGGAAAGAGAAATGTAGGAAGAACAGAAACCCAAAAACCTAGGATGTGAAATCTGTATTTCGGAAGAGAACTATTGGCATAAAATGGCTGCAATATTCCAACAGGGTGATAAAAAGACAGGATAGGCCTTTTTTCATGGCATTCAGTCTCAGAGTAAGATGTAAGAGTTCTCAGACTAAGATGTAAACAGACCTGAGGTGCTCTGACACAGCTGAACCTATGGAAATTTTATCAGTTAAGTTTATAATCAAGAGTATTCCAAATGAAGTGAGACTCTGCTGGGGTTCTAGAGTGGGAAGGAATATGCTCTGAAATAAGACAATAGACTTTGAATCAGAGACAGAGATAGATAGAGAGACAGAGAGAGAGGAAGAGGAAGGGAGGATACAGACAAGAGAAGTGGAGAGAAAGGGAGAAAGAAGCAGGGAGAGAACACAGAAAACATTTTTATCTTTACTGGCAATATTTAACTCACATTTTGATGTTTGTAGCTGGCAACAATTTGGTGAAATGTGAACATTTATAGCCATACTATAAGATAACATGAAATATGTATTTCAAATAAAATTATATGCTAAGAGTCATGTGTAGAGACAAGCATACAACAAAATGAACCAGAATTTGTTGCATACTCAAACAATCTTTACAAACTGAATCATTGCTAAAATATTTCTATCTAAATGCTTGAGTAAATCAATGACTTGTTTTTTACAGAATTATAGACAGACTATTTTTTATAGAATTATATTTCACATCTTATAGATCATTACATTATAAAATAATAGCTAGCTATGCATAATCATTGCATTCATTGACACTCCCTCACTTCCTCATATTTGAGACCACCTCCCAGCTCAAATTATGGTTTTATTTCCCCTTCTCTGCATACATTTAATACCTCTAAATATTAATGAAAGTTATGTAAGAATACTGGACGATGATTAAGCCTATCTTCTTGGTTAAAACAGGTTGAGAGAGCAGCTTTTGGAGGAATATTCAGGTTTATTAGCTGCTCTTAGCAAACTGCCCCCAAGCCCCACATTGTTTTCAATCTTGAGTTAAGAAGAATTTTTCTCCAAAGGGCACTGAATCACTTTAATGTTGACTCTCGTATTGCTCTACTCCACCTTCAAAATGTAGCCAGTAAATTCAGCTTTACTACAATACTATAAAAATGTAAAAGAACCATAATAGCATCTAAAAAAGAGCCATTGGCACTATATTAGTTTAGAGAAAACCCTAAACTGAATACTAATGCAAAATGTAATGATAATTTGCCTAGTTGCCAAAAGAGTTACAATAATTATTTTGCCATAATGTGTAAGTTATCTTAAAGGCATCTGAGATTACTGTGTAGGATTCAAAATAAGTCCCCAAGTGTCATTGTTCTCATGGGTTTTTTTCTATATAAATAAATCAACAACATACTAACTTCACAGCAACACTGTCCTCTGATTAGAGGATTGCCTCCGGAGTAAAGAAACATTATGCAGAGGTCATCCAGCACAGACCCACCTCACACTAAATTCTGCTTCACAGTGAGTACTATGATTGTGAGGTTCCAGTAAAACATTCAAATAGAATCAATAGTTTTACTTCCTTTTTTTTTTTTTTTTTATAGCCATGACCAAGTTTTTGGAGTTTTTAAAGTAAACCAAGATCAAATTTAGACATGTTGTTTAAAATTAGCGAAGATGATACACTTCAGTGCCAGACAAACGCCCTGATTTTAAGAGTCAGTTTTTGCGTTCCCTGAAATGCCTAGCTCGGGCAGTGTATTTTTATGCCTGCAGATATTGGCATGTTTCACATTTAAGATTATGACACATCAACTTATTTTGAAATTTTTAAGTCTTCCACTGCGCATGTTTCAAGTACTTCATGACTATCACTGATAATTGAGCAATTAACTTAAAATTACAAAAATTTGCTGTGGTGGCACAATATGTAGTAAGCAACATGAAAGAATAAAAACAGAAGAATTTAGTACAGTGGAAAAAAAAGTAATAAAGGGTAAAAATAAGCCTTGATAATAATAATAGTACTACGTTTTAATGGTCCCAGGTTTCAGTGGTTTAATGGTGCCAATAAAATGGCTTAATGAAACAAGTACAGAGTATTACGAACTTTTTAAAGCAGTGTGTTCTGGGACAACAAAAAGGAAGCTTCATTCTAATTGGTCTTGCATAATATTCAGGGATTGGTCCAAAAAGTAAGTATGGGAGTTTCATTAGACACCAAACAGAAAATAATTAGGTTAAATCCTGACAGTCAAATTCTTAAGAAATACGGGCCTTCAAAAAAAGAGATGTCAAATCTTCCTTTAAGTATAAGACAGACAAAGCAAGACCTCTAGGGTTAAAGATGACCTCAAGAAGTCATCAAGCTATTGTGGATTTATCTGCAAATCAAAAATTAAGATACACAGCTTGACATCAAGAGAAAAGGATGAACTTCAGTTATACTAGAAAAACCAGAATGCCTCTTCACTGTTCATCTCATCAAGGTCTCTCATACGGGCTTTTCCAGCTAAAACCATAGTGAACAGTAGCTTTTTAGTGCTTAAATATAGCCAATGAAGCAAATTCCATAAACCTAAATCCTACCTTATTTCCGTGGCAGGCCATCTTAAAGGTTTGCAAGGAAAACCAACAATTTAGAAAGTCAGAGAGGGAAGAAAGATTCAAACTACAGCAAATAAAGAATGCTATTAAAAATTTTTTTTTCTCAAAATTCCATCCATATTGCTCCAAAACACAACTAAGAGATTAAAAATAGGCCAGGCTACACTTTCAGGTAAAAATTAGAAGCAGAAAATGAAGCAAGCAGAAAGAACAAGTGTCTAAGCACTAGAATATAAAACTTTAAAAAGCTTAAAATATAATGGATATACACATTCAGATTAGCAAACTGCTTTCAATTAAAGTAGATTTCTAGCCACAGTTCACAAATGTATGGTAGCTGTGTGTATCAATGTAGATACTTCAAATGTCAGTATATCTCTAATTAACATGAGCACACAACTGTAAAACTGAGAAGGCACAATTTTAAATTCCTTACATTCCCAGCATTAATGCTTTCATGGGGCAGCGCCCGTTGTCATGGAAAATGGCATTCAAGCCCTATTTGTGGATTTTCACAGCTCATCTTTTTTATTTACCTGCTCTATGTCAAGATTAGCCTGGAATAATATTTTTTAAAGATAATGCACTTAGACCTACTTGTCCTTAAAATCACAGATGTTTTCACTGAGGGAGCTTTGGACTGGGCTATGCTCAGTTTGAAATAGATTTCTGTCCATTTAAAAATACCACAATAAAGATGAATTCGTGATTTTTTTGTTTTAGTTGCTAATTTCCTAAAAATTCATGCACTTCAAAAATTTCAGTTGAAGCACAACCTGTGACAGTTTTGGAATAGGGGGTTAGGCCAATGTCAGGGAGGAACAAATGATCCAGAAACAGAGGAAAGTGAAGTGGCAGAAAGCTCTCTACAACCTCCTCCTTGACTTACTTATTCCACCTAACTTTCTGAAAATACTTGTATAGCAATCAAATGGAGACTGAGATAGTGATCAAAAACAACAAAAGAAAGAGTTAAAATACTCTCTGAGACAGGACAACCTGATATAATGGAAAGAGCACTAAAAGGTTAAGTCCTGCAAAAATGAAAATAATTCCTACTCACCTCACAGAGTTTTTACAAAATTAAGCCAATTTAATATCTGAAAAAAAAAAGTGTCATACCAAATCAAGATATTGTTATTATTTCCTGAAGCATGGGCTAAGCGATAATCACTTTTTGTACCAGACAATAAAATACTTTTTGTTCCTTTTTCAGGGAAAAGGTTGCTAGTAGAGACCATGAATAGAGATAGCATTTTATAAAAGGGAATTCATTTTCAAATTACTAAAAAGGGTTGGGTAACCTGAAAAAGCAGGTTATCTAATTATCTATTTCTGTTTTGTTTTGTTTTGTTTTTAATCAATCATTTATTGCTCTGGTAAATTAAATGGTCAGAATTCCATAAGTATTTTTTAATTAGACATAAAAAACTAAATGTGGGACATTAACATGGAAAACTAGGTCCTATCACACAATGCCTACTTTGGGAAAAGAAAAGGTTAGTTTTAGTTTTTACAGAGGGGGATAAAAACCTATAATAAGTTGCTTTCAGCTTCTGAAAAGATAACCACTTTTGTTCAGTGTTTTCCTCTTCTGACCTAGGTAGTAGATGTGAGTAGGTAAGATTCCAATTGATTCTCACACACCCTTGGTGTGGCCCATTCATTATGGATGTGCAAAACAATATCCCACCTTCCTTATCTCACAGACCGGCTTCTGCACACCTTACTAAGAAACCTTCCCATGGCCATGAGGTATAACTTTCTGCCTTAGATCATGTAGCAAATAAGCAGTTCTAGGACATGGAAATTAAAGTTCCTAAAAGAAGCCATTGTCATTGATCCCATTTGCTTTTTCTTAAGCCAAAAATAGATAAATATTTTTATTGTTTTAGCTATCTCATCATTCAGTGGAAGTGGTAGACAGTTTCCACAATAACTGAAAGAAATGGGAACGCAAGCATTCCCACGTTAATTTTATCTGACTTATCTTAGTCATAGTATCTTGCTACATTTCTTTAATGAGAAGGTTCCACAGTCAGAAGAGGGCCCTTACAAAGCCTGAAACCACTGACCAAAGGAACAACAAAGCCCAGGCCCTAATCTAGCATATGGAAATTCTCAAAACTGGAAAACAATTACTTTAAGGCCTGTATGATTAGCATTACTTTTGTCTAAGTAATCAAGACAAAAATCCGAAGTTGAACTCGAGAAATAACCATATGAAAACTATACCCACAGAGACCCATCTTCTATTTTTAGCATCTCTTTGTTAAATCACAAGAAAAATCTCAACTATTTGGATCACCTCCATTCAAAGTTAGTCTGTGTATGATGGGAGAGGGGTGAGTAAAGAATTCAGGAAGCAGAGAGCCTTCAGGTGATGACAACTGTAGAGAATATTTCAATAAAGGCGATCTTATTTGAAATGCCAGTAAATTATCTTGTATTTCCCATTTAAAAATTTTAATCATCTTAAAAACTTACAAAAGGAAATGACTGAATAATATGACAGAAGAGAGAAAGGAGGTAAAAGAAAAGATAAAGCAACTAAGATAAGATTAGAAAAACTCGAAATTATTTCCTTTTATTCAGATTTCTAGTAAGATCAGCTCAGCCCCTTGGAATCATCCTTTTTCTCCAGAACCCCTTGAAAATAGTTTATATTTTTTTCCCCATCTTCTTTGCCTCCTAATCCTCACTATGATACCTTGCACAAATTAAAAGCTTATATGTAATGCAAATGAACATGTAGTTTAATATTTTGTGTTTTACATAAGACTAGTTTCAAAATAAAATGTGAATTGATAGTTTCATAAAAATAACATATTATTCTTAAAACATGAGGAACACACAAAATGTATTAAGCTATATTAAACATTTGTGTCTTCTTTCTGAGGTTCATTCTAAATGCCAGCTCCAATCAATGATACTACTAAGAGAAACGTAAAGCTGTTTTTATTTTAGTTGTAATTCCAGTTTGGTCCTGGGAGCATGTCCTTGTATCATCCACTTACTCCACCTCCATTTCTAATCTCCAGGCATCAAGCTGGTTTTAAATAAATGTTTGCTGCTTTCTGCTTAAATACTGAATAACTTAAACTCTAATTGATACTGTTACTTTTTAAAAAAATACTTTCCTAGAAGTATATTCTCTAAAGTTCTTGACCAGAGAATACTAACAGAGGAAAAGTTTCTGTCTTTGTTGTTATCAAATGTAAAGCAGCCCTTGAGATGCCCGTGGGTTACAACATAGTATACATATAAATGTATTTTAGATTCTACTCAAATAGTCTGTTTTTTAACAGACATCTTTAATACCTGCCACGTACTCTAAAGTACTTCTATATTAATAAGTATACATCAATTTAAAGTACTTTAATTGATCATTCAGGTTCATTCAAATTTTTTCTTGATATTTACCTTCTTTCCTGAGAAAAAGTATCTTTGTTCTCCAAAATACCATTAAAATATAATATTGTTTTGAGAGATGGTGAAGAAAGCAAGGAAGGCCCCCAATTTGATATATATTATACATTCACTAAATGAGTCTTTGGTTCCTTAGTACATGATCTTCTCCTATACTGGCAGCTCTTTGAACTCTGTATCATCTCACCTCTTTTCTGTGAGCACAAGCACACAGCACTTTTCATGTCCAGACAATCAAAGACTAAGAATTTACCAGGGTAAACTATCCATGTGTATCTAGACAAGCCCCTGTAAGGTAAATCATTCCTACAGTTGAGCCTCATCTCAAAAAGTAAGATATCTATTCTTTCAGCGTATTGTAATGGGCCCTAATATGTTTTTCTATACTCTTCTTAAAAAAACACAAAAAAATTAATAACACTTACAAAACTAATAAAAATTCACATGATAGAGGACTTAAGAACTTGTTTACAAACTATTACTTCCATGACACAATGAGAAGAGTAATAAATAAACCAATACTTACAAATACGCCAAAAAAAATCAGCCCCAGCACCCAAAATCACTGGTAAATTGCCTTTGAATTCATGAAAGTGACCTGAAAATTTAGAGAGAAAAATGAAATTTAAAAAATTAGGTAAGTTGCCTTTTTATGCTTTATTTAAAAAAGTATACATTTGACTACAAATCACACTATTTTTAAGTCAGGCAGTTGTTCCCATCTACTCTTACAACTTTTTCTAAGATGACAATAACAAAAGAAACAATTATTTCATTATTCTATTGCTAAGAATGCAAAATCTCCATCCATTATAGCTTTTTATATAATGTTAGTAATAAACTTTGTGTTTAAAAGTGTAAGTAAATACAAAAGGAAATATTTTTATAAAAAGAAATAAAGGCTTACAAGTTACATTTGAAAAACATGTTTCATTTATGTCTGCAAGTTAAAATGAATTAGCTTCACAGAAAATATCTTGGATGTGTTCAACAAAAATACCTTATAGGTAGAATAAACATGAAAGGATGCCGTTTTTGTTCTACATAAAGTGTGGAACCCATTTAGACTCTTAGGTTATACACAATGCATTCTGTATGAGCCACGATTCAATTCAAAATTCTTTTACTTGCACACACTTTAGTTCTGGCCGAAGAGGTAACAGATGCAACTCAAACACACAGAGCTAGCCTTGTAAAAAGTTTAACTAGCACAATGAGTCACTTTATGCCTCTAAATATCTATGGTTTCCTCTCTCCAGAACCCCCATGCATTAGAAGGTAGTTTGGTAGTTTATTTTTATTGTTTGGTCTAAATACAGCACATTTTTAGTTTCATGAAAACAAAGAAACTTTGTTGCAAAGGCCGTATTCTTTCCCAAATGTGAGGATGCTATAAGTAGTGTTCAACTGAAAATAATAATGGAGCTTAGGTTCCTAATTTAGGTCAGAAACTTTTCTAGACTCTAGGGATTGGTTTGATTCAAAACGCTTTTTTTAAAAAAATATGGCCAGTAAACATCTAGGTTAGTTAACCTCCTTAGCTAACTAGATTTTTTTAAAAATTCATTCTGGAAAAAAAAAAAAAAAAGAATCTTGATCAACATCATTTGTAGGAATCACTGCTCCCAATGTTGCACTTATAGCACAAATGGCCATAATAAATTGGGTATTGGCACCTGAATTAAGTTGAGATACAAAATAAATATCTAACTCAGCCCTTCCCCAGCTCCTATAACATGCTTTTGCCTAAGTGACCCAGATAATTTATTGTATTTTCAAGTCAGGATTAACAGATAATGAATCTGTCCTGGGCATTTAGACAGCTTTAAGTATCAATGGCTAGTATACCCATTAGGTTTCTTCACCCAGACCTCCTTCTCTTTTTAGGGAATAGTGCCTGGGCCTTCCCCAATTCAGTTTGCAGCAACTCTGTAATGCCTACTTCCATAGATGCAAGAAGTCCAGGAGAGTCTGGCCAAGGGAAGGTAGCTCTCTCATTTATTTTGGTATTACACCCTTCTCCTCATGACTTTCTGATGTCTTAGGAACCAGGAGAGCAATTTTATCTGGAACATCACACAACCCTATATGGACACACTCTGTGTACCATTCAAAGCCAGCAAAGAATACTGGTTCTGTTATAAGCTTTTCTCATACTTTATCCTACCCTGAATTATAAACTATAGCTTTGAAGTTATCCACAAAATAAATCTATAGCAAAATGTATATCTAAAGCCTAAACCCTGGAAGAATCCAAAAGGGTCTTTAAGTACTTGTACAGTTTTTTAAATAATCACACCTTGTCCTTCTAGCAAATCTTTTTTAAAGCATGAATTGAAATTATGCAACATACACAATACATCTCATTCTTTCATTTGCATTTAAATGTTGGGGGATAAAATAAAATGCATCCAGAAACATTGTGGCTAAGTATAGCTCTTTTTTCTTTCTTTCAATAATTGTAGTCTTTAAGTTAAGATCTCTAACTCTGAAAATATTTTAAATTTGGAACAAGTTAAATTCCAGACATTCAGGGCAAATAATATTTTAATATGCATTAATATGAAGTCAACAAACCTCATTTATCATATCAATGCAGTCTTGCTACATATGATAAAAACAACTCTGTATTTCATTATCAAAGGATATACGCTGTTGGTGAATTTTGTAGCAAACAATTAAAAAAGTATAAGTTTTCTAAATCAGAGCTCATTATTATAACAAAGAGAAAAATAATTTAATACATACTTCCTCCTGCAGAGAATTTAGAAATAAACAAGCAACATATTATGATGCCCAAAGAGATAAGAATCAACTCACAGGAGTTAAGACACAACTTGAAGCAAACTACTTCTTTGAGAACCAAAAAAGTTTAGGCTGAAGAAGATATTTCTAAAATAAAAGTAGCCACTTTGGTCCTGAAGGCAGCACAAAAGTAAGAAGACAGGAAAAAAATGCCAAAGCAAATCAGCATCTCTTCTAGAAAATCACAATCTGTTTAGTAAAATGAATCCTCAGAACACTCAATGACCATAGATTGTTCCATTCCTCTCTTTACTCATTCATTCATTCAGCAAGTAGAGATTGCACTGAACAATAAGAACACAAAATGTTTTTTAAAATAAATAAAATCCATGCTGTCTCAAAGGGTAAGACCTCCCTCCTTTATAGAAACATCAATGATAGAATCACTGATCAGCTGCATCCTGGGAATCGAGCCCACAACCCAGGCATGTATGCCAATCAGGAATCTAACCGTGACCTCCTGGCTCACAGGTCAACGCTCAATCTCTGAGCCATGCCAGCCAGGCAAATAAATGCTGAAAAATATTATGCTAAGTAACATAAGCCAATCTGAGAGAGACAAAAATCACAAGATCTCACTTATTTGTGGAATCTAATGAACAAAATGAACTGACCAACAAAATAAGACCCAAAGCAGGGAGGCAAGGAACAGACTGACATAACTTGATGTGGGGTTGGGTGGACAAGAAGAGATAAACCAAAGAACTTATATACTTATTAGTGGCCCAGTGCATGGATTCATGCACATTGAAAGGAAATTAATTACAAGGTGGATGGCGGGGCAGGACTGTGTGTGTCGGCCAGACATGCCTGGAGCCAACCTCCTGTGGTCCCTCCCTGCCTGCTGCACCTGGGGCAGAGCCATGGCTCGAAGGGTGTCTGCAGTCACTGCAGCTCAGCAGTAAACCAGATTTGGGGCCAACAGTGTCCCAGCAATAACATAACCCACGGCTGAAGGCAGAATCGCGTGGCCCCTCAAGGAATCGGGCTCCCTCCTCTCTGGTTAGTAAAGGGTAGTAAAGACCTGGGGGGTAGGGAGGAGCTAGGAGGAGGGAGGTAAAGGGCGGCGGGGGTGGGGGGGGGGGGTGGGGGGGGGGAGAAATGGGAGATATCTGTAATTCTACCGAAAATAAAAACTATATTTTAAAAAATAATAATAAAATAATTTTGTATGTCTAAAATTAATACAATTTATACGTCAATTATAACTCAATTTAAAAATTTAAAAAAACAAATGAATAACCATGTCCTTTCCCTTCAAGGATTTTTCAATCAATAATTCAACTTGGGCCACAGACTACAACATCTGACCATGGTGATGACATGCTTCTGATTATTTGATCATCAAACTTTTGCACATCCTTAGCTTACTAAATAAAAAAATGCATTGCTACAAACATTTCAATATAAAAATGCACAAAGAATATAAAGAGGAAATGTACAAATGAAATGCAAATGTCCAATAATATAAAATACGTACACTCTCCCTAATAATCAAAGAAATATAAATAAAATATTTTCACCTACAATATTGGCAAAATATTTTTAAACTGGTCAAAAACTAGTATTGGTGAAAGTCTGAAAAATAAACACATTCATGTACCATTGATGAGATTATAAATTAGGTACAACTTTACTGAATGGTAATTTGACAAAAAGTATTAAAATTTTTAATGTCGATCTCCTTCAAGTTTGCTATGCTATTTCCAAAAATATATTATGGCCATAATTTTATATCAATAAATATATTGTTGAATAAAAAACCAACATGCATAATAAGAACCAATTTATAGAAAATTAAATGTGTATACACATACCCCCATTTCACAAAGTAAAATACAATTTAACAAAAATGTTAACATTGAGTGAGATATAGGCATATTTTTACTTTCTTATCCTTATGAGTTGGTGTTATTGAGATTTTTAAATACTTAACATGTCTAATTTGTCCCAAAACAATAAAACTACTTCTAAAATTCAGTATATCACTTATACATTAAAAAGTAGTCACCTAAATCCTGGCTAACTTGCTATTAATCTGGCAGCAAAAGTCAAATATTAACTTACAAAGAGAAAAACCTCTGAATTACAAAGCAACTTCAAACAAGAATCCTGACCTCAAATGAAGAACCCATAAACATTTTCACAAAAGCATGTCCAACTTTCCCCAAAATAGGTACTAGATCAAAGGTAAACAGCAAATAAAAACACTGCCACCTCCCTATATAATTAAGCTTTAAAAGCTTTCAAGCTAAATTTTTAAATCCTGCTTAAAGCTGTCTCTAAGCCACACCCATTTTTTTTTATCTCCATCCCCCCTTTTTAAAAAAATTTTCTTTGACAAGAAGGTTCAAGCACCAAATGGGTACTTGAATTCATTTATGTAGAATTTGAATTATTTAAAAGTGAAATATGAAAGGAACTGATACCAAGCTAATGCCCAATTTGTTTTAAAAATGCAACTGCTACTAATTAAGAACATCACAATAGTGAATGGAAAAATTCAGGTTTAGTTATTGATATTTATATCTTGTAGGGCAAAAGTAAGAGTATTTCTAAGGTATCAAGGAAGATAACTTAAGATGTTACCTAGTCTAACACTTTGTTTTCCTGGAACAAATACCTATTTCCTCAAAGAAAGAAATTTCTCCTATTCTTAAAGATCACTAAAGATAGTTATTATTAAAGTCTACTCATACTAGCCTATTTATTTATTCTATGCTGTTCAACCTTCATTTTCAATATGATTTCAGTATTGAGGACCACCATTTGGAAGGGACATTGACAAGTATGCAGAAGAGATTGGCTAAGAAATCTTATAGGAACCATTAGAAAGGTTGCAAGTTCTAGCAACAGTTCATTAATAAACTGTAGCAATCATCAAACTCTTTGGTCTCTGGATTCCATGACATTTCTAAAAATTAAGAGAGTTCCAAAAAGCTATGCTTCCGTTTATCAATATCCTCTATAATAAAAGCATAATATGCGAATTGTCCCCTCGGGCGGTCATGTGACCAGGAGTTCAACCAGGAGAGCAGGAGTTTGACCACTCCCTATGACATGTGCTGACCACCAGGGGGCAGCGCAGAACATGGCCGGCATCAGCCACATGGCACTAGCAGCCGGCGGCAGTGGAGGCACTGCTGGCCCCAATGGGCCCCAAGGACAGCGGGATCAGGCGGGATGGTGGAGCAGGTGAGCGGGTGGCGCCAGGCCAAGGCGGGTGTGAGCAGGGGGCCCCAATCGCCCCACCAATCGTCCCTGCAGACGGCAACCAGTGCTGATGGGGGGGGGGGGGGGCGCATCCTGATCAACTGCCGCACAGGTGGGATGGTGGAGGAAGTGAGAGGGCAGCGCTAGGCCAAGGCAGGGTACCAGGCAGGGCTGCAAGGCTGGGGGTGCAAGCTGGGGCCCGATCTCCACAGGCCACCCTGAGGGACCCCACCCGTGCATGAATTCATGCTTCAGGCCTCTAGTTTATTATATTAGAAACTAAAGCTAAGAAAACATTTGTTATTAATTCATTTAAAACAAAACATATGATTAAATAGTAATCATTTACATGGTAACATAAATAACATATTTTAAAGTAGAATAAGCACAATTTCCAAAGCAAAGAATTTGAAGATGGGTATTATTTTGCATTTTTGCAAATCTTTTAAATGCCTGGTTTAATAAAAGACAGCCGGATTCTCATAGGTGTTATTGCATTCGATCTGTGTGATATGTTGAGTTGATGGAAATATGTGAAAAATATCTATCTTCACACAGATATGAAGTTTGAATGAGGCAGAGTGTTTTAATAGCCTTTCCAGTGGGGGCTTGCCCGGGGTGGGAATGGCTGGGGGAGGGGGGTGATGATTGCAGGCGGGGGGGGGGGGGGGGGGAGAATGAGACATATGTAAAACTTTAGACAATATTTAAAAAATAGCCTTTTCACATGATAGTAGCTACTCTTCTTTTATCTATATCAAAATTTGCCCTAACTGGTTTGGCTCAGTGGATAGAGCATCGGCCTGCAGACTCAAGGGTCCCAGGTTCGATTCCAGTCAAGGGTATGTACCTTGGTTGTGGACACGTACCCAGTGGGGAGTGCAGAAGGCAGCTGATCGATGTTTCTTTCTCATTGATGTTTCTAACTCTCTATCCCTATCCCTTCCTCTCTGTAAAAAATCAATAAAATATATTTTTAAAAAAAATTTGACAGGTAATAGTTTCTAAAAGGTTAATTACAATTTGTAATCTGAAACCTGAATATCAATTAACTTTTTGTATTCTGTTACTTTAAAACCCTCTGGTCTTTAAATGCATCTTTTACCCATGCATAATTTTGTAACATGCATTGGTTCATTTGGGAAATATCGGTTCACTGTGTTTTGCAGATCTTTAAAATGTTGACATATTTCATTATTCAGTAGTTTAAAAAATCAAATTTATTAATATCACTACCAATCTTATCAGAAAAACTTTTAAGTTTTGGGAAGCCATCAACCTCATAGTGGTAGATACAAGTTTTCCAAACAACTAATTTTCTCTTGAAAGCTCAAATTTTATTAATGACAACAAACAATATCAGTTGCTTTTCTTACAATGGCACAGACACTTTGCTCATTTTTTAGAATGTGTCTGCCAAGCATCCAAGTCTGAATAACCATTGTGTGTCTGTTACTCATTCTTTCAAGTAAAAATGATGTTCTATGAAAGAAAAAAAAAGTAGTTAGTTCAGCTTGCAACTCAATCACACAGGTGATTTTCCTCAAGATAGCCATTGTACTTGGGTATGCAGCATGAGTGCTTTATGCATACTTCCCATTTTATCACGGAGTATTAAAAGACGTACTTACGGGTCAAGAATGAATAAAATCAGTTACTTTACTGTTTCATCTACACCATTATTAAGTGAAACTGGCTTTTTTCTTCCTGTGAGTGGTGATGATTTTAAAAACTCAATGATTATTAATAGACTTTGGTGCCACTGCTCTGATTTATGTAAGGCACCACCCATTTTTCCCAAAATGGCTTTGTATCCTCAGCGTAAATGTCAACACTGCAAAAAAAAATATCATGATGGAAATAGTTTTGACTTTTCAGACCCCTTGAAAAGGTCTCAAGGGTCCCCATGTGTCGACTGACCACATTTTGATAACTGCTTATGTACTCTGGTAATCCATTTTGCAGCTAAGGAAACTATCTAGTTTAATATCTTTAAATAACAAAGAAGAGGTAATATCTAGCACAGTGAGTATAATATGGTAAATACTGATTAAAAGTTTTCTCTTTTCTTCTTTCCAAAAGAAAGAACAACTAGTGGGTGGGGACTACAAGATGATGGATTTTAGCTCAGTCCAGACAAATCTTTAAAAGCAATGGAATAATTTGCCTCACAAAATAGAGACCTATTGCTGGAGTTGTCAAAGTTAAGGCTAGTGACACTTTGCCAGACATGTTGTAGAAAGAATTCTTACACTGAGTTGAAAATTGTACCAAAACTTAGTTGATTATGTAATCACCTAGACATTTTTTATAAAATTCAAATCTCTGGACCCTACCCCCAAACCTGCTGAACCATATCTCCTTGAGTGGGCCAGGAGTTAACATGTTTTGAAAGCTCCACAGATGATCATTAAAGCCAGCCCAGCTGTAGATGGTGTTCAAGAACTGCTATACCCATTCCCTCTAAAGTCCCTACCAACTCTAAGATTCTACAATTTTATATTTTATCAACACTCAGTGGGAAGTATACCCTGACACCTTAATGTAACACTGCCTAAGCCTTTTTTTTAACACATTATAGATGGTCGGGATCAAGGTATTTGGGGGTCAAAAAAGGAAGAATTAATGTTGCATTTCTTAGGCCTGCCAATTCACCTCTGCCCACATGTGTAGCAGAATGGTAAATCAGAAATGGAATTGCCTAAATTAGACAAATTTTCACAACTGCCAGAACTTTTCTGCTCTCCTGAAATAACAATTGAAGATCGATAAGTGGCCCAGCTGGGGAGGGTCAGTGGTTGAGCATTGACCTATGAATCAGGAGGTCACGGGTTCAATTCGGGGCACATGCCTCGGGTTGCAGGCTGGATCCCCAGTAGGGGGCATGTAGGAGTCAGCTGATTGATAATTCTATCTCATCATTAATGTTTCTATCTCTCTCTCCCTCTCCCTTCCTCTCTGAAATAAATAAAAATATATTTAATAACTTTAAAAATATATTGGTCAGTTAATAAGGATGGTCAGTACAAAAATGTGTCTCATTTAAAATAAATGAGATTATTTAGAAGACGGCATGTCTTCCACTTACAAAGATAGCTTATTGCAATGAACCAAAACCATAAAAATATAGCCCACAAATTTCCAAGACTTATTTACAGAATCATTATGTTACTAAATCCCCAAAACACTTGTAGTTGAGGTCCTGACTACGAAAAATTTCACATACTGCTTAACTTTACACTTTATACAATATAAAGCTTCAAGGCCACTTGACCAGAATCAATTGCCAAATCAAAAATTTGGCAGTGAATCAAAAAGAAAATTGAAAATTTGGGGGTAACTTTTCACTCAATAAAACTGTTCTCTTTAATCTCTTCTGTCATATCTTCTCTTTTCTTAGCAAAATATATTTCTGTGAAATAACACCTATTATTATTAGTTTTTTTATATACCTTTTTTTCTTACAGCCTGTCTGGTTTCAGACATAAATGGTATTAGTTTAATAACAACAGTCAGAGAAGGTCTTGTATAAGTAGGACTGGAAAAAATAGTGATTATCAAAACACAATCTTTAGATTCCCTACATCAGAACCACCTGAGGTGCTTATTAAAATAATGTTTTTAAAGACTGTTGGGTCCCACCCAGACCTACTGATTCACCATATTCTGAAAATATGGTCTAAGAATCTTTTTAAAGCATATCCCCTAGGTAATTCCTATGCACACTAACCTTTAATAACTGCTGGGTCAAAGGGCAACTGTGTTAAATGTGGGTAAGCTCACAGAAACTTTTGTCCAAATATGAACGTTTTATAACTCTATAAAGTGTTTAGTCTTACTGAAGAAATATGAATAATTTTGCAGTTCCTATTTTTTAAAAAATAAAATATTTTCTTACATGTTAAGGAAGAATTAGAAAGTAGGCATGGAATTTAACTTAAAAAATTAAGTCTTAGTTATTTCAGAATGTTGGGTGTTTGGTGTTGCTTTTGTTTTTTTAATTTGAGACCAATACAAGCAATTCAATTAACATTTCTGAGAGCCCACAGGATGCACAGCATAAATTGGAATCTCTGGGGATACAGAACAATACCAGTTCTCCAAGTACTGACAATTTGGACTCATTGTAAGGTAAGTAGTATAGTCAGAATAGTCTCAACATTTGCAGTGCATTATCATACCCAGCGAGAGGAGAGGATTCCATCCCTGCTGAGTTCTGGCTCCTTAAGTCCTGCTCACAAAATAAAGTGGCAGAACATTTAAAGAGCAATCATTTAACAAAAGCTCACAGATAAGTACTGATTTCTTAAACCCATAAATTTTTAAGATCAGTCTACTATTTTTGTGTACAGTAAATTGACAAACAAATGCAGCAGAGCTGTTTTTTATACTTGTTCTAAGTAGTTAAATCAAGATAAATTTAAAGACATCTAAAGAGGGTCCGTTTTGAAACTCATTTTAAGAAACTCTTTTACCACTCTCAGTGCCACTCCCTCGTAACCACAAATAATGACTTCAGTAATGGAGCTCTGTAATTTAAAGTATCAGGCAAATAACACCAAGTAACTCAGATGAGATGACACCGCCTGTTGTGCAAATATGTACTTAGGATGAGATTATAAAAATAACAGCTGCATTATCAACTGGGTTCAGACCAGAATAATTTATGTGAATGCAGAGTCAACATGGTTGAACTTGGCTACATAGCACGTGTAGCACTTTATATTTTTAAGCCCTTCTCCATTTGTGACAAAAATTCAAAGGTGAGGGGAGATGCTAAACGAAGAAGAGAAAAACAAAGATTTAGTGACTGTGGGCCAATTATTTAAGAGTCCTGACTCCAAGCCTCAATCATAGTTACTCATCACTTCCTGAGTGTTTGCTCTGTGCCAGGCACTGTGTTAAGCACTGGAAAAATAAAAATGAATGAAGTAGAATTGGTAACTAAGGAGTTCACAGCCTAAGAAAGGAGACAAATAAGTGCAATTTTCTGCAAAATATATTAGGTGAAGAAAACAGATTAGAACACTATATAATCTCATTTTCTGAAATAAAAATATGCATAAATAATGTGCATTTTACCATTAACTTCTCAAGGTTTTTGTAAGGATTAGAGATATGAAAGTGTTTCCTAGATGGGCAATGCCTTGCATAAATGTAATTCCCTTTTTGCTTCTTCCCTGAGAAGACTTTGTTTAAATGTACCCAAGTCACAATTTACACAGATGACCTGGTACCTAATGTAACCACCAACTTTTTATTAATCCTCACTAGAGGATATTTTTCCATTGATTTTTAGATGGGGGCGGGGGGCGGGAGGGGAGAGAGAGGCATCTATGTAAGAGAGACACATTGATTGGTTGCCTCCCACACTCACCCCGACCAGGGCCAGGAATCGAGCCTGCAACCAAGGTATATGACCTTGACCAGAATCGAACTTGGGACCCTTCAGTCCACTGGCTGGTGCTCTATCCATTGAGCAAAACTGGTTAGGGCAGTGGTCGACAAACTCATTAGTCAACAAAGCCAAATATCAACAGTACAACGATTGAAATTTCTTTTGAGAGCCAAATTTTTTAAATTTAAACTATATAGGTAGGTACATTGTTATTAACTTAATTAGGGTACTCCTAAGGCTTAGGAAGAGCCACACTCAAGGGGCCAAAGAGCCGCATGTGGCTCGTGAGCCACAGTTTGTTGACCACTGGTAGGGCAACCACCCACTTTTTAAAGAAGAATGTCTTACAGTTACATGACCTAGAGCTGTCTTTGGCAATGCTACCCATTACCACACTCCATATCCACAGAGAGATCGGTCATACACTGTGGATTAGTTCTTCCTGGACTTAATAAGGCCCTGGTCTCACTCTCAAAAGCACAGAAACAAATTAAGAGAATTTGTATAGAGGTCCTGCTTATCCTGTGGAGAAGTACATATTCTCCACAACAAGTTAAAGATCTCACTGAAAGCCCACATAGGATCTGGCCTGGCATTTCTGAGATGGCTAACGTTCCTAAGGGAAAACATCAGGGATAGCAGGATGAGATGCTTCCACATTTGCAGAGAAGGAAACAGACACATAACTCACTTAGGACCAATGACAAATTAGTGACAGAGCTTTCATTATAAGTCAGAGTTTCCAGTTACTGTGCTTATGTCCATTCTATGAGGTGCATAAATGTCTCCTGTTACTTCATCTGTAAAAATGGGATACTTGGCATTCACTTCTCTTGTAATATGTCAGTTTTGCTACTTTACTTTCCCACTTAACTCATTTGACAAAAGACACTTTGTAAAATGGAAAGGGGTTAAATTCCTGAATTTTTAAATACATTTCTCCAGTGTCAGCACTTTCCTATCTCACCCAACTCTAATCACCCAACTCTAATCAACCAATTCCTGTATCTTCTTGTCCTGGAATTTTCGTAATTTCACTTTCTTTTTCTGATCCACAATGAGATTGATGGAACAGTGTGTGTGTGTGTGTGTGTGTGTGTGTGTGTGTGTGTGTGTGTAGATATATATAGAAAAAATACCCTGCTACATACTACATAATTCTCATTTCCCTACATCAGCGATTTTCAACTGGTTGCTGCAAGAATTTTTTAAGCATGCAATGACTATTTAGTCAGGAGCACTGACCTCTTTTCCCTTAGATTATCAAATAAAAAATGACAACAACCAACAACACAATTAACAGCCATTGGGTGTGAATGCCCTGCCTTGAACCATAAATATATAGGGCATATAATACGGTCACATAATAAGGTTACATCTAATAGATTAATTCTTGATACCAGAAATCTTTATATACAAGTATAGACACCTGATTTCTTAAAAACTCACTCTGGAGCAAAAAGGCTAGGTAATTACTTTTTTTTTTTTTTTTTTGGTAAATCAATCAAAGTTATACCTAATTTTTTAATTTATTTATCTTTATTGTTGAAAGTATTACAGATGTCCCCTTTGTTTATTTGGTTTTTTTAATTGACCCCCCTCCACCCTGCACCCACCCTTCCCAGGCCTTCAACACTCTATTGTCTGTGTCCATGGGTTATGCATATATGCATATAAATTCCCCGATTAATTCCTCCCCACCCACCCATTCACCCCTGCCTTCCCTCTGAAGTTCGACATCTGTTCCATGCTTCTATGTCTCTGAATCTATTTTGTTCATCAGTTTATTTTGTTCATTAGATTCCACATATGAGTGAGATCATGTGATACTTATCTTTCTCTGACTGGCTTATTTCACTTAGCATAATACTCTCCAGGTCCATTCATGAATCTGTTGCAAATGGTTAGAGTTCTTATACCTATTTTTTGTCAGATCAGCAAAAAACTAATATTTTTTTTGGTGTGCAGTAGAATTTTAGTAATTAGTCTGTGTGTGCCTTGAGATGAAAAAGGTAAAAATCACTGCCCTACAGTACTGCTCATATGCCGGCATTGGGACAAAAACCACTGCCTTTTTAATGTGAAGTGATGAAAGAAATGTGCAGAGCTCTCCAATACGCAAATCCAAGCCCTAAATTTTATCCCCATCAATTCTGTTTCTTCACAATTAAAAAATAAAGAGTAGACATTATTAAGCAAATTCTGTAGGCTTAACACTATTCAATTGATATTTACTCTCTCATTAAATCCTCATAATTACTCTGTGACAGTAACCTCATTTTGTAAATGAAAAAAAAAAAAATTTAAAGCCTGAAACTTAATAGGATTAAACAATCACAAAGATAGTGACAGGGTTGGCACTCAAATTCATAGTCTCTGGTTTCAAAGATACTTTCCATTTTTCATTTAAGTAGCATCCCTTAATAATTAGATCCTAGCCTTTTCAAAACCTATTGGTTCTGATGTGAAAAGAACTCCTTTTAAAAGACTCTAAATCCTACCATTCCTGCACACGATCCCACCTCTGCCCTTCAACCACCATAGATTTCTGAGACAGGCACTATGCCAAGTCCACACACCAAACTATAATTCAAAGCCTCCTTCTTGTATCTTCTACCTCAGAGTAGCTTCCCAGAATAATTTTGCTGGACAGAGGAGTCTTTCTTCCAAAAAATGAAAATATTTACCAAGTAGCTCACATGTACAATACAGAAACTTACAAAACCTAAGGAGAGTTATTGTAAAGTCAAAAATGTTACTTTGCATATTAAATAGATAATTTAAATTTGAGGTGATTTCAAAAAATCAAATATACAAGTTTAATTTCTTTCCAAGAATAAAATTATCTTAATAACTTTTAGGTCTAACAAGTGTAATATATAAATATTACAAAAGTATAAAAATTAAAACAGTAATTAGCACAGGAATAAGAGACAGATCAATGAACAACAGAAAATCTAGAAATAGATGACAGTTTACAGAAAAACTTAATCTGTGATATGTGATAGTTTAAGAAAATAGGAAATATAAACTATTCAATAACTCATGTTGGGAATGGGTAGATATTTGGAAAAAATAACAGTGAATCCCTACCTCACACTTTTCACTAAAATAAATTCTAGATGTATTTTAAGAGCTCCAAAAAATCATTAAGAAAAAAATAGAAAAAATAGGCCACAGAAATAAATGGAATATTTACAAATGAGAAAATTATAAAAGCAAATAAGCTTCAAAATGTGCTCAATATCACAATTTTAAAATGTTAATGCAACAATTCATAATTCTATAAAGGATAACATTTTCACAAAAATTTAAAACATTCTTTCTGGACAGCAATTGGGCAATTCTGTATCCCATATATCACTTATGAAAAAAATTCAAAAATATGAAAAAGTATAAGTAAAAAGTGCTCTTTCACATAACTACAAATTTTAAATATACATATCCTTTAATACAAAAATTCTCCTATTTTATCCTAAGCAAATTATAGGACAAGTGGATAAAGGCCATATGCATAAAAATGTTCAATGAAGTATTGTTCATAATAGCAAGTTGCTGGAAACAACCAAAGATTCATCAATTTTGGAATATGTAGGGTAAAACCACAAAAGAAAATACACTACAGTCATTATAATTGTGTTATATATCCATATTTATCAACAAGAAAGATATCCACAGCCTCTTGTTACAGTACACTGCAGTCATAATTGTGGCATATATCCATATTCATCAATAAGAAAGATATCCACAGCCCATAGTTACCGGGGTGGGGGCTAACAAAGCATATGTATTTTTTCATTAATATAAAGACATAAATTATTATATGAGTATGTATGCATATGAACACAAAAAGTAATACAGAGCAAAATGTTATTTATGACTCTTAAAATATGTACTTACATGCATAGATAGAAAAAGAAAGAATATACAGAAAAAGGCTAATAAGGAGTGTTGAGATTTAAGTAAAACTATTCCTTTTTTTCTATTCATTTCCTATTGCCTGAATTTTTACATGCATTGACATTCATTTCTTGTATAATTAGGAAAAAATGGCTTTTATTTTAACATAAATTAAAAATTGGGCAAAGATTTAATTAAGATTGAAACACAACTTTTTAAAAAGAACAAATTCAAATCTCAAATTACACAGAAAAAGATAGATAACCCTAGCTAATATCAGTAAGAATAACAATGCTAAATCTAAAATAGGATGTTGAAATCTACTGTAGTGAAAAACATGACTAAACCTTCCCCAGTTAAACAAATTCAGAGTGTGAATATACATATTATAAATGCACAAATATGTATGTAAATATTTTAAATCCATAATACATATGGATATGTATGAATGTGACATAGCTCTGCTATATATTTATCTACTTATATCATAAATGTTGGGCCTTCATGAAAAGGTTTTAAGAAGTTGGCACACTACATTTCCATACACTTTGTAGAAGTTATGATAGGGTGATCTATTATTTGGTGATATTTGCATGCTCTTCCTAAATCAGTGTGTATCAAATTTGGCAAATTTAGTAAAAGTCTTCAAAATGTCCATCACTTTGACCCAGCTCCACTTCTAAGAATCGGTCTTAAAGAAATAGTCAAAAACACAAAACTATTTTTTGCACAAATAGAATTATCCCAGCATTATTTAAAAGAGTAAAACCAAAGAGGCAGGTAAATAATAGATCCTATCTATGTAAAACAAGAATAGATATAAATGTGCTTACATAAGTATAGGAAAATTCTAGGAGGGTACCCAGAAAACTCTTCATAGTGGGATGAAGATTTTCATTTTATACATTTCCATATTTAAGTTTTGAACATGAGCATGATTACTTTTATAATTTAAAATGCAAAAAAGAAGATGAAATGGCAATAACAATAATAATTTGAAGCAACCTACACCTAAAATTGAGAAAAATTTAAGTAAAATATAGTCCATTCACTAGGTGTAATATTATATTACTAGTGGCCCGGTGCACAAATTCATGCACATTGAAAGAAAATTAATTAGAAGAAAGATTCGTGCGGTAATTACATTACTGCAAAAAATTACATGTCAAAATAGAATATGTAATGTAGTATTATAAAATTAAAATACAAAATATTTTAATATGTATTGCGCATGTACGAGTCAATGTTTATTTTTAAATTAGCAGTGTGCATCATATGTACTGACCGGTTGGTCAGTCGGACGGTCGGATGGACACACGGTCAGTCACTTAGCCTTTTATATATATATATATATATATATATATATATATATATATATATATATACATATATATATAGATGTAGTTATTAACATTTTTTATTTAGAATCCTGCATGATAGCACTCATGTCATAACGTGACACCAAAAAAGGGATAAAATTATATACGCATACTTTATAAAAAATAAAAGCCAATTCTTAAGAAATGGACTGGAACTATACGCTGTTAACAAAGGCTGACACTGGGTATGGGACTAGGGGTAAATTCTGTCTTTTCTTTCTACTTTTAGTATTTTTCTTAATTTCTATAATGCTGAACATTTTTAATTAGAAAAAAGTTTAAGCAGAAAAATGTATGCTATTCTATTTTCTACAGAGTTTACATTTGCAAATGTCACTATCTTGACCATTTTAAAAGTTTTTTCTTAAATATAACTAGCAAGCAAGTAAATCTGCTTAATTAATAATATGAATTCTATATCCTATATCTAAAAATAAGGAAAACCAGGCATAATATTGTGTGGTAATTTACACTTTTATTTAGAATCCTAGGTAATAGTAATAGTGTGGGAAAATGCTCATGTGGCATGTATCCTCTCTAGTGTATAACAGAGTTTAATTTAGATAATAGAATTAGGTAATTTCTTTTGAATCAGCAATATTCCTCTGAAGGTATGGAATAAGACAGATTAACTTTTTCCTTAATCAGTAATCTCAGTTTCCTCTTCTATACCATGCACATAATAAAATTATTCCACCTCACAGATTTGTTGCTAAGATTAAATGAGATAATATGTGAAAGCAATTAGTACACTCACCTGGCATTTAATAAATAGTAGCAATTGTTATTACGACAGGCATGCTTGTCCTTAAAATATTTACTTACACTCTCTTTTCTGTTAGGGTAAATTCTGTGCAAGTCTAATCAGAATGAAAAAAGGATGATTTCTAAATCGCAAAAGGAGATGTATGTTTCAGAATCAACTTAAAATAGTTAAAATTTGTTAAAAATACAAAATTATATCTGGTAAATTACTTATTTAAACCTTATTCTGCAAATGTACATTTTAAAAAGAATGTGATATTTATCATTGCTATGCCCTAGTAATTGTAAGCACACAGAACCTCAAAATAAAAGAAAATCAGCTGTATTTGTATAACTAGCCTCCTAGAGTAACAGTTACATTGCACATGAGATTTTCAGCCTTCCTTATTATTTATTCCATTACCTCCCTCTGTACTAGAACAGCAGGAACCAGAAGACAGTCTAGTATAGTGAGAGAGAATGAAAGCTATGAGACAGACCTAGGTTCCAATCCTGGCTCTGTCAATTATTAGATATGCAACCATTTAATTTCTCTGCATCCCAGTTTCCTCACCTGTAAAATAAAAATATAATCCTATTACCTGCCTCAAAAGATTTTTAGGATGGTTAAATGAGATGATCTATGTAAAATATCTAGCAACATGCTGAGTCCACAAAGTAGTAAGAACTAAGTGTTCAACAATATTTGGAATATTTAGCAGGCATCAGCTAGGAAATAATTTTTTTCTGTAAAAGGACAGATAGTAAATAATTTAAGCTTTGAGGGCCATATGGTCTCTGTTGCATCTATTCTGCCATTAGAGGGCAAAAGCAGCCACAGACAATATAAATAAATGGACATAGTTGAGTTCTAATAAAACGTTATTTATAAAAATAGATACTGAGCCACAGTTGGCCACCTGGACATAGTTTGCTAAATCCTGATTTAGTGGGCTCCCCAACTGGAGATCCTCTAAATGACTCTCTAATCTATGACCTCCTAGGAATACTCCTTCAGTAATCATATTTTCTAAGTCAATGTTTTCAAAGTATTGAAAATCACTGCTCCAGATGGATACATAAGAAACTGGTAATAGACATGGCTTTTAGGGAGGGAACCTGAGAAACTGAGGAACTTGCAGGAAATAAGGAGATCTACTTTTTACTCTGCAACTTCTGTACCTTTATACATTTTTATTATATATGCATATGACCTATTCAAATAAATAACATTTTGAAATTGAGTTTCACAAAAGTCCTCACAGTCCCTTTTTAAAGTATCTTATCCTATGCACAGTTAGTATATTAGCCACAAACATCGTTTCTATTCCTAGGAGTAAGTAAAACTGACTAAAAACAACTTTATATTCTTAGGAGTAAGTAAAACTGACTAAATCTAAAAATGAAGTTTTGTGATTTATTATCCTGGTATGATGATTTCAGCATAATACAAGCACCTTTAAGATGACACACTGTTTTTCAAATATACTACAAAGTATTGTTAGACAAAACAAAGATGAAAGGTATTTTAGTCTTGTGCTAATGAATACCAGAGTAAACACTATAGAACAAAATCATATAAATGACAGAGCAAGTCATGACTATGCCCAGACAGGTCCACTAAATATATACTCCCTCTTTTTGTAATTTTTAAGATTTTTAAATTTTAACTAGGCATCCTTGAGCAATAAACAATTCTTTCTTCCAGCTGACACTGCCCACTTTCTGGCATACATACTCTTTTGGAATGCACTGAATATTTAACCATTTTTGCAAAAGTAAAATAGGTTGAATCAAGCAGATCATTCACTTCAACTTTAACTCCTTTTTCTTTAAACACAATTCAAGGAACATAGTAACACCCTACATCATTTTAACAGGACATTTCATTTTAATACTCTTGAACCTAATTTTATTGTGGCTTTTGTGAATGTCTCTTTCGTTTTAGTTCATCACATATCTGTCACCTGAATAGACACTTCTACAAAGAAGACATACAGATGGCCAACAGACATATGAAAACATCACTAATCATCAGAGAAATGCAAAATAAAATCTTAATGAAATATCACTTCACAACTTTTAGAATAGCTATCATCAATAAAGCAACCAAAATAGTATGAAGTTACCTCAAAAAATTAAAAATGGAACTGCCTTTTGACCCAGCAGTTCCACTTCTGGGAATATATCCAAAGAAACCATAAACACTAATTGATAATGCAAATAATGAAAAAATATATGCACCCCTATGTTCATTGCAGCATTATTTACAATAGCCAAGATTTGGAAGCAGCCAAAGTGCCCATCAGTAGATGAGTAGATAAAAAAGCTGTGGTACATTTACATAATGGAATACTACTCAGCTATAAAAAAGAAGGAAGTTTTACCCTTTTCAACAGCATAGTAGACCTAGAAAGTATTATGCTAAGTGAAATAAGCCCATCAGAGAAAGACAAGTACTATGTGATTTCACTTACATGTGGAATCTAATGAACAAAATAAACAAACAAAATAGAAACAGACTCGTAGATACAGAAAATAGACAGACAGCTGTCAGAGAAGAGGGGGTGTTGGGAGCTGAGTGAAAAAGATAAAGGGATTAAGCAAAAAAAAAAAACCACCTCATAGACAAAGAGAATGGTATAGTGATTACCAGAGAGAAGGGGGGTCAGGGAGGTAGAGGAGGATAAAGGGAGGATAAATGGTGATGGAAAAGACTTGACTTTGGGTGGTAAACACACAATAAAATATACAGATGATGTATTATAGAATTATACACTTGAAACCTATATAATTTTATTAACCAATGTTATCCCAATAAACTCAATAATTTTTTTTATTTCATACCCATCTTTTAAGCCAATTCATGTATCTACAGACCTCATTTTATATGCAATCATGGAGAGTCTGATAAATTTACCAATCTCATGTCATATAAGAAAAAAGATGAGTGACATTTGAGAGAGGAAAATGTTGCCATTCTTAAAATTAGAAGCTATTAATTCACAAATTAGTAAATTAAAAGCATAGTTCTAACTCATTTGTTCAAACTTTAAAGACTATAAGCTCCTAAATTCACATTTAAACCTACAGGTAGTTACTTGTTACTTCAAATCAACAAAAAAATCTATTATTCTGAACTAATTGAAGTCAATACCTTTATTTATCTTAAACCTATGCACAACTGAATTGTTTCCCTTCAACATATAAATACCTGATCCTAGCCTACATAAACAGTGCAACTCTTTTTTTAAAATATATTTTTATTGATATCAAAGAGGAAGGGAGAGGGAAAGGGAGATAGAAACATCAGTGATGAGAATCATTGATTGCTGTCTCCCGCATGCCTCATACTGGGGACTGAGCCCAGAACCCGAGCATGTGCCCTGATCTAGAATCCAAGCATGACCTTCTGGTTCATAGGTCAACACTCAACCACTGAGCAACACCAGCTGGGCAGGCAACTCTTAAATTGTTTCAATATGCATTTCTTCAGATTGTAAATCTCTTAAGGGTAAAACCTGTATTTTCTCTCTCTTATAAATGTATATAGTACCTTAGTACAGAGCCTTCAATACATTTTTATAGCACATTTTTATTTTTTTATTTAATTTAATGTTTTCCATCACCTTTTATCCCCTCTATGCCCTCTATCACCTCCACCCACCCTCTTTTCCCCCCTACCCCCCATTCCACATTTTTAGAGCAAAGAACAATTTAGTTAACCTACTTGGAGAAAAATATTTTGATAATGTATTAATTTACTAGTCAAAGGCCATTTTAATAAGAACTCATCTTTTTATGGTATATTATGATTATTAACACCCTGCCTCATGTTTCCAATAAGATACCCTTAAAGTGTAGGTTATTCTGAAGTTATGTGTTGCCACAATTGTCGTAAGTCTCTATGTCTTGGAGACTAGAGACTAATACCACCATTTCTTGCATTTGAGGTCCATTACAGAGACATTTCTGATGTAGCAATTAATTTTAATCCTCCATTTTTCAATGTAGATAAATTGACCAAGAGTTTAGGGACAGTAACCAATCCTTCTTGCAGACTAACTAAAGGCAATATAACAAAACCTAGAAAAACATTTTATCTCAGTTAAGGTTCTGATTCTGTTGTATAAAACATAAGTTAACAATTTGAGATGACTGTCCAGGCAAAGGGGAAAAAATAGTAAGAGGAAAAAGTTAAGTATCCACAGAAATATATACAAATACGTTTCTTTAATAATTATAACACAAGAGCTTCATTCAGAATGATAGCTTCCTACTGCATAGCAGTTTACAAGCAACCTAAACACTGTCCTCGAAACTAATAGTATTTTTTTTTACCTTAAAAATATTATTGTCTATGCCCTAGCTGATTTGGCTCAGTGGAAAGAGTGTCGATCTGCGGACTGAAGGGTCCCAGGTTTGATTCCAGTCAAGGGCACATGCCTGGGATTTCGGGCTCGATCCCCAGTAGGTAGCATGCAGGAGGCAGCCAGCTGATCAATGATTCTTATCATTGATGTTTCTATCTCTCTCTCCCTTCCTCTCTGAAATCAATAAAAATATATTTAAAATATACATATTATTGTCTGTTCTCTGGCACAAAAGCACATATTGCTTTGGATTATGATTATTACAGAACTACAAAGTTTACCACAGCCTCAGTCACCAATGCTCCCACCTATATAATGTCATCCTCAGAAGCCATCTGGTGCTCTTCTGCATAATTAGGTAAATATTGATTTAGCACTTCACACTCTAGGATGAAACCAACTTTTTTAAGCAAGAAAAATTCCAGCCAAGTCAAAACAGAACTGGGATGTATCAAAATTTTCTCTAAAGGAGATCTTTATATGCCCAAACTTTACCTTTGGGGTGTGTGTGTGTGTGTGTGTGTTTTATTGCACTACTGGAACTCTACAAATAGTATACGCAGTGAGTAGAATGCTAGCAAAGCAGATGTTACCCCTTGCTTCCACCCACTAAAATCTTATTCCCAATTTGGTTGTCTGTAGTGGTGAATCAGAGCAAGGTGACTCAGTCAACTAATGACAAGAAATTTGAAGCTATAGTTGTCTCATAGTGTTTACCTTGAAATACGACTATTAAGCTACTAAAACTTAAAAGCACAGGAGCTAGCCAAGTTGCAAAATAACATTCAGGATAGGACCACTGCATCATAATTTGTCTCTAATTGTTTTTCTTAGAATAGATGTCTAAAATGAGTTCCTCACATTAAAAACAAAGGGAAGGAGATTAAGGTTTTGAACTATGTCTCTGGCAAGCTTATATGAGTGTCTTAACAGTCGTCAGAATTCATTCAAGAGGAAAGCAAGAAGCATGGCAAAACATAAGTCAGCAAAGTACTGCACTTTAAAATATGTCTTGTTCCAGAACTTCAGATTGAACATGTTTTGTTTTGTATTTTTGTCCCAACTTCTTTGGACCAACTGCTTGCCTAACGGCAATGGAAACCTTCCCAAATTTAATGAGTGCCTACAATCCTGCACACACATTGATGTACACCAGGAGAATTCATAGTCAAGGAAGACAAAAGAAAACTACCAAAGAGTTTTAAGGCACCAGGACACCATAGAGAGCTCACAGAAACTCTACAAGGTATTTTAACTTTTCAAGAGAAACAGCGATACAGGACATCTGTTGATCACTATGTAAACTACAAAGCCAAATTAGTTCACAGTTTCAATTTTACATCACACTACATTCATTTCTATATCATTGTATCTTTGCAAGGTTGGTTTTCAGTCTTTGCAGTGATAAGAAGCAACTGTGCTAAAATTAATGTGGTACTGGAAATGAGGATGGCAATGTCCAATCTGTTTTCAGTGCTTGAAAGAGTTGTGCAGTGCCCGAAAGACACACACATCTCAATAGTAATTGTGATTATTTAAGAATGAAATTAAAGTAGTAGTTTTGCTTTCAATTTATCTGTATTATTCTTTCAAACAGCAACTAAGTTTTTAATACATGAACACTTAAGTTGTTTGACTCCAGCTATGTACTAAAGTGAACTGTTACTTCTTTGGGAGCAGAGTCCCTGTTAAAAAAAATTACTGATACACTAAAGATAACAAGAACCAAGAAAATTTGAAGACTTCTGATTTACAAACTTAGAGCTTGTTTACTCATTAATACACAAGACTCAAGTAAATAAAAGCAAATCACTGGTGATAAATAAAAATAACAAAAGTATCTGAAAATGTACTTTTCCAACCAGTCCCTGAGTAAACTTGGTCCACAGGAAAGGAAAGATTCTGGGGGTATTGTGAGCAAAATCAGTAGTTCAATGTCACAACCAAAAAAGTCAATGCTTCAAAATGCAATCTAATAAGAAAAATGTGAAACAGAGAAAAATGTGAAACAAACTGAGAAAAATAAATCAGAAGCATTATACATACCAAATAAAAACTCACTGGAAACACCACATTGTTAGGTTAGAAAGTGACAGAGACATAAATGAGCATTAGTGCAACTTCATACTCAGAGGTATCCTGGCAGCACCTGGTGGTATTTCTGATCCCAGACCAAAATGTAACCAGGAAGTATACATAAGCTCATGAGATGAAGATTACTAAAAATGAAAGAAAACAAAGTCGTGGGATTTTAAAACATGCACACATGCAAAGAAAGAAGGATACTGGAGATAATGCAAAAACAGTGCAAAGAGAAGGATCCTCACAACATAGGGTGAGAAGGATTACAAACCTAGAACAACCTACAAATTCTCATTTAAGACAGACGAAGATACACAGATGAGTCCTGGCAATGCCCAGAATTGTGATTCCAACAAGAACAGCACTAGGGCATTACAGAGAAACACAATGCCAACTAATATGAAGAAATGATCACTATTTCACAAATAATAAAGGATGAGACTTGAATCTGATTGAGAGTTCCGCATTCCTAATTGGCACACAAGATTTTTAACATAGAAGCACAATTCCAACTGAATGCAAAGTGTTGGTTTAAAAACATACTCTAATGCCACAAAGTACAGTATTGATATTAAAATGAATTAGAAACAATGGAGGATTTATCTGGGATATCTATACACTGTGATTTTATTAGAACTAGGTCAAATGGCAAACTAGTAAAAGCAGAGTAACATTGGTAAGGAAGAGTGGCCAATAGTCCAAAGTTGTGCACTCTTTGCTGGTAGCTGACTATGTAACCTTAGAAATGTCATTTAAACTTAATGTTTCTCAGTTTCCTAAAACTTTAAAAATGTATGATATATAATATTTATTGTTTCAGGGTTTTTGAAAGAGTGGGATATGATGAGAGAATAAGAATTCTTTGAAAATATAAAGTTCTACAACCAAGATATTGTTCTAATCACTTAAAACAGTACTTTTGCTTCCTCACGTGAGCTTTAGGAAGAGCCAGCAAAGAAGTTCCAATACTCCTTATAGATAACCTAAAGATTTAACATACAAATAGATAACACCTGCAGTACTAGAACTTAATCTCATGGCCACATCAGATACTCAAAAAGACTGAAGAAAATAATTGCTACTGTGACTGAATTCATTTAAAATAGCATCTTAAAGTTATTCATGAATAACCAACTAATTGGTTGCCAGACCATCTGAATTCTATCTACAAAACTTATCTTGAGTCTGAGTCTGGAAACTAATATCATTAAATTATGTCATCTCCAAAATGTTTCTCAAATTTATCTCTTCCTTTTCTCTCTCACTGCCCTAAATTAAGTTCTATTGTCTCTCATCTGAACTTCTAACGAGCCTAATTGAGATCTCTAATTCCAATCTCTTCTCCTGTTAACTCGTTGCTCACTCCATCCATAATCTTCCTAGTTATCTTCCTTAAATATAAATATGACCATGTCACCACTATGCACAAAATCTATTTTGCTCCATTTCACCTTTAAGTATAAAAACCAAAATCTTTACTATCCCATTCAAGGCCTTCACTAACCTGGTGACAGTATCCTTCACGGCCTCATCTTGAATGCAGGCAAAACTTCAGCCGAATAGAACTGTTCCCTGCTTCCCCAAAGTGAGTTGCATTTTCCTACTTTCAGACCTTTATTTGTGTTCTTTCAGCAGAACAAGTGAAACCCCATTCCTCGCACCTATTGAATACAAATGCTACTTCCTCCAGGAAGTCCTCCTGAGAATTAAGTTTTCCAACAGGAAGTAGTCTCCCATTCTTTTAGCATGCTGATAGCATGGGCTGTATATTTCATTTGGACACAAAAGTTTTGCTTTGTATTGTAATAATTTATGTAATATCTGTTGTCTCTTTTACTAGACTATAAATTCATTGAGGGGAGAAGACTTGTCTTGTTCATTTTAATTTCACCTGCAAAGCTTAGAAGAACCGCTATGAATAGCAAGAGCTCTGTAATATGATTTTTGAATTTAAATTGGAAAACCTTTATGCAAACAAATTTCTCCCAAAAAAAATCATAACTAAGAAATGAATAAGAACACATTCCCACAAAGGATGGAGGAAAAGACTTGCTATGCTGTGTGCCACATCGTATCATTTATCTCTTCTTCAATTGTTGGCAACCTTTTTAAAACAAACAAAAAAGTTAAAAAGCTGTACTTATGTCCTCTATTTTCAAAAACACAATAGTAACTTTTTCAATAATAAAGTTTCCTGGCAAAAGAAGTGTATCTGTCTTTCCACAAATCTCTATTTTTGAATTCAGTTCATGAACATAAGTCCTTCAAAAGCTGGACAGAAAAGTAAATTCATCATCCAAGGCATAATTTATTCATTATCTGAGCAGATCTCCCCGCTGTACCTATATCACTAATGTTACTTCTATTGCACCTTTCTTCTGGAGGAAAAGTACATATCCCAGTAAGGAAGGGAGAAAAAGGCTACTGAACTCCCCACTTGCCAGATTTTGAGAAAATGAGGATCAAAGGGGAGCGGGGGAGAGCTTTCATTTTCAGTGGCTAATATAAAAATCCAACATATTATTAACCATGGCTTCCAAAGTTTAGTCAATAGGCTACACCTCTTAAAGGAAACCTTTCTTCTAACTTTCATGATGCAATACTAAGTTTAAAGGTACAATTTATCTGAATGTTAATGCATCTTCTCCTCTATCCGGTTTCCTTAAAATAAGACTCATATATTTAAAAAGTGACAAGAAAATCAAGACATAGGACAGAGAAGAGAAATTAAGGTCAAGAATGAATTTAAATGTGGCATTAAGTTCCAGTTTCTGCAAAACCCTTCTAAGATACCTTGACCCCCATAGACATGCATAAATGTAGGGAAAGGAAACTTTGGCAAATTATATAATAAATAAAATACTTTTTAAATTAGCTTTCATGCCCTAGAACTGTGGATGCCAATCCAAAGAAGAAACTCCTGTGGCCAAAGGGACTTTTCACTCAGGGGCAACAACCAGACTGGAGATATCACCTGTTCATTGCAAGTATACTGACTGACATCTCAGTTACTTTTAAGAGGCTCATAAAAATTCCTAGAGCACTGAGGAGAGGGAAAAAGTCAACGTAGGGCAATTAGTCAAACAGAAAGGGCCACTACCACAGCCATTTCACTTCGGGATCCCGGGAGCCTGACAGTGTCATAAAATTAAATTTCCAAGATGAAAAGTTCCACCCCAACCCCGACCCCATGCTTTCTGGGAATCATACTCAATCTGCATGGATCTAACCAACTTGCAATACTTAACTATTTTGTTTTCTTCTTTTTTGCTGCCATTGTACCCTCAGCAGGAATCTGCTCTGAAGAAATCAAACTAATCTATTGCCTGTCCCAGATGTCTCTGTGTTTTATACCTGTCAGTAATCCTAGAATGGCACGAGAAGTTCTGAAGACAGAAGAAATCTAACATGTGTGGAAAGCCTCTTGTGGTCAGTTGTTTTATGTTCCCAACAATCTGTTCTCACTCTTCGACATGTGACTTCCAGTGCCTCCCAGTAAATGGACTGTATTTCCCTGCCCCACTGCCAGGCTTGGACAGGTGACTTGGCCAATGGAATATGAGAAGATGTGACATTCGCCATATCCTTATGGAAGCTTTAAATGCACCTACATAGTTTGGGTCAACCTTTTGTACTTCTGGCCTCTGCTACGAGAACAGCATGTCCCAGATAGGGCTGCTCCCTCACCCTGGATCACAGATTGAAATGACATATGCCAGAGAGCCAAGCAGAGCCACAGCCAACCAGAAGATTCATGACTGAGAAATAAAAGTTTGTTGTTTAAAGACACTGACTGGGATTCTTTGTGACTGCAGCAAAGTTGACAAATACAGAAACTAACAGAAATGGCAATAGACTGCATAACAACCTTTAAACCTCAGTGACTTACAACAACAAATATTTATTTCTCTGCTCATACTACATGTGTCTCTGCTCTAGAATGTGGGTCAGATTCATGTCTGCTTCATTGTCTTTTTATTCTAGATCTCGGGCTGAGGATACATTCTATGTCTGAAGCATGTTCTTATAAAAGAGAGCACAGGGAATAAGAGGTCTGGTAGAAACTTGCAATGCTTCTAAAAGATACTGCTCAGAAATGACATGGCCAACACCTAAAGTCAGTAAGGAGGAGAAAGTATACTTCATCTATAAGAAGTGAAGGAATAAACAATTGTGATTGATAGTACAATAAGCCACATTTAGTGTGTTTTATCCTTGTACTAGCTGTACTTTATATAACTTACACCTCACACCAATCCAGTAAGAAAGATATTATCTCCATATTTTAAAAAATTGTGGCTCAGAAGAGTAATGTAATTTGTGCAAAAGTATTCTGAAAATGTATAAATGAAGGTCTGGGGCCCAGGTCCAGGGGTAGGTGACTCCAAAGCACTTACTCTTATCCTCACCCCACACTCACACAATGTTTTTTTCTGTCAAATTTTAAGCATTAACTTAACAGGTGGGATCTCTGCTTGTGTAAAGCCAAGATTGGCTATAAAAGACTTCAATAGCTAACCTTTCTAAGTGAAATAGGGCAATGTAAGTATAGTAAAAAGAGGGAAACATCTATGAAAAAAAGACTTACAGAAAGACAGACAGGAATGGGCACAACAATGAGAAGGTATGAGAATGAGAACCCAAGGAACTGGAAAATAAGAAGAGAAATTGATAGCACTTCTCAAGGCAAGAGCACTTACAAAAATAGCTTGCCTCAGGGGAAAACATCTTAGACTCTGATTTCACAGGCCATAAGAAAAGCACTAGGGTGTTTCCCTTTTCTTTAAAAAGTGCACACCCAGTTTTTTGTAGCTGCCTAAATACTACCGTGTACTCACTATCGTGCCTGCTTTGAGTCTGGCAGTCACTAGTTTATGGTCATCAAGTGCTTTTTAAAATATTAAAAAAAATGCCATCCCTAATGCACCTGAATGAGTTGCTCTCAACATATTTAAGAAGTCATTTCTCATCTGAGTCACGCCTTTGGGGCTCCAGCCCATTATAACTCTGCCTGCCAATTACTACCACAATTGTAATCCTATTTGGAATATTAACACACTATTGTAGCAATATAACTTCTAGTTGTTATTATTTTTTTAATTCAGTAATTTTAAACTGATTAGATACATAATTAAGCCAGCAGAAAACTTTCTAACCACCAGGTAAGTAGTAATTAGAGTTGTAGAGGCACACCATGGGACATTAGCTCTTGCAACAGAAAGCTGGAGAATCTTATAGCAGGC
Source organism: Myotis myotis (assembly GCF_014108235.1). NCBI lineage: Eukaryota > Metazoa > Chordata > Mammalia > Chiroptera > Vespertilionidae > Myotis > Myotis myotis. The sequence goes on from NW_023416314.1 coordinate 52,517,129, forward strand.
CTTTGCGCCAGTTAGCTAAACTGCTCCTAAAGAAAAAGCAAACAATCTCTAAGTAGTGTAGCTCATTACTAGTAATTAAGCCATGTACAAATGTACCGTGCTATTTTGTTTGTGTGTATTTGAAGATCCTGTTACTCTAGAACACAATGGGGGAAATTTTTAAAGAAAAACAAGCAAATATTTTCCCAGATATAGAAAAAAAACTGGAGCAGTCAGTTAGTTATCCATACAACCTGGGCCTGATTATTCTTCTCTTTGACCCCACCTACTTTTTCCCTAAATGTTTCTATATCGCTAACTAATCATAATCTTCCAATAAAATGACTACGCTATGTTTACCTAAGATGGCTTTGGCTATTTTTCTGCAATTCAAACTGTCAAATAAATCACATGGTAGATCAAATCAAAAAGGACCATTTGATGCAAATGTAATCTATCTCCGAAATATTATCCTCTTCATGCTCAGGCACCAGTGGATTATTATAATAAATAATTATCCTAAAGTTCCACTGATCCCTTTCACAGATAACTCAAATGGGAGAAAACTTTTACTAACATAGTATGTGTCTGTGCATACTCAAGTACAATCTATCAAGGTAAACCTATGACCTATTATTATTATTATTATTATTATTATTTATGTTTGTAGGTAGATGATATTATAAACATATTTATCAAATTCAAATTAGTCAAAAGGTGACAGTAAGAAATCTAACTATGAAATATGCATAAAATCTCTTATTCAAAATCTGTAATTATGCAAATAGAGACTAGATGGGGTGTAGCAGAAAAAATATAGTGCTTTAATTCTAGATCTTTTGTGTGACCTTGGACAATTTAGTTAATTTCTCTGAGCTTTGGATTTTTAATTTTTAAATGAGGTAATATTGAAAATATAAGATTAAGGGAGATAATAGTTATACTAGTGGCCCGGTGCATGAATTCGTGCACATTGAAAGGAAATTAATTAGAAGAAATATTTTAATATTATAATAGAAGTGTCAACCAAATTCATGATCAGCAATGACAGATGGAAACACATGCGTGCGATTGGCCCCAGCAAGGGCTTATATGTATTGCACATGCATGAGTCAACTTAGCCTTTTATAGATATAGAATAAACTTGCTTAATTAGACTAGCTTTCTGATTTAGCTAAACTTTTCCCAGCCCAGTGAAGCACTCCAATTTCTCTTTCAGATAATTGTCAGTAACACAGCAGTAAATATCAACATGAAGCTGATTATTATTGTAGATCACACAGGGAGAACAAAGGGTAAAATACTTAACTGCAGCAGTATTTGACTATATTCTGTGCAGTGAGAAAACCTGAAGTCATTTTCAAGGTCCACCATTTCTTACTTCTTTTCAGTTGGGTCAAGTTTCTAAACTTTCTAAATCTCCATTTTTCAGCTAATGAAAAGAAAATAGGATTCCACCAAGTCTCCTATCTACCTACTCCAGGACTTCTGTGAGGATCAAATGAAATGAGGCACGGGAAAACGCTTCACAGACATTTGGTTACAGTGTAAAGTGTTTCTACCTGGCTATAAAGCAAGTCGTGTTCCTGGGCTAAAGAAACTGCAAGGAGGCTAGTCGCTAGTCACTAGGGAGAGGAAGCAGGGCATTGCTACACCTGGATGGAGGGAAGGACACTTAGTATATTAGCCTTTTATATATATAGATAACGCTCACTGGGCAAGGCTTAGCACATGGCAGATACTCACTAAGTGTTAGGAAAGGTTTAACTGACTTGAAAATAGTATAGATTAGAATATATTTATAAATATTTTTTAAAGCGACAATTTAGAATTCTGGTCAAAGATGAAGCAATTTTTTCTAAACTCTTCTGCCTTGAAAACAACCAAAAAGAATGAAAAATGTGGGTAGTGGGGGGGTCCTTAATGAAGAAATGAAACACCTATGTATAAGCTCATACCACAAAATGAAGACTATATGCCAAATATATTGAAATCTAAACCAGAATAAAGGAGAATGATTACAAAATGACACTTATCTCCTCAGACCTCAAGCAAGAATCAATTTCTCTAAAAGTAAATACCACAGTCCAAAAGAATATCAAATGATCCTTTGATTAAAGTGATATGATCTAGGTGCATGAGAACAGCAGAAGTAGGGAATATTCCTGTGAAGACCCAGTTCCACATAGGAACTGCAGGTGAAGTTGAGCTGAATAAGGAAGAAATATACAGATATACCATCTTGTCTATAATCTAATCTCCTAAAACACTGCCTGGGGTGAAGGAAAGGAAGCAGAGATGACCAGATCACAGCACAGATAGCCTGACTTAAGGTGGTTCATTGTAAACCACACCAAACTTCTAATGCCAGAAACTAAGAAGAGATATAAGCAGAATGAAAGAAAAATCATTGAGGTTTTTCATGACAACAAATACCAATTTTAAAAGTGCTAAATTTGCCCCTAATATTGTTTTTCAGCAAATAAATAACCAGTATAAATATGCCCCCATCTGAAGATAAGCAGTAAGAAAGGAATTAGCACAGGAACTATATAAATACATAATGGAAAATGAGATATTAAAGACACAGATCACACATTAAAAGAATAATAATTTCCTCCCTTGCTCAAGGAAACAAAGGAAGAATTTAGACAATTATTTCTCCTCAGTCTCAAATAAAAATAACATGATCTCTGTGAGGGAGAAAAAAAAGAACTCAAAGAAAAGATAAAGAGATCAAAGAAGAGATAAGACAACAGTAGTTGAAAAGTGAGCTGGCAAACTCAGGAAAGAAAGGGAAGAAGGAAAATCAAGCCATTACAAAGATAAAACTCTCATTAGATGTAGAAAAAAAATGTGTGTTAACAACTGAAACTAGGGCACAGAGGGAGGATTGAGGAAATCACTTAAAAAGAAATGGTAAAAATGAACAGAAAGTATTGGATATAAAACTGATAATTAAGAAAACAATGGAGATACAACATTTATAATTACTGATTTTAAAGAAGAGACTTTTTTTTTAAATGAACCTCCACAAAAAATTACTTATATATAACACAAGAAAGTAATCCATGCCCTAGTTGGTCTGGCTCAGTGGATAGAGTGTTGGCCTTCAGACCAAAGGGTCCTAGGTTCGATTCTGGTGAAGGTCATGTACCTTGGTTGCAGGCTTATGCCTGGCCCAGGCCCTGGCTGGGGCTTGCAGAAGGCAACCAATGCATGAGGAAACTAATGCAGGGGGCAACCAATCGAAGTGTTTCTCTCACATCGATGTTTCTCTCTGTCTTTCCCTTCTCTTTCACTATCCCTAAAAATCAATGGAAAATTATCCTCAGGCAAAGATTAATATAAAAATAAAATAAATAAAATAAAAAGATCATTCTAAGTATTGCGACAATTCAAGGGAAAAAGTAAAATCTTTAAAAAAAAAAAAAAGTAATTCATGTCCCCAAGAGAAGGTAAAATATAAACATTAATGCTAAAATATATCCTGATATACTTTATAATTTAAAAGTTTACAGGTAAAAAAAAAAATTACCTGCAAACTTGGAAACAGAAGGGGTTGTTGCTGACCTCTGTCCTTGCCTCACCAACATTAAATGCCTGGAAAAAAAGTAGACAAAACTCTAGAATCCTGAAAGTAAGTGTGACCCAATAATCTTATACCCAGTTATCCTTCAAGTATAAAAGCAACAACACTAAACATATGCAAAGATATAAACATATCAATAATAATGATGCTTGCATATAAGAAAACAATACTTGAAGATAAAATCCAGCTATGCAAGGGATGAATCTAAGGAAGCAAGTACTAAAAGGTGAGCACTACAGACTTCATATACATGGACACCAGGTTGAGAACTCTTTAAAAAACTTGAAGCTGGAAAGAAGGATCTGAGATGGCCATATAATCTCATTCACTCTGCATTTATTGAGTTCTACTGTGTGTCAGGTTTTCTACTACTGTCATAACTAATTTAACATACATAGCTCAACCCTATGGGATAAATATTCTATTCTATTTTTTTAAATGAAGAATATGAAGTTAAAAGTCATACAGCTATTAAGTGTGGGGATCTCGACATAAATCCAAGTCTTCTGAATTCAAAACTCATTATCTAAACTGTGCCTCAAAGCTTCAACATAAACCACTGAAGATGCAGGCAGGGAAGGCTAACTTAGCATTTTACTACCTGAAAAGGCTTAGAATGGCTTCCTATTCCAAGGAAACAATAGATTTCCTTGTATGCTTTCTCTTCAAATTAATTTTTAAAAAGTGATAAGTGAACTAATCTCCCAGTTCCTCTGTCAACACTACTCTATTCAGGAAAGGGTTTGTTTATCCAATTAGATTTTTTAAATCCAAAGTACGATAAAAATAATAATAATAATAATAATAATAATAACAATAAAGCAAAGCTAACTAACTGGCTCATAATCCCATTGTTATGGACAGAAACAGAATATTGGGGACTAGCTATGCTTGTGGGAAATATTAATCATGCTCTGTTAACCATGATTGTCTTATGTTGGTTAAAAAAAAAAAAGGACATTCTAACCTGCTGGGAGTTGTACGTCCCCTGGACCTGGGAGTCAACCTTGGACCTGGGAGTCAACCTTGGGATGTGGTCCACTCTCATTCAAGACCTGCCTATTATCATGGAAAGACTAACAAGTATGTTGCCCAAGCAATGGAGTCCCACCAGAGTCGGCATTGCCTACTTCCCCATTCCTGTAATCCCTACCTCCCCATGTAATCTTTGCCCTACCCTATGTAAGTGGCTGGTTTGGGGGGCTGCAGAGCAGATTTCTGTGGATGACCTGCTGCTCTCCTATACTGCTGGCAGTATTGCTCATATATGATTCAACCCTGTCTCTACTTAACCGGCACAAGTAGTGATAGGCAGCCCAGACTCACTGATTGTCCAGTTACACCATGACCTGAATTTCATCTGCACTAGGCTCTAAAGTCAATTCTCCAAAACCAGAAAAGTTTACTTAGTTCTGTAAAAATCATTCAATCCTGGTGCCTAATGTAGTTAGACCTAGTAGTAATCTAGGTCACTTAATAATGAAAGAAAACTGTAGGTTTCTATAGTCTCCTTAGCAAATCTCAATTACTTACTGAGTCTTATTTAGAACATATCCATTATATCATGATTCAAATTTTTTTAAATAACAATATATATTCCAGAGTAACAGTAAAATTACTTTATAAAAACAAGTATAATTAATTACTTTATAAAAAAAGATAATATATCTTAATATATAAGTCCAAATAAAATGAAGACTCAATGAGACAAAGGTAGAGTTCAAAAATGTCCTCTCTTGCCCAGCTGGGTAGTTCAGTTGTTTGAGCATCGTCCTATGCAACAAAAAGGTTGCAACTTTGATTCCCAGTCAGGGCACATACCTAGGTTCCAGGTTCGATCCACGGAAGGAGATGGGTGGAGGGGGACAAAGGGGAAGAAGTGGGGGACATCTGTAATACTCTCAACAATAAAACAAATTTTTTAAAAATAAAAAATATCACTGGATGAGGATTAAAAACTTAATAATAATAATGTCCTCTCCAAAGGACCTAAATAGACACTTCTCCAAAGTAGACGACCAAGAGACATATGAAAAAATACTCAGTCACTAATCATCAGAAAGATGCAAATTAAAACAAGAATGAGGTATCACCTCACACCTGTCAGAATGGCTACAATCAACAAACAAACAAATGACAAGTTCTGGCGAGGATGTGGAGAAAAGGGAACCCTAGTACACTGCTGGTGGGAATGCAGACTAGTGCAGCCACTATAGAAATCAGTATGGAGTTTCCTCAAAAAATTAAATATTAGACTGCCATTTGACCCAGTGATCCCACTTTGAGGAATACATCCTAAGAAACCCGAAACACCAATCAAAAAGAATATGTGCACCCCTATGTTCTTAGCAGTGCAACTTACAATAGCTAAGATCTAGAAATAGCCAAGTGCTCATCAGTAGATGAGTGGATAAATAAGCCATGGTACATATACACAATGGAATACTTTGCAACAGTAAAAAAAGAAGGTTCTCTTACCCTTTGAGACAGCATGGAGGCACCTGAAGAGTATTATGCTAAGCAAAATAAGCCAGTCAGAGAAAGACAAGTATCACATGATTTCATTCATATGTGTAACCTAATGAACAAAATAAACGGAGGAACAAAATAGATCCAGAGACATGGAAGCATGGAACAGACTGCTGAATCTCAGAGAGAAGGTGGGGATGGGTGGGTGGGTGGGAAGAGATCAAGCAAAGAACTTGTATGGATATATGCATAACCCATTGACACAGGCAATAGTGTGGAGAAGGCCTGGGGTGGGGTATAGGGGTAGACAAGAAGAGGTCAATGGGGATAAAAACGGGGATATATGTAATACTTTCAACAATAAAGATTTAAAATCAATCAATCAATCAATAAAATCCTACCTAATAAAGAGGGAATATGTTAATTGACCCTCATGCTGTCGCAAAGATGGCAGTGCCCACAGTCAATAAGGAGGGAATATGCTAATTGACTGCCACACCCTCAAATATGGCGGCACCCACAGCCAAAAAGGAGGGAATATGCTAATTGACTGCCACGCCCTCAAAGATGACACTGCCCACAGCCACAAGATGGCGGCGCCCAGTCCCCTCAGCTCCACCGGCCCGGCCGCTCCACGCGCCTGCCTCCATAGTCCCCCAGTCCCCTCAACCCCCCAGCCACCTAGGGCCAGCCCGAGGCACAGGCAAGCCTCGGATGTCAGCTGCCCAGCCACCCAGGGCTGCCCGAGGCTCAGGTAACCAGGCCTGGCCAAGGCTTGTGCTGCCAGCAGTGGCAGCAGCAGAGGTGTGATGGGGCCATCACCTTCCCCTTATCACCAGGTCGCCTCCCACCCTGAGGGCTCCTGGACTGTGAGAGGGGGCAGGCCGGGCTGAGGGACCCCCCCTCCAGTGCATGAATTTTCATGCACTGGGCCTCTAGTTAAAATAATAATGCCCTATGCCCTAACTGGTTTGGCTCAGTGGATAGAGTGTCAGCCTGCGGACTGAAAGGTCCCAGGTTCGATTCTGGCCAAGGGCATGTACCTTGGTTGCGGGCACATCCCCAGTAGGAGGTGTGCAAGAGGCAGCCGATCGATGTTTCTCTCTCATCAATGTTTCTAACTCTCTATCCCTCTCTCTTCCTCTCTGTAAAAAATCAATAAAATATATTTTAAAATAATAATAATAATAATGCCCTCTCTTTTATAACATGACATGCCAATGTTTTTTAGCATTAGGCACACAATGCTATGAGCTGTGAATTACAAAGGTCTTAGAACAAATTCACAAAGTGTAATCACCCTTCACAGTTGAGATATTCTGTTTATTCTATGGAAAAACATTTCAGTTTAAATTAAACTTTGAAGCTTTTGGTGATTGCTGCAATAAGGACAAAACAAGGAAAAGAGAACATTTCATCATGTTCAGCACAATACAAGTACAATACATATTTCTGATAGAAATATCTTCAAGGAAATGAAATCACTGAGATAAAATTTCATTTACTACTGATGCCCATATTATCAAAAAATACTTAGACACAAAATTACATACCTTCATCAGTTTAAAACATAACATTTAGCACACTAATTATATTCTTTCAGAAGAAAATCATTAAAATGTTCAATATAAATTAAAAGTATATAATGTCAGTACCTTGGAAACATAATATCTAAAATTAAGTAAATATATCTTTAATATTTGTAGAATAATTTAATCCATGAGACTGAGTAAGATGCTATGTGACTATGATGGCTGAGAAACTGTATATTCCTAAAAATAAGGTAAGATAGAAGATTAATAGAATGTGCAATGAAGAGGATTAAGACCAACAAACTCTTTTCTTTTTCTTTTGACTTTTAGAAATGTATATTCTCTCCTTTTTAAATTTATTTTTATTAAATTTATTGGGTTGATATGGGTTAATAAAATTATATAGGTTTCAGGGGTACAATTCTATAATGAATCAAACTCTTGTATCTTAAGATCTGAAGTCATTCTGATATTTGAATTCTGAAGAAGTAAAAAATGAAAAACATGCTTAAAAGTCACCTATGAACTCCCCGTTAGCACTTTCCAGCAATTTGCTATATTTCCATCCTCAGATAAAGGTATTTAAAGTAAAAAAGATTTTTGCTCACTTCCACAGCACATATATTAAAATTGGAACGATACAGAGAAGATTAGCATGGCCCCTGTGCAAAGATGACACACAAATTTGTGAAGCATTCCAAGAAAAAAAATGAGTAATCCTATATAATAAAAGAGAAACATGGTAATTAACCATAACTTCGCTACCCTTCCCATTGGCTAATCAGCGAGATATGCAAATTAACTGCTAACCAAGATGGCGGCCGGAAGCCAAGCAGCTGAAGCAAACAGGAGGCTTGCTTTATCCAATGACGGAGGAAGCCAAGGTTCCCCGCCTGCCGCTGCTGGCCTCTGAGCTGCAGTCTAAGAAACAATGTTACAAATATAGAAGCTAAACAAAACCCCAGAAACCTGCTTTCAGTCAGCCGGCCTCAGAGCTGAAGCTGAAATAGTGTTTCAATTATAGAACCCAAACAAACTCAGATCAGCAGCCGAGGTCTCAGAGCTAGAGCCAAGCCTCAGAACTAAAGCCGGCTCTCAGTTCCAGTGACAGCCATAGAAGGTAAATAAATCCCAGAATAAAAAAAAAAAGAACAAAAGGAGGGGTTGGGAACTTCAGTAACCCACCAGCCTGAAAACGGCCCTCAGCCCCTCACCCACACTGGCCAGGCACCCCAGTGGGGACCCCACCCTGAAGGGGGTGTAACCAGGTGCAAACAGCCATCATCGTCTCATCCAGGCTGGCCAGGCACCCAAGCAGGACCCCCACCCTGATCCAGGACACCCTTCAGGGCAAACCAGCTGGCCCCCACCCGTGCACCAGGCCTCTGTCCTATATAGTAAAAGGGTAATATGCCTCCCAGCACCGGGATCAGCGGAGCTGCGAGGCCTCCCGAACCCAGGATCAGCGGAGCCGCGAGGCCTCCCGAACCCAGGATCAGCGGAGCCGCGAGGCCTCACGCTCAGGGATCAGCGGAGCAGCAAGGCCTCCCAGCACCAGGATCAGTGGAGCCGCAAGGCCTCACTGCCCCGGTGTCAAGCGGAGCCACAAGGCCTCCCAGAACTGGGATCAGCTGAGCCAAGAGGCCTCCTGGCCCCTGGAGCAGCACGACAGGGGGCAGCGCCCAAACCCCCTGATCGGCCCTGCTCTGTGTGTGACAGGGTGTGGCGCCCCAACCCCCTCATGGGCCCTGCTCTGTGTATGACGGGGTGGAGCCGCAACCTCCCCATCAGCCCTGCCCTGAGTGTGACAGGGGGGAGTGCCCCAAACCCCTGATCGGCCCTGCTCTGTGGGTGATAGGGGGCAGCGCCCCAACCCCCTGATCAGCCCTGCTCCGTGTGTGACAGGGGGTGGTGCCTCAACTCCCCTATCGGCCCTACTCTGTGCATGACAGGGGGGAGCTCCCCAACCCCCTGATGGGCCCTGCTCTGTACGTGACAGGGTACGGAGCCCCAAACCCCCTGATGGGCCCTGCTCTGTGCATGACAGGGGGCAGCATCCCAACCCCCTGATCGGCCCTGCTCTGTGTGTGACTGGGGTGGCGCCGCAACTTCCCCATCGACCCTGCCTTAAGTGTGACAGGGGGCGGTGCCCCAACCCCCCAATCGGCCCTGCTCTGAGCCCAACCAAGGGCTGAACCTAGGGATTGGGCCTGTCCTCTGCCACACGGGAGCGGGCCTAAGCCAGCAGGTCGTTATCCCCCGAGGGGTCCCAGACTGTGAGAGGGCACAAGTGGGGCTGAGGGACATCCCCCCGCCTGCCAGTGCACAAATTTTTGTGCACCAGGCCTCTAGTCCTATATAATAAAAGCCTAATATGCTAAGTGTCTGGTCGTTGGTCGTCCATTCAACCAATCAAATATGCTAATGATATGCTAAGGCCGCTCAACTGCTCACTATCACGTGCACTGACCACCAGGGGGCAGACACTCCAACTGGTAGATTAGCTTGCTGCTGGGGTCTGGTCAATTGGGACTGAGTAATAAGGGCCAGGCATGCCCTGGAGCCCTCCCACAGTCCTTCCCCGGCTGACCAAACTCCTGCGTCCCTCTCCGGCCCTGATGGTGCACCGGTGGGGTCCCTCAGCCTAGCCTGCACTCTCTCGCAATCTGGGACCTCTCAGGGGATGTCGGAGAGCCAGTTTCAGCCCAATCCTGCTCAACACAGGAGCTGCCCCCTGGTGGTCAATGCGCTCCCACAGGAGAAGTGCTGCTCAGCCAGAATCTGGGCTCACAGCTGGCAGCAGTAGGGATGTCTGACTGCCAGCTTAGGCCCGCTCCCCATGGGGAACGAGCCTAAGCCACCAGTGAGACATCCCCTGAGGTCTCCTGGACAACGAGAGGGTGCAGGCTGGGTTGAGGGACCCCCCCCAAGTGCATGAATTTTGTGCACTGGGCCTCTAGTAAATAAATAAAGTAAAAAAGATTTTAAAGATAGCATACCCTCATTGAAATCATGAAATTTTTTACATCCCAACAAAAATTAATATCTCTAACTTTTTATTTTATATTAGGGATTAGGGTACATGTTTAAGCAGGAAAGAGATATAAAAGGGAAATGATAATAGTATTATGTCATTTGGTGAAAACAAAATTGTTCAAATGCCACTTTTTAAAATAAACATGTTCTTCCTACAAAATATCAAGAAAAATCTCACACAAAAATAAAAATGAAGTTTCAAAGATAATTTTGAATTATGATTAGTTTTTGAAAACCAGTAGCACTACATTTTTTGAGCCTATGTTCTTCTCTTGTCTACGTTAACATAACATACCAATGATCAGATCAAAAGCACATAAAGTTTCAAGTAAACACATTATTAGGAATTTTAGTTTTTTATTTTTAAATCTCATCTGAGGATATGTTTTTATTGATGAGAGAGAGAGAGAGAGAGAGAGAGAGAGAGAGAGAGAGAGAGAGACTCACAACCTAGGTATGTGCCTTGATTGGAAATCGAACCCGCAACCTTTTGGTGTACAGAATGACACTCCAAGCAATCGAGCCACCAGCCAGGGCCACATAATTAGGAATTTTAAAATGAATCAATTCAGCCCCGCCAGTGTGGTTCAGTGGTTGAACATAGACCTATGAATCAGGAGGTCATGGTTTGATTCCTGGTCAGGGCACAGGCCCTAGTTTCAGGCTCGATCCCCAGGGGGAGGTGGGGTGCAGGAGGCTGCCAATCCATGATTATCTCTAATTATTGATGTTCCTATCTCTTTCTCCCTCTCCCTTCCTCTCTAAAATCAATTAAAAATATATATTTAAAAATAAAATGAATCAATTCAGGATCAATAATTGGCCATTTAAAGCAATGATTTGTCCATTATACTACATTTTTGACTCTACATTAGATACAATTAATAAAACAACACAGCACATAAGATACATAGGACAGGAGTGGGGTGGAGAGAGTCAACAGGGGAAAAGGGGGAAAATTTGTAAGACTTTCAACAATGAAGCTTAAAAAAATACATCCAACAAAATATACAAAATTTTATCATATTGTAAAAAGAACTCAAAATACATATACATTGAGAAGAGTCAGTGAAAAGGTTTCATTATTATTCCCAGTACATACTACCTCACGAGAAAAGCTTAAAAGTAAGGCTCACTTAACTGATTCGAAGTAACTTTATGTGCCAGCCACCTCACAATATTATTTAAAATAGTAAAGCAGTAATTATAGGATTTAAAACATTACTGGAAGAGATTAAAGAAGACCTAAATAAATAGATATATTATATTCATAGATTATAAGATTTAATATTGTTAAGACTGTTAAGACTGCAATGCTCCCCAAATAAATATACAGATTCAATACAATCCCTATTCAAATCAAATGGTCTATTTGCAGAAAATGGAAAAGTGGATCTTAAAATTCATATGAAACTTCAAGGAACCCTGAATATCCAAAACAATCTTGAAAAACAAGAACTAAGTTGGAGGACTCATAATTTTTAATTTCTAAATTTACTACAAAGTTACAGTAATCACATCAGTGTGGTACTGGCATAAGGATAGACATATAAATAAATGAAATAGAAAATGAGAGCCTAGAAGTAAACTTATGCATCTATGGTCAACTGATGATCAGCAAGAGTGCCAAGGCCACTCAATAGGGAAAGAATAGTGCCATAAAAATTGGATATTCACCTATAAAATATACTTCCGCACACTATATACAAAAAAAATAATAATAACTCAAAATAGACCAAATACTTAGGTGTAAGAACTGAACTATAAAACCCTTAGAGGAAAACATAGGGTTAAATCTTCATGGTTTTGGATCTAGGAACAGTTTTTTACATATGACACCAAAATAACAGGAAAATAGATACATTGGACTTCATCAAAACTAAAATATTTGTGTATCAAAGGATACTATCAAGAAAGCAAAACTTACAAAAGGGAAAAATATTATCAAATCATATATCTAATAAGGTTTTAGTACTCACAATACATGAAGAGCTCTAACAACAATGAAAAGGCAACCAATTTTATAATTAGCAAAATATTTGAATAGATATTTCCCAAAGAATATATACAAATGGCCAATATGCACATAAAAATATGTTCAACATCATCTTACATTACAAAAATGTTAAAACAGCTATTTAAAAATGTGCTTCACATATATGGTGTTCATTGCCTGGAAGAATTAACATCATTAAAATGTCCATACTACCCAAAGCAATCTATAGATTCAATGCAATTTCTATTAAAATACCAATGGCATATTTCATAGATCTAGAACAAATATCCCAAAAATTTACATGGAACCAAAAAAGGCCCCAAATAGTCTTATCAATCTTGAGAAAGAAGAACAAAGATATATGCATCCCTATGTTCATTGCAGCATCATTTACAACAGCCAAGCTCTGGAAATAGCCCAAGTGCTCACCAGTAAATAAGTGGATAAAAAAGCTGTGATACATTTACACAATGGAATACTATTCAGCCATGGGGGGAAAAGGAACTTTTACCTTTTGTGACAGCAAGGATGGACCTGGAGACTATTATGCTAAGTTAAATAAGCCAGTCAGAGAAATACATATACCATATGATCTCTTTCATATATAGAATCTAATGATAAAATAAACTATGGAACAAAATAGAAACAGGGGCATGGATACATGGAATAGACTGACAGCTGTCAGAGGGGAGGAAGACCGGGAAACTCACTCTCTCTCTAAAATCAATAAAAAATATATTGAAAGGCTCTCAAAGTCATACTATGTTCGTGCTCTGTTAAAAATCATATGCCTATTATTGGTCTAACAGTGGTCGGCAAACTCATTAGTCAACAGAGCCAAATATCAACAGTACAACGATTGAAATTTCTTTTGAGAGCCAAATTTTTTAAACTTAAACTATATAGGTAGGGTACATTGTTATTAACCTAATTACGGTACTCCTAAGGCTTAGGAAGAGCCACACTCAAGGGGCCAAAGAGCCACGTGTGGCTCGCGAGCCACAGTTTGCCGACCACGGGTCTAGGAGAGCAATATGTCAGCTAAAAAATACACAACAGGAAAACATGGAATTTATCACTTTGTTCAATCAACTTAGGATTTTGACTCTCCTTCTTCCCTCCCATCCTATCTCCTTTGCTATTTCAATAACTTCTGACTATCTATTATGTGCAAGGCACAGTACTATGTACTAGGTCAGAATAGTTAAGAAGATATAGTCTCTGCCTTCATGTTGTTCACAGTTGATTTTATTCCAAAAGCAGTAACTCTGGAAGCTAATTGTATAGTATTTGGTCCAAACTTTTATAGTCATTTCCCCAAAATTACCTAAAACTATCCTTACTCTCTTAACAACTGAACTGCACCATAAATGTTAAGGATTACAGAAAATATGAAGCAATCATAAACATATTAACTTTCCTTTCACTTCTACTATTTCCTATAAACTATTAAAATTCGAACTAAATCTTTCAAGAAAGAGGTCAGTCTGAACTGTTCCAATAAATCCTACATGTAATGAAAGCAGGAAGGGGGAGGAGGGGGAGGGAAGCAAAGAAAAAAACCTTTTGTACCTGCCAAAATCCAGCAGTTGTATGATCTCTTAAAAATCAGTTGTAATATAATGACGGGGGCGGGGGGGGGGTAGTAATTATAATTAGGTGCCTATTTTGATTCCTCTCTCCATAGTATCAGTATTGAATGTCATCTGATTTTGGCAAAAGATAAGGTCATTGACTGCTTGAAAGACGTGCAGTATTACTTCTCTAAATGTTTCACATGGAAATATCTAAAAATAGAAAACATCGCAATCTCAATCAGATACTAGCCAGTAGGAAAATTTGCAGAATCCACAAATTTAAATAAACAAACAAAAAATATTAATATATAAATAAACAAACAAAAAATATATAAATATATATAAACAAACAGAAAATATTAATAATATTTTAAAAATTTAATACTCTGGAAAGGAAAATAATTTTTAACTTATACATTAAAAAATTGACAATGGCCGAAACCGGTTTGGCTCAGTGGATAGAGCGTCGGCTTGCAGACTGAAAGGTCCCAGGTTCGATTCCGGTCAAGGGCATGTACCTGGGTTGCGGGCACATCCCCAGTGGAAGATGTGCAGGAGGCAGCTGATCTATGTTTCTCTCTCATCGATGTTTCTAACTCTCTATCTCTCTCCCTTCCTCTCTGTAAAAAATCAATAAAAAATATATTTTAAAAAAAAATTGACAATGCTATGAAAACTCATTAAAACTTTGAGTGTGTGCATTTATTGAATCTAATTTACCACTAATTACCAAGATAACTATAATTATTTCTTTTTTAAATTATTTTTGCTCAGGTATGATAGATAATTTAAGCATTTAGATGTTTTTCTTAAATAAAATATATTAGCACCTCAGGTAGGGGGTGGGGGTGGACTAGAAGAGGTCAATGGGAGAAAAGGGGGGAATATATGTAATATTTTCAACAATAAAGATTAAAAATTTTTAAAATAAATTTTAAAAATATATTAGTATTATTATTACATATAAAGTCTTAAACATATAAAAAAAATTTCACCAGAAGAATTTCACTGAACAAAAGTTAAATTGCTTTAAAAAGTGGAAATACGATGAACATATAAATAAGGAGAATTGCCTCTCATCATGTGCCCTGACTAGTTAGGTAAAATTATGAACAAATTCATATTTACCAATAATTCAATAATATGTTTTGGTAGTTCTATATCCAGATGGGCTCTTTAATAAATATGTTTACTTCTCAAGATTCTGATCTCAACATCTTGATTGGAAAAACTGATATATCATTTCCAGGTTTTTGATACTTATACTTTTTTTGTGAAAGAAAAAAATAATCAAAATTTTATTATCTTTTATTGAAGATGAGGACTCACTCAAAAGGACTCAGAAAGAGCCATAGCTCTTAATGATATTCTATAGTATCTTCTTACCTCCAGCAGCTAACCAAAGATACTTAATGAATATAGAATCATCACTGGAAACAGATCATTTAGTAATAGGTTCAAATAGTCAGAATAACTGAAGATATTACTCAGTCATATTTATCAGAGTTTCATTACAGTCCTATCCTAGTGTAAAAATGATAAAGAAAACAAATCAAAAGCACCAAAATTACACATCCCCAAATCAACAACACTCTCCAGCAATCAATTAATCTGACTGAAATAAATGGAACTATGGCTGGAAAATATATCAAATGGTTAGATTTTCTAAAACTACCTGTAGCCCCGTGGTCGGCAAACCGCGGCTCGCGAGCCACATGCGGCTCTTTGGCCCCTTGAGTGTGGGTCTTCCACAAAATACCACATGCGGGCGCGCACGTACAGTGCGATTGAAACTTCATGGACCTTGCACAGAAGTCGGTATTTTGTGGAAGAGCCGGTATTTTGTGGAAGAGTCACACTCAAGGGGCCAAAGAGCCACATATGGCTCGCGAGCCACGGTTTAACGAGCCGCAGTTTGCCGACCACTGCCCTAGTGGTTGGCTCAGTGGATAGAGCACTGGCTTGTGGACCAAAGGATTCCGGGTTCAATTCCGGTCAAGGGCATGTACCTTGGTTGCAGGCTTATCCCCAACCCAGGCCCTGGTCAGTGCATGCAGGGGGAAACCAATCAATGTGTTTTTCTCACATCGATGTTTCAGTCTTTCCCTCTGTCTTCCATACTCCCTAAAAATCAATGGAAAAATATCCTCGGGTGAGGATTAACAATAAATAAAATAAAATAAAAACTACCTGCAATGCTGACCTAACTCATTTTTTTCCTCAGAGAACATCACCTTCTTCACACTTCCTTCGACTAAGATAAAAGTACTCCAAATATGTCTTTTGAAGCCCAATAACTCAAATACAATCAAAGATTAACAGTGGCATCTTCTTTAAGATAGGTTCAAATGGTGTTATGAACCAATGTCACCTTAATAAATTCAATTTAAAAAAATATATAACCACAGAATCACATGCAAAAGTGACCATAAAAGTATTAGTTATTAATTTAGGACAAGTATTTCTAATATCTCTACATTGATTAAAGAATTTAACATTTGAAATTAAAGTTTAAGATTCCAGATTTGCTTTCAGCAAATAACAGTTTATCCTGACCATAAATTTACCATTATGCAAATTGCTGCTAATATTTTAAAAGTCTCGCTCCTGAACTTTGTTTTATTTCCTTTTTCATATAGTAAAATGAATGGGAAGTTAAATCATAAAATATAAAATGCGTATAAATTTTATTCTGTAGACAATATTACACAATTGACAGGCTTCAGTTGTGAGTGCTTCTGGGATCAAATGTCACTTCATACCAGGAATTTGTGACTTTATTCTCTAACTTTTCATTATTCTTATAACCCACAACATAATTGTCACACATAAATTTTCCTTTTTCAGTGTCAGTTAAATGTCTTTCAAGTTTCAGAATCCCAGAACTTCTAATGATATTCTCAAAATGTAGTGTTTCCAATTAGTGTTATAAAGACACTAATCATAACTAGTAAATATAACTGTGGTTTTTCATAAAATTTCATCTTTCCCTCCCTCCCTCCAAAATATATCCTTAAATACTGGAAAGTGTTATCAAATATGTCAAAAGTCGCCTAAGCATAATTAATGTGTGTGTGTGTGTGTGTGTGTGTGTGTGTGTGTGTATACCTCATACCCTAAACTCCCCTCTATAGAATTTACTCTATTGCTCTACAGTAACTGTATCCAATAAATATGTTCCTTCATCCAAATTTCCTCTTGACTATACACTATTCACTACCTCTGGAATGTCCCTGCAATGCTGACCTCTGGCATGTCCCAGCTTACCATCTTTCCTTTCTTTCATAAAGCTTCTTCTAACATAAAGCTGGCAATCTCTACATGAGGGCAATCTCTACATAAAATTCCATGACTCTTTCGTTTACCATTCCATAATCACCCTTTGCTCATACATAATTCTCTTATGTATCTATTTCAAATATCCTTATTTCTCACCTTATAAATGATAATATTGGCAATATTATTTATTATTATTATAAGTTATAATATCAGAAGTATCATTATTAGCTCCTACAAGGCTATGGAAATATTTCATGCCTTATACAGAGCAAGAATTGTGCCTTTTTCAGATGATATGTCATCTTATATTTGGGTAATAAAGATATGTAATTAAGCACTTTTGCTATATAGCTACCTCATAATGTACATCATAAAGGCCCACTTAATGTTTGATTAGTTCAGTCTAGTAAAGACCCATTAAGTGTCAGATGCTGGCTCTGTTCTTAAGAAGTCAAATCACAGTATCAAAAATGAGCCAAACACCCAAAATATTTTTTCTACACAATACCAACTATCAAGAATCTCTAATTTATATTCTTGACTTAACTAGATGTTTTCCCATTGTGTAAGTGGCCTTTGAAACTAAAGCAGAAAGAAACATCTTAGAAAAGCATTTTCCTGAGCATTGGTCATAGTAGAACTCCTATAGCTCTATAGACTCCACTGGCTGGCCAAAACTTTAAGAAATCAAATAATGCCTTGGCCAGGTCGCTCAGTTGGTTGGAGCTGTCATCCCATACAACAAAAGGTTCTGGGTGTGATTCCCAGTCAGGACATGCCTAGGTTGCACGTTCGATCCCTAATCAAGGCTTGTGCTGGAGGCAACTGATGGATGTTTCTCTCTGTTTTTCTTAAATTTATTTATTGATTAAGGTATTACATATGTTTCTGTTCTCTCCTCTTCTTTTCCATGCCTCTCTCCTCCCTCTTTCCCTCCCTCCCTCCAAAATATATCCTCGAGTGAGGATTTTTTAAAAATAAATGAATCAAATAATTTATTCTCAACTTTCTAACCTCCTGCCTTCATAAGCCAATCTTTCTGAGGTTCACCTGAAAAATTCCCTTCCTACCACCTGGGAATTTTTAAATCTTCCACCTGCTCAATACTCTTCAGAAAGACATTCTACCTTTCTCTGTGCCAAATCTGCAAGAAATGCCAAGGATTGCTCTCATACCATTAAAGTCCTACTGACTAGGGGAAACTATGCTTGCCTAAGTGGAAAGGATAATTTACAAAGAACGAAGATATTCACTATGTACTACAATCGCTGGTCTGCAACTGAGAATTTAGTCAGGTTTCTCATATGCCTCTTTGAGAACTTTTGTCCAAAGAAGAAACCTAACTTCACTATATCTGTTATTTCTCAAGACTTCTAACATTCTAAAGATGAAGGGGTTGTACCCTAGTAAACTGAGAAGGCAAGGTTAAGGCCCTTGTTTTTCAACCATGATTAGACCAATGCTTTAGTCTAGGGAATGAATGAGCTAGTTGTGAAACCTAACCCTCATGAACAAACTAGCCTGTTTAGCAATACAGTAAGTATACCCTCTTCTGATTCTCCATATGGAGCGCCAATTTAAAAAAAAATAAGAATTTTCAGCTAAATAGCAGCCTTTCTTTCAAAGTAAAAAACAAAGCCACTCTCACAGTGCTTACATTTGTGATACATCTGTAAAGTGATTTTTTAGCATCAGAAAGCATTTTAATTGTAGTAAACTGAACAATGCTGAAATTGTTTGAAGAGGAGATTAAATTTAATGAAATTCACAAACAACCCCTTTTAGAAAGTAACAACAATTTTTTGAACATTAAAGAGTAGCTCATTATATCAAGACAACTCCACTGTAAAAAACAGTCTGACTTCAATCAGTGCATATCTACATGTTAATGAACTTGCTATATAAAGCAGGGACTGAGCAAAAAATAATAAAAAGACTGTCATAAAGCATATTTGCTAGAAAAAAATTCCTTAATCAATAAAACACCTTTTCACTAGTACCTTAATAGTATCTGAAACTCTTTCAAACAACACAAAAGGAAGATGATGCTCTAAAGTTTCTCTAAGACATTAACGCAGCTTGCACATTCCTGTAATGTTCATGTACAGTCATCATCACCATTCCAAAGACTTTTAAGTTTCAAAAGACATGTACAGCTTGGAACAAAGTCTTTGTCATAATGATTTTGTTGCTGACCCCTGATCAAACATAGACAAATCTGAAACTGAAAAGTGAGAGCGGACCAATGACCTTTGATTAGAAGCACAAGCCTCAGCTTTAATAAAATGCCTCATTCATTGCTCTCTGGTGCCAACAAGAAAGGTGTGTTATAGAAAGGAGCAGTCGATACACCCTTTACCCTCATTCAATAATATCCATTATTCACAGCTGGAGTAATGCGTGACACAGGTGTCTTACAAATGGCAAAATCAAAACACAAAAGTGCAGCTTTCTACCTTTAAAATAAATAAATTACTTAATCCTGTCTCTCAGTTACTTGTTACTGCCTTTCATGCCTAACTAATCATATTGTACTAATCTTCTTTCCTAAACAGTAATTTTCACAGTATTTGTTGCTATTACTGAGAATCTCAGGAGCGCTGGCATACTTACTTCTGAACTTGTGATTTTCCTAGGCTATCAGTGCACCATTTGAATGCATGTCTATAACGCTTATTTTAATTAAAGCAAAGTTTGAAATTTGTTTGGGGTTTTTTGCCTTATTTGCCAAGGAATAAAGGAAGTTTTAGACTACGGCCACAGTTAGCATATTTTGATGCCAAATATCAGACTACCCTTAAGAGCAATGGCTTAAGAAAATGCAAATCAAGTCCAATTTTTTTTACTTAGCCGCTGAGGGTGAGCGGTAGGATAAGGAGTTTTCAAAGCCAATCCATTCATAAATGTTGTGGATACATACAAAGGAACTGTTGAAGCCAGTTGGAATTGGAAACTGGGATGATTCGGTACTTGCAAGCTACATAGTGCATGCCTTAAAGTGATCTCTTTAAGCCATGACACTAATTTATTTCAATTTTTCCTCTAAGACCAAAGGGCTTGAAATGTAATTGCCAGTGTTATTTCTAGTACCTAGCACTGTCCCTAAAACATGGCAGGAATATATATATTTTCCTGCAAGGGTGAGAGGGTGGCAAGAATTGGAGAAGTGACTTGAGGCAATAGTCTACCTACAACTCAAAGTGGAAGGAAGAAAAGAAGGAGGGAGGAGATAAAGAAGGGAATAAGAACTGGCTGGAGACAGGGAGAAAAGGGGGAGAAATAAGGAGGGAGTAGGGGAGGC
Source organism: Myotis myotis (assembly GCF_014108235.1). Taxonomy (NCBI): domain Eukaryota; kingdom Metazoa; phylum Chordata; class Mammalia; order Chiroptera; family Vespertilionidae; genus Myotis; species Myotis myotis. The sequence goes on from NW_023416314.1 coordinate 52,537,890, forward strand.
AGAGAAAGGGGGAAGAAGGAAGGAGACACAGGTATCTTAAAAATAGCATAATCATAAATCAAGTTGTCTAGGCTGCAACAAAGTATTTTTGCCCATTTGCTTTGGGCAGCACAGTCTGCCCAGTAGTCTGAACTTCTCCTGTCAATAACTGCAGCTGTACTGCTTCACCTGCTGTAAATAAACAGCCCAACACAGGCCCTGACAAATCTCAGAGATTTGAATGCAAGGTCTTAACTTAAGCAAATAGATAACTTATGACTTTATTCATCTGCTAGATCAACTGACTAGAAGAACTCAAAGCTCATGAGGACATGGTCTTTGCCCATCTCCTATGCTGTTATATCCTCAGCACTTAGATGTGTGCTTGATTAGAACAATAGACTTTCAATAAAAATTGCTTTAAAATTGATATTGTCAACATTAATATTTTTAGGATCTTGGATAGACTATAATTTAGGGTAGCAGTTCTCAGAGTATAGTCATGGGATCTTTGAGGGTCCCCAACACTCTTACAGAGAGGTCTGCAAGGTCAAAATTATTTTCCTGATAAAGTTATTTGCCTTTTCCACTCTCATTTCCTTGCAAGTGTACAGTAGAGTTTTTCAAAGGCTACATAATATCAATCCTCTAAAAGCTAATGAAAAGATGTACGTCTGTATGTTTGTATTTTAAAATTTCTAATACAGAGACTTCCTTTTCTGGGGGGATGGGGTAGAAAAACATGTCCCCATTTCTCCCTCTAAGTACAACTAAAAACCCTGGACATTATATATAAAACAAACATAAGAAGACTCTAAAAGGTAGAAAGAAGAAAGCAGACTGAGACCCTCAGGACCCAAAAAATGACAAGCAATGGATTCCCTGAATTTTCTCTTTGCCTCATCCCAGACTTGGAACTAAGAAAGCCAGCAACCTAGAACCAAAAGTAACCCCAGGAGAACCTGCTCTTTCTAGTCAAAGAACTAAGAAAAGGGCAGCTTTTAGCTAGTCATAAAACTTTTACATAATAACCATTCTAACTTTGGGTAAATGCTACAGAAAAAAAAAAAAAAATGGTGGCTCCATCCTGACCTACTCAAAGAAAGGCCAAGTGGGGAGCCTAGACTTCTCTCTCACTGCTATAAGGAGGCATCCAACACCCATCAAAGAATACAAGGTAGGGATCAGAGACTTTTATCCCCACCAGCCAGTAAGAGCCACCCTGTCCGCTCTCTTATCCCGTGTGTAGTGTCAGTGGAGAACATGTGAGGAGCATGGCCTTCCACTCTCATAAGGCAGAAAAAGGCTCCCTTCCTCCTGGGATGGAATCAGAGGAAGCCTAGTAAAGTGTTAATACGTTCACCACTGCCCAGCAGTAACAAGGCCACCTGTACTGTGATGTCAGTGAAGACCACGTGAGGAACTGGAACTTCCCATCTAGCAGTAACAAGGAGCCTACACACACAGGTGGGGAACCTATACTTCTACATCCACATGGCAGCACCACCCTTCCCCTAGTGCAGTGGTCGGCAAACTCATTAGTCAACAAAGCCAAATATCAACAGTACAACGATTGAAATTTCTTTTGAGAGCCAAATTTTTTAAACTTAAACTATATAGGTAGGTACATTGTTATTAACCTGCCTATATAGTTTAAGTACTGTTGATATTTGGCACCTCCCGGCGCTGCATATCCCATGGCCCGCCTGCGCAGCGTCTCCTGTCGCCCGACCAACACCCCCCACTTCTTCTAACGCCACTTCTTCAAAATAGACTCGCCCAGGCCAAAAACTGACTTCTGCGCATGGGCCACGAAGTTTCAATCGCACTGTACGTGTGCGCCCGCATGTGGTATTTTGTGGAAGAGCCACACTCAAAGGGCCTAAGAGCCGCATGTGGCTCGCAAGCCGTGGTTTGCGGACCACTGCCCTAGTGGAACAGTGTCAAAGGAAACCAACTAAAACAGAAGGTTTATATATGAGTGCCACAGTATATAACACAAAATGAGCAGGTTTCAAGCAAAAATCACTGTCATACCAAGAACCAGAAAGGTCTCAAGCTAAATGAAATGAGATCTAAATGAAAAAAGAACAGTTGAAAGATGCCAACACCAAGATGTCATAATTATTTGACAAACATTTTAAAGCAGACATGATAAAAATATTTAAGTGAACAATTGTGAACACACTAAAACACAAAGAAACAATAAAAAATAGAAAGTCTCAACATAAAAACTTTTTTAAAAAACTTAATGGGCCCAGCCTGAATGGCTCAGTGGTTGAGCATTGATCTATAAACCAGAAAGTCCTGGTTCGATTCCCAGTCAGGGTATATGCCTGGGTTGCAAACTGGATCCCCAGTGTGGTGCATTCAGGAGACAAGCTGATCAATGATTCTCTCTCATCATTGATGTTTCTATCTCTCTCCCTCTCCCTTCCTCTATGAAATCAATAAAAATATATATTAAAAAAAAACTTAATGGAAAATTTAGAACTGAAAACTACAACTGAAATAAAAAGCTCAATAGAAGAGCTCAATTGCAGAATGGAAGGGGCAGAATCAATGAAATGGAAGAAAGAACAATAGAAATAATCTAAACAAAAGAGAGAAAATAGACTTTACATACATGAATAAAGTATCAAGAACCTTTGGAATTATAGCCAAAGGTCTAATATTCATGTCATCACAGTCCTATAGAAGAGGAGAAAGAAAATAACGATGAAAAAGTTCTCAAAGATATAATGCTGAAAACATGCAAATTCTAACCAGAGAAATGCGAGGTGTACCAGTTAATAATGCGTATTTTTCTCAATAGATGGAGTTACACATATGTTGATATATATGCGATTTGATATGTATGCTATTTTGTTGCATTGACAGCAAGCTTTAAAACTTCATATGTCAAATTTGCTGAAGGTGTTAACATCATCGATATTTTTACCCTTAAAAATGTCGAATTTTGTGCCCAAAAAAAGAACATTTGTGGTAAGTTATAATTTACTACTTTATTTTGAAGAAAAGTGCTGCTGAATACTTCAGGAAGCTTATGGTAAACATGCTCCATCTCAAAATACTTGTGAACACTGGTTTAAATGCTTTAAAAGTGATGATTTCGATGTGAAAGACAAAGAACGTCCAGGTCAACAGAAAAAGTTTAAAGACCAACAATTACAAGCATTATTGAATGAAGATGTGTGTCAAACTCAAAAACTAATTGCAGAAAGATTAAACATTGTTCAACAAACAATTTCTGATTGTTTGTAAGCAATGGGAAAAACTGTAAAGGAAGGAAAATGGGTGCCACATCAACTGAAAGAAAGACAAATGGAAAATGGAAAAGTCATCAGTAAAATGCTTCAATGGCAGGAAAGTAAGTCTTTTTTGCATCGAATTGTGACTGGCAATGAAAAGTGGGTTTATGGAAACTAAGATGGCGGCATAGATAAACACCGGGAAATTGCTGCTTCCCACAATAATCGATAAATGCATCAAAAACACAAGGTGGACATCATCCAGAACTACAGGAGGGCTGGCTGAGTGTAAATTCTACAACTAGAAGGAAAGAAAAGCACACTGAGAGCGGGAGGAGCTGCGGAGGTGGAGTGCAGAGGTACGGGGGCAAGCGCGCGGAAAGGGTCTGGCACCTGAGGACGCGGCTGTCTTTTTGAATCCGGAGAGAGACACAAGCTCCCGATGGCTCTGAAATCCGGTTCTGGGAAGTCTCTGGGGACCCAGGACTCATACGGGGAGAAACTGGACTGTCTGGCAGCGGGGAGCTTGAGAGCGGCTTTCCCTCAGAGGTGCTTGCAGCCATTGCCGGGACACTGGGACTCGAGACTCCTTAGGGCGGGGCTGAGGCTCCCCCATAGCTGCTTTCTCCGCCCTTTGATTCCTTGAGACCCCGCCCCGCCCAGGCTGTGGCAGAGGCTTTTGCATATGAATGCCCCGGCCCTTTGCAACCTGTAATTACCTAACCACAGCCGGGCCAGATAGACCCAGAGCTTCCAAGAGAAGGCCCAAGGCCCCACAGCGGCTTGCATTGCTACACAGCTGAGCATCATCAGGGCACTTCCAAACTCCAAAAAGGAAGGGGAATCTGCAGTTCTCTTCGTAGTTCCTGCTGTGTAACCTCAGGCAGAGGCTAAATTAGCACCTCCTTAGATCCAAGAGCCACTGTACCCAGTAGTCAGAGGGGGACCATCCAGATCACAACTCCTCAGATCCATAAGGGACACACTCAGGGTGCAGTCTCAGTGAGCACCAAAGCCCCACTGAAGCAAGTCTTGCCCCAGAAGGGTCTCCAGCACAGAAGTTCTCCCACTGCAAACACAGCTGATTCTCACTGCCAATTGCCCTGGAGGTCAATTCCTCCCAGTGATCCTACAACAACCAAGGCATAGCTACAACAAGACTGTGCACAAAGCCCACGAGGGGGTGCACCAAGAGTGTCCACCTCAGGTAACTGGGGAGGCTGAGCCACTGGGCCCTACAGGACACCTAGCACACAAAGCCACTCTATCAACACAGGGAAGCAGCCAAAATGCGGAGACAAAGAAAGAGGTCACAAATGGCAGAAATGGAGGAAAGCAAACGACTGGATATAGAGTTCAAGGCCACGTTTATAAGGTTTTTCAAGAATTTTATGGAAACCGCCAATAAGTTTAATGAGTCCCTCAATAAGTATAGTGAGACCATAGAGGACATGAAAAAGGACCAACTAGAAATTCAGCATACACTGACTGAAATAAAGAATAATCGACGGAGATCCAACAGCAGACAAGAGGATCCCAAGAATCAAGTCAAAGATTTGAAATACAAAGAAACAAAAAATACCCAACTGAAAAAGAAAAAAGAAAAGAGATTCCAAAAATATGAAGATAGTGTAAAGAGCCTCTGGGACAACTTCAAGCGTACCAACATCAGAATTATAGGGGTACCAGAAGAAGAGAGAGGGCAAGATATTGAAAACCTATTTGAAGAAATAATGACAGAAAACTTCCCCTACCTGGTGAAAGAAATGAACTTACAAGTCCAGGAAGCGCAGAGAACCCCAAACAAAAGGAATCCAAAGAGGACCACACCAAGACACCTCATAATTAAAATGCCAAGAGCAAAAGACAAAGAGAGAATCTTAAAAGCAGCAAGAGAAAGACAGTCAGTTACCTACAAGGGAGTACCCATACAACTGTCAGCTGATTTCTCAACAGAAACCATGCAGGCCAGAAGGGAGTGGCAAGAAATATTCAAAGTGATGAATAGCATGAACCTGCAACCAAGATTACTTTATCCAGCAAAGCTATCATTCAGAATAGAAGGTCAGAGAAAGAGCTTCACGGATAAGAAAAAGCTAAAGGAGTTCATCACCACCAAACCAGCATTATATGAAATGCTGAAAGGTATTCTTTAAGAAGAGGAAGAAGAAAAAGGAACTCTTACCATTTGCCACAGCATGGATGGAACCAGAGAGTGGATAAATACCACATGATCTCACTCATTTGTGGAATATAATGAACAACATAAACTGATGAACAAGGACTAATCCAGAGACAGAGAGGCATTGATTGGATTGTCGGGCTTTGGAGGGAGGGTAGGGGAGGGTGGGGGTAAGGGGGAAAGATCAACTAAAGGACTTACATGCAGGCATATAGGCCTAACCAATGGACACGGACAACGGGGGGGGGGGGGCGGTGAGGGCATGAGCGGGGGGCGGGGTAGAGGGTAACGTGGGGACAAGGACACATATGTAATATCTTAATCAATAAAAATATATTTTAAAAAAAAAGAAAGAAAAAGAAAAGTGGGTTTATTTTGAGAATCCCAAATGCGCAGAATCATGGGTTGATCCAGGTCAATTGTCAACATCGACTGCAAGACCAACTCACTTCGGAAAGAAGACAATGCTCTGCGTTTGGTGGGATCAGGAAGGTGTGGTGTATTATGAGCTTCTAAAACCAGGTGAAACCATTAATACTGATCACTACCAACAGCAAATAATCAATTTGAACCACGCTTTGATCATAAAACAACCAGAATGTTCCAGAAGATACAGCAAAGTAATTTTGCTTCATGATGACCCACCATCACATACTACAAAACCAGTTAAAGACACGTTAAAACATCTTGCCTGGGAAGTATTAACCCACCTGCCATATTCAACAGACCTTGCTCCTTCAATTACCACTTGTTCCAATCGATGGCACACACACTTTCTGAGCAGCACTTCAAAACATACGAAGTAGTGGAAAATTGGGTCTCTGAAAGGTTTGCCTCAAAACAAGAAAAGTTCTATTGGGATGGTATCCACAAATTACCTGAAAGATGGGAGAAATGTGTAGCTAGTGATGGAAATTACTTTGAATAAAGCACTTTTGATGTTTCTCTTCAAATTATCGTGTTTTCTTTGATTAAAAAATCTACATTATTAACCGGTACACCTAGTACATAAAACTACAGACTCAAGAGGAGAAAACCTCAAACAAACAAAAAAGACATACCAAGACTCACCATAATTAAACTTCTATGTTTAAAACTAAAAAGAGGAGAAACAAAGATGACGACATAGGTAAACACCTGAAATTGCTGCCTCGCACAACCACTTCAAAAATACAACTAAAAGACAAACGGACATCATCCAGAACCACAGGAAGGCTGGCTGAGTGGAAATTCTACAACTAGAAGGAAAGAGAAAAGCACACTGAGACTCAGAGGAGGTGTGGAAGTAAAGTGCAGAGGTATGGAGGTGTGCGCAGAAAGGGCTGGCAACTGAGGACACGATTGTCTTTTTCAATCGGGAGGGAGTCTCAAGCTCCTGAGTGCTCTGAACTCCAGTTCCAGGCGAGTCTCTGGGGACCCAGACTCATAGGGGGAGAAACTGGACTGTCTGGCATCGGTCGGAACTCGAGGGCAGCTTTCGCTCAGAGGTGCTTGCAGCGATTATTGGGACACTGAGACGCGGGGCCTCTTAGGGTAGAACTGACAAGTAGCCATAGCTGCTTGCTCCACTCTGTTGATCCCCTGAGATCCCGCCCCACCCAAACTGTGCACAGAGGCTTTTGCATATGAAAGGCCTGGCCCTTTGCAATCTGAAAATTACCTAACAAACTGCAGCTGGGTCAGAGATACCCAGAACATCCAAAAGAAGGCCCAAGGCCCCACACCAGCTTGCATTGCTTCACAGCTGGGCCTGATCTGGGCACCTCCAAATTCCAAACAAAGAAGAGGAATCTGCAGATCTCCCCGTACCTCCTGCTAGGTAGCCTCAGGCTAAGGCTAAATTAGCACCTTCTTAGAGATCCAAGTGCCAGTGTACCCAGTGGTCAGAGTGGGACCATCCAGATTACAACTCCTCAGATCCATAAGGGACACACTCAGGGGGCAGACTCAGTGAGCACCAAAGCCCCACTGAAGCAAGTCTTGCCCCAGAAGGGTGTCTCCAGCACAGAAGTTCTCCCAACATAGACACAGCTGATTCTCACAGCCAATTGGCCTGGAGGTCAATTCCTCCCAGTGATACCAACTACAATCAAGGCGTAACTACAACAAGACTGTGTACACAGTCCACAAAGGGGTGCACTAGGAGTGTCCACCTCAGGTAATTGGGGGGGGGGGGGGGCGGTGGCTGAGCCACTGGACCCTATAGGACACCTAGCACAGAAAGCTACCCTATCAACACAGGGAAGCAGCCAAAATGCGGAGACAAAGAAACAAGTTACAAATGACAGAAATGGAGGAAAGCAAACTACAGGATATAGAGTTCAAAACAACACTTATAAGGTTTTTCAAGAATTTTCTAGAAGCGGCCAATAAATTGAGTGAGACCCTCAAGAAATCTAGTGAGACCCTCGAGGTTATGAAAAAGGACCAACTAGAAATTAAGCATACACTGACTGAAATAAAGAATATTATACAGAGTTCCAACAGCAGACTATAGGATCGCAAGAATCAAGTCAAAGATTTGAAATACAAAGAAGCAAAAAACACCCAACCAGAAAAGCAAAAAGAAAAAAGAATCCAAAAATATCAAGATAGTGTAAGGAGCCCTTGGGACAACTTCAAGCGAACCAACATCCAAATTATAGGGGTGCCAGTAGAAGAGAGAGAGCAAAATATTGAAAATGTATTTGAAGAAATAATGACAGAAAACTTCCCCTACCTGGTTAAAGAAATAGACTTACAAGTCCAGGAAGTGCAGAGAATCCCAAACAAAAGGAATCCAAAGAGGACCACACCAAGACACATCATAATTAAAATGCGAAGAGCAAAAGACAAAGAGAGAATCTTAAAAGCAGCAAGAGAAAAACAGTCAGTTACCTACAAGCGAGTACCCATACGACTGTCAGCTGATTTCTCAACAGAAACTATGCAGGCCAGAAGGGAGTGGCAAGAAATATTCAAAGTGATGAATACCAAGAACTTACAACCAAGATTACTCTACCCAGCAGAGCTATCATTCAGAATTGAAGGTCAGATAAAGAGCTTCACAGATAAGAAAAAGCTAAAGGTGTTCATCACCACCAAACCAGCATTATATGAAATGCTGAAAGGTATCCTTTAAGAAGAGGAAGAAGAACAAAAAGGTAAAGATACAAATTATGAACAACAAATACACATCTATCAACAAGTGAATCTAAAAATCAAGTGAATAAATAATCTGATGAACAGAAAAAGCTGGTGAATATAATAGAATCAGGGTATAGAAAGGGAGTGGACTGACTATTCTCGGGGTGGGAAAAGGGGTGTGGGGGTGGGGGAAGAGACTGGACAAAAATCGTACACTTATGGATGAGGACAGTGGCGGGGGGGGGGGGTAAGGGCAGAGGGTGGGGTGGGAACCAGGTGGAGGGGAGCTATGGGGGAGAAAAAAGAGGAACAACTGTAATAATCTGAACAATAAAGATTTAATTTTTAAAAAAAAAAACTAAAAAGAAAAAATTTGGAAAACATCCAGATAGAAATGACACCTTACCTATAGAGGGAAAAGAATCCAAATGACAGCAGATTTCTCATCAAAAACAATAGAGGTCAGAAGAAAGTGACACAAAATTTTTCAAGTGCTAAAGAAAGGAATTGTCAACCCAAAATACTATACTCAGTGAAAATATCCTTCAGGAATCAAGGGGAAATCTAAACAATCTCAGATGAAAGAAAACTAAGAGAGTTTATCACCAGCAGACCCATCACAGAGGAATGGCTAAAAGAAGTTCTCTTAACAAAGAAGAATCAACAAAAGAAAGAATGTTGAAACATAAAGAAGAAAGAGCAAGGTAAGTAAAATATGGTAACATGGGTAAATACAATAGGCTTTACTTCTCTCAAATTTTCTAAATTATGTTTGATATTGAAACCACTGCCTGATGTGGTTCTAAACATATATAGAAAAAAATATTTAAGGCAATTATAAGTGGGAAAGAGTAATGGGAATTAAAGAAGGTAAGGTTTTCATACTATACTCAAGCTGGTAAAATACTGTCAGTAGTCAGCAATTGATAGAACTGGATGGAAAAACACCAAGGATATAGAAGAACTCAATAACAAGATAAACAGACTCTAATTGACATTTATAAACACTCCATCCAAAAACAGCAGAATACACATTCTTTTCAAATGCCCACCACACATATACTGAGATAGACCAAAACCTAGACCATAAAGCAAACCTCAACAAATTTAAAAGAACTTAAATCATATGAAAACTGTCCTCTGACCACAAGGGAATCAAGCTGCAAATCGACAACAGAAAGATAACAGAACAATCTCCAAATGCTTAGAAACTACGTACCACACTTCTCAATAATCCACAGGTCAAAGAGGAATTATTGACAGAAATTGTAAAATACCTTGAACTAAATAAAATTAAAATATATCACAATTTGGGGAGATGACTGAAATAGTGCTAAGAAGTAAATTTATAATACTTAATGCATACAAAAGGAAAAAAATGTGAAACCAATAATCTGAACTCCCATCTGAAAAACCTGGAAAAAAGAGCAAAATAAACCTAAGGCAAGCAGAAGAGAGGAAATGATCAAGATTAAAGAGGAAACCAATAAAATTGGAAACAATAAAACTAGAAAAAAATGAAACAAATTATCAATAAAGATGGCAAGCCTCTATCAATACTGACAAAGGAAAAGACACAAATTACCAGTATCAGGAATTAAATGAGATATCACTACAGACACTGCAGGCATAAAAAGGATAATAAGTGAATACTATTAATAACTCCACACACAAACTTTACAGCTTAGATGAAATGGACTTTCTTACAAAACATAAAGTACTACACTTTGCCAAATACAAAATAGATTATTTTGAAGTATTGTAATTATTAAGGAAATTTAATTTACAAATTTAAATACTCTCCCCAAAAAAAGAAATCTCCAGGCCCAAATATCTACCAAATGTTTAAAGAAGAATTAACACCACTTCTACATAATCTCTTCCAGAAATAAAAGAGGAGGGGACACTATCCAATTCATTTTATGAAGCTAGTTTTATCTGATACCAAAACAAGACAAAACAAGACCAAAAAAAGTACCAAAACAAGAAAGCTTCTGACCAACATCCCTCACAAAAACCCATGTCTTTTTGCATAAAAAGAACCATTGAAATAAGTATCCATGGTAACCCACTCTCTTCTTGGTGGACAAAAATAATTTTAAACAAAATAATCAACAGAAAAAAAAATCCAGTGCAGTAAATATACATTGAAATAGCCCACAGAAACAAAAGCCAAAAATATTATTACCAGCCTTTAAAATACTTAAATTTCGCATGTCCTAGAAGAATAAGAATCCTACCCTGATGATAACAGATTCTGGGGAACGAACAATATTATAGAGTATTGATTGATGTGTGATCGCCTAAAGGTGTCTCTGGGAAATACAGGATAATTCCTGCTGAGGAAAAAGAAATAGTCTGAGTCAGTCAAGCCTGTTGTATTCAACTAATTGAGAGTTCAACCAAATCCATCACTTCCCTACAGTTTACAGAGATCCCTCGTCTGACTTCAACAAATAGGCATCAAAATAGCATCTGACACACCCACTATGATGGCTATAATTTAAAAAATGGAAAATAACAGGTGTTAGTAAGGATGTGGAGAAATTGGAACCTTCATACATTGTTGGTGGGGATATAAAATGGTGCAGCTACTGGGGAAAACAGTACAGTAGTTCCTCAAAAAGTTAAACATGGAATTATCATATGACCCAGGAATTACATTCCTAGGTATATATCCAAAAGAAGTGAAAACAAGTACTCAGAAAAATACTTGCAAATGCATGTTCATAGCAGAACTATACAAAATAGCCAAAAGGTGGAAGCAACCCAAATGTCCATCAATGAACTGATGGGTAAACAAATTGTAGTATATACACAATGAAATATTATTCAGTCATAAAAAGAATAAAATACGGGAAACCAAGATGGTGGCATAGGTAAACACCTGAAATTGCTGCCTCGCACAACCACTTCAAAAATACAACTAAAAGACAAACGGACATCATCCAGAACCACGGGAAGGCTGGCTGAGTGGAAATTCTACAACTAGAAGGAGAGAGAAAAGCACACTGAGACTCAGAGGAGGTGTGGAAGTAAAGTGCAGAGGTATGGAGGCGTGCGCAGAAAGGGCTGGCAACTGAGGACGCAGTTGTCTTTTGCAATCAGGAGGGAGACACACGCTCCGGCTCTGAACTCAAGTTCCGGGATAGTCTCAGGGGACCCAGACTCATAGGGGGAGAAACTGGACTGTCTGGCATTGGTCAGAACTTGAGGGCAGCTTTCACTCAGAGGTGCTTGTAGAGATTACCGAGGAACACTGAGACCTGTTGTCTCTTAGGGCAGGACTGAGAATCATCCATAGCTATTTGCTCCACCCTATTGATCCCCTGAGATCCCGCCCCACCTAAACTGTGCGTGGAGCCTTTTGCATATGAATGAACTGGCCCTTTGTAATCTAAAATTACCTAACAAACTGCAGCTGGGTCAGAGATACCCAGAACATCCAAAAGAAGGCCCAAGGCCCCACACCAGCTTGCATTGCTTCACAGCTGGGCCTGATCTGGGCACCTCCAAATTCCAAACAAAGAAGAGGAATCTGCAGATCTCCCCATAGCTCCTGCTGGGTAGCCTCAGGCTAAGGCTAAATTAGCACCTCCTTAGAGATCCAAGTGCCAGTGTACCCAGTGGTCAGAGTGGGACCATCCAGATTACAACTCCTCAGATCCATAAGGGACACACTCAGGGGGCAGACTCAGTGAGCACCAAAGCCCCACTGAAGCAAGTCTTGCCCCAGAAGGGTGTCTCCAGCACAGAAGTTCTCCCAACATAGACACAGCTGATTCTCACAGCCAATTGGCCTGAAGGTCAATCCCTCCCAGTGTTACCTACAACAATCAAGGCTTAACTACAACAAGACTGTGCACAAAGCCTACAAGGGGGTGCACCAAGAGTGTCCACCTCAGGTAATTGGGGAGGCTGAGCCACTGGGCCCTAGAGGACACCTAGCATAGAAAGCCACCCTATCAACACAGGGAAGCATAAAAAAATGCGGAGACAAAGAAACAGGACACAAATGACAGAAATGGAGGAAAGCAAACTACTGGATATAGAGTTCAAAACCACACTTTTAAGGTTTTTCAAGAATTTTCTAGAAACCGCCAATAAACTTAATGAGACCCTCAAGGTTGTGATAAAGGACCAACTAGAAATTAAGCATACACTGACTGAAATAAAGAATATTATACAGACTCCCAACAGCAGACTAGAGGATTGCAAGAATCAAGTCAAAGATTTGAAATATGAAGAAGCAAAAAACACCCAAACGGAAAAGCAATTAAAACATTCATCACATTATAAAATCTGGAAATATTTTTGGTGCCTTTTATACTGCCCACCTTCACTTCCTCAATAGCAATAGCAATCTTGAGAAAGAAAAATAAAGTTGAAGGTATCACACTACCTTAAACTATACTACAAGGCCATACTAATCAAAATAGAATGGTACTGGCATAAATACAGACATATAAATCAATGGAACAGAATAGAGAGCCCAGAAAAAAAACTTAAGCATTTATAGTCAATTAATATTTGACAAAGGAGGCAAGAACATACAATGGGGTAAAGATAGTCTATCCAATAAATACTGTTGGGAATACTGGACAGACACATGCAAAAAAAAAAAAAAAAAAAACCCACAAAAAACTAGACCACCTTCTTACACCATACACAAGAATAAACTAAAAATGGATTAAAGACTATAAAATATTTGACTTGAAACCATAATAATCCTAGCAGAAAACATAGACAGTAAAATCTCAAACATTTCTCACATCAATATGTTTTCTAACATATCTCCTTGGGCCAGGGAAACAAAAGAAAAAATAAACAAATAGGACTACATCCTACTAAAAAGTTTTTGCACAGTAAAGGAAACCATCGACAAAATAAAAAAGAAACCCACTGAATGGGAGAACATATTCACCAATACATCTGAAAAGGGGTTGATATCCAAAATTTATAAAGTACTTATAAAACTCAACACTGAAAAAACAAACAATCCAATTAAAAATGGGCAAAAAACCTCAATAGACACTTCTCCGAAGAGCATATACAGATGGCCAATAGACATATGAAAAAATGTTCAACATCACTAATAATCAGAGAAATGCAAATAAAAATAACGAGATATCACCTCACACTTGTCAGAATGGCTATCATAAATAAATCAACAAACAATAAGTGTTGGAGAGAATGTGGAAAAAAGGGGACCCTGGTGCACTATTGGTGGGTATGTAGAATGGTGCAGCCACTATGGAAAGCAATATGGAGTTACTTCAAAAAATTAAAAATATAACTGCCTTATGACCCAGCAGTTCCACTTCTGGGATTGTATCCAAAGAAACCAGAAACTCTAATTCAAAAGAATATATGCACCCCTATGTTCAGTGCAGTGTTATTTGCAATAGCCAAGATTTGGAAGCAGCCCAAGTGCCCATCAGTAAATGAGTGGATAAAAAGCTGTGGTACAGCCCTAGCCAGTTTTGCTCAGTGGACAGAGCATTGGCCTGTGGACTGAAGTGTCCTGGGTTCGATTGCAGTCAAGGGCACATGCCCGGATTGTGGGCTAAATCCCCAATGGAGGAAGTTCAGGAGGCAACTAATCAATGATTCCCTCTCATCGTTGATGTTTCTATCTCTTCCTCTCAGAAATCAATTTTTTAAAAAAAAAAATTTTAAAGAATAATATTCTTTTAAAAAAGAAAAGCTGTGGTACATTTACACAATGGAATACTACTTGGCCATAAAAAGAAGGAGGAGGAGGAGAAGGAAGAGGAAGAGGAAGAGGAAGAGGAAGAGGAAGAGGAAGAAAAAGGAGGAGGAGGAGGAGGAGGAGGAGGAGGAGGAGGAGGAGGAGGAGGAGGAAGAAGAAAGGGGAGGAAGAGGAAGAGAAAGAGGAAGAGGAAAAAGAAGAAGGAGATGGAGGTGGAGGTGGAGGAGGAAGAGGAAGAGGAGGAGGAGGAGAGGAGAGGAGGAGGAGGAAGGAGGAGGAGGAGGAGGAGGAGGAGAGGAGGAGGAGGAGGAGGAGGAGGAGGAGGAGGAGGAGGAGGAGGAGGAGGAGGAGGAGGAGGGGAAGGAGAAAAAGAAAGAAATCTTACCCTTTGTGACAGCATGGATGGACCTGTGGAGCATTATGCTAAGTAAATTAAGCCAGTTAGAGAAAGACAAGTACCATGTGATTTCACTCACAGGTGGAATCTAATGAACAAAATTAACAAACAAAATAGATACAGACTCATATAGAGAGCAGGCTGACAGCTCTTGGGGTTTGGGGGGCTGAGAGGTCGAGGAGGGTATAGAGTGGATAAATGGTGATGGAGGGAGGCTTGACTTGGGGTGGTGAACGCACAATACAGTGTACAGATGATATGTTGTAGAATTTTGCACCTGAAACCTGTATAATTTTGTTAACCAGTGTCACCTTAATAAATTTAATTTAAAAATAGGAGGAAAAAATAAAAGCATATTACTCTATTAAAAAAAGTAAAGATAAAGTCTATGATACCTTGAAATTTTTGCATCAGATTTTTTCTTGGAGCATTTAAAACATGAAGAATATGAAAGGTAAAAATAAAATAGAAACTTTGAGCCAACATTGGCTGAATTCTGTTCTTTCCTTTTTTGTATGTATGTGCGTGCACATTGCCCATAATTTTTATTAGTGTTTTAAGGGGGGGGAATGTAAATTATCTCTGAGCCTCTTGGTGGTCTTTCTGCATTGTGTATCCTTCCTTTTGTTTGTATCTTGAAAAAATGCCTCTTGGATTTTTAAGCAGAATATAACTCTTCATTCTTAAAATAAAAACATACTTGGAAATTCAAAAAAAAAAGAAAAAAAAGGCAACTCCTGTAACATATTGTCTAAGAGATTCTCCAAGGTGTACTTCCCAGTAGCTTTTCATTTAACTGCACAAAATTTTCTAAAATAACCCTTCTTGTAAACATTCATTTAGCAGTCACTTGTAAATGGCTAACTATACCTGTAATCCACTCTCTTGGAAACACTAGTGCTGCTGAATTGTTTTATAGTGTGATGAACCAGGATTTAAAAGTTTTTCAAAACAGCTCAAATTAGTTAAAGTACTCATACTTACCTTCATCATCATATGAAAAAAGCCAAAATTCTTTATAGTCCTTCAGTTAATAGCTGTACTAGAAATTTTCAGATACACCTATGTTGCTTTTTTTAAAAAATATGTTTTTATTTATTTTAGAGAGAGAGGAAAAGAGATGGATGGAGAGATAGAAACATCCACAACCCAGGCATGTGCTCTGATGGGGAATCAAATCAGGGACCTCTTGGTTCATGGATCCACACTCAACCTCTACACCACATTTACCAGATCCCCTATGTTGCTTTCAACCAGCCATTGGCAACATTACTAAACTGTATGTATCCTATTTGCAGAATGGCAATTCAAGGCATTTTCTTTTTTTTTTTAATTTTGTTTTATTGCTTAAAGTATTACAAAGAGTATTACATATATCTCCTTTCCCGCCCCCCCCCCCCCTTGATCTTCCCCTCTTGACCTACCCCCCAGTGTCTTGGGTCGATTGGTTATGCTTATATGCATGCATACAAGTCCTTCGGTTGATCTCTTACCGGCTCCCCAGCAACCCTCCCTGGCCTTCCCGCTGTAGTTTGTCAGTCTGTTCCATGCTGCTCTGCCTCTGTATCTATTTTTGTTCATCAGTTTATAATGGTCTTTATTATCCATAAATGAGTGATATCATGTGGTATTTTTCTTTCATTGATTGGCTTATTTCACTTAGCATAATGCTCTCCAGTTCCATCCACACTGTTACAAATGGTAAGAATTCCTTCTTTTTTACAGCAGCGTAGTATTCCATTGTGTAGATGTACCACAGTTTTCTAATCCATTCATCTGCTGATGGGCACTTAGGCTGTTTCCAAATCTTAGCTATGGTAAATTGTGCTGCTATGAACATAGGGATGCATATATCCTTTCTGATTGGTGTTTCTGGTTTCTTGGGATATATTCCTAGAACCCAAAGCAATATATAAATTCAACGCACTCCCCATTAAAATACCAATGGCATATTTCACAGACCTAGAACAAACTCTCCAAAAATTCATCTGGAATAAAAAAAGACCCCAAATAGCTGCAGTGATCATGAGAAAGAAGAACAAAGTAGATGGGATCTCAATACCAGATATCAAGCTGTATTACAAAGCCACTGCTCTCAAAACTGCATGGTACTGGCACAAGAACAGACATATAGATCAATGGAATAGGATAGAGACCCCAGAAATCGGCCCAAACCAATATGCTCAGTTAATATTTGACAAAGGAGGCAAGAACATACCATGGAGTCAAGACAGTCTCTTCAATAAATGGTGTTGGGAAAATTGGACAGATACATGCAAAAAAAAAAAAAAATGAAACTAGACCACCAACTTACACCATACACAAAAATAAATTCAAAATGGATAAAGGACTTAAATGTAAGACGGAAAACCATAAAAATACTAGAGGAATCCAACGGCAACAAAATCTCAGACATATGCCAAAGCAATTTCTTCACTGATACAGCTCCTAGGGCATTGGAAACTAAAGAGAAAATAAACAAATGGGACTACATCAAAATAAAACGCTTCTGCACAGCAAAAGAAACCATCAACAAAACAACAAGAAAGCCCACTGCATGGGAGAACATATTTGCCAATCTTATCACCAATAAGGGTTTAATCTCCAACATTTATAGGGAACTCATACAACTTAACAAAAGGAAGATAAACAATCCAATCAAAAAATGGGCAAAGGACCTAAATAGACACTTTTCATAAGAGGACATTCAGAAAGCGAAGAGACATATGAAAACATGCTCAAAGTCACTAGTCATCCGAAAGATGCAAATCAAAACAACAATGAGGTACCATCTCACACCTGTCAGAATGGCTATCATCAACAAATCAACAAATGACAAGTGCTGGAGAGAATGCGGAGAAAAGGGAACACTCGTGCACTGCTGGTGGGAATGCAGACTGGTGCAGCCACTGTGGAAGACAGTATGGAGTTTCCTCAAAAAGTTAAAAATGAACTCCCATTTGACCCTGTGATGCCACTTCTAGGAATATATCTCAAGGCATTTTCAATTAGGATACCTGTAGGTGGCAGAAGTAAAAAGATTGAAATAATATTGATAATATAAATATTTATATAGGATTACTACTTTTAAATGAGTAAACATCTATCCTACCAAGTTTTTTTTCCCCAGCAAGTACTGTCATTGATTTGAATTATAACATTTTTAAAAATATTTAATTTACTTGAACATTTTTGGAACATAAGATTTCAGGGTCCTCAAAGAAGATATTATAACATTTTCTTCATATTAATCAAAAGTCACTTCTTTTGATTCGTTACCACCACATTTTACTATACCAAAACTAAACTTTTAAAAGGTGAAAGCATTTTTATAAATTAACTTCATTTCAGACCTACAGGTTCAAGTATCTCACTTTCAGCAAGTGTTACGAGAATTATGGTAGAGAGTCTTGGGTAGAGATTTTATTTTAGAGTAATCATTTTTAATGATTTTAAAGGATGTGGCAACATTTCCCCGTGCAATATGATCTGTGTGAATAAAATTGTGAGATACATGCCAGAGTGAAGATCTTTAAATTCAGCTTTTTAAGTAACTATTTTCATGACTATATTATAGAATGCTTTGAAATGGGAGGAAATTACCTTGAAACATGATCAAACGCACAGTACCTATAAAGAAATTTCTTTTTTGTTCAAGTTGCTTCTCAACTGACAGTATTAAAATTATATTATTTAAAATAAATGCATCCTGGTGTACCTTGTATATACAATACTGAAAACATGTTCATTTTAACATATGAGTTATTTGCTTAATTTCAAAAACTGTTTGTTGTCTAAAATGTCCAGTGAATTGTGCTTATAAAATTAACTGACATTTTATATTACCAAGATTATTTCGTGACAATATTACAGTAATGCTATAGTTACAGCACCTCTGATTTCACTACCAAAAATTATTTAAGAAATACATGAAAACACAATGCTGTTTATTTTTCTCAAAGAGAAAGCCTAAATTCAAACAAAAATGACTAATATTTCTCAACATTTAACCAAAGTTAGCCTTTTCAAAAAATAACATTGTAAGCTGATTAATTTTTAAGCTACCTATATTTATAAAACTGCTATGAAAAATTAAGCCTTTTTAGTTGCTAGACTTTTCATCTCTTTACTTGCCATCTAAATTGTACTCCTGTAATTTTAATCGAGTATGTAGCTTGATTCTTTTAACTAGTGGATCAGCAAGAAGGAAGTCAGGCCATTGCAATTACTGTCCACATGTTCACTTATATCATACACTCTGCAGGTCAACCTTTTTATTTCATAAAAGGCTGTTTTTTTTCTTTATTCATAATGTCTTTCCGAATGTGATCAACTATCTTAGCATTAAGATATATTGGCCATTTGTACTTGTTATATAAATAAAAGGTAATAAAATTTGGCTTAAGCAAGCAGAGACAAAGAGGTCAGCCTATAGATTAATCGTTTCAACTTTCTTTAAACCATTCTAATGTTGTCTCTATATCTTATAATAAAGTCTGAGCATATATATATTTAATTCCATTTTTAAAATTTCAGTAGACAACTTCAGTGCTAACCTACTACTGCCCTGTCAGAAAATCTTTGATGTCACAGTATAATAGCTTCTGAAAGAACAGCACTAATACTTAATGTAACATTAAACCAGGGCTCTGCAGTGGGGCTGTCTGCTGTCAGAACAAACAATTTCACTGCTGTTCCCCAGAAGTGACAAGGTTGGGACCTATCTGTACAGCAACTCTCACTAACAACAGAGATTTATTTGTATTAGGAACTAAGAATGCTGCCTCATTCTTTTAAGTATGCCAATCTCTATTTTAAAAATGAAAAACAAATTACATATTAAGGGCAAACAATGCATGTGGCTCAATTCTCCCTTGAAACCTACACACAAAAGAAGACCCCTCATGTTTTCAAATAATTAACAGGCCAACTAGCTCAATTTACTACAAAGAAGCACTTAATGTACTACTTCATTATTTCAGAAGTTACACCAGACATTGATATCTCAAAAACTTTTATAACATACTTGGAAATGACTACACAGGCCTTTCCCTTAAGATATATTTATGTGTTGCCAAAATATCTGCTTAAGGTTAGCCATTTCAACTGAAAGATTCATCAACACAGAGAAAAAGTTATAAGTAAAATAGTGACTGTGCAGCTAGCTAGTCAATAAAATAACCAATACACAATTTCTTTTTTAACCTAATAACCAAATGAAAATGTGATAATTTCCAGATATGTATATAATAGCTATACAAATATTTAATTAATAGTTGACCAAAAATCTTTTTTTAACATCATCTATTATGAAATACCAAAGCACATAAGTTCCTCTCTAAATCCTTAAAGCCATTTATCGTTTATTGCTCATTTTAACAATGAACTTTCTGGCTTCTCTGTTACTATTGCCTTTAACTGTTATTTAATTTTCTTAACATTAATGTTATATAAGATATTTACAGGAAAATTTATAAACTTTATTGGGAGACTTTAAAGAAGACCAAAAAAAAAAAAAGCCCTAGCCAGTTTGGCTCAGTGGATAGAGCATCAGCCTGCATACTGAAGAGTCCCAGGTTCAATTCCAGTCAAGGGCATATACCTTGGTTGCGGGCACATCCCCAATAGGGGGTGTGCAGGAGGCAGCCAATCGATGTTTCTCTCTCTTTGATGTTTCTAACTCTATCCCTCTCCCTTCCTCTCTGTAAAAAATCAATAAAATATATATTTTTTTAAAAAAAGAGGACCAAAATAAGTGGAGAGATATAATGTGTTCATGGATTGGAAGATTTAATGTTATAATGGTATTATTTCCCTAAAAATTGACTTATTGATACAATCGGAATTAAAATCTCAACAGCTTTTGTTTGCAGAACTTAACAAGCTAATTCTAAATTTATATGGAAATGAAAAGGGCCAAGAAGTGCCAAGGCACTCTTGAAAAAGAACAAGGTGGCAGAACTTACTCTATAAGACAATAGACTTTTTATTGAGCAAATGTAATTAAGCCAGGGCAGTATGGGCACAAGGATAGACAAATGCATCAAGAGAATAATAAAGACCCTCATACAGATCCATGCTTATAGGGCATTTGATATATGACAGAGGCAACCCTGCAGAGCAGTAAGGAAAAGATGAATGTTAATAAACTATCTGGGACAGCTGGATATCCTTAAAGGGGTGGCAGTGGTGGAATACAACTACACTCCTACATCAAACAATATCGAAAAAAAACTGCAGGTGGATTAAAGGTTAATGTGAAAGTCATTGGAGATTATCTTCATGACTTCAGATAGGGAAGGCTGTCCTAAACAGCAAAGAAAAAAAATTGACCAAAAATAAATATTCAACTATATTAAAATTAAGAATGTTTGTTCATCAAATGATTCCCCCAAGAAAGTGTAAAGACAAGTCAGGAGTGGAAAAAGACATTTGTAACACACATAATTACAAATAATTTATATACAGAATATATAAAAATCTACATATCATTTTTTAAAAAGGAAAAAAAACAGACAGCCAATTGAAAAATGGGCAAAAGACTTGAACAGGCACTTCACAAAAGAAATCTAACATACCAATAACTTGTTAAAAAGTGCTTAATGTCATCAGTAATCAGGAAGGCAAATTAAAACCATGAAGAGATATTATTACACATCCTGCAGATTGGCAAAAATTAAAAGTCTGACAATATCAATTGCTGACAAAGATGTTGAGCAATGGGAATGCTCATAGACTATTGGTGGGAGCATATACAATCACTTTAGAAAAGAGTTTAGCATTATCTGTGGGAGGTGAAGGAGGGTATAGGAGGGATAAATGGTGATGGACAGAGACTTGACTTGGGATGTTGAACACACAATACAGTGTACAGATGATGTGTTGTGGAATTGTATACCTGAAATCTGTATAATTTTGTTAAGCAGTGTCACCCCAATAAATTCAATAAAGAGGAAAAAAGAAATATAGAGATAAAGATAGATTCAAGATCAGTCCTGAATAAGAAACAATGAGAAAATCCGAGGCAATAAAAATTTACAGTATGAGTATTAAGGCATCTGGATAGAGAACAGGAAATTACAAATTGAAAGGGAAGTTTGATGAGTAAAAAGACAAAGCCCACTTCTATTTAATGGTTGTTTTGATTTCCAAATTAACTGATGAGAGCTAGTTTTCTTTGAATTTTCACCTCTCCCTTCAAAAGAAAAGATGAAAATATTCTGATTTAACTGTTTGCTTGAGCTGAGATTCTATTCTCCTAATATCCAATGACAATTGTACTTGTAATTTTAAGGAATCAACTAGCTACATTAATTTACTACCTTTACAAAATAAGAAGAGAGCCCACTGCATGGGAGAACATATTTGCCAATGATACATCCGATAAGAGATTAACTTCCAAAATTTAACAGGGAATTCATACAACTTAACAAAAGGAAGATAAACAACCCAATTAAAAAATGGGCAAAGGGCCTAAATAGACACTTCTCCAAAATGGACATACAAAAGGCCAAAAGACATATGAAAAAATGCTCAAAGTCCTAATCATCCAAGAGATGCAAATCAAAATGACAATGAGATACCACCTCACACATGTTAGAATGACTATCATTAACAAATCAACAAATGGCAAATGTTGGCGAGGATATGGAGAAAAAGGAACCCTCCCGCACTGCTGTTGGGAATGCAAACTGGTGCAGTCTCTGTGGAAAACAGTTTGGAGTTACCTCAAAAAATTAAAAATGGATAAAAAACAAAAGGTGAACCAAGATGGCGGCATAGGTTAACGCCGGAGTTTGCTGCTTTGAACAACTACTTCAAAAGTGAAACTAAAAGACGGAAGGGACAGCACCCAGAACCACAGGAACGCTGGCTGAGTGGAAGTCCTACAACTAGGAGGAAAGAGAAACGCATACGGACACTCAGAGGAGGCGCAGTGCTGAAGTCAAATTCTGAGGTGCGGAGTGCGCGAGCCGAGCGGGCTGGCGGCAGAGGGCGCGGTTGGAGTTTTCAATCGGGAGGGAGTCGCAGACTCTGAGCTCCAGATCCGGGCGAGTCTTTAGGGACCCAGACTCAAACGGGAGAAGCGGGACTGTCTGGCTTTGGTCAGAGCGAGGGCAGCTTTCTCTCTGAGCTTTGCAGCGGGTGCTGGGACTCAGAGAGGCAGAGCCCCTGGGGACAGGACTGAGAGCCTCCATAACTGCTCTCTCCAGCCCACCCTGTTGATCCTGTGCGACCCGCCCCGCCCAAGCCCTGCACAGAGGCTTTTGCCCGATAGCCTCAGGCAAAGGCTAGATTAGCACCTCCCTAGAGGACAGAAGTTCTCTCACTGCTGACACAGCTGATTCTCATAGCTACTTGGCCTGGAGGTCAAACCCTTCCTGGAATTAGCTACAACAATCAAGATTTAACTATAAGACTGCGAACAAAGACCACTAGGGGGTGCACCAAGGAAGCATAACAAAATGCGGAGACAAAGAAACAGGACAAAATTGTCAATGGAAGATATAGAGTTCAGAACCACACTTTTAAGGTCTCTCAAGAACTGTTTAGAAGCCGCCGATAAACTTAATGAGATCTACAAGAAAACTAATAAGACCCTCGATCTTATATTGGGGAACCAACTAGAAATTAAGCATACACGGACTGAAATAACGAATATTATACAGACTCCCGACAGCAGACCAGAGGAGCGCAAGAATCAAGTCAATGATTTGAAATGCGAGGAAGCAAAAAACACCCAACCGGAAAAGCAAAATGAAAAAAGAATCCAAAAATGCGAGGATAGTGTAAGGAGCCTCTGGGACAGCTTCAAGCGTACCAACATCAGAATTATAGGGGTGCCAGAAGATGAGAGAGAGCAAGATATTGAAAACCTATTTGAAGAAATAATGACAGAAAACTTCCCCCACCTGGTGAAAGAAATGGACTTACAGGTCCAAGAAGCGTGGAGAACCCCAAACAAAAGGAATCCAAAGAGGACCACACCAAGACACATCATCATTAAAATGCCAAGAGCAAAAGATAAAGAGAGAATCTTAAAAACAGCAAGAGAAAGAAACTCAGTTACCTACAAGGTAATACCCATTCGACTGTCAGCTGATTTCTCAACAGAAACTTTGCAGGCCAGAAGGGAGTGGCAAGAAATATTCAAAGTGATGAATAGCAAGAACCTACAACCAAGATTACTTTATCCAGCAAAGCTATCATTCAGAATTGAAGGTCAGATAAAGAGCTTCACAGATAAGGAAAAGCTAAAGGAGTTCATCACCACCAAACCAGGATTATATGAAATGCTGAAAGGTATCCTTTAAGAAGAGGAAGAAGAAGAAAAAGGTAAAGATACAAATTATGAACAACAAATATGCATCTATCAACAAGTGAATCTAAGAATCAAGTGAATAAATAATCTGATGAACAGAATGAACTGTTGATTATAATAGAATCAGGGACATAGAAAGGGAATGGACTGACTATTCCTGGGGGGGAAAGGGGTGTGGGAGATGCGGGAAGAGACTGGACAAAAATCGTGCACCTATGGATGAGGACAGTGGGTGGGGAGTGAGGGCGGAGGGTGGGGCGGGAACTGGGAGGAGGGGAGTTATGGGGGGGAAAAAAGAGGAACAAATGTAATAATCTGAACAATAAAGATTTAATTTAAAAAAAAACAACAAAAAAAAACAAAAAAAAATTAAAAATGGAACTCCCATTTGACCCACTGATCCCACTTCTAGTAATATATCCCAAGAATTCAGAAACACCTATCAGAAAGAATATATGCACCCCTATGTTCATAGCAGCACGATTTACAATAGCTAAGATTTGGAAACAGCCTAAGTGCCCATCAGCAGATGAATAGATTGAAAAACTGTGCTATATCTATACAATGGAATACTACACAGCTGTAAAAAAGAAAGAACTCTTACCATTTGAAACACCATGAATAGAGAGCATTTTGCTAAGCGAAGTAAGCCAATGAGAGAAAGATATATATCACAAGATCTCACTCATATATGGACTCTAATGAACAATCAACTAATTAACAAAAATAGACCCAGAGACATCTATCAGACTGTCAAACCTCAGAGGGAATGCGGGGGAGGCTGGGAAGGGGGGAGAGATCAACCAATGAACTCATGTGCGTATATGCATGGACACAAATGGTAGGGTGGTAAGGGCTTGGAGAGGAAGGGAAGTTAAGGAGGGCAATAGGGGGGATGGGACATATGTAATACTTTCAACAATAAAGATTTATTAAAAAATAATTCACTACCTTTAATTATATTTCTCAATGTTTTCATGCAGTAAATGAATATGAATGTGAGCATATAACAACTCCCTTAGAAATCTATTTTGCTGCTAAACTATATATTTTAAAAAATTCAAAGATATCTTCTTAAAATTCAAGATATCTTCTCTTCGTTTAATGCTCCACTTCTTTCATTAACACAAAAATTTTATTAAGATATAAGATATAGAGAATAAAATACACTAACCCTAAGGGCAATCAATAAACTCACTCAATGAATTTTTACATATGTATTCTCCCATGTAACTACCTCCCAGACTAAAATATAAAACATGCCTCTTCCCAATTATTAACCCATCCCCAGTGATAATCACATTCTGACTTCTATAACTGTAGTTATGCCTGTTCTTGAATTTAATAAATGGAATCACAGTACATACTCTATCTCTATCATCTGTCTTATAATCTTTATCTAGCTTTATTCCTCCCTTCAATCTACTTCTCTATTTTCCACATAATGTCTGTGAGAATTATCCATTTGTTGCAATTATCAGTAGGTTTTTATTGCTGTATAGTATTCCACTGAATAAGTAACCACAATTTATCCATTCTCTTGTTGAAGGACATCTGGGTTATTTGTGACTTGTGAATAAAATGGCTATGAACATGTTATGTATATCTTTTGGTGGACATAAGCTGCCTCTTGCATGCTCCCAACTGGGGATCGAGCCCACAACCTGAGTATTTGCCCTAATGGGGAATGGAACCAGCAACCTTTTGGTTCATAGGTCGATGCTTAACCACTGAACCAAACCAGCCAGGCAGTATTCATTTTTCTTGGGCATATACCAGGGATTTGAATTGCTGTCATAGATAGGCAGATATCTGATTTTAGTATATAATATCAAATAGTTTTTAAAATAGCTTAACGATTTACACTCCCACCAGCAGCGTATGAGAGTTTCAGTTGTTCCGCATCCTCACCAACATGTGAGACACTGTTAGTCTTCTTATTTTTAGCCTAAATGCTCTATTTGTTAATTTTATAAAATCTGGTGGTTTTTTAAATATTTTTATTTATTTCAGAGAGGAAGGGAGAGGGAGAGAGAGAAAACAACATCAGTGAAGAGAATCAATGACCGGCTGCCTCTTGCACATCCCCCACTGGGGATCAAGCCTGCAACCCCGGCATGTGCCCTTGACTGGAATCAAACCCAGGACCCTTCAGTCTGCAGGCCCATGCTCTATCCACTAAGGCAAACCAGCTAGGGCAAAAATCTGGCATTTTACTAACCATAAAACAGAATATATAGTATCCTCCTGTCCTCAAAGTGTATCCCAGTCAGTAGTAGCTCCAAGGAAAAGCAGCAATGACATTACCTGGTGGCTTGTTAGAAAGACTGAATCTCACAGCTCACCTCAGACCTACAGAATCAGAATCTTAACCAGAATCTAAGCCATGACCCTTCAGTGCGTGGGCCAACGCTCCAACCACTTAACACACCGGCCAGGGCAATACTTAATGACATTTTAAAACCATACTAAACCAGAATATCTTAATAAAGAAAGATCAAATGAATCTAACCAGAAAAACTATCTGGAATGAATGCAAGCTCCTGCACTTAGCTCCAAAAACACCAGCAGCTCAAGTATAGTATGGATGAGACATGGTAGCTAAAAGGTTCGCAAGTTTTAGTTGGCAGTAAAATCAGTGACTCAACAGTGTGACATGGATTCCATAAAAAGTTAGGGTCCATTAATAACAGAAAGTATCTAGGACAACAGAGGTGATAATTCCACAGTACAATGAAGTGGTTATATTCACAGATTCAAATCCTGACCATCATGTTTTAGCCATGTCACAAGAAAATCACTTAATTCCTGAGTCTCAGTTTCCTCATCCATAATTTGGAAATAGTAATACATACCTCACATGGTTAAAGTAAGACTTAAATTAGATTACATTTGGCACATATGTTGTTCAACATAAAAAACAAAATTTTTTTTAAAGAAGTTGTCTGAGCATTCTTTCCTACAATATCTGCTGAATGCTGTTAGGTTTCAGGCATTGCTCCAGTCACTAATCTCCACGAATTATGACACTCAGAAACGAAGATAAGACATTATAATAAAGGAATTTTAGTTCCAATAGATTTGCTGATTTGTAGTTGAAGAGGTTCTCAAAGTACCTATTAATATAGAACAGTTAGTATTATCTCTCAAAAGTACTCCAGAGTCACTGTGTTGGGGAAATTGCAAGATGATTTCACATTACATTCAAGTAGTGTTCATTTGTATCCCTTCAACAAAGTATTTTGAATATACAGTAGTACTCTACTTTGGGCCAGAATCTCCTTTTAAAGGCATCCACTTTAATAATAGCTCAAATCTTAGCAGCTATGTTTAAAAAAAAAAATCTCAATACTACCTGTAGGGAGACTCCTTTGTGCCCTCCTGGATTGCACCTCTCCCCCTACCAACTCACACCAAAGGTAGTCACCACCTTGAATTGTGTTTTACTCATTTGCTTGCTTGCTTTATAATTTTGCTATTTTTGTATGTATCCCTAAATGATATAGTGTGAAGTTTTGCTTTTTGAAAACTATATAAACTGAAGCAAACAGTATATAGTCATCAGTGATTTGTTTTTTCTCCCACCACTGTGTTTAATGTTGGTATTAAATTAATTTCGGTATATTCACAAATAGCTAATGGTTGCATGGCACCACATACCAATCACTGTTCTAAGCACTTATGTTTATTCCTTTAATCCTAAAACAATCCTAAGAAGTGGATACTATTTTATAGATAAGAAAATGGATGCCTGAAGAATTTAGGTAACAGGCCCAAGTTCACACAACTAGAAAGTAATATAGTACACTCTTAGCCACAATGCCACAAGCTCACTTTACCCCAAATCAATTCTCCAGCACTCTACAGGTAAGAGAAATAAAATTAGAGTCAGCAAAGATTTCCATTCTTCAGAATGTTTGACAAAGAAACCTAAGAACAGGTTTTAAAACATAATCTTAAAAGTGGGGTAGGGGGCAGGAGGACAACAAAAATTTAAGGGAAGAGAATTTTTGTAAACTTCTGGGACAAGCCCAGCTGGTGTGGCTCAGTGGTTGAGCATCAGCATATGAAACAGGCAGCCAGCTCAGTTGCAGGCTCAGTCCCCAGTGTGGGGTGTACAAGAGGCAGCCAATCAATGATTCTCTCTCATCATCTCTCTCCTTCTCCCTTCCTCTCTGAAATCAATAAAATATCTTTTTAAAAAGATGATAAACATTAAAATTTCATATGTAATATATTTGACAAATATGCCATCATAAAGCAATCAAGAATAGTGGAATTATTCAAAATATTACTTTTTAAAAAACTTCTGGGACAAGAGGAGATTCAAAGCACCAGAATTTTCAATATTATCTTGCCCTAAAATTGACATCTATGCACTCTATGCACCTATATTCAGGTTGAAAATATTATTACGTGTTTTAAAAGAATTTGAGCATCCATATCTAAGAAGAAACTTAAGTAGACTTAGTTCTACCTAATGTCTGCTCACTGTCTACTGTAATATATCGCTTTTCATGTAGTAAAGCGAGATAACAGGCCTCACTGGCCTTCCTTTGCATTGCTGGAAACACCTCGATTCAGAAAGAAACAGGCATGTAATGGGGGTGGGGAGAGGTTTTTTAAAAAAAAAAAAAAAAAAGAAGAAGAAGGAGGAGGAGGAGGAGGAGGAGGAAGAGGAGGAGGAGAATGAGGAGGAGAAGGAGGAAGAAGAAATCAGGTATTTCTATAGAATTCCAGAGAGAGATCTGCTGTGTACAATAAATGTCAGAGGTGGTGGCCTACAAGCCAAGAGCCGATCATCAATGACCTTCATAGACCTTACTTAACATAGTGCTCTCCCTTAGCAGGAACAGAACCTATAAGTAAAAGAATGCAAAAGATAATGAATGTCATCAAATGGAAATAATCACCTAACTGGTCCAGAGGAAAGAGAATGAGAATTTCTGTATGTGAGTTCGAAGCTGATAGAAATGCAGGCAGCCCTCGCTTTGCACTATACTGTGTTAACTGCAACTAGTGCATATTGGAGCCAAGTCTTCACTTTTCAAGGTTCTATAGTAACTGATGAAACCATGACATCTGAACTATGTAAAACTGAGATTAGAACTATGCAAAGAGAGGATACGGTTCTGATATACATAAATTTCAGTTACCATGAAGCCATGCAAAGCAAGGACTACCTTAATAACCGAATCTACTAAAATTCAACATCACATAATAACATGTTCAGCTCCTGATTATCTTGATTATCCAAGCTCCTGCTTGTAGATTATCTGGAGGAAATCTCATGGCTTACTTGCCTGTAATAGGGAGCTGTATTAGCAAACAGAAATACCATGGGACTTCAAGCCAGGACATCTGAATTTAGATTATGGTTCTGCTACTTAATGGCTATGTGACCTTGGGCAAGTTATTTTCCCTCTCCAACCTTAATTTCTTTGTCTACAAAATAATAATAATGACATCTACCTCCCACAGTTGTTGTGCAAATGAAATAATAAAATAATACTCACTAATGTTTAAAAAGAGCTTACAACATATCAGCCACTCTCCCAAGTATATTTTGTATATTGAAATTTCTCAAAAACTG
Organism: Myotis myotis; assembly: GCF_014108235.1. Taxonomy (NCBI): domain Eukaryota; kingdom Metazoa; phylum Chordata; class Mammalia; order Chiroptera; family Vespertilionidae; genus Myotis; species Myotis myotis. Next base: position 52,567,453 of record NW_023416314.1, read on the forward strand.
TGATACAAGTTATTATCTTCATCTTATAAAAACGCCCAGAAATATGTCTGGCATATGGCAATTGCCTAATATATGTTTGGTAATATGCATCTATTTCATTACTCAATATTACCTCCTTCTGTGGCAATGAATAGGTACTGAAAAGAAAATGAGAAAATCTGAAATCTGTTCATTTATTAGATTCTTAAAAAAAAACCTGTTGGAAGAAGATAATTAAGTTCTCACTGAGTATAAGAGTGTATCTAGGCACACACACACACTCCACCCCACCCCAGAGATTCCTTTATCCTCTTCCTCCTGGAGGAGGTTAACTAACAGACTTCAAAGACAGCCAACTCTGTTGGTGACAGAAACCATACTCAAAAAACCTGGCACTGGCCACTGCTGCCAGCCTGGCCAAACACATGCAATGAATTGATGGCTGTGTCCCAATGTCCTGCCTATCTCTTCCAGCCCAAATGCCTTCAGAGATACAACCCTTCAGATGCTAATACTTCCTTCCTTAAGTTCTCATTAGGCACTTAAGGTTAGAAAGCAAGAGCACTATCTAGGATCACACTGTGGAAACACACTTGATCAAAGTTGTCTGGAGGGGAAAAGGGAAAAGCTGGAAATATTTTAGTTTTTGTTTATGAGTCCACCAGCATAAATGCATTATTAAATTATATTCCCAGCAGAGTGGACATGGTGCTTTAAGGCTCATATACAAACAGGGAACTTCACTAAAAGTTCTGTGTTAAGAGTGAGCACAGAGCCTTATCCCAGAAGAGCATAAACAGCATGTCAGAGCTGAACCTCTTTGGAGACACCAGACTTTTCATTCTACCAATGAAGAAACTAATTCCTAGAAAGAAGTGACTTAGAAAGGAGTGACTTAGCCAATGTCATCCAAAGTTTGTTGGCAGAGCTGAAACTCCCAAACTAGGTTCTGGCTACTATATCAAACTATGCAACAAGTATATCAAGTTAGAGCAAAGGGGAAAAGGGAGAAAAGAACACTGAATACAAATGTTAGCCTGTAGCCATCTCTCATATGCTGCTTTACTCACCTTTCCCACCTTTTGCTTTGACTGTATCTAAATCCAAGGAAAGCAGAGTAGAGAAGCAGCAAAGAGTAAAGCTGAGATCAAAACTGTACAAAGAGAGGATATGGAGACTAGTGATTCTCCACATGGTCCTCTCTCCTGCAAAACACTTAATTATGAAACTTCACTGACCCCTTCATGCCAACAAATGCCTCAAATTGGTTTCCTGCCCTAGCTGGCTTCCCCCACTTATATCAGAGCCCTGTAAAAATGTCGCACTACTATTTTCTGAACCCCGATACTTATAAATCCGTAGCCCCACTCCCTGCCTCAGTGACTAGCTGCATTCTTCAGAGGGATCCTATCCCAGGAGAGTGCTCTCTGGAAACTATGCTTTTCTTCCTTGACTCACCGCACCCTCCTCTCCCACTTACTCTTCCATTCCAGTGGTCTCCAAAGTGAGCTCACACTCCAAGGAATACACTATCTATATATATAAAAGCCTAAGTGACTGTTACAACCGAATGACCAGAACGACTGGAATGACCGGTCAACCAGTCGCTATGTGTGCACTGACCACCATGGGGCAGATGCTCAATGCCGGAGCTGCTCCCTGGTGGTCAGTGCGCTCCCACAGCCAACCTCCCATGGCCCCTCCCCCCGGCCAGCTGGCCCCCATCAGCCAATTGTGCTAAACCATTTGTAGAAACCTGCTTCTGGGTTGGGGTTTGGTAGACAGCAGAGCAGCTCCCTCGCTGTGATCTATTGAAAGTCAGACCTTGAAGTGAGGGTTTTTCTCACTCCCGTCCTCTCCCTTCCCCGGAAGGCACACACCCACTGTGGTGGCGGCATGGCAGTGAGGGAAGGGGGGGGAGGGGGGCGGGGAACTTCGAGGTGGCAGGGCGCTGATGGTGGCATCTGTTCCTTCCACACCCGGCCCAGCCTCCATCGCCTCCTCTCCCGATGCGCCGCCGGGGCCTTTGTGCCCTGGGCTGGGATGGGGAACCAGGGGTGGGTGGTGGCAGATGCGGCCCCTTTCTCAGGGGGGCCAAGTGCCAGCTCCCTCCTTGGGGCCAGCAGCCACACTCCCACACTCCCTTCCCGCCCCCCCGCCCCCCCGCATGAATTTGTGCACCGGGCCTCTAGTATAAGTATACTTGTGTATATTTATCTATTTTTTAAAAAAAAAAACTAATCCTTACTTAAATTTAAATATAGATCAACACTTTGGGTTTATATGTAAAATATTGTGATTATAGATAATCTGATTATAGATAATGTTATCTAGTTTTTTGCTCAAGTGGCTTTAAAAAATCCTTCCAAAGAGGTCACAATTTGAGTATAATATTAAAACAGGCCTTAGTGACAACAATACTATGACCAAGTGAACACTTGTACTATGGTTGTAGCCTGTTAGTGACCACATTATAAGATAAAAACAATGATGATCCAAGCAGATCTGACAAGAAATAGGCCAAGATTTTTTTACTTATCAAGAAGACAATTTGGGATATGGATTTATATCTAGCATCATTAACCTTACCCTATTTTACACTGAGATGTCAAATAACAAGAATCTGAAGCCATTACAATCAGTAAGATATTTAAAAACTAAACATATAGATATAAATTTTTCTAATGTTTAAAATCATGTAATACTTAATTCAACATTTTACAGAATTTCACCAACCATAATGTTAAATATTTAGAAACCTCTTCTGAAGTTCTTTAGCTATAAAACACAAAGAACCATATGCTATTACAAAAACACTTGTTCTTCCCTTCTGCTATAAAAATGTCTACAATAATACACAGAAAACAATATGGCCACAAGTTTAAATATATTCCTTTGCTAAAAAATGAGAGTTGTGCAATGCACAACTTTGTGTAACCATTTACCTAAAATGCAGTGTGAATGATGTCCTCTGGGAATGTGCAATGAGCACTACCACAAACAATGCTGGAAGTTGCATAGAAAACATGACTGAAGATTTGAGAGAGAAACTTTGGCCATGTAGGATGCTTGCTTTTCGGATACATGAACATACATATTTTTAACATGCCTCAGTTTATGATATTTAAAAAGGCAAAGTGCTATTTTTGAGGGAGCCACTAAAATATGTACCAAAGAATATATAATTTCAAGTGTTACTTTTTTTTTTTTTTTTTTTTTTGAGAACTCAAGTGTTACTTTTTTAAATAAAAGTAATGTTTAGGGAAAACTGACAAAGTGTAACCACTGGTGAAGTGGTTGCTCTAGCTGGACTAATGGAAAAACATTACGGACAAGATTACAGAGACAACACCATGGGCTTCACTAACTACATCATTCATAGCCAAGCAATTGCGACACAATGTTGAAACCAATGATGATGCAATTACTTTTAAAAATAGATTTGTAAAACATCGTAAAATCTTTACAGTGCTGTTAAGTGAGATGGGGAGTAACCATAAGAACTGTTTGCAACACCCAGAGGTTCCCCTGCTTATCTCATGGCAACATTTCCAAACTTAAGAACTGAAAAAGTAGTATACCAAATGTGCTAACAAGGTGCTGTGAGTGTGTGTTACCACATAGCTAGACAAGATAGATAGATAGATAGATAGATAGATAGATAGATAGATAGATAGATAGATAGATAGATAGATAGACAGACTATCAAACAAACTTACTTTTTATATTCAATGTAAAGATGATATTTTATCAATTAAGAAAGCAAATTCTTTTCTAAACAGATTCATGCTGTGAAAAAGTATTCTGAAAACATTTGTTTGGAAATTATTCCATCATAGTGTGATTTTTGTTAACAAAAATTCTGTCTATCACTTACAAAAACATTCATCTGTTTTTAATTTTAAAATTGGCAACAAACAGAATATTGTAGTCTGTTTAATGATGTTTCAAAGAGATTCAGTGGGTGTTGAGCCCATTTATTAAAAATATGAAAATACTATACTACCTTCAACCTCATTGGCCAAACAACTGATTGCCATCAGGGAAGATAGAGATTTACTAGCCAAATTTTAACAAAACATTTTTACATATTTTGTATATAGGATTAATAAATTAGCATAACAATTTAATAAGTACAAACAATGATATGCTTCTTCCATTTGGATCTATTTTATTTCTGAGATATCTTTTTCAACTGTGGCGGCATTAAAACCATGTAGCAAAGTAAACTGAACTTGGAACCAAAACTTTAAATCACTTCATAACAAAGTGTTAAATTAAGACTTTAAAAAATAACCAGTATATTAAATCATAGGGCTTGGGGGAATCATAATTATTGTTAAAATATTATTTTATATATATACTTCTTTCATTTAATATCTATTTATGAATGCATTTATAGCATATATTAGCACAACAGTACATGTATATACAGTAATCTCCCTTATCCAGGGTTTAACTTTCCATGGTTTTAGTTACCTGCTGTCAACCATTGTCCAAAAATATTAAATGGAAGATTACAGAAATAAACAATTAATAAGTTTTAAATTGTACACCATTCTGAGGAGTGTGAATGAAATTTCATGCCATCCTACTCAGTCCCACCCTGGACATGAATCAACCTTTTATCCAGCATATCCACGCTGTATACCCTACCTGCCCATTAGTCACTTAATAGCTGTCTCGGTTATAAGATCACAGTGCTGTGTTCAAATAACTCTTATTGTATTTATTAATGCCACATTCACATTACAGTATATTGTTATGTTTGTTCTATTAAAATACAATAACTACCAGTTATTGTTGTTAATCGCTTAGTGTCTAATTCATAAATTAAATTTGATCGTAGGTCTGCATGTATAGGAAAAAAAGTAGTATATATAGGAGTCAGTACTCTCCATGGTTTCTGTCATCCACTGGGGGTCTTGGAACATATCTTCCATGGATAAGGGGTGACTACTGTAATTTCAAATAAACAGGCACATGTATTAGGACACATGCTCATAAACATTTTGTTGATGGTGTGTTCATCCCCAACATTTGCAGACCACTATTCTATCAGAGTGAGTTCTTCCAAATAAGCCTCAGCATTATTTTGCCCGAGGAACTCCTCCAGCCTCACCCTTACCAATAATACTTTCTAGTTGCCCTTAGACTATCAAACTACCTCAGACCTTTATTTCTTCTCTCCCTAAACATCCTAAATCCTTTTCCTTCCACCTCAGCTCATGTAAATGCTGCATGCACTTCAATCAAGCAGGGAGAATAACAATTCGTGCTTTGTTTGTGATAACATTCAAACAAACATTTTATTAATCATCAAAGATATTTACTTTTAAGATGCATTAGCATCTACTTATTTAACTAAATGAAGGCTTCATTTGAGACAATTTATGATGACCAAATAAGTTACTGCCCCTCTCACTCCATTTAATAAAATTACATTTCTGTTTTTAAATGATCTCAGATATAAATTTGTTAAATAAGCAAAACTAAAAACCGTATCTTAACCTCATAAAGTTTAAAAGACAATTGATGCAAATGTCCTATTTGATTGGCATTTTAATAATAGAAACCAGTGTATGCACAGATCAAAAATGAAGAAGAGAATAACCCAAAGATGTGAAAGTGACACTAAAAGAATTCAAAAGAAAAAGTTACAATACAATATGAATGGGTACACTTTTCATATACTTTACTCACACAGCTCCTGATAACATTAATGAGTTTTCCATGTGGACATACAGAAGAAATTAAACACAAAACTTCACAAACTAAGACATGGCTAATTATGATGAGTACTTTGGAGAGGGTCTTAACGTATCACAATTAAAAGCTGAGCTATTTCTCATTATTTCCCTGCCATGTGGGGAGATTAAGAGTCCCTAAATTCACTAGTCCCACCCAGTCTGGGCTGCTATATATTTTTGTCCTTAGAGAAAATAAGCTTGTTACAAAATGCTACTCAATGTAAAACGCATAAGTATTCAGTGTACTGTGACTCTGCCTTAGCATCCCTGTAAAACACACAAAATCATACAAAAAGTACAAATGAAATCATTCTCCTTGGAACTGTTGTCTGTAAAAGTTGACAGGGTCTAACTTCAGAAAAGCTGAAAATTTCTTTTAATAATGCCTTAGAATGTTATATTTAAAATTAATATAACATACAGTTTACTTGTTCCAAGATTAAAATTCTTTTTAAAACCTCAATATACAGGGTGGGGCAAAAGTAGGCTTACAGTTGTTCCTATGGAAAATAATACAATAATTAATAAATTATAATATAGAATAAACTGTTTCATATATTTACAACTATAAACCTACTTTTTACCGCATCCTGCATTTATTTTCAATATGCATCTTCATAGTTGGAAAGGATTACAGCTAAGAAATTTTAAAATAGTCCAGTTTTCCTCTAGTGTATATTTGTATCTTCAGATTCAAGAGCAAAAAGTGTTCCTGAGACTCAGTTAACTAATATGCTATATTCCAAGTTAGTTAAACTTTGTTCAGTTGCTATACTATTTCAATTTTTATTTTATTTTCCTTGAGTTTTTGCTTCTTATTAAAGAGCTCAACTGGAAGTTCTAAAGCAGTGGTTCTCAACCTTCTGGCCCTTTAAATACAGTTCCTCATGTTGTGACCCAACCATAAAATTATTTCCGTTGCTACTTCATAACTGTAATGTTGCTACTGTTATGAATCGTAATGTAAATATCTTGATATGCAGGATGGTCTTAGGCGACCCCTGTGAAAGGGTTGTTTGACCGCTAAAGGGGTCGCGACCCACAGGTTGAGAACCGCTGTTCTAAAGGAAAATATCCTTTAAAGCGTCATAACTAATTTAATGTGGCTGAGGGATGTTTTTAAACTGTTTTATAGAATGCTCATCTTTTTCTTCCCTCCTTTACTCAGCTCCACAGCCTTTCTTTTTAATGGAGAGATTTCGTGATATTTTTCACAGCATTATCAACACTGCGAGTCTCCCGCATCCACAACAGTGGTAAGGAAAACAGTAGGTTAAGGCCATTGGAAACTAGGGCTAAAACTTCTCCAACCTATATCACCACCAAGCCCTTTTCAGAAAATGATTATGTCACAAAGTCATACACGCTGCAAAACATACAAGGTGTGTTTAATTTGAAGAAACAAATTATTAAACACCAGAAAACTTCCAAACCAAAAATAGAAAAGAAGGCTTGTGGGCTCAGAGAAAAAGCATCTGAAAAGTTATTAGAAAACATGATATACCAGATTACAAAACTAAAAAGAAAGATTTAGCATCCCTATTCGAAAGTTAAAAAGGATAGAGAGAGGTTGTTGCTGCTACTGTTTCATTATCATATTATTATATAGTAATGTGTATTTCTTCCAAAAAACCTGAATTACTCTGAGGGTTAATTTATTTTCATGTTACCCCTCAATAAAAAAGAAGTTATGGGGTATGCCAACTTTACTGAAGGGAAAACTTAATTATAAATGTGAGGCACCTAAAGACTTGTAACAGATAAGGGAAACTCAGAAATAACACTCAGATCCTATTCTTGCCAATTCAAGGCGGGGGGTGGGGGGAGAGTTCTTTACAGTGCAAGATATAAACTTTTATTAACTCATAGTCCTACTCATCAGTTCATACATTAAGAAGCAACTTATTTTAATTGTCATACTTGACATATTTGAAGGAAAGCAATAATTTGAAAAATTTTCCTGTACCTTAAAATGACTCACCATGTCCCTGACCACAAACCTAAGCTAAGAAAGAGAAGTGTTGAGCTGCTAACCTATAGCCACATCACTGTCATGATAGACATGGCCTTTTGGGAGTCACAGACACACAAATGAGACATTTCCATGTCAGACCCACCAAATAGTCAATAATACTATAAAATGTTTCCCCCAAGTCCAATGCTTTTCAGGATGTTACCTCAAGCAACCTATTCCTAATGATCTTTTAAGTCATGGCTGAAAGGCAACCTCTTACTAGCTTTCCTTGGCACAGGTACTTCTGCTTTTATACTTATCTCCATTATAGCAACCAGCTCACTGCATAGGATTACCCATATGCATACCTCCTCACTAGGACCATGTATTTTCACCTTTGAAATCATGTAGTCAAGTGGTCCCCATCTTTTCACCGCTAAGGATTGTTAACCTATATTTTGAAAGATTGTTGCCTATCAACTAGCCACACTTATTATGTAACAATTCAATATTTTTAAATTATCTATCACAGACATGTATAACTGACATTTAACACTTCTGATTAGCATGGTATTATTCATTTACATTGGTATATGGGAAATGCAGCATTGGTTTGGCTCTGGAAATAATTATGAAGATAAAATAAATGAGCACTGACATTATACAGGAGAGACTGGAAAAGGAGGGACCAAAAAAGCCAGCCCTAATTTATGACATACAAGCTTTGTTTGTAGTGAATAATATCCTGAAGCAAAACCCAAATGAAACATTTATTTATATCAAATAGGAAGTCAGACAGTATGACTTGGTAAGGTTATCAATCCTGCATACCTTTTATTGAATGAGGCAATGAATATGAAAGGACTCTGAAAAGTGAGTTCTATAAAACTTAAGAGAATTAAGGGCCCTTTTTAAGCCAAGGGTCTACTACTGATCACATAACTGCTGTCAATTAATCCTAACACAATTGTCCAGAACTGTTCTACACACTTCTTTTTTTTTTTAAGATATTTTTATTTCTTTCAGAAAGGAAGGGAGGGAGAGAGAGAGAGAAGCATCAATGATGAGAATGAATCATTGTTTGACTGCCTCCTATACTCCCCACACTGGTGATCAAGCCTGCAATCTGTGCATGTGCCCTGACAGGAAATAGAACCATAACCTCCTGGTTCATAGGTCGACGCTCAACCACTCAGCCACACCGGCTGGGCTGCACACTTCTATATATAGTACTATATTCAAGCTTAATCTACCCAATAACCCTACCTGATAAATTCTATTACAATCCCTATTTTAAAAATTAGGAAATTGGCCCTAACTGGTTTGGCTCAGTGGATAGAGCATCGGCCTGCGGACTGAAGGGTCCCAGGTTCGATTCTGGTCAAGGGCATGTACCTTGGTTGCGGGCACATCCCCAGTAGGGGGCGTGCAGGAGGCAGCTGGTCGATGTTTCTCATCGATGTTTCTAACTCTCTATCCCTCTCCCTTCCTCTCTGTAAAAAATCAATAAAATATATTTTTTAAAAAATTAGGAAATTGGGACTTAAAGAAATTACATAAATTTTTCAGGATCACAAAACTAATTTAGGAAATAAGACTTCAAAAGAAAGATTCAAGAAGTAAAAATTGAACATTTAATTTTGGTTTTCTCACATGTAGTTCTATCATTCAAATAAAGAATATATTTTTCTAGAAAACAGATTAAAATGCATATATTTGGCACAAAGAACTTCCTAATGCTAATCATTGAAACATATAACCAAGGAAGATTATAAAATCTCCTTCTTTGCAGGCTTTCAGAATAAAGAGAGCTTCTTAACTGACTAGAATGAAGGTAGAGTGATTAGTACATGCTTGGAGGATAGAGGATGACAGATGAAATGATCTTTCAAATCTCTTCTAATTCTTTGAATTGGAATTTTCTCATATTTGAGAGCTGAATATCCAAACCCTACATTTAGTCACTACTCTATCCAAGTCTGCCAGACTACTAATGAATTCTCCTTTCTTAGAAAGAAAGGAAGGAACATGTATTGCTGTCTATATTTCATATAAGAGGAAAAGAAGCAAATTCTGTAATTTGCAAATATGTAGTGAAGCTAAAATGAAAATCCAGATCTTTCCACTTCAACTTTAATAGATAACATGTATTAAATATTTATTTTATGACAAACTCTGAGCTCAGTGTTTTCCATTCATTTATTTCATTTAATCCTAATAACCCTCTTGTATAGATATTACTATAACTCCCATTTTAGAGATGAAGAAATGGATTACACCAAGGATATATTGGGGGGATGAATGGGGTGGCTAACTTCTACATAGAAGGTGCATTGCTCATGGAAATAGCTAGAGATTATTTATAAGAAAATAACAGCATTCCTGCCCTTTGATATTTTTCCCAAGAAAGAACAATGAACTATTCTCTCTTAGTTAGGAGCATTCTTCTCCATTTATACCAATGACCTGTTTGGTACAACTGGAAAAGAATGACAACTGTGCCTAAATTTCCCCACCTACCATATAGTAAAAATCTTCAGTAGAAAATTATTTTTTTTAACATTTTTTTATTGATTTTAGAGAGGAAGGGAGAGGGAGAGAGAGAGAGAAACATCAACGATGAGAGAGAATCATTGATTGGCTGCCTCCTGCACACCCCCTACTGGGGATGGAGTCTGCAACTGGGGCATGTGTCCTTGACTAGAATCCAACCCGGGACCCTTAAGCCCGCAGGCCAATACTCTATTCACTGAGCCAAACCGGCTAGGGCAAGAGAAAAATCTTAAAAAGTAAAGACTATGGCTTCAAAAATGCCCTTCAGGTTGCCTAGAACTTGGTAAGGCTCAATCACATTACCCAATGACCTGTTTGCAAAGTACAAAAGGAAATATTTGCAACCATGCCTCAGAATGAGTTCCATTAGAAACCTACGCTCATCATTTTTTAAATCTGTTGCATTTTCTTTTTTTCACATACTGTAAAGCATCTTTATTTTTCTTTGTCTGAATTTAAAGAACTACTTTTCAAAGTAGCAAAGAGATTGTGCTCAGTAAAGTCAAAATCACAAATAGCACTAAAATCCCACTTTGCATTTGAATGGATATATTCAAAATAGACAATTTCAATTAGTCTCTTTAAGGTGACTAGAAACAACAATTTATTAAAGTAGCAGGGATAATAGATCAATTCAAAGGTTATCTTGTGAGATTTTCAGAGAAGAAAGAGATCAAGGAAGAAGTTGGAATCAGAGACTATAGAATGTTTGCATAGAAGCGTATCATATTTTGTACTTTGAATTTACCTTATATTTATTACGCATATGTCATCACTGAACAGCATCGAATCAATCTACTTAAATAATTTTGGTCCAAAACAGTTTAAAAACACAAAAACTCTTGAAGAATTCCATTATATCATATTAGGCTTCTTCAATACATGGTGCTTCCATCCAGAGAAACCTTTTAAAAGCTTCATAGACCAGGAGAGCTTGGTAAATAAAATATACCAGTGAATTCCTTGCCACCAGACCAGAATGTTCACAGATAGAGCACAAATACAAAAATAGAAAATTACAGAGCAGCAAATTCAAAGTTAGTTAACGAAGATGCAAAATTTTCTAAAATATATACAACATGAACTGTCAATTATTAGATTTTATTTCACTATCTATCTTAAATAACGACAGGTTAAGGTGCTAACCAGTTCTTTATAAGAAGAATCAAGCATCTCCCTATAAATGCAGAGATAACTCTTCAGATAAAGATTTCTATCATTTCAAATAATTGTTTTTCACTTGAAACAGAAAGAAAGAGAATGCCACTACACATTTTTTATGCAATTAAAAGATAAGGAAGAATATTTCAGAGTTCTTTAAGCGTTGTAAAAAGAAAATTTTTCCAATATTATGTACTGTGCAAGTTAGTGAGGATGACTAAATATATTAGCATTATAAAGTAGAAATAACTGGGCGGTTGGTATTTTAAATGTAGTTTATTAGTTTATAATAGATTACAGCATCTACAATTAACCTCAGAAAATAATTCACATCTTTCCTAAAATTGAAAGTTTTTTTGAGTGAATAGTAAAATATGAGTGACATATAAGGGGTCTTAGAGGAGCAAGAAGAGAATCTGAATATAAACAAGCCATCATTCTGGTAAAAGGAAATACAAACAACTGGAATAAAAATAGTTGATGCACAAAAGCCATAATGAGGGGGTAGCTCAAAAAATAACTTCTACTTTGAATGGTTTGGATGAAATACAAATTATCCACAGAAAAGTGTGGACTGGCATAAATGTTTGTACAAAATTATAAGTGTATTTCAAGAAGTATGCAAGAGGCAACCGCCTGCATGATGCACAAGGTCCCGGCGATGCTCTGTTTAAGTGCTAGTGCACAGAGTCCAAACCACTGCATTTTAATTACCATGCAGCCTCAGATATATTGCCTTTGATATGGAAATGTTCTTGTTCTCTCATCTTCACATATGGTCTCATGCACAGAAATCTTTATCTGATTCATAAAAAATAAACTAGAATCCAATCTCAACACCTGACCTCAGTGCTTAGAAGTTTTTTACTAAGCATGGTGTCACTATAAAAAGAATGGCTAATATTGGTGAAAAGTTGGATATTTTGAGCAATGATATGAAGGATTTGCAGTTAAGAATTGAATCGATACTGTTTCTCTGAGGTTTTAGGGTTTCATGTTCCCTTTTTGAGATTACCACAGATTTGAGGAAAAACAGGGCAGCATCCTTTTTGTGGAGGTGAGAGAGTCCGCAGTTATTTAAATTATATAGCCCCATCTTATAACCTCCACGCACATTCTTTAATTGATATTTTTATCCAAATTATAACAATGGGTATTTAAAACTTGAAAAGCTCTATCAAAAATCATACCACAAGTTTAAAACTATTTCCAGTTTAACTAAATGTCTAAACAAAGTAATTCACTGAAAAGCTTTTACCCTCTTCCACAGAACAAGGAAAATAAAAACACTTTTCCTATAAATGAATAATGAATATGTAATGAGAGAATGATGAAAGTTTCTGATATAATTCTTACCAAAACAATTAGTTTTCAAATCACAGTTGAAGAACCTCATGTGAAAACGATAAGCTATACATTTAAACTGTGCTTAAATCTAATAAAATTGCTTTTCATAGACTATAGTGGTATGGCAGCTTTTTTTTTTTACTTGAGTATGTTGAGAGTCAGAGTATAATCAGCAGAAAATGTGGAGTTAGAATAAAGACAAAATGTTCAATGCATTATTTTCCTTGTTAGGAAAAAAAATAATAGAGGAGAGCCATATTTCTTAAACAAGAAGCAATCCAAATGCAAAAATAGTCTATTTCCTCCTCTAAAAAGCAATGAATATGTGTTCATATTTTAGCAAGTTTCTATAATAAAATCTGTTCTCATTAAATCTCATATACCTACATAACTTGATAATTCTGAAATAACCTAGATTAGTTTCTTAAAAAACCAGCAATATGACCCATCTAACCTCATGACAGCAGATAATACGTCCCATCTGCAAATCATCTTGCTGTATGTTATCTGTGTTTTATCATTTCTAGTACCTGTCTGTGCCTGATATGGTACTCTCAGACACATTAGCTTGATGGAATGTTTCACTTGACTTCAAAAACATCAATTGATATATATGCACCCCTAAACTATATTTAAACAAACAGCTCTTATATCAACCAAAATTTCAGTTGTACTATACTATACTTTTAGAGAATGCTGTTTGTAAATATTTGAAAAGTATATATGAATTCTTTGACTAATAAGAGAATTCTTTCAAACTTAGAGGTAAATAACATAACAAAACTGAAAAGTATAGAAAATATTAAAAGTAAGGCTTAATGCCAATGTATATTAAAACCTTATTAAAAGAAAATTCATTTATTCCAGTACCTATTGTGCTAATTGAAAAAGAATTATTTAAAACATCACTAATTTCTTCAATAGAAGATGGATATGTGTAGCAATTTTATCGGTGACCAATAATTCAATAATTCCTTTTTTAAAAGTCAAATAGAAACAGACATAATGCCACCAAAATTGATCATTTATGTTTTGAAAGTAGTATTTTAAAGCTTTAAAAGAAGAACTTGCCAGATATGGTCATATTTTAAACATATGCTTTTCCCTTACTAAGAAAAATATCTGTCGCCTTCTGCTACTAATGAAAAAACATCCAACAGACAATATAATATTCCTACTGAATGCCATTTCTTCCAGTTATTATTACTGAATCCAGTATAGAATCAGCTTAAGGTATAGAGATAGTGTCTTATTAATTAATATTTACATTTATTTTTCTTTATAGTATAATGTTTCGAGTGTTATAGTTAGATATTATACTATTATAGGAATTTGTGTCATGCTCCATAATAACAAACTCATAAATTTTGCATTTAAAAAACATATACACCAAGACAAAGTTCCTTCTGATTACTTCCAAAAAAAACCCACTAAGAATAGCATTAAATAGGACAAACAATGAAAAATAAAAAAATCTATCTATTTTGCTACTATATGTGAGGGGATATGGTGGGAGAGCAAAGGAGAAAGGGGGTGTTGATAGTACCTGAGAAAAGCAGCCGAGGATGTCAGTTGTGCCTAGGGAATTAATGACCTAGCAATAGCTAGGTCCTGGCTACTCACTGCCTTTGGTAATGAACTAGATCTAATAAGTGTGGTGCACACTTGCTTGCTTTCAGAGTCTGAAGGATTTTTTTTTTTTTTTGGTTGGTTGTTGTTCTTGTTGTTTTAGGATAAGGACAATCGGTCTTGAGTTATGAGGTTTTCAAAAGTGTAGGAGAAAAAAACCTACATGCCATTAGGCCTACTGTTCATGTGCTCACATATGTGTATTCGGAAAGATGCTCTCAAAAGTATATAGATCATACATTCATGGTCTGATGAGTATTAAAAAATCAGTCATAACTTTTGCCCTATTATAAAAAAATGAAATATTACATTGGTTCAATAAAAATCAAATGCAACTAAGGAAAACCATGTCCCCACTTCCCACCTGAAAGGTTACACTCTTGCAGCCATAGCAAAGCTAACCCTATCCCACTAAACTTATGGGTGGATTTAGGATGTTTGCTTGTTTGTTTTAAAATAAAGAGAACCTTCTAGTAGGTATCAGGGGAGGAGGGAGCCTGATGAAAGTACCCAATGCTGAGTGTTGGATTCCACCCTGACTGCACAGATAGAGGAAAAGTCGTGTTCATGGCTGCAGAAATCTGGCTTCCACCAGAGAACATGCAAAAGCTGACCTGCGGGTGAGGCTGAGAAGCCAGGTAGCACTCTCAAGAACCAATCTGGGTACAAACAGGGAGAACAAGGCCACTGTTGCTAAGAAGCCCAGGCTGAACAAGAGTGAGACAAGGAGAGGCAGCAGATCTTTCCGGGCTCCCCCACCGTGAACACGAGCAGCCCCAGGGGGCTAGGCCCTGAGGGGAGGGGGGGACAGTAGCTGCAATCAGGACACAGATACAAATTTGCTGAGTGACCTCTGGGGCGGGGGTGGGAGGGAACACAGAGACAGGTGAGCAATCCAAACTAGAAGCCTGAAGCCCCTACTCAAGCCAGGATACAATGCCAAGCCTGGACTAGTCCTGGTGGATTAGAGCATAGAGGGACACTAACAGCCCCCCTCCATGGGCGGGGTGTGCAGAGTCGGTATACTGCCAGATTCACACAACCCAATCACGCTGCACCCCCTTTCCTCTTCAGTCTGCACCCTGCCGCCAGTTTACCCCTCTAACCAGCAGTTCCCCCTCAACCGAAAAATAAAGAGAGCTGAGGAACTGGAAAGTCGAGAGAGAGCAATCAAAGCCAGGGCTACGCTGTCAGTCTCCCGGGGTGCAGGGGCCTCCCAGGGCTGTCCTGGCTGGTTTCACCCTTCTTCGGAAATCCTGCAGCCCAGGACGGAGCTGAGTAAGGCCAGGTCGGCCAAGCCCGTGCCTGCGGGCCTGGGGCCTCAGGGACGAGGTGCTGAGTGCGCAAGCTAATTATACATGTGGCATTTGGGCAGCCGACTGTCCAGTGACACCTTACCTTATGAGGAAACGTCAACCCAAGCAACTGTTCAAAACAAAATGCCATCGCGGGATCAGCTTCGCCGGCTCTCAGCCGTCTCGGGATTGCTTTTCCCACAGCCTCTCACACTTAGCGAAAGAATGTGGCCTGAGGAGGCCAGCCGTGGGGGGGAGGGCCCGCCAGGGTTGTGGGGGACAGGCGGGGAGGTCCTTGCCAGGTGTCCGTCCCGTCCCCCCTCGCCATGGACCAGCTCGCGGACCCAACCACTTGACCTTTTTATTCACCAAACCCTCCTCCTAGAAATAGACTGGGCGGGGCTGCGTCTGTTCTCCTCGGGACCCGGGACCTGGGCATGTGACTATAAAGGGCAGGAGAGAGGAGCCCCTGCGGAGGCGGGGGAGAAGGGGCACTCGCGCATCCCGACTCCACTGGGTTGTTGCCTGGGCCGCCCGGCCGGGGAGAAGGGCGGGCCACCAGAGTGCGCGCCGGGGTCAAGCGCCCCGGACCGGACAGGGACGTCATCCTAGTGCCCCACTGACAGTGCAGCCGGAGGGAGGCCCAGAGCCCAGCCCAGTTTGCCGTAGCGACGGCTTCGGGCCGTCTCCAGACCGAAACTTCAAGCACGGCCCCCAGAGGAGGTCACACGCACAGACGCGGACGGGGACAACCCATCTCGCTCACAGCGCAGCCCAGCCAGCAGAGTCGAGTCGTAGGCTCATTTTTAGTCCCCAAGTAGGGGCAGCATGCAATATCTGACAATCCATACAAACAAATGTTTTCAAACTTGGTCAGCCTAAGAGAACTTAAATAAAACTAAAAACACGCCGGCAACAGCCACCTTTTATCTGCTCGGAACACACCAATTCTCTTTTTTTTTTTTATCTTAAAGCTCCTCGGAGCGCCGGGGAAACAGTCCAGGAAAGGGAGCTAATCTGCCCTCCGCAGCCGCAGGCGCTCCTCCTGGCGCCCGAGCACAACCCCAGCAGACTCTGCACAAGCCCCTTCCTTTCTCCGGCCGGCCCTTTACGGGAGAAAGAAGAAAGCGGCTCCCCCGAGAGCAGCCGGGCTAGGGCCGGTGGCAGCACCGCCCCCGGGCCTGGGCCGAGCCCCGGAGTGGCAGGTCTCGGTGGGTCTGCAGAGCTTGCAGCGGCCGGCGGGCCCGGGCAGGGCGCCGAGAAGGACGAAGGGCGCCGGCCGGGCTCAGGGACGCGGAGTGGGAGAGCACCGCACCGAGAAGTGCCGGCTACTGCGTGCGGGGGGCCCGGGATTCCCAGGCCGAGCCCGCGCCCCGCAGGGCTGGGCAGCCGCTAACACACGCCCCCGCCGGGCCCCGCACCTCTGCCCCAGGCTCGCAGGCAAAGAGGACCACAGATTAGCACTTGGGTTTCGGATTGTCTTGGAATTCGGTTTGTTTATTCCAAAGAGATCATAAAAAGTCATGTCCAAAATTAAGCGTAGGGGAGAGGAAGCGAGAGAGCAGAGGGAACTGGAGGAAACGCGCGCGGGGTCCCGGGAAAGTTGCGGCGGAGCAGCGGTGGGGTGAGTGTGGAAGGAGGAAGGAAGCGCATGGGTTTTCTAGCGACCCGGGTTTTCTTTCTGAACTCCTCCCGGGAAACTTCACCCCGGAGGAGAGCGCCACGGAGATCCTCGACTCTCGCCCGCCCTCCACCAGCGTCAAACCCACAAATAGCCCAAGTTTCCAAACCAAAATGGGGGTGGGGTGGGGGTAGCGTTAAGAAGCCCAGAAACCGAGTGGGTCCTCCCCACCTCCCGCACCCCAGCCTGGCTAACACTGAAGCGCTCCGGAAAACAGCGGCATCGCAGTCAGTCACACGGCGAACCAACCCAACACTTTTCAAGAAAACAAAATATTCGCTGGGAAACTTACTTTGCATTTAGTCTCTATTCTTTGGGGGGATGCGGTTTAGGTCGGCTCGTAAGGAAAGCTCGTTTTGTCCAGGTTGGATATTGTCTACTTATGGATCAGCCCTTGGGTGAAGGTTTATTTTAATTTATGGCTTATGCATTCTTTTAAGGTCGATTTACATGACCTCCGGCTACAACTAAGACAGCCGAGGAGGGCACTCCAGTCGTCAGTCGGCCAAACCCACAATTAAATCAGCCCTCCCCCTAGTCTTGGTGTGACTGGGACTCTCCCGGGGTAGGCTGGTTGCCTGCTTTCCTCTTTTTTCTCTCTCTTCTTTCTTCACTTGTCTTTTTCCCTCTTTCTCTGTGTCTTTCCTTTTTTAATATCACGGAATAAGATGTGATATCAATTTTAAAGTTTTGGTATAACTTTCTCTAAACCCAAGCCTGCAGCGATAACGAGATACGGCGCTCACAAAGCCCTCGGGATGCTGCCCTCTTGTGGGAACAAAAGGCATTACCACCCAGCGGTCCCATCTGAACCCTCACAGAGCACACACGCAGAAGCTGTGTGTGAGAGAGAGAGAGAGAGAGAGAGAGAGAGAGAGAGAGAGAGAGAGAGAGAACGAACTACACACGCAGGCACAAGCTTCTTACATCACACACTTGCGCAAACTTCAATGAGATACCTACCTCAAACTTCATGGAGACTTAAAAATTCATTCTCTAAGCCACCTGACTTCTTTTTCATGTCATTCCCAGTTATATAGGTTAGAATATCTACACAGGGAAGTGGAGGAGAAGGAGTAAGGTGGGCCGAGAGGGCGGACAGATTTCCGGACGAATACTTAGGATGGCGATAACAGCTTTCTGTTGTCAAAGGTTGCGCTGTCTCTCTCCCCTGCTCTCTTTGCCTTAGTGTCCTACGCACAGTTCTCTACAGCTACAACATGTGTTTTCTCGGAGTGGATTTTGGGGCTTGGGGGGCGGCAAGAAAACCAGAAACCCGCCACGCAGATCTGTCACCGCCTCCAGAACAAGGCACAGCTCTCCCAGAGGGGGATGCATCCTGGGGATCCGCGTGTCCGCCGGCGAGCGGCAGGCGCTCGGGCCCCTTTCTCAACTCTACTCCCCCTCTGCGTCGGCCCCGCTGAGCGCCCTCCTCCCGCTCCTCCCGCCCCCTCTCCCCTCCCCAGCCTGGCTCGGAAACCCGCCGGGGCTGGGCGGCCGCGACTCCCGGCCACCCGCTCCCTCGCAGGACTCCGCGCGCTCCGCTCTAGTTCCTCCGCCTGTCCGACCCTAGCCCCTAAGTCCCAGCTTAGGAAAACTAGCCCGGGAGCTGCCTGGAAGGGCGAGGGCGGAAGGCGCGGGGGACGGCGGCCCGGCCCGGGGTTCCTGCCCCTGCCCCCTCCGGTCCCCAACAGGTAGCTCACAAACGGGCCGCGCGCGCTCTCGCTCTCCCTCCCTCGCTCTCTCGATCGCTCGCTCCGTCCCGGTTACCTGGGCGGGCTCCAGGATGGTGCCGCACGGGAGGGCTCCTTGTGCGCTGCGCCTCGAGAGTAAATGGCATTAAAGAAAAAGGGAAAGATACGAATAAAAAAATTTTCTTAAGGAAAGGGAGTCGATGCGAGGTCAATTAGCACAACCCCGAAAGCAAGGGAGCGGAGCCCCTCCACCCCCCGCGACGCCGAGGCCGGCGCAGCCCGTTAACTCTAGTCTGCGGGGGTGTCCCGCCTGGGGCGGGGGAGCGCTGACCCGCAGAAGTTTGCCGCTGGGGTGCCGGGAGGTGCGCGCAGAGCGGGTAGACTAGGGATTTCCCCCTTGAAACAAGTGAAGGCGATGGTTAGTGCTGTCAATCTTGGCAATCAGTGTGAGCGGCCATGTCGTAAGTATTCAAAGCATTTCCCGTCGTGCAACATCAGAAAGTGAGTGGCCAGGGCATTGATCTGAGCGAGGGAGAGGAGGCAGGGCTCCCCTCCCAGACAACACAGGCAAGATGAGACAAGAGGCGAGGGAGGCAGCGAGCCAGGCAGGGAAGCTGGGAGGGAGGGGGGAGGACGGGGGAAGAAGAAGGAGGGGAAGGCGGGAGGCAGAGGCAAGAGAGCAGGAGAAAGGGCAGAGATCGGCGTGAGCGGAGGTTGGAACTGTAGAAAGCGCCCGGGAAGAGAGACTGAAGCAACTTACTAGAAGGGAATTGGAGGGGGACAAAGCAGAGGGAGAGCTTGGGTCAGAGCGGAATGGTGACAAGTATAAGGTGCGAGAGGGGCTGAGGAGTAAAGGGCCCGAGGAGCGCTATTAGGACTGGAGCTGCTGGGAGGAGGAGTCAAGAGGAAGGCAAACTGAAGTGGGGGAAAGGTAGACAACTGGGGAGAAGGAAAGGACAAACTGGGAAAAAGAGAAGGTAAAGTGGGAGGGGGAAACGTAGGGGTGGTAGTTTGTGCTTTGAAAAAGTTATGTGACAGAGGAGGGATGGACTGAGGGTTAAGAAATACTGAGATACAGAACTGGACCACAGAAGTGAGTCATGAGAGATACAGAGAAAGGGGAAGGACGGGGGCTGAAGCAGACCAGAAGAAGGAAAGAAGGATGAATATTAGATGAATAATAAGGATGAAGGAAAATGAAAAATGAAGTGGTAGAAAGAGTAAAGAAAGAGGTGCAGGAGGCATAGATAATGAAAACACACCAGTTAGTAGGATCTCAGTAAATGGGAGAAGAGAAATGTATGTTAAAAGATGCAGAAGGGGAAACTGAAAAGGAAAAAAAGAAAAAGCAACTGATATAGGGGATTCTTAGCTTATGTAGCTGGCAGTGTTCTGGAGGCCATGTGGATTATGGAATTTATGAATGAAAATTATTATAAATAACAAGATGTACGAACTACCAAAGAAAAATGATTATACCTTTACAACAATAAACAAACAGTTCCACATGAATTATATGGATAAGTTTGTGTTATGTGGACTTGAGTGTGTGATATATGTGTACTATCTCAAACTCTGTATAGGAATATATTTGGAGAAACAATTTCAAGAGGGGTCGCTTAGAAGTTATACAAGATGAAAAGAATTTCAGTTACCTAGGACAGCATGTAAAACTCCAAAGTCAGATGTAGAAAATTATGTAAATAAGACTCCCAAAAATAAATTAGTGAAAGATTCCTTTGATGCATGTGTAGGATAGATAAAAGATTTGAAGGGTATAGAATGGCCTAAAGAAAAGCAAAGACCTGGAACTTTATCTCAGTGCAAAAAAAGCTGGGGGACTTAGAAGTGAGAAAATGATCATACGTTAAGGTAGTAGAGATACAGAGTATAAGAGACATGAGAAAACCAGCTTTGACAATAAGAGACACAGAGATAACTATAGGCAGTGTGTACGAGGGGAGGTTGACCTGCCTTAACCCAGGCTCAGAGAAAAAGACTAGATTTGAGAAACTGATGTCAGTGGAGACTCAAAAGTACATCAAGATTAAAAACTGGGAGAGAGGTTCTGACATACCAGCATAATCTGCAGAGGTATGTGGAAGGAGAGGCCCTTACTCTGTAGAAACTGATATGAGATGGCCACTTTGCGATACTTCATAAACAGACATGAAAGAAGATATGAACCAAGAGAGAGGGGTCAGAAATTTTGACTAGAAAATCCAGAATATTCATGGCAATCTAAAGTTGCCATTTGGGGGAAGACCTCCCACAGATAAAAGGTTAGGGGGAGAAGGCCTCATCTTTGTCACATTAACTTTTCGGAAGATGGGGAAAGTAAGCAAGCACGAAGATGGAACAAGCTAAGTGTCAGTCATACACTGGCTTCTTCAGGTATCCTTCATGTTTGGTTTCATATGGATTCCAGAGAAGGAAATAAGGGTGGGGGTGACCACCTCCAATTAGTGGGACATGAGAAAGAGCTAGATGCTTCTACCCCAATAAGAAATATGATACTTGAGTACTGGGAGTTAGGAGCTGCAAGTTAAAGTGACTTGATGACTGTAGCTGAGAGGAGAGCTAGTCCCCACCAAAACATTGTGTGTCCCCATTGCTCACAGCGATTTTCAGGACTGAAAGGTCTGCCTCTAGGCACGAGGTAGGCTAAGAGAATGCCTAACACCTTGCATGACAGCTCTTTCCACGCGTGCCCAAAACTGGCTTGCCCTTGACCTCCAAGACCCTAGGGGCAAACCCAGATGGTGTTTCCAGCTTAAACTGGGGTCAGTCTCTTCTGGGATTTGTTTTTTGTTTTTATTTGGTTTTGGTTTTTGTGAATAGTGTGGCCCATCGCTGGGATCCAGAGCTCTTGGGCCGCCTGCCCTGGAACTCAACCACAGGAGCCAATCTCTCCAAAAACTCCCAATCAAGTGACCTGTCCTAATGCTTGCAGAGTTAGGGCAAAGAGTAGAGGTGGTACTTTTAAGTCTCAAAGCCTGAATTCTCAGGCAGGAGCCACGGAGGAAGGTGAAACATCCGGGGAGGAAATGGTGGTGTTCCACTGGGTTCCTCAGAGTTGCTGCGACAAGTTTGGCTTTTCAAGTACCGGCGCGCATCGGTCTCTTTAAATCACATAGCACTCGGGAACCTGGGGGGTAAGACTGACCCTGCCGACGAGTTGCAGGCCACTGGCAGAAGGCAAAAAAAAAGTTAAAAGAAGAAAAAGGCGATATTATCGAGATTTCCCTGTCTCCAAGGCCCTAAGAATGAGCCACGATGTACTTCCCAGGAGGGAGCTACAGGATTCCTCTTTAGATTTTATCTAATAAGCTGATACCAAAGTAGAAAAATAAGGCAGAACCCGGGGCTGGTCACACTATTAATCCCCAAAGTGAGGGAAGTAAAGTTTGGGGTTTTCATGCCGCACTTCAGGCTGTGCACAGGGTGACACGTGGCCCTGGGGGGTGGCGGGGTGCCCTCGGGGGTTTTCCCTCTAGCTTCCCGCATGACCGTGCAGCGCAGGGGCTAGGTGATGAGCCCTACACTGGCCATCAGCGCGGGCCTCTCCACCTGGTCCGCACTGCCCTGCGGGCTCTGGAAAGTCCCGGAAGTAGCAGAGGACACCCAGGCTCCGCGGCCAGATTAAGGGCGCACAGGCTCATTTTCCGTGCGGGTTGGAACCCCGCACTGGCGCAAGAACCCCGGGCGAGAGCGAGGGGGAATAGGGCGCAGATAGGAACTTACTTACATGCCCGCAGCTGGCTGTCGCTGCCTCCGTGCTGTCCAGATGTCCCTGCGCACCGCGACCGACCGGCAAAGGCAACCAGGCTTTGCTAAGTTTGGCCTCGCACCTCCAGAGAAGAGGCGCGAACCCGCAAAGGGAAGGACTGTGCGGTTCCTAGAGAGGGGTCCCCCTGGACGTAGGCAGGGTAATGCAAGGACTTCGGCTCCTGAAGTTCACATTTAAAGCACCCACGCCCAAATCAGAACAACTGCTAAAAACCTCAAATGCTCGCTTCGAGTCTCCTTCCACCAGCCAAGCGGACAGTTCAGAGCTGCATGACTTCATCTTCAAATCCCTAACTTCTTTCGGGAAGGGCTGTCTAGCTACAGTATAGATAAGATCAATGTAAATGTCTTTACTTCCAAAATGCGGGCAGTGAGAACTTTTGCTGAAACGAAGAATTAGTGAGAGTATTTTTTTAAAAAAACACCAAAAGGGAAGAAAGTTGAAAACTTTAATGACAGCATGGAGAAAAGTTTTAGCCACTGGTTTCCTTAAACA
Source organism: Myotis myotis (assembly GCF_014108235.1). NCBI lineage: Eukaryota > Metazoa > Chordata > Mammalia > Chiroptera > Vespertilionidae > Myotis > Myotis myotis. The sequence continues at coordinate 52,590,781 of NW_023416314.1, forward strand.
GGGAGAACAAGCATGCCAACGCTCCATCGCACTTCATTTCAGTTTGGTGGAACCAAATAACCCGAGCTCCCCAATAACAGTGCCCTTGGGACTCTGCCTCAAGAGGTCGGAACTCGAGTTCCAGCAACAAAAGCCAAACACCAACTGCGAATAATTCTCTGCATCTAGAAGACGACATTTTTGCAAAAGGACCAGGCATTGTCCCTTGACTTTAAGTGTACAGAGAATAGCATTACATTTCACCTGAGCCTGCGCCTTATCCTGTTGGGAAGACCACAGAGGCAGCGACAGTCGCAGAGCAGCACCGTCACAAAGGAGGTGGGGGAAAGTGGTAAAAATGCATGAACTTTTTACAAAGGAAAATCAAGAGAAATAAAAAATAAGTTCTACAGATATGTCTTTCCTGGCTAAGGAAAGTTCATGTTAAATGTGTGTCTGCTGTCTAAGGCGCAAAGCCCAGGGTAGGGGAGTGCATGGCTGGAATCTGCATGCTGATAAGAGAAGGCTGATGTACTTACAGTGACAGAGGGCAGGCTGCGGGAGAAAAGCTGTTTGTGTTAGCCTGCGAGTTACCCAGGGCTGCAGTGAGAGCAGAAGGGAGGAGTGGGAGTGCCAGTCTGCGTACACCTTCACCGCGTCTCATTACATCTGCCAGCCTCTCTCTCCCTCTCTTTCATTTCCACATTCCCTTTGTTCCTGAAAAAAAAAAAAATCTACACGTCACATCAGAGTCCCCAGATGCAGTCTACACCAAAGAAAAAAATGAATAATTCAATCAAACTGTGCATAGTCTCTAAGGCAATAAATCTATTGCACTTAAAGAAACGAAGGGTAATTACCACCACGGAATTAGAATAAGGCCAAAGACCCGAGATGTCGTTGAGTCTCTGGGTAAACTAACTCCCCCATCAAATAAAGTTTCATTTATTGAATCCTTTTGACATCTCAAATGAAAAGTCAGGGAAAGATTTTTAACTTATTTTACCAGGATATTCACTTCTGTTTAAACACATTTTAGAAAAGGGTAAGAAGAAGGGGGGGGGGCTCCCAAGGGATTCAGCATAAGAGCGGGCACAGGCAGGAAACCAGACAATGTGTCCGAGGAGCCTGTCCGGGTCCATTTCTCCACCACCCCCACCCTCCACCCTACCCGCCCCTCTCCACCCCCCTCCACTGCTCTTTAATCAGCTGAGGATTGCCCTTCACTCGCACCCACCACCGCAGTTCCGCGCGAGGGAAACTGGAGTGTGAGAACTTACCTGCAACACCAAGACCCATGAGAAATCCCGCTGCCCTGCCACCAACACCCATGCCATCCCCATGCACCCTTCCAAAGTCCTGTAACCGTCTACTTCTTCCATCTGCCTAAGGGAAACTGTAAACGGGACCCCCCCCCCTTCCCCCAATTGAATGGAAGCTCTGTACTGTACCGACTTCTGGATTTGCCCTGGGTTTAGTTTAGGGAATGTCTGGAAAGAAAAAAAGGGGAGGAAGAAAAGGGCGGGGGGCAGCTCAAGCCTTGTCCAAGTTAGTCAGAAGGCTGTGTTAGGCAGGAAAGAGCCTACAGGAGAAACAGCTGGGATGCAGACGGGCTATGGAAATCTCAGTTCTAGGAACCGTGTCGTGCCCTTTCGTCCGGAGGTAAGAGTGTATGATTGTCGCACGTTTATTCTTTCGCTGTCTGTGTGTCTCTCTTCCCCAGCCCCGGTGACCCCACCCTCCCCCTCGGGTCAGCTAGCATGCACCCCCGGAGAAGGGCACAGCAAGAGGGCTCTATTTTCCAGGTCTCTCCACTTATCAATTGTGGGTGTCACTGAAACGCTATTAGCAAATCTTCCACCGCTGCCAGCAGCCACCAGACCCCGGCCCTCTGCTGGTTGCGCACTGGTCGCAGCATCTCGGGCTGCAGAGCGTCCGAAAACCCCAGCCCTTGGGGGGATGCCAGCCTGAGGGTTCAGGTGATGCGGGGGAGACGCGGCGTCCCAAAGGGTTCCGCTGACAGTATTCACCCCATCACCATCTCCCGCGCTTGGAGACACACACACACACACACACACACTGCCATTCTGACCGAACTCCTCATCTGAACTCAAGTCCCTTAACAGTCAATTCAGCCGGTTGGGGACCAGCGGGAAAACTAGGATGATACGTGGAGGAACTGCGAGGGTGCCAACCTGCGACTGGGCCGAGCTTTGTTTACGTGCCTAAGTCGCCACCTTGAGGTCGAGCGGAAGACTGCGCCTGGCTCCCGCCGCCGCGATGAACCCTGCTAACACCGGCCCCGCAGCCTCGGCGACTGCCGGGCACCGCTTTATAGGGAAGCAAAGCGGGGCGCCCCGCGAGCGGAAGGGGCCGCCAGGTACCGCCTACCCTCCAAGAACCGGACTGAGAAGAGTGAGGGCTGAAACAGCACACTCGCTGAAACCCATACCGGGAGCCTAGCGAAGGTGCACTCTCCCAGCAAAGTACAAAGCTTCGGACTAAAGAGTCTGTAGCTCTAGGGCAGGCGCTGCTGCCCCGAAACTTCAAGCAACAACTCCCAGGGCACTGGCGGAGGATGGAGGCAGCTTCCTAGCGGCTTGGCATCTGCTCCGTTCCTGGCCTAGGACCGAGCTCCCTTTTGCAGCGGCCTCAGCTCAGCACGGACTCCGCGCAGCACTCCCGGGGCTCCTCTCCCGCTAGCTCGCCACTCTCGCCACTCTCGGGGCAGGAGACAAAGGGACTCAGGGGCGCGGCCAGACCCGAAGTCACTAGCGATGGGATGGGGCGGGGGAGGGGGGTGGAGGGGTGGAGGGGGGTGGTCAGGGAGGTAAGCTCCCTGACGAGAACTGCGCTTAAGCGAGGGACGCCTTGGCAACTCCGCCGCCTGAACACTCTGTCTATAGTCGCCCATTTCTCAGGAAATCCGTCCTTCTGATGGTCTAACAATGGATTCGGTAAAATAATAATGATTGTTAATTATATCAGCGATTTTCAACTTTCCCACCCCTACCTCTATAGAAACACTTTTTCACACACCGTTCTTTTTGCATGCACGGCTTGCATCGTAAGGATACCAGGCTTAAGAATCCCCTAGCTAAAACCTGAAATAACTTGTGTTTGTTCTTTGTTGTGCCTGGACACTGCCTCCAAGGCTTGGGGAAGTCCACAAGGCCACTCCAAGTCCATCTTCCCCCGTGAATAGGGCCCCTTCACTCCGGAAAGAGTGCCTACTCAGTCATATCCCTGTTACTTGGGTGCACAGACATTGTTTAAAGGTAATGCTTTACAAAAGAAGAATTGTATTTATCTCAAGAAAAAGGACACTCAGAAACTATTTTGTGTAATCTGAGGCCATGAATCACCCCTTACTGACGCCAGCAGGGGTCTTTCAGTATTTTAGTCAGCATAATAATAATAACAAATAATGAAATAAATTAAAATTTAAAAAGAGAACCACAGCAACCCAGTGCTAATAATGGACAATAGTAATGTCTTTTCAAAGAGAAGCAACAGGCCCCCAAACCAGACCCTATTCCTCTGTTTGATGCCACAGCCTCGCACATTAACATTGGATTGCTCCTTCACTGATGTGGAAAGCTGAGTGTTATTGAATACAGTACTGAATTTTCCCAGGGAATCCCAATTATAGAAACACCTGTGTTAAGTAATGTTATTCTAATCCACTGTGAAAACCTAAGTATGTAATAGCCCTCAAATCATCTCATTTCTTAGTTGCAGTGGGGTGGGCCAACCTCATGGAAGAACATTAGACTCTACAATGCCCCCAAGAACCTTATCTGGGGGGGGGGGGGGTCTTGGTTTTACCAGACCGGACCCTGGCAGCTCATTTTCTCTTAAATGGAAGGATATACACATGAAGCTTAACATAACTGACAGAAACTAAGCCTGAGTAGAAACCTCATTTAAAGAAAATCAAATCAAAGGCCAATGACTATAAAACTGGAACACATGGCAAATGGCACATGTACAGTCAGGCACCAATTCCATGATCTTTACATCAAAATCCTAACAACCTGGGAGAAGTTCTCATTATTCTGAATATATACTTCACTTTGCTATAAATAGAATATCAATGGCCAAATACGATGAAATAAAACCATTGTGGTAGAAAACAGAAAATTATAAACCTATACCAATTCCCTCCAAAAATACACATCAGACTTAATATTTTAAAATGCCAGACCCTAATACTTTTGAAATGCTATCTGAAAGAAAATTATGTATTAATGAAATGATTGCTTTATAGCTTAAGGCTGCCAAAACTAATGCCACTAAAAGATCTAGATGAAAAGTGAAATGTTTATCACTCATCCAAATGTTTGTCTTACAGTGATATATAGAATTATATTTCTAAAAGTGATCTAGATAATTACATAGGTAAGCATGTTTATCGCAAAAACCACTGAAAGAAAAATATGATAGAGTTATAGGAAAATCCAACCACAAAAATAGACTTTATTCACTAAAATTCAAAGGATCTCATGGGATAGCATCCTTCTGAGATATCATGTTACCTTTTCACCATCAAGTAATATTGTTAAAGCATTTGCATTCTTTCATATGTGCTTCTCTGTGTTTAAAGAAACACTGCTTTCCAAATCTGAGGTTTATAATCCACTAAGATGATTACCATTTCATTCATTATACATTTTAGCCACACCTGAAACATTTGATAAATCATATAGATCCATTTCAGTGCCTAAAAAAGACAAGCAAGGGATACAAAAATAATGCTGTAAAACTGCTCACTGATAAATATCAAATAATAAAACAATAATTTACTAATATTACTAGTCTTTAAAAGTTTGATGATTTACCTCATAAATTTTATGCTTTATATATTGTGTTAACATTGTTTTAAAAATAGTTTGATTAAATTATCTACTTTTAAAATTTGTTACTTAAAATTTTTCTTCCAAATCTCAAATTGCTATTTTTAAAATTTCTAAATAGAGGATTTCTTTTGTTTGTATGTGTTTTTAAATATCACAGTTATGTTAAAGACTTTTGCTTGTTTCCCATCTTTTTTATTCACATATAAGTATTTACTGAGTGCCTAATACATGCAAAGCAAATAATTAAGTGTGTTAACTAGGGATCCATCTTTTACACTATTATGATTTAATAAATATTAATTAAAAACCTATTGCATATATACTGAAAATTAATATTTTAAAGTTATTGCAACAGATCTTTTTAATTTAGGATGCAATGTATTATTGCAAAAGCCTTCTTAATATATCACTGCCAGAAATAGTTCATTGACATTAATGACTTGATTACTGGAACAGAAAAAGCCTGAGGAAGTAAAGCATTTATTTCCTAAAAAATAAATATGGCAAAAGATTTAGAGTTTTAAATTAATTGTTTCTTTGCTAACAAATACCATTTTCCTTCATTGTACATTACAATAGGAAATATGTCTAAGAAAACTCTGAAAATGATTTAAAAAGGGACATTATGTCTAATTCTACATTTAATCATGCATCTTTTTTAGATATAATATAGCCTCTGTTGCTAATAATTTCAATTAATTACTACAAAGCAATGACCTCAAAATATCTATAAAAATATTATAATCCTAAAAGTAATATTTAGAAAATAAATGAGGACAGTATGTGTGTATTTCTAAATGATAAAAAATAATCTAAAGACATATACAACTTATTCTTCTTGATAGGATTAAGAGGACTCTAAAGAAGGATTTAAATCACCAGTTTTCCTAACAATTAGCAATGAAAAACAGATGTGTACAAAGCTGTTTCATACACTGTCTTAAAAGATGATAAGAGATGGTTTGTGGGTAGTAAGAAGGAAGAGCCAGTTAAATGTGTGCCGGGTGTATATTTAAAGAGCATTTTCATTGGCTTAGTTATTGTTAATAGTGAAAGAAAACATTTTGTGCTGCACATACTGTAAGACTGTGACTATAAAAAACTGCCATCATAAAGTCCTCAAAAATTCTTAAGATGTAATTTACAAAGATAATAATAACACGGAATTATTTCACTTCACTGAATGCTACCCATTTGCATACCAGGACTGTGTACAATACAATCATAATGCACATTCATAATAACAAGGACTTCTAACACTGTAACAACAGCATAAGATCTGTGTATTAGACAATCTATTCTACCAAGTTTACTTATTTGGTGTGAGCTAGCCAGGTGTTAACTGTCTATACAATTGAAGACCAACCACATTAACTACTAAATTACCATTGTGAGAAAATATAATGATAAAATTGCAAATCATGTGACCCTGCGAGGAAATAACAGTATTATCTAGTAGTACCTATCTAGTATTATATTGGAAAATGTCAAATAAATATTTTTAAAGTTGTATTTCACCGGCCTATACTACAAAAGAAACCACTTAAAAACATAACTTATGTTTAATTATTTTTGATGTTATTATTTCTTGAACCATAAATCATGCTAGGCATTTTTAAAATGTTTAATTATTAAATATTAGTTTGGATGCTTTTATTTTCTGAAAATGAATCTAATAATGAATCTTCATGAAGCATTTATCTCCTGCCTACCTTTTATTAACTATGTATTGTTGTCCACTACAGATACTAGACAAATTCTTATTTTGTTTATTGTCATGTTTCTTGTCCTTAGTCAGCAGAAAATATATCCTAGTAAGAAACAGAAATGCAGTATTTATATTGCCCAGGTGAATTATTTTCTAAATTTACTCCTGATATTTTTATATTAGTCAAAATAGAAAAGATATTTTTGAAACAAAGAGAAGAGAAAGGCACAATATTGCAACAAGTACAATATGTAACAGTACCTAGATTGGCACAAACTGAACAAAAACATCTAATTAGGAAAAATTCCTGAATATATTAAAAAATTTACATTTTTTACATTTTTTAAATTAAAATTGTGTTTAATATGAAAAATGCAACAGAAGATAATTACTTGTCCTTAAAATTTTATTAAATATTCAATAATGCATAGGCACTTATTTATGTGAATATTATTATTGAAATTGAACATATTTTACTATGAAGCTTCAATTATCTCCCAGATTATAACAAAGTATGAAAAATATTCAAGTAGTTGACTTCATTCGATTAAAAACGTTTTTAAAATATATGATTATTTTCATGAACATTACAATTTATATTAGGAGCATGACACTAAAATACAAGGAACTGCCTCAAACCAGTTACATTTTGGTCCTTGTCATTATGTTAGTTAGAAGATTGTTCAAATCAACAGACTTCTATTACCCTACCCTTACAACCCAAGTTTAATATATTATATAAGAAGGAGAAATCTATAAAATGACTTCAGTTTTCAAAATCAACACCAATAGGAAGTCTCTTATACATTTTAAGTTTTATGAGTGAGATTACAATGTTTTTGCCCCCGTTCTCTTTTTAAAATAATTTTTAAAATAACATTTTATCCATTAATGTTTAAGAAATAATTTTGCAAAGTCAATAAGTGATTTAATTTTATCACTGATATTTTCTTATGAACATACATTATCTATTTGGATGTGATGATAAAAATTGCAAGGACTTCCTGGGTGACAGGAAGTAGAATATACTATAATCGTCAGCTGTGGAAAACTCTTTAAGTAAAAGGTGTACTCAAGGTTTTCACCAAAATCAAATAATTATATTTAATATCAACATAACTGTGTGTAAGGGATAATCCAATATAGTTGTTTTACTTTTTACTTTTAATCCTTTAACCCAGAATTTTAGCAATTTTGTAACTTTTCCAAATATAGAAATGTAAAAATTAAGTACCAACACACCTTTCCTGAAATAAGGCCACATAGATCTAATCTGGGAGTCTATGTATAGGATGTGCTTATTTTATTTAAATTCATTAACCTTTTTGCCATAATTTTATTTGAGCCACTTTAGGTATGACTATCACAATTTTGTAGACTTGTTCTTATTTTTAATATAATTCCCACTGTTTTATAAATTACTTCTACATAATTATTAAAAATACTATTTGCCTTTTATCATTTGACAAATCTGAGCACCTGAAATGTGAACTTCTTCATTCTGCTTTCATCTGTGTGCCTATATTTGGAAAAGCATGCAATCTAATTTCTTTCTATTTGTAATTAGTATTTCACAAACAAGGTTTACATAAAACAGCTAATATTCTACTGCTCTATAGTTACACAATGAGTACTCATATGCTACTTATAACTATTTTTGTGGCATCCTTAAGTAAATTAAAAATCCTACAATGAGCTAGGAGCAGTTTATCCAAATAATATCCAAATGTGCAACACATGGGTGCTAAGATCTAAGCTAGGTAAAAAGAATTGTGATATCTGGATTCCATGCGCATACAGTTCACAAACACCACATCATTCTAATAGATGCATTAAAAAATGCATCAGTCACATGAAAATGAAGGGTCATTCAAATGCCACAAAACACAGTACACAAGTAGTACGAGTATCATCTTAGTTTTCCAGAGGGTATAGTGTTGTACATTAAGATGATTTAGAGTATCAGATTGTCTTAATATTACAATTTTGTTTCTCATTGACTATGTATACAAGTGACTAGCATATAGTTTAATAATCAGCTTCTAAAATAATTTATAGAAATCTATCAACTGCAGAATTTATTTCTGATTGCCAAGTTTATAGTACCCTTAACACACCTATCAATAACCCTGCATTTTAAGTTATTTCTACCTCCTAAGTACTACTTCTACATTTACTATTGAGAAAATTAAAGCATCTTATAGCAGACATCCTAAGAATGCCTATACACAGAGATTCCCATGAAATTCAATCAGAATAAAGAAATCTTGATATACTTTTAAAGCTAGTGTGATTTATGTCATTGATTTTTTTTTTCTTTTTGTCCAGGATCTGATTTCTTTTAGGCCTTAAGAATATACATATCTTCACTTATTTATGAAAATCACTGTAAGTATTTCTTTTGCTATTTAACTGCATATTTCTGACTAATGTGCTTAGTATATTTTAAGCTTTGTACATAAACTGCTTTTTAATTTAAAATGTTTTTTTTTTAATTTTAGACATTATCTATTGTCTTCTTGTTTTGGCAGGGGAGTATTTAATTCTTAAATATCATCTCTCCCATCCTCCCAATATAATCACATAACAACTCTTGTCTAAATCAAGTCAATGCTTACATTATCACACAAAGTAAATTTTGTTCATAGCTGAGCCAAGTAGTTTACTACAAATACATGTCATTTCTTTTATAACATTTTTGTTTCTTCCTATTAAACCACAGTTTATAATAATTTACTTAGTTTTTATGGACTTATTATAACTTTTTTCATGTTTTTGCCTATCAGTATTATTTTTCAAATTGTCAAATATATAATAAAATTTTTTTCTTGGAAACTGTAAAGGTTAATTTTATGTGTTGGCTTCACTAGAACAACATGCCCAGGTACCTGGGTAAAACATTATTCTGGATGTTTCTGGTGTTTTTGGATAAGCTCAGCCAGTGTGGCTCAGTGTTTGAGCGCTGACCTATGAACCAGGTCACAGTTCAATTCTGGTTGGGGCACATGTTCGGTTGTGGGCTCAGTCCCCAGTAGAGGGAATGCGGGAGGCAGCCAATCAATTATTCTCTCTCATCAGTGATGCTTTTCTCCCTCTCTCTTCCTCTCTAAAAATCAATTAAAATATATTTTTTAAAAGATTAACATTTAAATTGGTGGACTTCAAGTAAAGCAAATTACCCTCCATAATGAAGACCTGAATAGAACAAAAGGACCAACTCTCCTCAGAGTAAGGGAGGATTCTCCAGCAGACAGCCTTCAGATTTGAACTGGAACATCAGCCATTCTGAGTCTCCAACCTGCTGGCCGACTCTGCAGATCTTTGGACTTGTGAGTGTCCACAATCTCATGAGCTAATTCCTTACAATAAATCTCTTTCTGTATATATACACATCCCATTGGTTCTGTTTCTCTGGTGAACCCTAATATAGAAACCCTGTCTTTCCTCTCAAATTCTAATTGATTGCTCTCTATGCCTTTACATAATAGTCATCCTGGTATTTGCCTTTATGCTTGCTTGTGTTGGATTCCATCTTTCTCTTTTTTTGTTTTACTTAACTCATTTTATTGGAGCACATTCTCTCTAATAACTTCTTTAACAAAAAGGATGCATAAGAAGCCCAGCTGGTGTGGCTCAGTGGTTGAGCATCAACCCAGGCACCAATAGGTTACCAGTTTGATGGGTTTAGGGCTTGATCCCCAGTAGGGGGCGTGCAGGAGGCAACTGATCAATGGTGCTTCTCTCTCATCTAGGTTTCTATGTCTCTATCCTTCTACCTTCCTCTCTAAAGATCAAAAAAGGGGAAAACAATTTTTAAAGGATGCATAAGTAAATTTTAGTTGTTGCATATCTGAAAATTTATCTCTCTCATGATATTCACTTGATAGTTTGGGTATAGAATTCTAGGTTGAAATCATTTCCCTTCAAAAATTTTTGAGCATTATTTCATTGTATTCATGAAATTCATGCAATAGGGGCTTGGTCCCTGCCACCGCTGCTGCGGTGGCTGCCTCTGCCTCAGCCCCCACCACCGTGGCTTCATCCAGAAGGTCGTCCAGAAGGACGTCCAAAAGGATGTCCGTTCTAATTAGCATATTATGCTTTTATTATTATAGACATGAATATTGAATATATATACATATATATTATATATTTGTTAGAAAAATGAGATTATGCCATTCACATTATTTGTTACTAGAGCCCGGTGCACAAAATTTGTGCACTCAGGGGGGGTCCCTCAGCCCGGCCTGTGCCCTCTCACAGTCCAGGAGCCCTCAGGGGAGCTCCAGGGAGCGGGCCTAAGCCGGCAGTTGGACATCCTTAGCACTGCCGTGGAGGTGGCAGAGGCTTCCACCACCACTGCTGTGTTTGCCAGCCATGAGACTGGCTTCTGGATGAGTGGTGCTCCCCCTTTGGGAGCGCACTGACCACCAGGGGGCAGCTTCTGCATTGAGCATCTGCCCTCTGGTGGTCAGGGCAAGTCATAGCGACTGGTTGTTCCTTGATTCAGTCAATTTGCATATTAGCCTTTTATTATATAGGATTTGCTTTCATAACACTACATAGACATGCCTTTAAATTTAGATAAAATGCATTACAGTAATAGCCTCATATGTAATAGCCGGGTATTCTATAATAATTTATAACACTATTCCTATTAATGTTCATTCAAAGTATATGCAATTTTTTATTTACCATAAAAATGCTGCAATAATTAACCGTTATTATTGTTCCTTTTTTTGCTAAGTGTGATTTCCAAAAGTGAACTCTGGGTATTTCAAAATGGCTGCAGAGTAGGTGGAAGCTACACCCTCCTGCTCCTGGCCCTAAACCAGATTTACAGCTAAATTATAAAGCAATCAACCTGAATAACGAATCTGAAGGCTAGCTGAACTGAAATACAATAACCAGAGATTAACTGAAGAAGCCATATAGAGACTGGTAAGGCTAGTCCCTGCACTCAGGTGGGATGGCAGCTGAAAGCTGGAGGGATATCACAACTACAAAACCCCTCCCCCAAAGAGCATGGGGCCTCAACTCCATGCAGCGATCTCCAACCCAGAGCAACAGAGCTGGAAAAAGGAGTCTTGTAGCATCTGGTGGGTCCAGACCTCACCTTACCAGACACAAGCATTCCTATTATTACAGCATCAACCTGGGGAGTGCAAGATCCTGACTCTGGCTGCTGATGAAGCCACACTGCCACACTCAGGTCCTGCTGAGGGGTCTGCTGGCTACACCCAGCAGTAACTTTAAGGGGCCTCTTTTTTCTGAGGAGGCTTTTGGCAGAGACCCAGACAGTGATTAAACTGTGCGTCTTGGAAAAGAGGGCTAGTCTCCCCCACCTTGAGTGTACAGCTAGCAACCCTCCCCCGGCCTGTTGAATCACTTAGTTGACCCCATCCTGCTGAGTTCAGCGGCACAGGGGGACCAGAGTGCTGGTGAGATTTTCAGACTGTCTCTCCCAGGGAAACTTTTGTTCAGGAACCAGATGGGGTGAGTGCTGAGCTGTGTGGCTATGTTGCAAGGAGGCAAATCTAATCTCCCTGAGAGTTCAACCTGTGCTCCCCAGGAAGAAGTGCCTGCCCCACTCCTATAAGCTTGTGGGCACCACCCCCAACAGGAGACTGTTTAGGTCAGCCCTGCCAAGTCTCCATCCCACCCTCCCGAGCTCAGTTATGTGGGGGGCAGGGAATGGCTCAGAACTGGGACAAAGTGTGAGACCCTTGGAGGCTATTGTCTGGGACCAGGATGAAGTGCTTAGTCCCCTACTGCTAGATGGGCCAGTATCATCTCCAATGGGAGACTCTTTTGATCTATCTATCCATCCCCTGAGCTTAGGGCAGCTGAGCTTGCAAATGGGCTTTGTATATGGTGATTAGTGGCATGCCTTTAAAATTTAGCCAGGCCCTAGCTCAGTGGTTCTCAACCTTCCTAATGCTACGACCCTTTAATACAGTTCCTCATGTTGTGGTGACCCCCAACCATAAAATTATTTTCATTGCTACTTCATAACTGTAATTTTACTACTGTTATGAATCGTAATGTAAATATCTGATATGCAGGATGTATTTTCATTGTTCTCAACCCACCTAGCTAGTATGGGTCAGCAGATAGTGTCAGCCTGTGGACTGAAGAATCCCCAGGTTTATTCTGGTCAAGGACACATGCCCAGGTTGCAGGCTCGATGGCATATAGGAGGCAGCCAATCATTTACAACTCTACCTTAGTCCTCACTTTCTACTTGCACAAAGCTTAAACATCAGCCAGAGGTGAGAGCTTAGGCCCTTTTTGGGTCTTTTCTGAAAATGTGCTCAGCCTTATACTAGTACATGTACTTGTCCTTCTAGATTCCCAGGAATATTTGTGGTAGATGGGTAAATGGCAAAAACAAAGGATTGATCAACAGAACAGTATTGTCTGAGAATTGTTTCTGCAAACTATATAATTTATTATCTAGTCAAAGTTCAGGGGAAGATAGCAAAGAGAAAGGAAAAGAGGCAAACGTAGAAAGCAATGGAGAAACTGGGGGTGCTCAGTCATGTTTGTTTTTAGACCTTTTATAAAGGGAAGCAAATTAAAGGATATTACAGATACCTTTCTTATATTAATGAGAAGTCATAGTCAAGAGAGAGGCAACTAAAATGAAACAAAGAAAAATGTAATTTTATTCTTGATCTGATTATATAAAAATAAAATTTTTAAATAAAAAAGCATAAAGAAGGGAAAAAACCCCATCACCCAAGATAACCACTATTAACCTTTTGTATTAAATCTCTCTGGTTTTTCTATACATTTGTAACCCAGATACACCTAGTTGGCTCTGGAGCCTAGAAAACATTTCCCCATTTACTTCCCTCTTCAAATTCATTTTCATCCTCCCTTTCTCTCTCTCTCTCTCTCTCTCTCTCTCTCTCTCTCTCTCTCTCAGAACTTTAGTGATCAAGTAGACTTCACTTAACACTTTTTGATAGGCTTTCTCCACAGCTAACAAATTTAGAATCTGCCTTAGTCAGTTTTGTTCTCCCAAACTCCTCCTCAGAGCAGCCCACCCCAACCTCCTATGTGGCTCCCCTTTCCTGGCTGTGCTTCCACTCCTCCCTCTCTGTAGAGCACTTCTCTAGCTCCCGCATTCAAACTTAATACACACACACACACACACACACACACACACATCCATTATGGAGATTACCAACTTTGAAATTGAATATCCAGCTTGGAGTCTTAAACCTCACAGGACTCTCCCCATAATGTTTTGGTAAATATTTTCTTCATATCATTACATATATATAGTCATGCATATATGTACTTTTTTCTTTTACAAAATTAGTTTTATCCTATTCTAACATTTTGTATCCTACTTTTACAGTCCATAGTGAGCATTTTTATTTAATTATAAATTCTTTATAAACACTATTTTATAGCTACATAAAACTCCATCATACAATAAGCCATGATGTTATGCATTAGGTTGAATCATATGAAATCAATGTTTTTGTATGTCCATAATAGTCAAATATCAGCATTTGCATATAATTCAATCTAATAACTATTCCCTTACTATTGGGCATTTAGTGTGTTTTCCATTTTCCCCATAATAATTAGTGCTACAATGAGTATCTTTGTACATAAATCTTTGTTATCTCTGGCTAATATTTTAAGCCCTATTCCTAGATGTGAGATTAAACTAGGTCAAATTGTATAAAGGATAATTTTAAATAACTACTTTCCATAAAGCTTGTACCAATTCCCTGGTAATTCAGAAATATCTCCATCTTACTATAACCTGGACAGAATTATTGTTACTAAAAACTTGAGACTCAATAAATAGTCTTTTATTATTATTTATCTTTGCAATTTTTCATTTTTATTCACTAATTACAGTTGTGTGTGTAATTCTTCTAATGATGTCCTAGGGCCAGTTCTCCAATTAGTATTATTGCCTAAATAAGAATTCTAATCCTTTATCATTTCTGCTACAAATACTTTATCACAAGTTGACATTTATATTTTAATTTAAGGATTTTTTTGGTGTACAGAAGCTTTAACTTTTAATGTAATCTATTCAATCCCAACTATCTGGCACCTGGGACCCAAGTTTCCCTTTGGCCACCAGCAGGCACTCAGGACCCGGGCTTCCCTCTGGCCGCCGGCAGGCACCAGGGACCTGGGCTTCCCTTGCAGCACCAGCTTCATCCAGAAGGTCATCCAGAAGGACATCCGGTCTAATTAGCATATTATGCTTTTATTATTATAGATAGTCCCTTAAGGCCAGAGTCAATGAGGCCTTCCTTTATCACATTTACTTAAACATAATAAAAATTGTCTTTATTCTAAAACTGTACCCCCAAAGGTAAACATAATGGTTCATAATATCAAAACAGATAAACAAATATGAGTATATCTATAAATTCCCTCATCACTAAAAAATAAAAAAAAAATGTCTATGTTCTAATAGTAGAGCAGAAGTATTGGTTCCATATATTATGAGAAAGACAGTAACAATTCAATGAAGATACTGACATTGTCCTCCAACTCAAGTATTATTAAGTTCATGGTCATGGTATAAGTCTCAGTATTTATTTCAGGATACATTTTGGTCCTAAAAATATAAGTTCATGTAACTTTCTATGCTAGAAAAAGTAATTAATTGTCCTAGCTGAGCATTACTCTTTATTTTTTCCCAAACCAAGTACCTAACTTGTTTTCAACATGAGTAACTTGTTTTCAACCTCTTTCTAACACAACAGATGATTTCTACCTTTGAGAACCATTAATCAGTCCCCCAAAATCTCTGTCTATTCAGTTTTGTCAAACTTCAAAAATGAGGATTTAGTAAGGCCATGATTTCTGTACTGTAGGAAAAATAAAATGCATGCTAAAACTAGGATACTTTACAACCTCATAAAAGTACATATATATTATTTACAACAAAGTTTAATTCTTTACATAATTGTATTATATATTTACTATGTAAAAAGTCTTATTATTTATGTTGCCTTATATAATTGACAAGGAGTAACTGAGAATGGCATGGATGAACCTACAAAATATAGTTCATCTACCACTTTAAAGTCAAAGAGCTTCCCCAAAAGCAGCCATTTCTCTCTATATACACTGAGTGGCCAGATTATTATGACCAACCCATCAGTACTTCGTTGGGCCATCTTTTGCCTTCAATACTGCAGCAATTCTTCTTGGCATTGACTCCATGAGATGTTGAAAGGTCATGCGAGGAATCTGACACCTTGACACCATGCCTGATGAATAGCACTGTTAAGTTCTGTGAGATTTGATGGTTGTGGAACCAGCTGCCTAATGGCTCTTTTAACTTTGTCCCACAAATGCTCAATTGGGTTGAGATCTGGTGATTGTGGGGGCCACCTAATCAAAGCAAAGTCTCCCTCATGTTCTTGAAACCACTCCTGCACAATACGAGCACCGTGGCATGGCGCATTGTCTTGTTGGAAGAAGCCATCTCCATTGGGATACGCCATCAACATGATAGGATGAACTTGGTCAGCAAAGATACTTAGGTATGTTGTGCTATTCAGATGTTGTTCCACAAATCATGCCAGGAACACATGCCCCAAACCATAACACTGCCCCCACCAGCTTGAAGGGTTGTACTCATGCATGTGGGGTACATGCTTTCATGCTGTTTCCGCCAAATTCTCACTCTGCCATCTGCATGATGCAACTGGAAGCGTGATTCATCAGAACACATGACTTTTTTCCAATGCTCGACTGTCCAATCCTTGTGTTCCTGTGTGAACTGGAGACGTTTTGTCTTGGTAACTGCAGACAGCAAAGGTGTTCGAACAGGCCTTTGGCTTCCATATCCCATACGATGCAGTGTACGGCTAATTTGCCTACAAATGTCAAGTGGTCATAATAATCTGGCCACTCAGTGTAATTCACCAAGAAAATAATCTTTAAAGTATATTCTCTGAGGATTTTATCAGAGATAAAAAGAAAACTTTCATCAATATTATTTCCACAGATCCCATGCACTATTGTATAGAGATAGGTTAAACAAAGGTGAATTCTGCATTGTACACTTACCAAATCTAGAAATGAAGATAAAATTCTATCCAACACAAAAATAAGCAAAATTTACTTTATCCCAGCCAAAGTTGCTCAGTTGGTTGAAAATTGTCCTGTGCATTGAGTGGTTGCTGGTTTGATTCAAGTCAGGGCACATGCCTGGGTTGTAGGTCCAATCCCCTATAGGGGCAAATATGGAAGGCAACCAATCAATCTCTCTCTCTCTCTCTCTCTCTCTCTCTCTCTCTCTCTCTCTCTCTCTCTCCGTCTCTCCCTTCCTCCCTCTAAGCATGTCGTCTGGTAAGGATTTTAAAAATAAATAAATGAATTTAAAAAATTTTTAGCCCAGCTAACATGGCTCAGTGGTTGGGCATCGACCTATGAACAAAGAGGTCATGGTTCAATTCCTGGTCAGGATACATACCTGAGTTGTGGGTTCAGTCCCCAATGTGGGGTGTGCAGGAGGCAGCCCATCAATGATTCTCTCTCGTCATTGATGTTTCTTTCTCTCTCTCCCTTCTTCTCTGAAATCAATAAAAATATATTTTTAAAAATATGTGTTCCTTCATGAAGACATTTTGTATATTTTATATATATTTAAAACTGCTTTAAATCTTAAGACCTGCCTAGCTAGTTTGGCTCAGTGGATAGAGCCTCAGCCTGCAGACTGAAGGGTCCCAGGTTCAATTCCAGTCAAGGGCATGTGCTTGAGTTGCAGGCTCAATGCTCAGTAGGGGGCGTGGAGGAGGCAGCCAATCAATGATTATCTTTCATCACTGATGTTTCTATCTCTCTCTCCCTCTCCATTCCTCTCTGAAATCAATAAAGATATTTTTTAAATAAATAAATCAATCATAGGACCTGGTAATCTAATAAGTCTCCTAGGTAGCAAAACTAAAATGTAAAAGTAATATAGTAGAATAAAATGTAGAGAAACACATCTGAGTGGAGTACATAAAAATCTGAAATAATATTTCCAACCCCAAAGTAAATCACTAGGCATTTTAATTTCATTTTAATTTATATATTGGATAAGAGCTTTAGAGAGACACAGGATATTATTATTATTTCCACCATTATTCTCCAAGAGACAGATTTAGCCCCTTCAATTAGCTTGTGAGTCTACTGTTCTAAGAACACATGATATCTGAATGCTATTTGGGAAGCACTGGGTCTCTGAGGTGATATTTAGAAAGAAGTAATAGATATTTAGAATGCAACAATAACTACACAGTCTTTTAGTTTTACTTTTCTGGTTTACTATTTATTGTTTTAATGCTTAAGAAGGGAATACTTTAGACGTTACCACTGATTACAAATACTAGTAAAAATGTATGTCAATCTACCTACTTAAAATCTAAATGTAACCTACTAATCACAAATGGTGGTTAGACAAATCATAATGACCAGATCTTTATTTCACCCTTTAGTTCTAGTATCAGTTCTGCCACTAATTAGATGGTTATATATGTAATCTTGGATGAGTCATCTAACCTCTATGAGCTTTAACTTCCTAATATGTAAAATGAAGATGTTGGACCAGATTATTTAAAATGACCTTCTATTCATAAATATGATAATCTTATAACTATACTCCATTCACTTATCAAACATTCACTGAACATCAATTATTTTCTAGGCACCAGGTTAAATGTTGACTATCAAAAATCAATTATACTTTTATTGAAGATTTATATGACAGGCACCTTAATAAATGTTTTACATATACTTTCTCATTTATTTTAATCTCCACAATAGTCTTAGGAGATAGATGTTACTATGCCCTATTTTACGGCCAAAAAAAAAAAAGAGAGAGAGAGAGATCTAGAGGGTTTAAATAATAACTACTTAGTATAAGAGCCAAGATTCACACTCATGAATCTCTGGATCCCAATTCCATGTTTAACCAGAACATTATGCTGCCACCAAGCAGCTGATGACCCAATATTTCTCAAAATGCAGTGCTCAAATCACCTGCATTGGAATTACTCAGGGTGCTTATTTAGAATGCAGATACTCAGGCTCTATTCAAGTTCTATCAATATCAATTGTCCCTGGAGTGGAACCTCTATTTTAAACAAGTGATTCTGCTCAGATGATTCTTTTTTTAAAATATATTTTATTGATTTTTTTACAGAGAGGAAGGGAGAGGGATAGAGAGTTAGAAACATCAATAAGAGAGAAACACCGATCAGTTGCCTCCTGCACACCCCCTACTGGGGATGTGCCCGTAACCAAGATACATGCCCTTGACTGGAATTGAACCTGGGAAACTTCAGTCTGCAGACCGACACTCTATCCACTGAGCCAAACTGGTTAGGGCCAGATGATTCTTATACATAATAATTCTGAAACTTAGTATCATATATATATATATATCCTATCTAATAAAAGAGAAACGTGGTAATTAGCCGTACCTCCGCTACCCTTCCCATTGGCTAATCAAGGCGATATGCAAATTAACTTCAGGCTAAGATGGCGGCCGGCAGCCAGGCAGCTTGAAGCAAACATGAGGCTTGCTTGCTTCAGTGACGGAGGACTCCAACGTTCCCCGCCTGCCGCTGCCAGCCTCTGAGCTTGCAGTTTGAAACATTGTTATAAATATAGAAGCTAAACAAAACCCCAGAAACCTGCTTTCAGCCAGCCGGGATCTCAGAGCTGGAGTTGAAACAGTGTTTCGATTATAGAACCCAAACAAACCAGATACCTGCTTTCAGCAGACCAGGCCTGAGCCAAGCCTCAGAGCTAAAGCTGGCCCAGAATAAAAAAGAAGAAAAAAAGGAGCGGTTGGGAGCTTCAGTCACCCGCCAGCCTGAAAACAGCCCTCAGCCCCTCACCCAGACTGGCCAGGCACCCCAGTGGGGACCCCCACCATGAAGGGTGTGTGACCAGCTGCAAACAGTCATCATCCCCTCATCTAGGCTGGCCAGGCACCCCAGTGGGGACCCCCACCCTGAAGGGTGTGTGACCAGCTGCAAACACCCATCATCCCCTCATCCAGGCTGGCCAGGCACCCAAGCAGGACCCCCACCCTGATCCAGGACACCCTTTAGGGCAAACCAGCTGGCCCCCACCGTGCACCAGGCCTCTATCCTATATAATAAAAGGGTAATATGCCTCCCAGCACTGGGATCAGCGGAGCCACGAGGCCTCCCAGCACCGGGATCAGCGTGACAGGGGGCAGCGCCCAAACCCCCTGATCACCCTGCGGCTCTGTGTGTGACAGGGGGCGGGGCCACAACCTCCCTATCCGCCCTGCTCTGTTCGAGACAGGGGAAGGCACCCCAACCCCCTGATCAGCCCTGCTCTGTGCCTGATAGCAGGGAGCTCCCCAACCCCCTGATCGCCCTGTGGCTCTGTGTATGACAGGGTGCGGCGCCCCAACCCCCTGATCGGCCCTGCTCTGTGTGTGACAGGGTGCGGTGCCCCAACCCCCCGCCACGGGCCCTGCTCTGTGTGTGACGGGGTAGAGCCATAACCTTCCCATTGGCCCTGCCCTGAGTGTGACAGTGGCGGCGCCCCAACCCCCTGATCCGCCCTGCTCTGTGTGTGACAGGGGCGGTGCCCCAACTCCCCTATCGGCCCTACTCTGTGAGTGACAGGGGGGAGCTCCTCAACCCCCTGATTGGCCCTGCTCTGTGCGTGACAGGGGGGAGCTCCCCAACCCCCTGATGGGCCCTGCTCTGTGCGTGACAGGGTACGGAGCCCTAACCCCCCTGATGGGCCCTGCTCTGTGAGTGACAGGGGGCAGCACCCCAACCCCGATTGGCCCTGCTCTGTGCGTGACAGGGAGTGGCGCCGCAACCTCCCCATCGACCCTGCCTTGAGTGTGACAGGGGGCAGTGCCCCAACCCTCCAATTGGCCCTACCCTGAGCGTGACTGAGGGTGGCATCGCAACCTCCCTATCCGCCCTGCTCTGTGCA
Organism: Myotis myotis; assembly: GCF_014108235.1. Taxonomy (NCBI): domain Eukaryota; kingdom Metazoa; phylum Chordata; class Mammalia; order Chiroptera; family Vespertilionidae; genus Myotis; species Myotis myotis. The sequence continues at coordinate 52,611,298 of NW_023416314.1, forward strand.
TGACAGGGGTGGTGCCCCAACTCCCCAATCGGCCTTGCTCTGAGCCCGACCAGGGGCTGCACCTAGGGATTGGGTCTGCCCTCTGCCACCCGGGAGCAGGCCTAAGCCAGCAGGTTGTTATCTCCCGAGGGGTCCCAGGCTGCGAGAGGGCACAGGCCGGGCTGAGGGACCTCCCCTCCCCCCTGAGTGCACAAATTTTTGTGCACCGAGCCTCTAGTATATATATAAAAGCCTAAACGACCGTTACTACCAGTCAAACGAACGACCAGTCGACTGGTCGCTATGATGTGATGAGGGCGGCAGCAGATGGAGAGCTACAGGAGAGCGGCAGAGACCTACTGGCGCACGGATTCATGTGCAGGGCTACTAGTGGAGTATAAAATAAAAAGTAAAAGCCCCCACTTCTTTTCTTCATCTCCCAATTCCACTTCTCAGAGTGCTGCTATTAAAAGTTGTATATGTATCTGTATAGATTTTCTACACATATACACTGCATTTGGAAAATGAAGAAGACAAAATCATACATGTTAGGAAGGTGAAGAATCAGCACTCCTCCTCTTCTGACTGAGATATTCAAAGGAGTGTGTATACCGCAACAATCCCAAAAAATTCAGACACCACCATAATATCAATGCAGTTCACAAAAAAGCACAACTTTGAAAATGGAATGAGCAGACTGCTATTTCTCTTTCTCTGGTTGCAGAATTATTCGACTAATTTAGGACAGGATAGTAAATACTTCTGATTCTTAATACCAACATTTCAGAGAGCTGAAAGGAGAGGAAATAAAGTTGAATGTCCTTAAAGAACTGGTACATAGTGAAAACACACTGTCAAGAATGGTTCTGATAATTCTACTCAGAACCTAAAGACTCAAGTATCTTTTATTGGCCTATAGAAGTAAAGCATCAACTTACCATGAGTCAATATAGTAAAGCAATGTTTTTCAAAGTGCAGTCTGCAGACCACTTACTTGCATCAAATCATTCAGCATACTTATAAAAAAGATACACCTCTAAATCTGGGGGGAGGGGGGAGCCCAGGACTCTATCCTATAAAACATACCCTAGGAGGCACTGACCAGGTAGCTCAGTGGGTTAGAGTGTCATCCTGATACTCCAAGGCTGCCGACTCGATCCCTGATCAGGGCACATACAAGGAGCAACCAATGAATCCATAAATAAGTGGAACAATAAATCTATGTTTCCCTCTCCCTCCTTCTCTAAAATAAGTAAATAATATTTTTAAATGAATGAAATATACCCTAGGAGATCATTAAGCTTCCTAAAAGACTGAAAAGAAATTCTTTAAGGTAAATAGAAAATAGTAGGGGTCAAGCAAATGCTACATATACATATAGTCCTTTGAATGTTTAGAGCAGAAAAAAATTCTCTACTTTCTGCTTACCATTTGAATTCCTCCCTCTTCCACAGGACCAAACTAATCAATAAAATATTATTTTATAGTTTCTTTCTAGTACGTCATAAATCAATGCCTTTCTATTCCTACTGCTTTAGGCCAAGTCCTTGTCATCTGAAACTTGGATTACTTTTTCTTTTATAGTAATGTTTTCTCTTCCAAGTCATTCTGTATACTGAATTAATGTTAATAAAACCCTATTTTTCCCTTATCTTTCCTTTGTACAAAAGTATTCAATAGCAACCAAATGATTAAAAAATAAAGTTCACAATGCTTATACTGTCAGTCAAAGTCTTCCAACTAAAACGGAGACCTAATAACCTACCTCTCTAATGTATAGCAAGGACAAAAATCCAGATCCCCTATTATAATTCCAGTACTCTTTAAACTATAACATACTGCATTATCATCTCCTATATTATGAGTTCTAAACAGAGAATAAACTTTTCAAATATGATATATACTTTTTCTTATTATTAACTTTTATCCTGATTTGAGAGAGGAAGGGAGAGGGAAAAGAGAGAGAGTGATAGAAACATCAATGATGAGAGAGAATCACTGACTGTTGTCCTCTGCTCACCCCACAATGGGGATCGAGCCTGCAACCCAGGCATATACCCCTACTGGGAATCGAACCATGACCTCCTGGTTCATACGTTGACGTTCAATCACTAAGCCATGCAGGCCAGGCCTATCCTCATTTTTTTTTAAATTAAATCTTTATTGTTCAGATTATTACAGTTGTTCCTCTTTTTTCCCCCATAGCTCCCCTCCACCCGGTTCCCACCCCACCCTCTGCCCTTACCCCCCTCCCCCACTGTCCTCATCCATAGGTGTACGATTTTTGTTCAGTCTCTTCCCCCCCACACACACTCCTTCCCCCCCCCCCAAGAGTAGTCAGTCTACTCCCTTTCTATGCCCCTTATTCTATTATATTCACCCGTTTATTTTGTTCATCACTTGATTTTTAGATTCACTTGTTGATAGGTGTATATTTGTTGTTCATAATTTGTATCTTTACCTTTTTCTTCTTCTTCCTCTTCTTAAAGGATATCTTTCAGCATTTCATATAATACTGGTTTTTGTGGTGATGAACTCCTTTAGGTTGTTCTTATCATTGAAGCTCTTTATCTGACCTTCAATTCTGAATAGCTTTGCTGGGTAAAGTAATCTTAGTTGTAGGTTCTTGCTATTCATCACTTTGAGTATTTCTTGCCACTCCCTTCTGGCCTGCATAGTTTCTGTTGAGAAATCAGCTGACAGTCGTATGGGTACTCCCTTGTAGGTAACTGACTGTTTTTCTCTTGCTGCTTTTAAGATTCTCTCTTTGTCGTTTGCTCTTGGCATTTAAAATATGATGTGTCTTGGTGTGGTCCTCTTTGGATTCCTTTTGTTTGGGATTCTCTGTGCTTCCTGGACTTGTAAGTCTATTTCTTTAACCAGGTAGGGGAAGTTTTCTGTCATTATTTCTTCAAATAGGTTTTCAATATCTTGCTCTTTCTCTTCTTCTGGCACCCCCATAATTCGGATGTTGGTTCGCTTGAAATTGTCCCAGAGGCTCCTTACACTATCTTCATATTTTTGGATTCTTTTTTCTTTTTGCTTTTCTGGTTGGGTGTTTTTTGCTTCTTCATATTTCAAATCTTTGACTTGATTTTTGCGATCCTCTAGTCTGCTGTTGGAAGTTTGTATAATATTCTTTATTTCAGTCAGTGTATGCTTAATTTCTAGTTGGTCCTTTTTCATAACCTCAAGGGTCTCACTAGATTTCTTGAGGGCCTCACTAAATTTATCGGCGGTTTCACTAGACTTATTGAGGGTCTTACTAAATTTATTGGCGGTTTCTAGAAAATTCTTGAAAAACCTTAAAAGTGTGGTTTTGAACTCTATATCCAGTAGTTTGCTTTCCTCCATTTCTGTCATTTGTGACTTGTTTCTTTGTCCCTGCATTTTTTATGCTTCCCTGTGTTGATAGAGTGGCTTTCTGTGCTACGTGTCCTATAGGGCCTAGTGGCTCAGCCTCCCCAATTACCTGAGGTGGACACTTTTGGTACACCCCTTTGTGGGTTGTGTGCACAGTCTTGTTGTAGTTAAGCCTTGATTGTTGTAGGTATCACTGGGAGGAATTGACCTCCAGGCCAACTGGTTGTGAGAATCAGCTGTGTCTGCAGTGGGAGAACTTCTGTGCTGGAGACACCCTTCTGGGGCAAGACTTGCTTCAGTGGGGCTTTGGTGCTCACTGAGTCTGCCCCCTGAGTGTGTCCCTTATGGATCTGAGGAGTTGTAATCTGGATGGTCCCACTCTGACCACTGGGTACACTGGCTCTTGGATTTCTAAGGAGGTGTTAATTTAGCCTCTGCCTGAGGCTACCCAGAAGGAGCTATGGAGAGATCTGCAGATTCCTCTTCTTTGTTTGGGGTTTGGAGGTGCCCAGATGAGGCCCAGCTGTGAAGCAATGCAAGCTGGTGTGGGGCCTTGGGCCTTCTTTTGGATGTTCTGGGTCTCTCTGACCCAGCTGCAGTTTGTTAGGTAATTTTCAGATTGCAAAGGGCCAGGCACTTCATATGCAAAAGCCTCTGCGCACAGCTTGGGTGGGGCAGTCTCTCAGGGGATCAACAGGGCGGAGCAAGCAGCTATGGCTGCTCCTCAGTCCTACCCTAAGAGGCCCCACGTCTCAGTGTCCCGGTAATCGCTGCAAGCACCTCTGAGAGAAAGCCGCCCTCGAGTTCCGACCGATGCCAGACAGTCCAGTTTCTCCCAGTATGGGTCTGGGTCCCCAGAGACTCGCCCTGAGCTGGAGTTCAGAGATGTCGGGAGCTTGTGTCTCCCTCCCGATTGAAAAGGACAGCCACGTCCTCAGTTGCCAGCCCTTTCCACGTGCACCTCCCTACCTCTTCACTTTACTTCCGCACCTCCTCTGAGTCTCAGTGTGCTTTTCTCTTTCCTTCTAGTTGTAGAATTTCCACTCGGCCAGCCTTCCTGTGGTTCGGGATGATGTCCGTTTTGTCTTTTAGTTGTATTTTTGAAGTGTTTGTGCAAGACAGCAATTTCCGGTGTTTACCTATGCCGCCATCTTGGTTTCTCTCTAGTTAAGTAATTTTTTTTTTTCCCTATCCTGATTTTTAACAAGGGTCTTATGGCCTATGAAAACCTCAGAAATCAGGTTCAGCAAAACAAAGTAAAATGTGAACATTTAATGACAGTTCTACCTTAAATAAGATCAAAAGCTCATGTCTAGAAAAGGAAAGATACTAATTGAAAGTTTTATAAAATAACACATATTATCTGATTCCTAAAGGTAGCCTAAATATAACTATTTAAGACATTTTATTTAATTATTTTAAAGTGGTTTTGGAACTTGAAGGAAATATTTTAATACTAATTTGAGAAAATTTACAAATGATTAACAAATTCGTAAAAGTTCAAATTGATGAATTATCTAGTGTGTTAATTATGTATACTAATATTTATGCAATTTTGCTAACCACTATACATATCAAAACTAAATCTCAAATCCTTGTCATCTAAGATTTTATATTCTAAAGAAAATCTTCCAAGTATTTTTTCAATGTTATTCTGGTATTTACCAGAAAAAGTAACTTTTCTAAATTGCTTTAACCCATCTATGAAATAAAAGCATGTATCTGCCTAGTAGGTGTGACTCAGTGGTTGAGCATCGATCCATGAACCAAGAGGCCACTGGTTCAATTCCTAGTCAGGGCACATGCTGGGATTTCGGCTCAATCCCCAGTAGGAGGAGGCAACCTATCGATGATGTTTCTTTCTCATCAATGTTTCTATCTCTCTATTCCTCTCCCTTCCTCTCTCTAAAAAAAAAAGCATGTGTCCATGTACCAGCAAGAAATGAATATGCTACTTGGGGAGAACATGGGAACTGTAAATTGTTACACCTTTTTCTGATCTCCTGAATCGACCCTCAGAAGGCACTGCTACAAACATCAGAATCCTCTTCTAATCGACCTTTTTCTAGTCCAAGGACACTGGTTAGCTCTGAAGTCCAGTCCCTTTTTTCCATTAGTACCCTTCATTCCTTCTAGACATGTAGAATTTGGAAAATTCCCCATTTCAAACCCAGTGGCCAGCATTCTTGTTTTCCTGAATCCTAATCTTCTGAAGGTGTTTGATGTCCCAGGCACCTTCAGAATGCCTGTGTTGTACTGTAATATTTTATGAACAAGGAAAGAAAAATCCTGAATATTGTATTTTACATCTCAACTGAAATAGTCCATATGAAAGAAACTAGCTATGCAATACACACACACACACACACACACACACACACACATATATATATACACAAACACACATATCCTATCTAATAATAGACAAACATGGTAATTAACCATACCTCTGCTACACTTCCCATTGGCTAATCAGGGCGATATGCAAATTGACTGCCAACCAAGATGGCGGCCGGCAGCCAGGCAGCTGAAGCGAACATGAGGCTTGGTTGCTCCAGTGATGGAGGAAGCCAAGGTTCCCGCCTGCCGCAGCCGGGCTCTGAGCTCCAGTCTAAGCAACAATGTTGCAATTATAGAAGCTAAACAAACCCCAGATACCTGCTTTCAGCCAGCCAGCCTCAGAGCTGGAGCCGCAACAAAGTTTCAATTACAGAAGGTAAATAAATCCCAGAATAAGAAAAGAAAAAGAAAAAGAAAAATAGGAGAGACTGGGAGCTTCAGTTGCAGGTTTGGCCCGCCTGAAAACAGCCCTCAGCCCCTCATCCAGACTGGTCAGGCACCCCAGTGGGGACCCCCACCCTGAAGGGGATGCGGGCAGCCTGAAAACAACCATCAGCCCCTCACCCAGGCTGGCCAGGCACCCAAGCGGGACCCCCACCCTGATCCGGGACATCATTCCGGGCAAACCAGCCAGCCCCCACCCGTGCACCAGGCCTCTATCCTATATAGTAAAAGGGTAATATGCAAACTGACCCTAACAGCAGAAAGACTGGGAATGACTGGTCACTATGACACACACTGACCACCAGGGGGCAGACGCTCAATGAAGGAGCTGCCCTCTGGTGGTCAGTGAGCTCCCACATGTAGGAGCTCTGCTCAGACACAAGCCAGGCTGATGCCTGCCAGTACAGCGGTGGTGGTGGGAGCCTCTCCTGCCTCCTCAGCAGTGCTAAGGATGTCTGACTGCAGCTTAGGTCTGCTCCCCGCTGGTAAGTGGACATCCCCCGAGGGCTGCCAGAGGGATGTCTGATTGCCAACTTAGGCCCAATCCCCTGGGTAGCAGGCCTCAGCCAGCAGATGGTCATCCCCCGAGGAGTCCCAGACTGAGAGAGGGAACAGGCCAGGCTGAGGGACCTGCTCCACACACCCCCAGTGCACAAATTTTTGTGCACCAGGCCTCTAATATATATATATATATATATATATATATATATATATATATATATATACACACACACATATGTATATAATTCTTCCCCACACATCTCTTTAAGGAATAGGTTTCACTTGAACATTTAGCAAATAAATAAATATTCAATAAAACAATTACTATAAGGTCACAAATTTGAGTTTGCTTTCCTGCAGCATTAAAAATGTGCCTTTTATGTCTGTACTTTAACAAGTTACATAGTGTGTGCATAGAATGTGTTTTACTACATGATCAAATCACACTGATCAGTGTGATACAATACATGGAAAATATATAGCTCACAAATATGGATTAATGACCATGAGGGTATCACAAAATATTTCATATGCTAATACTAAATGATCAAATTACACTTGTAAACTGGTTAATGTAAGATTCTCAGAACACCTGGTAATAAAAACATTTTATTATTTTTATGAATGTATAATGTCTCATGACTGCCAGAAACATTCTCTTAAATTTTTGTTTGATTAAAAAATGGCTGGTGAATATTTTTTTATGAAAAAGACTATTCAAAATAGAAAGAGACCTCTGTGCCAACTTCCAGCCCAGAGGAATTTTTAATTACAAAGACTTATTTAAATTACAAAGATCTTTTTCACTTTTGAGTTTCTCAAAGTGTTTCATAATAATATAAACTAGAAATATAAGCTGGAAAGTAGTGGGGAATGCTAATGGAAATCTTGAGTGCTATAAAACAAACTTGATATATCTTTGGCTTTAACTTCTCTCCTCACAAAAACAAACTTACTTTTAAATTTTTATTTGTGCTTATTTGTTTATTTCATCTTTTTTACAACGTGCTAAACCTGATAGCTAATGTTTATTTTTTACCCATGCAGTAACACATGAGTTACAACACAGACGAATTTGTATTTCTCTCAATAGTATCACTCTGTAATACACCTTGCAAATAGCTTTCATACACACATTTTTTTTCTATTTTTCTCACTAGTGGGTACTCAATACTTATTGAATGAATGAATAAATAAAGCTCAGTGTGGTGTCCTAATTTCTCTTACCAATTATACAACTTCCACCTTAACCTCTTATCTTTGAACAGTTCCAATGTCAAACCATAAATCTAATCTGCTATTGAAGACACTGTCAGTTATACTCAGCATCAGTTACATAAAGATTACTGCAATAAATTCCTCTTAGACGTGAATGCTAAAGTTTGTACCATTTGATAAACAGGTATAATTCCCTTTTATTAGATAACAATACTTTCTATTTATTCTAGTTTGCTAAGAAGCCTGAAACCAAAGGTGCTCAATTCAGCTAAATGATCTTCTCCAATTCATTACTTGAAAATAATTTACTTTGTTTCAAAAATTACAATGAGTTTCCTTTCTGTAAGTACATAGAAACCTACAATTTCCAAAGTACTGTAATATATATGATATGGTGGCCGCCCACTCTTCCACTTACATTTCTATTGTTAATTATAAGACCCAAAATAATGCAAAAAGACAAATGGTAGAAGAATGACAACAAGCTAAGCAAATGATAGCAACCTTTAAAAAATAACCATTTTAAAAACATCTTTATATCAGGCACTTTGGTAGATATTTTACATACACCACCGCAACAACTTTGCAATGTAGATATGATTATGCCCAAGTTAGTGTGAGAAAACTGAGACTCAGCACAGGACTTGGCAAAACAGAAGGTATTTGATAAATAACTTGTTGAATGAATAAAGTCTAGTGAAGTGCCCTAATGACACAGGTAAGAAGAAGGGATAGAATATTATATTTAAAACTTAAGTATTCTACAAAATATCCAAATTCGCAGTTCATCAGTTAACAAATCTAGACTGGATTTTCCCAAATTTAAAGGTGGACTTTATGAAACATAGTTCAGGGTTCAACTCTTCTAAGGTGAAAAATGATAGGGAATTTTGGGGAAGGTAAAAATTTTTTAAAAATTTTTCAAGAATATTCAAATAGGCAGTGTCCTCGGTGGTCCTGGATCTGTCTCTTGCTTCAACAGTGTTTGGATGGAACAGACCCAGAGATGCCTCTTTTTCCAGTCTCAGCCACTTTCCTGCATCTTATCCAGTCACCACCTTCTGAACCACCTCCAGGACCAGCCAACACACAGGTTTTTTGTTCTGCCTTAACTCCTTATTGCCGAACAACCATGACCTCCCAAATTCGTCAGAATTATTCCACTGAGGTGGAGGCTGTGGTCAACCACCTGGCCAACCTGCATCTGCGGGCCTCCTACACCTACCTCTCTCTGGGCTTCTATTTCAACTCTGATGATGTGGCTCTGGAGGGCGAGGGCCACTTCTTCCCTGATTTGGCGGAAAAGAAGCTTGAGGGCACTGAGCATCTCTTAAAGTTGCAAAACGAGCCATGGAAGCTGCCCTGGCCTTGGAGTGGTACCTGAACCAGGCCCTTTTGGAGCTGCATGCCCTGGGTTCTACCCGCGCAGACCCTCATCTCTGTGACCCTGGAGAAACACTTCCTGGATGAGCAGGTGAAACTCATGAAGAAGACAGGCAACTACCTGACTAACCCCCATAGGCTGGCCGGCCCCCAGGCTGGGTTGGGCTAGTATCTCTTTGAAAGGCTCACCCTGAAGCATAACAAGGAGCCTTTGGAGACCAGAGGCCTTTGAGAGGCCCCTCTGCATTCCCCTGGTGTCTGGCTTTTACCTGAGCCTCTTCCTAAAACTACTAGCCATTCTTTTAACCACCCTGAAGCCCTCTCCCATGCATTGGACCAAGTGAAACAATAAAGCTTTTGGAAAAAATAATATTCACTCTCTTGGCAGCTTTAAAAACATTACTTAAGCCCTGCTGGTGTTGCTCAGTGGTTGAGCATTGACTTATGAACCAGGAGGTCAGGGTTCAATTCCCAGTCAGGGCACATGCCCAGGTTGTGGGCTCGATCTCCAGTGTGGGGCAAGCTAAAGGCATTGATGTCTCTATCTTTGTCTTTGTAAATCAATAAAAATATTTTTTTAAAAGAAGGAAACACTGAAAAATCAAACTGACATTTGAAAAAAAATTACTTAATAGAAAAAAAATCTATTTGACATGAAGCTAGAGATCATCTAATCTTCCATTCCTTCTGCTCATACTCATAAAGAAATAGGCAGCTCCCTATATAATATGAAAAGAACATACCCTTCTACCTCTTAAAGAAAAAAGTCAAACTTTCTAATCAGATATCTAAGTTCCATCATTAATATCTTTGTGTTAAACAGTGCCTTTTTCTTATAGTCCTTTTCAAAAATAAAAAAATCTTGAAAGGAGAATAGCCTACCATTCCTAACTTCTTAGAGTAAATGAGTGGATCAAATATCAGGGTAACCAATAGGAAAGGACTGGGTGTCTGATGGGATGGGGTTGCTGAAGGAAGATAAAGAACCAGAAAAGGAACCACGAATGCCTGAACAACTGAAAGCAAAAGAATAGGCCATTAACATCACTTTCTCTCACTTCCCCTCTTACCCCTTCAATCCCTGTCCTTCTCATCTAGTTAACTCTCTTACTTATTTTCCTTTTCCCTTAACCACCTCCAACATCCAATTGTTTTCTTCTATTTATTCCCTAGTTTTTAACTCTCACTCCCACTTCCTTTCATTCACCCATACGGAGGACTATGCTAAAGTGAAATTTACCTATAGACTTTTCACTCTTCCTTTAAGCACCTGTTTTCTTACTGCCAGTCTTAACTACTTGTCTCCCTCATTTCCAGAAATTTCTTATTCAAAAGTAAGAAAGAAAATATCCTTTTTATACACTCCCAACTTGTCCCATTTAACTGCCACCTGACAACCCATGGTTTCTTCATTACATCTTCCCTATCCTCAAAATCTCTGATTCCCCTTTCCTCACTCCTTCTATCTATATCTTTCCAGAACTCTCATAGAGTGCCTTGAAAGCATTTATATAATAGTTGTATTGAGATATAATTCACATACCATACAAATTCACCCCTTTAGAGTGTTAAATCAAAGGAGTTTAATATAGTCATTTCTTGCTATCTATGGGGATTGGTTCCAGGACCCCTATGGATACTAAACTCCATAGTTGTGCAAGTCCCTTAAATAAGATGGTGTAACATTTTCATTTAACCTACACACATCCTCCCATATACCTTAAACCATCTCTAGATTACTTATAATATTTAATACAATGTAGATAACATTACATTGTTTAAAAGTACAACTCTAAGATCCAAACTGATCACATCATTTCAATCAACTTAAATTCAGTCCCTGATTTCTATAGATAAGGCTTAGGTTTAATATGTACTTTGTTTTTCTAAAATTATAAGAATTAAATTAAAAGGACACATATGGAATACCCTTTGTAATACTTTAAGCAATAAAATAAATAAATAAATAAAGTAAAGAACTAGAAGGAAAAAAAATTAAATTAAACCAGTGAAGTAAAAGATTTTTATCCTTGATGATATTTTAGCTGTTTTAAAATACTTTTTATATTATTTCACTTTATAGCATATTATTAGAAAACCATTTTTTTCCTAGTACACTTGGATGACCATAAGAAATTATTCCAGGCAAAAATTCTCCTATCTGTACATCTACTCTTGGTCAAATTTACTGTTGTTCCTTTCTCCATGTTACTGGTTTATGTTTGCTTTTGGATTTTTTTACTTTCAGAAAGACAAAATACACATTGGTGAACAAATGTACTTTTCCATAATACTATTATCACTTTAAATAAGCAAAATAATAAAAGGTGATTCTTAAAGGCCATATTCTACTTCCTGTTAATATCCCAGTTCTTTATTCTTTACTAGTACTCCAAAATAAATGCCAATTGAAATACTTAATATGGAATTTCAGCTTAAATGCTTACAAGTTAAACAAAATCAGTGTTTTACTTAAACTAAGTCACTTTTTCCATTTTTTGTTTCGGCCCTCAGAAATGAGATATAGTTAATTTTAAATGTAAAACTTTGTACACTATGCAAATCATGTCTGTGTGCCTAAGAAAAATAACAAACTTAATGAGGAATGTTAAAAAAAAATCAGAACCCATTAGTTTAAAGATACATAGGAGCAGCCAAAGATGACAAACACGCATAAAATTCAAAACATAGTGGGAAAGGGAATAGGCACCGAAACACATAAATCAGTGTTTTGAATTCTTTTTCTCTGTGGGTATAATTGTACCTTAGTTTCTTATAATGATTTATTGAGGTAAATATTCTGTATGGTTTAACAGCTACAGCTTCAAAGTGTCAGGCACAGGCTCTCCTTTATTCATGAGGCAGCTGAGAATTGGGATGTGAATTCACTTCTGTATTCTGAGACTTGGCAAAGTTTGTTTTTAAGGTCCTTATAAAGAATTCATGTTGATGCAGTCTATTCAAATGTGAAAAACACTGTGCTGTAATGAGTGAAATAGAAAACCTTTACAGTAATTCTGAAGAAAAGGTATATAAATTGAAATAAGCCACATAGAATTACTTTCAGCAAAGTAAAAAATTCCCCTGAGTTCCTCTCAATCATTTTTTCAGGTTTCAGGATGCCTATACACCCCATCATTGGATGGGCTGCTAAAATGGATACTGAATCTAATATCAACACAAAAAGGAAATAAAGAGAAATAAAATTAAGTCTCACTTTGTAATATTCACAGTACGAAGTCTTTTAGGTTGCTTTTCAGTTTGCACATACTATTGCTCTGGGACCAAGGTATATACCACAGCAACCAGTGATACCAGTTACACAGTAGAATGTTAAAGCTACCATAAAGCAACTTCATAGCTTGGAGGGGGCAGGTAAGTAATTTACCAAGTACAGTATCTTTCCTTTAAAAGCATCATACCAATGTAAGTTACACATGTATGCTTAAGGCACAGAGCCCTATCTTGGAACTCATCGATCTTATGCTTGACTATGTCAACACTTTCAGCAGGGAATTCAGATTTTTTCCAAGAAATCCATGTACCTTACATATGTAAGTTCAATTTCTCCTTCTTGAAGCACTGACCTATTGGCCTCAAAATATCATACTCTACTGATTCATTGCATCCTCACTAGCCACTACCTCTTAGCTTCCACGGTGTAAATCTAATTCTTCTACCTGACTTGTAAATTCTAGGTTCCTCAGACTCAGGTCAGAGTCCTTTGCAACTTCTTTAATGCCCATGGATTTAAACACTATTCTTATGTTAATGGTCCCCAAATATGTATCTCTAGCCCTGACTTATCTGAATTTCAGATTTGAATATCTAACTGTCTTCTCTTATTCCCAAAGAAATAAAAAAATCAAATCATGATACCCACCAAAATCTGTCCATCTTCCCCCATCTGAGTAGATAGAAATTGCTCCACATCTCTCCATTTCCACCACTACCACTTAACTCAGGTCCTCATTATTTCTCACCTGGACTATGCAACAGCTTCACTTCCACTCCTAAACCCCCTCTAACCCATTCTCCATCTATAATAATAAAAGTGTAATATGCTGATTAGACCAGACTACCTTCCGGACGAAGTTGCCGCAGCGGGGGCCAAGCCTCTTGCACAAATTTTGTGCATTGGGCCTCTACTATTATAATAACAGTGGGTTTCTTTAAAACATCAGCTCAATCACTCTTCTGCTAAAAAATCTTGAGTGCTTTATCATCGCACTTAGGATAAAATCCAAAATCTGTATCATGATCTACAAAACTTTGCCTGACCTTTCCAACCTTATCTCATGCCACTCTCCCCTCCTCTTTTCACTACACTCTAATTCACACTGGTCTTCTTTTAGCACCCAGAATACACTAAGCTTTTTCCAGCTTTAAGGCCTTTTGAGATGCTGTTCCCCAACCTAAAACCCTTCCCCTTAATTACCTGGCTGGTTCCTCATCCCGACTTACTCACTACCTTAGAGAGACAGTCCCAAACCACATTGTCGAGTGTCCCTTGTTTATTTCCTATGGCACTTAACTACATTTTGTAATTGTTTTATGTATTTTGGTTGTCTACCAAAATAGAACATAAGCTACATAGAGACTAATTAATTTATTTATGTTCCTAATTAATATTTCCAGTAACTGGTATAATATAGCTCTCAATAAATGCTTGTTAGATGAATGAAAACCAGATGTATATGATTCTAAAACCAATGTTCTTTCCACTATATCATATTACCACCTTAAAGGATTTTAGAAATCATCTAGTCCAAAACTCTCATTTTAAAAATGGAAAAACTGAGATACAGAAAAACCAGCAATTTGTCCAATGATACCCAGTAATAATTGACAAAGCCACAATGACCCCAGGCTTTCTGACTTCTAATTTAGGCTTTTTTTTACATACCACATTGCTTTATTGTGATAAACCTCACCAAAAAAATATGCCTAAGAAGTTTTCTGCAAAGTGACCAAAAATAACAGTAAAAACTTTTGCAATCATTTACAACCTCAGCTAATACAGGGAAGAAAGAAAAAAAATTTAAGCAGTAATATATAAAGCATTTGATTATCAAAATCTTTTACATAATTGGTTTTTTAAATTTGAAAAAATAGACAAATGGTTCTCTATTTTACATTACATAAATCATTTACTTTACAATATAAACAAACAAATTTATGTAATATGGATAATAATTTAGAATAAACTTTCTTAGGGAAATCATACTTTATTCATAAAAATATAAGTTCTCTCAATAGCTAGTACAGTGGGGCCTTGACTTACGAGTGTCCCGACTAACGAGTTTTTCGAGATATGAGCCGTCTCTCAGCCGATTTTTTGCTTTGAGTTGCAAGATAAAATTCGGGTTACGAGCCAGCTTCAGAGCCCCACCGCTAGTTGGCGCAGCAAACATCACAGTGAACGCCACAACATCAGCCCAGCATCACGTGTCTCACTCATTCACTGTTGATTTGACATATGAGTAATTTGAGTTACGAGCTCCGTCACGGAACGAATTAAACTCGTAAGTCAAGACCCCACTGTAATTCTCTAAAAATCATACAAAATACAAAATTCATGTAAGTTTGAAACTAAACAAGAACTAAGCAAAATATCTACAGTTAATGATAATCATAGATCAAAGAAACAATCAAACCCAGTAATTATATACTGCCTCCTTCCAGAATCTAATCACTGGTCTGCAAAACATTTAGCCATGTGTCTATTTGCTCAGTCCATGAATCAAAGCAGTCTACATTGCAACAACTGCATACTACCTCCAGGTCCTTCCACTCCTCCAGAACTCAAATGAAATAGCTTCTAAATCATTTTAAGCCACTACTGTCACCTAATGGAGGAAACTTTGATTTACTTTTTCTTTGCCAACAACTTCTTCCCTAATAAGCACATTTTATCCACACTCACTACTTGTCTACTTGTGTATACGTTTACATTTCCATAATAAAAAGCTAGAAAAATTAACCTCTGTCACTAACCATTTTAGTCCTTAAAAACAGCTATGTCTCCATCTACCTCCTTCCTCATCTTTTAAAGAATCTACATATATAAAAGCCTAAGCAACCATCGCAACCGAACAGATGACCGAACAGGCTGAGTGGGGCGACCAGGCCAGCAGGGGAGTTAGTGAGGGGCAACCAAACAACTGAGCAGCAGGCTGCATGGGCGATGAGGCCGGCAAGGGGGGACCAGGCCAGCAGGGGAGTTAGTGAGGGGCGACCAAACAACCGAGCAGCAGGCTGCGTGGGGCGACCAGGCTGGCCGGGGGGGGGGGGGGTCAGTTAGCGGTGACCAGGCTGGCATGGGGGGCAGTGAGGGGCAACCAGGCTGGCAGGGGGGACAGTAAGGGGTGACCAGGCCAGCGGGGGGTGGGGGGAAGGGCAGTTAGGGGCGATCAGGCAGGCAGGCAGGTGAGCAGTTAGGAGCCAGTGGTCCCAGATTCTGAGAGGGATGTCCGACTGCCAGTTTAGTCGGACATCCCCCGAGGGTTCCTGGATTGGAGAGGGTGCAGGCTGAGCTGAGGGGACCCCCCCCCCATGCACAAATTCTGTGCACCAGGCCTCTAGTCCTATATAATAAAACCCTAATATGCAAATCAACTGAACAGCGAAACAACCGGTCGCTATGATGTGCACTGACCACCAGGAGCTGCCCCCTGGTCAGTGTGCTCCGACACAGGGAGCGCTGCTCAGCCAGAAGCCGGGCTCATGGCTGGCAAGCGCAGTGGCAGTGGTGGGAGCCTCTCCCGCCTCCACTGCAGATGGGCGGTAAGGAGTGAGGGGTCCCGGACTGCGAGAGCCCCGGATTTCGAGAGGGATGTCTGACTGACGGCTTAGGCCTGATCCCCAGGGCAATTAAGCTTAAGCCAGGAGGCATACATCCCCCAAGGGGTCCTGGACTGCGAGAGGGTGCAGGACGTGCTGAGAAACCCCCCTCCCCCCACAGAATGTCAGGCACCGGGCCTCTAGTTCTACATAATTTTTCAAAAGTACTCCAAATAAAATACAAATTCTCTTCTTTTACTTTTAGTATTACAACAGTATTTATTAGTGCCAATAATAAACATTTCCACTATATTACAGTTCAAATAGGATTAGGTAGACTATACTAGTGTAGGAGAAATTATTTATAACATTGTTCTATGGGGGAAAATCTGCTTCTATGGAACTTTTGTTTGATATCCAATTTTCCTAAAGTTACTAACAAGAATACCATAGATTGTGCGGCTTAAACAACAGACATGTATTCCTCATGGTTTTGGAGGCTGGGAAGTCCAAGACCAAGGTGCTGGCAGATTCAATGTCTGGTAAGAACCCACTTCCTAGTTCACACACAGTTGTCTTTTTGTTGTGCCCTCCCACGGTAGAAAGTGCAAAGAAGTTCTTGTGGTCTCTTTTAAAAGAGCACTAATCCTATTCATGAGGGCTCTGCCTTCATGACCTTATCATCTCCCAAAAGTACCACATCCAAATACCATAACATTGGGTATTAACTCTCAACAAATGAATTTGGGGGAGGGGGTGCATAAACATTTAGTCTATAAATATAATCAGTCGTGTTCATTGTTTTGCCCTTATAAAAATTTCAGTTATTATACCTTTGTTATTTACCTACCAGCTGTTCTGAATGTTCTGTCTTTACTTCTCATTAGATCTTTTTAGGCCATCAGATGTGACTCTTGCTGCTGCTCATTACTATGCAAATTACCTCAGAATATACTGAACTTCTATATGTTTCTGATTTAAAAGTCATCATTTACAGTCTGGCAAAATAGTCCTGTTGGAAAAGTTTCAAAATATGAATTTCAGTAGTAAAGTTCAAGTCTCTTTTTCTCATTTTTGAAACTCAAAATCCTATACCTCAAATATAGGCTAACACCCACTATTAATACACATTACAGCGGAATACTCCTAGAAGCATCACTAAATCATATCCACTCTGTAAATCATGGAACATTCTCCCATTCTATCATGGAAAGCCCCAAAACTGTGGTGTCCGATGTGGTAGTCAATAGCAACCTGTAACTTAATGGGCACTGGTAATGTGACTATCCTAAACTGAGATATGTTATAATATAAAATACACAGTGGACTTTTGAAGATTTAGTATAAATAAATGTTAAATATCTCAATCATTTTATATTGATTACATGTTGAAATGATACTATTCTGAATATAGTGAATCACATAAAATTCATTAACATGAATTTCACCTATTTCTTTTTACTTTTTTAGTGTGACTACTAGAAAATTACATACATAACTCACATTTGTGACTCATATTTCTATAGAACAGCACAGGTCCAACTGTTATAAAGAGTTCTACTGTACCTAGAATGTTTATTCTTCCTTCTCTTACAAAAAACTAAATTCACCTCATCATGATGATGGTGACGACAATAATACCTTAAATTTTACCAAGTACTTTCAAATCTATGACCTCATTTGATTCTTTTGATCATCTACTTGGACTTAATTCCTCTCTCCACATCATCTCAAACCATCACCATCTAGGACCCATGCATTTTTGTAATGCATTAATTAGAGAAAGTCTATTTTCTAGAATTGAATTAAAAACAGAACAGAAGCCCGGCCAGTGTTGCTCAGTGGTTGAGTGTCAACCCATGAACCAGGAGGTCTCGGTTCAATTCCTGGTCAGGGCACATGCCCAGATTGCAGGCTTGATCCCCAATGGGAGGCATGTGGGAGTCAGCCAATCAATGATTATTATCACTGATGCTTCTCTCTCTCCCCCTCTCTCTTCCTCTCTCTGAAATAAATAAAAACATTTAAAAAAAATTATATCAGGACATTAGTAGATAAAAAGCCTTTGAGGACATTCAGATTTCTATAGTGTTAGTTTTTGGTGTTTGTTTCTCCCCGAGAGAAACAGCTTTTGATTAATATATTGTGATAAATAACACATAGAAGCAAGGTCCTTAAATGAAAATTTATACTTTAAGTGAGAATTAGGAAAAAATAAAGGAGGGACAGAAAAATCATAGGCATAAATAATTACTGATCTCATTTCTGTCCAAAGCAGAAAGTACAATATATTCAAGAACATTACAACAGCTAAAGAAGTTTATTATTAGAATACTGCTTAGTCAAGGGAGTAAAAAAAAAAATGAAAACAGTTCAATGATTTTAAAGTTTTACTTTTTCCCATCCACTCTCAGTTCTCTGGGGAAACAAAAATCAGCTCCCAAAAATCCATTGTTTTTCTGTGTATCAAATGATAGGTAGTGAGAAATTTCAGAGTCCTAATTATTAAAGAGTAGCATTAAGACATTTTCAAAAATAAGTATTAGTAAACTTAATCAGTATCCATATATAATTTTTCTCCTAGGAAAGTTCAAATACTTCATATTGGAAATCATTTCATTTCAATAATCATGAAGGAATGTTTAAAATTCTTTGATCTGAGCCAGTACAAATAGGCATATACACTTTGGAAAACCTTTTGGCATTATTTTCTACTACTATGCATATACCCATACATCCATCAACAGGTAACTTCACACAACTGAATATTATACAGAAGTAAAATGAACCAACCGCTACTACATGACAGTGATGATTCTCATAAATATGACATGTGTAAAAGAAGCTAGATATAAAAGAATACATATATGGTTCTATTTAAACAAAGCTCAAAAACAGTGAAAATTAATTTATGTTCTCAGAAGTCAAGATGCTATCTTTGGGGAGGAAGAAAAGGTAGTAACTGGGAGGGAAGGAAAACTCAAGGGACACTGAAAATGCTTTATTTCTTGACATGGGCAGTGGTTACATAGATATGTTCATTTTGCGATAATTGAATTTACACAATTATTACTTGTACACTTTATTGTAGGTATATATTTCAATTAAAATTATTTATTCAAAAAATAAAATTCCATGATCATACTTATTTTTTTATATTACTAACTAGAGGCCCGATGCATGAAATTCATGCAAGGGGCTCGGCCCTTGCAGCCACGGCAGCTTGCCTCAGCCCTTGCAGCCCCAGCTTCGTCCAGGTCATCCAGAAGGTCACTAGCTGTCTGGTCTAATTAGCATATTACACTTTTATTATTATAGACTAGGGGCCCCGTGCACAAATTCGTGCACCTTGAAAGGAACTGTGGGCCGTGAGGCTGTGGTGGGCACAGAGGCGGGTCTCAGCCCATCCTCCATACCCCTGCCCAGCCCCTCCTGTCGCAGTGCCCATCCCCAGTCCCCTGTCTGCCAGCAGCCCCGCTCCCAAAGCTGCCACTCCTGCCGCTGACGGTGCTGGCCCCGCTAGAACTCACTGACAGCGTGGAGCAATTGGGGCTGGCACCAGGGCAGAACCACAGCACGCAGGAGCAAAGAATTTTCAGTAACCACAAGAAGCTTGCCCAGATGACAGCGACCAGAGCCCTGCCTTAGTCTGGCACCCCCGCTCACCTGCTCCACCATCCTCCAACAGCCGACACCCACCATGTTTCTCACTCTGATGCCTGCTGCCGACGCCCACCATGTTCCGTGCACGCCCCCTGGTGGTCAGCGCACGTCATAGCGACCAGTTGTTCAGTTGTTCAGTTGGTCTGCCATTCGGTCTATTTGCATATTAGCCTTTTATTAATAGGATTAAGACATCATTTGAAACAGGAATATATTGGAATATTCAGAGGAATTACAGAGCTTTAGAGATGGAAGAAACAGAATAAATTAGTTTACTGGTAGCTCAGAGAGGTAAGATGACTTGGCCAAGATTAAATTAATAGCAGTGATAAAACTAAAATTCAGAACTTTCATATTATAGTGCAGAAGTTTTAAAGTTGTTAATTTAAGTAGAGTTAGAATTCATTAGAGATTTGAAATTCCCTCTACAATCTTGATGTTTTATAATGCTAAAAGGACAAAAACTACAAGTCACTGAATGTCAGTCATTCATTTCTCAGTTATAATAAAATAATGAATAAATCATAAAAGAAGGGAGGAAAGTCACAGAGCCTTTTCATGAGGAACTTATAAGAATTAGCAATCCATTTCTTTTTTAAAAAAATGTATTGATTTTTAGAGAGAGGAAGGGAGAGGGAGAGAGAGATAGAAACATCAATGAGAGAGAAACATCATCAATCAGCTGCCTCCTGCACACCTCCTACTGGGGTGGGGATTGAGCCTGCAACCCAGGCATGTGCCCTGACTGGGAATCGAACAAATGACCTCTTGGTTCCTGGGTCATACTCAACCACACCAGCCAGGCAGCAATCCATGTCTTTTGAACATATTTCAAAACTTACTCTTTATGAAGACAGATATAGTATTGGTGTTCCACCAAATACTATATTAAAAACAGAACAGTCTTGCCCTAGCTGCTTTGGCTCAATGGATAGAGCATCAGCCTGTGGACTGAAGGGTCCCAGGTTCAATTCCGGCCAAGGGCACATGCCTGGGTTGCGGGCTCGATCCCCAGGAGGGGGCATGCAGGAGGCAGCCAATCAAGGATTCGCTCTCATCAGTGATGTTTCTCTCCCTCTCCCTTCTTCTCTAAAATCAATAAATATACTATAAAACAACAACAACAACAAAAACAGAATAGTCTCAATGCACATTGCCTCTTTCTCTTTTACGTTTTGAAACTTGCTTGAAAACAAGTTTAGGAGAGAGGTTTTCATTCCTCTTGGAAATGCACCCACATTTGAGCTACTAGCAATTCACAAGGTTAAAGGTTATAACCACTTATTCTCTTCGGTTCGTTCAGACTTCCAAATATGGCAATTCTCTCTCTCTCTCTCTCTCTCTCTCTCTCTCTCTCTCTCTCTCTCTCATCTAAATTTAAGAAGAAGCTATTCTTCTGGCCTAGATATTTAAAATAAGCTATTGTAGCAATTGTAGCATCCTTTATGCTTGCTCTTTTCTTGCTTAATTTATTTTTCTTTTCTTTCTTTATTTTTTTTTTTCTTTTAACACTATTTTGTTTTGGAGGAAGGGGAGGAAGGAGAGTTCTAAGAAAAGCTTTCATAGCAGGTTCAAAAGTATAAAAGCCATTTCAAGCTCCAGACATTTGTACCCTTTATTTCTTTGGTCCTTGAAAGGGCTTTTTAAATGTTAACAGCTAGGATAGGACTGCTTTCCTATTCCAGGCCAGGCTTCATTTTCTTTGTAGTCTTGGGTTCTTCCCCACCCTCAACCCCCAGTAACCTCCATGCCAGCTTCTTTTTTGAAACAAAACAAAAAACAGTAAGAAAAAAAAAGATTTTAATCATCATGATGTGTATATAGACATACTTGTAAGATCACATACCTCTTATAGAGTATTAAAACTTTTTTGCTTTAATTTATTCTATATTTGGTGATTTCATATGCCTATGTAATATACTTTAATTTTAAAAAGGACATGTCACTTGCAAAATTAGAGCTAAAACAGCTAACAAGAATCTTTGTACGCTCCCTCTTCTTAGAAATACTTGAAATAGGGGTAAGAGATCAACCGAAGGACTTGTATGCATGCATATAAGCATAACCAATGGACATAAGACACTGGAGGGAAGGGGAGGCCAGGGGATTGTCAAGGGCGGGGAAAAAAAGGAGACATATGTAACACTCTTTGTAATACTTTAAGCAATAAAACAATTTAAAAAAATAAATTAATTAATTAATTTAAAAAATAAATCAATTAACAAAAAAAAAGAAATACTTGAAATATAATCTTCAAAAGCTAAATGTCAAAAAGGTGCTCATTTATATATGCATGTTAAAAAGAGGCTTATATCAATACTAGAGGCCCAATGCATGGATTCGTGCACCGGTGGGGTCCTTCAGCCTGGTCTGTGCTCTCTCACAATCCGGGACCCTTTGGGGGATGTTGGACTGCCAGCAGTCCGACATCCCCTAAGGCAGTGGTCGGCAAACTCATTAGTCAACAGAGCCAAATATCAACAATACAACAATTGAAATTTCTTTTGAGAGCCACATTTTTTAAACTTAAACTATATAGGTAGGTACATTGTTTTTAACTTAATTAGGGTACGCCTAAGGCTTAGAAAGAGCCACACTCAAGGGGCCAAAGAGCCGCATGTGGCTCACGAGCAGCAGTTTTCCGACCATGGCCCTAAGGGATATAGTAGTGCGCAAAGCAGCAGGCGGCCAGGGAAGAACCTAAGCCCACCTCCCGCTCATCCTGCCTTGCTGCACCTGCTGCTGCTGCAGCTCAGTAGTGCTGCTGTGGAGGTGGGAGAGGCTTGCACCACTGCAGCTGTGCTTGCCAGCCATGAGCCTGGCATGTGGTGCCCGTTGGTCAGCTGAGCGGCGCTCCCGCTGTGGGAGCACACTGAACACCAGGGGGCAGCTCCTGCATTGAGCATCTGCCCCCTGGTGGTCAGAGTGTGTCATAGCGACCGGTCAACGGGTTGTTCAGTGATTTGGTCGCTTAGGCTTTTATATATATAGAAGATAGAATACAGTATTATTCTATTTTAGAAAAAATTACACGAGTACAAAAAAATAAGTCTGAAACACTGTATTCCAAGGTCTTAACAGTGATTATTATTTCTAGGTGGTGAGATCATGTGTTTTTGCTTTTTAATTTTCTTCTTGCTTATGAATATAGTTTAATTCATCTTAAGTAGACATGCATTGTTTGTGATAAGGAAAATATTACTCTTAGTTTTAAAAATAAGTGCTGTTTTATTGCTCTTCAGCACATCATATGGGTACTTCACATACACACACACACACACACACACACACACATCTATATTTATATTTAATTATTTATATGAGCATTATATAAGTAGATAAAATTCTAAAGGACAACTTCCAAATGGTAAAATAATGGCTCTCATGTAAATATAAAAAAGAATCAAAATGTTGTGTCAGAGATTTTATTTAACTTATTAAAGAAGAAACTAGTAGAAAGTGAAAACCAATTCATAATAGAATTTGATTTACAGAGATTTCTATTCTTACTGCACAAAATACATTTGCATTGCCAAGGACAGGAATCATCTGCACTGTTATGAACAGAAACATTTGCATTGTTTTCAGTTTTCTACAATTTAATTTTTATCCCTACAAAGTTGTCAAACAGCCTAATCAAAGATGATCAAAGTGCACACTCATTTAGAATCAGATAAATCTGCAGGTCCCTAGACATTCAGCATTCCCTTGAAAGTAAACCCAGTAATCATTTATGTTCATTTCCAATTCATTGACAAATTTTTATGATATATTTTACTAATTAGTAAAGTGAATTAAAACTGCCACAATTATGTCACAATTAAAATTAAATTCCCAGAATGCAGAAAACATAGTATCTTTTTCTTATGTAGCCCATGAAAACATTTAGTAAAGTGTTCTGAATTTAATATATCACAGGTATATCACAAATATTTGGGGTAATACAAGCATTAGAAACTTCTGACCAGTTTAAATGATGGAACATTAGTAAATTATAAAACATTATGAAATACTGATATATGAAATAGGACAAACTGTATAAAGAAATTATAAGCAATTTATATGTATGTAATATAAAATCACAAACACAATGTATATAAAGAAACAATTTGTCAAGCAAAGCATGATCAATTCTGAGTTTTTCCATCAGTAACTGTACTAAAGTTGAGAAATTTTTAAGGGAGAAAATCTTAAAACAGAAAATTCTACCTACTGAACTAAATTCCCTCTCAGCTAAGAAATGATCATCATGCCCTTGCCAGTGTGGCTCAGTGGATAGAGCATCGGCCTGCAGACTAAAGAATCCCAGGTTCGGTTCCGGTCAAGGGCACATGCCAGGGTTGTGGGCTCTATCCCCAAGGTGGGGATGTGCAGGAGGCAGCCGATGCATGATTCTCTCTCACCACTGATGTTTCTATCTCTCTCTCCCTCTCCCTTCCTTTCTTTGAAATCAATAAAAACATATTTTAAAAATGATCATCACCTAAATTTTACAATGGAACACCTAAATTCAAATCATAGAAGCATAGCTTGACGAAGAAACTAAGGCCCAAATAATTTTTATGACTCTCTAAAATCACACAATTACTTAAGTATTCAACAATATTTGTTAGTGTAAAAATTATGATTCACAGTAGTCTTATATGTTACATAAAACAGCATTATAAACATGCAAGTATTTTATAAATTACTGGACACAGAAATGAATGTATTCATTAATTACTAGACACAAGCACATTAAGAGAATCCTTGATTTTTTTAGATTATTGTCCTGAAAGAGAATATTGTAATTCTGTCTTGGAACAAAGCATCCCAAATTTGCAGGAAATGGTTTCTACTCTCAGGAAAATATCTTAAAGTTCTATTAGCATCATGGTCTCCTCTCCTTGTCTTTATTACCCAAGAAAGCACATTGCTGAGTTTCTGGACTTTATATGAGATACCACTCTGTTACGCTGCATTATTTTTATACTTCCCATATTAATTCAAAAAAACGTATTAACTACTCTGTGTCAGGCATTGTGCTAAAAGATACAGAAACAAAAAATAAAGGTGGAACAGTCCCTATCCCGAGGATGTGATTTCAGAGTTCCACTTGGTATAGAATATCTTCTTGTTTTTACAAAACAAGGAAGAGAATTACTGAGTTTCTATG
Source organism: Myotis myotis (assembly GCF_014108235.1). Taxonomy (NCBI): domain Eukaryota; kingdom Metazoa; phylum Chordata; class Mammalia; order Chiroptera; family Vespertilionidae; genus Myotis; species Myotis myotis. Next base: position 52,636,127 of record NW_023416314.1, read on the forward strand.
CCATATAAGCAATTCTATTACACTGTATAATGTCATTCTTACCTAAAGTCTTCTGTATATGAAGCAGAGTAAAATCTGATTAAATGATCCAGTTTTCATTATCTCCTATGTTACTTTTAGGCTTGCGATCTTGTTTTATAACTTGAAGATTTAGCCTTACACCTAGGTGCCAACAATTCTGGTGAAGAAATAAGACAGGTTGCCAGTTCATTAAGCTTTTCTAGACTTTCACCAAGTAAATTAAAACTATTTAGTAACTGCTAGCCTTATTGATTGTCCTTTTTATTTCAGAATTCTTTTAGCAATCTAAATTACCTATTCAGGCATCCCAGTGGTTTATTGGTAATAAAGCTAAGTGTTCTAAATGCTTTGGAGAACCACAGTCCACCCTAGAAAATTCTGTTACTTAACTGTAATTTCATTGTAATTTCCATTTATAGAACTTTTGTAGACTCATAGTTAGTAGGAAAAATATTTTAATTTATAGTGAAGAGCAAACAACCACTTTCAAAAAGCACTTTTTCTCCTCATGGGTTTATTCTTCTCCACCTTGGTTTATGGTTTATTCTTCACAGAACTAATTGATTAAGGTGACCTCGCTTGGTTATAAAAATGATCCTATTTGATGTGTCCTTTTTTTCCATATTCGAATTAGTACTGTTATCCCTTTGCTTCCAAAATAAAAGAGCAGAATTTGGATATATGACTGCATAAAGAACTATACTCCACTGGTGACAGTTCTATAAATGGTGATAGCCCGCAGTGGAGAGAAGTGATATTATTTCTACAGGGGCAAACCAGAGCAATTGCTGAGTTCAGGGGCTAACAGTGAAGCAGCTTCACAGCAAAATGCAACTGTTTCTGTACTGTCATCCCACTTACTGAATTTTTCTTTTAAAAAAAAAAAAATCAAGTTTTTAATCAAGGTCAGAAAGCTTCAAAAGTAAGGACAGGGATCCTCACAGAACGCTGGGATTGAAGGCAGACAGGTTCAGGCCTGGTTAACAATTCAGATACCTTGACACTGCACGAACAAATGTCCAATATCTAAATAAAGCCCTTAGATGCAGCGGTTTCTGTGGAGATTAGTGGTTGCAAGGGAGGGACTGCTTAATGGGTACGGAATTTGCTTTTGGGGTGATGAAAACGTCTTAGCACTAGATCGAGGTGATGGCTGCAGAACACTGAATGTAATAAACGCCACTTAATTGTACACTTTAATGATTAACTTCGTGAATTTCACCTCAATAAAAACAGTAAATATTTTTTAAGGGGAAAAAAAAAAGATACATGGTTTTCTGGCAGAAATTCTGGATTGAGGCAAAAATACAATTGCCTACACACCAGGGGTCACAATCGAGGTCACACAGGGGCACTACCACTTCACACAAAGCCATGTGGAAAGCTTACAAAATTCCCTCAGGGGGGCCCTAGTTTCAATAACTGCCAATAAACTGGATTCATCTCAGTGAAAAAGAGAAAGCAGCAAAATATTCCTCAGAAACTTCTAGAAAGCTGCACCGCTGCTCACCTAGAAACCTCTACCAGTAATAGAGAACACCAGGGTGGAAACAGTAGAAGCCATATTTTTTTCAAAGGTTTTTGTATTGGGAGTAAGCTCACTCGTGAGGATTCAGTGAGCCTCAAAGTATGACAGAGATGTAGGTCAACCGTGCGGCATCTTACAGTGAAAAGCGAAAACCCACTCTAACTTTCGTTTTGTGCCAAGGAAGCTCTGCCACAAAGCTCACCGCCATACCCATCCGCGGGAAAGCTTCCTCCACCAGCCGGAGGGGGCGGGGCCTCAGAGGACACTCCCGCCACACAGCACGAGGTGCGCCGCTGGGCTTCCTGGGAATAGTAGGTTCCGTCACCCCTCTGTCTCTTGTTCAGGCCGCTATGGAGTCAGCCAGAAAACTACAACTCCCAGGGTGCTCTGGGGGTGGCAAGCGGCTGCGTCATGACGACTGTGGCAGAGAAGGGCCGACGGGCTCTGCGTTCTGGAGTGGCGCTGCTTGGTCCGGAGACAGGTTGCTGGCTGCTGGTGCCGGAGCTGAGGAGAACAGCGACTCGATTTGGCATTTGCTGTCGGGGTCCCCGCAACAATGAGTGCTGCCAGGGAGTCCCATCCGCACGGGGTGAAGCGTTCAGCGTCCCCAGACGACGATGTAAATAACCAATGGCGGAATGGATGAGGGTTGAGGCCTACTAAAGGTTGGGGTAGGCCGGGAAGGGTGGGTGTAGATGGAAGAAGCGCCGGAGGTGGCCCGAAAAGGAAGGGAGGGCGGGGGACCCAGAGGAATGGGAAATGTCTCCCTTCTTTAGTTAGGGTCGCAAGGTTTGAAGAGGGCCGCAACGCTGAGAATCAGAGACCTGCGTAGGACGGGATCGAGGAAGGAAATGCTGTACGGTCGAGACGTGAGAGAGCCTAGTCAAGAGGTCATATCTGCCTCTTTGGCGGCTGATGAAGCCTCTTGGTCGGGCCTTCCCACTCGGGATAGAGACGGCCAGACACGCCCAGTTTGAGGCTTAAACTGCTCCTGTGACAGGGTCAAGGTGTTCGTGCAATTTGGGCAGCTTCTCCGGCCGGGGTTATTTTTGCAGTGTGCTCTTGACAATTAATCTTAACTGCACTGTTAAGAGTACACTCAGAACAGTGTTGAGTGGAAAAAAATGTATCGGGGGAGTAATCTGTGACTGGCGCAAGGTGGTGAGGTCTAAGACGTTGCGACCTAGAAGCCCGTTTTGATGTCAAGTACCTCCCTCTCCCCTCCTCCCTCTCCCTCTGCTTTCCTCCTCCTCCACCACCACCCCCCCTCCCCCCAGCCCGTCATTTTAAATAGCAAACCATTCATTTCTTAAAGTAACACATTAAATATTTTCTGCTGCGCCAGGTGTTGGAAAGTCAAAGATGAATAAGTAGGTGCTTCTCGTCGGCCGTTTTGTATATCTGCCCCAGCTCCTAGCGCATTGTCATGGAGACTGCAGTAACCAGTCAACTTAAACTAGGTCCTCGTACGGTGGGTCAGTAAATGCCCACCGAGAATGTTGATGGGGAGGGGGAGCATGGCAGGTCATCTTTAAGGATGGGGAAGGAACAACATCTAGTTTTCTTTCCGTTATTGTTTAAAGCACTATCAACTACTGAATGTATCGTTTTTTTTTATTTTCTTAAGCTTCAGTTCAGTGCCTTTCATAATATCTTATTTTGTGAATCATAAAAGACTCACTGAATACTACCGGTGTGTATCTTTTGTAGCAAATGAAATAATGGTTAAGACCCACCACTCTCTGGGTGGAAGGGTTAGGTCCAGAATAGTAAGGCTCTTTTAGCTTTGCAGAAAGATCAGTAATCTGTGAAGACTTGGGGATGAATAGTTATAGTGAGCTTTATTCATGCCCTCTGTTCCTGCCTGCTAGAGGCTTTTAGATCTTTTCTTGTTGATATGGTAATCCAGTTCATGCCGCGAATTTATTTAGGCTTTTAAGTAACCTGGGTGCCATTTCAAAAGCTCTTACATTGTTTCCCTCCTGGTATTTAATTGTGACTTGATTGTTAGAATGTTAGGTACCTGTTTTGCTAGACTCAGACATAGTCTTTCAGCTTGACAGGAAATTCTTGGTGATATTAAGTAATTTAACACAAAGTTAAAGAGATTAAGTAATTAAGATTTCGATAGCTTCTGATGGGATCATTTTAAACTAGATGACCTTTAAGACCTTTTCCACTTCTACAAGCATTCTCTTTGAAGATGATGGTTATAGTTACAAATCACATCAGGACTTAGCACCATCACACATTCCCTAAAATTGATTATGTTGTTAATTTTATATTATAGTGCAATACAAAGCAATACAATAACCTGTCTCTTGATAGTGATTTTTTTAAAGTTTCTTTCATATGAATTTTATTTTTGCTGGTAATTGGGAGTTATCTCTTAAGTACTTGTTTTTAAAATATTTTAATATATGTAAAACATTTTTAAATGTTTTTAAACATATAAATTATAGAAAATCAACTAATTATAATATGTATTTGGTCAGTAGTTTCTAATGAACATCCACTGCATGTAAAATATAATTGAAGTTTTATTTTGCCCACTGACCTCACATATTAAATGGGGATTATCAAATATTTAAAAAGGTATTAAAAGTAGATATTAAACCACAGAATCCAACTTTAGTAAAATGCTGACAATTCCAAAAGTTACTATGGTATTATTGGAGGTAAATTGATTGCAGTTCTATAAAATATCGACAGCTTAAAAAAAAATTAGGATTATAAATTGTAAATGATAAGGTTATTTATATAAAGACATTGAAGACATTTGCTCTTTTTATATATTTTTATAACTAGTTCGTAAACTATTTCCACATACTCTATCTCATTTGGTTGTGTACAGTATAATGTGGAAAGAGCAGAGGACTTAAGGCTAGAGGATGGAAGCAAGTCCCTTAGCCTCTTTACGTCATTGTCCTTATTTATTAAATGGATTCTTGAGAGAATGTAAATGAAAGCAGTCTGTAAGTTGTAAAACACTGCAATTTTTAAGTGAAAGGAGCCTTGCTATATAGATAAAGAATGAAAAGAAGTTAAATGCCACATCTAGGTTAACAGAGAGCAAGTAATTTAGTGGGATTCAGAACTTAAGCTTCACTAGTACTTTAATTTTTTTTTTAACTATATTGAACCAGAAATAGTTAAGCACTAACTGGTCTGTGAAGAGATGAGCTGTCAGATGGAAAGAAGCAGAAATTTGGAACTTAGCCAAAATTATGAGAGCATATAAGCCCCCAACCAAAAGGAATTTAGAAGAGCCATAGTTGTCCATGTAGTACAAATAGTTTTAAACTCATATGCCCAGAAGAAATGGCCATCATTGTTTCTTTTATATTCTATTAGTCTTTTTTTTACAAGATATTTTCATAAGTAAGGAGAATAGTGAAAATCACCTTCATTAGAAATTCTAATATGAATTTAACCATACCAAATCAAATTTGTATTCCACATTTTCATGACATACATACCCAAAATGATGAGCATCCTCTGAATACAGCTAACTGCCTATCAGTTGTTATGTGTGAAGCTGGAACATATAATTTAAGATTACAAACATATTTCTAATAGATTTTAGCTTATTAGGAAGTTATTCTAGTTCTTACATTTGCATCATCAAAATAGACTACTACTTGAATTGTTTTAAACATTTGATTGCTTATAATGTGTTGAGAAAGGGGTTGTCTGCTCCATAAATGTGAAACATTTTCATTTTTAAATTATAAACTCGATTAGAATGATCAATGAATGTTTTCATTTCTACATTCATTCTAGTCACCTTCGTATACACACCTGCCTTCATCATTTGTCCACTTAAAAACCATATCAAATAAGTTTGGTGTACAGATAACATAAAAGATGAAGTAAAAGTCATATATCTTTTTAGGAAAACAGGATGGTCCAGGCTATTATAGCAAAATATTGCAGAATGAAGTCCTTCCTGTTGAGTGACTCTCTGGATGAGAGTATTATATTTATTTTCTCTCTCTTTTTTTTTTTGGTCTATAATTGATTTCTGGGTTGGAAAAGTTATTTAGTATTTCATGATTCAAAGACTCATAGTCATAAGATTTTTGCATATACAATTTGCCATCACTTGTCAGTTTGCATTCAACTACTTGTCTGATAATTGTGAAATGCCTTCTGTCAGTTTCCAATTTTTACCCACTTGCAATTATGGGTAGAAATGAAAAAAAAAAATCTGAATTAACTGTGTCCAAAGAAAGCTAGAAGTGACCAACAAAGGGGTGATGTTTTTTTAAAAGTAATGCAATACTTTAGACCACCGGTTCTCAACCTGTAGGTCGCGACCTCTTTGGCGGTGGAACAACCCTTTCAAAGGGGTCGCCTAAGACCATCCGGCATATCAGATACTTACATTACAATTCATAACAGTAGCAACATTGCAGTTATGACGTAGCAATGAAAATAATTTTATGGCTGGGTCACAACATGAGGAACTGTATTTAAAGGGCCAGAAGGTTGAGAACCACTGCTTTAGACAATATGATGAGAAAACTCTTCTACCATTTTTCTATTTTCTTACTCTTTTAGTCATTTTTAGCATAGTTGGGAATAATTGATGATTTAAAGTAATTCTTATATTTGTTTCAAGATGTAGAGAAAAATAGCATTAGGATTCCTATTAGATTTATCAAAAGGTTCAATATTTGATATTGATTTCGCCCAATATTTGATAATTATAAAGTAAAATGGCTTTTTCTGCTCTTTTAAAAAATAAGTAAATTTTGTCTTTATTCTTTGGAAGACCTCTAAGAATAAATGAAAGTCATAACATATCCTTACAAAAACTAGAACTCCTCAAAAAGAAACTGATGGCCCTGACTGGTTTGGCTCAGTGGACAGAGCCTCGGCCTGTGGACTGAAAGGTCCCAGGTTCGATTCCGGTCAAGGGCATGTACCTTGGTTGCGGGCACATTCCCAGTAGAATGTGCAGGAGGCAGCTGATCAATGTTTCTCTCTCATCGATGTTTCTGACTCTCTATCTCTCTCTCTTCCCGTCTGTAAGAAATCAATAAAAATATATTTAAAAAAAGAAAGAAAGAAAGAAACTGATGCTCTAGCTGGTTTGACTCAGTGGATGGTTTGACTCAGTGGATAGAACGTTGGCCTGCGGGCTGAAGGGTCCCGGGTTCAATTCTGGTGAAGGGCACATGCCCAGGTTGCAGGCTCGGTCTCCAGTGGGGGGTGTGCAAGAGGCAGCCAGTCAGTGATTCTCTCTCATCATTGATGTTTCTATCTCTCCCTCTCTCTTCCTCTCTGAAATCAATAAAATTAAAAAAAGAAAAGAAACTGAAAACTAAAATTGGGTCTATTAAACTCTGATGTTAAACTGTCCTAATATCCCAAAAGCCAGTTAGCTAACTTAAATTAACAACTTGGAAGCCCTCTGGGTTCAAAGTACTACATGCTCTAGAGTCCTATAAAGCTCTGGGGTAGTTGGTCTTAACATCCGGTTGCCCACATGAACAGTGTCACTTTAGGAATTTGTTGGAAATGAAATCTGTGAGCCCTACCTCAGACCTACTGAATCTGCAATTCCTGGCATGTTCTAACAAGCCCTTCAGATTATTCTGATAGAAACAAATTTGAAAACAGCTCTCTGGCTGTAAAAAAACTAAAAGCTTCTGCCTTGAGGTAACAAAAGGAAGAGATGCTTCTTCAATGTGTTTACATCCCAGTAAACCCATCATAAGTTGAAAATACCATTAAGTCAAAAATGCACTCTTAACCTACTGAACATCATAGCTTAGTCTGACCAGTTTCTACTAAATGGACATCACTGTTACACCATCATAAAGTTGAAAAGTCTTGTTGAACCATCATAAGTTGGGGACTGGCTGTATATTTATGATATATGTGCTTAATTTCCTAAATAAGAATGAGCCCATAGTTAAAACTGACAGGGGAAAAAACTTAGAATTTACCGGTAAACTTAAAAATTTTTAATACTTAATATTAGCAAAACAAATTAATATGCTAATTTCTTTTCCAGCTTGGATCTAGCAATTGGGAGGCAGCAGACTTAGGTAACGAAGAAAGAAAACAAAAGTTCTTGAGACTTATGGGTGCAGGAAAGGTAAGCATCAGACAGTATGCATTTTTTTCTTTTCTGTGAAAATAATGCCCTTTTCTGTGTATGTTAATTGAGAAGGAATGAATATACTTGGATCCCATTTCCCTGTTCTGCATGATTATTTTAGGCTTTGGGGAATATAGCTGACCAAAGTGAGCACTTAAAATTCTTACAATTTCTTAGGATTCTCATTGCCTCTGGGCAGTAGCTTTAGGAACTGTATAGAAAAAATTTTTGGTTTGAGGGGACTCCTACAGAAGAAAGAAGATGTTAAAGTTTTTGATTTGCCATTTGTTAGACTAATGATTTGATACAGGGTATTGCTGGACAGACCAATTGGTAGGTCATATCACTCCTTCCAGCCCTTGAAGAAGTAACCAAGGGAATAACCTTTATCCCTGATTTTTTTCAATGTTCAATTTATTTTTGTGAAATTCTTTTGATTAACATAATAGAAGATATAAAATATAGGTGCCATAAAAACATCACCTATTGGAAAAACTCTCTTCCTGGCAATTTATTTTAACATTCAAATACAGTGGTAAGTAGATATTTATTTTTTGTAAGCAAGTACATTTATTTTTGTAACATTGTCCCCATAGCCTTCCTCCAAATAGAATGTAAAATAGAATGTGAAAGAAATAGGGAAACTTTTCTCCCTTTTAAGGTCCTTAAAATGAAATTCTGCTTTTTGGTTTTGTTACTAATATGAGAATGTATTTGTGCATTTTAGTTTTACCAACAGTTATTCGACCACTATATGCCAGGTACTGTACTACGTCTGGTGGGAGGTGGGGGGCATCACACAGAGCAATAACACATGTTTGGAGCCATCATGTAATAGAAGAAATTAGATAATAACAATACAGAATTATAATTGCTATGAAAGAGCTATACACATAGTGCTGTGGAATCAACAGACAAGGATAGCTACCCCTGGCTTAGCTGTATAAGAAACCTTTCCAGAAATAGAATTGATCTGAATCTAAAAGGATGAGGAGTTATCCAGACTACTGCAGTGGGGTTGAGGGTAGGAAGAGATCATGCAAACCATGAAGACCTATACAAAGGAGGCATTTGTATATCTCATTAATCCAGATTTTCCATAATTTGTAATTTGTCATAGAAAGTATTTTGAAGTTTGCCTAGGTTCATGCAAATAAAAGATTTGCTAAGAATATATAAAATAATTAATAGTTTAGAGGGCATGCTAAACCTAGTGGAATGAAAACTCTTCAAGTACTTAGGAAGAACACTAACAAAATGTATGCAATATAGCTACCAATAGTGAATTATATCAATAAAAGGGGAGAGAACGGATTGAACATTTAAAAAAGAAATTTGGCCACCAGTAAATGGACTATTAAGCATACATTCAGTTCTTTGCTAGCAAGGCAAAATGGTAGCTTTGATCTTTTATATAAGCTGATTAGATTTGTTCTGGCTTGTGGACACAAAGTATATTCCTAATCCTAGCCAACTATGAGTATTTTATTGGTCACAGAGAGAATTAGCTGAGAAGATATGAATAGACCATTGCCATTATATATCCAGATCTTGTTAATGAGGTATTTTCTAGAATCTAAAGAAACAACATATTGAATCATTGATTTGCTTATGTGTTTATAGCATGTAAAACATTAATGCCTGAAGCTTTCAGTAGTATCTTTGGATATGGAGAATGTGTCTGTCATCCTTTTACAATAGAAAGATTTGTTAACTATATCTTCACAGATGATTAAGATTGCTTTGCAAAGTCAGTGAACAATTTCTTTCTTTACGTTATGAAACTGAATATGAACCATAAAGAGTGGATTGGGCCCTAGCTGGTGTGGTTCTGTGGTTAGAGTGGCAGCCCTCACACCAAAGGATCACAGGTTCAATTTCCGGTCAGGGGCATGTACCTGGGTTGCAGGTTCGATCCCTCGCTCCAGTCAGGGCACATGTGGGAGGCAATCAATCGATGCCTCTCTCTCACATCATTGTTTCTCTCACTCCACCTTCCTCTCGCTCACTCTAAAAAATCAATGGGGAAAAAAAAATCAATGGAAAAATTTGTTTTATAAAACTAGATTATTTTAAATTGTGTTCTTTTTGATAGTTTGAGATTGGGTGCTCATTGCCACCAAATACTAATGAGCTAGCAATTTGAGTGTGATGTGTCAGTAGTAATAATGATTTTCATTTTTTATATTGTAAAGATCTTTTAAACTGCATTATAAGTCTGTTTCATTTTTAGCTAGCTAGTCTCATTTGCAGTCTCCATGAGATATGCCTGAGACATCAGAAAAAGAAGGTGGGAAAGTTAAAGCAATTCATTTAATTGGCCTTCTTAGAAAAGAAAATACTTAGATTGTCTTCATTTTTTTATTTATCTGTCCTTCCCACTTAAAATTCTAGCTTGTTCTTTACATACTCTCCACCCTCTTCCTCTACCCTGTTTAATTTATATGTGTTTTAATGGTATTTATTACCTTCTAACATACATAATTTACTTTTGTTTCCCCTCCCCATCCCTACCATTGCTAGAATGTAAATTCCATAAAGACAGGGATCTAACCTTAATCTTTTTTTCTGCACTGTATCCCAGAAGCCTGGAATAGTGTCAGGCATATAGTAGACATTCAATAATTATGTTAAACTAGAGGCCTGGTGCACGGATTCGTGTACCGGTAGGGTCCTTCCCCAGCTGGCCAGTCCTGATCGGGACTGGGTGAGATGGACCAGACACCCTGGAGCCCTCCTGCAGTCGCTCCCCACCCCATTCATGCACTGGTGAGCTCCTTCAGCCTGGCCTGTGGGGATCGGGCCGAAACCGGCCCCTGCATGGATTCATCCAGGGCATGTCCAGCCTGTCTCGCCCAATCCCGATCAGCCGGACCCCAGCAGCAAGCTAACCTACTGGTCAGAGTGTCTGTCCTCTGGTGGTCAGTGCACGTCATAGCTACCAGTTGAACTTTCGCTTAGGCTTTTATATATATAGATTAGTGGTCTCAAATTCTAATACATTTTCTGCCTCATTATAGAAAGAACATACTGGTCGTCTTGTTATAGGAGATCACAAATCAACATCTCACTTCCGAACAGGTAAGAAATTTAAAACATAATTAAAATGATATTTAAAATATTAGACTTGGAAATGTACATAGTATATGTAAACATGTTACATATATTATGTAATAATTAGTATATACTTTGATTTTTAAAAGATTTGAGATTATAGAGTACACATCAGTATGATATTCTAACCAAGAAACTGACCCTTTATGTCTTCATTTTTACTGACTCATGTATTTTAATGGTAGTAAGGTTTTATGCCTCATCTTATGAACTGTAGTATGTATTGACTTTATATATTTTTTACTTTATAAATTATTTAGCATATCTTATAATTGGCATGTTTTACTGGTTTATAGTTTATTTGCTGTTTTCTGAAATCTTTGAAGAACTAAAATTCATTGCAAAGCCTGAAAAAATTAACTTAAAAAAAATTGTGGGGAGAAAACTTTTAAAGAAGAACTGAAAATGGATTTGGATTTGAATTCAGTCTGCTGAAAAGTGAAGTTTTCTCCTATTTCAAATTGATCCTGATCCATGGACATTAATAATAGGGCATAATGACCTTATATTTATATTTAACAAAACAATTAAAGTATTTAAATTAGCTTTTTACTGACCTAGAATATGTAGCACATTTTATAAATTAATTGGTATTTTATACTTCTGGTATTAAACAATTTCTAATTAATTTGCATTGCTACAAAAGGTTAAAAGAGTCCCTGAGCTTTGCAGAATGGAAATATATTCAACTGCTTTTTAAAACAGGGGGCTTTATGAATGACAATAATGAAAAGCACCAACATTTGTGATTAAAATGTGAAATTCCTCTTTTATTTATAAATTAAAATGCCATGCACAAAAAGCTTTGATTGTATTGATAACATCGAGTTCTTATGTGGTAAGTTCACATGTAGTTAATTTTCTGTTTAATAACTACATACAACAGTATATATGTAAAAATATGTATCATATGTTGCATGATAAAAAAGTTTATGTTGCTTCAGTAAACTGATATTCAAAGATAGTCATAAAGGAGAGCCATTACAAGGTCATTTTATTTAACCATCCTGTGAAAGAATTGTGTGTCTTTTCATTATTTTTGTTTGAATACAGAAGGTTTTGTTTGGAGGTTTTTCTGTAACTATTCACTTTCAGGAGAATAGTTTTTAGACTATAAATAAGCTAAAACATATAATAGCCAGAGTTCTTTTAATTAATTTTTAGAATATCTGAACTCCAGGCACTTTTTCTGAGGCTCTTGTGTCTAGTGTGAATTATGTGGGAAAAAATAAGCTGTTTATCTTTTATAAACAGTTTTGTAGTTGGAAGGGTTGGCTATTAAAGAAGTAATCATAAATACATATTTCAATTATTTTATGTCTATTAAGTCGTATGGTATAGAAACCCATCCACAAAATTAATTGTAAAATTAGTCACAGTTCGAAAAATCAGCCCTGATTATAATAGCATCTGTATTAAGGGTTTTTTTGTGTAATCAAATATTTTTATTAATTTGACTGAAACATAACCAAAGTACCCTGGACATGCAGGGGAAGAAGACAAGAAAATTAATGAAGAACTGGAGTCTCAATATCAGCAAAGTATGGACAGTAAATTGTCAGGAAGATATCGAAGACATTGTGGACTTGGCTTCAGTGAGGTAGTAATTAATGTATTTTCATTAACTGGGAAGATAATTAATTTGCAATTTGATAAAATTTTTAGTTACTTAAAATATTTTTACATGCCATACTAGGTCTTTGTAGATAAGAAGAGATTTTTGAGAGCTTTATTAATAACTTTTCTGATATCAGCTTATGTAAATTCTGCTTAGAGTAACTGCTGGGGCACATTTTTTCAGTATAGTTGACATAAAATGCCATATTAGTTTTAGGTGTACAACATAGTGATTAAACAATTATATACCTTATGAAGTGATCACAATAAGTGTAGTACCCATCTGGCACCATACATAGTAATTACAGTATTATTGACTATATTCACTGTGCTCTACTGTCATCCCTGTGACTGTTTTTATAACTGGCAATTTGTACTTCTTAATCCCTTTCACATTTTATACCCATCCTCCCAACACCCCTCCCATCTGGCAACCATCAGTTTGTTCTCGTATCTACGAGTTTGTTTCTTTTTTTTTTTCATTTATTTTGTTTTTTAGATTCCACATATAAGTGAAATCATATGGTATTTCTCTTTCTCTGTCTGGCTTATTTCACTTAGCATAAAACCTTCTAGGTCCTTCCATGATGTGGCAAATGGCAAGATTTCATTCTTTTTTATGACCGAGTAATATTCCATTGTGTATGTGAACCACATGTTCTTTATCCATTCATCTATTATCATCTGACAATTTTACTTCTTCCTTTCCAATATGGGTGGAAATTTATATCTTTTTCTTGTATGATTATTGTGGCCCAGGATTTCCAATAGTATGTCAAATAAAGTTGATGAGTGTGGACATCCTTGTCTTCCTCCTGTTCTCAAAGGAAAAGCTTCACTTTTCAACATTGAGTATGTTAACTGTGGTGTGTCATATGGTCTTTATTATGTGAGTTTGAGTTATCTTTCCTCATGTTGCCAAGAGTTTTCATCATAAATGGATGTTGCATTTTCATCAGATGTTTTTTCTGCTTCTTTTGATGAGATCATATAATTTTTATCTTTCATTTTATTTATCTGGTTTATCACATTAATTGATTTGTGGATACTGAACCAACATTGCATACCTGGAATAAATCCCACTTAATAGTGGTGTATGATCTTTGGAATTATTGCTGAATTCAGTTTATTAATATTTTGTTGAAGATTTTTGCATCTATGTTCATGAAAGACCTTAGCCTATAATTTTTATTTTTATAGTGTTTCTGTCTGGTACAAAATCTAGCAGTCTTATTTTAAGTTGATGGTTGTTTAAATTTGAACACATCACTACATTTTTTACTCACCCATATCCCACATTCTTGTCATTTTTTTACGCGCTGTGTGTGTGTCTCCACTAAGGCACATCTTAAATAGGCATGAAGAACATTCAAGTTAGATGAAATATATCATGTCAGTACTGGATAGGGAGAATTCTCTTAGTTTCCTGAGTCATCTTTTTTTATAACTACTGGTTTATTATTCCAAAGTAGTGTAATATGCAAAACATTGATACTGTAATATCCAAAACAATGTTTTCCACATTTCTATGAATCAGAAGTTAACTTACCTTATTTACTTTAAAAAAATTGTCTCATGCTTTCAAACAGGGTAGAGGGTGGGACACGTAGGTGAGTGAGTGGTCTTCAAAAGCCTTTTCTTAAAACAAAATCCTATTCAAGTCCCAGTATATAAAACACATGAAGTCCTCAGTTCTTCCTTTGACAGCCTGTGAGCATAATACAGTCTTAAACCTGTTAATTTAATGGCTAGGAAATGTTTTGTGTTTTTTTTTTTAGTTTTTGTACTTGATGATTGTATTTATTTAAGAAGCTGTTGATTGGTATTTTAGGTAGAAGATCACGATGGAGAAGGTGATGTGGCTGGAGATGATGATGATGATGATGATTCACCTGATCCTGAAAGTCCAGATGACTCTGAAAGTGATTCAGAGTCAGAAAAAGAAGAATCTGCTGAAGAACTCCAGGCTCCTGAGCACCCTGATGAAGAGGAGGATCCCAAAAACAAAAAAGATGCAAAAAGCAACTATAAAATGATGTTTGTTAAATCTAGTGGTTCATAACTCCCAAACACTTAGTCTTTGTATTAAAAGTAAGCCTTATTGTTATAATGCACAGTGGAGGACTGCTTATAGAGCACAGACCTTTGTATTATAATTTTTAAAAAGGCCCTTTTAAGTAATTACAAAGAGTGTTTGCTTTCAGATGCCATGGGTTACACTTTTATGGGCATGACTAAAATCAATTTTGTAAAGCGTAAGAGTTGTATAAAATAAGAAATAAATACAATACTCAATTTCCTTTCATATTAGCATTATCAAACCTCTATTCTCACCTTTTTATCCTTCAAATAGTTGAGGGAGACACTATTTTTTGTTTATGGTAGCTGTCTTTTTGTGTTCATATTTTTCTCATAAAGTTTATCTGTACTCTGATGTGTTCATGAAAAGAATTATTTTATTATACTTTGATATAGTAGAACTATTCATCATGGATATTTCTGCTGCCAATAACAATCTAAATTAATGTTGGCAAACGGTTAGGTACTTAAGTTTACTCTTACTGATTCAGCTCTATTCTTTTGGACCAAAGCAACATGAGAGCAAATACTTTTCACACCTGCTAGGATGGAAATATAACTCATACATTTGGAATGCTGTGATCTCAAGCAGTCTTTATATAAGTTGGATTACATTGAATGTTAGATTTTTAAATAATATTTGGCAAAGTTTTGCAAAAGAAATTATATCTCTGATCATTTGGTCCTATCTAGGAATATGTAAAAGGTTTTTTTTGTGGGGGTTTTTTTGGGGAGGGGAGGGGGCGTTGTTGGGTTTTTTTGTTTGTTTGTTTTTTAGGTAATATGTGACCAAAGTTAATTTTCTTCCTAAGGCCTAAATAAAGAGAAAGCAGTTTCCCATATTTGGTTGTGATACCTTTATCCTCATTATCTAAAATTGAGGAGCAGGCTTATTGAATAAGAAACTGAAACAAATTCTCTTCATTTTATCCCAATGCTGTTATCTTGATTATCTAATTCCTAAAAAGCAATATTGCTTTCTGAATTAATTGCTAGTTCTGTTAGAGTAAGATTAAACCAGTCCACTGTTAGGGGGTTAGTTTGTACACCAAATTTACACAAACTGCATTATTGGCTAGTCAGTGAACTTCGAGTAATTTGGTTCAAAATATCGTTTCTTAGTAACATGTTCAAAGGCTTGAATCAAACTTGTTTACTGAACTAGATACTTAAGGGTTTTATGGTTTCAGATCTTATATTTAAGTCTTTAATTCATTTTGAGTTTATTTTATATGGTGTAAAAGAGTGGTTCAATTTTATTTTTTTGCATGTATTTGTCCACTTTTCCTAGCACCACTTGTTAAAGACACTTCATTTCTCCATTGTATATTCTTGCCTCCATTGTTGGTGATTAATTGACCATATAAGTGAAGGTTTATTTGGGGGCTCTCCACTCTTTTCCATTGATCTATGTTTCTGTTTTGTGCCAGTGCCATATTGCTTTGATTATTAACACTTTGTAGTATATTTAAAATCAAGGGGCATCTCATACATCCAATTGTTCTTTCTCGAGGTTTCTTTGGTTGTTTGTGGTTGTTTGGTGTTTCCATATTAATTTTAGGGTTATTTGCTCTTGTTCTGAAAAGAATGCCATTGATACTTTAATAGGATTGTATTAAATCTATCAATTGCTTTGGGTATTATGGACATTTTCATGATATTAATCATTCTAGTCTGTGAGCTTGGTATGTCTCTCCATTTATTTGTGTCCTCTTCAAATTCTTTAGGGCCTTATAGTTTTCAGAGTACAGGTTTTTCATGTCTTTTGCTAAAACCTTATTCCTAGGTATTTTATTCCTTTTGATGCAGTTATAAATGGGATTGTTAATTTCTTTTTGATCATTATTAGAGCATAGAAAGGTGATGGGTTTCTATTAAGTTTGTATCCTGCTACTTCATTTATTCTATTAGTTTTTTGGATTCTGTAAGGTTTTCTATATGTAATATCATGCCATCTACAAATAGTGATTGTTTTATTTATACCCTTCTGATTTGGTTGGTTTTAATTTTTTTCTTTCCTTTTTTCTTTCTGATTGCTGTGGCTAGGACTTCTATGTTGAATAGAAGTAAAAGTGAACATCCTTGTCTTCTTCCTGATCTTAAAGAAAAAGCTTTCAGCTTTTCACCACTGAGTATGATGTTAGCTGTGGGCTTATATATAGCTTTATTTAAAAAAATTTTATTGTTTAAAGTATTACATGAGTCTCCTTTCCCCCCCTCATATATAGCTTTTATTATTTTGAGGTTAGTTCCTTCTAGCCTCACATTGCTGAGATGTTGAATTTTGTCAAATGCTTTTCTCTACCTATTGAGATGGTTGTGATTTTTATCCCTCAATTTGTTGATGTGAGTACCACCAGGTTAGAGAATTTTTTAGCCATTATTTTTTCAATCCCTTGTTTTCTCTCTTCTCCTTCTGGTACCCCTATGATGCAAATGTTGTTATACTTCAGGTTGTACCAGAGGCCCCTTAAACTCTCAGTTTTTAAAATTTCATTTTCTTTTTGCTGTTCCATTTGGGTGTTTTCCACTACCTTGTCTACTAGATTGCTGATTTGGTCCTCTACTTCATCTAATCTTTTTTTTCCCATTTCATGGTTCCATCCTAAGTGCATTGAGCATCCTTATAAAATGTTTTAAATTCTGTGTGATAGATTGCTTATCTCCATTTTTTTAGTTCTTTTTGTGGATTTTTGGGGTTTTTTTTGTTTTATTTTGTTTTTTCACTTGAGGAATGTTCCTTTTTCTCCTCATTTTGCTGACTCCCTGTGTTTGTTTTATGTATTAGGTAGATCTATGTATCCCGGTCTTGACGTAGTGGCCTTATGTAGAAATTGTCCTGGGGGACCCAATGGCACAATCTCCCTGATCACCGAGCTGGGTGTTCTAGGGATGTCCCCTGTGTGGCTTTTGTGCGCTCACCTGTTGTAGTTGAGCCTCGATTGCCGTTGGCACGTCAGTGGGTGGGGATGACCCAGGCTGGCTGAGAACTGGCTATAACTATAGGAAATGGGCTTTTATATTGGGGCTGACCCCATGGAACAGGAGTCAGTTTAACTGGGCTCTAGTACCAGCTGAGTCTGACCTTCGATGTGTCATTTGTGGAGCTGGTTGGTGGTGCTCTGGTGTGGTCTGAAATTGGCCACTGGGTGTGTTTGATATGGAACCTCTTTGAGGGTTGGAGGGGGGCTCTCTGGTTTAGGCCAAGGTCAGCTAACCACTTGTGCCTGGCTTGGGGCCTCTTGGTAGGAGCTAAAAAGTGATCTGTTGATTGCCATTTGTGCTGGGCTTGGAAGAACTTGGGAGAGGCTATGCTGCGAACCGAGGCTGGCTGCCACTTGTTCCAGGCTTTGGTGGGGACCACAATGTGAACTGAGTCCAGCTGCCACTGTGCCAGGCTTGTGGTCACTTAGCTGAAGCTATATTCCAGACCAAGACTGGCTGCCATTTATGCCAGGCTTGGTGCCAGCTGATAGGATTACAATGCAAGTTGAGACCAGTCACAGCTTGTGTTGGGCTTGGGGATGCTTAGCGAGAGCTACAAGGCACACTAAGGCTGGCTGCTGCTTGTTGGCCATTTCTGGACCTTTGAGTGGTTTGGGGGAATCTGTAGCATGAGCTGAGGCAGGCCACTTGTGTGGTGGAGGAGCCAGTGGCGGAGTCTTAGGCCAGGCAGGCAAGTTGGGTGGCATCGGGTCTTGGAATCGCCAGGGCGAGGCAAATGGTATTAGCCAGGTTAATGAAGAGGTCAGATTTGGTGCCTGCCAGTGCTTCCATCTCTGGAGTTTCCCCTAACTGTGCCCCTCCAGCCCTTGCTCTGAAGTTAGTCAATTTAGTTCCTCCTGTATCCCTGGCACTTTCTGAGCATCTGCCTCTTAACTGGAGCCTAGAGTGAGTGGTCTGTGAGCAAGGGAGCGTGTGTGTGGTCCCTTTAAAAGAACCGGCTTGGTCTCTAGCAGCGCTTTGTCTTTATCTGACACCATTCTCTCTGAATTTTGCAGCCAGATGTTATGGGGACTCCTCTTTTCAGTACTGATGCCCCCAAGTCAGGGAGTCTGGTGTGGGGCTGGGACCCCTCATTGCTCAGTGAGGACCTCCACAGCCAAGATATCCCTCCTGATTCTTAATTACCACACCATGGATGTGGGACTTGCCTGTTCTGCCCTTCCCACTAGTCTTGATTGGCTTCTTTATATCCTTAGTTATAGGAATAATGTTCAACTACTCTTCAGGTGGTTGTCAATGATGGTTTATTAGTAGTTGTAATTTTGATGTGGTTGTGGGAGAAAGTGAGCACAGTGTTTTTTTTAATCCACCATCTGGACTGGAAGTCCTCTAAAGTAATTATTGATAGGTACGTGTTTATTGATTGTTTTTGTACTTTTTCTTTGTTCCTTTTTTCTTCTCTTGATTTATTCTTGGTTTTCTGGTTTTTTTCAATGTTTTGTTTGGGCTTTTTTTTTAGGTTTTTGGTTTGTGGTTACTGTTAGGCTCATATATATTATGTAGAATTCTATTTTAAGCAGATAGACATTTCAATTCAAATGCACTTTAAAAGCACTACATTTTTACTCCCCCTTCCACATTTCACAATCTTGACATCATAGTTTATTTTTTGTTTTGTGTATCCCCTGACAGATTATAGTTAATTTTGCTTTTTTCTTTTGATCTTCATATTAGCTTTTAAAATGGTTTACTCATTGTTTATCATATAGTTGCCTTTACAGTGAGATTTTTTTTTATTTCCTCAATTAACTTATTTCTGGTTATGGCCTTTTCATTTCTGTAGAAAGAAGCCCCTTTAACATTTCTTATAAAGGCATTTTAGTGGTGATGAATTCCTTTAGTTTTTGCTTTTCTGGGAAATTCTTCAGCTCTCCTTCAATTCTGAATGATAACCTTTCTTTGAACATTTAAAATATTTCCTGCCACTCCCTTTGGCCTGTAGAGTTGCTGCTGAGAAATCAAGTGATACAGCCTTGGAGGGTTTTCCTTGTGATTTTTTGCTTCCCTCTTGCTGCCTATGAGATTGTCTCTTTATCCTTAACTTTTGCCATTCTGGGACCTGGATATCATGTTTCCTTACCCAGATTAGGAAAGTTTTTAGCCATTATTTCTTCAAATATACTTTCTGCCCCTTTCTCCTTCTTGGACCCTTACTATGTGAATATTAGAGGGCTTGATTTTGTCCCAGAGATCCAATCCATCCCTTGTACTATCACCTTTTTTTTTTGCTTTTCTGAATGAGTGATTTCCATTATTCTTTCAGGTTGCTAATCTGTAGTGTATTAACTGACCTGTTGTTAATTCCTTCTAATATAGTTTTCATTTCTGTTACTGTATTCATCATGTCTGATCTTTGTTGTGCAGGGCTGGGCAAAAGTAGGCTTATAATTATTCGTATGGAAAATAATACAATTACTAAATAATCCTATATAATAAAAGTGTAATATGCTAATTAGACCAGGCATCCTTCTGGACAAATCCGAGGCTGCGAGGGCTGAGGCAGAGATGGCCACCTAGGCAGGTGGGGGCCGAGCCCCTTGCACAAATTGCGTACATCGGGCCTCTAGTACAAGAATAAACTGTTTTGCACACTTAAAACTGTAAGTCTACTTTTGCCCACTCCTGTATTTTCTAATTCTTTGCTGAAGTTCTGAATTCCTCTATTCACAAGTTTGTGGAGCATCCTATGACCATTTCTTTGATTCTTTATCAGGCAAATTACTTATATCCATTTCATTAGCGTTTTTATCCAGTGTTTCTTGTCCCTTCATTTGGGGCATATTCTTCCCCTATTTGACTTTCTGTTTTGTCCCCATGAGTTAGATGATAGATATATTGCTTTCCCAATCTTGAAACAGTAGTCTTGTATAGAAGTGACCACTGTGTAGACAGTGCCAGCAGGTTGAAGTTGGGGCAGGTGCACGCAGTACCTGGTGAGCCATGGACCAGGAACAGGGTCCGGTAAGGACACCCTGGTGTACACGTGTGTGTGGTAGCTCCCTATTGTTCTGGCTGCCCATGGTCAGAATGGAATCAGGGCAGGACAGCCTGATGTGTGTGCACTTCCTTGTCCTTCTGACCTGGTGTATGTGTGCTGCCCCCTGTTGCTTTATTACCAGAGTTAGGTCTGAGCGAGGCAACCTTGTAGCAGCAGCGCCCTACTAGATTCTCCTTCTCTGGGTGGAGTAGCCCTGTGTGCAACCGTACCTTGTACCTGCTGGATCAGTTTCTGGGTGGAGAGGCCCTGTCCACTCGTGCTGTGGTACCCTCCAGTTAGTTCCAGAAGGGGTGGCTGGGGACAATACAGGGGCCATGTAGGAACACTGGATAGGGCTCCCCACCCACTATGCAAGTGCAGGGGAGACAGACAGTGGTGCTGTCGGTTCCTCTGGTGCTGAGGCGTTCTCTCAGCTCCTGAATGGCTCTTGCCCAACCTTCTTTACAAATACATGGTCTTTATTGTTGTGTGAAAGCTCTTCCCTTGGTTCTCAGCTGGCTCTCGGGAAGAATTGCTTTATATAGAGTTGTATATTCACTGTGTTCTTAGGAGACGGCGAGTTCAGTGTCCTATGCTGCCATCTTGGACTCACCTCAGAATGTTACATTTTTCTTTCAGAAATCCTCTAGTCATGTGCTGCTTCATGTTTC
This sequence comes from Myotis myotis, assembly GCF_014108235.1. Lineage (NCBI taxonomy): Eukaryota > Metazoa > Chordata > Mammalia > Chiroptera > Vespertilionidae > Myotis > Myotis myotis. The sequence continues at coordinate 52,657,252 of NW_023416314.1, forward strand.
AGTCATGTTGCATATACAACATTGGTCCCACCAGGTTATAATGGATTATGAGCAAAAAGTGTGTATGCAATGCTGAACGAAAAGGCTGGACCTGATGTTGAATTTACTGATAGCTCTGGGTAGTTTAAATAGAAGAGGCTCAGCATGCTGTTTACCCACCTGTGCCCACCCAAGACTGGGACCCAGAGTTGACAAAGGAGCAAGAGGAGCAAGCTGGGAAGTGGGGTAACTGTCTTCTGATTGAAAAGTTATTCAGGAACAGATTTCAATTTTGTGTGTATTAATATATTAAATTCCTCTCCTCAAATCTATACTTTTTAAATAATTTTTAAAATTTATTTCGTTTTATTGATTTCAGAGAGGAAGTGAGACAGAGATAGAAACATCAATGATGAGAGAGAATCATTGATCAGCTGCCTCCTGCACATCCCCTTCTGGGGATCGAACCTGCAACCTGGGCATGTGCCCTTGACTGGAATCGAACCCAGGACCCTTCAGTCCGAAAGCCGACGCTCTAGCCACTGAAGCAAACCAGCTAGGGCCAAATCTAGAATTTTTTAAACCTGGAGGCATTGACAGTACAGAAGAAAGTCTGAAGTGATCATTGTGGATAAAGATCATTTGAGAGCAGGAAGATCACATTCCTTCAGTAAATTTTGAGGAAGTAATTTTCAGATATCTGATTGACATCAATGACCATTTACAAACAGAGCTTTAGTTGCATTACTGTCTCCTAGGTACTTTAAATATCCAAAACAACTTTATCTCCGAAATCTCAAATTTAGAAATTCACCTCTGACCATAACAGCTCTATTTCTTTACACAGTCAAGTCAGGTTATTATCCATCTACACCTGTCTCATAAGCCCTGTTTAAATTTTCAATTGATCTATCATTTCATATCACTGTTGTCAGTATCCCAAATAACCCTTCCCTATGTGATGCCTTCCTGGAAAATCCCTTGAAATAGCTAATCCTCTACAGATTATTTCTAGAGAAAAACACCAAATGCACAAATCAGTATTAACTAAAAGTTAATGTTAATTGATCTCAACACTGCATTGGTGTTTTCTCTAGTCAAACTCTTTTCCCATTCTCCTAAATAACATTTTAAAACCTCTGTTCGCAAACTTGTCTGGCATCAATGACCCTCTCTTTTCTCCTTCCCTCTTAACATGTCTTTGCCTTCCAGCTTACATAAGAAATAGAGATTTTTATCAGGCAGATGGTCTCTGAATGTCCACCTAAATCCACAGCCATGGAAAAGTCTCACTACTCCAGGTCACATCCCAGTTCTACCACCTTAGCTGATAAACTGAGTGACCTTGGATCTAAATAGGCCTGAAGCCCTAGTCCCTGGCTGTAAAATGAGTGTAGCAATAGCAACCACCCTAGATGGTTACTGTGAGAATTAGATAAAACAGGTAAGAAGCTTTAGCATACCAGTAGTTAATAAGTGCTCAATAAATGCTAGCTACTGCTAATCCTTTACATCTTGTGAACCTAAAGCTTTTGATTATCTGCTTTTGAGCCTTCAACCCCTCCCTTAATCTATTGAACCCTCCCTTTTCTGTCTGCATTTATACTCCAAAAGATTTCACATCTTTTTAAAAAAAGATTGTTCCTGGATATCATGTACTTCAGCTATAATCTTAATTCCACACATTCTACATCCAATTTTAATAACTTGTTTCTATTACTGCCTCTATTTACTCACTGCCATCCCTTCCCTCCTCAGTTACTTCAATATGGTTTCACCCAACTTTGATATAACTGCATTGAAAACTACTTTCATCACATCGATGATTCCATTTTCCTTAAACAGGTATTTTTTTTCACTTCATTCCTTGCTTGGCCTGTTACTTGCCATTGTTAACCAGTAGTCTTCAAATGAATATACACTCCTGGTAAATAAGGGGTTCTACAGAATCAATTTCCCAACCCTATATATTTATATACACACTACTCCCCCCACCTTATCTGTGGGGGATATGTCCCAAGGCTGCCAGTGGATGCCTGAAACTATATATAGTACTAAACCCTATGTATAATGTGTGTTTTTCCTATACATACATATTTATTGTATAGTTTACACATTAGGCACAGTAAGGTTAATAAAACAACTATTGTAACAATATACTGTAATAAAAATATTATGCTGTACTTACCCTTCTTGTGATGAGGTAGGATGATACAATGAAGTAAGGTTAACGCTGTAGGCATTGTGACAGCATTTAGCTACTATAAGGGTTGCCTGAACACTGAACACGTCAGTTGACCTGGTAACCAAGATAGCTATGGCATGACTATCGGGCAAGTAGCATATACAGGGTGGATATGGTGGACAAAGGGACGGTTCACATCCCAAGCAGGACAGAGCGGGATGGCTTGAGATTTCATTGTGCTACTCGGAACAGGATGCTATTTAGAACTTAGGAATTACCTCTGGGATTTCTCATTTAATATTTTCAGACTGGTTGACCGTGGGAAACTGAAATGACAGAAAGTGAAACTGTAGTTAAGGGGGCAGTTACTGTACTTCTTCCTAAATTGACCCCCCCTGAAAACTACCTCTCCTTTCACGGCAGCCTTTCTCCCACTCTCAGAAGGTGTCCCAGTTACTCCTGGCAACAGGAAAAACCACAGGAGTGCTTCCGGCATGCTCCTCCCAAGGTGGACCACCGCAGTTATCAAGCAGTGCCTTCCCTGTTTCCTCCAATATCTGACACTTCACTGTCCCCCGGAGCTGGAAGGACCCTAACTTGCACCTACTGAAGATGCTGCCTCTTGTGCCATCATCAGCACCAAGATGTTGCCTCCTAAGGCTTTTGTATGGAGACATTTTGCCTGCCCATCTTTCCAAATTATGTGAGGCCGTTTTCTAAAGGACTGTTATGTTAAACACTAGAGGCCCAGTGCATAAAATTCATGCATTGGGGGGTAGGGGTCCCACAGCCTGGCTTGCACCCTCTCGCAATCCGGGACCCTTTGGGGATGTCCGACTGCTGGTTTAGAGGTTAGAAAAAACCTTGTGAGAAAAAAATAAAAACAGAGGCCACTCCAGTGAGGGTGGGTTCTGAGGAACTAGGGTTAACTTTCTGCCTGAAGATTAGCCAGACCAGGGAAGAGGGGAGGAAGGAATGTGTGTAATGTGTGAGTGAGAGTGTGTGTGTGTGTGTGTGTGTGTGTGTGTGTGTGTGTGTGTGAGAGAGAGAGAGAGCGAGAGAGAGACCAAGAGACCCCCAAAGACTCCATATTCTTTTGTTCTAAAGCACAAAACTGCTTTCCCTACGCTTGTTCCTCTGCACATCCTCTCCACCCCATTGTCCTCTGGCTGTTCCTGCTGCGGGATCTCTAGCTACACCTCTCATTGGATGCCCCAAGGCTTCTTAGCTGCCCCAGGGTGGGGTTCCTATGGGAGTCTCTCATACATGTGGGATCTGGGGACCTGAGGAACTTAACATGCTGACAGGGAACCTTTGGTCATTGGAGACCCTGAGCTAGAGGATACATGCTCTTCTTTCATACCTCGGGTGAGTAATTTTGAGGTGCTTTTACATGGCTCTTCAAGTCTCAGTGAGACTGAGCCCCAAGTTTCAAACAACAGTGGTCACCAGCTCGAGAAGTTACCTTTCTACTGTTTTCCCCTCCTTTTGTTTCCGCTTCTGTTCCACAGAGTCATTTCCCAAATATACTATCTACTGCAAGGCCCTGCCCCTGTGGCTGTGTTCTACGGGCAACCCAGGCTGACAGGCTTATACCCAGAATCCCTACAAATCAGCAAGACAAAGATACACGACCCAATAGAAGAAGATGAGATTTGACCGGCACGTCACAAAAAAGGAAATCCAGATGGTCAATGAACATTTGAAAAAATGTTCAATGTCACTAATAAGGGAGATGCTAATACACCTGTATCATACACATCAAAATGCCTTAAGAAAGGTTTTTTGCATATATTATCTATTGCTGGGTAACAAATTACCCCTAAAGTTAGCATCTTAAGGAAACAAACATTTATCTCATAGTTTCTGTGAGTTGGGAATCTGGGCTTAGCTGGGTGCCTCTGGCCAAGGCTGTCTACAAACTAATCAAGGTGTCAGCCAGGTCTGCAATCATCTCAAAGTTCAACGTGGAGGAGACCCCACTTCCAAGCTCCCTCTCAGCTCTCAGGTGCTCTGAGGCTGTTGGTCAGAGATGTCAGTTCCTTCCCTGGGGGCATCTTCATAGATTAACTCACAACATGACTCCTCACAGTAAGCAAGGGAGGATGCCCAAGACAGAAGCTACAGTCTTGTCACCTCATCTTGAAAGTGGCATCCTGTTGTATTCCGTTATATTCTATTCAGTAGAAGCGAACACTTGGGGGGAGGGCTTATTCATGGGGTCATTGGGGACCATCTGGGAGGCTGCACCACAGGAGGATATGGAGTAATTCATATATTGAGGGTAGGAGTACAGAGTAGTACTACTGCTTTGGAAAACAGTGGCATTTTCTTCCTAAATTGAAGATACGTTTATCTTATGAACTAGCACCTCTATGTCTAGGTATATTCCAAAAGAAATAGAGTTCACATACCCGAAGAGACATGTATATAAATGTTGACAGCATCATTTATTTGTAATAGCTCCCAACTGGAAACACCCACATGTCCTTCGATAGTAGAATGGATAAATGATTGTTGAATATGCCTTCAATGGATACAACAAAATAAGCGAAACGTAGTTACATGGATGGGTATCACATCATAATGTTTAGTGAAAAAAAAGCTAGACAAAGGAATGCATTCTTTATTTTTTCATTCGTACTCATTTCAGAAAATAAACAAAACTAAGCTACAGTATTTGGTGATGCCTGCTTCCACAGTGAAACCATAAAGAAAAGGCTAGCCCTAGCCAGTTTGGCTCAGTGGATAGAGCGTAGGCCTGCGGACCAAGGGGTCCTGGGTTCGATTCTGGTCAAGGGCACATACTGCCGTGATCGGGGCACGTGCGGGAGACAACCAATAAGTGTGTCTCTCACATTGATGTTTCTGTCTTTCCCTCCTCTCCCACTCTCTAAAAGTCAATGCAAAAATATCCTTGGGTAAGGGTTAAAAAGAAAAAGGAAAGGCCAGCAGGTGGTTACCACAGAAGTCAGAAGAGTGGTTATCCTTTGTGGGAAAGCCGAGTGCTTCCGAAGAGGCATAGGTATGGCCACAGCTCCCGGCAACTTCTTGACTGAGGTGGGGGTTAGACAGGTGTTTTTATTTCTGATCATTTACGGGGCAGAACATTGTTATTTTGTGTACCTTCTATATGTATGTTACATTTCACCATAAGGAGAGATTTCACAAACCTACACACAAACCCACATCCTATTATCCAGCCACGCACAAAGGCAGACCAAGGGGCTGGCCTGGGGGAGCGCTGGCTATATGTGAGCCAGTGTCCACTTTTGGGACCCCTTCCAGTGGGAGCTCCTGTCTGCCTCACCTCTTGATGGTGCCAAGCACTGGAAAGAAAGGAAGGCAGTGGGGCTGTGCCTCCTGGAAGCCCTGTTTGCAGCAGGGTTTGGCCTGGAGGGGCTGAGACAGGACCCAGCCTCCTGCAGTCATTGCAGGAGGTGAGTGTGAGGGTCACCAGGGCTGGCTGCTGGGCCCCGGTCAGGAGTCAGGTGCAGGGAGCCCTTTTGGAGCAGTCGCTGGAGCTCGGCTCTCAGAGACAACCGCCCTGCCCCATATGACTTCAGTGAGAAGACGTGAAAACCCTCTCTTACCACCTCCCTCCATCCGAACTTCAATGGAAAGGTCAAGGGAATTTTCCTCTCCTTTAAATGGAATGCATCTTTCTTGGGCCCAGAAAGAATTATTTATCAGGTGTTGGCGGCACTCCGCTTGCCTTTACAGGCCCAGCCGTGCTCCGAGGCACGGCAGACGACTCTCCTCCTGAACCTCCGTGTATAGGCCGACTTCAAAGCCAGGGCCTCAGAGCCGGCGCGGGGCTCCGGTTTGGGAGCTGACATCAAAGGGGGCGCACAGGCGGGTCGGACAGCCCACGGGCGGCTGCAGGCTGCGGGGAGGCCTCAGAGGAGTCGCCTGTCCTCCGGCCCCCGGAGGGTTCAGGGAAGCAGCCTGGCAGTGGCACGGCCCTGCGAACCCCAACTTCAAAAGCGCAGCCACTGCTTCGCTTGCTGCAGGCAACTGTCTAAAATGGCAGGCAGATGGCAGAGGGTAGCAGACCCTAAACCTGTTCATCCTGCCGAGGCAGGTAAAGAAGACAGGGTTTAACTGTGGAAGAAGCCCCTGGGGCCCTGGGCTCATAGTAAGGTTCATACCTGAGGGCAAACCAGCACAGTGGTGGTCGGTGACTGCTCCATGCCAGGTCAGTGCCTAAGGATGACCTCAGTTCGCCCTCAAATCACACATGGAAGGAGATACTGTTATTCCACCTTTCAGAGCAGGAAACTCATGCTTCGGGAGGCTCCGTGACTTGCCCACGGTCAGTGTTCATGAGGGTGGGTTTGAATTCCACAATCCCTGTTCTTAGCTACTTCTCAAGAAACTTAGAAATAGGCATAGGGATGCTCCCAGGGGCCGAGAGCAACGATTTTCAACCTTTTTCCTCTCACGGTACACATAAACTAATGACTAAAATTCTGACCAAACATATAGGTATAATTTTGATTCATTCACACCGGTTGGCTGTTGTCATTTTTAAAGTTTTATTTGACAATCTAAGGGAAAAGAGGTCAGAGCCCCTGACTAAATAGTCAGGTATCGCATGTTTTAAAAATTCTTGCGGCACACCAGTTGAAAATCGCTGGGCTAGAGTATAAAACGTGGAACAGCAGAGCAGAGGTCAGCAAAGTCACCTGGAGAAGCGAGAAGGCTCCCCGGCCCACAGGCCTTGACTCCTTGCATTCATTCAACAAGTTATTTCTTAGTGCCTTCTTTGTGGCAAACATTGTTCCGGGCACTAGAGGTAATATAATGAACAAAGCAACGTTCTCGTTCTCATGAAGTTTATATTCTTCTGAGGGAGACGGCAATCATAAAGAAGAAGAGTAAGGCAGGCATCCAATGATTAGAACTTAAAAGCAGGTAAATGATAGCGAATATGTGTACTTTTGCCAGTGCTTCCTGTGGGGCCAGGAGCCATGCTTAGCATTTTCTATGTAATAACTCATTGAACCCTCATAACAGCTCCCCTAGGTAGTTGCTAATATAAATCCCTATTTTGCAGGTGAGGCATGGAGAGGTGAAGTAACTTTCCCAGGGTCACAGGGCTGGCAAAATGGCACCAGAATTAGATCCCAGCAGCCTGGCTCCAGGGTCCGCGCTCATCACCTCCGCCTCCTGGCTGCCTCCTTTCCATGGTGCCAGCCAAGATCACATGCAAAGGAGACACCGAAGGGGCCGTGCTGTCTTATTCTGTCCCGAGAATAAGCCCTCCCCAGGCCCGTCTTCCAGGCTGCAGCTTTGGCCAGAACACGGGGAGGGTTTTGCCGAGATGCCTACACCCTGGTTTTCTCGGCACAGGACCCAATTTCCCAGCTCCTCCCAGTGACCGTGCGATCTCTCAACCCAGATGCTGGGTCTGAGAAGGAGGTGGTTTCTAGATCCAAGAAGCCTCTGAAGGCAAACAGACTGGGACCCACAGGAGCCAGAAACTTAGTCCACCCGGGCTGTGTGCCTTCGGTGGGCCGGGACAGCCCCTCTGCATGTGCGGAAAACGAGCCTCTGCGGATGTTCCAGGGCCCCGGGCCAGGGTGGCGAGAGGGACCACTGCGACGGACCACACAACCAGCGAAATGTCTGAGATGCCGAATCGGTTAAGGACTGGAATGCAGCTCAGGGCTCGGCGGGAAAGCATCTGGGGCTGATTAGTGACGTCAGGCCAGGGGCCGTGGACAGTGGCAGCTTCCTGTTGACTCCGTGACCTCAGCCAAGGGACTGGCCTCTCCTTCCTGCTCTCATGTTGTAGGTTGCAGCCCCAGGCCAGGGAAGCACACTTCTAAGCTTCTAAAGCACAGTGTGAGAGACAGTGAGCCACGGAGAAGTGAGGAGCCCCTTGTTCCTGAAGACGAAACCCTCATCCATTCCACGGAGCCCCTAGCAAATCCTTCCCTGCTTTCCACAAAAGCCTCTTCCCTGTCCCCTACGCTGTCCCCAGAGCTGAGAGAGGACCCTTGTGTGTGCGGCTCCACAGCGGGGCTCAGCCTCCACCCCAAAGCACAGCCCTTCCTGGCTGGTCCTCACCCCAAAACCACGACCCACGGCCTCCGCCAGGCGGGCGAGTCCACCCCCACCCTCCAGCCTCATCTGCACTGAACATCCCTTGTTGGGCTGCGGCAGAGAATACTCAACAGACCCATATTAAAAATGCCCTTTAAAATTCAAAAGCTTTGAACTAAAGAAATACCTCGAGAAGTTCTCATGGAAAGTTCAGCTCTGCTGGTTCAATTCACTACACTTAGATGCACCTTTTCAAATAATAGAGGGAAATGTAACAGGGTCAGACCCAATCAATATGCCTGTTCAAACGGAATTGCGGGGACTCTGATGTGCGCACGTTTTGTACTCTGCCTTTGTACCCCGCCACTCATGCTGAAGAAAGGTTTCTTTGCTCGGAGAGCAATAAAAGTGGTCGCCTTTGGAGTGGAGGCGGCCAAGCAATGGCATGTTTACTGGGCCGGGAGGGGCTGCCGTTTTTGACACACACGCCCCCACCCCCAGCTTCATCTCTTTGTTCTTTTCATAACAGCACAAAACTCACGTGGGCAAAGTCCCTCGCGAGTCCCGGCATCTGACACTGAATCGGAAGCAGGGGGCTCCCAGCATTTGCCTGCCATGTCTCAGAAATGTGATTTGTAGGTTGGACGAATAATTGGCTGCTTCTTTCCCACCCCTGGTGCCCACCAAAAACGGCCATGTCATGGAGCACTGTGCCAGAATCGGGGGAAACGTTCAAAGCCCAAAATGGGCCCTCATCTGGCTGAGTCAGGCTCCGCATCCACTCCATCCTCCTCGCCTTCCACCCTGAGCTGACCTGGGGCAGACAGAGGGTTCCCTGGCCTTGGCTGCAACCTACAACGGCTAGGAAGATTCTGCAGAACCCAGCTTAACGGAAGACAGTGAAGGGGGAAGGGGCTGGGGGCAGTTTCCATCCCACAACCAAACACGGAGTTAATGACGGGAACAGATGCTTGTTTTCAGCATCCGTCTCACGTGCACTCACAAATGTGCACCCGCCTGAGCTCTAGTCACTGAAACAGAGCCTGGGCATGCGGAGAATCTAGGTGGTCAGGAGGCTCCACTGGGGATCAGGAAAAGCTTTTATTCCCAGCCCCCATATTTCCGACTGGATCCTAAAATGTTCTTTTGGTTCTCAATCTGGGCCCGGGTTGAAGTTAAAACTCAGATGTCAACAAGCAGATGCAGGTACCCCCTTCATCAACTGCAACCGCATCATTAAAACTGCTGGGGCGCTGTGTCCCAGCTAAAGAGGCCAACCTCACCTGGCTGGCATGGCTCAGTGGTTGAGCATCAACCTGTAAACCAGGAGGTCACGATTCAATTCCTGGACAGGGCACATGCCTGGGTTGTGGGCTCGATCCCCAGTCGGGGGTGTGCAGGAGGCAGCCAATCCCTCATCGTTGATGTTTCTTTCTCTCTCAATCCCTTCCTCTCTGAAATCAATAAAACTTTATATATTTTTTTAAAAAAGCGAAACTGGCCACGTGGACTTTCCCAGGGTTGTCCCCATGGGAGGGCCCCTGGTCAGCCAGCACTTCCCCAAATGGCCCCCTCTTACCTCAGGAAGCCAGAGTCCTTGCACGGGGGCTGGGCCTGCTGCCTGCTGCCCCCGGATGCAATGTGAGCTCTGCATGCAGCCTGAGTTGGGGGCCCATCATGCTCTCTGCAGGTTGAAATGTGGACCATGCTTCTCAGAGAAGTCTACACCTCCTTCCTGCGGGAGCTGGAGAGAACAGTGAGAGTGGCCACGTTCCCCCTCACAGAGGACTGGGTGTGAGACCAACAGTAAGGAAACCCTGACCTGCTCTCACCATGTGGGGGGCATGGCACCCAGTACCTTTTATTTTTCCTGTGCTCGCTGTCCTGGAGGAATCCTCCTGCAAATCCCATTTCTCTATTATGGAAATATCTCTAAGAAATGCTTAAATAGGAGAGGGTTTTTATTGTAAAACTCAGAAAGAGATCAGTAGCTAAAAGACGGGCAGTGTCCCCTGTTCAGAATGCCTTGGAGTGTAGTCGACCCCCCCCCCCCGCCCCCCTTAAATAGCTGGAAAGTCACTCTAAACCACAGGTGCTCTTCTTGGCAAGAGAGAAAAACTGCCATTACAACAAACTTGGAAATACACACGTCCCTAAACGCAACTGGCCTCTTGCCTTCTGTTTTAAGCATATATCGCAAGTCAAAAGGAATTCAATACAAATCCACTCTGCAAAGGCCCTTCACTAACCCACCTCATTGGGCCGCGCGGGCGGGCGGTGTGTGGGTTGGAAGGGAGCCGGTGGAGTCCCTCCTGCTATCTTGGATTGCAGTCTGCCTGCCAAGCCAGCCCCACACGGAGTCCACAGGGGTGGGGTGGGGTGGGGGCGGGCCGCCTTGAGCAGCGGCTGGGCCAGGAGCACAGGCCTTCTTCCCCCAGGCCTCCGAGGTCCATCGAGTAGCAAGGAGCTGTCAGCGGGAGAAACTTTCCTTAGATGAACACAAGCAGGAGTAGGAGCTGACAGTGCGGATTTTCCAAAGACTAACCCAGGCCCCTCGTGAGAACACAGCCAGCAAGAAGCAGAAAGTGTATCAGGTTAATATTTTAATCTGTACATCACATTTTTTTTTTTTTTGCAAACCATTACACTTTTATTTAAATTAACTTTTTCTTGCAAAATATTCATTTCATTTTTCCAACAAAATCTTTATAAAGGCAAAAATAAAATCTTATTTTGGCAATTGGCATGACGTCGATACTGGCAGCATATGGAGTTAGTTAAAAATAGACGGCAACTCCTAAATATATTCAAGACGTTTTTTTCTGACCATAGTCAAAGACCAATTTTCATTTAAAGCGTGGCTCCACCGGATGGGGTTTTTTGTTTGTGTGTTTTCCTTTAAACATCGCTTTCTGGGTGCAGAATGTCATGAGCTCATGACTTAAATAAAGGGCCACCAACTCTACGCCTGGCTGGGCAGCCCCCTCCTCATCTGAGGCTGGAAGTCAAGTCAAGGTCCTGCCATTGTGCCCTCTGGTTGGCAGCCAGCAGGGACGGTGGGGCACACTGCCAGCCCTCTGGCCACCACACCGAGTCCTGGGAAAGCTGACTCAGGTTCTCCAGGGGCAGCCAGCAAAGGTCCTGGATTCCGCCCCAGCCTAGCCTGGAGTCAAGTAGTGCTGGGTAGATGCCACCCAATGTGGAGTTTATTGCTTACGATACAACAAAAGGTGCTTCCTCTCACCTTTTCTGTATTTCAAAGTATACTTTTTAAATGAAAGCAAACCACTTTTTTTTTTTATCTGAGAAGGGCCCTTTGCCGAGAGAACCTCATGGGGGGGGGGGGGGGGCGGGAGCCAAAACTCTTGAACTCACTGTTTCCTGAAACCAAACCCAAGGGCCAAGGCACAGACTTGGGCTCCACGTGCCATCCTGGTGGAGTTTCCACTCCAGAGCCGGTCATCGGCCAGGTCGGGGACAGCTGAGCTCTGCAGCCCCAGGGCCCCTCTTTTCCCAGGAGCAGGCCCAGGACCCTGACTGCAGAGTCCACTGGAAGCACCTGCTCAGATCCAGCCTTCACCTGAGTTCATCGGTGTCGGACTTGCCTCTGCTTTGCCCTGCCTTCCTCCCCCTCCACACCCACCGCCCAACAGTACCTGAATCTGCATTCGCAGCCCCCACACCCCGCACCCTCGCCTTTCCGGCCACTCAGCCCTTGAGGTGAACATTAGAAAATATATTCTGATTCTAAAATACAGTGTCAGCATTTTACAGTGTGTATCAAAAGTGCGTCTGTCATGTCAAAAGGAGTCAACTAACACGGGGCGGGGGTGGGGGACCCAGCCCTGTGGGGGACACCCCCATCTGGTGGGCTGCCCCCTCCCCCAGCCAGAACCCCTGCTCAGCCGGGAGGGGTTTTCTTGGGGGAAGAAAACTCAGTCTTCTCTCGGAGCAAGCTGGTTCCACAGGAACGCTGGCTGCAGGCCTCTCCTCCGCACGCTGGTTACGGGTCAGTTGCTGCCTGGGCTGCAAACAGCACAGGAGACCGTGAGAACCTGGCAGGCCCTGGCCCACGTCTGGGGAGCAGGCATGTCTGCGCACACACGTGACACGGAATGACAGACAGACAGGCAGAGCAGCAGAGCAGCAGGCGGAGGCAATGCGGCGGCTGTGGCGGGGGGACCCTCGGCTTCCAGGACTCAGGGGTGCTTGGCCCCACTCTCCCCCAACCCCTGCCACTTCTAGGAAGTTCGCCAGACACATCCTGGTCCCTAAACTGGGTCCCTGCTCTGAGAGTAAGAGGCCTGAGCAGACCACTCTGGGGTCCAGTTCTGGCCCTGCCCTAGCTTCCCTGAGCGACTTGGTAGCACTCTCAGACTCCATGAGTCTTAATAGTTCATCTAAAACCAGGGTGATCATAGGCCCCCCTCCCGAGGCTTCAGTGAGGGTAACAGGAAATGTGGGTGCGCTCGGACAGGAGCGTGGAAGGCCTGTTCACAGCCACGGGCACCAGAAGCTGCGAGGAGAGTCGGTCCCCTGCCTCTGCATGGCCTGGGCGGAGGCGCCACACCCAGCGCTCCAGGAAAGCCACACACAGCCTGCCTGGGCCCAGCAGGCCCTGCGGCCTTTACCAGGACCCACTGAGCATCCCCCGGGTGGTTCTTCATTCTTCCCTGAGAGCTGCCTGCCTCTTCCTTCTACCCCCAGACCAGGGGGAGGGGAAGCTCGTGGGCTCTGCTCTGAAGCTGGGGGAGGGCCCAGGCCGACAGACACCTGCGGAAAGCAATGCCCCGCCCCTATGCACACCCTCTCTGTCCCCCAAGGCACCCTTCTCCAAACAGCTGGAGCCGCTGGGGGTGGCCCGGGGAGCCCCCGGGAGCTGCGGGAGAGCCAAGGCTCTGACTCCGCACTGAGGGGTTCTGGCGCTGACACAGCTGCGACTCCCTGGGCACGTCCCTCAGGCCCCTGAGCTTCGATTCCTCGTCTGTAAAATGGGGGCGGATACCTTCATAGGGCTGTTGTGTGGATCAGAGAAGAGGCTTACAATGCCTGGAGCATAGCAGGTACTCAACAGTGTTAACCATGAGGACACATAAAGGAAAGAGGGGAAAACCCCACAAGACGGGTGGCAGGGAAAGGACTGCTGAGACTTTTGCTCTGAGCCCTCCGTGACCAGGTGAGGCCACGGGGCTGGGAAGCAACTCACAAGACCAGACGCGGGCCTTCCGCCCACAGCCCAGGGCCCCACAGGGCGTCTCATCACTAAGCGCTCACATGGGGAGGACTCAAAGCGCTGAATGGCTGAGGCCCATTTCCCATGGCCCTGGGCAGCCTCCCCGGGACCTGCCTTCTCTCCATCCCAAAGTGCTCACGTCACCGAAGGGGCGCACCCGTGACACGGGATGTACTAGGCTTGGCTCAGACGCCAATTCCGTGTGGCATGGAGGGAGCCCTCATCCGTTCCCTGAGCCTCAGTTTCCTCATCTGTAAGCTGGACTTTTCCATCCTCCAGTTCTTCGACTTCTTTGGCCAAAGCCCAGCACGGGCCCATCTAACTCTCCCTTCCCAGCCTCCCCCCGCCTCCGGCCAGCCTAGCGGCCTGCACTGGGCCCGCGGGGCATTCTCCGGCCTGCGGTTTAGCTCTTGAGATTTCTAAGCGCCAGGGCCTTGGACCTTACAGTCTCCATTGTATCGGAGCCACTGAGGATGGAGTTTCCCCAAACCATCAGTCCCCCCCCTTGCCTACCCGTCCAGGGCGGCCTCCCCAGCGGCCGCTTTGCCAAAGGAAGGAAGCACGGGCAGGCGCACAGCAATCATCTCAGCAGCAGGGGTGAGGGGCGGGCATGCTCAGCACTAGGCCAGGGGCACGCCAGGCGAGGCTCTTACTTGGAAGGTGTTAGACAAAGGTGTAGTGAAGTCCGTTGCTTAAGGGGGGGTAAGGTGGCACCGTCCTGGAGGACAGGGGGCCTTTAGGCGGGAGGAGGGCCAGCTGCTGCGCTAGACGGGCACAGGAATTAAGCGGTGTGTTAGGCTCCTCGTCTGCTCCTGCAGCACAGACGCCCCATGCGGCAGGGCTGGTGGGGGGGCGCAGGCCTCACGGCCCACCATTAATGGCCTGGCCTCAGGGGGACCCATCCATGGGTCTGGCTGGGATCGACCTGTGGATCTGGATATGTGTCTGGGATGGGGAGAGGGAGCAAGAGGGAGGAAAGGCTGCGGCAAAGGCGGCCACTCAGCGGGGAGGTGAGGGGGCCCTGAGTGAGCAGGTGTTAGCTCTGGGGCCTGCTGGTGGTAAGGAAGCGGGGGGGGGGGGGGGTGGGGGGGGGGAGGAAGGGGCAGGGGGCGAGGAGGGGCGGTTGATCCACAGAGCAAGCACAGGCTGGAGGGGAGTATCCCGGCCCGGGATCCTTGACACGGGAGGAGCTCAAAATGACTGACGTGGGTCACAGGAAGCCCCCAAGATCACTAGGAGGAGGGTCTGGGTGAACCACCTACTGTCTCCCCTCCCAGAAAGCCACACCAACCACCCCTCAGCCACTCAGTATGTCTCCGATTGGAGTCAGGGCAGCAGGGATTCCGTGGGGACAGAGAACGGCTTCCATGAGATCTTGGTCCCTCTGCTTGCCCTCGGTCACTCCCATGGCTTCTCAAGGCGCCATGAGGGCTCTGCTCCCCGGACCAGATCCCCCAGAGCTGGTCAGCTCAGGGCCCTGCAGGCCCCTCCCTAGGTCACTTCCAGACCCTTTGGCCAGGGTTGGAGGACTGGTGGGGACTGTGCCACCACTTCGGCTCTGTGACCACCTCTCTCCAGAAGGCCTAGAGCACAGCTGCCAAAGGCACCGCCCTCCACATGTGGGGAGAAAGTACTGGGTGAACTGGGAGGGCACAGGGAGGGGGGAGGTGGCTGGACCAGGAGCCAGGAATCCCTTTCCCGGCTGAGAGAGAAAGCCTTTACACACGCACACATTTGCAGGCACGGGTGTGCACCCATCCTCCCATCCCATGGTGCCATTTCCCCTCATTGGCCCCCAAAGTCCCACTTCCCAAGTCCTGCTATCTGGCACAGGTCACTAAGATGAATGGTGGCTTTGATTTGGGGACCAAAGCAGGGGTCCCTGGGAGGACTAGAGGGCCCATTCTGCCTCGGCCCCAGCAGAAATCCAAGCACCCACAGTTTTCCTGTCTCCTTCGTCATGAGGCCAGAAACCTCAGCCTTGTTCCCCAAGCTCAGGGCCCCGAGACACCTGTTCTTAACCCACAGTCTCCGGGAAAGCTGAACAGCAGTGCCACTCCCACATTTAAGAAGGAGCAATGGACCCCCTCGCTGGGGCCTCCTTCCTGACGCTCCTGAGCTCCAATCCCCCCAATGCTCAGCCTGCCCCACATCATCTTCCCTGCCCTGCAGTGCTTGTGGGAAAGGAGAACACACCACTGGCCCCCAGCCACCATGCCCGACACCGGGTTTTCCACGGAGACTCCCCGACTGGCCCCGAGTCCCAGGGGGCAGCGAGCAGGACCCAGTTTCCATGGCCTCACCTGCCACCTGCTTGCTGCGCTGGGAGGCCTCGGAGGCCAGGGCATAGGAGATGTTGATGATGCGCTCCTGCTCCTGTATCTGTGAGTCCAGGTCGGCCACGCTGTTCCTCCGGTCCTGGCCTGAGGCCGGCTGCAGGTTGCACATGCTGCAGGATGGCCAGAGAGCAGGTGGTGGGCCCTCGCCACCCCACCATCTGCCTCCGGGGGAGGGTGTCTCCTGGCCTGGGGCTCTCATCCTTGTAGGGGGCATTGATAAAAACAGTGCACTTTCGCCCAGCCAGCGTGGCTCAGTGGTTGAGCTTCAACCTATGAACCAGGACGTCTTGGTTTGATTCCTAGCCAGGGCACAGGCCCAGGTTGTGGGCTCGATCCCCAGTGGGGGGCATGCAGGAGGCAGCCAATCAATGATTCTCTCTCATCATTGATGTTTCTATCTCTCTCTCCCTCTCCCTTCTTCTCAGAAATCAATAAAAATATATTTAAAAACAAACAAAAAACAGTGCACTTTCTCTCTAGACTAGACAAAGGTGTGTGTGCTTCTCTGCAAATACCCCCAAAATCACAGCTTTGCTCTTCCTTTGGGGAATCACAGAACTCAAGATCAGAGCGCCAGGTCCAGGCTCCTGCTAAATCCAGATGTGCAAAGGCTAACTGAGCTCTGAAAGGGAGGCCTGCACATGTGAGGTTTATGGAGGCTGAGGGAACAGGGAAGCCACTTCTTAGGGCCCTAGCATCCCAGGAAGTGGGAAAGTCTGGTGCCTCAGAACAAGGCTGGGGCGCCTGGCTCTGGTCTATGGGTCTGTGTGAGGTTACACGGGCCCTAATGCTGGAGCCCCAACTGTGTCCACGTCACAGCCATGCTTGGCTCCGCTCCCCACACATGCCAGGGTCACGGGACACAGGAGAGGCCTTCTCTTTGAGGGCTTCCCAGGTGGCCTAGGCCAGCTTCCTCGATGAGGTGCTGGTGATGCACTGAGCGCCAGCCCGCCCTTTCCAATGGGGAGGAAGCTGGCGAAACACACACCTTAGCCAGCCTGGCCCAGACCTACTCCACTGAGACACCCATGGGATGGGGCCTGGCAGGCCGTCAAGACACGGGCAGCGGGAGGGCTGACCTGGACCGGGTGAGGATGCTGCGGATCTTCTCAGCTTTGCGATACCGCGCCTGCAGCTCCTCCAGGCTGGGCGGCTCCTCAGGGTCCAGATCCACGTAACGCTCAGGGATGGAGACCTTCTCTGGTTTGGACAGCTGAGGAGAGGACCAGGAGGCCATGCGGGGGGGAAGGGGTGGCGTTCAGATATCTGCATTCAGGACCCACTCCCACACCCTGTCCCTCACCACGAGGAAGCATGCGTTGCCCTCAGAGGTGGGCTTGCTAAGATCCCAATGGCAGCCTACTGAGGAGTCAGGATCGGAAGCTGGGTGCGACTCCAGAAACCATGTTCTTTCCACTCCACCCAACAGCCTCCTACAGGGGAGGGGAGCGGGAGGGAAAACAACTGGGCTAGAAGCCCTCAGGACAGAAATGACCATCCTCGCCTGGGATGCTCTTCCTTCGCTCCACTGACCCTGCCTCATCATTCCACCCGCACCTCGAGAAGCCTTCCGACCCTGCCTGCTACAACCTGCTGCTGTCTGAACAAGGACCTAGCACTTAGTAGCCCTCAGCAAATACTCCTTGGATGGCTGGTGGATGGGTGGGTCGATGGGTGGGTGGGTAGGTGGATGGGTAGATGGGTGGGTAGATGGGTGGGTGGGTAGGTGGATGGGTGGGTGGGTGGGTGGGTAGATGGATGGGTGGGTGAGCAGGTGTGCAGGTGGAGGGATGGCTGGGTGGCGACAGTGCTTTCCGTCCCTACGAAAGCTCCTCTGAGCTAGACAGGAGGCAGCCGTGCTTGTCTGTTTCCTTCTAGAGGAAAACGTCCCAACCCCTGCCCACCAGCCTTTCACGTGAACCCAGGAGCAGCCTCAGCTTCAGTAGTCTCGACAGTGTCGCTGGGGCTGAGACCGCTCAAGGCCAGTTTTGCAGGCCCCGGGGGATTTTCCCTCCTTGAACGACAACAGCACAGGAGAGGGACAGCTGCTGTCAGAGCACTAAGTGGTTCTCAGCGGCTTCCGGTGTGGCTCGGGCTGCGCGGGGGAGCCCTGCTGTTTTAGTCTGTGTATCCTTGTCCTATTGTAAAATACATGTTGTTTAACAATAAAAACATGTCTTCTTAGATTTAAAAAAAAAAAAGTGGGGTTGGTTGAAGCTTCTAAAAACAAGCTAAATCCAATCCCAGGGCAAATCTGGACTTGAATTTAAACCCAGGCTGCCCTTTCCTTCTAGTGAAAGGTGGCAAGAAATAAGCTCTTCTCTGTGGCTTCCAATGAGGACAGATCCAGAGGAAGGAAGTAGATTACATTGTAGCGGAGGGATTTAGGTTAGAGATAAGGAAGGACTTTTTCCCCTGGCTGGCAGGCAACGAGGACACCACAGAATACACTTTCACTGCCCGGGCAGCATGCAGAAGCTTCTTTTGTGAACCTGAGAAAGCACTGACCTTTGGCTGCTTCAGAGGCAATAGGTCTGAGGGCGGGGGACTCATTAATCCCTGGCGCTCCAGCTGACCCCAGAACTCATCCTCCGGGGCGTCAATTTGCCCCCCAACACTGCTATGCCCTTTGTGTGGCGAGCACATTTCCTCATGCAGCTTCAGGCCTGGCTAGTCCTCGGACAAATGTTTTTGGGGTATCTGTGGGCCACTGTGTTTCATTCAACAGAGTCCTCATTCAGCAAAGAGTTACAGAGCACCCGTTATGTGCTGGCCTGGTGTTTGGGGCAAAAGTGAACCAACCAGCCATTAGAATCTGCCCTAAGGAGCTTACAAATGACACAATGGGGGTCACAGGAGACCACCCTATGTCTTGAGGACTGCAGCTGTCACCCTCTGATTCCCTTTCTCTTCTAGGTAGAGACATGTTGAATCTGTATGTAATTAATCCCACCCGGGGGTTACAGGCCTGCCGGTCATGATGCATTGGGGCCACCAGAGGGCGCCAAAGGAATTCAAACCAGAACTACGCAGGTCTATAACTCCGGCCTTGGCTGGAAATGTCACCTGTGTTTTTCAAACCCGCCCGTTTTTCTGAAGTCTGATTGCCCAAGTCGGCCTGAGAGGCCAGTGGCAAGGCCAAAGCTGGGTTTTGCAAGGAACATCTCCTAACAATAACTACCTCACTCCATGCCTGCGCTGTGCCAGGCCTGGTGCTCATGGCCTTCTGATCATTGCTGATCCTCCAGGCAGCCCATGGAATCAGTTAATCCTCATCACAACCCACTTCACCACTGAGGAAACCGAGGCACAGAGCAGGTACATGACTTGCCCCAAATTACAGAGATCTGAATCTGCATCGAAACACTGGGCTCCTTTTATTGCCTCAAGCTGCTATCCATCCTGTCTCCTGGGCCACACTGAAGCTGAGCCTTATCCCCGCTTGAGGACAACACCCCCCAGGGCCCCGAGGAGGGCAGGTCAGGCTGGGAGCCTGAGGGCCGTGCCTCCTGGGGCAGCATGAAGGAAGCCCCTGCCCTCACCTCTCTGCTGATGTCCAAGTCATAGTCTTGCGGCTCCAGGTCCAACTCAGTGACAGGCACGGCCTGCACTTTCAACCAGCCATTCTCCTCCTCGTCCTTCCTCTCCCCTTGCACGGCGCGGTCCAGCAACTGCAGGTCAAAGTCCTGCTCGCGCTTCCACTGGCAACAGAACAAGAGGGTTAAGTGTAGTCGCTCCCTGATGGCTGCCGCAGCCAGCCGGTCCCCTTCTGAAGGGTCTTGCAGGCCCTGGGGTCCTTGGGAAGATGCGCCTGTGATCCAATCGGGTGGAGCTATGTGACCCTGGAACTCAACCTCATCTCTAAAGCGAGGCAGCCGTTTTATGACACGGGCATCCCTGCTGTATGCTGTACCTCTCCGAGGAATGGAGAACGGGGCCTCTGTCCTTTTTAGATGGCCTGACTCCAGACTGCCGATTTCTTTCTGCTCTAGGCCCCCGAGGGTTCAAACATGATCCCCAGGGCACAGGTCCAAGACCCATGACTTTAGACTCACATGGTCCCCAGGGATACAGGAGGCTCCCAGGTTCAAGAGGGTGACACCTACACAACCTGGGAGAATTCTGGAGAAGGGATTTGCCTCTCCTGCTGCCCCAGAGTCGGGGGAGCATTCTGGTGCAGGAGCCAGACGTCCCAGCTCAGCAATCATGGAAGAAACAAGCCCTCTGAGGCCCTGGTGAGCAAGAAGAATAGCCGAGAGCCTGTGTAAGGGGGAGTCTCAACAGGATACCTTTAGGGCTGGGCCTACAGCACCCACAGCGGGGCTGGGGGGGCCCGAGCGGGAGCAGCTTGGGGTCAGTGAAGCAGATAAACTGTTGTGTATCAAGGCATCTATGTGGGGCAAAAGTTTCCTTTAAGTTAGAAAAGAAACAAAGACATGTAAAACTGAAATGCTAGATCAAATGCAACATGTTCAAGGCTGTTCTGCGGTATCGACCTTTTAACAAGTGTCTCCTCACACAGGGAAAATCTAACTGGCCATTTAAAGATGCAAGGACAACTGTGCGACTTGGAGGCAGCCCTGTGTGGCCCGCATCCTCACAGGCCTTTGACGCTGAGCAGGTTTTGAGCAGATGGAACAGGCTCAAAGCCTCTCTTCTCTTGAGCAGAAACTGAACAGATGCTTCTCCATCCCAGGTCATCTCCTCCCTCCCTCCCACACCACCCACCTCACAGAGCCCCCAGTGGTCAGGATTGTCTTTGATGATGCTTCAAGTGCCCCCACAGCCCCAAACCCATAGCCAGTATCAGCACATTTCACCCATTCATGCACAAGCTCTCAATACTGATGCCAAGCCAATCTAATCGCGCTTAGGTTTCCAATCACAGTATGAAAAGGATTAGGCAGTTGACATTTCAGGGATGAAAAAATGAATTTAATGATTCACAAAAGAAATAAAAGCACATTTCTTTACAGGCTCACGTGTGGCCCAGATAGAGAGAGAAGTCCTCGTTTAAACCCAGCCTGATTGTTTCCACAAACAGAGAAAGGCCACTAGGCTCTGCGGTGTGTCCTGGGGAAGAACCACGCCAATCCATTATTATTAGCAACACGTTTATTGGCGTCGATACAGAGACTTACACAAGTCCTTTCTTTTTTAAGAGAAAAATTACAAGGTATTCAAGTTACGATTTTCAGATAACCTTTCTACACTTGAGACATTAGTTTGTAAAAGGTCAGTGTTCCCCCACATGACATTTGCTTATAAAGTTTAAAAGTTACTGGCTTTGCAGCTTTTCAGGAGATGAGTGTCCTGGGACTTCCCCCTTTGGTGTCTGAGCTAACAGCTGCAAAGGGACCCTCTACATACAGAACATACTATAGCTCACTATCTGTTCAAGTTATTAAGTACTAAAAACACAAAAAAGTTTTCCATTAGAATTGTGCCATGGGACTGGAGGAATTAAAAGCAAACCAACTTAGACTTGATAGAATTTATTCAAATGTACAATCTCTGAGGTCCGTGTCTACTAACTAGACGTGAGACATGGACTTTGGTAAGTTCATAATGCCCAGGCCTCTGCCAGTGACCATGGCCCTTGGGCGGCAGGGTGGCTCCGTCTCGCAGGGCAGCTTCTGGGACGAGGGAATTAATTGTGAGTCAGTAGGCCCTGCACGGAGGGGGCAGCGGAAAGGTGAGTCACATGGGAGTGCTCGCTAGGCTATGGAGACAAGAGCTGCTATGATAAGCCTGGTAGCAAAGAGCACAGGCCAGTTAGAGAACGTTCACTGCAAATTAGAAGCTTCTGTAAACACAATCAGGCAGGGTTAGAGAGGCAATGCGCAAGCGGTAACGCGAAAAGCAGAAGAGCTTGTGCAATGAATCAGGGAAAGGACAGTCAGGCTAGCGGTCCAGGGAAACACTTGATTTCAAACAGGAGAAAGTCAAATGGATGTATGTATCCAAATCGGACCTAAGGCGGCTGTGGGCGGGATGCAGTACCTGGAAGCATCACCAGGGGCAGCACACATTCCCCGGCTCTCTCTGGGCACCATGGACCTGTGAGCACCACAAGCAGCAGGAGACCGCAGCCCTGGGGTGTGGGGCGTGACCCTGCGCTCAGCGGCCCCATAGGGCAACCGCGTGGGGGTTTGGGAGGCTGGTGGGCTTGTGCTCCTCCTCACCATACCGTCTCACCATCTTCCTCCTCCACTCCTTGAATCCTCAAACCAAGTACCTATTCCCAAGTCCTTGATTCAGCTGACACTCCAAACGTCTACAAAGGCCGCTGTCAAGCTCCACTCAGAGAACTGACGGGACATTTCCTCAGGCTCCGTGACGCCTGCAGTGCCATCCTCACTCCAGCTCTGCTTCCCCATCACCCTCTGACCCGGCCACACACGTGTCCCAGCGTGCAAACAGAACAGCCCCGGGAGGAGCTCTCGGAATCCTCTAGGTCAGCGGCCCACTCTCCCAGGGGTGTGACGTGCTAGTGTTCGGGGGACACGGGGAAGCTCTGCTCCCTGTCCCGGCCCCACCTGCCTGGACCCTCCTAACATACTGAGCCAAGATCTCCAGGGAGCGGGTGGCTGAGGTAGCGAGACGAGGGCAGGCTCGTCCTCTCTCCTTGGCTCAGGGTCCTCTTGCGCTCCCGGACCAGGGCCTTCTGGTGCCGCTTCATGCGCTCCAGCTGCTCCTCCGCACTCATCTTGCCCCGCTGGTGGTCCCCTGAGTACAGACGCTCCAAGGCACTCTTGGGTCTCTGAGGAGGAAGAGGCGAGAGACAGGGCAGCTGGGCTGGGAACACACAGGGCAGCCACATGGCGGCTTCATGCCCGTTCTGTGTCCGTCTGTCCCTCTCTCTCACACACAAACACACTCTATCTAGTTGGGCTCCTCTCGGCCGTGGAGAACCACTGTCTCTAAGCCTACTCATCGACACGATGCCCCTGGCCCCTCGGGCTTCCTGGGCAGCAGCCCATTCTGCAGATGCAGACACTGAGGCCCAGGCCTGTCCAGTCAGGCATACAGGCGGCACGTGGTGGGGTCAGAACCCAGGGTGCAGACTTCCTGGGCTCCCTCCTTTGAGCCTGACAGGCTGGGGAGAGAGGTGGGGGGTGTCCTCAGGAAACAGAAAGGGCAGCGTGATGCCCTTCTTGGTGGACTGTGGGGGAGACATCACGGAGCACATGGTGACTGGGGCCCTGAGCTCAGGAGGAGCCGAGACGACCTCAGAGACCATCCCAGGCCTCACAGGATCGCCGTCACCGTCCACCGCGGAGCCCGTCCCTCTGTGCGTGAGGGAGCAGAGAGCTCCTCGGAAACTTCTCAAGGCCACTCACAGGGAAGGTCATCTTGCTGCTTTCGGCATTCAGACCCCTCCGGAGGGTGACGTAGGGCGCAATGGTGGACGACTGCTGGAGCCTTGATGTGGACCCCGAGAGCCCTTAGGGAGGAAAGAGAAAGGCGAGTGTATTGGTGGTGGAGTGGCCAGGCCACCAGCCCCTCCCCAAGCACCTCCCACGGCCGTGACGGGACCATGGGGGCTCAGCCAACAACCCACTGTTCTTCCTCTCCAGGGCCTGGAAGAGCAAGGCCCCAGGTAGAGGATGAGGGGCCAGTCCAGGGGTGCCCTCTGTCTCCAATGGGGGACAGTGTCCCTAGAGATCTGTGGACCACCCTAGTCTTCCCTCACATGCAGAGGATGGAAAGGATGGAGGGGTCGGAATACCCTTCACCCCTTCCTGCTGCTGAGCTCTCAGCATCCTGCATGACCCAGTTCAGATATCCTGCCTGTGTGCAGGCCCCTGAAATGCTGAGACAGAACCAACTATTCCCAATACCCCTCAGCATATGCACTGGTTACTGACCACAGACAGTGTTCTAACTAGACTGCAAATCCAACAATGCCTGGTTGGCTGACTGAATGAGGAAACGGATGAAGGGATAGAAGAAGGCACCAAACATTTACTGAGCACGTACTATGTCGGGCACTGCTATGTAGATGGTCCTACTGGTCCTACACAGTAAGCATCACTTGACCATGGTAGAGCTGCCCGATCTAAGGCTCACAGAGGTTAAGAGATTTGTCCAAGGTACATGGCAGGGGCCTCACTGACATGTGCTTCCTGTGTCTGGGTCCTACGGCTCTGAGGAGTCATCTCACCCTGGCCGGCTGCTGCCACAGCCTGTGCTTTCTACGTGAGCAATGATTCTTATCAGGAGTGGTCCTCACACCCTGACGAGAGCACCACCAGCACATAGCACATGGGAAAGACAATGATGAATGTCCTACCATGTCCAGAGAATCCCAAGCAACAAAGAACTGCCCTGCCCACAATGTCACCAATACTGTCACTGAGAAACACCTCCAGGCCATAATGAAGGAAGGCTGCAAGGCCTCCGGGCACAGTATCAAGGGCAGCCATGGCCAACTCAGCAGGGACCAGCTCAGGCCACAGTAGCCTAGACAGTGTGGTGAGGTGGGAGTCACACACCCAGCTATGTGTCCGTCCACCTGGCCAAGGGGGGAAAAGCACCTGACCTTCCGCCTCCGGAAGCAGACAGGAGGGTCAGAGGCGGGAGCATGGTCTGCCTGCTCAGGGGCTCCAGGAGGCCTCCCTGTATGGAGACTTCTGAGGAAGAGGGTCTGGCTTTGGGGAAAATGAGCTACGAGTGAGCCTAAGGGCCTAAGTCTGTTCCCATCCCCATGGGAACAGTGAGAGTGAGAAGAAGACCCGATGGAAGAGAAGTGTGTCTGTGTAAAGAAAGGGTTCACTGGGTGCTAGAGTGACAAAGAGGGCATAACCCTCTAAAGGCCCTTGGTTACCGCTCTCCCAGCCTACGCTGCCGCCGCTCTGCAGCCAGAACACTGGGCTGGAATCCGGCTCCAACACTTTAGCTAATTAGCAAGTTAATTTCTCTGGGCCCTAGCTCTCTTATCTCTAAAATGGAGATAATAATAGTACTGCCCTCATAGATTATGAATATTAACGAAATGATTATAAAGGGCTTAACTCAACACAGTGCCGAGCTTTATAGCAATTGCTATTAGCGTTATGCCCAGGAACAGATGTAATAAAGAGAAAGAGAACCAGTATGTGGGCCCGAGAAAGGAACGACAGGCCCCCCCAGAAGCCCAGAACCCGTGCAGCTGGGGCCAAAGGTCCAACGCTGCAGGTAGAAGGGTGAGAGGCACCAGGTGAGGGTTGGGGAGCAATGATCGGCAGAGCTGGGGTCCCCAGAAGCCTCCGTGGAGAGTGGTGACTTACCTCTGCTGGGCAGCGTCTGGTACCTGCTCTCAGAGCCCGCGGGCCCCAGGGGAGGCTGGGCCACGTCCCCACCGAAAGTCGTCAGCTCGGGCTCACTAACGTAGGACCGGAGCTCCACCTGCGAGCAGAGTCCGAGGCCGTCATACCTGCCCAGCATACCACCACCCTCCCTCTCCCCACCCAGTGGGCAGCCCAGGGTCCTCTCCGCTCACCCTCGAGTCCCCGTTCACACACTGCCCCTGCTCCCGATCTCGCTTCCTCTCGTCCGACTGCCGCTTGAGGCCCCGCACGGAAGTGTGCCGGATGACGGTGGCCTCCCTGGGCAGAGGCGGCACGGCCGGGGGCTGGTCCTCCGGGCTGTAGAGCTCAGGGAGTGGGGGCCTGGGAGGTGCCTCGTCTTCCTGCTCAGGGAAAGTGCCCGTGGGAGGGAGCTGGAGGGCGGAGGCCCGGTGGCCCCACCCCAGTGGTGGCCCAATGGCCGGAACCGGCCCCCCTCCCAGGCCTGAAGAGCACAGCCACTTCAGCCCAGAGGTGCCAACATTCCCCCTGGCAGAGCCATGAAGAAGGTGACACCTTGGCTCCAAATCCGTTCTTCCCTTTGAGTTGCATTTTCCATTTTTCAAAGTGCTGCCTATACTGCGTCCCCAAATCCAGAACTCAGGTCTCTACTCGCCTGGAATGCACCATAGGGGGAGCAGGCTGGCAACCCTGCACTTACTGGTAAGTCTATGACAGCATTCCCCCCCCACACACACACATTCCCTGTCAGCCCTCTCCACAGTGCTCAGGCTGAGCGCACCGTTCCTGCCTGGTCTCAGGACCCCTCAGCCGGTGGAGAGCTGAGCAAGGACAGTCTCCCTCCTCCTGCCCTATCAGAAATGTGAACGGTCACAAAGTATTTCCTCCTTCCTGACCTGGGGGCTGAACAGGCGGTCAGAACGGGAGACTCACTGTCTGCCCCGCAGCCCACTCCCTGCCGATGATGAATGTCACTATTTTCCTTGACACACACACCCCCGCCCCCGCCCCGCCTGGTCCATGACCCTCTCTGAGGGCCGTGGCTTCTCTATGGATCGACAGCCTGGCTCCCCACTGCCATGGACACCTAGTCCTGGGACAAGTGACTACTGAGACCCCTTCCTCCTAAACGCCCTCTTTCTTAGTCTCATTTTGCTTTGTTTTTCAGAATTTTGCAGAGTTCGGGAAAGGGCGCTGCAAGCTTGCCTTGCAAAGGCTTAGCAGAATTCTTATTATGCAACACATTTCATCACTGTGTGAATGCTCTGCCCACAGGCTCTCTGAGCATCCCGGTTTCCAACCCTGACAAAGGTCTCAGAATCACCAATTTCTAAAAAGCTCCCCAGAATGATAAACACAAAACATTGATTGCCCTTGATGGAAGGCAATAGGATGTCTGGAGACAGAGGGCGGGGGGTGGGGGGGGGGGCTTTATTCTGTATTGTTTCATATCTTTTGATTTTGTGCCCTTTGAGAGGATTATCTAATAAAGAGGTAAGTGACATTAAATTCAAGAAACTAAGCCAAATAAAAAGAAAAGAACTACAGCTACATGCAATAATGGGGATGAATCACACAAGTATAATATTGAAGAAAAGATGCAAGATACAAAAGAATAAATACAGGCGAAACTAAAGTATTTAAAGATGCAAACATAGGTAGCAAAACTTAAAGAAGGCAAGGAAATGATCCCAAATGCCAAGCCAGTGGCTACCTCTGGCAGAAGGGGCCTTGCACGGGGAAGGAGCCCGCAGGCCTGAGGGCTCTGGCTGCTGCAAAGCTCTATTTCTTAGTCTGGGTGTTAGTATAACGTGGGTGGTCTCTTTATTAATACGTGTTAAGTGATATATTCATGCTTTACGTCAATTTCAGGTTGTCATTATTTCACAAATATAAATATAAAGAGAGCAAACAATAATAAAAAACATGGCGAAACTGGTGAACACACATGCATTACCAGAGGAGGGGAAGAAGACCCCCATTGGCCGTGATGCTGACCCAGTGGGAAAAGCCCCGCCCCCGAGCCACGGAGGACCAAGCTGTGAAGATGGGCCTGTGTCTAGTCAGAGCTGGTTGCTGTGCATACGGGGAAACTGAGGAAGCTCAGAGAGGACCCAGAGAGAACAGGGGCTGGAATCCAGCTGGTCCGGCTCCCAGGCTAGCAGCCTTTCCCTCTGCTGCTGGTCCCGGCTGGCAGGTGCCGGCCTTATGTCAGCAGCCGTCTTCCCCAGCCACTCCTGTTTAATTCGCTATTTCTACCTCCTGTTTGTGGCTGGTGCTCCGGGCCTCCTAGCTCTGGGATGAGGAGGGAGATCTTAAGATAAAGACATTCACAGTGACCCTGAGTCCTGGCACCTGTCTTCCAGCTCTGGGCCTTGGGCCATGGCAGGTAGATGGTGAGGACGGGATTGGGAACTGGTGTGTTTAAGCCACTGCTGTGCAATCGTCACAGGCACTAGGCACACATGGTGCCCAGGCAAAGCTCCTCCAAGCAAAATCCTGGAGGTCCCCTTCCAAGGTGCCCTCTGCCATGGCTCTCCAGTCACTTGGACTAGACCCCTTGGGTTCTCCAGCCAGAGCTGGCCTGGCCTTGGAGACTTGAGCTATCCTGGTACCCGACCACATCTTCTATTTCCTTAACGTCTCCTGTTGTCCCAGACTCTGCCAAGGGCTTGGACTCTCTCTGTGCCAGGCAAGCCAAGGTGCAGGGTTAGGCAGTCACAGGGCCACAAACCTGACCTGGGGACCTGGGGCGAATGTCCGATAAGATGGCAGATGGCACAGGGAATGATCAGGAGATGTGCTGACTCTACTAACCAACAATGAGACTTTAAGCAAATTTAACACCTTTGGGCCTCAGTTCTCTTATCTGTGGCATGGGGATACTGACCTTCCTGTCTGTACTCCTGAGGTTATTTTGAGGCTCAACTGTACCTACTACCCAGCAGCATGCTCACCTGTAGGTGAAGATAAGGGAGCCTCTTCTGCTGAGATGAGCTCATTGCCCACAAACAGGTGTAACTGCAGATTTGCAAGGAGCAGCCACACCCCTATCTGCACGGTGCAGATTCTACCTACTCAGCAGAGTCACTTCCTCTCTCTGGGCCTCATTTTTCCCAGCTGTGAAATGGGAGGGTTGGGCTAGCTTATATCCAAGGGCACCTTCTAATTCTGGGAGTCTGAGGTCCAATGGCAGGATCCTTCCACTCCTTAACCTCTCATGGCTCAGGACTTCGGCTGGTCCTATCTCCCCCACCCCGCCATTTCCCTAAAAACTTCTCTCCCGAGAGAAGCTGACCTGAGAACAGAGAGGAAAAGACGGTGCCAGCTCCTGGTCCTGGTCATCATACTTACAACTTTGGGCTTCGTCTTGGTTGGTGACTGAAGAGGAGACGTCACCTTCCTCAGCTGGGGCGGGTGAGGTCGGTAGGGCAGGTAGGTTTGCAGCTGAGGGAAGAGCCGAACCTCCAGAGGGGTCCGCACAGGGCTGGTGGGAGGGCTGGGCTGCGGGGGCGGCTTGCTCTCAGAAGTCGAGAGTGAAGGCACAGGCGGGTGGGGAAACAAAGGCACTGTTTTTCTCTCTAAGGGGCATAGAGGGAAGCAAAGGATAGGATGGAACCAAGACCTACTTCCCGAAGGAGTGACACACAGGAGGACCTGATGCCCGGGGCCACCCCTCCTGCCTGGGCACTGGCCCCCAGCAGACGGCCCACTCACCAGGATTTTTGACCGACTCCACCAGGATTCTGAAGTTCTCCTTGTTCGCACTCAGGCCTGCGGTGACGTCTTCAATCCTCCAGAGATCCTTCTGTATCTGCGATTTCTCCTACGGAAGACGAGCAGCGGTTCACGTCCTTCTTAGCTCCTCACGAGACGTTTTTTCATAGGACCTGTGCTGTCATTTCAGACAGGGCCCCTCACCCTCGGCGGGGAGCATTTCCTTGGGAAGCTGCACCAGGGCTAGAGCCCAGCCGGCTCCACGGCTTCACGGGGAAGCGCAGGCACGAAGGATGCTCAAGGCCCAGGAGAGAAATTTCAGGGGCGCTCTCACAAGTCCACCTCGCCTAGTTCCACCTCATTTAGAAACAGGCTGCCTTAGACACTGTAGGATTCCACTTATGTGAGGCATGAAGGCTGTCAGATTCAGAGAGAAAGTAGAGAGTGGGTGCGGATGCTGGGGAAGGGGGGGATGGGATTGTTATTTCCTGGGTACGGAATTCCAGGTCTGCAAGACAAAGAGTTGTGCAAAGATGGGTGCACAACAATGTGAATACACTTAACACTACCAACCTGTACACTGGAACATGGTGAAGGTGGTAAATTTCATGCTATGTACATTTTACCACAATTTTAAAAAATAGACCATCTCAGGCAACTTTGGCATAAGGGAAGAGAAGGCAAGGACTAGAGGTTACGCCTTCCCTAGACTATAAAGAGCATCTTTTAAAAGACAGTTAATCCTGGGACGTGAAGTTTACTAGTAGTTCAGAGTACTATGGGCTGTAGACATTTTTGGCAATAAAAGGGAACGACGTACTGACACATGCTACATGGACGAACCTGGAAAACATTATGGTGCATGATAGAAGCTAGACACAGAAGGCCACAGATTGTATGATTCCATTTTATATAAATGTCCAGAATAGGTAAATCCAGAAAGAAAGAACGTAGATTAGTGATTGGCTAGAGCAGGAGTAGGGATTGAGGGTGGGGATGGGGAGTGATCGTTAATAGGTACAAGGTTTCTTTTGGGGGATGATGAAGTTGTTATAATATTGTGGGGATGGTTACGCAACTCTGAATATTCTAAAAACGAATGAACTGTATACTTTAAGAGGGAATTATATAATAAGCCTGTTATTTTTAAATTTTATTTTGTTAATCCTCATCCAAGGATAGTTTTCCATTGATTTTTAGAAAGTGGAAGGGAGGGGATAAGAGAGAGAGAGAGAGAGAGAGAGAGAGAGAGAGAGAGAGAGAGAGGGAGGGAGGGAGGAAGGAAGGAAGGAAGGAAGGAAGGAAGGAAGGAAGGAAGAAAGAAAGAAAGAAAGAAAGAAAGAAAGAAAGAAAGAAAGAAAGAAAGAAATAAATAAAGAAAGAAAGGAAGGAAGGGAGGGAGGGAGGGAGGGAGGGGGAGAGAGAGAGAGAGAGAGAGAGAGAGGGAGAGAGAGAGAGAGAGAGAGAGAGAGAGAGAGAGAGAGAGAGAAAGACCGATTGGCTGCCTGCCGCATAAGCCTCAACGGGCCAGGGATTGAGCTTGTAACTGAGGCACATGCCCTTGACCGGAATCAAACCCAGAACCCTTCAGTCCGAGGCCAACACTCCATCCACTGAGCCAAACCAGCTATGGCAAAGCTGTTGTTTTTTAAAGAACTGGGAAAGAGCCAGGCTATAGGACCATAGGCACACTTGACAAGTCACAACCAAAACCGGCTGGGAAGAGGCCCTAGAAAGACGCGAGTGGGGTCTGTAGTGGTTAAGGGATGGTGGGCATCTTTCAATAGAGTCGTTTAAACATCAAATAGACCATTCTTTCAGCTTTTAAATTACCATGGGGGAAGACAGAAAGTTTCACATCCCCGGCCACACTCAGCCAGAAGAGTTCCCGCATGCGCCATGCTTATGGCCATGTCTGATTCTACAACTAGACAATGTGCTCCCCGATCCACCCCCCAGAGGCAAGTTCTCAGCAGGTCCTTAGTACATGTATGTTGAATGATAAAGGACCAATCAGATAAAGTCCCTGGTGAAATACTGTCCAACAGCTGTGACAACAGACGCCCAAGGCCTCCCTCCTAGCAGCTCAGCCTCTCACACTCTCCCCACCTTTAATACACCCACGCACATCCTCAGGGCGGACAAGCCAATAATGAACTTGAGGCTCGGCTCCTCACTGAAGCACAAGTGTCCTAAAGCAGACGTGTCTGTGAGCCCAGAGTACAGGTACAAGCTAACAGGGTTATCTCTAGAGCCGAGGTCCCCAGGCAGAGTACTGGCAGCAGGGGAAGGGGGAGCATGGGATTAGTATCACCCCGCCCCCCCCGGCAGTCTCCCTGGCACACTTCTCCTGCCAGTAGTTCGCAACCTTGCCCCCACTTTGCCCTTGTCACCCCACCCGTAAGAGAAGAGCAGAGAGGAGCGCAGGCCAGAGAACCTCTATCTTTCTCCAAGGGCGATGGAATTTCAGAACTTAATGACGAGGCAAAGGAAGCTTTTGGGGAGCAAGGCAGTGGGGTTTCATTCCTGCATCCTCATGCCAGGCTGGGCAGGATGGCTGCTGTGTACTACACTCAGCAAAGGCTTGACTCATTGGACACCTACAGGGAGCCTCGCCGCTCACTGCCTCTCACATGTTACCCAGATGCTCTTTGATCCTCTGGCTTCCCCACCCAGGTGGCCATCAGAATCTTTATAAATAAAGCCACTCATCCTAATATATAAAAAGCCAGGAGCCGTCACGACCCAAAACAACCGATGGACAACCAAACAGCAGGCTGCGTGGGGCGACCAGGCCAGCAGGGGGGGTAGTGAGGGGGAATCAGGCGGGGGGGGGGGAGGCAGTGAAGGGCGATTAGGCCAGCAGGCAGGTGAGTGGTTAGGAGCCAGCAGTACAGGATTGTGAGAAGGATGTCCCTCGAGGGGTCCCGGATTGGAGAGGGTGCAGGCTGGGCTGAGGAGACCCCTTTCCCCCTGTGCACAAATTTTGTGCACTGGGCCTCTAGTCTGCAATAAAAAGGCTATGGATTTTCTCATAGCCAAACCTGGCTAAAGGGAGGCGAGCTTCCAGGCCCACTACTGAGAATGTGTGTGTTTCCAGTGTTAATGATTTATTCAGGACTCTATTCAACAGCTTGCCTGGCCTTGAATTACACCAAAGTGAACACAGAGTCTGCTCAAAGAAGGGCTTTGTGAGCTTCCGGTCACTGAGGTATCAGGGAAAGTGTGAGCAGGGCCACCAGGTAGATGCATATCGAGCAGCAGGGACCAGGCTCCAAACCGGCCTATGTTTCAGTCACTTACTAGGGAGTCTGTGACAAGACCTGTACATTGTACCCATTTGTGTTGTGGAGGGGAAAGAAGGTTTCTGGGCCTGCCCTATGTTATGTCACCATGAAATTTCTGCAGTAGAAATACAATTGGCCCATAATCACATGAAGAGATGTTTAACCTACGAGGTAAGTAAATAAATGCAAATTAAAACAAGATGTCCTTTTTCAGCAAGTAGACGCAAAAACTAAAAAGAGTGATAACATCAAGTGCTGGCAAGGATGTGGGTAGACGGGTTCCGTACTTTCATTCATGTGGGTGGGAGGGCAAATGAGAACAGCCTTTTAGAGAGCGATCCGGCAGCGTCCAGCCACACGAAGATGCACACTCTTTTCAACCCACTGAGTCTGCTCCCAGGGACCTGCCTTAGATGAACGCTCATAATAGAGCTTGAAAAGGCAGTGACACAGATGCTCACTGTGGCACCTTTTCTAAAAACAAAACACTGCCAATAACATTCAATGCCCCTCAGAGGAGGAATGGCTAAGCAAAGGATGAACTGTCCAGACTACAAAATTCTATGCAGCCGTGAAGAACTAATTTAATTTCAAAATCGCATAGACCAGCGATTTTCAAACTTTTTCATCTCGTGGCACACATTAATTACTAAAATTTTGCGGCACACCAAAAAATATATATATTTTGCCTATCTGACAAAAAAAATAGGTATAATTTAGATTCACTCACACTAGACAGCTATTGTTGTGTTGGCTGTTGTCATTTTTTCATTTGACAATCTAAGGGAAAAGAGGTCAGTGCCACTGACTAAATTAGTCAGTGTCGCATGTTTTAAAAATTCTTATGGCATACCTTTTGAAAATCACTGAATTAGACCAACAATATTTAGTACAACTTTCTGAGGTTACGGAAATCTATCATCTGTGCTGTCCAATATAGCAGCCACTGGCCACATGTGGCTACTGAACAGTGGAAATGATTCTAGTGTGACTGAGGAACAACTTTTTAATGTTAGTTAATTTTAATTCAGTTATGTTTAAATTTAAGTAGCTACTGTATTGGGCAGCATAAACTTGGGGGTATCTTTCCTAGAAAGATTGCCACCACATAAAGTTATGACAAAAAAGTGAGTTACTGGACAAGGTGTTAGAATGATTCCTCTTTAAATAAACAGTCACCCTCAAATAAATTAAATAACTCTGTATGTGCACGTGTTTGGAAATGCAAAGAGAACGGTCAGAAGGCGACTTTGCAAACTGGAGGCACTCATTACCCACAAGGGAGGTGGTGGTCTAGGGCAGAGAGAAGAAAAGCTTTTATTTTTGGGTTTTGCTTCTCATTGTTTGGACTTTTCTGAGAGACATATTCCCATGTGATTTATATAATCATAGAAATATAAGGAATAAGAAGCTAAAAAAATTACTGCTAAAATTAATGTGGCTCATTGAAGTCCAAGAAGATATGTATAACAGGACAGTTTAAGAAACTGTAATTACAAACAATCGTGTGAAGGACTTTGTCGATAGTCACCTAGCATTTTCATGCCACTGTACTAAGTGCTGGGGATACAAAACAGAATGGGAGAATGTTAGACAGCTTGGATGAAGGGACATTATAGGAAAAATACAGCAGCAGCAGGAGACATACAAGCTGGGGACCGAGCAGGCCAGCCCTGAGCCACAGGCAAGAGTCTCCACGTGGCCCTGGATTGGGGTCGCTAGACTCAGTGCCCAATGGTCAGTGGGGGGACAGCAGGACCTGGGAAAAGCCTTCCAGTCCTGAATTTCCATCTCTTTTTGGGGTGAGTCTGATGTCAGGAGAGTCAACATACTCATTAAATCACTTGAGTGAGAAGCCTTGGCTAGAACTAGTCTATCCATGAGCAAGCCAAGCATCAAAACTGGCCTAGCTGAATTAATGCTCGCTGAACTCAAAATCAAATCCGCAGGGCCTGAAAGAGGAGATAGAGACCTGAAGCTGGGTTCAAAAGCAGGTTACTTTCCATTTTTAAAATGTTGAGGGTGGAACCACAGTGAGGGAACGAGCGCTGGGCATCTGAGGACTGGACCGGGAGGAAGAAAACCACACAGGGCCTTTCTTCTCTCACCTTTGGGGGCAGAGGCAGTTGCCAATAGGTGGCCTGGTTTTTAAGGATAGAGGACGCTGGGCCCTAAGGCTGCCTTTCCTGAGGAGGGCAGGGGCCACAGCGATGGGTATCTCCTAGCCTGGCACCTCCTGGATTCGCGCACTACCTCCTCAGGTGAAGGCTCGATAGCATCTATCTTCAGCAATCAGAGGATGGAAGGAAGGGGGCGGGGCTGTCCGCTGCTGTCTCAGTGAATAGATAGGAGCCAAGATGGGCCAAGAACCAACAGATGAGGCCCAGAAATCAGGATTTTAAAAAGATGCCCAGGTGGTTCTAATGTGCGGCCAAGGTTGAGAACCACTGATCTAGGGTCTCAGCGAGGGTCTCAAGGTTGGCATTTGTCTCCTCTTGGGGCTGTTTTTCCAAATGTAAAACCCTCATAAACACGCCCCAGAATGGGTCTAAAAGCAGAGAGGTGGGAACTGTGGGGGGCTGGGCATCACAGCCTTGCTGGGGGAAGGATCCCAGAGGGAGACCTTGGGGAGGTGAGCAGGCTGAGCCCCGGTAGAGGAGAGAAGGCCCTGGGTGGAGCTCTCCAAGGAATCAGAGCCCAGGACGGGGAGAGAGCCCTTGAGCCACCTGGAAAAAGAAGGCCCTTCGGTGCTGCTCCTGCAGGGTCTGCTTCAGCTGCGCCACATCGCTCTCCAGCTTCAGGTATTCGTTCCAGGCATTTTCCATCTCCTGTTGGCCAAGGAAACGCTCTGGTTCTTAGCTATCCTTGGCCCCAGAAGCCCATGCACACCTGTGCTCCTCACCACAGCCGCCGCCAGGGGCAGAGGAAGAGAGCCCTGGGGTCTGGTGGGGCTGGTGAGAGAGACATGGGTTGTCTTCTCACTCACGCTCTGATCCTGGCCATCTGCCCTGTCCTCTCCTCCACCCTTGGGGACACTTTGGTTCCCAGGCCTGGCAGAAAGGGGCCTGCACCACATCAGATGGACAGGTCAAGTGGAAATTCTGACATCTTAGAATTAACGCAGATCAGGGAAAAGCCTACAGGCTGCTCTGAGAAATCTGGCCCCCTGGGTGTCACTGTAGTCATGCAGGAGTCACCGATGGAAAGGACCCTAAGGCACCTTGGACACATCACCCCTGGACAGGGTAAGCTACTGCCAGGAGGCAGCCTGCTACCCCAAGACTCTTGCCCCTGGCTGCCAATTCGGTTACAGCTGGGGAGATGAGAAGAGCAGCCCTCTGCCCAGCCCAGCCTGAGGGAAGTGCCCTCCACAGCCTCTACGCACAGTGGACTCTCTGGAGAGCTCCGCCCGGATGTGGACCAGGTCCTCCTGCAGCAACCTCTGCTGGCAGGCGATTTTGTCCAGGTGCTGGGGCTGGTCTCGGTACTGCTCCATCTGTCTGTGCAGCACCTCCAGCACGGACTCCAGCTGGTCCTACCGGGCAAGAGTCAAAGAGCAAGGTCATAAAGGACAGTCCCTGGAGGCCTCCCACACACACGAGAAACTAAACAGAACTGCAAGACCTAACCGTTGACTGAAGGCCAGTGTCCAGCTGGGGCCTGAGGGTCAGGGTCTTTGAATCCAGCTCTGACTCTGCCCACGGGGTGGCCTGGGCAAGTCACCTAACAGCTATGTGCCTCAGTTCCCTTGTCTACAAAATGGGCACAAGGCTATCAACTCCTTATGGGGATCAATGATGAGGATAAATCAGAGCCCAGGAAAACTCTTTAAGGTCTTAGGACAAAGGGCATGTTATAAACCTTCAACATCACAAATATAACACCTTGACAAAATGCAACGAAGAAAAAAATTCACACTAAGTGTCTAAGAGACCAAACATTGGTGTCCCCCAACTCTGCCCGGCCCACTCCTGCCCTTCCATCCAGACTGTTTCCTCCATAGCCCAGATCCTAGGGGGCCCTCCTCTTCCAGGCTCACCTCACCAGGCCTCCAGGGAGAGGTGGGCCAGAGCAGAATTAAGGGGGTAGGAGGAGGAAGGCAGTGGTATTAGGTCAAGGTCTCCCTATAAGGCAGTGGTTCTCAACCTTCCTAATGCCGCGACCCTTTAATATAGTTCCTCATGTTGTGGTGAGCCCCAACCATAAAATTATTTTCGTTGCTACTTCATAACTGTAATTTTGCTACTGTTATGAATCATAATGTAAATATCTGATATGCAGGATGTATTTTCATTGTTACAAATTGAACATAATTAAAGCATAGTGATTCATCACAAAAACAATATGTAATTATATATGTGTTTTCCGATGGTCTTAGGCGACCCCTGTGAAAGGGTCGTTCGACCCCCAAAGGGGTCTCGACCCACAAGTTGAGAACCACTGCTATAAGGTTTCCTCCAGGTTCAGAAAGAGCCGCTCCCTCCCTTAAGAAACACCCTTTAAACACAAAGACATTGTTCTAAATAAACTAACACCCGTTGTTCGATACCATCCCATCTATGACTGTGAAAAGACAAACCTCCTACCCCACCCAGCCTAAGATTGTGCAAAACTGATACATACTTTGTTCTCCTTGAGGGCACGTATCTTGTCTTCCAAGTCCTGGAGGATCCTGTCTTGTTCACAGAAGATGCTCAGTTTGACCTGTGAGCAAGAACAGGTTGGAGAGGGCCTGGGATGATGAGGAAAGGGCATGGCCTTGGAGTGTAAACAGGAAGCCTCCGGCCACAGAACCCTCCAAACCCTCCTGAAGCTGCCCACCCCGGGACTGGGGACAGCAGGCAGCCGACGGAGCGAGCGGGCAGCTACCACTCAGTTCACTCACGTCAATGTCACTCTCGGCAATCTTCACTGGCTTCAGGCTTCGATCCTTGAGAAGGTCCCGGCCTGTCATCTGCGAGGTGAACAAGGTGAAGGAGATTTAACCACAGGGTTTGGGATCCAAACTCCAGAAGGAAAGTGAGCCCCGCGATGGATGGGTGTGGAAGTCTTGGCAGCGGCAGGCAGGGTCACAGCACAGGAGGGGCAAAACTGAGGCAATATCTACTTCATTTTCATGCCTATTTCATTTTAGGAAAAAACTGAAACCTTTTCAAGATTCTAGTAGCACTTGTAAATTTCTCAAACTAAAGGGAACGCAGATATTCAAATTATAGCATCGTCAACTACAGCAGTTTCTATTTGCTCAAAATCAGTATGAATCTTGGAAGATTTGTCACTGACAAGAGAGTTTTCCTACTGAATCTGGAGTCAAACACAAGTGCCTGAAGTCCAGGGCAGTGGGGTGGGTGGACCAGGAGGAATGAGCAAATCCCCGGGACAATGTCAAGCCTTAGTTTCAGGAAGTGTCTGAGTAGCCCACCTCCCCGTGAGTAAGGTCAGCCTTCCCCACTCTAACTATCTGGGAAGAGGACCTGGCCAAGGGAAGAAGGAACCTGGGTAATTCCTGGTTGGGGCTTTCAAGTGATCCTGAAATAACTGGTGTTGGGCCGTACTTGTATATTACCCCGTCCTCTCAAGACAGGAAGCCACAAGGCAATAAACAAAAATCACTCAAACTTATGGGCAGGTGGAATTTCACATTTCCCATCCCCCCCGACCCAACGTGGGCAACAAGTTTCCCATCCCTCTCTGACCCCTACGAAGCTAAACCTAACTCTTTAGCCTATGTTTTCATTTCCCTAAATATCATTTCTTGCCAAAAGCTGTGTGGGGAGAAGCGAGGAGGTTTACACAGATGCCCTCCCACTATGGCCAAGCCATGGGCAGGAACCGCCCAGTTGAATATGCCCCCCCGCCCCCCCCCCCCCCTCCGTAGGGAACTCCGTTTTGCAGATCTGACCAGGGAAACAACAGGGCGTAGCTAACCATGGCCAAGATAGGTGGTGGTGTGTCCCAGTGTGGATGGACAGACAGCAGCTGACCCTTGCTTTCTCCCTACTCCATCTGGGAGGTCCACTAAGTTTGTGAATGTGAATCAGAAGCAGAAATATATTGGCAAGCATTTCCTTCAGAACTCAAGCCCCGCCACCCCCCCTCCATGTGTCCAACTGTCCTATACTCCCTCTCCTTGACAATCATTATCAGCAAAGGTCAAGGTCAAAGGAGAATGCCTTCTCCATCCATACCTTGGCCTGAGGACTGAGTCTGGCTGCAGACCCGCCCCTACCCATTCCCAGGCTCCCTTTGGCCACACAGTAGAGGGCAGGGACCACTGTCTTATTTATCTCAGTAAAGTCAGCCCCGAACACAAGGCCTGGCACTGAAGGGCACTTGACAAAGACTCCTTGCATTGCAAGTAGGTCAAAGGGAAATACTGGTAAGTCAGTGCTGTCGAGTTCCTGGAAAAAAATGGGACTCCAGCCAAATTCTGCTCTTCAAACTGACAGATGATGTGTACATACACGTATACACACAGTCACGGAACACACTGACTCCAGCAACAATCCACAAACAAACAGGCAGAAGGGGAGAGGGAGGCGGTGGAATTAATCCTGGTGAGCCACAAACAGCTGAACTTCCCAGGTAGGACTTGGGCCTTTAAACTCAGGGGAACCCAGCAGGTGAACGCAGTAGAGTCTTCACTCTGTGCACAGTCCTTCATCAAAGCAGAGGGCAGAGCTTGCCTACCCTCCACGGGGCTGACACTCGGCTCATTTCCCAGGAAGAAATCATGTTCAAAATGAGATATGCTTTGGGGACTTTTCCTCCCGGCAAAACTCTTCCCCGTTTATCACTGAAGCTTTTTACAGATGAGATCTTTTCGATACTGAAATAGCGAGGCAGAGAATCTAATTGAGCGATGCCTCGTTTATCCAGCACCACCAGGAATTAAGTGAGGGATTCTACACAACAAGGGCATTTTGAGAAAGCCGAACCTTTTCAATTTTTTTTGGTGGAGTGCTTATGAAAAGTATGCCCTTCACTGCCATCACAGAATGATGAATATATATATATATTCAACAGTTTATGGGGGGACGAGTCAATCATTATAAAAAATCGATAATATAGAATTTCTTAGAAGCTATTGGCCCTTGATTAAGTGCTCCCAAATTTCTGTGATTTCATGTCCATTTTAGATGGACATGTAATGTTTCTTTTTCTCTCTTGGGGTATTAGCACTCCTTCTTTTCAAAGAAGTAACTTTCCCTTGTGCCCTTTCAATGTGCTGCTCTTAAGGTGCTGTGAGTTAGGAATTCAAACTCGGACTGAGTCTCTTAGGATTAGAAATTCAGTGCAGGTGACATTCTTGCTGTTTTCCTGTCTCCCTCCCTGTAGCTGGGTTTGGTGCCCTTCCAGGGAGATGCTCCCACACCTGTGTCTCCCACAACAAGGGCCTTAGTACATCAGATGAAACGTTCTGTCTCCCCTCACTAGGAACTAACCCAATTAGGGGTGACTGTCAGACTGTGACCTACTTTCTCTGCATCCTCAAAGCCCAGCCAGGGCCCATCATACTGAGGATATTTGGGAAATGTTTGCTTAGTGAGTCTGTGATTGTAACAAAACCAGGTGAGCTGGCTGTGCTCAGGGCCCAAGCCCTGAGTAAAGGCCATAGGTTTTAGAGCTGGGCTTTGTGATCGCATTCACACAGCTCAGAGGCCCTTGAAGCTTCTGAATTTAGCTGTCCCGGAGAACCGAGACGACTATGAAATATCCACAAGAAGTGTATGACATCTACTTCCCCTTTTAAGACTGTGCTTTGTGTTAGCAATGTTTAAATCCATTAACATCAAGTGTCAGTTCAAATGGTGTCTACATCAGAAAGGCACTGAAGGTGACCCAGCCCTCTTACTCCCCTCCACCACCTCCCAGGACACCCCTTCTCAGGGCTCAGGATGACCAGGAGTAGCACCTGCCTCACAACCCACATCCTCCCTTGAAAGCGACAAAAGCTGGCCGTGTTCCAGGCGCTACTTCTGCATCGGTCAAAGCGAGGGATGGGAGGCCCTATTTTGTTCTAGTCCAGCTCCAGACATCAGCACCCTGCCCCGAAGAAGAGCCACCTTAATTTAATGCAGGTCCACGGTGGAATCCGAGGACACCCAGCTCCTCCACGATGACCAGGAACAACCGCTCCCTCCCAAGGCTCACGCTCGACTACCCAGGCCATGCTGGTCTCTGTCTAGGCCAGGCCTCGCTGTGGAGGCAGATGAGGGAGAATGGGACATGACACAAGCTGGAAGCAAAGCTGGGCGAGCCCCCTGCCCCCACCCCGCCACCCTATGGCAGCACAAAAAATGGAATCACAGGGCAGTACGGATGAGAGGCTCAGCCTGGTGCACCAGCCAACACGCTGACAGGAGCTTAAGAGAAAGCAAATAAACAGAAATGACTGGCAGGAAGCCTGGGGTGGCCAGGAGAGCTCCTGGTTAAGCACGTGATGGAATCGGCACTGAGCCAAAAGCATGGAATGGCCCCGCCTGGAGACACAGGTCAGATCATCTTACGCGTCTCCTGGGCCGCCAGCCCTGTGCTGACTTCTTCAGCACTCTGTAAAGCACGTTGATCAAAGGTTCGTTATTTTTTATCTGTTCCAAACAGAAAGGCAAACACAACAAAACGTCACAGGTGAGACATCAAACAACACTTGAAGGAGCCAGAATTTGGGGAACGGGCAAGGGGACCCTGAAGGAGGATGTGTTATATGCGGTCCAGTGACTGG
The DNA here is from genome assembly GCF_014108235.1 of Myotis myotis. NCBI lineage: Eukaryota > Metazoa > Chordata > Mammalia > Chiroptera > Vespertilionidae > Myotis > Myotis myotis. The sequence goes on from NW_023416314.1 coordinate 52,698,058, forward strand.
GACTCAGTCCTCGTGCTGGCTTCCCAGCTGGCGGGCCTTTCTGGAGTTCAGTTCCCTCGTCTATAAAACAGGGGATGGTAAGCTCTGCCTGAAGGACCTCCGTGCAGGCTAGTTTACGTGAGAGCCGAGTTCCGTGCCCACTTGATCCTGGGTTCTTCGAGAAGCAACTTTGCTGTTTCCCTCGTCCTCCCTCATCACACACTGTCATTTAGAGCGGTGCCGTCCTTAGTCCCGCAGACCCTCGCCTCCACACTGTGCTGCACCTGCAGCTAAGGCACCATGTCTCACCCAGGATCCCAGTGCTGGCAGCTGCTCTGAGGGAAGACTGTCCTCACCGGCTCAGACAGTGGGTCTCAACCCTGGCCGGAGCCCTTGCAATGACTCAGAAACCTGAACAGATACTGACGCCCGAGTCCCAGTCTGAGAGACTCGAATGTAGTGGTTTGGGGCGGGGCCCGGGCATTGGGACACTCAAAAGCCCTCCTGGGGGGTCCTAATGTGCAGCCAGGATTGGGAACGAGGATTCCACAACAGTGGCTCTTAAACGTTATGGTGCTTCAAAACTACCCGGAGGGCTTGTTAATGCAGGGGTGGGCAAGAGTAGGTTTACAGTTGTGAGTAACATTCTTTTGTGTGACTAAAGCTACAACCTGCATCTTTCTCCATACAAACAACTGTAAGCATACTTTTCCCATCCCTGTATACAGATCTGCTGGGCCCCACCCCCCAGCAGTCCTCACGGAGCTGGAGCTGGTCTGGAGTAGGCCTCGGGCCTCAGGATTTTGCATTTCCAGCAAATTCCCTGGCATTGCTGATGCCGCTGGCCTGGCATCACACTTCCAGAACCAGTGCTTTGAAACAATATCCCTCAACCGTGGCTACACATTAGAAACACTGAGGGAGATTTTGTTTGTTTTTAAGAGCAATACCTGAGTGTAATCAATTCAATCAGAGCCGCTAAGGCAGGGGTTCTCAACCTGTGGGTCGCGATCCCTTTGGGGATCGAATGACCCTTTCACAGGGGTCGCCTAAGACCATCGGAAAACACACATATAATTACATATTGTTTTTGTGATGAATCACTGTGCTTTAATTATGTTCCATTTTTAACAATGAAATTGGGGGTCACCACAACATGAGGAACTGTATTAAAGAGTCGCTGCATTAGGAAGGTTGAGAACCACTGCGCTAAGGGATGGGACCCAAGCAGCGATGCTTAATTAAAGAGCTCCCCGGGTTGTTTTGGTTCATGGCCAGAGTTTATAATCTCTTCTCCAGAACAACAGACCTCAAACGTCATATGCACAAGAATTGCTGCAAAGCTTGATTATTAAAAAAGACAGAATTCTGGGCACCATCTCCAGAGATTCTAATTCAGCAGAATCCCAGACTTGCGATGATTTATCGAGCTCCCAGGGGGTCCTGCAGCAGGTACTGCCCAGACCACACCATGAGGAACTTCGCTCTGGATGCTGATTGCGGAACAGACCTGAACAGGGAAGCCCTGATCACAGGCTCAAACCGTCAGGAAGGGCCTGGGAGCCAGGCACCTGGAGCCACTGGTGACATGCCCCTCACCAGGGACAAGCACCTTTCTGGAACTGACTGCTACTTACTCTACCCACAAAGGCATCAGCTGAGCAGCTGGCAGACACCCTCCCCTCTGCCTCCCGTCCCAGCTGTGCTTCATGGCTGCGTAAAAACAGTTCAAGCTGTCAACAACAGGGAACCCCCATGCCCTCCTGCAGATCCAGCCGGAGTGTAGGGTCTTGACATGCAGAACTTAGATGCCAGAAGTACAATTCAGCGAATGCAACTTTAGGGCAGGTGAACTGCATGGTACACGGAAGGAAGGTGGCAGGTGTGCAGGGAGTCAGTGGGTTGAATCCCAGCCGTGTGACTGCAGAAGTCACCCCTCTGATACGTGGATTCCTGGTTGATAAGGTGGGGATAATAATTCCTATTGCGTTGCTCAAGGATGCTGAGAGGATTAAGTGAGATAAGAACACCAGGTGCCCAAACACTGCCAGGCAGAGAGAGACGCCTAATCTACGTGGAGCCCTTTCCACCGTGGCACCGCCAGCTAAAACGCCAGAGAAGTAAATGTTTCCCAAAAGAACACTAAACAAAGTGTCTTCTAAGACAGTGGCATGCACCTTTGTGGGATCGCTTGGCACCGCAGCAGGAATGCTCATTTCAGGAAGAAAAAACCCCACATCACCACACCCTGATTCCGGAAGCTGAGCATCGCTGATGGACGGGATGATGGGCTCTGATCCTTAAGTCTGTGGCCCTCGGGCAGAGACGAGGGGGACTCTAGGCCAACCTCCTTCCTCCCCCGAAAGGACCCGGGAAGGACATCTCAAGGAGCTGGTGACCGTGGGGACTGTGCCTGTCATGGTCTCCATGCCCGGGCCCATTCAATTGTGTCCACAGAGGCCCGCGTCTCAGGGGCCCCCGCCCGACTCAGCGTCCGCTCATTGTGTCTAGCTGACAGTGGTTCTCAACCTTCCTAATGCCGCGACCCTTTAATACAGTTCCTCATGTTGTGGTGACCCCCAACCATAAAATTATTTTCGTTGCAAATTCATAACTATAATTTTGCTACTGTTATGAATTGTAATGTAAATATCTGATGTGCACGATGTATTTTCAGGGGTCGTGACCCACAGGTTGAGAACCGCTGGCAGGAGCCAGTGGCCTCAGGGTGCTCCTGACCCAGCCGCTCATCCCACCCAGTGCTCCTCTGGCCTCAGCTGCACCATGGTGGAGAGTCCACCGTGACCTGTGGTGGCCCTTTTAGAAAAGTCTCTTTCCTACTAAACGGAAACCCGCCTACTTCTAGCTACTCTCCACTTGTCCTAACTCTCCCTTAGGGCCACAGAGGGCACCTGGTAATAGTTCAGAGCTTTACAGACTGTGTCTATGTCTCCCCTGAATTGACCTAACCTCTGACATCCTGCACTGGAGCCGTGCTCGCCGCTGTGGTTCTTGCTTCTGCCCAGCATGCCCTCCCTGAGGGACCTCTCCTTCACTCTGAGGGGAGGCGAGGCCGGGAGGAAATGAACCTGGATTTGCAGGTGCCACCTTCCCTGGCCATGTGGAGGCAGCCTCCACACCAAGGAAGGTAGACCAGGGACAGCATGGTCTAAGCCCGTGGAGTGTAACCCTGTAACGTATATTCCCTTTCTGGCTTAGCAGGCTGATGTGGGTTTCAGACTCTTGCAGGCGAAAGCATCCCACCTATACACTCCGCAGCCAGGGTTTGCAGGTCCTCAGCACCTCTCCTTTGATTCCAGCCCTTCCCTCGTCTGGATCCCCAAGGGAGACAGCCATCTGGGAACCCTGGACCCCAGTGGGATCACAGCAGAGCAGGCCCGCTGCCTCCCCGATATGGGCACCCCGTCCCTTGGAGGCAGGCCAAGGTGGTGCCTGCCTTTCTGGCAGCCACGCCAGACTGATGACTCACACGCAGCACAAACCCCAGCATCTCTTCCCACACGGGCTTCTGGTCCATTGATCTGGGGGACTAGTTCTCTGAGAGGAGCCAGCAACTGGAGCAACATCCACAAGACCAGGGAAGGCCTGGCATCAACACAGCTGTTGTTCATGACAGACAGCAACAACTTCCAACTGCTAATGCTCGGGGCACCCCCAGCTCCCAGCCAGTCAAACACCCCAAGGACACACCTTGCCTCCATCACATCAAACACGTTTCCTGGCATAACGACCCCCAGTTCGGTTCCATAAAAAACTTAACTCCTCCGGGTGCACAGTGGTAGGAGGGGAGTTTTAGCAAAGTCTGGGAGGAAAGGTGATTAAGAGCATGAGCTCCAGACTCAGAGCAACACATAAATACTGACTCCCCAGTCACTGCTCATGTGATTTCTCTCTCAGAGCTTCAGTCTGTACAACACAACCCGCCACCTCCCTCCCAGGACTGCTCAGGGGCTCGCACACTCTCTCGGAGCAAAGCACAGCAGCCGGCACGCGTGATACTCTGAATTGTGTTTTAGCTTCTCTTGGGAGTCAGGACACACAGGGACCCCTGGCCTTGCTCTGCTATCCTGTGCCTCGGTTTCCCTCTCTCTAGACTCCCTTTAACGCCAATCCTACAGTCTGGGCTGGATCTTTACTCCAGGACAACTGTGCGTTTCGGCTCTCCCACACAAACAGGAGTCAGGAGACAGCTACTCCCAGGCTTCTGGCCCAGGCACTTCATGGAGTTCCTCTCGCCCTGTGCACCGAGCTTGGCGAGGGTGCCTCACACACACCTGTGCTGCTGCCGGGCTGAGCCTCTGCCACAGGCCAAGGACGTGGATGCTCCACGAATCCTTCTGTGCCAACGGCACGGCCCCAGAGCAGGGGTGAGGAGAAACAGCGACATGGTGGCTGGCAGTCGGGCAGGCCAGGGACCAGGGGTGTGGGGGCACACGTGGCTGACGGAGGCTAGGGGCTGTGGACCTCCCCGGTCAGGTGGGGATGGTGGGCGTGGTGGAAGGACCCTGCCCTGTCCCAGCAGGGCACGGGAGCACGGGCAGTACAGTTAGCCCACGCCCACGTCTGAGCACTCGGTACCCTGGGGCATTACTGCCACACTTACAATACTCGTTCACGCCACGGGAGCTAGAAAATGCCCTGGTTTTGAGAGAACCCTGTTTTGCTCGTGTCCAAAAACCAAGTCAGACTTCCATTCACTGCACCTTCCTTCCAGAGCCTGAGACAGACTCTGGAGCAGGGGTCCTCAAACTACGGCCCGTGGGCCACATGCAAATACAAATATTGTATTTGTTCCCGTTTTGTATTTTTACTTCAAAATAAGATATTTTGAAGTAAAAAATATGCAGTGAGCATAGGAATTTTTTCATAGTTTTTTTTTTAAACTATAGTCAGGCCCTCCAACGGTCTGAGGGACAGTGAACTGGCCCCCTGTTTAAAAAGTTTGAGGACCCCTGATCTGAAGCATGAACGAGCTACCTCCAATTCCTGAGGCCAAGGCCACACCACCCTCACCTGGCTCTCCTTGGCTCCCTCCATCCCCTTCCCTTTTATCTCAGCCAATGCAAATATTCTGGCTCTTCCAGGCTCCACCCACACGCCATCTCCTCTGGAAGTGGCAGCCCACAGAGATCCTCATTATCTCCGCTCTGAGCACCGGGCCACGTCTTTGTAAATAAGTCTGTTATTTGGGGATGTTTTCTTTCCCCAACCCAGAGAGCCCCGATTTTACTCCTGCACCTCCCCTAGGCTTCTCCAGGGCCGAGTACATGGCAAGTGCTCACTAGATATAGCAGTTAATTAGTTGTTTTCTAAACAGGCTGCCACAGGGCCTGATGCTCGTACCCCACTTCTACAAGGCTGGAGGACAAGCCCCGTTAAAAATCTCTGAAGCCAGGTACCCCGGAGACTGGAGGAGCATGCCCCATGGCAGTCACCTGGTGACTCCCACAGCCCTCACCGCCTCTCACGCCCGCAGTTAACTAAAAGTCACACTCCTTCAGTCTGTTTCATGGATCAGGCATAAGAAGTGCTCTTCACAGGGGGAGCTTCCAGAGAGCCCGGTGAACGCCACAGTGGCAGCTGTCACGCAGTGCCTCTCGGTTCCCCGGCTTCCTCGGGCTCTCTGTGCCACGGAGGCTGATTGGAGCCCAGAGCTTTATCACCAGTGATCATTTCCTAAATGGGGGGTGGGAGACAGCGCCCCTCAGAGCCACGTAATTCCACGTGGAACCATCTCCCCAGCAACGAACAATCCACTGACCTACTTGGAACCAAAAGCACACACCAGGGGCTTCTCTGAACCAAACTCGGCACCATCCCACTGCAGGCTCTGAACAGGCAATGATTACTATTTGGAGGGACCTTTGGTTCTGCCCAAGGACAGGAAGAGATCCGAATCTTGTGGCCTCCTTCGGTAGGACAGAGACTCACAGCAGAATTCACAAGAGACTAAGAGCAGAATCTGAGGCTGTAAGAAATAAAACTCCTCTGACTGGACAGCAGCCGTCTCCATTTGGGATCCAGATTTGATCAGACCTGCACAGTCTTTGGCGTGGGCCTGGCTACGATGGAGCGGACACTCTCAGTAAGGTGAGTGTCCAAGGGACGCAAATCCCTGATGTGGCTCACCTTTAGGTCCAGGTATTCCAGGTCTTTCTTCAGCTGGAGGTAGGTATCATCAGCCTTCAAAGGAAGCAGAGAGAACCCAGTTATGAGCAGCAAGGGTTTCCATGTGTATTTGTGTGTTTGGGCTTCATGAATGGTTTACATTGCACAGCATCGGGGACAGCGACCACAGCAGACCAACACTTCCCAGGCCACAGAGGAAGCACAAATGTCTTGGTGCAGCTTGGAGCCCGCTCTCAGCATGATGGATCTTGCAGGTCGCTGTGGGGAAAGCCAGCTTGTCCCCTCATCAGCTGAGGGGGCAGTTTGATGGCAAGGAGGCAGATAGCACACATCCCACCAGAAGGCAAGGACAGCAGTGCCATGAGGCGGAGGTGATCTCCTGAGACAACTACAGAGGTCTCCCTGGAAGAGGACATCTACACCTGAGCTCAGGGCCCATTGACGGCCGGTACTCCAAATTTTGTCATCAAACCTTTGCACTGAGTTATTCACATGCATGAAGCAAAATGACCCATGATCGGTATGGGTAAATGCCTGGAAGAGGCCGGGAGATGGCCCAGGGATGTCCCCTTATGACCTTGGGTTTCAGAATAATAAACACCAGTAGCCACTGGACGTTTCCTGGAAGCTGGAAGTTCTGGCTTCCTTGCTCAGCGTGGAGCCAGAGTGACCACATCGGGAGCTACCTGCGGAAGGGCCAATGTCAGACCTATCAGCTCGTATCGTCTCCGACAGCGCTGAGTTCTTCAGAATAATTACTAGGAAAAGTGAGAATAAGGAATAAGGAAAAGACTGCTCTCCTAGAACTTGTGCTTCCCGTGCAACAGGTCACGGACGCTGACTGTGAGGCAGAGAGGTTTCAAAAGCAGCCCAGGCACACTCTCAGCAGACTAAGAGGCCTCCAGCAAGCTGAGGCGAGCATGGCTGGGAAGATGGTCCGTTTACAGCTCTGATGTAAAACAAACACACAAATAAACAACGCGACACATGCGGGCCGTGCTTTTAAGCATGAGAAGGCCTGAAGGACTATTGCCAGGGACACTAATTAGCAAGATCTTATTTCTGTCCCTAACCTGTACCCTTACCCTTCCCTAGTTCCTTAATCAGCCCAGTCCCTATACACTTTCTTCTTTTTTATTATTGGTCCCGATACACTTTCCATGGCAGTAAGAGGGACAGAGCAATGTTATTAAATCATTAATAAGTTATTAATAAATTAATATTATATAAATGTTATTTAAAAAACACCCAAATTCACAACTTAGGGTTTTTGTAAGTGTTCCCTTACTTTCATTCTCCCAAGTACATTTCCTGAGTCCCTCAGGTCCCACTAAAACAGGACAAGGAAGGTAACCATCCCATCGCCCTGTGCCTCTGTCTTCTGCCGATATCTGTGCAACTCAGAGGGACCAGTCCTGTCTGCACCAGCATCTTCTTTAAGCTGCTCCAGATGCTGGGAGGGCAACTGCCTGGACACTATGCAGGCAGGACCTGGGGTTTGGATGTAACCGAGGGATCCCAGGCAAGTCACGTCCCTTCTTGACCCGCTGCCTGCTGTGCGCTAATAATTCCTGCCCTACCCACCCTCTCCCAGGTCACTGTGAGGCTCACCAGGGTAAGGGATGTGAGGCTGCTTGGTCTATTGGCTGGGCACTCTGCCTTCTCCCTCCAGGCTGGCACACACCTTTAGGCACCCCAGGAGGACCCACGGTGGTAACAAGGACGACAGCCAGCACAGCCCCTCGGACATGGCCACACACCAGCCTGCCAGTCCCTACTCACAGCCAGAGAAGCCACAGTTCAGGGCCCTCACACCACATGCAGCCTCCTCCCCAGTGCCCGGGCACGGGCCCCACCACCGTGGCACAGTGTCCAGCAGTCACATCCAGAAGCAAACAGGCAGGGAACGAGGGAGAGAGCCAGACAGCAAGGACAGACCAGAGCGTGGCACGGGGGAACATGGGCCAGCACGTCACTCCCTTGCCTCCGGGGTGGCCCCCGGCCCCAGAGATCTGGGGTGCTGACCTGGCAGGTGGGAAAGGCCAGCTGGTGCTGCAGTAACTGGCCCACGGCGAAATCTCGCACACTGGCCAGCTTGGCCTGGTGCCGCCGTAACCGGGTGAGAAGCAGCGAGAGCTCCTCCAGCTGCAGGTGTGTAGACACATCACGAGGAAATTAGCCACCGCAGGAGCACGTCGCTATAATTACTCTTCGCCCCGTGCTGGGCCAGCACTGATGTGACACCATTAGGTAATTGCTGCATTAATTCTGTCATTAGGACAAATAAAGGCACTGGCGGGAAAGGGGCTGCAGGAAGTGCTTTTTCCAGAAAACAGCAGCCAGCAGTGGCCCTCACCCAGGCTCACACTTTGAAGATGGTTAACTAATCAAAGCAAAGACCAGGAGAGGAGCTAACGAGAGAAGAGCAGGTGGCTGGAAAACGCTGTCCGAAAGAGAAGAGCCCATGTTCTCTTCCGCTTCCCCAACCTCTTCGTGGGGTCTGGGGAGGACCCAACGCTGGCGGCGTGACCCTGAGCAAGTCACTCGACTTCTCTGAGCCTCAGTTTTCTCATCTCTAAATTGGGGGTTGAAAACTGCCCTGCAGACCGCATTGGATTAACTTGGGGGGTGGACGGGAGGGGGGATCAGGCGAGATTAGCCCTTTGCAGGCTGCACTATATCATTCGCCTGGAGGGGGAGATGAAGCCCCGCTTACCGATTTTCCGTGTAAACTGGGAGCGCTGACAGTGTGGGTCATGTAACCCATGGAGGGCATGGAGCGTCGGTCCACGTGCGAGGAGTTCTGCAGGTGGGGAGAGAAGAAGTCACACTGAGGGCCGGGCAAGGGGGCCAGAACCTCTGCCACTCACTGGCAGGGCAGCCTACCTCAGGCACATCACCTCTCTGAGCCTCACTCTTCATCTGTAAAATGAAGATACCCCCCTTTCTCACCCGGTTACAACAGTGACAAACTGTGAAAGCCCCATGATGAGTGAAAACGTAAGTTGGATTATTATACACTAGAGGCCTGATGCACAAAATCCATGCAAGAGTAGGCCTTCCTTCCCCCAGCAGCCAGCACCGGCTTCCCTCTGGCACCAGGGGCCAGGGCTTCCCTCGCAGCCCCAGCTTCTGGTCTAATTAGCATATTACGCTTTTATTATTATAGATAATTAAACTGAACACTGACAGCTTTTCCTGCCTTCCAAGCTGCAAGGAAGCAGATTTCTAGTTGTCTGGCCCATGCAAGTTACTCATTTCTTAATGCCTCAAGAGTTCTTATCAGTGAAATGGGCATAACAGCACCTACCTCTTTGGGCTGTTGTAAAAATTAAAGTAACTCCTTTAGCCCTGCACTGACACCTAAAATTACTGTGTAAGTGTAACCTATCATTATTGCAAATTGCTCAAATTTGTGTTCAAACCACGTGAGGCTCCTGGTGCCCTAATGCTGGGCCCCAGCAGCCCGACAGGACTCCAGAGCCTCACCTTGGTGGTGTGGCCCCATGTCTTCCTGGGAGAACTGCCCAACGAGATGTCCACACTCCTCCTCTGGTCCGGTGGCCTCACGGTGACCCTCTCTGCTGGTGTGTGTGGCCGCCGGGGTGGGAAGGCCCGCGGGGGTCCCGGGGGAGGGATGTCCGAGGGAGATGGAGGCACGGAGATAGAGCGGGGCACCTCCAGCATGCTCCTGCTCCGGCCCTGCTCAGGGAACTCCGGGGAGATGGGCGCCGTGGGGCTGCCGTGCCGGAACTGCTGGCGCTGCTGCCACTCGTAGAGCTGCCACACGGTGCCATCGCGGTGTGCCCGGCGCTCCTCGCTCGACATCTTCAGGTGGCTGGCTCGGTCCTGCGCGTACTTGTAGTCACTTGGCAGGTTGCGGGGTGGAGGCGAGGAGCCCCCCGATGGGTGACGGGTGCTCCTGGGAAGAGTCTGGTAGTTTTCTGGGAAGGACAGGGACTGGCTGGGACCGTGGCGAGGAAGGGTCTGGTCCGGGGGGAGGCTGAGGAGAGAGGAGGACAGGTAAGATGAGGACAGGTAAGATGACGCCAGGGTCTGCAAGGCATCTGGAAACACAGCTAAGTAAACGTGCAAGGCCAGGCCTATAAGGACCCCAGAGGACAATCAAAGCAGACACCCAGGACTTCCGTCTCTTGGCAAAGGACTCCAAAGCCATTTTCCCCTGTCAGCCTCGGAGTGTCAACCCTCTACCAGGCCGACTTGGCCACCCCACTCCCATCACGTCAAGGGAGGAACCCTGCCTTCTCCTCTCTCCCACTTAACCCCTGTCAGCTCTTCCGATGGGTGTGCACATTCCAGGAAGCACCTCGTAATTCTCCAGCTCCCCAAGACGCTGTGTCCGGTATCGCCACACCAAGTCCTGCAGGTTCTTAATGGAAGTGCTGACATCAGTTCCCTTCTTTTTCTACTACCCTAGCCCAGATACTGATTAATGACCTCCCCTTCCCCAAGACAACTTTGAGACCTTCCTCACTAGTTTCCACACTGTATGCAGTCAAGTGTTCAGATCCAATCACTGCCGTGCTCCATAAACTTCCATGTCTCCCCACTGCTTATGAAATCTAAATCCCTTCGCCTGGTCCTCATAGCTCTGCAGTGTCTGACCTCAACCCACTTTGCAGTCCTGCTGTCTTCTCACTGCTCCTCCTACTGGGACCAGGACTGAGCTGGGGCGAGCCAGGGCCAGGCGTCTCGGGCCCAACAGGCAAGGAGGCCCCCCTCTGATGCGGCCCTGTCATTACTGGAGCCTGAGAGTGAGAGCTTCCCCCTAATCCCGCCCAGCCTCCTACACCCCTGGGCAACTTCTCATGTGGAAAAGGCAGGGCAGTCTGACGTGGGCTTGAGTCCTAGCTCTAGAGTCCTAGCTCTGGCATCCATTGGCGATGTGACCCTAGGCAGCTTGCCCACTGCTCTGAAAGGTCCATGAGAGAATGCAGGCTCCATGCCTGATGCATAGAAGGCACTTCACCAGCGGGTGCTCCCTTCCCAGCTCTCCTCATTTTCATATTGTTCTTCCCTCCCCCACCTGCATGGGCTCCCAGTGCCCTGTGCACCCTAACTCACTCATTCTCCAGGACACTGTCCGTCCACAGAGGCCTCTGCAATGCCACAGTCCTCGGGGTTCTTGCTCTGCTCTGACTTAGTGACTATACAGTTGGTAACTTTTCTGAGGTCCTTGTCATACTTGTAAGATATCTCTTTCCCAGCCGAGCTGCACCTCCTTGCAGGGCAGAACCCGTGTCTTACATTCTGTGGGGTTGTCCTGAGAAAGTCTTCATGCATAACCAGCCCTTTAACGAGTACACCAGCACACAACCAACCAGCCATCTTATGTTGCAAAACAAAAATTCAGCAAAGGGCAAAGTACAGCGATTTATTCAGCCTTAAAAGTCAAACCTGAGAGGCGGCATGTTGTCAAAAGAGAACAGGTGTTAGAATCAGACAGGCCTGCTTTGGAGTCCTGACCCTGACTTTATTGATCAACTTTATCCAATAAATTTCTATATAGTGTTTACCCCAAGCAAGACGTGCGGCAGCATCAGCACCACTGGGCAGTTAGACGGGCAGGTTACCAGGTCCCACCCAAACCTGCCAAGTCAGAAACTCTGGGGGTAGGGCCTAGCCACCTGTGTTTTAACAAGACCTCAGGTGGCTAACATAATAATTGTTCTAAAATCATTCTAAATTGTTTTAAAACTCACCTCATTTCATCTCTTCCTTACTATATGTCCTCAGGGGTCAATTATAGCCTCATTTTCCTTACTATAAAGTGGGAACACTAAGAACCATTCAATGGATTGTTGTGAGGATTAGAAACAGTTGTCATACGCCAGGCCAGTGTGGCTCAGTGGTTGAGCAATGACCCATGCACTAAGAGGCCGCTGGTCAGGGCTTGATGCCTGGTAGGGGGCGTGAAGGAGACAGCCGATCGATGTTGATGTTTCTCTCTCATCAATGTTTCTGTCTCTCTCTCCCTCTCTTTCCCTCTCTCTCAAAAATCAATAAAAACAGATTTTAAATCCAAATAGCTGTCATTCAAAAATGGTAGCTTTCTTCTCCCTTTTCATCGTTATCTTTGCAATTACAAGAGGTCATATTGAGATCTCTTCCACCCAGACTTGTCTAGTGCCTGTGTAGCTTGTCTCCTTGCCACTAGGTGGCAGGGTTTGCTGCTGATTTCCCAGCGTCAGAGGGGACCCTGACCCTGAGGAAGGGGCAGTGCCTGAATCCTGTAACTGCGGTGATGGCAATGGCACAAACAGGTGGGCTCCCCCTGGGGAGCCTATGACTTTACTAACCACTGTTCACTTTGCCTGAAGCAAATGCAAACTACACAGAGCACGTCCTACCTGTGCTCCCACACCCCTCGGTGTGGCTCTCAGCCCACCGGTGCTGCCTATGTGTCCCATGGTCAGAGACCCACTGGGCAGTGCCCCAAAGCCCTCAGCTGGCCCTCTTGCCTGTTCCTTCAGCCTATGCACTGCCTGCCACTCCCCACCTTCCCACTCCTAGCGCTGGCCCCCTGGAGGCAACCCCAAAGATCCCAGTCCCATGGTGAGCCCTGGCTCCCGAGGATGGACCAGGAGGTGGGCAGGGCTGTAAGACGACATAAAGATCACCCTGGGAGCAGCTTCGTTCCAACAGCAGACCCATCTGCTGGCCCCCAACTCCAGACTTACCCCAAAAGAGTGCTTAGGGCCTCTTGCCCTCGCACCCTGCTCTGTGGCTATGGGGCCTCCCTGTTCCAAAAGGCACCAAAGCAAACAGGATGTTCTGACACAGCCACTATAAAATGGTCACATCAGAATGTAAAATCAAATTTTATCACCAATTCTTTATTCAGCAGACCGTCCTCACCCTCACTTCCATACTAACTCTGTAGGACTTTCACTTTCTATTCTGTTCCTCACTGATGTTTGAGTCCCTGATTCCACCTCCACCCCCACCCCCGCCTTTTTACTTTACAAGTGTGCATTAATTTAAACACCAGGGGATAACAGAAGGCTAGCATTTCAGACCAACCACTTAGGATGTGTTAAGATTCTAAGGGTACGTCAGCCTGTTCCCCACAAACCATCATCATAAAGGAGTGTATTGATGTGAAATATATATCTCCAAGTCCTGAAAGAACAGTTATAAACAACTTCTTGTGGTCTAGAGCCACAAACACAAGATCCTAATACAGCCCAACCAACCCTCCTTTCAATGTCCAATGTGCTCAACCTAATGAGGTTAGCAAAGTCTTAATCACACAGCAGAGATATCCATTGTCTATATTTTCAAATGGAGGAGGTTCCTGCATTAAGCAGCCAGATCAACTTATTTCTTGACAGTAAGAGATTTCAAATATATCTTTAAGAAAGAAAAAAAAAGCCCACAACTCTGGGAATGCAAAGATCACTCAGTCCTTTCAAGACAGAAGTGAATGATCAGAGACCAAGCACTTTGCTTACTCAGACACTGACAGCTTTCCTCCCAAAAGGGTAGGTAGTTCATACTCTGCCTTCTATTCCTCACTTTTGCTTTTCAGCCCACTGAGAAGTGCCTCTACCACTAGTCTGAAGTTCTTCTCACCGCGTGCTCAATGACCTTCAAGGTCAACGGACTGTTTTCATCCGCAGGCCTGATGTCACCCTGCCCCTTAGATAAGAATGGCTCAAACTCCCATCTCACATCCTAGGGACAGTCCAACGCCTTTCCCAGCTATCTCTTATCTGCTGGTGTTGACTTCTCATCCTTCAGCTCCCCGATGTGCATCCCACCCCCAAACACAGACCACTGTGCGTAGCAGAATAATGCGGATTTGTGGGCTGCCAGAAACAGTTATGTGGAGACATTTCACATTTAATAACCTATCACTGCATAGCAGTCACTCAGCTTGTAGAATTCCTTCTACCATACCGCTCCTCTGCCAATGCCTTGTGAACCATTCTCAGTAACAGTGCCATGCCAGGCTGCTGCTCGACGTCCACCAATGGCTTCACGGCCTCAAGCTTAAATCCAAACTCCCCATCAGGAAATACAGGCTCATCAGGGTCAACCCTTGCCCTTCCTATCTGCCCCCGACGTCTGGTTTCTCCTGCTTTTTTCTCCCCAAGCCAGCTACACACAGACTTCAGTTCCTAAGAATCGCACAGAAGAGGAAATGACTAACTTATCATGAGAGTTTCTCTTTGACCACAGTCTACTCTCCAGGATCCCTCTCCTGCTGCTAACTGCTAAGTGTTGGGGTACCATTTACATGCTGATTGCCCCCAATTAGCATGTCCAACCAGCCCTCAAACCTCAACATCACCATCCATATCTAACTGCCTACATGACATCTGCCCTTGGATAGCTAATAGGTTTCTCAAACTTCTATGTCCAACATGGAAACCCTAATTTCCCCCCAAACTAGTTTCTAAACCCTCCCCACATCAGAACCACCCAGTTATTTAAGTAAAAATTCTAGGGATCCTCCTTGTTCTTCCCTTTCTCTCATCCTGCACTTCCCATTCATTGACAAATTTTGCTCTTAAGCCTCTAAAATGCACCTCCAATCTCTTTCTTTCTGTTTCCATTGTCACCAATCCCGCCGCTACAACAGCCTCCTTCCTCCACAGGCGCTTTGTGGATTAGTAATATTATATCATTTACCTCTTAAAACCTTCCAGTGATATTCCTGTTTGTATTTAGCAAGTAAAACTTACGCTGACCTTTAGTGCATTATATTTAGCTTTTAAAAGTGAGTTTTATCTATGTACTGGAAGGAAAAGATCTTAGTCTTAGGCCGTTTCCTTGTGCAACAACTGGAAAGGAGCAATGTCGTTTGTTTTCATTCTTTTTTCCCCCAAAGCACAGTCTGCTATAGTGTACTTTATGTCTGACAGAGATAATTGGGGGGGGGGGGGGGGCACACTACAGATTATTTGTAAAATATTTGCCTCTGAAATATTTCTTTGTAAATCTTGTTTTTTGAGGCAAATGTTTAAAAAGAAAGATGCAGACTTAAAGCATTGAACTTTTTTTAAAATGGTGTTTTGTTTTCATCTATTTTCTATCAGATAACATTTTATTTCTAAATTGGAGGTAGTCGGCACTCTTCAGATGAGTATGTACTTTTATTGTAGAATCTTCTCAAAATTTAACTGAGCTTACTCAGGTTAAAGCAGTAGATACTGAAACAGCATACTCTCATAGAGCAGCAGAAAGAACTCTGGTACTTGTGGCTCATAGAAAACAGTCCCCTAAATTTCAAAGTCCAAATCTGAGAATTAGCAAACCCCGTGATTGTGGGGTCCCATAGTGCTTTTAAATCTAGGGGAAAAAACTATCACCAAAGCCTTGTCTTAATTTTTATTATGTATGTAACTGTGGACCCAGCCTTTAAGGATGAGGCCCACAAGTAATTGACTTGTAACTTCGAAGCCAAGAATAGAATATTATTAGATCATTTAATCCAGCCTTTTGTCTCCTAAAACCTAATGCCCATTGTAGAAAAGCATTAGTATATTAGGACCAACAGAGTTTGGGTTAAAAATAATGAGTGTTTACTCTTATTGGAGCATAAACATGTCAGTATTTTTAGATTTGTGTTAAATCACTACAAATATTAATTTGAACTTGAAGGATTTAAATGCTAGAAATCAATCTATCCTTTACTCTCCCAGTATTGGTCATGCCTGTCTTGTGTTGTTTACATGCTCTTCTGCCCAGACTGTTAGTACTATATATAGGAGCCCTTTTGGGGCTGATAAATACAATAGTTTAGCTTTTTCCTCTAATATTGATCATGACTTCAACATTCCTATGAACATAGTTCTGAATGAGTTAAATTGGAAGGAATTTTAATTATATAAAAACATATAATGTACTAACTTTCTGCCTACTCAGATCTCTTCTCTGTCATGCCCTTATATTTCTCGTTAAGCTATATACTACTTTTTATGCTACTCCTTTTAGAAACTGAAAATTCTAGTTTCACTCAGTTTTTGTGTTAACGAACATTTTGAATGTGTACCCCTGTATATGTGAACAATTAAATCTTGACCTTTCAAAGTCATAACTAACAATCAACCCCAGGGGTTGATTGATACCTTTTGACCATTTATATGAGGGTTGCTATTGTATTCTGTACATGGCTGTAAATTATGTGCATTTCCTCTGTGTTTATGTTAACTAGCTGAATTTTATTTAAACTGTGAAAATTTAAAAAATTAAAATAGACTTATGAAAAAACAACAACCCTTCCAGTGGTTCCCCCTGTTGCTTTTTCAAATAAAACCCAAATTCCTTACATTGATATGAGGACCTGCACATTAATCTGAGGACCCAGCTTTCCAAGCTCATTCAGCAGGAAAGTCACTTACAACCACCTTGTCCAGCACCGAGCATGGCAGCCCCCTCCCGTGTCCTTGAGCAGAGCTTCCGTTTTCCATAAGACACCAAATGCGAACAAACAGAACTGACACCTGGTCAGTCCCAGTGGGGATGGGCAAGCATCTCAGCTCTGACACAAAAGGCCCTCCTCCTCCTGGTCTGGCCCACAACAATGTCCACCAATTGCTTAGGGGGTTCCACTGTGACTTCTCACCATCTACCCTCACAACTGTCCAGCTGGACCAGACTAAAGAGGTTACACAACCCGCACATGCACTCCACACCCACAGGCTGGAAAGCAGGCCTGGGCTATTCCCCTGGGAGCGCTGCTGCCTGCAGAGCCTGCAGGTGGAAAGCCGGCTCGCCAACAGGGAGAATGAGGTGTGGCAGTTAGCTCATGTTTACCAGGCCGGTGGCAGACTCGGCCTGAGCTCTGGTACTTCCCCGGGCCCTTCTGGCACGAGGGCACTTTCTGAATGCGCCCAGGCCTTGCTCTCACCTCTCTAGTCGGTGGTTTGTTTCACAAGCCTGAAGACAGTGACGGGGATTTGCTGTCTTGAAGGCAAAACACAGAGGCTTTTGGGGACAATGGAAGCTGGGTGACCCTGAATTCTTCATGTTCATAAATGTGCCCTAATTAATCTAAAATTATAAAATACAGACAGTGCTTTGCAAATAGCAAGGATTCACGTGCTCTAAATCATTGAAAACTGCTTCTTGAAGGAATGGGCATGGTGAAGCCTGAGTCAGCAGTGCCTAAGCGCCGCTCTATGTGCTGGAAGTTAAAAACGGGCCTGCACTTACTCTAGTTTCTATAACTACTTCCCGGATGCAGAGAAGGAGCAGGTAAAAGGAGAAGAGGAGTTACTGTCTACGGGCTGACTGTCTTAAAGCGCGCCCCGGGGAACAAAGAAGCCTCCTCATGCTATCTCGTGTGGCTCGGGAGGCCTGCAGGCCCGGATTTGAACTCTGGCTTTGCCACTTACCTGTGTGCCCTGGGCAGGTTCCTTCCCTCCTCCCAGCCTCATTCTCCTCATCGATAAATTGGGACTATTCCCCCTCCTTGCAGAGCTGTTATGGGATTTTTTGGGATAAAGGAGGTAGAGAGTTTAAGGCCAGCATTACCCAGGGCATGCTGGGTAAATGACAGCGACTGTTATTGCGTTATTTTGCTCATAGGTAGCAGCGATTCAGATCTATTACTGACCTCCTGCCATCCCCCTTCTGGGACTTTGCCCAGTGCTCCACCTGGGCCAGGCTGCTCTTCCTCTGGCTGTGCTTTTCATGGTTGGTCCTGGGAGGAAAGGCCCGCGGGTATCCGCCCGTCCCATTCTGCTCTCCTGGGCCGTATGCGATGCCATTCTTCTCTGCCCTCTGGGGCTGTGCCTGCTGGCCTCTCAGGCCACTGGGTAAGTCCACGAACAAGGCATCCTCCTCAGCTGGCGAGTACGGGGACCTGGTCTTGCTCCTGTCCCTCCTGCCCTCGGATGGGTGGGAACGGTACCGTTCTTCCTCTTGCTCCCGCTTCTCGTAGCCATAGGAGTCCTCATGGCGGCGATGAGGACAATCCCTCGCATGTCCGGGTCCCACGTGGCCACACTCACGACAGGACTCCGCGTGGTTGACCTGGGGGACTGCCTGCCGCTCCAGCTTCTCCAGGTCCCTGCAACAACAGCAGTACATTCAGCCCGATCCAGACAGCACGGCTGGCAGCCAATCTCCCCAAAGCACACCCTTGGCAATCAAACTACCTCCAGACCTTTGCACAGGCTGTTCCCTCTGCCTGGAACACCTTGTATGCCCAGTCCCTCATTCCACCCCCTTAAACTTCTACTCCCTTGAGATCTAAAATGTTACCACCTCCTGGAAGCCACCTCAGCCACATGTACCCAGTCTAGATCAGAACCTTAACCAACTCCATGGTCACACTGGGCCAACTGGCCCAAGTAGACATGGTGAGAGGCCCATCTTGCCAAGCATCATATGCCCAGAACTTGTGTGCAGAGACTGTGACAGAACAGGTGCTCTGAATGAGTAAATGATACAGTGATAGTCTCACACCTTTCCATATTGCCATCTGCCTGAGGCCGTCCAGCTTGGACAGAAAGGCTCCTGAGCCCACTGGCTGCCAGCACAGACAGCCCCAAGAGCAATGGCAGCATAAGGAACATTCCCACTATCTGGTACCAGGGACACAGCAGCGGCTCCACAAGCTTTGCAGCATTTAGACTGGGGAGGCAGGGAAGGGAACACACTCCATCCCAGAAGAACCAGGAAAATTACCAGAGGCCCTTGGATGGGGCAGCCAGTCTACTTGTGCCCCATGGTGAAAAGTCCTGGCCTTGAGATCCATCAGTCTTCAAATAGCCAAGCCAGACATCTCTCATTTCAACATGAAAGCATACAATGGGAATGCTGCTGCATTTACATCCTAGATTTAGCCATACCTAAACCAGATAAATATTTGGACTTTTTGTTTGTGAACCAATAACTTCTCTTTCTCATTAAGCTAGTTTGAGTTTGGTCTCTGTTACTTATAGTGGAAGGAATCCTATTATATCATTTAATAATGATACTAGAGGCCCGGTGCATGAAAATTCATGCACTGGGTGTGGGGGGGAGGGGTCCCTCAGCCCGGCCTGTCCCCTCTCACAGTCCAGGAGCCCTCAGGGGTGGGAGGCGACCGGCCATCAGGGGGAGGCGACGCCCCATCACACCTCTGCTGTTGCCACTACCGGCAGCACAAGCCTCAGCTGGCCCTGGTTACCTGAGCCTCGGGCGGCCCTGGCTGAGGGGACTGGGCCCCGCCATCTTTGAGGGCATGGCATTCAATTAGCATATTTCTCCTTATTGGCTGTGGGCGCCGCCATCTTTGCAACAGCATGAGGGTCAATTAGCATATTCCCTCTTTATTAGATGGATCTTTAGATGATGATCTCTGAGGGCCTTTCCATTCCTAAAACCTCCAGCAGTAGGAACATACAGGAACTATTCAGGTTCTACACTTTTAGAAAAAGCAATTCTTACAGTAAATTTATGAAGTGACATCTCTGTTCCTCAATGTACACATTCTAGGTTTTGATTTCATCTTTCCTCTTCCTTTAATCCTCCATAACCACATCAGTGTAACCCCAACCAGTAGCCTTCACATTGCTTAAGTTGGCCTTTATCTTCTTTGCTATTCCTCAAATTTGAGAAACCGTCCAAGGAGGATGTGCTAAGGCTGCTGCCTTAAGATTAAACTCTGGCTGCACTCTGGGTCATGCCCTGGCCAAAGAGCTTTCTCACCTGGTTACTCCAATTGTGAGGTCTGCCAGTAAGTAACTGCACCTCCTTGCTATTCACACCCAAAGATAAACTGTACTTTATCATACAAGCTACATTGTGAAGTAAATACACCACCTACATGTATGACATAAGAACTGAAGGGAAAAGGGTTTCCTCAACTACAGGACCCAAGGACTGTGGTACAGTGTCTGAGGGCAACCAACTGTAACATGGACTTTCCTGGTCAAGGACCTTGCATTTACTGAGCACTCATACACCCACTGGATGGGCACCTGGGTGCATGAGAAAGCAGTACAGAAAACTGCTTCTGCCATCAAAGCCAGACGATCCTAACACCCCATCTAATAAACTGTTCCCATAAAATGACTTCAAATCGTGGAGTGTGCCAGGCTTTTCTAACTTATAACTGTCAATCTTAGTCCTACTGTACAGGTACACATGAGGTACACACCCTTGTATAAGTCAGTCCTTTCTGAAGATAAATTTGATAAGGAATGACAAATCCTTTTCTTGAGATTTACACCAACATTTACTACAAAACAAAGCTTTAGAGAGCAGCTAAAAGAAGGGTAGTCTGGCAGCATTCTAGGCCCTAAGACTTGCGGTTATGAACAACTCCTAGTCCCATGGCTGCTGGGCCATAGAGAAAACGCCTTTGTGCCCAAAATGTGTAACCTATAGCTACAGGTAAGAAAGGGGAGGTAATGCTCCCTACTCCCCCACCTTATCCGACTTCAACATTGAATTTACTAAGTTATAGGCGTGAAGGCAAAAATGTTTTTTTGGCTTTCTCCCTGTCTCCTTATATTCCCAACAATTTAACACATGACTTCTCAAATCAGGAGACCTGTCACAAAATAGATTTGCCATGCTCAATGGAGCACAGCGATGGGAAAAATGAAGCACCCTTGGCTGTCAATGATTGTGTCACTCAGACGCTGGCCATGTAGGGCACAGACGTGTAGCTAAGATGACACAGCCTTTCCTGTGCAGGCCACTGCGATCACTGTAAGCACCTGGAGTCAGATATTGTTCAAAACATGGGAAACTTCTGACATTTGATGACCATTTGGACCATATATATCACTTCCCGAGCACAACAAATGCAGAGGGCGTAGGATTTCGAGCTAGTCAGGCCTGGACTCAAGTGCTGGCTTCACCCCAGTATACGCTGGGTGCCCCTGGGCAAGTCCCTGACCTCTCTGGTTTCAGGTTCCTTCTATGCAAAATGGGGACGTCAGCCCCTGCCTTCCTTGGTTGTTGTGAGGATTAAAGGGGACAATGCACAGAATAAGCACAGCGCATGTCTGGCCCACAGTGTGCCTTCACATGCAAATGGTTGCCTCCCAACATCTATTCTCCCCTCCTGCCTTACCCCATTTATTTTTCAAAGCAGCAATGTACCCAGTAAAAAAAAAAATACATTTCCCAACCTTCCTTGGAACTGAGGGTGATCATGTAACTAACACAGATCCAGCTAATAAGGCGTACGCAGACATCTTCACGTCTTTAAAAGAAGCACCATAGCTGGCTTAGCTACCCTTCCCTTCCTCCTGTCTGGAATGTGGCCTCTGTGCTGGAGAGCCAGGTGACAACAATGTGAATGACAGCCACCTGCTGAAACCTGGGTAGAAAGCAAGAGCCGGGCCCCTGATGGCATCATGGAGCTGGTGTACCGGCCTGGATTCCTGTTCTGTGAGAAAACTAACGCCCAATTTGAGTGCACCATCCTGAATCGGGTGGTTCTATGACTAGCAACCAAATGCAATCCCTAACTGCATTAGGGGCTAAGCCTTCTATTTGCAGGGATTACGTGCCCTCATTTTCAGCAGATCACAGCAATGCTCTCTGTCTGCTTTGAGCAGATTCTTATTTCCACTGCAAGTGGGAAGAGAACACATCTCAGACCAGGATACTTTTCTCTCATCCGTTTTCTTCTCAAGAACTTGGAAGGTAACCTCATACTAAGCAATTGTGCACTGGTTATCATTTTATTCTGATCCCAAACTCTTATCTCACCAGGAAATAAGGAATAGCATTCCCCTCTATTTTAATGCTAAACACACACATTAAAACTCAATCGAAGACTCGGGTGGGCAGAGGAATGACAACATATAGCGACTTGGTTGGACCTTGGTCCTAATGTTGGATACAGCCCCTCTGTTGCAATCCCACTGGAGGATCCCGGCCCATTCACTTCATTCACCTAAACAACCAGACGAGCAGCGAGAACCGGGGCCAGGCCACTGATATTCTTGGAGAGTCTGGTCCGAGCCAGGTCAGTGGCAGAAGCCCTGTCCTGGAAGCCCGGCTCAGCCTGTGCTGACAGTCGCCGAGTCCGGAGCACTGACCCTCAGCCTCAGGAGGACAGTGAGCTCCAAAGCCAGGACCCACCCTGGACACAGTCCACAGACTTGCACAAAAGGGTGAAGAGAAAGCGACTCGGAGTCTCTAGGGAGCCCTAAGACAGGTTCGCTCGCTTGAATTCGCTCCTAGCATTTGAGGGAGAAAATGGCTGGAGAGAAGGAAGACAGGAGTCGGTTTCTGCTTTTCCCCAGAGTTAAATAGGTCAGTCCCCCTGGGAGGGGAAAGGTATCTGGCCACCTTTCATGCTCTGCTCTAGATGAACAACAGAGGGCCCGGCAGCTCGGAGCACACACTCTGCAATCCCCAGGCTGCCCTCCCCTAGAGAAGAGCAAGGCCGAAGAATAAATGAACCACCAGCCTGCCCAGCTGAGGGGCCTCTTGCCTCGGCAGAATGGTTCTTGGCAAAGTCCCCTGTGAAGATTCAAGGACTGACAAACCAGACGAAGAAGAAAGGAAAGGTATTCTATGCCAGCCAGGTCTCCTCACTCTGCCCATTCCTGCCTGGAGAATCCTTCCCTCTTCCTTCTACCTGAGCAAGTGGTGCTCAACGGCCCCAGCTCAACCTGAGCTAGTCTGCAGTCCTGGCACAGGCCACACCCACTCACCTCCCATCGCCCTACATGGCAGGCACAGTTCTGGCTCATTCAGTATCTGTGGCCAATGCTTTGTTATTGTTATCAAATGCTGGGTCCTACTGTGTGCCACAAACTTGATATAGCCCATCTCTAATACCTGCAAGGTTAGTACTGTCAAGTCCAGAGAGGCTGAGGGCAGTCACGTGAGTACTGGATTACTTACAATAAATTATCTCTACTGGGATGGGGATGATGGCAGCAACGGCTATCACTGACTGCGCACCCAGGAATGTAAAACCCTCAGCCAAGCTCATTACATACATGACCTCTTCTTATCATTGTACAATCCCACAAGGCTAGAGATAGTCTTACTCTTTCATTACAGGTCATGAAAGTGAAGCTCAGAGAGGTTCACCATCATGCAACCAGTGACACAAGCAAGACTCAAACCCTATCTGGTCCAACCCCAAAGCCCTGCACCTGGCTAAGCATTTATTACTTCTGCCAAGGGACCAAGGGGCTTGTCCAACCTGAGGTGTTCCTACTACACTTTACCCCAAATGATCAGAATTTGGAAGGTCAAATATTCAGTTCTCTGAAGAGAGTGCAGAGAGCCATTTCCGAGCAGGCTGATTCCCCACACGCCAGTCCCACAGCAGTGCTCAGATTGCTCTAGGACATCCCCAGTCCTCAGCTGAACATCTCACAGGTAGAGTTTCTATAGATATTTGGTTCATCTATCCACCCACCCACCTGCCCAGCCAGCCAAACATCCATGCACCCGTTCAATAACTGAATGCTTACTATGTGCCAGGCACTCTTCTCATTTTCAAGGAGCTTACAATTTTATAGGGGTGACAATCAGAAACCAGGCCAATGTAACGTTAGCATGAAAGTTCTATGCATAAGGAATGACAGAGTGCTACAAGCAGGGGCATCTAACACACTGAAGGGTGAGGGAAGGAGGAAATAACACCTAGACTAAGGCCTGGAGGTGTGCTGAAGTTGTCCTAATCAGGGTGAGGGCTGCGGGAGCAGCTGAGCAAGACCCAGAGGGATCCTACTGCCTCCAGAGATGGACCACTATCTACCTCCCAGATGCCACTACAGTCTCCTCCACCCCTTTCTCTCTGATTCAACCACACTCCTAAGCTTCTGTTTCTTGAACAAAACAAGCTCATTTTTGCCTAAGGTTGTTTGTAAGTGCCATTCCTTCTGCCCTGAACATTCTTCCTCTAAGTTTTGTATATGGGACTTTCTTGTATCAATCAGGCCTCACACCCACATCTTCGCCATATAGAGAAGCCTCCCCTGACCACCCTACTCCCTGCCTGCTAGTCTCTCCAACCCCATCATCCTATTTTACTGCATCTTCGTGCACAGATCATGATAAAAAACCATCTTGTTGATTTCTTTGCCTGTTTATGGTCTGTCTCCCTGACCTCCAAGAATGCATGGGACTTTGCCTCTCTCTTGAACACTGTTGTATTTCCCAGCATCTTTAACACTGTGACCCAAAATATGCTGTCAATAAATATTCATAAAATAAAAGACTTAATGGATGAATGCATGAACAAATGCACCCAACTCAAGAACTTCGGTGTGGTTGGGGCATAGAGAATGGGGAGTGGCAAGATATGAGCCAAAAGTGTCTGTAGGGACCAGACCCATGCATTGCTCAAAAGCCCCGTTAAGGAAGTTGGATTTTACTACAATGATAGCTAGACTGTAAGTTCCTTCAGTCCCAAGACAGAACTATAGTTACACTGGAGGCCACAAAAGTTTGGAAACTGAGAAAAGAGATAGGAGGGGGCCTTCTGATAGGCCCTCCTATCTGAGTCACTTGTCAGATGTGAGTTGTGAGGGCAAGCTGACCTCCCTGCTTAGTGCTTTAGCTTGTTAGAGAGGGCAGGCATCCTATGATAAAAGAGAAAAAGCAGTCCATCAGGGAAAGTTGGGAAGACAGATTTCAAGGAGGTGCAGGGAATCTAAAACTAGAGTCCGAAGTCTGACAAGTGGAAGAACATGGGAACAGGGGAAAACTATGAACAGGAGGTAAATGGCAGCAATGCTTGGTGCATGCTCCTTACAGCTTGAGGAGGGGCGGGGAGGGGGGGGGAGGAAGGTCTCAAGAATACTTGAATGAATATCTATCAAGAGACCCTGAAGCCTGTGTAGGAAAGAAGAGGACAAAGGGAAGAGGTGCAGTGAGAGTGCTCAGCTTGGCTCCTGGGAATGTTGCAGGAAAAGGCTGGGGGCAGGGTATAAAGAGCAGGCTGAGGGACAGTGCTGCAGGACCCTGGGTTGGTGAACTACAGTTCACACTACTAGGGGAGGGGCACATCCTGGTGAGGGAGAGAGTGTAATTTGCTCACAGGAAGTTCATCATCCATGTGATCCAGAGGATTAACGATGAAACTGGAAGGGTGTAAAGAAGAGAGAGCCAATGATGTTGTTAAACCAAACCCTATGGAAGCCCGCATATGTGAAAGGGGTATCTACTACGTCTTAGGCATCATGCTCAGTAGGCACTTTATCCATTCATTTATTTAATACTTGCAACAATTCTAGAACTAAGAAAAGCCGAGGTTTAAACAGCATACCTAAATTGTACGAGTGACACAGCTAGAAAGTAGTGGAGCTGGGATTTGAACTAGGCTTATCTGACCTCAGAGACTACACTCTGTGAGGAGATACTTAAGGTAAAAGAGGTCAATATAGTAGGAAGTAAGGGGTGAACCAGCTGCCCTGGACATTGGCTGTTTGCGCCTCCTTTATCTCATGGTGCACGTCATTTTACCTTCCTTTGCCCACAGCCCGAATGCTACTTGGGCATCCACCCCTGCCTCACTCTTAGGCCCATGGTCTGGTTCTCAGCAGTGGAGCACGTATCCCAGGCCTGTGCCAATCAGCATGTGTGTTCCCTGGCCATGGTGCATGGTTTAGTGTGTAAATGTGATCTAAGCCTGTTTAATCATAATAGATATCTGGACATGAACTCTGCTCTTTCCTGCTAGACTGAAACTGGATGACATTAAGTCTGGGGCTACTGCAGCTATTCTGCCACCTAGATCTGCCCGGGACCACTATATGGAGTTCAAGAATCAATTCAGAAGTGGGCACAGCCCAGAGATTGACTTATAATGATATTGTCTGAGCCTTAAACCCAGCTGTTTCTAAAGCTACATCTATTCTGAACTTTCCAGTGACATGAACCAATTCATTCCCCCCTCAAGGTAAATCTGTCTGCATCTTCTGTAACCTTGCAATCAGGAGTCCTACTACGCCACATTCATACAGAAAGCATCTGCCCATATGACTAAGCATGGAAGCATTTGGGTGAGAGTCAAGGAGAGGAGAGAACAAAGCACTACTATTGGGCCGCCCCCTTAACAGTGACGCAAGTTTTCCCATGCAGATCACCAAACTGGAGGAAAGGGAAGGCTTAGTTCGGCCTGACAAATAATTCTAACTAACCAAATGTCTGAACATCTTATTCTGGAAAAAAACCCCACAAAACAGAACATTTACTAAAGTCTGGATTTGCTTCGCTGACAATTTCATCTCTCATAAAATTAAGAGGAAATGATTTGCTGCCTTTATTCTGACTCAGAAGGTAGAACAAACTGTGATTTTTAAAAAAATATATATCTTTTTACTGATTTCAGAGAGGAAGGGAGAGGGAGAGAGCTAGAAACATCAATGATGAGAGAGAATCACTGATCACCTGCCTCCTGCATGCCCCAACTGGGGATCGAGCCTGCAAGACGGGCACGTGCCCTGACCGGGAATCGAACCTGACCTCCTGGCCCATAGGTCGATGCTCAACCACTGAGCCACGCCAGCCAGGCAAACTGTTCGTTTTTTAAAAGGAAAACATGATTATGGGATTTTAAGAGTTTATTAAGAGCATAATAAGAACAAATCCTAAAAGTTCAGAGGAAACCTAGGGACAATACAAAATTCAGAGCCTGAGACCCTAAAAGGGAAGGCAGCCTGAGAGAAAACAAATGGAGCCCTCCCAAACCAAAACCTGGCCGTTAATTATGAATTTTCAGGTAAGGAAACGTAAAATACAGGTTGGGGCAAAAGCAGGTTTATAATGACCAATACTGCAATTAATAAATAATAATACAAGAGTAAACTCTGTGTTTCACATACTCACAACTGTAGGCCACCTTTTGTCCTACCCTGTATATCCAAATCTCAGCTAGCAAATTAATCCTGAATGGCTCAAGGCAGACATGACTTACCAATCACAGCGCCTTTTCTTGTTAAGCCCAATTTCATTCTCCAGTTATCTCTGACCCAGTGCCCTAGTCAGCCACGATGAATTGACCAAAGCTGGGACACAAGAATGCACCCAGTTTCCACTGCTGGTCTAAAGATAC
This sequence comes from Myotis myotis, assembly GCF_014108235.1. Lineage (NCBI taxonomy): Eukaryota > Metazoa > Chordata > Mammalia > Chiroptera > Vespertilionidae > Myotis > Myotis myotis. Next base: position 52,725,188 of record NW_023416314.1, read on the forward strand.
CAGCGTAACAACCCAGAGGGCTCTCAGAGTCCAAGTTCTAAAAGGACATGCAAGCCATGGCCGGTTTGGCTCAGTGGATAGAGCGTCAGCCTGTGGACTGAAGGGTCCCAGGTTCGATTCTGATCAAGGGCATGTGCCTTGGTTGCGGGCACATCCCCTGTGGGGGGTGTGCAGGAGGCGACTGATCGATGTTTCTCTCTCATCGATGTTTCTAACTATCTCTCTCTCTTCCTTTCTGGAAGCTGGGAGAGGCCCATTCTCCAGGGGCTGAGCTCCAGGCCCAGCCATCAGCATCCCAGGGCCCTAAGAGAAGGCGGAGATCGGCTCAATAAATCTCTCAGGTGACCTCTGGGGAATCAAAGAGTACAGGCAAAATGCTGGAATATTGGAGACTAACAGACAGCATCCCGATTTCCAAAAGAGGTGAAAACAGATTCCATTAACCACAAGACTGGAGAGCCTACCCCCAACCCCTGCAGGGAGGTAAGCCACATTCTCAGCGAGGCAGGTTTCCGAGCAGGTAGGAAAGGAAGCACTACGACAAAAGCAAATGCAGCAGGAAAATGGGCAGAGCACAGGAACCGGCAATTCACTGAAGAGGAAATGCAAGTGGCCAATAAATAGAAAAGATACCTCAAATCATGGAAACACACATTAAATAATCAAATACTATTTACCTATGCAGCAGCTCAGCAAAAATTTTAAAAATTGGTAATATCAAATATTGGCAAAGATTCAGGGAAATGAGCACTCGTTAGTGAAACATACAGCTTTCTTTAAATGGCATTTTGGTGATACTGATTAAAAATTAAAATACACTGTATTTTGACCCAAGAATCTGAAAGACTTACACAAGCAGAGGCTTGTAGAAAGTTTTCCATTAAAAGACTATTTATTACAGTAAAAGATGAGAGAAAAACTATCCCAAGTTTAACACGTGCTTAAATACAGTATGGTACTATGAAATATCATACAACAGTCAAAATATAAAGTCGATCAATATACACTGATATAAAATGATTAAGATGTGATTATTCATACTTTAAAAAAGCACAAAAGAGCCTGGCTGGCATGGCTCAGTGGTTGAGCGTTGACCTGTGAGCCAGGAGATCAGGGTTCGATTTCTGGTCATGGCATATGCTCAGGTTGTGGGCTCAATCCCCAGTGTGGCGTGTGCGGGAGACAGCTGACCAATGATTCTCACTCATCATTGATATTCCTCTCTCTCTTCCTCTCATCAACTTACTCTCTCTCTCTCTCTCTCTCCCTTCCTCTCTGAAACCAATAAAAATATATTTTAAAAAAGCACAAAAGGGCCGAAACCGGTTTGGCTCAGTGGATAGAGTGTCGGCCTGCGGACTGAAAGGTCCTAGGTTCGATTCCGGTCAAGGGCATGTACCTGGGTTGCGGGCACATCCCCAGTAGGAGATGTGCAGGAGGCGGCTGATCGATGTTTCTCTCTCATCCATGTTTCTAACTCTCTATCTCTCTCCCTTCCTCTCTGTAAAAAATCAATAAAATATATTTAAAATAAATAAATAAATAAATAAAAAAGCACAAAAGGAACCTATATATATCTATAGTGTGCATATGTCTATAAAAGAATAAAAAATAGTTTAATAGGATACCCATTAACCTGGTAACAGAGATGACCTTGGGAAGGTGATTAAGAATGTCTTTGTCTTTACCTTTTTGCATTTTTTAAAATAAGAGATCTTCATTTACTGTATAGTTAAATATATATATTTAACAAACAGAAATATATATATAACAAAAAAGTAGGACACAGTGAGTATTGGGGACCAGCAAGTGCACTGGAAGATGTGTCAAGCCCAAAATGTGTCATCCCTTCTCCTGGGATGACAAAGGAATTGCCAATGGCACTATGAATAGAGTGCCCACAGGCTAATCCTGGACACAGTAGAATAGCTCAGGCTAGATGACAATGCTAGAGGTATTATCAAACTTGACTGTAGTTGAGAGTTACTGATTCAGGACCCACTTGGAAACTTCCAGGACAGTCTTTGGTCCTGTCCTATTCAACATATTCATTCATTCTCTCGGCCTCTCACTCATTCAACAGACATTTGTATCATCATGCAGAAGACACCAAGATGATCTCTGCCTGTGGCCTAGGATACTGAGAAGTCTAAGGGAAAAATAAAAAAACAGCATGACAAACGCTTGACTGAGGTGTTGTGGAAGCTCCAAGGGTAGGGCCTGACCCCAACCTGGCCTCTTGAAAGAGGTCACCATCTATACCAAAGGTCTGTTCACCTAAAGCAGTGGTTCTCAACCTTCTGGCCCTGTAAATACAGTTCCTCATGTTGTGACCCAACCATAAAATTATTTTCATTGCTACTTCATAACTGTAATGTTGCTACTGTTATGAATCGTAATGTAAATATCTGCTATGCAGGATGGTCTTAGGCGACCCCTGTGAGGGTCGTTCGACCGCCAAGGGGTCGCAACCCACAGGTTGAGAACCGCTGAAGAGAGCATGAAGCTAGGAAACACCACTAACACCCCTAATCAAATACACGTGAATTGGAAAAGGTGGACAAGCTAAAACACACCATGAGAAATCCATTTGCAGTCACCGAACAATCCCACCTTTAGGCTGCTGGAGGTCCCTTTTGTTTTGAGGCCTCACCAAACGAAGACCATTGTCCAAGAGGCCTCTAAGCAGAGCAAGGGGTCCAGATGGTGAAGAAGGGCGCCCGTATCACATGAGGACTGGCTAAGGGCACACCCTGAGTTTTCCGGGGCCACCCAACTCTCTCCGGGAGCCAACCACAGCCAACAGGTTCAGGAATTTCCAAGATCCCTGATTGTCCCCTCGCCTTGCCCACTGGAGGGAAGGGGCGGATGGAAGATAGCACGGTGGGCAGTCTGTGGCACAGTTTGCAAGATCCTTTTTGCCCTCTCTCTCCTCCCCAACTGGTGTCCTAAGGTTGTCCCTTCTACCACACAGAGGAGAAGAAAAAAGGAAACAGGTCAAGATCCAAGGCTGTGTACTCTAGGCCGTCATGTCACTCTCCCAGGCCTCTGTTTAATGTGAGTGGGCTAGCCCACTCCCAGGGGACCTCCCGGCTGTGACAGGCAACACGTGTTGCATTCTTATCCCAGAATTCAAAGAGAGGGCAATACTTAATGCCAGTGGATTCGTGGTGAGTCCTGGGGCACTTGGGAGTTCTTATTTGGGTCCCCGTCCTAAGGAGGAAGCACGCTGGCAGGGACCTTCCGCTGGGACTGACCTCTTCAGTGACGACCGAGACAGCACCTGCGCAGCCTGGTTCATGGCCCTGACCCAGGCGTTCATGTCCTCCAGGGTGTCGGCACTGAAGTAGTAGGTCCTCATGCCCGACTGCTCGGCCTGAGAGCCCCCGGCGGAGGTGTTATAGATGAGCGCTCGCATCCCCAAGTGCACAGCCTGTAGGAAGGAGAGGGAAACCCGGAACAGAGAGGTTAGCACACATTTCACTTCCAGGAGCAAAAACAAGGAGACACTGGACCACGTTCTCCCCTCTTCCGGACTGAAAGCCCAGGCCCCACCCACTTGTCTCCACACCTGGAAAACACCACAGCTGGATTCCCCCTCTCAGTGCAGTCAGGCCCAGGGACCACTGTGCCTACCCCCCCACGGGAAAGCCGTGCAGGTGTCACCTGTGTCTGACTTATCTTACTCATGCGCGTAGGGAGGGACACACACCCAAGGCTTACGTGAGAAAGGCTTTAAATAAACCCTCATTCCCTGGAAGCCGGCTCTCGGGAATCCCTGTTTTGGTTCTTCTGAAGCACACAATTACTGGAACTGAGTCAAAACTCAGCCGCAACAGCAGGCAGCTGGGTGCAGTTATTCACTGCGCTTCGCAGCTTGGGCATGAAATGTGCTGTATGCCAATCAAAGAGCCGCTGTTCCGTCTCTCCCAAGAGGCACTACAAAGTTGGACAGAGCTATCATCTGACTGAAAATCCCTGTGTACCTACTATGTGCTAGGAAGCCTCTGGGTGGTTTCCCAGATATCCTTGCAAAGAGCCTGTGAAGAGGCACCAGGAATGGCCTCTAAGAAGCACCTGGGACAGTTTCCAAACGAGGGGCAAGAAATGTCCTGGACCTTCAGGCCATTGCCTATGGCTGGAGGGAACGTGTAAGATGGGAGCAGCTAAAAAAGGGGCTGAAGAGATAAGCTGGGGCTTTGTAAACCAACACTGGGCTTTACGCTGTAGGCCGTGGGCAGCCACTGAAGGGCTGATGTGGGAGCGCCACCTGAACAGACGTGCAACTTAGGAGCAGTGCGGAGGATGGACTGGAGACTGCAGAGGGGCCTGGGGGCGGAAGCCAACACTACGGAGCACTCGCTATGCAGCAGGCAGTGAGTGGGTTACCTAGGGGAGGGGCGATGGCTGCTGAGACAGACCAGTGACCGTGACAGTGAAGAGGAAGAGATGGATTTGAAAAAGACGCAAAATAAAATTGAAGCGGGAGAGGAAAATGGCAGCTTTCATTTTCTCTTCTTATTCCCTAATAACCCCCAGGCTGATGCAGAGTAGAGTATCAGCCCCAGGAAGGCGAGGACTTTGTCCTTCTCACTGTTGTATCCCCAGGATCTACATCCTGCCAAGTGAAACCACAGACAGAACACAAGACTGTTGAATATAAATAGGTGAAACACCTCATCTCTTGGCTGGCGTTCAGCTAGAATTCAGAAGGGGGGTCTTAATTTGGGGGGAGGGTGCAGGGGGAGGCACATGAAACCTTTGACAGTTTGATGAATCCTGTGACCTCTTCTCAGCATGTTTTTAAGTATACAATTAAAATAAAGGAAATATATTATGTTGAAATATCGTTATCAAATATTTTTAACTATTGTGAGGTAGTGATACAGGTGCTTCTTTAATAATACACCATAAAGCAAATGTAGGAATAATTACTGTCATTTCAAGGTGGGGATGCTCATAAATGATATCTCAAGATATTTACAGCAATTATAATGTGACGTGAGCATCTTTCTGATTTCTAGTGGTGACCAAGGCACAGGTGCTGCTGATACCTATTAAGGCCTACTTTCTTAACCAAAGGAAACGCTATAGGTTAAAAAAGGGAAGATATGATTTCTCCACTGACACTATGGGGTCTGCAGACTCAGGTCAGTTCCCCTTGGTCTTGAGAGAGGGAGAATGGCTCACAGGAGAGGGTTAAAGCATTTTCCCACTGAAGATCCTTGGACCCTTGGCTGAGTGGGGTTGTTTTCTGCTCCAGATCCTGGACCCGAAGGGCCAAGCTTACTCAGAGGTGACCAACAGGCCGAGGGTGGCCGTGCATCCAACAGATCTTTGGGGAGGCGCCCCAGCTGAGCCAGCAGAGCAGGCGATGTCTCAGAGAGCCCGGCTTGGCTCACCCTGCAGATCTGGCTGTATTCAGGGTCCATCTAGCACCCAGCATCCCAGGTCACGAGTAGGGACTGCCAGGCTGCAGGCACAGTAGGGGGAGAAAGACCAGGAGAAGACCATAAAACCTTTCAGGCTGTTCCTGTCCACCACTACAGCTAAGGCTGAATGATCTCAAGCAAGGTGCCCTAGCAACACTCAGAGAATTCCAGCTCTGGAAATAGAGAAGAACTGACATTAGAAACAGGCATAAGGCCCTTGACACCAAATACTGTCCATTCCTCAGTATGCCCAAGAACATGGATCCTGCCTTGCCCAGGGGACACCCACTCTGACCCCTAAAAGGGGAAAGAGATGCTGTAACCCAAAGGGAAAGGGTACCCTTTCATACTCAGGAAAGCACAGTCCTTTCTGGAGAATCAGCTGAATACCACCAGGTCTGCCGGCAGCAGCTTTTCTCTGCTCTCAGACCCTAAGGATCTCCCCTAGAAGCCCCTCCCCCAGCACATGCATGTCTTCTGTCTCCCAGACAAAAGGATTTTTCTTAGTAGAGTCTAAGAAAAAAATTTTAAAGAAAAGAATCTATGACACATAAAAGATGTTTTCCTAGAATCTATTTTCACAACTCCCCAGAAAGTGTTAAGATGGAATATAAATAGATATGATCAGTTACTTTGAGACTATTCCAGATGCTATCCCCCCAAAAATCACATACAACATCATTACCCAGATTGCTTGCCCAACAGCAACACTTGACCCTAGAAAGGAAGGTTTTCTAAGCAAAAGACCAGCCTGAAACCCATTGAACAAACTGGTTTCAGAGCCCACAATAAGCAGGAGAGACTTTTGAACAATTAAAGAGAAGACTATGCTAAAATGATAACAATGAACATTAAGTCTAATCACCTCGCACCCCTGACCATGTGCGTGCAGGAGGTAACCAAAATAAGAGGAAGAGAAAGAAACTGTCTTCCTTCCCTGGAATTCAATTGAAAGAGGATATAGTTCAGGTTCGAGGTCTGTCTCCATCATCTTCCAGCCCTGTGATTTTGGGCAAGTGTCTCCTGCGCTCCAATCCTATAAAATGAAGCTAATAATACTGACCTCACCAGCTCCCCACAAGCACTCCATGAGCTAACATGGATAAAAGCACTTCTCAAATCATCAAAGGTCTTGCAGACATAAGGCAATACCACATAATGCAACATGAAGTGGGAGAGCATCCCCACTTCAAACCAAGAATCAAACCATCACAATTCTGGAGTCATGAGGAGAGTGACAGTCAGGGGAGAGGCAGACAGCTCACACCTGTCGATGAACAAAGCTGAAGCATAAGCTCGGGAAGGAGGTGGAGGAAAATGAGACCTGACTTTTCAACCACCACAGTGTACCCCAGATCAAAATGCTGATGCAGACGATCACTTGCCAATGACGCCTTTGGACACTGCATACCAACACTTCCCTTTAACCCTCCCAGAGAACAGAAGGTGTCTTTTTGTGTGCTTTCCATGGTCCTTTAACTATCTGTGGCTGGAAAACTTAACTTTTTTTTTTTTTTTTTTTTTTTTACAGAGACGAAGGGGGAGGGATAGAGAGTTAGAAACATTGATGAGAGAGAAACATCAATCAGCTGCCTCCCGCACACCCCCAACTGGGAATGTGCCGCAACCAAGGTACATGCCCTTGACGGGAATCGAACCTGGGACCCGTCAGTCCGCAGGCCGACGCTCTATCCACTGAGCCAAACCGGTTAAGGCTTGACTTTCGTTCAACCTCCTCTTTAGTAACTACTGCCTAGTACTCTTCTTGTACCCCCAACATGGAAATAGCCAAGCTATATAAGCAGTGTGAGCAGGAGCCCAGACCCCAGCTTGAATGCATGTCACTGCCTCGTATCCTGAGCAGCGTGAGAAGTGTTCCCCGTGGCGACTGGCACCAGCAGCCACTTGCTTCAGTGAGACTTCCACTCCAACTGCCAATAATGTTGACCTTCAACCCATCCACCCTCACCATCCCCAGGAATCCAAGAAATATCAGCAGTGGAGGAATTGTGGAGGCCACTGGAAGAGAGGGCCTCAAGGTTCCCCAAGTTTGGGCCTGACCACACCTTCTGGAGTCTCCACATCTGTCTGTGAAGATGCCAGAGGCTGTCAAAGGATGGCCATCAGTTATGGCGATGAAGGAAATAGAAAAGGGGTTTTACGGCTAAACGGATTTCCCTAGGAAACTCCAATGATCCAGAAAGTAAACCAAATTTGATTCTACTTGCTTTTCGACAATATAAACAAAATGGCCAAACCTAAAAATCTCTTCAACAGGCAGGCCCCCTAACCCTCACTATAAATGTTCATAATATAACTGATATAAATCCATGACGAGGGACCATCCTTTGCACTAAAATGGCTGGATGCTAGTTAGGCTGGCTGTTCACAGTGATAAGAAAGCAAGGGAAGGGCTGTGTCCACTCTGCCATCACAGGACTAACAGAGAGAGGAAGAGAGGGGTCAAAATATTTGAGCGAGGCTGGGGGACTCAGCAGCTCCGATACAAATGAAAGCACTTGTCATTTGATATTGCTCATGTGGAAAGGATTTATAACTGCTAACATGAGTGAAATGCTCGAGCTTAACTTCTTCCCATTCCCCAGAAAAAGAACTGCTTTTAATACAGCCTTATGTGGGAACACAGCTTCCCAGGATGGCGTTTGAGCCCCAGAGGAGCGGGGGCAGTACCTTAAAGGAATACTTGCGGCTTATGCGGTCCTCAGGGCCCACCGGCGATGTGAAGTAGCTGGGCAGAGGAATGCTCCCGAGGACCACTTCTTCTCGGCTGTCTTTGGACGGAAAAACACATCAGAATAGCCTTCTGTGGCACCTGCCTTGGGCTGGTCCACCCCACTGCCCTAGCTCAGGGCTCCTCTCTCTCCCCAGGATGACGGCATTCACTGACAGTCCATGCAGCTGTTCCCCTGGGGCCTCTGTTCTTATGCTAGAACTACAGGTGAATCAGGCTGGGCCCTCTCCCCCAGGGCTGAAACACACATGTAAGCACACTCAGCTGCTAACTCCTGAAATACAACATATGCCAAGGGCTGCGGGAACGGAGGCAGGGGTGACACACAGTTTGAGGATGTCGCGACTTCAGAAGGTAATATGTAAAGTGTCTTCAAGGATGGGGAAGGGCGTTCTGGATGGAGCAAACCTCACAGGTAGGTGTGAAGCATCCTACCTTCTACCTCCATCCTCCTCCTCCTCCTAGTCATCTTCACTTCCTGACGACAGTGTTCCTGTCTCTCTCCTACTGAAAGGCACTTTGGACACATACTGCCCATTGGACATAGAATGAAGTCAACTTCCTTTACCTGGTGTCACAGCCATTACCCACCTCCTAAGCCTCATCTCCTGGTACAGCCTCCATTCAAGACTCACTCTGGCCTCACAGGTCTGTCACTCCACTTTCTTCTGCTTCTAGAACTTTTACTGAAGTTATTTCCTCTGCCAGTAATGTCCATTCCCTGCCTTCTCCCTACCCCCACACACAAGCAAAGCAGTACCTATCCTTCAAAGCCCAACTCAAGTCCTCTCTCTTCTGAGAAGCCGCCCAAATGCTCCCACATGCAATTAACTCCATACTCCCCCTAAACTGCCCAAGCACTTTGGATACCCTTTAAAGCACCTGTCACTCCCAATCTTGTCTTAAAAGTAGGCTATCTCTTCCTCCACACTTTGAGGCATACCTTCCTTCTCACTGCTGCACAGCCTACCTCTATGTACTGGGGCTCCATAAATGTTCATACGGCCAACTCAATCCACCAGTTGTCCATCCAATATCCCAGTGGATAAATCCAGATAACAGGTTACAAAATACAATGTCTACCTATACTTCCCACCTCTCCAGATTACGTCAAAGGTGTGCTTGTGTCCTGAGTGGGGCAGAAGCTGACACAACTGCAGATCCTGAGACCCTAAGCAGTAGCACACTAGATCCTATTTATTTTAACGCAATAAATGGAACGTCCAGAGCTGGGACTTGCAAAAAATGATGTCACCAACCATCCATATATGTAAAAGTGAACACCTCAGCAGACCAATAGGTTACTAATTAGCTCAGTCACTGAATCTGAGACGACCACATTTACATCACCTCACCACCCCCGCCAGCACAGAGCCCATGGTGGCTCGAGCCTCAGCTCACCTTTATAGTAAAACAAGCAATAATCAGCAAGCACAAACCACCTCCTTTTCCACAGCCTCATCCCAGAGCTGTCCTGCAAAGCAAAGAAACAGAATCAGGACAGTGTCTGAGCACACTGTTCCCTCTCCCCAATCTTGATTTGCCCATATTCACTCTTTCAAGAAATTAATACATTTTTATTTTACAGACATCCTTTCACTAGGGAACTAAATTTTAGATTCAATGATGGTTGAGCCCTAGGAAGTTTTTTTTTTCTTTCCTGGAAACAGATTCCTATATTATAAGCATCCTTTTAGAAAGAAACATATGGATTCAAAAATACAGTTCTTCATTTAAGAATGAAATCAGCTTTTAAGAAAAAGTTTTGTTTAATTAAATGCTACGCTGTAAAATGCTTTCACTTAAGCTGATTAGGAAACTGATTTACACATTATGAAACCAAGAGGTTAAGTTAGCTAATTAATCAATGAAGCAAGTTCTCATTTGATTAAGTTCAGTTCTCCACCAGAGAGACTGATTTTGTTTCTACCGTAAGAGACTATACTTTCCTTCCATTCAATGTAAAGCGACTTGGATTTTCTTGCTATCAAATTGTTTCATTAATAAGAATTTGTCTTTACTCTTCTAAAATGTAAATCATTATATTTATGAAGTATTTTTAGGTGAATGTGAAAATTTTTAAGAAGACATAATCACAGTAGGAAAATAGTAGTGTTTTAGGATCAGTTTATTCCCAAACCTAGGAAAATTCCAGAGCCTTTTTAGCTGTTAAAATTGTGTTCCTTCTGCAAAAGTTTTTGACAGTTTAAATTTTTTTTAAAAAAGCCCAGTTGGCGTGGCCCACTAGTTGAGTGTCAACCTATGAACCAAGAGTTCATGGTTCGATTCCCAGTCAGGGCACATGCCTGGGTTGCAGGCTCAATCCCCAGTGTGGGGCATGCAGGAGGCAGCCGATGGATGATTTTCTCTCTCATCAGTGATGTTTCTCTCTCTCTCTCCCATCCCTTCCTCTCTGAAATCAATAAAAATATACATATTTTTTAAACTGGACAGTTTCTAAACCTAACAACATGAAGTCTGTTCATTCTCTACTTACTAAAGTGCTAAAAACAAATTTAATTTGCTGAGTTCATACATTTCTTGGTTTTATTTTTTGCATTGACCAGATAATTTCTAAGCATATGATGGTTGCTTTGTTTGGAAAACTCCTCTCCACCCTTCCATACCTGGTTCAAACATCACTTCCTCTGGGAAGCCTTTCAGGATTCCCCCAAGCACAGCTACATTCTCTCTGCTGTGTCCACAGCACGCTACACACACCTCTGTTACAGTCACAACACAGCCAAGGGGCTGGCTAGGGGGTAGGGCTTGGGGAGAATTATTTATAATTCCTTCCTTCTCCCTCCACATTTCAAAGGAGTATTCTTTTATCTAATGGGCACAGAGATGCAAATGGAAAAAGTCAGAGGGTTAAATTACTCAGGGGAGAAAAGAGATGAGCAGAAGTAAGAAAGAAGAGTGAGAACAGAGCTGTGAGGGGAGGGGTATCCTTAAGAGAGAGGTGGTGCCAGAGGAGTGGTGACATAAAAGGCTGGAGAGCTGTGGGAGTTGCCATGGGGATCAGAACTGGGGAGACAGATTTCATGGGGACATTTATGGATTTCTTCTGTGTGGTGTGCAATGTAATGCCCTCCTGCCTTCCCATAAATCCTTTAGTAAAAATTTACATCATTGCTTTTGGAGTTGGATTTCTGTTTTTTCAGGTAACATGATATATGACAGAATGTGCTGAGTGAGGGTATGACATGTGAGACATGTGTCTATTTGTGTCTCTCCCGCCCCTCTCCTCCTGCAGACCTTCAGTTCCTCAAGGGCAGGAAGCACATGTTATCCATCTCCTTTTATCTGCTGTGAGAGCATTTAGAATATGGCAGGATGAATGAATGGATGGATAGCAAGGAGAGAAGGAAGGAGACAAGAGGGGCATGGTCTCTGGCCCTGGGCACTCACAGACTCTGCATGGCCAGAGGACCAGAGGCAGAGCAAGTGATGGGGAGGACAGAGATGAAGGATGGCCTTGGGGAGATGGAGCAGACTGGGAGGGCTTCATGACGGGATGGATGTGGGAGAAGGCGGAGCTGGTGGCGGTGCTGAGGTTTCTAACCTGAGATCCAGAAAAGCAGATTGTTGGGCGGGTAGGGGGGGGGGGTGGAGAGAAGGGGTGAGGAGACAATGAGCTGAGGTTGGCTGATTTGGAACTTGAGGTGCTAAGGGGCTAGACTGGGAAAGAGGAAAAACAGGGATTTTTCGGCCCAATGATAACAAAGACTCTAACATCAGGAAGGCAAGTGCTGGTGGGAAGGTTGGATTCGTATTGGCCCACCCACACCAGCACCTGGGTCCCAGCACAGCAAAGAGCACCAAGGGCCAAAGTGGGCAAGTGGGTTTGGGGAGGAAAGCTGTAGCCATTGAGTGGCGAGTCTACTCATAAAAACGAACAGCAAATTGCTCATTGCAGTCAGTGGGCGAAAACTACCTGCTTCAGATCAACTCAGGAATAGAACACTTATTATGAGCCTGTCCCCAGCTCCCAGGGGCCAGGGAAAGGAAAGAAATCAGCAAGAGCAATCCTATCCTCCCCACCCTCCCTCCTCAGCCTCCTCACCTGCTTGTGCAGCCAGCCCCTCACCACCACCGGAACATTGGGGTTCCTCCGAATGGCTTGGTCCCTCTTCCCAAAACTGTGGACTTTATTGCTGGACTTGATGATCTAGGGAAAAGCAGACTTGAACTCAAGCAGCTGCGAGGATTTAGGGAGGCACCAAAAAAGCACATGTGCGATGGGAGAGCTGCAGGCTCCCTCGGCCTCACTCTCCGCGCCAGCGCCCTTTGATCAGAAGAACAGTGAGGAGACATGGACCACCTTCTAATTAATAGGCGAGCCCCAGACCTGGCAAGCTTCCCATCTGGGTCACAGAGGAAAAAATTTAAAGGGATATTTCAATCAATTTCCACCAGCAGCTGTCTGCCCCAATAAGTCCTACAGCTTTCTGGAACAAAGCTACTTTTTGGTCACAGACTTTGCCAATCACCAGATATGCATCCCTCCTAGCTGGGGGCGGTCTCAGCACTTCTCCCCTGCAAGGCTGGCTCCTTTCCCTGCTCCCACAGCTCGAGTACAAGAAACCTCTGGGCCTTATTCAAGGGCACCCTTCCTCGGGGCCATCTGTCACAAAGTTTTCCAGGCCGTCTCTAACACAAGATACGCCTGGAAAGTGAAGATGCATCCAAGGGACAGGATGCCAGTCCTGGTTCTGTCAGCAATCACCTGTTTTCCTGGACAAGGGACACGCCCCCAACTGGCCTCGATTTCCCCATCTATTAGTGCGGGAGAATACTTCTCATGTGTGTCCTTCACAAAACTAGGGTCAAGGTCAAATGGGCTTCTGATTACAAAGGGGCTTGGCAACTATAAAAGAAGGGACAGAAGGCATGAGCAGCCAGGAGCTCACCTTGGGGCCGGGTTTGGCCTCCACGGTGGACGTGGTCCCAGTTGTGGACGTTTCGCTGACCATGCTGGACGGTCTTTGGTTTCTCTCTTGCTTCGACATACGTGGATTTGGCCTGTGGGGAAGATAGGAGAGTCCAGTGATTAAGTGCCAGACTGCGGTAGGAAGTGGTATCTGAGATTCATTCCTGCTTAGAACTGGTTGATGGGCCTTAAGCAACCCAGGACCGACCTTTTGGGGACCACTTGACTCCAGACTACAGCCTGAGGGCCAGGATGCCCAGCCTACCCATGTGCTTCATGGAATCAAGAGGATGACAGCGGGGCACATCTCCACAGCATGACACCCCACAAAGGGGCCAAGGCAGTCATCCCTGCCTGTTGTCCTAAGGTCCCCACATTTACTCTCTTACTTGCGTGTCTATGGCAGCTGCCCCATCACATGGTCACAGACCACTCTTCACAACAAGAGCAGTCCATACCCCTTACACACACACTCTCCATCTCCCTGGCTCACAAAAGAAGCTGCTTATAATTAGTAACAAGAAATCACTTGTGAACACATCCACACCCCCAGATACACACAGAGACTCACTTACATAAATGCCAGTAGGGCCTGCCTCCCAAAATAGACTACTCAACAAAGAGTCCTATTCTGGGAACACTCCAGTTGCCCCAAAATAGAGCCATTGGAGATATTAACCCCTTGAGCCATGCCTGGAGAGCAGGAAGAATGAAGCATGCCTGGTCCTCATAAGGACCCCAGGTACGTCCCAATCAGCATCCAGCGACATCATTCTTCCCACTTGCCCTGGAGGACCAGCACCTTGGGGACAACACTCAAGAGACGCCTTGCAGAACCCTTCTCACCTGCCTCCGCAGAGCCCCAGCATTTGCCAGTTTTTCAAAGCAGCGAGGAGGCAAATGCCTCCACACAAATTCAATGCTATCCTTGAACGGCCCGGGGCTGATTCCCAGATGCTGCTAACTATGGGACCAGTGAGCCTTCCGCAAAGCGCAAGTCCCAGAGGAGGCTGGGTTTTGTCCACTGCTCTGCCAGGCAACAGGGTCGAGGTGGCTGCAGGAAACTGAGGCTCTTTGCCTGAGGAGTGGAGAAAATCGGATCTGGAGGCTGGGCCAGGACCCCTCAGAGATGGAGATGGAAGATCCCAGGCAGGACACAGCTGAAGATGGAGCGCTCTGATGGCCTTTCTCCAGCCTCACCTTCACAGAGGTGCTACGAGGGAAAATCCTAGCTTCCACCTTAGAGATAAAATAGGCTGCTTCCTTGAAAAAACATTGCTGCTTGAAGAATAAGCGGTCCTTCCCACGCCCCAAGCCAGACCCCGGGACCCTGCACCAACAGAGAGGTTCCTCCCAGAAGGACCACAGCCACGGGCACCAGCTTTCCAAGGGGCTGGGTCCTGCCGGGTGCTTGGCAGCTGGAGATGCAAGTGCCTCAGGCAGAAGGCTCACTCACTGGCTCCTTATAGGCTCAGACACTCACTCCAGATTCCCCATCCATCCCACCCCCGCCTCCATCCCAGCCAGACTTTTGTCACTGCTCCCACTCAGAGAATGTCCCCACACTCAGCCCCCCTCGCTGTTGGCAGAGGCTGTCTCGCTGTTGGCAGAGGCTGCATGCAGCAGGGATCCTCGCCGAGTGGTGGTAGGCAGGGGCCCTGAGAGGCTGCCTTGTCTAGGCCCTGCCTCCAGAAAGAACTATGTCCCTAACGCCTTCCTGGAACCTGGTCTTGCCTGACTTTTCAGATTTCTAAGGTGTGAGTCAAGAAGAAATCTCAGGTCACCTCTGTTATGGCACCTATATCTCTAAGCTGAAATTCAGCACTTACTGTGTAACAATGAAAAAGGTTTGGTTGAGAATTTATCAAGTTTAATTTGTTCCCATTTAAGACTTATTCAAGACTTATAGAGAATATTTGAGAAATATTAAGAAAAGCTGAAAGAAAAAATCACCACAGTCCCACTACCCAAAGGAAAATCATTTTTCTAATACTTGTTATATTTACTTTCATTTGTTTCTATATACCTGTTTTTGTTTTTGTTTTGGGGATGGGGTGGCTTTTTGGTTTTATATAACTGTGATCACACTGTTTGTGATTTTGCATCTTGATTAAGAAAACTTATTATAAACATTTTCTCCATTCCTTTAACTCATCCACATCATTTCAAGTGACTACCAGATTCCATCCATTAGCTACACCACTCCTCCACGGTGGGACAGAGAAAGGATGATCTGGATTTGTGACTGCCCAGAAAATCCAGGACAGGTGGCCACTTTGCCATTTTTGCACCTTACCTCTGCAGCTCTAACTTTAATCATCTTCTTGCATGCCAACACTTTCTCCTCCCCACACTGGCTTCTGAAATGCTGGCTGGTCGAGGAGCTCCCAGGCCAATAGTATAGGAAAAAAAGATGACTGCCCTGCAGTGTTGGGTGAGTGAGGACAGAGGGTACAACCACCACCTAGGGAGCCATATTTCAACTGGAGGAGAAGTGATTGCGGGCCCAACACTGAACATCAGTGAGGGACGGGGGGGGGGGGGGGGTCACATGAAGGCAACTCCATTCTTCATGCCTACAGAAACCTCCGCTAAGCCACACCCAGAGAAAGCTGGCTTGTTAGGAAGTATGACTGAGGTCCACACTAAATCTTCCTGCAGGGAGGGGACCATGGTTGTCTCCACAAATAAAGAGTGTGTCTTCACCAGGGCTCCCCATGGGCAGGGACAGCTCCCAGTTGAAGAACAGACTGGCCCCTGACCTGGCTCGCTGATACAATGAGGTGCGCACAGCTACCCCCTCAGCCAAGTACCAAGATCTGCCTTCAGAGGATGTTCTTCTGAATCTCCTCAACGTGGGTTATGATCTCATGGGTCCTACATGGGTGACTATGACTTCTGGAAAGAACTGGAAGTTATCCAGAATTACAACACACACACAAATAAACAAAACACTGATGGATGGCCATGCTTGGGACACCACTTGGTATCCAAAAATGAGAATATATATATATATAAAAAAAAATCTCAAAAACAATTTTCTCACTTGGCTGAAAGCTGGTTCTGTTGGAAACTTCTAGAGGCTGCTTACCACACCGTTTTAAGCAACGGGAACATCAGTGGTGCTTGTGTGAAGCCTCCAGAAGAGACAACACTGAAGGGATCATCACTCAAGTGGATGTATGCCTTCTGGTACATTTGCTTCAGTCAGTTACCTCTTAGGGGGTGTCCCCCCTTTATTTTTTATTTTTTTTAATATATTTTATTGATTTTTTACAGAGAGGAAGGGAGAGGGATAGAGAGTCAGAAACATCGATGAGAGAGATACATCGATCAGCTGCCTCCTGCACATCCCCCAGTGGGGATGTGCCCGCAACCCAGGTACATGCCCTTGACCGGAATCGAACCTGGGACCTTTCAGTCCGCAGGCCGACACTCTATCCACTGAGCCAAACCGGTTTCGGCTATTTTTAATTTTTTGTTAATCCTTACCTGGGGATATTTTTTCCATTGATTTTTTTTTTTTTTGAGAGATTAAAAAGGAGGGGGAGACATACACAGAGAGAAACATTAATATGAGAAAGACACATCAATTGGTTGCCTCCGACATGCGCTCCGACAGGGGCCAAAGATCAAGCCTGCAACCAAGGTACGTGCCCTTGACTGGAATCGAACCTGCAACCTTTCAGTCTGCAGGCCAATGCTCAGCCAGGGCAGGATACTCCACTTTAAAGCCTGGCGGGAAGACACGATTTGACCTCAACTCCTCAGACCAAAGTATACTCCCGGGGTTCACCCAAGAACCCTCCTCCTCCCCCAGAAAAGTGCATGTGCCCTGAGCTGCGCAGCTGGGAAGATGGCTCAGTTTCCAACAGCCTGCCCTTAGGCACGGGAGTCACACAGACCTCGGGAGAGGAGACGAAACCCTGCACGTGCTATGGGGAGGCAGACTCTCGTGTCATTAAATCAAACCTATTAACTTAAAAGCCTGCTGGCCAGGTGTCTGTGCTATCTGGATTCCCAGAGTACAGCGGGATGATTCGAACAAAGACGTTTTCCTGGGTTTGGGCTGCACGAATGCTGGTTATTTTGCTGGAAGGCTCTGGGCTGAAGCTCAAAACAGTGAGCTGGAGTTGTAACTCAATTGCCTCCCCTCTGAAAGGAACAAACGAAGTTAGGAGCAGACAAAACTCAGTCTGGAGAAGCTCAATAGGAAAATGACTTCATTCTACTCTGCACCGCCTCAAGGATGTGTCAGGTGAGCCTGGGCCGGGAGTTACTCTCTCGTCCTTCCGTTTCTGTTGGTAAAAGGAGCTGCCGCTGCTTCCTACCTATAAACGCACACAACCCTGACAGAGAGGGTGGCGAGAAAGGGAGGTTCTACTTCAGAAGCTATTTCTTTCTGTTGGGTATGAACTTAGGTGAGTTTGGTTGATGGGACCCTCAGCTGCCTCTCCGTCGACATTGAGAAGAGGAGCAATTGAAGTGGAATCACAGCAAGACCCTTCCCTACCTACTGCCATCACAACAGGTAGGTCACCAACCTTAGGGACAGGTACACAAGGTCAAGCAAGCAGAGGGGCTGGGCTATACTTGCCCAGCACCTACTATGTGTCAGGCACGTTGCCCACATCACCTCCCTTAACCTGCAAAGCCAGTTTCCCATCTCCATTTCATAGAGGAGGAAATGGAGGCTCAGGGAGACTTCATGACTTGCCCAAAACGGAAGTTGGACTCCACAAACCTTGGGCCAGAGACACCAGCCCACAGCCAAGTCCCCAAGTCTGACAGAGGCAGGCTTTGCTCTTCTCAGCCCCAAGACTACCCCCCAAACCCAGAGGATCCTGGGGTGCTGGAAAGACCAGGAGCCCAGAAAAACTGGGTCTCAATGAAGCTCTGCAGCTGACGGACTCCTCCACAAGTCACATCGCGCCTCTGGGCCTCAGTTTCCGTTAGTGTAGAATGGGGTGAAAACCACTCTTCTCTCACAAGGCCGTTGTATGAATTGAAACACTGCTTAGAAAACCACGAAGAATGGCTCTAAATGAAAAGCAACTTGTGGCTGTCACCAATGGGTCCCCCAGAATTTAAATCTTATTTTTTATTTCCAAGGCACTTCTCTCTAGAAAGCTCAAGATACCAAACAATTAACTTCTGAGCAACAATCATTTCCTACAAATACCCCAATAAACACTTTATCTGGGGCTTCTTTAAAATGTAGTAACCTTGTGGCTGGGGGACTGGGACTCCCATCCTTTCCCCAAGGGAATAATAATGCCCAAGAGTCTTCAAGGTGAGAATAGGAGGTTAGAAATCTGTGGGGAATCGGGAATCTCTTACTGAGAAGACATCATGAGATGATACCTAGATCCCATTAATTCCTGGAAAAATAGGCCCCCAGATTCATGCTCTGTCCTCAAGGATCCTACACAGAGAACTCAGCTAAAACTACTGCTATGAAAGGAGGCACATTCAAAAGCAACCAGCAAATTTTTTAAGACACTGACACCCACCACCTACGGGGTATGGAAAAGCAATGCACAAGGAAAAGCAAGAATAAAAGAAAGTTCTTGTCCCAAACAGGCACACTCCTCCACACCCCCTCTTCCCAGAGAAAGACACACACAGAGGCAGACCGCCTACCCTTACTGTGCACTCCCAACACCCTGGGGAGGTGTCTGACACGGGTTTTCATTCAGCAACTATGGCCTCATTACTCAACTATGGCTTTCTGTGTTCTTTCCCCTTCCCCCACAATCCTCTCTGGAACACAAGCTCCATTTCCCCACCCCACTCCACCCGGGGAACTGGAAACCAGCCCAAACAGCACCCCTCATCTGGCATGAAAATAATCCAGTGAGCCTCTGGGCTCCCCACCGCCTCCCCCCGCATCCCAGCACTTCCCTGAATTCGCCCGAGTCCCGCTCTGGCAAATGACCCTGGGCCAGTCCCTTCCGCTGTCCAGGGTGCACGTCTGTCTATGGGAGAACCAGACCTTGACCTCTGCTATTCCTCCCGCCTCTGCTCTGCTGTTTCAGACATGCTGCAATTCTGCAAGAGCCTTTGGCGAGCCTTCTCTAGCCTATCTGCTCCTCCTCGATCTCCAAGCAGCCACTTCTCTCCTCAAAAACAGCCTTTCTAATGGAGATCTGGGAACATCCCAGACCAGGGGAAGGTAAAGGAAAGGACAGGGAAGTCACAGGAGGAAGCAAAATGCCTTGTTTGCAAGCAGCAGCTTCCTTTCCACACACAGGGAAGCCATCATTGCAGCATTTTCACCCAGCACAGACAGAGCCGGAGACACGGTGGTCGTGTGGCAGTGACTGCAGCCCCTGCCAACGTTCCTCGCAACATCAACATCAAAAGCCAAGCCAACACTCAGGTGTCTGAATGAACTAAGGACACTGTTACCACCTCTTCACCTACCTGTGACTGTCGCCAGCGCCGTCTCCTAGACCAAGAAGGAAAACTGAACAGTCTAAGTTTCTGTATCTGCTTGCCAGGTGTTTCCATTTTTCCTCCTTTTCTCTGCTGCCATGGCAACCAAATGCAACAGGCAAAGCCTGCCCAAGACTGTCAATCTGGAGTGACAAGGTAATGGCTATACAGCCACAGAGCAACACATCGGCCTCACAGGCCAGGGCTCAGCTGATGAGCAACGGACAGATTCCGCCTCCCTGCTCTGTAGTACACCCCCCGCCCCCAATCCTGTGCTCTAGTCTCTCACTATCAGCTTTTACCAACATGTAACTGCAGGAGGGAAGGGAGACAGCCATCTCCCAGCAGCAGGAGATACCCCACCCCAGGCCCATAATTGGCACCCACCTTGGAGAGCCTTCCCTGAAGCCTGCAAAATGAACCCCCAAAGAGGTCAAAGGTAATGCTTACCTTCAGCAAGATATTGTTTTAAGTGTTATTCTCCCAACACCACTATAACATTCCAGGCGATTCCAACTTGTAGTTCGTTTCCAAACGATCCAATGAGAAAACAGAGGGCTGCTCAGACCCCAAGGGAAGGAACAAGCTAAACTCACTAGGATGTCCTGAGAGGCAGGCTAGGCCGGAGTCCTCTCCTTGTTAGGAAACTCCAAGGACATCTTGGGTGCCTGGCAGCTGGCTTCTGAGCACAGCAGCAGGCATGCGAACTTCCGGAGCGCATACTCTCTCAAAGAGGCCCCACCTCAACATCAAGAGCTTGACGGAACCTGGGGATCCGCGTACACAGCCAGCTGTCAGTCAGCTGCCAGCGTCAAGGCTCCGGAATGCTTCTGTCCTCTTCACCGAGAGCTGCAGAGGCGGCTGTCAGCGGCTTCCCGGGCAGACCAGCACCGAGGAGAAAATGCTCCCATGCAGAGCACCAGCCACCAAAACCACAGCCTGGAAGTTCCTTGTGCCAAGCTTATCCCTCCAGGAGGGCCCCTGTGTGTGGCCCTTTAAGCCACAAAGGGGCAACCACAAGCTCCCAATTTAAAAGAATTGCTGATACTCAGGAAAGAGGCTTAAAAAGAGGAGCCCAGATGATCCAGTCACTGGAAATGAGGCCCTGAAAAAAGGCTTGCTGACATGTTCTGAAGAAGACTACCAAGGAGGCTCAGCATCTTCCAAACAAGCGTGAAGTTATTAGATCAAATGTCATCACAATCGGATACAATTACAATGAAAATCTCTAAGCAGCAGTCGCCTACTTAGTTACCACGTTAAGGCCCGAATACAGCCAAGGAAGGGCACCGTCTCTTGAAGACCTCTGAAATGACAGGCAGTATGGGTAGTGGGCAGAGGCACCACATCTTGGGCCAGACTACCTGGATTCAAATCACAACTCCGTCACTCACTGGCTGTGTGACTTTTGGCAAGACTCTTAACCTCTCTGTGCCTCAGTATCCATGATAATAATGGAATCTTCCTCAGAGGACTGTTGTGGAAATTAAATTCATATATGTGAAGCACTTAGAAAAGTACCTGGTAATAAACAGTAAGGGCTATAAATATTAGCTATAAAATGATAACAGTATTATCATTCATGAAAAAGCCAACTCTTAGACTCAAACAGGCAGATTATGTCATTTAATGTTAAAGATGAAATTCCAGATCCTGAAACAAAGGTTGCTGGAAAATCTCTTTCCTGGAAAATTGTGACTGAGCTGAAACTGGCCTGCCTATCACTTTTACTCATTGATCTGATGCCTGCCTTTGGCAGCCACACAATAAAGGTACCCCACTTCCACCAGCCAGCCCTTCTTGAAGACTTGCAGCCCATCCTCCTCCATCCTCTCTCCTCCATCCTCCATCCTCTCTCCTAGGCTAAACACGCTAGGGCCAGGATTTCTAGGCCACTCACCATAATGGTCCCCCTCCTCAAGGGAACCTCAATTGCTCAGCATCCTCTTGAAATCTATTGCCTAGAGCACAGTTTTTACGGCTTGGCATATCCTTGGAGCTCCATAACTTGAAATGAACAAATGAAGTAGTCTACAAACGCCACGAAACACCAGAACTACTCTCCCCTTCCTCTATACTTTGTACTTTTCCTAATGCGGCCTGGGCTTATATTAGCTCCTCCAACAGAGATTTCCACATGCCTGTCAGCTTGGGTGTGCAGGGGTGTCCCCTGGGAACAAGGCTGGAGGACCCACTGAGTGACAATGAATTTGGTTCTGACAATGAACTCAGTAGCATAACAGAAAACACTCTAGTCTAGCGGTTCTCAACTTGTGGGTCACGACCCCTTTGGCGGTCAAACAACCCTTTCACAGGGGTCGCCTAAGACCATCCTGCATATCAGATATTTACACTACGATTCATAACAGTAGCAACATTACAGTTATGAAGTAGCAACGAAAATAATTTTACGGTTGGGTCACAACATGAGGAACTGTATTTAAAGGGCCAGAAGGTTGAGAACCACTGCTCTAGTCATGTAGTAAACACTCTAGTCATGCAGCAAAAGAAGCTTGTCAGTGACAGATTTGAAAGGTCCAACTTCCCTTAATAAATCTTGACTGTGCATTAAGTGTAGTCATTAGTGCTGACCAACAAATATTTCCTCCCAGGTGCATGGTAGACATGCACTTCCCTGCCCCTTTGAAGTTAGGAGTGGTCATGTGACTTGCTTTAGCCAATGAAATGTGAGTGAAAGAGCCAGTGCACAAGTCACTAAAGTTCCCTTTGGTGATCATGAAGCACAGAGATGGAGCCTCCCTCAGTAAAGGTGACAATTCAGGTTTCTTTCTCAGTAAAAGTGAGAATAAACCTTAACCCTTTTAAGTCACTGAGATTTTGTTTCATATTGTTACTGTAGCAGACCCTAGCCTATCCTGACTAATTCTGCATTACTGACACAGTAACTAGAATACTCAGACCTTATGTCCTCTGGATCCACCAAATCATAGCTTTCACATTTCTCTTCTCCATGCTTCTAATATGCAAGATGAAAAAGCATCTTTTAGTGGGCATGCACCTGCTACACCAAGCAGCCCAGATGAGCTCCACCTGCCAACAGTAGGGGAGATGTGTTATCTGTTCACATCAGCAATACTCTAAAGGAAGTCACAATGGAAACCTTTTTTTCTTCCCATAGGAAAATAAATTGTTTGTCTGATTCAAAGCCCTCTAAGATTATCACTGCTGCCCAGAGAATGAGGGGTACATGGGGGAGACTTAAGGATGAATGAAAGAATCTGGGACTAATTTAGGAGGGATGAAAACCTGAATCAGAATCACCTGAAGGCTTGTTAAAACTCCTGTTCCAGGGTCCTACTCCAGAGTCTCTGATTCAGGAAGTCTGGGGTGGGCTCAAGAATTTGCCTGTCTGTGTAACAAGTTCTGGTTCCGAGACCACACTTTGAAAACCACGGCTCTAGAAGGATTCCCACCAAGAAACCAGGGTGAAGGCTTTGTGAGTGGAGTCAATGTGGCCTTCTTCTCTTTGAAGAAGAAAAAAGAGCCAATTTTCCTTTTCCACTCAACATAATCCGAGAGCTGATGTGTGAAGACATAAATGATCCTCACCTTTCTTTCCTCCCCACATAACACACTACACAACAAAATCAAGCTCCCGTGTAAAAGACTGTAACAGTCATCTTATTTGTTGGCACTTTTTAAAAATGGTTTCATGCCTCACTCGCCCTCCAGAGCTCCACCAGGAAGTAAATCCGAGTGTGTTTCAGGAGGAAACCATTTAGAATGGGCTGCAGCCTTCGTCTCCAACCTTATCTCCACACTCCTCTTCCCAAACCTCCACTACACATCAGATTTTCTCACCCTCTGACCCCACCAAGACTGGTCACACTTCCCTCAGCTGTGAACCCCCCTCATACACGTGCACACTGATCCTTACTTATCTAAATCCTCCCCCTTCCTCCTGTTTAGGGCCAGACACTTCAAGAAAGTCTTCCCTCTCTTTCATCCCCATCACAGACAATCCGTCATCACGTCCTGTCAATGTTACCTCCCAAGTATCTCCAGAATCCATCTGGTGCTCTTCAGTTTCCACTCTAACTCAGCCTGTACAGACCCCTCTCTCCACTCTCCCTCTCTGCCCTCAAGGGCTTTGCCCAGGTTGTTCACCTGGACTGGGCAGGTCTCAATTTAAACAGCATACCTTCCCCGGATGGAGAGGCCTTCCATGATCCCTAAGCCAGGTTAGAACCGTCTTTTATCAACTCCCATTGAACCCTTTGTTTCCTCGGTCATGAACACTGGTCACATTTGTGATCTTCCGTTTGATCATCTATCTTCCCTATTCAGCTGTAAGTTCTTCACAGACAGGACCACATGTGCCTTACGTGCTGCTGTAACTGCAGAGTCTGGCACAGCCCCTGACACAATGCGGGCATTCAGTAAGTACTTCATGAGTAAGTGCAGGGATCACCACATCAGGGCATAGGAATCCTCCCTCCTCTCAATGCCCAAAGCACTTTCTGCCTCCTTGAAGGAGTGTCTGGCCACACCGGTGCACCCCCACCACTCCAGATAAACAAGTACTCCTTATGACAGCCAGGAAATAGACTCTACAGCGGAACAGTGACCCTTGAAAAGAACATCTTTTCCTTGGAAACTGAAAGGAATTGAGATTAGCTACAGAGATATTTTGGTAGAATAAAAGAGGCTACCTTCTCAGAAGTAATCGGGGGACAAAGTCTTTGTTAACAAGAGGAAGAGGAGGTATGTGTGACGGAAGTATTCAGTGATAAAAGTCTGCATTTTTCTAGAAGTTGGTAACTTCCCAATTTAAGCATTCTGATGGATTCCCTATCCAGACCTTTAATAATGACAGGTGCCCATGTCTCCAGGATGCCTAAGAAATGGGGCTGAACCCAGTGACCTCTCAAGAGCTTCTGACCTCCAGGGTTCTATAAACAAATTCATTCCAAGCTGGAATTTGTAGAATCCACATTTGGGCTGTCTTTACACAGCAATTCTTTCTCAAATTAGAAGACAAGATAGTCTTTATCTTCCACTCATTCTCTAATAGTAGTAATGCTTTCTAAGTCAGACCCCAACCCCACAGTTTGGCCATCATGTCCCCTAGGCCACCAGCATGAAGATAATTTGGCAAGCAGCATCTCACTAGGGCAAGGTTAGACCTGACTAAAGAGATCAAGCTAGAATGACATCTGGCTTTTCTACTTCTAGTCATGCAACTTTGGGCAAGTGGCTATTTCTTTGAGTCTCGGCGTCTTCATCTCTAAACAACGATGATGACCTACTCCTCAGGATTACTGCAGTAAATGAGATATGCAGGTAAAATCCCCAGCACAGAGCAAACATGCAAGGAATTACTGTAATTATAGATTTCTAATTTTAAAAGTTCTGTAAAATAATTATTCTATGCTGAAAATACTAGAGATAAAATGATGTTTGGAATTTGCTTCAAAAGAATCTCGGGGGGGGGGGGGGGCGGAGTATATAGATGAAATAAAATCAGCCATGCTTTGAAAATTATTGAAGATGAGCAATGAATACATTGGATTTATTACTGTATCTCTCTACTTTTGTATATGTTTGAAATTTTCCATAAGAGAAAGTTTATACATGTAAGTATCAAGGAAGGGAAATGCTGTAAAATGTGAATACTGATAATTTTTTTAAAGATCATATTTGGTCTAGGTCCGTGGTCGGCAAACTGCAGCTCGTGAGCCACATGTGGCTCTTTGGCCCCTTGAGTGTGGCTCTTCCTAAGCCTTAGGAGTACCCTAATTAACTTAATAACAATGTACCTACCTATATAGTTTAAGTTGAAAAATTGGGCTCTCAAAAGAAATTTCAATCGTTGTACTGTTGATATTTAGCTCTGCTGACTAATGAGTTTGCCGACCACTGGTCTAGGTGATTGAACAAAAGGAAAATAAATTGAAGGGGAAAAAAACACATAAAGCCAACATCTCTATTAGTTTCTCAAACGAAGAATTGTTTGCTTTGAACAGAACGGCCTCAGATGAGAAGGGAACACAGCCATTTGCACGGGGTCTCTGCCTTCACGTTTGGTTGAAGAACCCATCCTGCTTGGGCTGCGGGCCTTTTAGGTAGACGGCCCTGCGTGGCAGACCCATCTCTGAGCTCCCCAGAGGCCCTGTTGAGACAGGACTGAGGAACAAGAAAGTTCCTGTGTTGGGAAAAGCAACCATGAGCTCAAAATGTCCAGGGACAAGGATGTCCCCGTCCTCCTCTCTTCTAAGCCCTGGCTTTGGGCTCTTACTTGAGGCTTCCTATAGAGGCTGATTCAGCTCAGCCTGAGGCTGTATTTAAAGTACTTTCACACCAGATGAACGTGTTAGATGTCACTTGAGGAAAAGAATAAGTTCAAGGGAAAGAGAGCTTTTAAGAGGCTCTGACAATACCAATCACAGACATCCCCATGCCATCTCTCCCTTCCACCTCTTCCCACTGAGAGAAGTCCAGAGACTACAGAACAAAATTCTCCCATTTCACCAACCACTCCGTGCCCCTCTAGCTGAGAGAGAAAATAGTCCAACAAGCTTTGTTTTGAGCAAATGCCTTTAAGCTCCCAAGCTCTGCCCGGGAAAGAGAATATTTAAAGTACTTACTCTTCTTGAAGAATAAAGTCACTGTTTTCTGGAGAAAACTGCCCACTCACAGGATGCCTGAACGCTGTGGTCTGCTGGTTATGGCTAAAGAGAGAGAGAAGGAGATAATGAAGGAAAAGTCATATGAATGAAAAGGATTATAGACACAACAACAGGTTGGGAATGTCTGAGGACCCCTGATCATCACAGATGCCTCCCAGGGTGAGAAAGTGGGCCTTTCTGCTGAGAGGCACTGAATCTTTTACAACCCAGCTGTATTCAAAAGCCAAGAACTTCCAGCTGAGCCCTAGCCAGGTAGCTCAGTTGGTTACAGCACTGTCCCAATACACCAAGGTTGCAGGTTCGATCCCCAGTCGGGGCACATGCAAGAATCAACCAATGAATGTATAAATAAATGGAACAACAAATCTATGTTCCTCTCTTCTCTCTTTCTCTCTCTCCCCTCCCTCCCTCTCTAAAATCAATTAATAAATAAAAATGCTTTAAAATAAAAAAAGAACTTCTAGCTCAGGTGCTAGAGGCCACCTACGACGCAGGGATTTTAATTCTAGGGATGTCTTGGCTCCAGGAGAGAACTGCATCTTAGAGAGACATTCCACGAAGCACCGACTCCAACAAACGGAGCAGCTTAGCAAAAAGTTGCTTTAAGACGGCACGAGCTAAAACAAGAATGAAGGAAAGCAGACGGCCCTTCCAAAACCCATGAACCAGGGAAAGAATTCTAAGAATTAACCACCCACCCAGGAAAAAAACAACTATCTTCTTAAAATTCTTCTCCCTACTACAGAATGTCTTCACTTCAGTGACGGATATAAATGTATGGGCATGTCTCTGCAACATGACCTGTGCAATTTCAACACTGCAGAGTTCCCACCACCCTTTTGAAGTTAGGAGGGATCAGCTTCCACGCCAAGCTGACAGGCACAACCAAAGTGTGTAGGTGTTTTGTGTATCCACAAAGGCTGCCTGGTTCTTTGAAAGGAAGGAGGAGCTGGCTCTAGAGACCGCTGGTTTGTTCCCTGAATAAACTAACCTAACCTCCTTTTTAAAAGAATATGATTTGTTTGAAAATGTTTTCCCCAGTCACAAATCAATCCTTTGACAAATTTTAGAAAATATAGACAGAAAGAAGGTCACCCATGATCTCACCACCTAGACATATACCTTTGTGTGTGCTCCTTCCTAGCTTTTTAATTTTTTTCCTTCTATTATAAAAAAGCTATGATTTTACTGTATTTAGAAATCTGTATTCTACTTTTATCACATCCTGTGAACACAAAAATTTTCCTATGTCATTAACACTAGATTGCCCAAAGAAGTCATTTTGACTGCTTTTTAATTTCAATTAGAAAAACAATTATGTATATAAGGACACAATGTCTTAGAATTTTGTGACTTTTTGTACAACATATAAATGCGTTTATTAATAATTGTAGTTACCTCCCCCTCCTTCATTTCCGGTATATATATATGTGTTATACCTATATTGCCCAAAAGCAGTCATTTTGACTGCTTGGGGAAGTTTTAAATAATCAAATGACTCTTATTATTGAATTGAGTAATAACAGTTCGGCTCTGTATTGAAATAACAGTTTTCTTTTTTTTTCGATTACGTCACATGAGAACATACAAGTACATGATAAATTGTCGATACTTGATAAGTTGCAGTTGCTCAATAAGCTAAACTAGTACTTGTTATTCGAATCTTTATGCAGTGATACTTGTTCTAATAAGTTGTTTATTTTATTTCTTTTGCGCCCTAAATTCATGAAAGAAATGTCGAACAGAAGTGAGTTATTGGAAAAGCTAAGGAACATAAGTGAAGAGTGCTCCGATATTATTCTTTCACAATGCAGTCATTTTGACTGCCTTTGGGCAATATAGGTATATACTAAATTTCAGTCTTTCTAGTGTTAAGACTTCTTCATCTGAAACAGCTGAATAATAGTCTCATCATACAGATATAGTTTTTTCTCATATCACCAACTGTTCAAAAACTATTTCCTGGCCGTGTGTGTGCCAGGCTCTGCTTTAGATGCTGGAGACACAGAGCAGACAAGAGAGACCTTACCCAACAGCGCTTACGCTCTAGAAAGATGAACATTCTTCTAACGCTGGATATTTCAGGCACCCTCCCTACCCCACTGTTATAATAAACTAGAGGCCCGGTGCATGAAATTCATGCACAGGGGGTGGGGAGGGTGGTCCTCAGCCCGGCCTGCACCCTCTTGCAATCCAGGACCTCTCAGAGGATGTCCAATGGCCAGTTTAGGCCCCATTCCACCTCTCACAATCCAGGACCACTGGCTCCTAACTGCTCACCTGCCTGCCTGCCTGATCACCCCTAACCACTCTGCCTGCCTGCCTAATCACTCCTAACTGCTTGCCTGCCTGCCTGATTGCCCCTAACTGCCTCTGCCTCGTCCCCCACCATGGCGGTTTTGTCCGGAAGGACATCCGGAAGGTCGTTCGGCCGTCCGCTCCAATTAGCATATTACGCTTTTATTATTCTAGATACATCTTTGAGTATAGGCTTTTTCTGCAATTCAAATGATTTCCTTGGCTTAAAGTCCTAGGGGTAAGATGACCAGAGCATGGTCATGTTTTAAGGCTCCTAACACAGATGGTTAACATGTTTTCACTGTCAGAGTCCAGCCATCATCTCAGTTTGTTGGTATTTAAGTGTTAGCCTCACCTCCAAATTGCGCACTGAGCCATCTAGTAGATTTAAATGAGTATAGCATAAAGGTTTAAAAAGAAAAAAATCTCTAGGCTTACAAAGTTTTTCTTACTCTGCCCTGGAGCCTGGTCAGAGCACCCTGTGTTCTGGTGTCTGGGGTGAGCTGGCACCGAGGCTAGAGCAGCCTGACTCCCAATAAGCCAAACGTGCAGCAGGCAGAGCCAGGTTTTCCCTGGTCCCAGCACCCTCTCACCCCTCCCCACCACTGCCAGCCTCAGACTCCCAGCTCCTGGTTCTAGGCAAGTTCTATATGCCCTCATTTGGCAGGCAGCATCCTGGTCTTTCCAAGACATGAGCATCTGGATAAGGGTGGGAAGCAGGCTCCCTTAACAACTGTTTCAGAAATCCTTGTACCACGTTCAAGGGTTGAGCTTTATTTACACCCAGCTCCTTCAAGAGAGGCATCTCCATTCACCAGGGAACCTAGAAACACAAGCTCTAATCTAAGTCTGCCTCCTTTCCACCTGCAGGAGAAAAAGGCCCTGCTCATAGTGGGAATGACAATAAAGCAACACCCTTACCACTATCCACTCTCATTGCTTAAGGGTTCTCCAGTCCTAAAGTCTTCCCTTACACATCTCAGCTATTAACACCGGCCACCCCATCTTATGAATGAGGAAAGGGCTCAGAGAGGTTAAGTGACTTGTTTAAGATAACTCCATCAATCAGTGACAAGACTGGGACATGAGTCCAGGTCTTCTATTTCTAAATGGCATTCTCTTTGCATGATAACCTGCTGTCCCCTTCCCTTAGGGGCCTGTGGGGCTGGAAGCTTCCTGGCTGGTGACAGAAATCCCTAAAGACAAGGCAACAGAAAAATAGCACCATCCACTGCTCTCCCTGCCCCTCCCTCCCTCCCTCCTTCACTCTCTGTCTCCCCTGTGCCAGGGCCAGGGTCTGACTGACAACACCAATGTGACTCTCAGTAACTCCCAAACAGCCTCTGGTCCTATCACAAGGTCAACTGGGTGGAACTCTGGTGGAATCAGGCAAAGAGCGAATCTTCTATGTACTTGGAGCAGCATCCAGCATCAGCAACCACTTCACATACTAATACACCACACAACCTTAGTAGCAACTCCTGGGCTCCCCACACCCAACCTGTACAAGCTTGACAAAGCCCAGAGTCTTGGGTAAGTAAATCCTGAGCTGAATGGCGTAGGCACTAAGATGAAGTTCACTGGTACATTCTAACATTAGAAGAAAGGCAGTTTTTAAAAGTGGACAAAAACACAGCTGTCATTGCACCAAATGTAGAGGTAGCTTCCTAAAGTTTCCTCCCTAATATGAATGCTGCCCTTTTTGCCAAAAAAAAAAAAGGTATCAACCACAGCATCATTAGCATCATTTCCTGCATTTACATGAAGCCTTAAGTGTAGTCACATTTGTCACCGCATTGGACCCTCCCAAGTACCCACTGAGTTAGGCAAAGCAGGCATTTTTATCCCCATGTTACACAATAGGAAACAGGATTTGGGTTATGGGATGGTATTGAACACTAAATTTAAAGAGAAAAAAAGAGACTCATATATTGAGAAAAGAGATGAACCAAAGTAATGCCTCTGAAATACTGTTTAACATTTGATCATGTCTGATCAGACTCACCCAACTTGCTAATGGCAAAGCTTCTGGTTCAGCATTTTTAGAGCAAAGGAGGAAAATTTAGGTCCTTAGACTGTTTTATTTCATTTAATCTTCCCAAGTATCCTGTAGGGCAAGCTGTGTCTCATCACACCACGCCATGGATGAGGAAAGGGAGGCCCGAAAAGGGTAGATGACTTGCCCACAAGGACAGTCAACTCCTGCGTTCCTGCATCTCGGTCAACCTCCTCCTGATCTCTTTCTGCTACTCCAGACTCACCCTTACCAAACCAAGGCTGCCTATTAAATGCTGGAGCCCTCCACCCATCTGGAGATTGCCAAGTATTCTCACCTTTCCTGCTGTCTCCCTACCCCTTACCCCAAAAGCACCCCTCCTGCTCATTTCCTGATTTTCTAAAACTCATGTAGGATCTCATGTACTATAACCCTGTTGCAGGACATATTTAGCAGGCACAGACAAATCCCCCGAAATACCTGTTCTTAAACCTGAATTGCCACCTTGCTCCTTGGTAGTGATGGAGATGGCCCGGCTAGAAGCCAGGCGGCTGGTCTCAGGGAGCACAGAAACTCTCTCTCCTCCATACAAGGGCTCCAGTTTCTCTTTAGGCCCCTGAGAAAGTAACTTGGCAAATGAGGCCAAACATAGCCTTAGCCTTTATCACACTCTTCTCCCAGGAACAGCCCCTCCACGCTGAACAGCAGCCAGTCTCGCCTGGGAGAGGACCAGGTAGCAGGGATGAAGGTGGCAGGGAAGGATGATCCCCGAGAAGGCGGGCCACAGGTAACCGTCCACATAAATCAGCACGTTGTCACAGGCCCCGGGCTGGGAAGGGCTAGGGTGAGGCCCTAAAGAAGCCCGACAGCAAACACAAAAGAGAAGAGAGTGAGGACCAGGGAGAAGTGGAGACCGGCTTGAGCTCAATGTAAGGAAGAGCCCACCTGCAGCCACAGACAGGACCCGTCCAAATGCACATGGGTCCTGTAGTTTCTTGCAACGTTTTTGCAAGACTGATTTTCCAGGCATATAGGTTTTGACTACAAGGTGAGCAGTGACTCTGGCTGGTTAAGCCTAAAGGTTCCAATTCCTTGGCATGGCAATTTTGGGGGCATGGCAAGAAGCTGTGGAGTTATGTGAACGGTGCTGGGGAATGGAGGTCAGAGTCCCCCGGTGAATCTGGCTTTCTGACAGCGGTGGTATTGGAACGCTGAGAGTGCGGCAAAGATTTAGCTCTCACCGGGCCCATGTTATTAAGAGAAGAAAGGGTTTCAGATGTAAGAAAAGCTTCCAGCCTCAAGCCTCAGGAAGAACTCTATCAAGGCTCTTCCCATTGGCGTGCTCAGCAGCATGTGCCACTCTGGACCTCCTGGCTCCTCAGTGTGGCTCCCAGAATACTGCAGAAGAGTCACCACTGAAGCTACTTTCAGCACTGCCTCCAGGCTAGTTAAGGCACTTACTATCTTTGTTCCAAATCCCAGTGACTCAAGAAAACCAAGGATTCTGGGTAACTTAATGTACTCTTAGGTCCCAAAATCAGTAACTGAAACTCCAAGAACAAAACGAACTGCCTCCCCATCTTCTTCCGTTTCCACTTGGGCCACAGAGTCAAGAGATACAGCAGCCAACGGTTGAAACAGCTTTCCACATTTCTTAAGCTCCTTTTGTTTTATTTTACTTAACACTTTTACAAAATTGCTTGTTTAGTGCAGTGTCAGCGTGGTTCATGTGGCATTTCCTGAGAATCTTACCCAAGTGGTCTTTGGAACTCACACTATTTTGAAAACGTCAAGATTTTCAACAGCTCGCTGCACACGGGAGTTAACTCTGACAGGCCCTTCTTCCAGAAGCATGGGAATCAGGCCTTGATGAGCCAACATATGGTCCCCATACTCTCTCCAAGTGGAAACACAATGCTAACCAGCCTCCTTCAATATCTGCCCTGAGCAACAAGTCAGCCCAGAGCCTTGGGGTCAGAAGATCTGGGTTCAAACCAGAGCAAGCCGCTTCACCTCTCAGCCTCAGCGCTTCCATTTGCAAATAAAGAATAATAATATCTGCCTGGCCGGCGTGGCTCAGTGATTGAGCATTAACTTATGAACCAGGAGGTCACAGTTCCATTCCTGGTCAGGTCACAGGCCCGGGTTGCAGGCTCAATCCCCAGTGTGAGGTGTGTAGGAGGCAGCTAATCAATGATTCTCTCTCATCATTGATGTTTCTATTTCTCCCTCTCCCTCTCCCTCTCCCTTCTTCTCTGAAATCAATAAAAATATATTTTTAAAAAAGAATAATAATATCCTCCTAAAAGGTTGTTGTCAGGATAAAATGAGGAAATATACATTAAAGAGCCTCGCACAATGCCTGACATACAGAAGGTATGCAATGAACATTTGCTAAACCTGACTGTACCTTGGTTATGGTGATGACTACTGGTGTCTACATTTTAACAGGGCAAAAATAGAATGAGCCTCCTCTCCCCACTCCCGCCAAACCTGATACTCCTCCTCCAGGCGTCCTTATTTCCATTAACAGCATCAGTCCAAGCTTTTTACCTTGACTTAGAACAGTGGTTCTCAACCTGTGGGTCGCGACCCCTATGGGGGTCGAACGACCCTTTCACAGGGGTCGCCTAAAACCATCGGAAAACACATATATAATTACATATTGTTTTTGTGATTAATCACTATGCTTTAATTTATAACAATGAAATTGGGGGTCACCACAACATGAGGAACTGTATTAAAGCGTCGAGGCATTAGGAAGGTTGAGAACCACTGGCTTAGACGATCCTAGATGACTTGACCCCTGCCTAGCTCCACCTCTTATTGTACCGCTCTCTTCCTTCCCCAGTCACACTGACCTCCTTTCTGCTCCTTGAATGCCAAGCTCTTTCCTACTTAGCAACCTTTGTACCAGCCGCTGTCCTTTCAGCCTGGATGCTCTTTCCTCCCCTCTCCTGACTGGTTCCTTGTCATTCAGACCTCAGCAGAATCATCACCATCTCAGAGCCCTTCCCAACCACCCACTGAAGTAGGCTCCCAGTCATGTCACAGCACATCACCCTACTTTAATTATTACTAACTGTTATTTTTCTTACTTATAAATGTTTTTGCTATTATCAGCCTCCCTGACTAATGTGTGGTCCAGGAAAGCCAGGACCTTGTCTGTTTTTTCACTGCTATCATCAGTCTATAGCAGCGGGTAGCACTATTATAACTGTTGAATGAATGAGTGAGAAATGACTAAGGAGACTCCCACCTTAAAGTGAGGCCATGCCTCCCAATAGGCTTGCTAACCCTACAAAAGTCTGGACTCAGGTAACAAAGAGACAAGAACCTAAAAGGTCAGAAGCCACAGAAGGCAGTGGCTTTCAGCTCTGACTGCCAGAGGAAGGAACAAGGAGACACTGACATGCCAAGAACGCTTCGTCCTTGGCTCTCTCCCAACTGTTAACAATATAATTTGGAGAAATTAGCCCTCCTCTGCAACATCCCCCACCTCTGCCAGGGAAAGCTAGTACCCTCGGAGAGAATCAAAGAACGGAATGCAAACACCAGAGCGGAAA
Organism: Myotis myotis; assembly: GCF_014108235.1. NCBI lineage: Eukaryota > Metazoa > Chordata > Mammalia > Chiroptera > Vespertilionidae > Myotis > Myotis myotis. The sequence goes on from NW_023416314.1 coordinate 52,759,253, forward strand.
TTACTGAGTGATTAAAAACACATAGGAGGATAATACAAACATTACCTGGATCTCCCTTTGGTGAACTGGGAGAGAGTATTTGGTGTGAAACCTACAATTTAGTGACTGATTATATACTCTCTCATAATGCTCTCTACTTATTTCAGGTGTGTTTGTTCTCCTCGCCTCTCCCCTATCTCCAGCAAGATCCTCAGTGCCCGGAGGGCCGGGAGCAGTCCTTCCCTTGTTTCTCCTGTCTCTCCTGCAGCACAGCAGTGATACCATGGAGCAGGCACTTGAACTCCTTTATCTCAACAGCCAGAGCACAAACACACATGGCCTTCAGGGAGAGGCTGTGCAGAACCCATCTCACTTTCTGATGTCAGCAGCCCCGACCTATCAGATTCCTCAGAGAGAGCGGGCAAGGCAGGGGCCCACGGGCCCCGATAAAGGACCCTACACCCAGGCTGAGACTCCACCAGCCTTGGGTGCATGACGCAGACCAAGGAAAAGCCTTCCCTTCTCCCACCACACCTGACTCAGTCGCACACCCAACTAGGCAGACACTGAAATCCAGCCAAACCCCAGACCCACCACCTGGAGGGCCAGTCTGTAACTGTTCTTCTCACCCAGAGGTGCCAAAAGAGGCAGAGCCTGGCACAGACGGCGCGTAAGAGAGTTGCAAAATTAACTGAGATAACGTAAAGCTCTCACATCTTGCAAAGAGGGAAGTTCTGTCCTTTCCAGACTCTGAATTCAACAGAGGGAAGGCATCAGCATGACTGAGAAAGCCCTCTATTGCACTAGGCTCTCCAGGTGTTTCAGATCCACTCTATGGCCAACAAAGTTCCTAAATCACCCCTCCTGACCAGTGACCATGCTGCAAACCCGTCTGCTTCCCGAGTTCCCACATGGGGCCCCGGTACTTAGGGTTGCTACTTGTTAATAGGATGTTTTAATTATAGCTTCATAGGACCTTGATAATCACGAAAAGATTAAAGGCAAACGCCTGATAGAATGAGGAAATCAAACCCAGATAGCCTCCCCTTTCCTAATTCTCTTTTTTAAAAGTGTCAGGGAAGCAACGTAATAGGAGCTGAGGTACAGCTTAATTACTACCAAACCAGTCCCAGCCCCTAAAGGGGTCCTGGGGGAGAGGCCACCGGAGGCCTGCAGAGCATGAACCCCCAGACCAGTCAGTCATGGAGACTGGAGTTCAAATCCCAGCTCTGCCATACACTGGCTGTGTAGGACCCTGAAGGAGTTAGTGATCTTTCTGAGAGTTGGTTTCTTTATCTGAAAAACAGAGAAGACCATTGCAACCTGACAAGACTGTTGTGAAGAGTGCCGATAATGTGTCTGGCCTACAGCAAACACTCAATCTTCAGTGCCTGTTAGGTTTTTCTTATGCTAGCTCTGAAACTCTTCTCTAATCGAGTTGTTTTATCTGCTTCCACGTTGCCAGCTCCAGTATCATTAGCCCTCCACAGAACAGCAGCTCAAGAACACATTCTTCCTTTTGAGTTAAGGCACGACACAAGCCTCCTGTTTAAACTTCTATTTAAAGAACTCGCCTGCCAGGCAAAGTAGTGTAAGATCAAGAGGCGCCTTCCTTCAGCCATACGTCTGTCCCTCGCTGGGTTGAGGCCCATGGTTCGGAAAGTGTGGCCCAAGAAGAAAAGCCTTCCACCAGGCTGTGCTCAGCTAGGAACGCACACCCTAGAGAAGTTTTAAAACTGCACAGGAAGCATGTTCGATCTCAGAGAACACCCAGTTTTATGCTTCTGTTTAATACTCTTCAGTAAGTGAGGTTCGTTAAGTGTAAAGTGAGAAGGCTGGACCAGGCGATCTTCTAGCTACAACGTCTGAAGGTGCTGAGGTTCATCTCCGGCTCCTGCCGGAGCCACAGACCGAGATGTGACAGCACTGCACATACGTGAAAACAAAGGAACCAGGCGGGCAGTGTCCTCCCCAGTGTCACTTGCCAACAGAATATCCTTTGTAACGACATCAGGGAGGAGCAGCTAATGATACTTTTGTCCTACTTATTCCCAATTAAAGCAGAGTATTGTTTTTTAACTGTAGGCACTCCCAACTAAAGCCACAGAAAACTCCCTTTCTCTCCGTCATGACTTGGGTTTTCATGACTCGGACTACATCGCAGCAAACCGAATCCTTAAGAAACCAGTACAGGACTAACCTGCTCTCCTGTTCTCGCTGGGGAAGGCAGCAGACACACTCTTTCCTTGAGCTTCATGTTGGCCTGATGAAAACCCCAGTCCAGGTCAGACATGCGGGGAGGACCTGGGCATCTGCAGAGGTAAAGCGCGAGCTCCCAGTCCACCTGCTTGCTTTCGATTTCGGTTCTGGAGCAGCTGCCTCCCAAGGTGTTACAAATCTAGCAGCCACTTGCTCCTACTCATTCATTCTATTTCCTCCCCGCCCCTGATGCAAAATCTGGCAACGGTGCAGGAACACAGTTCCAGCTCTGAGTCACCGCCCCACGTGGCCCAGCGGAGTGCTGCTGGGGGTGAACTGCGAGGCAGGTGCTGTGTGTCTCCAGCCTTGATTCTTCCGTTCTTTGAGGCTCGGGTTGGCTGTCCCTCTAGAAATAGGACATACGAAACACCCCCACCTAACAAGCTCTGGAGTCAGAAGGAATTGCTCGGTTCTGCCACACTGGCTGAAATCGACCCCACGGCAGAGCCTTTGATGGAGAAATGATGGCTCCCATATCACTACAGGTGTAGCCCCCTTTTCGAAAGGTCAAGTTACACCTCTCACTTTCATGAAAGGCCGACATTAATGAGTACCTGTTTTTGGTAACTGAAAGAAATCCAAAGAGGATGTTCGCTTCTACGGAAAAAGGTGAGAAGCAAAAATAGCGTTCAGCATTTGTTTTGCAGGGAGCTGTTGCAAAGGCAGCACGCACCCCAAATGAGAGCCTGTGCTTTATCTCGACTTACATTGTGCATTGCTGCTTTTACTATATGGTAGTGCTATTTTAGATTTTATGAGTTATTTGGTATGATTTGATAAGTTTTTTTGGGAGTCTTGGAACATCCCCAAAATTTCCCACAAAAATTAATGGTAATTACTTCACTTTACGCTATTTCATCTTATGAAAAGTTTCATAAGAAAGCTCTACTTTCAGAGAGCAGGGGAAACCTGTATTTCACACAGTGAGGGCCAGGAAAGGTCGAGCAGTTAAAAGCCATTGTACCTACTCCCCCTCGTAACAATCTATGGCTCTTTCGTCACTGTTTGGGATGGTTAAGGTCCAATCAGCATCGATTTAACCCTGTGGCTCTCATTCCCAGAAAAGGCCTGGAAAGGAGAAAGTGAGAGGGATCAGAAGGTGAAACTAAGAAACCAAAATGCCTTTACTGCCTGTGGCTTTATCGCCACAGCCTAATATCAACACTGTGGCTCTGTGCAACCTAGGTCTAGATCAGGGGTGGGCAACCTTTTTGTGAGTGCGTGCCAAAACCAACAAAATCTCTGACTCAAAATTCTTCTGCGTGCCAACCCTAATTTTTTGAGAACATGTTACGCCTACTTGATATCTCTTAAGGTGTACATATGTGAAGAACCTTGAAGAAATAATAAAATTCATTCGAGCGACAAAAACACAGTATATGATGATAAAAAATACATTTATTTTTAATGTATACATGTACACTGATAGTCCGACAGAAAACTGTATGGCTCCGTTTGATATTATCAGTGGGACTTTTGCTGCTGCATCACTGATGACAGAGATTTTACATCAGGTTTATATTCGTGACCTTCAGAGATATGCACGAGCTACTACTTTCATCCGTCAGCTACTCCTATTACGAGACTTAACAAAATTCATCACTAAGAACAAAGATTCACAAGCGTATGTGGATGAAACCAAAACACTGGTCGGATCTAGGAAGGCAGGGAGAGTTAAGGCAGAGGCATAGAAATTGCTCTTCCCCTCTCGTCAATCCATGTTTATGGTCTTTAAGATAACTTGTTATGTAAAATTATTTATTTATCTAAGATGCACCTACAGTGAATTTATCTGAAAAATAAAAAAGTCGATATTAAGAAAAAAATTGTAAATGGAAGATTATAAGAAAGGGTTTCGTGTGCAGGAAAAGTTACTGGCGTGCCATGTTTGGCAGGCGTGCCAGGGGTTGCCCACCCCTGCTAGATGCAAGCACCACGCAGATTTCACAGCTACATTCCAGTGCTTACATAGTGCCTAGCACACAGCAGGTGCTCAATGAATATCTGTTGAATGAAAAAAAACAATACAGGCAAATTTTATTGAGTCTACTTGGAATGACAAGTTTACTAAAACCTGTACCAGCATTTTTTCCCCCTTTAGAAATCTCCACATCCTTCATAACTCCTACTACTGCCTGTAGTGAATGTTCTACCAGTCTCTAAATGCTCAGATGACTTGCTGTGAAACTAATAAAGCTCAAATTCTAAGGCCCCTCACTTTCACAAGCCCCGTCTAAGGCCTCCAGAAGGGCCCTAGCAATGTGTTGGCATACTTTCTACAATTTTATACATTTTAAAAGAAGTCCTTCCAAAACATAGAAACATCAAGCGCCACAAAATATAGATCTGCCATAGCAAGATGATCACGTGCCATCCTGACATGTCAGCCGAACAACACTTGTTTTAGCCATGGAGGAGATATCCCCAGCCTGCAGACACATCCTCCTCAATCACAAGTCCATTGCTGTAAAGACTGGAGTAGGGTTGAGAACACAAACTCCATTCGTCCAACATGTAGTCAGCCCTATTATGGGCTTAATACTCAGTGCTTTGGGGTAAAACAATGTTTAGAACATAATTATCCCCACTGAACAGGAACTTACAATCCAATAGACTAGACCAGTGGTGCTCAACCTTGGCTGCACATTAGAATCACCTGGGAATCTTTTTAAAATCCTGATTTCTGGGCCTCATCCTCCAGAAATTCTGTTTCTTTGTTATGGGGTGGGACCACAACATTAGTAACAAAGAAACAGAATTTCCGGAGGATGAGGCCCAGAAATCAGGATTTTAAAAAGATTCCCAGGTGATTCTAATGTGCAGCCAAGGTTGAGAACCACTGGACTAGATGGACATGGCCATATATAGATACAAATAAATATGTATTTTACATATTGAACATAAATACAGGGGTGGGCAAAAGTAAGTTTACAGTCGTGAGTACGCAAATCAGAGTATATTCTTGTATTATTATATTGTATTATTTTCCATATGAACAAGTGTAAACCTACCTTTGCCCACCCTTGTAATATCAATATACATAACTACAGATCAGAGGTGTCATAATAGAAAAGTAAAGCAAGGCACACCTACTTGCTGAGTATCAATCTGTTAGCTACAACAACCCTAGAAGTATATCATTTTACCTTCATTTACAAACGAGGGCATTGAGGCCCAAAGGAGTCAAGTGCCTTCCCAAGGTCACATAACCAGTAAGTGGCAAGGTCAAAATTCACGCCCAGATCTGCCTGACTCCAAAGTGTGGGCTTGTTTATAGTGACTACACTTCAGCCAGTGGCCAGTTGCCCTATAGAACCTCCAAAATGTCTGGGGAGACGTGCTGGTTTCAGGGGTACAGGAACCACATTTTGCACCAGCAGAGGTCAGAAGCTTCCAAAGCCCACACGCCTGGGAGTGGAGGAACAGAAAGTGCCATGAGCTTACTCATCAGGTGTATAGGCATTACCTTTGTTCACCAAGCCACACCCTAGCAGGAATGGGTGACAGCTACCCGGGAGCCAGAAGAGGCCATGTGAGAGGCTCCCGCCCTGCGGCCCTGCCTCCAAACTTCCTGGTCCCTGCTGCCGAGTCAGTCATGCTGGGGCACAGCTCTCAGTCCACTGTCTCTGTCACACACCCGGTCTGGCTCCTACAGCCTCCTTATCTCTCACCACCTCCCTAAACCCTTGGCTCCTGCCATACTTAATTATTCACGAGTCCCCAACTCACCCTGTCTTCCTGCCTCTGGGATTGGGCTCCTGCTATCCTTTTTCCTAATGAAGTCTGCCCACCCAGCCAGTGTGGCTCAGTGGTTGAGTGTCGATCCATGAACCAAGAGGTCACCAGTTCGATTCTCAGTGGGGGTACATGCTCCGGTTGTGGACTCAGTCCCCAGTAGGGGGCATGCAGGAGGCAGGTAGGTGATCAAAGTTTCTCTCTCATCGATGTTTCTATCTCTCTATCCCTCTCCCTTTCTCTCTAAAATCAATAAATAAAATATAAAAAAATAATTTAAAAATTCTGCTCAGCCTTCAAGGCCCCTTCTCTTCCCAGTGGTCCTTCTCGATCACTTCAGGCTGCTCTGCTTTTCTTTGTCCTCTTACACTCAGCATGGAAGGCTTACACTGTCCATACAGCAACACTTCCCACCAACTGTTTTCATTTTACCCCCCAAAAACGAAGCACTACGTGTTATAGAAGGGCACAAACTAAGAAAGCAGAAGCTCCTTTCTTGCCTCCAATTCAGTGTCCATCTCAGAGGCAATGCCTTTATGTTTCTTGTGAAATTTTTATGCATTTAAAATTTTATCTATACATCTTTTTGAGAAAAAAAAATTATTTAAATAAAATAAAACTATATATTATTCTACCACTTGCTTGTTACTTTACATATCTTAGATTCTTCCACGTCTGTATGCAAGGATGAACAGAGCAGCCTCCTGCACACACAGCTCTGCCAGGACCCCCAGACCAGACCAACCAGAGGGAGATGACCTGGGAGCCCATCCCAGGTACTAATCTTCATCAACATGTGTCAGAGATTTCAAATTGATATACGGGAAGGGGGGAGTGTCCCAAAAATTAGTTTTATTTGAGCCAAAGTTTAAAAATAGGAAAAGTTCATATAAAAATCCAGCTTATCTTGGAAAAATGACAACTGTGGCAACACTGGGACCCCAGGAGAGGTGGAATGGCACCTTCAGTTCACCTCAGTCCCCACCACTCCCTACTGCTTCCCACTGGTGAGGGTGTACGCCTCGTGCTATTTATCATCACACTTGCCTTTCTGATTTTCTTACCGAAGAGAAATTTCTTTGCATCCGATCTCAATCAGAATTGGGAAAACAAAAGATAAACAGGGTGAGCTGCGCATTCCAAAAACAAACTGGAGATCATCAACACAGTCTGCTTTTCTGTACAGACATCAGGGTTTGCAACCCCTGTCTTATACCAACACCATCTTTTAAAAATAACTGCTTGTGACAGGTATTCAGGAAGGTTCTTTAAAAAGCCCACAAGTACCAGATGATGAGACCTGAATGATATTGTATTATCCCCCCCCGCACCCCCCACAACAATGGCATAGGACATAGTGTATTCATTCATTGATGTAACAACATTTGAGAGCCAACCAGACGCCAATCACTAGTGTTTTGCACTGCCTAAGTAACCAAGAGGGTGGGGGATGTTCAACAGCATAGTCTCTATATCCTGTCAAAGGTCAACAAAAGGACAGAGTTTTTTCAGATTTTCAGATTCATGAGTGAGAATCTGCTTTCTTAGTCAAGGTCATAAATTCTCAGTTTATTAAGCCAACTTGAGCTCTGCCATCAACTTGAGACCTTTCATCGTAAAGGGTAACCCTTGCTTTCCAGAAACCACAGGATTAAGAGTTTCAGAGCTAAAAATGGCACAGAGTTCACCTCACCCAATCTCTGTGTTTTACAGACGAGGAAACCAAGGTCTGGGAAGGTTAGAGAATTGCTCGCAGTCATAGTTATTACCAACCATAAATTAATGCTAATTCCTGGAAACAAGGATCATGAAATAAATCATACATTGTTTTAAAACTAATTTCCTGCCTTAAACAAAATCCATTTCCCAGTGACTAATTTCCACTAACAAACATGAAAAATATATTTTAGAGCCGGGAATTTTTTTTGTCCAGTCAAAACACTTTGCACAGAATTCCAGGGCTGTTGGTCTGGATTCGTGTGGCATATGAAACACACATGGGGGAGAAGGCCATTTGAAGAGAGCAGCAAAGACTATATAGGTGCATCTACAAGACAAGGACTCCCAAGAATTGCCAGAAACTACCAGAAACAAAAAGAAGGGCATGGAATGGACTCTCCCTCAGAGCTTCAAAAGGAGCCAACCCGGCCAGCACTTTAATTTCAGACTTCTGGCCTCCAGAACTATCAGAGGACACGTTTCCATTGTTTTAAACCACCAGGCTTGTGGTAACTTGTTATGGCAGCTCCAGGAAATAATATAGAATCTGTATTAGTTTAGTGGCATTGATGTATTACAAACCCAGTTAGTCAAAAGTGTAGAAAAGCTGTCACCAAGCCAGTAGGACCTTGGGACTCACTTAATAGTAATATAAGGTCCAAAAGAAGGGAGGTAAAAAAAAAAAAAAAAAAGGTCTATTTTGAACTGATCAGACCCCATCCATATACTGTGTTCACCTCTGGTGACCACACCCACAGGCCAGAGTGGAAGCTGGAGCACATCTAAGAGAGACAAGCCCCGACTGTGAAGGGCACCAATGGGTCAAACCTCGTCAGGGAAAGAACTGCAGTTTCATGGCCTGAAGACTCAGGGCGCATGACCGCCGTCATCATTTCAGAAGGGCTATCACGAGGAAGAGAACTTTGACTTGTTCCCTGAGGTCCAAGATGGTAGAACTAGAATCAGTGGGTCAAGTCACTGGGAGACATTGTCAAAGAATTATGTGTCAACAATGTCACAGCCAGAGTGGCCTCTGAACATCAGACTGGCTGGCTGCCTCCTGTTGGTGGAAGTTTTCAAGCTCAGGCCAGAAAACTATTTGGCAAGATGTTGCTAAAGAACGAACACAAACCCCAGGCCTGAAGTCTGCTCTGTGATTCTATTAAGCCATGAAACACACCATTTAGCAGTTAAGTGAGTCAAGAGATTTCTGAAATACCCCTGTATTAGGAGATATTTTGGTGGGAAAACAACAAAACAAAGCCCCGTAGAGAGCTATGACTTAGAACCGATGCCCATCTCCCAGGAACCTGGCCGCAGGAGCAGGTGGTCAGCCCCATAGTGGAGGCTGGGTTAGGTCCCTTAAGCCCTTTCTCGCAGGAAGTTTACACAGTACCTATGTGAAGCCTTTTCTTTTAGACACGCAGGTCCAGTGTGACCAGTCTCCATTAACAAACCACTGGGTCCATTTTCTGAGTACCTGCCATTGGGAGTAACTGCTTGAAGTGCTTGCACATACTACCTCGAACGTCACTTCAACCCTGCGAGGGATTATCATCTGAGGGAACCATGGGTAAGAGGGGTTAAGCCATTTGTCCAAGGCCATACATTTCCGAAGGATTTAGGATTCCCGTTGGAATCCAAGTCCAGAAGCCAAACTCTTTTCCTGCATCATGATGTCTCCTCTGCACTTCAGGAATTTAATCTGTTCCAGGTCAGTATCAATACCAGGCCCACTGGAAAGCAAACAGGCAGCTTTCCCTCTCTGGGCCTCAGTCCCCTCACCTGTAAAATGGGAGAAGGTTGGAGACGATGAGCACAAGGAGCCCTTCCAGCTCTGACACGGGGAGCTGCTGGACTAGGTTCATTTTCTCCACATCACCTGCACACTGGTAGGGCTGAGAAAGTGGTGACAGGGGAGGGGGGCACTCTCTAGTACCAACCACAGGGGAGACCACAGCCAGTAACTTTCCCTGTGCTCCCTTGAGGTCTGAGCAGTCATGGAAGGGGGAAACCAAGACCAGGCACAAAGTTGGCTGCACGCGCTCACTCACAGGTGTGCAGTGTAGAATGACCCACATAAATCCTGACATTTAGCACTTCACTCCATAAACCGGGCGGTGCTGTAAAGTGTCAGCGCGCAGATCTGAGGGCGAGCGCTGCCAGAGCCCGGGACAGCGAGAGGAATTCCAGCTCAGGGTCTTTGTTTGGAGAAGATCGGGCTGTCAGTGGGGTGTGCGAGGTAAAGCAGCCGGGCCACATTCCGGGGGGAGGAGCCTCCTGCAGCTGCTCCCACAGCCTGGATGCTAGCCCTGCTGCCTCCTCACACACCCGCTCAGGGCTGCTATTTCCCAACTGCCCCGCTGAGGGTACCCTAACAATATTAACCGACCAACCACACAGGGCACTGGCCCCGCATCCCTCACCACCTGGGAAGGGGTCCACCCCACCCTCAGTGCTGGGGTGGGAGAGGACATCCGGGCAGGGAGGGGCGCTCTCTGCCTATCTCACTTCTAGTAAAGGGTGAAGTGAGATGACTTCGGAAACCCCCTCCCAAGCCCATTTCCTTCTCAATTTCCTACTGATGCCCATTCCGGAAGGGAGCCCAGGTTGAGGAGCACACCAGGAAGAAAGTGCCTGGCCCGCAGGACCCTGAGTGCCCAGACCTGCCAGTGAGCAACCACCGAGCCCAGGCGCAATATCCCGACGGACCGGCCTGGTTTCAGTCCAGAATGTCTTTCCTTTTTGTTTTGGTTGGATGGGGGACAAAGCAGGACAGGAGAGGGGGCGGAGCAGGAGGAAGGCATCAAAGTGAGGGAGGAGGAGTGTGGGTTTGGAGGCAGGACTGGGTCCCAATCAGAGCTCCACTGCCAGGGCGGGCTCTGTGCAGGACCTCGAAATGCTGCCTGGCATCGAGGAGGTGAACGAGGGTAGCTGTCCTAATCGAGGTCCCCTCTCCCTAAAGAAAACCTACCAGCGCTTCCCATCCTAAATTGAGTGCCCATCATGCCAGGGTGCCAGACTCCTGGTAGCTCGTGAAAATGTGTGTGGAAGGAGGGGTAGTGGATAAAGAACCACTAAGATAAAAGAGAGAGAGATATCTGTAACCGTAACTTCAGTGAGCACACCCTATCATACTCCAGACACTCTGCGGGCATTGTCTCCTGCCTTGTTTTATCCCAGGGGGTAAGTACTATTATCTCCATTTCACAGATGAGGAAGCTGAGGATGAGAAATATTACAGGGCTTGTGCAAGATTACACAGCTCGGTGGGGGCAGAGCCAGGATTCAGACCTAGGTCCCTTGACTCCAGAATTGGAGACAAAGGTTGAAATATTCCCCATGCAGGTAACACGGCAAAACTGTATTTCCAAGGCAAGAAGGAAACTTTGGTACAGGGTAAGGGCTTCCTAGAAGGAGCCGTTCTTTAGATTATTAGAGTTTTCATGTGCTGAAAATAAATCACCAGCCTTCCACATCCCTGTCTGGAGGTCACAGCTCCCCGGTGTGAGTACCTGCTGGAAGCCTGAAGGTTAGAGCCCAGAACTTGCTGGTGACCTTTAACCCAGAGCGACTCTCACTTTTGAAGAAACTAAAGGAAATCAAAGCACAAAGCTCCTTGGCTCCTCATCATTCACCTCTCCGCGCACCCCCTACTTTGCAGACAGCCACAGTCTCTGATTCTGAATCACACATTTAAACTACACTTTTCCAGATCCACAGTCAACTCCCCAATGTCACACAGCATCACCGGGGAGGGATGCAGACAGCAGAGAGCTCAGTGAATCACCTTCTCCGCTAGTGATGGTATCTGATGCATGTTAAACGCTTCCCTGCAAATCCTCAAGTGCCTATTAATCAGTGAACCAAGAACACAGAGGGCGCCAAGGAAAAATCTGCCATTGCAGGGGATAAGGCAAATTGTGAGACGCCTCCTTACTGAGGCACAAAGACTTCTAAACCCAAGGTGAGGCAGGGATGGTAACAGCCCAGTCACTGAGACACTTGGTCCTCCTGGCCACAAAGCAAGACATTAAAGAGCCCTCAACTAAATAAAAGAGGCAAAACCCACCTCTCCCCAGACTCATCTAGGCACTGGCTGGGCCAAGGACAGAATTGGCCAAAACTGACTGAAAGAAAAACCTGGAAGTCACTTGCTCTTGCAGCGCTTCACTTCCCCCTTCCCTATAAAACGGCCCTAGAATTCCATCAACGCTCCCCAGCTCTCCAGATGAAACAAGGTACGTACGTGCATGATGGTCCTGCCCCTTCTCGTGCTAAAGACCCTCCCTGGGAAAGCTCAGGGTCCTTCCCAGCTCACACACCGCCCTGGTGATGACTCCTGAGCTGTATGTCCTGCGCTGTCCACTCTCAGGCCCTGAATCCCTAGATCCAACGGCCTACAGGACACTTAGGGGCACTGAATCAACATACTGCAAAATGGAACCCTTCCCATCCCTTTTCCTCCTTTATTCCCCACTTCCTAAAACCACCATCTAGTGATTTTCAACCGGGGGCATTCAGACAAAGAGCAGTGATATTTTTGTTGTCACGATGATGAGAGGCACATTTAGTGGGCAGGGGCCCCAGGTGCTAAACGGCACTGTCCTGCACAGTGAAAACCTGTCCCTCCCCAAATGCTGGAAGACATCCTATCGCTTTCCCTCAGTCCCTATCAGTCGCTGAAACCAGCCATCTCTACCTCTATATCACCAACGCAGCCCACCCTCTCCACCCACACGGCACCCCCACGCTCACTGGAGGACTGCTGTGGCCTCTAGGTCGCCATCCTTTCCCTGTACCCACTCGCCACCTATTCCCGATTAACTTTCAACAGTCCTCCACACAATACCTGTAATACCCCTAAACCTACAAACTGTGACTCCTTGCCTTAAAATCATCCAATAGCTCCCCTCACTTTCTGGATAAAGGCAAACACCACCCTTTATCTGTTCCCTCCCTCACGGCTCACCTCTCTCTCAAGGATACCCCTGGTGGTACCTCAGTGTCTGTGCACACACTGCTCTATTTTCTTGAAGGCTGTCTCCCTGTCTCTCTAACTTCTATCTTTCAAGACTCAGTGCGAGGGTCACCTCCTCCGAGAAGCCTTCCTAGTCGTGAGGTGGAGTTAAGTGCCTGCTGGTGCCCACTGGGATCACAACATTGACCATCTTATTCTGATTGTCCTGCTTGCCCTACCGCTCTGTCAGCTCTGACTCTCCAGCACTGTGCCCAGTATACAATATGAGCTTGAAAAATAGCCAGTGTATTAGAATTTACAGCTGACAAAGCAGCCTCTCCTGCGGTATAATGACCTGGAGAGGTAGTTACTGTCATTATTTCCCATTTATTGAAGAGGAAACCGAGGATCCAAGAGGTTAAGTTCTTGTCCAGGTTCACATGGCTGGCTAAGGGGCGGAGCCACAGTTGAACCCAGGTTCTCCGAAGGCAAATTCTTTGCCTATTGCCATAACATCACTTTACACGAAAGGTTATAGAACAGATATTCAGTTGAGTGTGGGAGGTGTCATAAGCCTGCCTTCTGTAGACCCCGGGGTAACCTCGCCTGTAAAATCTGAGCTCTGCAAACCCATCCACATTATGCAGCTGCACAGCACCACTGGGGAGGAGGGGTGTCACTGTCCTGTGCTCTTCGGGCCTGGGTGGAGGTAGAGTGGGGGTAGCTTAAAAACCCATGCACATTACCCAGTTGCATAACATCATTCATCCCCCATCATCTACCCTTCCTTCACCCCAGTCATACCATGCAGTACCCCAAAGCCAACAAAAGAGCCTGGTTTTACTACTGGAAACAGCCGCTCTCTGCCTGCATGCAGCATGATGGCTCCAGCGTGCCGGCTGGCTGCAGGGAGAAACAGCGGAGGACTGGAGGTAAGTGGTAGCATTTAGAGTGGCCATGCGTTAAGTGCCAGTCACTTTAAATGGGCTGCCCGCAGAGAAGGTGCGTCAGCCAAGACTTCTGAGTGGCCGGGAGGGGGGCAGGAGAGCTGTGAGCGGGCGGAGGCCTCCCAGCTGTCCCGCAGTGCCACCTGAAAGGCTGCTAGTTCCTAATTACTTTCCCAGAGTTTTCATGAGCACCTCGCATATGCCATTTTGCTCCAGGAACGTAAAGCAATTAGAAAAGGGGTTTCAGACTTCAGAACTCTAACCGAGGCTGCAGTGGAGCGCACTGCCTTGTGCACACGCACATTTGGCTCAAATGGGAATTTCAAAGGTGATTAAGGAAATGTGCAGTTTGGTTCTGCGAGCCTCTCACGGGGCGAGGAAGAGGATAAATGCTCATTCCAGGGCTCTGAGGGCAATCACTACCCACTTCAGCAGTGTCATGGAGATATCACCATGACAACCACCAAAAGGCTTCCTTCCTCCATGGCAAAGACAATAGAAATTTTAATTAAGGCCATTCTTTTTCTTTTCTTTTCTGACCAATGGAAGAAAAACATCAACAAAATGTTACCCAGAAATACATGACCAGGAACACTTGCAGAATTCAAATATACTTTTTGCGTCTTTCCAGACTCACATGATCTGTCCCCATCTTCCCAAAGCCCAGCCTCCTGCCCTCAAAAACTCCAATTTTATAGATCTCATAAATTTACATTTGTCTAGATCTTTTATCAAACATTATAAAACCAGGTAAACCCTCTAATGTAATTTTCTGACTGAGAAGAGGATTTTAGTCATTTTTCTTTCAGTCATAAAATTCAAAAGGTCTGACACGTTTTTATAAAGTGCTTCCAATAAACTGAGACAACTCAAGATTCCACGAGGGCTCAGTGGCCTTTGGGCAGAGGCAGATCTAGATTAGAACACATGCTTTGTTTCCCTGGGTGACTTTGGGTTAGTTACTTAACCTCTCTGAGCTTTAGTTTCCTCATCTGGAGGAGAGAAGTACTAATGCCTACTTGGGAGCATTGCCAAGGAGAAGCAGTGATAGCCGTAACACGCCAACACTTTGCTATCAATAAATGGCGGCAAGCATTATTATTACTTTGCCTTATTTAGCCCTGAAAGAATGAGGAGGGCCTTGTGCATTCTTCCCAGGAAATGTCTCTGGCATGTGCTGGCCGCTCTCCCTTCTCACAGTCCTAAATTCAAGCTTTCATCTCAACCACCTGGACTATTCCAACAGCTCCCAACTGACTTCCTTGCGTCTACCAGTGGTTCTCAACCTTCCTAATGCCGTGACCCTTTAATACAGTTCCTCATGTTGTGGTGACCCCAACCATAAAATTATTTTCGTTGCTATTTCCTAACTGTAATTTTTCTACTGTTATAAATCGTAATGTAAATATCTGATATGCAGGATGTATTTTCATTGTCTTTGACCCACAGGTTGAGAACTGCTCTCTCTAGTTCACCATCCTCATGGCCACCCAACCAATATTCTAAATCCAGATATGTGTAGGTCACTTTGCTCTGTATAAACTTCTGATAGGACTTTTATGGAGAAAAATACGGCTTTACCGAAAAATATTTTAAAGGTCTAAGTCAGTGGTCAGCAAACTGCGGCTCGCGAGCCACATGTGGCTCTTTGGCCCCTTCAGTGTGGCTCTTCCACAAAATACCATGTGCGGGCGCGCACGTACAGTGCGATTGAAACTTCGTGGCCCATGCGCAGAAGTCGGTATTTTGTGGAAGAGCCACACTCAAGGGGCCAAAGAGCCGCATGTGGCTCGTGAGCCGCAGTTTGCCGACCACTGGCCTAAGTGAAAGGAGAGTTAGAAAACCCCACTGTCACAAAGATGTTGATTCTTCCCTAAATTAACCTATAAATTCAATGTGAAAACTATTGATATCTCACAGGATTTTTTTGTGGATCTGGCAAACCACTCTTGAAATCTAAGTTTAAGAGCAAAGGGACAAAAATAGCCAAGAGCATTTCATCATCGCAGAAAGTGTCATTCTAGATTAAATAATGCTTTTGTTTCAGTGGGTTTATTTTGGAGTAATGGGGTCAATATAGACTAAAATTTAGCACAAAAATAGGTAAGTGGAGAGATAATATTTCAATAAAAATATGACAGGTGGCCTCAGACTAGAGTTGAAGAAAACTGGATGAGTTTCTCTACCACCCCAGTGTAGGAAGGGGAGGCGGAGAAGAAAAGTGAGCTGGGAAAGAGGTAATAATCTTTATCAAAAGCCTAATGTGTCTCAGGCACTGTGCGATGTGCTTTCCATAAGATTTTCATTTAACATTCACCATGAGCATGTAAGGTCGGTAGCATTATTTCTGTTAAAGATTGGGAAAACCTTGAAAAGGATAAGTGATTTGTCCAAAGGCAAAGAGTGTGTAAGTGGTAAAGAACCTTGTTCTCTGGGATTTCGCTTTATACCACACTTGTGAGCTGTTCCAGGACTGCTCCTAGCAGCCCCAGACGTCAGCCGGGGAACAGCGCCCGGGCGCCAGGAGTGTCCAGGAAAGTGCTGGCAGGCTCACTGGGGTGAGTGGAGGGTAGAGGGCAGCACCTGGTAGACCTGTTCCTCCCACCCTCACTCCCCACTCCCCCTTTTACCTGGAAAGCACCTGAGCCTTACTTTCAGACACGCACACGTGCACACAGTAAGCAGGAAGGCCCCAGAGGCCAGAGCTTGCCACTTGCAGCATGAGAAATCCAGGTCATGCTCCAAGTTGCCAACCTAATGTGTAATGGGGAAAGAACTTCCCACATTTAAGCCTCTCACAGATGTAAATCCTCAGCTTTACTCTAATTGCTTGACAGCAAATTCTGCGCTCAAGCATATAGTCAGAGCTCAATAAATTTAACTTTGCTGATCCACAAATCCTGCTAAAAAATAAAACACACACACATACATATGGTCCAGCCAGCCCTTGGCTCAAGTGGAAAGCAGGGGCTCCCATGAATTCCCGTTCTGCGAAGGCCTTGTAACTTCCATGAGGTATTTTACTGGGTTACAAGTAGACCATGAAATGCTGGCATCGGCAATTATTCTTGGATAAATAACATGGGACAAATTACCTGAGGGCACAGTCAGCCCTCTACAGTTCTTCTTTTATTCACATTCAATTTAACATAACTATCCATCACCACCCCCCACCTCCAATCATCTTTTCCATGTAAATAAAGCCGAGTGCAAAACTGTGCACAACACTGTGATCAGTCACAACTGGTGGTCCCTGGACAGATTCAAAGGGCAGGAAAGAAACAAGAGGGTGAAAGGCAGGAGGCTTCCAGGAGTAGCTGGACTCTGACACCAGCTCAGTTCAGGGACAAACACTTGTGACGCCTCTCGCTTTCCCCCCCCCCTAAAATCTTTTATCTAGAAAAGAATTTCAAACTAGTTCAGGGGACACAACATATGGAATTCATGATGTTCTTTTTGATTAACCTAATGGAATATGTATTTTATGACATAGTTTATCTTCGGTTCCCTACATATAAAAAGTAAACATACCCCTTAGAGAAAAATAGAAAAACCTAGAAAATTAGATGGCTGAGAAAAAATGATCGGATCTAGGTCCACCGACCAGTCAGTCAACTGGGACCTAAATACTTAATTTTGTGCTAAACTAAATACATTTTTTTCAGTCAATTCTAGTGAGGATAAGAGTTGTATGGGATTTATCTACTATTCCCTAAATTCCCCCATTAGCAATTCATTTATTTGGGTAAGTACTGTCCTTCCCAGCCTGCTTTCTCTCTCTGTCTCTGTCTCTCTCTGTCTCTCTGTTTCTCTGTCTCTCTGTCTCTCTCTCTCTCTCTCTCTCTCGTTCACCTTTGAGACATAGTTCATATGTCAAACAATTCACCCACTTAAAGTGTATAATACAATGACTTAGTCACACTTGTGCAACCATAACCCCAATCAATTTTAGAACATTTTCATCACCCTATAAAAACAAAGACACACACCTTTAGTCATCATTTCCCACCCCTCCTTCAGCCTAGGGCCAGTGGTCGGCAAACTCATTAGTCAACAGAGCCAAATATCAACAGTACAACGATTGAAATTTCTTTTGAGAGCCAAATTTTTTAAACTTAAACTATATAGGTAGGTACATTATTACTAACTTAATTAGGATTCTCCTAAGGCTTAGGAAGAGCCACACTCAAGGGGCCAAAGAGCCGCATGTGGCTCGCGAGCCACAGTTTGCCGACCACGGACCTAGGCAACCACTAATCTACTTTCTACCTCTACAGATTTCCCTATCCTGGACCTTTCATATAAATGGAATCACACACTATGTCATCTCTTGTAATTGGCTTTTTTCATTTAGCATAATGTTTTCAAGGTTCATCCTTGTAGTATTCCAAGTAATATTCCATTTATCACCAAGTAATATTCCATTGTACACATATACCACATTTTACTTATCTACTTACCAGTTGGTAATTTCCACTTTGGGGATAGTATTATGAATGCTGCTGCTATGAACATTCATGTATGAGTTTTCAGTGGATATGTTTGCATTCCTCTTGGGTATAATATCCAGGAGTAGAATTCATGAGTCATATGCTAACTACGTTTAACCTTCTGAGGACCTGCAAACTGGTTCCCAAAGTGGCTGCACATTCTCACCAGCATGTATTACTACCTAGTTCCAGTTTCTCCACCCACACCCTTACCAGCACTTTTTAATTATCTGTCTTTTTGGATATGAACATCCTAGTGGGTGTGGAGTGGTATCTCATTATGGGTTTGATTTTCATTTCCTCGATGGCTAATGATGTTGAGCATCTTTTCATCGGCTTATTGGCCATTTGTGTATCTTCTCTGGCCCAGCTTTTCTTTTAAACTGCAAGTACCTCTGTACAGGAATCCTGCCTGAATTCAAATGCTACGTATTAGCTGACGTATCATGGATAAGTCAGTTAACTTTTATTAACTTCAAGTTTCTTATCTGCAATGCAGAAATAATGCAACTACCTCACAGAGGATTTAAGAATTTCGATAAGGCATATAAAGGACTTAGCACACAGAGGGGCACTCAGTAAAGGGTCAGCAAGTGACAGCTATTACTAACAACACTCGAACATTAACACTTTACAATCCATGAATTCTTTGAAACAGTTCTATCCCATAAGGAGAGAGTCTAAGATCTGGGGCAGAGAAGCTGGGAGCAGGAGGCAAGGGGAATACAAAAAAGGAAAAAAAAACAAAAACAAAATTACCAGTGGATCATTTTCAGAGTCCTGTTTCAGGAGTCACTGCCCAAGGCCAGTTTGGACCCTGCTCCTCCACCCTTCCAATGATTAAGCACCTGGTTCTCTGCAGGAAATCCGTTTCTGTTTAGAAAAGCCAGTGTCTCATTACTGCCATTGAACCCTGGCTGAAACAGGAATGAAGAAGTCTTAGTCACAGCTAAGTTATCACTATGGCCTTGGACACTCTATGATATAGAACATTAGGAGAGCAATAACTGAAGTGAACCAAGCGGAATGAATGAGTGAATGGATGGGATGAATGGGCAAACAGAATGTGTTTGGGATACACGGGCTCAGCAAGGTGAAGAGGCCCCCCTTCCCAGAGGATCCTGGAAAAGGTGAAACAGCACTAGGACCCAGCAGCCGAGCTTCTCTCTGCCTAGCCGTCTACATTAGAATATCTTTCCTTTCTTTGTTGCCAACACTCAGGGATTATAGATTCTAGAGAATGCTGCTTTACTTTATTTATTTCTTGAATTCACAGTGAGAGGGTGAAAAGGCCTCCACTTATGCTTTTTGGCATATAAATAGCTCACAGTGGAGAGAAAGGGGGAGTCAATGGTTCCAAATTCAAAATCAAGACGGGCTGTTCTGACAAGCTCCAAATTACAGAGTGCTCCAGGCACAAATAAAAAGAGACAATTTCGGAGAAATTCTATTTTCCTATTCAATTCCGGAAGAGAGAGTCAAGCCAAGAAAACCCCAGCGGCCTTCCACAAATTGATTTGGTTTCAGCAGCCACTTGGGGTGGGCACGCAGTCAGACAACAAACCATCCTTCAGGCCTTGTCCTTCTTGCCAGCTCCCTCCCTTCAGAGACTGAAAAAGCATCACCGCCACTTGATCCTCCAACGTGGCGCGAAGACAGAGCAAGCTCCTCACGCCTGCTGGACAAATGGGCACGACCGGAATTGCAGAATCCTCTCGAAGACCTTGAAGCGGTCACGGTATGACAGGTTTGAATTTTGCAGTCCATTTTGCGGGGTCTCTCTTGACAGCCCTTCATTGCCTTAAAACACTTTATGCTTTCATGTTATCATTTATTGAAATAATTTACAGAACACCCACTCATGTCCCCTCATTCACTAAGCACAAGCAACTGCTGAGCGCCTGCTGTGTACCCACCCACTGGGTATACAGCCCCTCAAAGCCCCAGACTGACCTTTTCAGGGTCGATACTTCTAACTGCTGTGTTTCCTGAGCTATTCATTTGGCATTATTTTAACAGTAAAGCACTAGAAAAATACCTCATTATAATGTAACCAATGAAAGGGAATGGTTAAACAAAATGTAATGTTTCCATTTGATAGAATATGGTATTGCCATTAAAAACAAAGTTTATAGAGAACCTAAGCTTAATAAAGCTTATGTTAGATGAAAACCAAGCAGGACCCACACTGATATAAAACATAATCTGACTATATTTATAAAATGCAAAGCATGAATACAGAATAAAAATAGGCCAAAATGTTAATTCTAAGCTATGGATGATATCTCCTCTGCATAATTCTCTGAATATTCCTGTTCATTTAACAACATTCAAGAAAATATAAGGCATTAAAAATGTTTTTTTTAAATCACCTATAAACACACCACCACTGTTATCAATATGGCATACTGTCCATTATTTGTTAGAAAATTCATAAATATATTTTGCATATATTGCTTGCAAAAATTTTTAAGAATCTTTAAAATCGGAAAGAATCAGAAATGTTTAGACATATGAAGATAATGTAATGTTAACTGAGAGAGTCAAAATCATATGTACACTATGAATAAAAGAGTGCTCTGTAAAAAGACTTAATTTTCACTGCTTTGTATCTTGTCAAATTTGTGCCATGTCATGTCTATCTATTTAAGATAAATAAAAATTAGCCCTAACCGGTTTGGCTCAGTGGATAGAGCGTCAGCCTGTGGACTGAAAGGTCCCAGGTTCGATTCTGGTCAAGGGCATGTACCTTGGTTGCGGACACATCCCCAGTAGGGGGCGTGCAGGAGGCAGCTGATCGATGTTTCTCTCTCATCGATGTTTCTAACTCTCTATCCCTCTCCCTTCCTCTCTGTAAAAAATCAATAAAATATATTAAAAAAAAGATAAATGAAAATTATTATTCTCCTACCTTCCCCCAAAAGTCCAGAAGAAATATGTTAAGGTGAAATATATATGGGTACTTTTCTCCCCTTATCTATTATCTGATTTTTTTTAATCCTCACCTGAGGATATTGAGAGAGTGAAAGGGAGGGAGGAGGTAGAGAGGTAGAGAGAGAGAGAGAGAGAGAGAGAGAGAGAGAGAAAGAAAGAAACATCGATGTGAGAGAGACACATCGATTGGTTGCCACCAGGGGCAGGAAGCAAACCTGCAACCAAGGTACATGCCCTTGCCAGGTAATCGAACCAGAGACCTTTCAGTCAGCAAGTTGATGCTCTAACCACTGAGAAAAACTGGCCAGGGCTATCCATTTGTTGTAATGTAGTTATAATTCAGGATGAAAAAATAACTTTAAAAATTCTATGCTTTCCTCAAAATCACCATAACCCAAAGTGTCTACGGCATTAGCACTTTCCCTTTAAACAACCTGAGTGTCCCCTACTCCATCCCCGCAGCAGCCTTCTTGGCTGCAGAGGCCCAGGGAGCAGCAGGGTGGGCTCTCTGGCGACTAGCTGCAGCCGGGGACCTGCAGGGGCCCCTCCCCCCCCATCAGTGCCGGGAGCCTTCCTCCAGAGAGGAGAGGGACGCAGAAACACCCCCCACACCCACCCATCCACCCACGGTATCAGAGTGCTGCACGGAGGTGAAAGTCTGAGTGAGAAGCCTTTGAAATGACCGGCAAGGGAGATGGCTTCTTTTTCCAACTGCCCCTGTCTTCCATTCCCCAGGCGCCCACTCCTCCTCCTCTGGAATCATGATGGTGATGGGTTGGGCACTGGGTGATCATTCGTCCCACAATCCCACCTCACCTCAGAGTTTGCAAACACTTTCAATATGGAGCGTTTCACTTAACACTAGCAGGGGAAAAAGAAACAGTGAGGCAGGAATCTCCTCCACTTTACAGCCGAGGAAGATGAGGCTCCAGAAGGTTAAGGGACCCACGCAAAATCCAGGCCTTAGTCTCTCAAGGCCGTGCGTCCCTTGACAGGAGACCTCCACATGCCTGAGTCAGGGACAGCTCTTCTCATTCAGGCTCTTAGCACAGCCTGAGAGGATATGCCCAGGGGCAGGTGGAGGCCTCGCAAGCCGGGTGCTGCCCAGTTGAGACAGCCCTAGAAGTTCAAACTGGCCACCTGACCAACACCAGGTCCTTGGAGCACCGACTTAGGCTGGAAAAGAGAAGCTGGCTGGTGGGGTTCACAGTGAACAAACCTACGTAAGCTTCATACATTGGAGGGGTTTGAATCTCAGCTCCCGCTCCTACTCTATGACCTTGAGGAACTTACTTAACCTGTTTCTTCATGTTTCAAAACAGAGACCTTACAGAACCCTCTGTGTAGAGTTTTTGAGTGGATCAACTGAGATGTGTATTGAGGTAAACACTTCACATGCATTGGCACACAGTAAACAAACAGCAGCAAGTACTAACAATACTGGCGATTCATATTGGTGGGGATGATGCTATATTAGTGGGAGAAAATATTTAGCCAAGGGACTGTGTTAGAGGTTACAGACGAAACGAAAGGAGCTTCAGTTTCTCAGTCCTCTTCCTCTTCAATATGTTCATACAGAAACTGGAGCCCCTTTTATGCTCAGTGCCTTTTCCCCTCAAAATGTCCTGCTATAAAAATCAGTGAATAGCATGTGATGTGCTTTGAATTCTGGTGAGTTTTCATCCATAAATTATTGAGCAGAAAGAGATGACTTCACAAGACCCGCAAGGCAACATCTGAGGTAAACCAGGAGGCAGCCACAGCACCCTGGATAGGAGCACGGGTCTGCTCCCCACACCACCCCCCTGCACCATCAGTGTGGACAGGTGTGAACATCGCAGAGAGCTTCCACACCTGGAAAGCTTGGACAGTAACCTCACCCTGTCACTGTGACACCTCAGACATGTTCCCTCTCTGGGCTCAGTTTCCTTGTCTGCAAAATACAGTGCTGGACTAGCTGAGCTTTGCTGTGCCAGAAGCTCAGAGACCTTTAATCTCCAAGTTCATCTGCACGCATCTCCTTGCAGATAAATACTGGCTTCAGCGCCCACATTCAGGCCTCACGTGTCAATTACCATGCATCTCTCTGAGTGCTGGCAAGGAGGCCAGGGAAGGTGGCACTGGTTTTGATTTTCATAAAATATCTGACAGTCCTTCAGAAATCTCACCATAAAAAGAAACTGGCTATCCCCAGTCACAGGTAATAACTAATGACCAATCTTGCAGAGACAACGACCCAAAGGAGGTATCGCCGATGGCCACCCAGAAGAAAGAGATTAACTTTACAGGGAGAGAGGGGAAGATTAACTTTATGGGCAGAAAGATGACAAGGGTAATATACTTGGCCAAATGCAAGTCTAGAATTGCTGTGCTGAGTTCTGCACTTTTGAATTTGGGAGAAACCTCAAGAGCGGTAATTAGACCTGAATCTTAACATCACCACTTAATAGATGAGTAATGTCTTATAAACACTTCCACATTCAAGGTGTCACTTAATTCTCATTCACAACAAACATCTCTTTCTCTCATAATCAGATGAGGAAAGGGGCTAACGATGGCTGAGAGACCTGCCCAAGACCCCACAGCTAAGAAGTGCAGGGCTGGCAGGCAAATGACGACTGGAGTCCAAACGCAGCCTTTCCAAGCTTATTTACGCCTTTCCTCTGCAGGGGAAAACAGCGGAGGAGAGAGCTTGTATTCAGCGTGACTTTATTGATGTGTGTAACCGAGCACAGTAGCCAAGTTGGGAAGAAGCCAGCTATGCAAAATGTAAAAGTGAAGTCCCCAAACATGAAAACAAATGCCATAGGATGCCATTAGGGAAACATCCCTGACAACAGCTTCTGCTGCTGAGGCAGTGGTTCTCAACCAGGGTGACTTTGGCGCCCAGGGGACATCTGGCAATATATGAAGACATTTTTTAAAAAATATATTTTATTGATTTTTTACAGAGAGGAAGGGAGAGAGATAGTTAGAAACATCGATGAGAGAGAAACATCGATCAGCTGCCTCCTGTACACCCCCTACTGGGGATGTGCCTGCAACCAAGGTACATGCCCTTGACTGGAATCGAACCTGGGACCCTTCAGTCCGCAGGTTGACGCTCTATCCACTGAGCCAAACCAGCTAGGGCAGTGGTCGGCAAACTGCGGCTCGCGAGCCACATGCGGCTCCTTGGCCCCTTGAGTGTGGCTCTTCCACAAAATACCACGTGCGGGCGCACGTGTACAGTGCGATTGAAACTTCGTGGCCCATGCGCAGAAGTAGGTATTTTGTGGAAGAGCCACACTCAAGGGGCCAAAGAGCCGCATGTGGCTCGCGAGCCACAGTTTGCCAACCACTGAGCTAGGGCCATGAAGACATTTTTTATTGTCCCAACTGGGGAATGCTACTGGCATCGGGGGGCGGGGGGGGGGATAGAAGCAAGAGATTCTGCTAAAAACCCTCCAATGCACAGGACAGTCTCCACCCCAACAAAGACTAATCCGTTAAAAATAAAAAACAGATGACAGATGACACTCTCCATCTTAGCAAACTAGAGGAGCAGAAAGATGGGCTATGCTTTCAAAAAACAAAGCTCGCTACAAATATAAGGTGTATTAACATCTGGATGTGGTTTGGGTTCTTTCAGATTCGGCTCCCACCCTAAAATTCACTGTGTGATCCTGGGCAGGTCACTTAACCACTCTCTGTCATATTTCCCCTGTAAAACAAGCTTTTACAAAGTGCTGATTCTCAAACTTTCCTGTACCTGACAGCGGCCTGGGATTCTGGCTAAAATGCACATTCCTAGGTTCTATTCTCAGAGATGAGTTTTTAACAAGCACCCCAGGGGAATCTGTTACAGATGGTTGGCAAATTCCAGTTTGAATAGCATTAGAACACTTTACCAAACAAAAGAATAAAAATGTGTGTAGCTTTTTCTACACAGAATTTGTGAGTTTGAGAACTGGTGCCATCAGCAGCCCAGGGGTTAAATTATTGGGGGCTGTCTCTCAAGGGAGCGCCGATTCTCCAAGGCCAAGAGAACCAGGGAGGTGGCCCAACTGTGAGACAGAAGCCAAGGAATAGCTGAAACCAAAACAGCAACCCCTCCACCTGAGAGGAGGCTCATGGAACTAAATCCCAACGATGAACACCCCACAGAAGGTGGGGAAAGGTGGTAGGACTTCGGACATCAAGGCAAATGCATTAGCCAACAGGGAGCATAACTATTCACAAATCACTTAAAGGAACCCACAGGCAAACCCCAACGCACTCAGTGAAGGGACTCTTTCACTTGTAGCAATAATTCAGTCCCCTAATAACTCCTCTGGGAAGAGGTGTCTACAACATTCAAGGGAAAATGAGCAGAAGTGGGGTCTTAGGGACCCCCAGCCCACAAGGGGTAACCCAGAGCCACGAAGGGTTGGACATTCACTGCAGGCACCTGCCACTTTGAGCTGTTTGTCCTCTACACCCAAACTGAGAGCCACCTGCTGCCGTTCACTCACAGCCCCGTTCCCCTCTCCTCCATCCTGCGCCCCATGCTCCAAATGTGTGAGAAAAAAGTGAATACGTGCCCTGGCTAATGACCAAATATAAGCAAATTCACATCCCACTTGTTCCTCTTTATCTTTCACCTTCCCCAAGGCATCCTCATCCGCATCCTCATAGGTCCCCTGCTTAACCACCAGGCAGAGTGACACAGCAAGAGCACGCCCTGGTAACAGTACTAGGTACATCCATAGGGGGTTCCCACCGAGCCTGACACGATCCTCTCATTTGTCACTTCACCCTTTCTGCTTCCATAAAGGATGCGGAGCAAACTTCCCCAAAGGTCATCACCGGCTTCTACGCACATCGTCCCAGGAAAGGAAACTGCTGACAGAACATGGCACATCTTACTCCTCATTAGGGAAAAATCGCTGACCATTAGAATCACCTGTGGAATGTTTTTAACATGATGATGCCAGAGCCCCAACCCCGACCAAATAAATCAGGCTCTGGCACAGGGTCCCGGGCATCAAACATTTTTTTAAAGTTTCCCAAGGAACTATAATATGCAGCCAGGGCTGGCATTCACTCGGCTAAGGCCTTGTAGTGGGGATGTGGGCTCCAACTAACAGCTAAAGTCCTGGTGACATCCAGCCCCAAAATGCATTTGGGGTAACAATAAAGGGAAGTTTTTCCTCCTCAAAAGGAAGAAAACGAATCTGACATGTGAAATTTAAAAGGGGGCTAAAGAGCAGAGAACTAGCTGGGTTTTGCCTCATAAAGTATTGTTTCATTTCAAGCAAACAGTAGCACTGTATCAGGCACTGAAGCAGGGAACCACAGTAATAAAACAAGACCCTCTGAGGAAGTCGCAGCCAGGGCATCCAGGGGCTCCCATCAAGGCCGTACCCCTGATGCAGGTGTGGAGGGAGAGCAGGAGCTGGAGGAGGTCAGCCAGCCTGGGCTGGGCCCCAGAGACGCTTTGGGCTCCAGCCATGGTTAGATACTCCCACAGGTGCCGCAGGACTCAATTCCCAGTCTGTTTCCTGTGAGACAGGCTCCACCCTGCTGGCCTATTGCCAGTCAGCTCTAAAATGCCTAGGTAGGGCCTCCTGCTGCCCACAAAGTTACAGCTATCTTCATTTCCCTTCCAAATTAATATGCTGCTGCCCCGTAATAAAGCTGTCAGCTCCCGACACAGGATGCTGGCTGAGAAAGGTGGCCAAGGATATTTGGGCAGCGGCTGCTTGATCCCACGGTGGGACTCCTCCCACACTGACAGCCGGTCTCCCCTCACCAGAATGCACCCCTACACCCCTCCCTGCCTGGCCGTCCTTCTTTGCCGCACATTACCACTTGGCCATTGATTGCACTTGGGACTGAAACACAATTAATCCCTGCTCCAGCCACATTCCTCCCCCCCCCCCCCTCCCGAGAATGAATCTGACAGACCCGCAGTGTCAATAGGAGAGCACCCTTCTGAATGCTAATTGCCCTCACGAGTTCTGCAGAGGGCACGGGAGAGGCGGGGATGCTGGCCTCCATGGCGTGGGCACTCTCGGGTTCAGAAACCCTACCTGGCGTTATCAGCAGCAACTCGATGCAGGGGCCGCCCTCCCAGTCGAGAAAGCAGCAGCCAGAGACCCTCAAGTTTCCTCCAAGGTAACATAAGGCTGGTGGCGGAGCCGTGTGCCCAGGCAGTGGGGAGAGGCGAGGGGGCCGCCTGCAGACTGC
Source organism: Myotis myotis (assembly GCF_014108235.1). Classification (NCBI taxonomy): domain Eukaryota; kingdom Metazoa; phylum Chordata; class Mammalia; order Chiroptera; family Vespertilionidae; genus Myotis; species Myotis myotis. Next base: position 52,786,486 of record NW_023416314.1, read on the forward strand.
AGCTCGGCTCCACTCCACTCCACTCCACTGCGGGGAACCAGCAGCGGGTGAGGATTTAAAATGCAGAAGATGAGATTTAGGTTAGATTCAAAGACGAACTTCCTGACAGAGGGAAGCACTGGAAAGGCTGACCCATTACTTAAATTTCACTGGAGAGCCACAAGGGGCCGATTGTGCTGTCCGCCAGGACGTGAGTGAGCAGCCTCTGTACACAATGGTCAGAAGCAGGGCCCTCACCCAGGTGGCCACAGCCCCTAATTGTGTCATAACTTTTTTGCTTTTTAATATAAGGCAAGTGGAACAGTCTGATAATTCCACTAATATGCACTTTTAAATGGACTTATCCTTTGACCAAGGAATTTCAGTTCTAGAAATCTCAGAAAGTGGTAAAAAACGAAAAAGTCAAATATTTGTATGCACTGTAGGTGGAAATAGGTGTTTGTGTATTTTAGTGGAAGCAATCTAAATGCCCAACTAATGAATGGGGATTAAGAATAGTTTGGCCCATGTAGCAAATGAATATGTTTTTAAGGAATATGTGATGATCTGGGAAATGCACGTGACATCATGTTAAGTGAATAAAGCATATTAGACTGTGTATTTTAAAAACAGTATATGCACATTTCAAAAAAGAATGAAGAGAACTATACCAAAATATTAGCAGTGATCATCTCTGGGTGGGGAAGTAAATGTTTTTCTTTTATTGATTTTCCAAATATCCTAAGATAAGCATATTACCTTAATAACCAGAAAATGTAGACATTAAAAGAAAAAAAAAAAGCAGTCTGTTCTCTGACGTACCTCAGCGCCATAAATCTACTTTATCTGCACGGCCATTATTCCCAGAAAGCAAAACGGTGACACTCAATCTTGTACTTGGCAAGACAAACATATTCTTGCTTCCAAAATGGCTCAGCGAACCCACTGCAGCCACCTGAAAACCACTCGTCACTATTTCCCGCTGGGAAGCACAGGGTCTTCTTCCCCCTCAAAGATGCATGAGGCTCTCATTCTGCAGCCAGACCCTCCCTTCACATCCAAGGACAATGTGCCTCAGTAAGTCTGAAAGGCCAAAGAAAGAGATGGAATCCTGCAAAGAACTGGGGTTTAGTGGATTAACCCTGAGAAACCTTGAACTACCAGAATTTAAAGATGGTCACTATTTACCGAATGTCCCCTATATCCCAGGAACTGGGCAAGATGCTTTCACATACTTTGCAAAGCAAGAGTCATTAACCCGATTTTATACATGAAGAGACTGAGGCTCCAGAACTCACATCAACTTGCCTCAAATCACAGACAGTAAGTAGCAGGGCTGGGCCTACATGCTGCTCCCCTGACTCCAAGTCAGGAAAGCTTCCCTCCTCAGTCACCTCTAGCATTAGCGTTTTTGCAGGGAGCACGACTCAGACCACACTTCTTCCTTCCACACTTACACCCCTCCTCTCGGTACCTAGGACAGGCCACTCACTATGTCTTGCCCACTTGCTATCTCCACCACCACCCATGGATGCAAACACACGAGTCCCCTGTGGACACCCAACTCCCCAACTGCTCCCTGACCTTTAAAGGAGGACCAAGCATGGAGACTAAGCCCTCTCTGGGGGTGTCTGAAACTCTGGGGTCCTCTAGTTCACAGCAAAACCAGCTTTAGGATCTCCTCTATGCTCACAACATCTCTGAAGCAGCAGGCCTCTCAACCCCTTTCACAGAGGGAAACTGAGGTTGGAGAGTGGGTTGACCTGTTCCGGGTCTAACAAGCAGCAGAGCTAGGACCAGAACTCAGGTCACTGATTACCCGCCCAGTGATCTTTCCACCACAGAGATGAATACTAAGAACTTGGGCTCTGAAGTCTGAAGGTCTGGACTCAGATCTCATCCCCACTACGTACCAGCTGTGTGGCTTTGGGCCCATTACTTCACTTAAGTCTCATTTTCCTCGATCACAACATGAAGCAAGTAACAATCCCCAGCTGGCACAGCTGTGGTGAGGATTAAGTGGGATCATATGTGTAAAAACGTTAGCAGGTGCCTGGGATGTTGTTGGCTCTGTTATCACACATCCCCGAATGCATAGCAGCAAGACTCGTCCATCTTATCTCCCCACTATGCAAGGCCCAAAAGGTTTTAGCCTGAAAACAGGGCCATAAGGGCCATCACCAACTTAGTTGGAACCAGCTCTGCCTTGCAAGGCCTGGTCACTAGCCTCCACCTAGTTTTCAAGTCTTACGGACTTGACTTTGAACGTGCTCTTCTCTCTGCCCCACTTCATCCCTTAACTCCTCTCTTTCAGTGGCACCTCTGCAGTCAGCTCGGCTAGGAAATCTTCCCTTACCTCCCAGGCTGGATTAGGCCCCACAGATTCCCGGACTTACAGCTCTATCAGCGTGCTCACCACTATTCCCAAAATTGGCTCTATACTTTCCTCTCTGCCCCACCAGTCCGAGAGCCACTGAACACAGGGCTGTGCCATATTCACTGTTTGATCCCTACTACCCACCTGAAGGCTTCCTACTGCTATTGTAACAAATTACCACAAATGTAGTGGCTTAAAATAATATACATTTGTCATGTGACAGTTCTGGAGGTTAGAAGTCCAAGATCAGTTTTGCTGAGATAAAATCAAAGTCAGCAGGGCTGCATTCCTTCTGGAGGCTCCAGGGAAGAATCCATTCCTTGCCTTTTTCAACTTCTGGAGGCTGCCCACATGCATTCCTTGGCTCATGGCGCCACATCACTCCAACCTCTGCTACTACCATCATGTTTCCTTCTCTTCCCTCTGATCCTCCGATAAGGATCTTTCTGATTATACCGGCTCACCCAGATAACCCATAACCATCTCTCCATCCCAAGATCCTTCACTACAAAGTCCCTTTTACCACATAAGGTAACATATTCTGGGGATGAGATCATGGACATCTTTTGGGGAAGGGACCATCACTCAGTCTACCCCACTACCACAGCACCTCATGCATAGCAGACGGGCAGTGGCTGTCTACCTCATGAAGGAGACCATGCTCCATGAGGTCCTAAACCACCGAGAAGCACAACCTCTTCAGATGGCTTAGGAGGGCCCCAAAGCCTAGACCAGTGATGGCGAACCTTTTGAGCTCGGCGTGTCAGCATTTTGAAAAACCCTAACTTAACTCTGGTGCTGTGTCACATATAGAAATTTTTTTGATATTTGCAACCATAGTAAAACAAAGACTTATATTTTTGACATTTATTTTATATATTTAAATGCCATTTAACAAAGAAAAATCAACCAAAAAAATGAGTTCGCGTGTCACCTCTGACACGCATGTCATAGGTTCGCCATCACTGGCCTAGACCACCTGTTCTAGCCAGAATCTCCCAAAGGGGGCGCTCTCTCCATAACCTGCAACTGGGTTTTTCAGCTAACTTGGAACAGCGCACACCTACATATAGCTTCATGCTCCCAATCTAGATAAACACCTACTAGTTGATTCTCTGAACATAGATGGGTCAATCCTGAAAATCATCCAGCAAGTGCCCTTTAGAAGACTTGACAAGCACAGAGTATGTCTTCGTGGAGCTCACAATCCACATGGCATAATCACTATGTGAACAGAAGCCAAAAAGCAGCAAGATAAGGGTTCTATCCCTTACCAGCATGAGTCAGATTTGGTAAGTAGCACATATTATAAATACAGCACATTCTTTGAAATTCTGTCAAAATGAAGCTTTAAATTAACAGGCTATAGAGGCAACCTAGCAACCTAACCACATTCATTTCCACTTGAACCTGGCACCTGAACAAGAAGGTATCAGAAGCTAAGACAAGGCAGACTGGGTCCAAGGCTCGCCTCCCTTGTGAAATGTGGCAGGTGGCTAGGAGGAGCGATGGAAAGAGTCCACGCTGGGATCTGAACTCTGACTCTCCAATCTATCCTGTGTGACCCACCCCTCTGAGATTTCTCAATAAACACACTATGAGCTCATTAATACCGACCCACAGGTAAAATGTCTAGCAGGTAGAATGTCTCCATAGGGGATGGCCCCCTTCTTCGTGTCCCTGAAAGAAAAAAGCTGGCAGGACAAGTAAATCCTCTCAGAGAGTGCAAATTGGTTTATATGCACCGTTTCCCTAATGTTATCCCCACGTCGCCCACACACCGCCGCCCACACACCGCCTCCATGGTTTCTGCCGTGTCCCTGTCCAACCTGTACTTCCACTTTTTCCTTTAAATAGACCGTGCAGACTTTAGCCACATCCTAAGCAATAACTGCTGCCAAATGATGAGTGCGATGTTCCAGCTGTATTTCTCTCCAAACACACATGAAAAAATGATACATTGTAGAACCTGAGTTCTGGTCCCAGCTCAACTAAAGTCATGAATGCCCAGGTCACTTCCCTCCTCTGAGACTCAGTTTCCCCCAAATAAGAAAATAAAGAGGACGGTCTAGACCAGCGGTCGCCAACCTTTCGGACCTCACGGACCACCGGTTGGCGGCCGCTGCTCTAGACGAACTTTCCATTTCCTCCCAGTTCCGAGATTCTGAGATTATCAAGTGGTCCAAATAAGCAAATGAATCCGAGCAAGGAACTTTGTCAAAAGGTAACGAATACCAATACAAATAATTAGCATCATTCATCTTAAAACCAGGAAGAGGAACGAAGAGAATTTGCTTGGAGTGATGGGTGTGCGCAATGCAATGTGCAGGTGACGTTTTGTTGAGTTATACACTTGAAACCTGTATTGTTTTGTGAACCAAGTCACCCCAATACATTCAATTAAAAAAACAACAGCAACAGGTAGAGCAAAAAGAGAACGGCAGAGAGGTGGATGCTACATGCCTTTCCTCATCTTGAAAGACTGACTTGCCCTAACCGGTTTGGCTCAGTGGATAGAGCGTCGGCCTGCGGACTGAATGGTCCCAGGTTCGATTCCGTCCAAGGGCATGTACCTTGGTTGCAGGCACATCCCCGGTAGGGGGTGTGCAGGAGGCAGCTGGTCAATGTTTCTCTCTCATCGATGTTTCTAACTCTCTATCCCTCTCCCTTCCTCTCTGTAAAAAACCAATAAAATATATATTTTTTTTTAAAAAAAAGAAAGACTGACTTTGTGCTTCTCTCTCCTGGGATCAATTATATCAGCAGTTTTTCCTAAGAGAGAGCACTTGGTTTTGTAATGGAACAACCTGGATTTTCATCTTAGCTTGGGTGGCTGTTAACTTTATCACCTGAGGCAGCCATTTAATGTCTTCATTTCACAAGGTTGTTTGGGGATTAAGCGTGAGTAATTTGTCTAAAGCACCTGGAACAGCGCTGGGCAAGATAGCTATTTGCTTTACAATCCTGCCTCGACTAAAGCAAAGAGGGACTGCTCTGCCCGGTCAGCGTGCCTCAGTGGTTGAGTGTCAACCTATGAACCAGGAGGTCACGGTTCGATTCCCGGTCAGGACACATGCCCGGGTTGTGAGCTCAATCCCCACATGCAGGAGGCAGCTAGCTGATCAATGATTCTCTCTCATCATTGATGTTGTTATCGCTCTCCCTCTCCACTCCTCTCTCTGAAATCAATTAAAAAAATGTATTTTTTTAAAAAGAGTGACTGCTCCAAGACAGGAAACCGGATATACCCAGAGATGTATAAAGAACACACAAATCTTCCCTGACAAAAACAAATGCTCCCTCTTCCTTCCTAAAAACAGTCCTCAGAAATCCACCAAAATACAGTGTTTGTCTGTGGTACTTGGGCCATGATTCCCTCTTTCTATCTTCCTCAGTAATATTCTAAATTTTCCACAATGTGTACATGCTAGGAAAAATTATTTAAATTATTACAAGGATAAATTAGACTGCTTGTCTCAGAGTCAGAAAGTCAGAGATCTGGGGTTCAGACTCCACCATTAATATGTGGCTACCTGGCCTTCGGCAAGTCACTCCTCTTTCCAGTAAAATGACAGGACCAATACTCATTCTGAGGGCATCACCAGGCTGCCGTGGGAGCCAGGGTGCCCAGTCGGTGCTGTGAAAAACCCTACCTTTATTCCTTTGTTCCACACCTTCATAAAGATTATTGTTGTCATAAAAAGAACGAATAACCCACAAGCTGCAGCCTTTTTCTTATCCTATAAACCTGCTGCACAAGTAATGAGAATGCATTTGAGGCTGGGCTGGTAACCCTCCGTGAATGACCCCACCCGTGTTGGTGGAGCCCTTTATTCACAGGGTGTTTGCTTCTTTCTTCCTTTCATTTTTTTCTCCTAACACATGTAAAACTTCAGACCTGAGTGCTCACTGGCAGACTGTTGGGAGCAGAGGGAAGGAGGCAAAACAGCTAACAGAACCATCAAAAAGAAAGATGGGTCCTTGAAAACGCCAATCCTCATGGTCGGCTCTCAACCACACATTCCCTGTCTAAGGTCAAACTAGCCATCTTCCTTAAAAGGCACCATTAGGTGAGAGAGCGTATGAGGGGTGCAGTCCTACACAAATGACACTTAAAAGTTCCAGCCAGGAAGGTGCCGTGTCTCTTAAGCCCCAATTGAAGGGCCAGAGAGAAAGAGGGAAGACACCAAAAGAATAAACCGACCAATAAGAACCTCTTTTACTCATTTTACAAACTTATATTCAGAACTAGCCTGGGGTGTTAGGTCAATGGAAGAAATGCAGTGTGCAAACTTATTTGCAGAAACTTCGATTTATTCCTACTCTGGGAGGCAGGTTTTTCTTCAGATGTATGATATCCACAGGAGGTCAGCTACCCAACAATAAGAATTCCGATTCCTAACAGTGCAACTTCTTCATCAATAAAATGTGGGCAAGAACTGCCTGCATCCTACATTGTGTGAGAATGAGCTAATACACAAAAGCACCCAGAACAGAGCCTGGCACACAGTGAGCTATCAATAATTATTTGCATGCTGCTTTACAATTTTGCATATATTATACCACTTGATCTTAAGAACTGTGTGAGGTTTTGCTATTCTCACAAGACACAGGTTTAAAGAGATAAAAGGACTTGTCCAGAGTCGTGCAGCTACTAAGTGCTAGGGATGAGGTGGCTCTTAGGACCAGCATCCCGTACTCCGGCTGGACCAGGGACGGCTGCTTCAGCAGGAGTCTGAGCATGCCCCATTTCCAGGCCAACTGTGCTGTGTGCCTGCGGTCGGGGATGCACGGATCTCCAGGGCCGCTCTGAACATCTGAGGCTGCAAAAGAGGTTTGACGTGAAGGTCGGAAGAAACTCTGCCAGGACAGTTCTCACACCTGACCCTAGGAGCCCGGTACAGCCTCTGAGGTGGGCAAAAATGGCATTTGTGACATTCTTATTTTTTACATAATAAAGCAACTCACAGCTGCTGCTGCAAGGATCTGATAGTTACTATTAGGTTAGGTGGCTCAGGAGGCAGCGTAAGAAATAAAGAGAGTTGATCAGAAAAGGAAGGAAGGAGACGTTTTATTCTGCGTCCCCGGGCGACCCACGAACCCCAAAGACAGGGCACGTGAATCCACACCAACAAGGAGGGGGGCACTTTTTTTTATACAGCTGTTCAGTGAGGGCGGGGCGGGGGAGCATGAGCTGTGGGAGTTCCCACCGCGGGTGTCGTCACGGTTTCCAGGTGTGGTCATCTGTCTGGTAGCTGACCTGTTAGGAATTCCAGGGCAGGACGGGTATCTGCGTCACCATTTCCCTGGTGCACTGGCCTATTACGGATTCTAGGAAGGGCCCAGTATCTACGTCACCATCCGCCTGGCGGAGGCATGCATCAGCTCCTGGACCCCCTTTCGACCTAACAGTTACCTTTAAGGAATAAAAAATTATAGCTGCCAATTAACAGGCACTGTGTTAAACCCTTTACAAACACCTCATATAATCCTCAATTAGAGGAGGGAGGGATCCGGTGAAGAAAGGCACCCTTATCCCTATTTAACAGGCAGAGAAACAGACTCGGAGAGGCGCAGGGACACAACGTTAGTAACAGCAGAGACTGAATTTGAACCCCAATCTGCAGAGAAAGTGCCACTCGCCATTGGCCTCGACCTCTCCTTTTCATTCCCTGCACCCACAGGACACAGGCCTGGAATACAGAGACAGGATAAACCCGAGGGAGAAATTTTGTGCTTTTGCAAATCAAGTCTTCAAAGGCCACCAGGGTCTTTATTCTGTTTCTCTTGATAGTGATTCAGGGCAAACCTTGAGAGCACCTCTCTTTACCTGGGTCCTTTTTAAAAAAATATATTTTATTGATTTTTTACAGAGAGGAAGGGAGAGGGAGAGAGAGTTAGAAACATCGATGAGAGAGAAACATCAATCAACTGCCTCCTGCACACTCCCTACTGGGGATGTGCCCGCAACCAAGGCACATGCCCGCAACCAAGGTACATGCCCTTGACCGGAATCGAACCTGGGACCCTTGAGTCCGCAGGCCGATGCTGTACACACTGAGCCAAACCGGTTAGGGCGCACCTGGGTCCTTTGTCCTGCTGCCCACAGCTGCTGCTGAGGAGCACAGAAACAGCCACCCCACCACCCGGGCCTCCTTGCAGAGCGGGGAGAAGACAAGCCCCGCAGCTGGCACACAGAAAGAGGCCGCCCCTTCCCTGGTGGGAGGGCAGTCAGGCCCCAGCACAGAGGCCTCGGCGGACGCTGGACTAACCACAGCCGCCACAGCCGGCTCTGTCCAGCACAGACATCAGGAACAGGACACACGGAAAAATCTCTAAACCAACCCTGCTCAGTTCTCTGACCCTACAACCCATAGTGACCCTGATCCCCTCCTTAGCCCACAGCCCCACAGCCTTTCTGATAACTGTCTAGCTTTCCCCAAAACACTGCATGTCCTCCTGCTCACCTCACAGTGCCCCGGCACCCTACTCCCCACCTGCTCTTTACAGAATCACCTTGAGTAGGTTCCCCAGGCAGTGGTCAGGCCATTGTCAAAGAATATTCAGTCAGTCATCACCATCCGGCTGCAAGGTAAGCAAATGTTAAATACATTGCAGCCCTGGGCAGATTTCCCATAACTGAAAATACTTGTTCCTAATCAGGGCCATCTCCAAACCCTCAGCTCAGATCACCAGGGCTGCCAGCAGATCACCCACAGGATGGGGCACTGATGGAGAAGGAGGCACTGCAAAAGCATGTGTGTTAGGGGAGGGTCCCACTAAGTGCAGAGACCACAAACCCAGGTGGAAGGACAGGAGGGCACGGATGTCCCACTAATCCAGGTACTGGGATCAGCAGCCTCTCTGAAGTCAAGCTCTCCTTCCCTCATTTCCTCCCTGAAGGCTGGGTGGGGTCAGATGGGAACTATGTGTCCCTAGGAGCCACCAGAACAGCCCAGCCTCCTAGATGAGGAAGGTGACTCCAGCAAGTCAGGTCACTGAGGAAGGAGACAGACGTGGGGTACGACAGCAGCCTGTCTGGGAGAACCTCTCTGATACAATGCACAGCACACAGAGAGCTTAAATCTCCCTCCGGCACTCCTTGGTCCCCCATAAACCCACTCCCTTCTATAGTCCTTCCCCCCTCTCCAAACTCCTACCAGGAGTGTCAACTTTCAAGATGTGCTCATCTTCTCATAACACTTACTATACAAACCCATCAACCCTTTAGTTTACAAGGCTAAGTACTCTATCCTAAGCTGACAAAAACAAACAAACAAACAAACAAACAAACAGTTTCCTCAGTCTCTAAGACATGACACCGCTGGGGAGACTGAGTTTTACAATTGTCCTCTGGCCCAAGCTGGGGCAAAATCTCAAGCCTACCTTCAACCAGCCTTCATCCAACTCACAATCCCCCCCAAATCCAAGCCCCACCCACAGCCCTCCATTTAAGCGGGGTCCTTCCATTCCCTTTCAACAGGAGTCTGCCCGGAAATAGGCCAGCACACAAAGAGCGCACCTGTGACACTTGGAGTCTTAGAATCCACCTCCTCCCAGCCAGGGGGGAGGGAAACTGAAACCATCTGAGCAGGAGCTGCGCTCAGCCTTGACCTCCTCCTTCCTCTCTGCTCAGACGGCGGCCCTGGGAGAGACAGGCCCGGGGACCACCGGGCAGATTCTTCTGCCTTTGCCCACAGTCTCACAAACCGGTGCCTTGAAAACACACGCGAGGCCACTTGTTGCGCAGGTGCGGAGGTTTCCAGGCACCGGGGCTGGGACGAGGCAGCACTTCTCAGACCGCCTGGAGCTGGCTGAGGACCCAGGCCTCACACACCCAACCTGGAAACTTTATCAAAAAACTGCCCCGGGGCAGGGGAGGGAGCGTGAAGGATGGTTTCGAAAAGCAAAGGAGGAAAGCTAGAAACTGGTTAAAAGTAGATGAAAACCGAAAGGCCCACTCCCTTTCTGCCCTCTGAGGGAGACAGGGCAGTCCCACAGATGGGGGAAGGGGACCCCTTCCTTGACCAGAGTGCGGGTCTTGGGGAGGAGGGGGGAGCCAACATCCTTCTGAGGAAACAGGCTGCAATACCATGGGCTTAAATATTGATTGTCAACAGAGAGAGAGAGAGAAACCTGCAACCCACCAATCTCATTTCCAGATTCCCTCTCTCCAGCCTAGAGACATGAATAATTAACTTGCCTACCCGAGAGCTCGCCGGAGTGGCCATAAAAGATGAGTAATGGCACGGAAGCCCCGGCCCCACGCCCGCCGGCTTCTGGGCTTCTGGGCTCGGGGCTGGGGCTAGGACCGGCGCCGGGAACAAAGCCTCCGCATTCCTCCGGGAAGGTGTGCCTGAAACCAAACCTGTCACCGGCGAGAAGCTGGCCCCTTACCTCCCCCATAGCCGGCTCCCCGGCTGCAAGGAGGGGAAGAGGAGGGGCCGACGCCCGGACGCGCGGGGTGGACCCGAAGGCTAGGTCGCCTCTGCCCACACCCCCACCCCTGACCGAGCGGTGCCCCCAACCACAGCCGCTTTCGGGAAGCCGCGCAGTCTGCCGGGCCATAATCCTGTTACCATGAACGCCGGCTGTACTTGGAGAGCCAATTCTCAAAGCAACAAGGCAGCTCCCTCGGCGCCCTTCCCGGCGAGTAACCAAAGCCGGGCGCCGGCTCAATGAACACACTCGCTGAAACTCCAGTGGCGCGTTGCGGCTCCCAAGCCGACTGTCCGCCGGGGACAAACCGGCTCAAGACACACCAGCGCACAGGCACAAAGGCACCCCCAAATGCAGCCCGTGCACCCTGCGTCCCACCGATCCCACAGCCACCCGAAAGTTACCGCACGCGGACATACCTGCAGGCCCCCCGCGGGGGCCCCTGCCTGCCCCCAAGGGCGGAGGGGCACGCGTCCCGGGTCGGGCAGCTCCTCCACTCCATGCGCCAGCTCTGCGAGCCCGGGGCCGCCACTGGTCAGCAGCGCTGGGCGACGGAGCGCGCTCGGGCCTCAGCTCGCCCGCGGCGCATCGCGCGCCCTCCCCGTCCTCGCCTGGGCCTTCCCTAGGAGCCCACACCCACTTGACATCAGCACGAATCAAAGCACGTGGCGCAGCGCCAGGCGGCGGCCCCCAGCGGTCCAGAGCGCCTCAGGTGCAGCCGCTGCTCCAGGACAGCGCGTCCGAGAGCAACATGCCTCTTCTTGCAGAGGATGCGCAAGCGGGACTGGGGAGGGGGGAGAGATGGGGGTGGAAAGACGGGCGGAGGGGACAGGACCTGCAGCCTACCAGCAGCGCTGCTCTGGCGCCCAGCCAGCCACCAGCAGATCTTACAGCCGGTGCCGCAAGCGCCCAAGGCCCATGCAGACCAGGCTGCAGGCGACCCGGGTTGCTGTCCTCTCCCTGCCATGGAGAGCCCTGACCTTGAATTCTCTTGCCGGGAATGACTCAAGGAGGCTCTTCGCTAAGCACCCCTACTAAAGGCAGGGGCTCAAGTTGCCCAGCCAGGAATGAATGCTTGGCTGGATGTGGTTGCTAACCTCATCCCCCCAGGAGACTGCTATGGGGCACCCAGGAAAGCAGACTATACCTTCTGGCTTGTTTCTATAGAAGCAGCGTCAGTCAGCGGGGTCTCCTTTCCCTCTCTCTTCTCTCAATGCCCTTGGCAATAAGGGACAACTCTCCTGGTTCTACAGGCAATCAGAAACAGCACCACCCAGCAGCCCACACACACTTCTAACTCACTCATTAGCATCCATCCAAATAGTTAGACATTCAAGCATTTATTAAGGCTTCGCATGAGCCAGGAGGAACAGAAGATAAACAACATTCCTACACTCATAGAGCGTTTAGTCAGGGAGAGGGAGATAGTAAATACAAAGCCAGGTAATTATAATTATGACAAGGGTATTAGAGGTAAGCAGTGCTGTAAGAATGCACACTGGGACCCTAAACTATCTTGGAAAGGCTTCTCTGAGGAAGTGACACTTGAACTGCTGAGGCGGGAAGAGAAGTTATCCAAGTGGAGGGAAAGTTCAGACAAAGACCCTGTTATTAAAGTGTAAGCTCACTCCATTCACAGATGGAGATGATCAGGCAGAAGGGAACCCCATGCTGGAGACACCTGGGCCTTTGTCCAGGAGGGGCCATGGGGAGGCTGCCCGGCCCTGGAAGAGAGTCTGGACGTCTGTCCAAAGAGGCCTTTATACCTTTTACCTCCTTTCCCCTGAACCATGCTCTCCGACCTCCATGGAAGGGCTCTGAACAGGGAGTGGGGAGACTTCACTTCTCGCTCCAAGTCCATCACCAGTTTGCTGTGTGGCTCTACAGAAATCCCTTCCCCTCTCTGGTTTCAGTTTCTCTACCTAAAACGAGGGGTTGGGTTACAACAGTGTTTCTCCACTTGTTTTTTAAAATCCATACTCCCTTTTGGATAAATATACAAATGTCAATCCTATCCTATAGCATCTATGGCAAGCCATCAAATCATTTTCCAAATCAAAAACTATAATATTGAACAAGCTTTTAAAACTACATATGCCTTGCCGTCCGGCATAGCTCAGTGGTTGAGTGTTGACCTGTGAACCAGGAGGTCACGGATGGTTCGATTCCAGGTCAGGGCACATGCCCAGGTTTCGGGCTCCACCCCAAGTAGGGGGCATGCAGGAGGCAGCCAATCAATGATTCTCTCTCATCATTGATGCATCTATCTCTCTTTCTCTTCTCTGAAATCAATAAAAATATATTTTAAAAAATAAAATAAAACTACATATGCCCTCTAAATATAAGCAATATTCTGTCTTTAGATGTCTGATGAAGATAACTTGGAGACAAGAGAAAAAAAAAACCCCCAAAAAACAATATAAATTAAAGATTTCCAAGCTCATCCTTTTCCTGTTATTGGTCACTCTCCCTCCCACATGAACCCCTGGCCACCAGCACTTATCTCTAGCCTCCTTTCTTTTATTCTTTACAGGATAAATTGGCCAGACAATGAACAGAAACCCGGGGTCATCATAAAAAAAAAAAAAAGACATGCTGTGGAAGATTCCTTTGAATGATAATGTCCAGTGTTGCTGGGAAACAGACAATTTGAAGGAAGCATACACAGTTCCTGGGGACAATTTAGCAATATGAATTAAAAGCCTTAAAAATGTTCATCTCCTTTGAACCACTGATTCCACATGGAGGAATTTATCCTCAAACATAAGTACGGATGAACACAAAGATTTATCCACAAGGATGTTCACGTCACCATTTTTATAACAGCAGGTAACTGAAAATAACCTGTTTCTCTACCTAAAATGAGATTGGTTACAGTGGAATATATGCAACTTTAAAAATGATATATAGGATATTCACTATATTGAATAAAACAAAAACCAAGGTTACAAAACAAGTGATTCCAATTGTGTGTGCATGAGTGTGTATGTTGGGGGGACGGTTTAAGCACCTATGATGGAGTTGCCGTGTTCCTTTTTCTTACTGGTTGACGCAGAGCCTACCCCCTAGAGCAGTGGTCGGCAAACTGCGGCTCATGAGCCACATGCGGCTCTTTGGGCCCTTGAGTGTGGCTCTTCCACAAAATACCACGTGTGGGCACGCACGTGCAGTGCGATTGAAACTTTGTGGCCCATGCACTGAAGTCGGTATTTTGTGGAAGAGCCACACTCAAGGGGCCAAAGAGCCGCATGTAGCTCGCGAGCTGCAGTTTGCCGACCACTGCCCTAGAGCAAAACATGATGCCACTGTGATATGTCATCCTCACAAATAAATCTATTAACCCATATTAAAGTTATAGAAGCTCAATATTAAAACAGAATGAAATAAACCTTACCGGCAGGCAGAAAAAGAGTTCAATTCTTTACCACCTACTCACCATTAATCTTACAGGTGGATTGGTTTTCCCCCAAGACTTTTCATTTCATATAGATTTTTCTGTTGTTCTTTCCTTGAGTCTAGTAAGTTCAATGGTTTCCAAACTTTAGAGTGCATAAAAATGACTGTCCGTGGTGGTTTGGGATAATTTTGACTTAATGAGATTCCCCCCCCCTCCCCGCCCCCCACATTCTGAATTTAGAACCTAATCACTGTATGAAAAAGTAAAAAAAAAAAAGAAAGAAAGAAAAAAAAGATTACCAGATGGATAGTTACCAAAATGTTAACAATGTTGGATTTTTATTTCCTCCCTTGGGATTTTCAAGTTGTCTGACAATAAACATATATTAGCTTAGTCATGAGAAAATAAATGCTGCCTAAAAATAAGTGGGTTAGCCTGGCCAGCATGGCTCAGTGGTTGAGTGTCAACCTATGATCCAGGAGGTCATGGTCTGATTCCTGATGAGGGTACATGCCTGGGTTGTGGACTCGATCCCCAGTAGGGGGCGTGCAGGAGGCAGCCAATCAATGATTCTGACTTATCATTGATGTTTCTATCTCTCCATCTCTCTCTCTGAAATCAATAAAGAAATATATTTAAATATGTATTTTAAAATAAGTGGGTTAAAAAAATCTCCAAAAAATAAAAAGAAACTGTCTTGACTTCAAAAGGGGTGACTCTGACCATGCCCTTCATATCACTACCTTCTGCAAGCTCTGATACTGTCCCAGTTGGTGCCCCAACATCCAAGGACAGGCTTTACATCGTCGCTAGGAAACCATGCAGGAAAACTGGCAAGAAAATTATTTTTACATTTACCTCCTGGGCTGTGCTTATAATAATGCTTAGCAGCTTAGACTAAAGGGTCTGAAATGAAGCAGCCATGACCATCAGCTAATGGATCTGTCCCCTACCTCTGAAACTCTCTACCAAATATTCTTAATAAGCTGAGAACATGTAAGGCATATACCCTTGGTCCTAAGGAGGTTGAAGAAACTATTCAACCTGCTTTTCAAGACCTGGTAGTGCCACCAAGCACATTGGCAAGGACCACAAGGACCAGCAGAAAAAGAATAGGCCATAAATCAAACTGGGCTCAGCCAGTAACTAGTTGGACAATCTGTGCCTCCATTTCCCTCTGAGGAAAATAGCCTTATTAATAAAGGCTCTACTTTTCTTTTAAGGGGGTAGATACAAAAGCACTAATATAACAATGGGAAACTGTAACCTACCCCACTATTCTTTTGACACTGTTTCTGTAAATGCTGACTCTGACAAATACGTAGCTTATAGATAAACAGCATGTTTGTATAAGAATCCTAGGAACTAGTTTCAGAAGATATAGACTCCAACCTTCAGTCACCCCAGTTCTGGGAGATTTGCTGACCTTCAACCATAGAACCAGAATGACGTAGAACCAGGATGATGAAGACCAGGATGATGCACACCAGACCATCACTTAACCAGTTTTGAGATCATTATTAGAATGGACTATGCTCGCCTATACTAGCCTACATGTAGAGAACTTTTTAGTTTATTTTTTTTTTTGTTTTTTTAATCCGCATCAAGGATATTTTTTCCATTGCTTTTCAGAGAAAGTGGAAAGGAGAAGGAGGGGGAGGGGAGGGGGAGGGAGGGGAGGAGGAGGGGAGGGGAAGAGGGAGAGATCAATATGAGAGAGACATATCAATTGATTGCCTCCTGCATGCATCCCGACCAAGGCCAGGGATTGAACCTGCAACCCAGGTACGTGCTCTTGACCAGGAATTGAACCCACGACCCCTTGGTGCTTGGACAGACACTCTAATTGTTGACCCATACCAGCCAGGGTGTAGAGAACTTTTCAACCCCCTCTCCTTGGTTTCTTTGTTCTGCTTTCCTTCTCCCTTCTTATAAAAACCTCTACCTGCACTGAGATGTTGAGATGGGCTTTGTGACAAGAGTCCCCCATCTTCTCAGGTGGCTGACACGTGAATAAACCTCTTTCCTTTTTCACAAGCACCTGTCTCACTAGTTTGGCTTTTGTGGCAGCAGGCAGCCAAACCTTGGTTTCGCTTCATTAAGACAAAGTGAATAGCATCATTTCTGTGTAGGGTGTTATTTAATGAAAATATATGCTGGGATTTGGAGGGTGAGGGTGTACTGGTTAGTTGTGGGTCCTTTGGCACAAGGCTGGTAAACAGCAATTTGCCTCATATCTCAAGCTTTACAAGAACTTAGAGTGTTCACAAACCAGGTGAGCGAGCTGAGGTGACAAAAAGAACTGTGCTGACTTTCTCTAGGGGCATAACTCAGGAACTCCTAAGTCAAGGACAGAAGGCAGGTGGGATTAAAACTCCAAGCTGGGGCCCTAACCGGTTTGGCTCAGTGGATGGAGCATCGACCTGAGGACTGAAAGGTCCCGGGTTCGATTCCAGTCAAGGGCATGTACCTTGGTTGCGAGCACATCCCCAGTAGAAGGTGTGCAGGAGGCAGCTGATCAATGTTTCTCTCTCATCGATGTTTCTAACTCTCTATCCCTCTCCCTTCCTCTCTGTAAAAAATCAACAAAATATATTTAAACAACAAACAAACAAACAAACAAACAAACAAAAAACTCCAAGCTGGGGATCCAGGTTCTCAAAACACAATGGGCAAAAACCACCAGGGCAGGATCAAAGGAAGAGGGATGCGGCCACTCTAATTCAATAATCATGTAATCCCCTACCAGACATTGCAACTTCCCAAATTCTCCGCTCAAAATAAAACACATGACTTCCAGGCAAGCCAGAGCTGCCATTAGGTTACAATTTAAATCCACCTAGAGTCTAATAAAGCTAATTTTACTGTTACGGTGTCTATTAAAACATGGGGCCTTTGTTTAGAGTGAACAGAAGGGAGGAAAGCACAGACTTCAAGGGCTAGGAATTTTGATGAATCCAGAATTATTTCTGGGAAGGAAGTCGCAAGAACAAACATGATTTTTAAAAATAACAGGCCACATGCATCCGAAGGTCCACTCTTGTACAACTATCCAGCCCACCTGAGAGCAGGCCAGCCCTCCACAGCCAGGCAACAGCTTGGGGACAGATACGAGGTACCTGCTTCACATCAATGGGAAATACAAACACACTGACCAAGGAAACCAACTTGGGCCTGGGACTTGGAACTTCAGGATCAAGATGGGAAAAAAGCCTATTTGCTCCATAGTCGGAGACCAAAAGCCACCCAAATGAAAGCTTTGAGAAAGTGAATAATAAGTAAATATACAGGGTAGGCAAAAGTAGGTCAATAATAATAAATAACACAATAATTAATAAATAATAACACAAGAATAAACTCTGTGTTTCACGTACTCACAACTGTAAATCTACTTTTTGCCCACCCCTGTATTGAGTTACAGAATTTTTTTAAGAACAAAACACCCAATTAGCTAGAGCACACGTCTATGAACAGTGATCTTCAGACATCCTAAAATTTCTAATTAAAATATTAGAAAAACTTCAGATGATTGTTTAAAAAGCAGAGCCCAGGGGTCCATCCCCAGAGACTCTCACAACAGAAGCCTAGGGTGAGCCCAGGAACCTGCATTTAGCAAGCACCCAGGTGTTTCAGCGGCTTGTGTCTGGAGCCCACACTGTGAGATATTCAAAGCTACAGGGCCAGGAGGACCTAACACTCCTGTCTTCCCTTACCTTCCTGCAGGCCTCACCCAAATAGGCTTAAATCAATTCATAATTGTAGCAGAGTGAATTCATTTGATACCACCTGTGAAAACGCAACAAAATGAAATCTCAACAAAATTACAACAAAACCAGGGTGTGAAGAATGCCAGAAAAGGGAAAATACAAGTAAAGGCACCACTTAGCACACAGGAAGTCCTCTAAAACTAGAACCTTTTTTTTAAACCCTCACCTGAGAATATGTTTTTATTGACCTTAGAGAGAGAGGAAGGGAGAAAAAGAAAGAGAGACATTGATGGGGGCCTCCCATTAGCACTCTGACTGAGGATTGAACCCACAACCTACATATGTACCCTAACCACAACCTTTGGTGTATGGGACAGCACTCCAACCAACTGAGTCACCCAGCCAGGGCAAACTGGTCTCTTTTAAAAGGATTAGAATGGTATAGTTTTTTAAAGTTATTTTT
The DNA here is from genome assembly GCF_014108235.1 of Myotis myotis. Lineage (NCBI taxonomy): Eukaryota > Metazoa > Chordata > Mammalia > Chiroptera > Vespertilionidae > Myotis > Myotis myotis. The sequence continues at coordinate 52,804,848 of NW_023416314.1, forward strand.
ATTGATTTCAGAGAGGAAGGGAGAGGGAGAGATAGAAACTCAATGATGAGAGAGAATCATTGATTGGCTGCCTCCTGCATGCCTCCTACTGGGGATCAAGCCTGCAACCCAGGCATGTGCCCTTGACTGGAATCGAACCCAGGACCCTTCAGTCCGCAGGCTGATGCTCTATCCACTGAGCCAAACCAGCTAGGGCAAAAATGATATGCTTTTGATACCTGTCTAGTCTCGCCTTATACAGATATAAACTAAAAACTTCATAGACTCCACCAGACCTGAGTTTACCCACTTATCTGGGCTTACCCACTTATCAGCTGGGTGGCCTTGGATACGTTTTCTCTTCCCTGAGCCACTGCTTTCTCAATTCTAAAATGGGGTTAAAAACATCTACCCACAGTATGATGAAGATGAAGTGTATGAGGCATAGCAGGTACTAAACAAATGGTGGCTCTCATTCATTCAATGAATCAACATTTATTAGGGCCTTCTACAAGTCAAGCATCGTAGGCATAAGACATACAGTAGAAGCAAAAGAGACATGGACAAAAATACAGACAGTAAACACACAATTTTAGCGATTGATGTGTGTTCTGAAGAAAATAAAGCAGGCATATAGCATGATATGGGGTTTCAGGGTATTTATAGAAGCTGCCTTAGATGTTAAACTAATGTATTTAAACTGAGACCTAGGGGAAGAACATATTAGGCACAAGAATAGGTAGGAACAAACAAAGTACATTCCTGCAAAGGAAGGACAGTGAGGCTGGAACTCAGTGGCCATTGGAGAGGACAGTAAAAGGTGAAGCCGGGAGTGAGATAGCGAATATTAAGTAGAGCCGTGTAATACCTAGTGAGAATTTAGATTCCCTTCCAAATGCCATAGGAAGCCATGGAAGGTTTTAAAAGAAAAGACTGCGATGGAAGAGCCATGATCTGATATGCTTTTTAAAAAGACTTTTGTGGCTACTCTAAGGGGTGGGGGGGTGGGGGGGCGGGGGGCGAAGGGGGCTGAGGATTAGGGCCAAGAAATAAAAACCTAATATTTCTTTAGTGCCTAACTATGTGCTCTTAACTATCCTGAGAACTGGATATGTATGACTTCCTTTAACCGTCATGGAAACTTTTGATATGAGTACTATTACCATCCCGATTTTAGAGATGCCAAAACCCAGGCAAAGAAGTAACTTGCCTGTCACAGTAAGTGGAGGACCCAATATGCCAACCCAGATGGTCTGACTGCAATGCCTTTAAAAAGAAGTGGGGAGACTAGGTAAAGAGACCGCTGCAGGAGAAGAGGCCAGAGAGGGTGGTGGCTGGCGAGACGGCAACAGTGACGATGCTGATGGGGATTCAGCTGTGCAAAATGTCTTGATGGCGGAGCCAACAGGATTTCCTGATGGGATTTATTTATGACTGGGGTAAAGGGAAGAGAAAAAAAGCAAAGATGACTCGCAAGTTTTCGGTGTGAGCAACAGAGTGGGTGCCCATGCAATTTCCTGAAATGATTAAGCCTGCGGAAAGAACAAATCAAGGGGAAGGGAGGCATTAAAATGAGCCAAGAACTCTGTTTTGGCCCTGGCTGGTGTGGCTCAGTTGGTTGAGCTTCATCCCATACACGGCAAGGTCACAGATTCAATTCAGGTCAGGGCACATGCATGGGTTGTGGGCCCAATCTCCAGTAGGGGGCGTGCAGAAGGCAGCTGATCAATGTTGATGCATCGATGTTTCTCCCTCTCCCTTCTACCCTTTCTTTAAAAATTCAATGAAAACATAGTTATTTTTTAAAAGAACTCTGTTTTGGACACCTTAGGTTTGAAGTGTCTATTAGACGTCCAATGGAGAGGTCCCGAAGGCAGTGAGCTGTGGCAGTCTCCACTCAGGGGAGAGGTCAGGGCTGGAGATGTAATCAGTAGTAGCTCACCATCACGTGATCCTATGTAGTGATCCTTACTTAGTGTAGGTGTGTTAGGGGTTGGGAAGGAAGACGCCCTCTGGTTAGCTATAACCAGCAAGAACAGAACCGCATCTCAACACAGGATTACAACTTGCCCTGAGGCTAAGCACCCTGCCCAGCCCACCCTCTGTGGTCCAGAAAAGTCCGCGTCCCAGCCCATCCTCTAAGCCAGCTTCCTGGGAGCCCCTGGGAGCAGCGTTCTTTCAAGATGACCTCCAGCATGCCAGGTCTCCAGGAGGCAACACAGAGGCTGGAGGGCCTGGAGGAGAGGCTGGAAATAGCAACCACAGAAGGGAGGTTATCGGACATCCTGCCAGCTTGTGAGAAGGGGACTTCTGCCCAGCTCTTCCACTCAACACTCCTTTTCTCAGTCCCCCTATCATCAGAGCCTCTCTGGTGTGAGTCCCTGGAACCACTCACGGAGCAATGATAATGAAAGGGTTTCCAAAATAAGCCTCCCACATTCAGGCTCCCCAAATGCTCGGCTGGCGTCCAGGCTGCAACCTTTCCCAAAAAATAGCAACCTCGCTTGATAAAATACTTTTTGTATTGACACCTCCTTGGCTCTGAGGAAAAGGGTGTGTGCTGGAGGTCAGGTAGAGGTTGGGGGGGGGGGGGGAGGGGGGGGAGAAGAGGCAATTTTTATTTAAAGTTTAGCTGAAATGTCAGGAACATGAAGCAGCCGTGTTTACACAAAGCTTTCCAAACCCGAGAACAGCTTCCAAGGGGCTTTAAAAAAATGGCTACATCAACTTGTCCAATGAAACGGCTTTTCAGCTTAACAGAAATAGTACCAGGCTGTTCTCATTCTCCTTGTCCCCTTAGGCTTCACTCCTAACATAATGTATCCTCTTGCTGGTGCTGATTGTTTTATTTCTTTTTTTATTTTTTATCCCTATCCCATAAGCTACCTCGAATCCATTGTGGACTAGGATAAAACACAGTCTTGGCATTCCTGTATATGAAACTTCCAGATCCATCTAATCAATAAAGGTTTTTTATTATGGATATTAATTGGAAGAAATACCCTAAATAATAGTAAAACACTTTAATTTTTTGATCTCCTATATTTTTTTAAAAAAAGAAAGAGTATAGTAATAACTAGCACCTTCATTTTTCATATTTTTCTGTCCCAAATTTCCTAAGTAATAATTTATAGGGAAAGTGGGTAAAATCTTATCTCCTACCTGTGTGTGGATGATTTTGAGGTTCTTACTGTACAAACCAGGAACGACAGGATGCCAGTTCAATAACTGTGCTACTTCATCTTCCAAATCAGACTTGTCAAAGCCACGGAAGGAAATCGGAATATGACCCAATGGAAATCTATCCCCAAACAAAGCTGGGGCCTGCCAGCCCTTTCCTGGGGTGGGGAGGTCCAGGTGTGCCAGAGCCCACTGCTCTTCGCAGGTGTCCTTCGACATGCAGAGGCAAGCTTAGAATATGAAATGGCCAGCAGTTCGGGAATACAATTTTAGAGAAATAAAATGACTAGGTTTTCTAAATCACTGACAGGAGCCAAAATCCTTACTGAGACTCGTGGGCCAAAGATAGAACCAAAGCCTTATCACATTTACAAATAGCCCCTTAAGTGCCTTCTTCCGGAACACTCTAACATAAACCTGAATGCAGCAATTATTCAGCTCCCCGTGTGTAGGCAGCAAATGCTTTTGAGAGGCTCATTCTCAAGGGAGCAAAGGAAAAGTGGTATTTCTGACTAGCATTTTCCATCACCAGAAGTCACTGGAACCAATATCTTGGCGCTCTGGAGCAAGCAGTGATGACAGATGCTTATGATGCTCACCCTGAGGACTTGCAACCTTCCGGAAGAACAGACAGATCAAATTATGCCTGGCTGCAGTTTGAAATGTGTTTCGTTGCCTTCTTATCCTTTGAAGACTGACACTCCAGGCAGTACCCGGTAGGTGGCAACACTGAGCCATGGGACTATCCCATTTGCCGGTCTTGCTGAATAGAGAAAGTTTAATATAATTATAAATCCCATTCTAAATATTAGGTCTCTATTAAAATAATGACAGCAGGCACAAAGTAATTAAAAATACACGCCTGACAAATTCGGAATCAAATGCACCATCAAAGTACTTCCTGGCATGTTGCCACGACTCCCCCCCCACTCCCCCAGTCACTGGGCAAATCCAATTATTCCTTGAGACGACAGAATTGGGTCTCTTCTCCCTTTCTCCCTAGTGACTTTTATGAAAATGATATTCAACTTTCATACGCCTGCACGTCAGGATACAGTGGGACAAGAGCAATAAACACATTCTCTGTGTGCAAAACACAGGGGAAGTGAGTTCTGAGACTGCCTGGGCCAACCCCAGGTGTGGGCTTTCTTCCCTCGGAATGTAACAGCTGTCAGAAAGCAGCCACGGCCTGTGCCAGGAATACCCTTGCTGCGCGGCTCTAATTGCCAAGAGATAAGCCATAATTCACACAGACACTTGTGGCTCAGGTTCAGACACCACAGGCACCAAGGAAAGAGCATGCGCTCCGGAGTCAGGCAGACCTGCGTTCCGACTCTCACCAGCTCCGTGACCTTGACCTTGAGCAAGCCGTTTCCCTCCCCCAGCCTCAGCTCCCTCATCGGGAAGGACCAGCAGCTACTCGTACCAAGGGCCGACTGCAGGATTGGACTTAGAGCAGGTGCACAGACACTGGAGTTGTTATGATTATTATTAACAACTTCTGAAGGGTACAGTGGAGTAAAATGAACTTGGAGATATCCCAAGAACCATGGGGTTCAAGGTGGACAAGACCCAGTTTGTACCCCTGAAGGACCTCATTGTCTGTGAGAGTGCTACAAGAATCACATAAAATCCCCGGCTGCTTCTGCCTTATTTATTTGTTCAAACGACCCTGCCCTCCTGAGACTTATAATCTAGTGGAGAAGACGAGCTTTCAAAATGATCTCCTGAGTAGATGCACATGCACATCCGTGATAAGTCCTACAAAGGAGACATGCGTGGCCATCTGCAATATGCCACCTAAAATGAGGAAACTGGCCCAGTCTGAGGAGATGCAGGATGATGAGGGCTTCATAGGACAAAGAAAGCTGAAGAGGACTTTGTTCTCCACACCTACAGGGGGCGCTATATAAGAACTTTAACTTAAAGGACCAAACTAGAAAGCACTTTAGCTTCCTCCTAATGACTAGAACAGTGATGGTGAACCTATGACACGCGTGTCGGAGGTGACATGCGAGCTCATTTTTTTGGTTGATTTTTCTTTGTTAAATGGCATTTAAATATATAAAATAAATACCAAAAATATAAGTCTTTGTTTTACTATGGTTGCAAAGATCAAAAAATTTCTATATGTGACACGGCACCAGAGTTAAGTTAGGGTTTTTCAAAATGCTGACACGCCGAGCTCAAAGGGTTCGCCATCACTGGACTGGAATGTTTTTCTTCTCTAACAGTAAAATCCAGAAAACCTACTCTGTTCTCTTTTTGATTTTGCTGCCAGGAAGCTCCAAGTCAAACGGGAAGCTCAGCAATAGTGCATGTATATATCTACTAGAGGCCCAGTGCACAAATTTGTGCACAGATGGGGTCCCTCGGCCTGGCCGGTGATCAGGGCCAATCAGGCTGTCTCCCCCAGTCTGGGGGGAGGGACTGTGGGAGGTTGGCCAGCCAGCGGGAGGGACCATGGGAGGTTGGCTGTGGGAATGCACTGACCACCAGGGGGCAGCTCCTGCATTGAGCATCTGCCCCTGGTGGTCAATGTGCATCATAGTGACTGGTCGTATGGTCACTTAGGCTTTTATATATATAGATTCTCCCCATTCTCCTGGGTTTGTCTCCTTCCTCTTTTCCTTTCCCTAGTCCTGATTTCAAACCCTAGTTCAATCTTATCATTGCATCTAGGGTTCGTGAAGCTTCGGTGAAAGGAAGCAGGATACAAATAGAGACTTATTAATACTCTTTCTAAGGCTAAGGGGCTGAGCTGGAAAGAATTAACAGAGTGCCCTGAGTGTCCCTGCCCAGTGTGCTACCCCGAAAGCAGAGAAAGACACATGGCTGCTCCAATTTTATCCAAGCAGAACATTCCGTGTGATTTGTGTGATCTACAGTCCCGCTTTCCCACCAGAGCCACTTTATCATGTTATAGTTCTGCCCTAACAAGCAGTTCTCCTTTTGCTCATTTTTCTCTGAAACATTCACTGACCTATATTTATAGTGAACCTACATTCTGGATATTCCTGGACAGGTGTTCCCACCACTTCCACCGCCTTTCCCCCCCAACTGTCTCTGTTTAGCAGGCAACTCATTAAATATATAACTGGCATTCTCCTTTTGTACTTTTGAAAGGGACAACACATACGTACAAATCCTTCATCAGACCATACAACACAATTTCTGGATCAGAAAAGTTGCTCTCCTCTTATGATGAATTAAACGTCCACATGAAGGTTAAAGCAGAATAGAGATGAGGAGATGTGGGAGAGGCCATTGCCTTTCCCTCCCCCCCCTTCAATTTGCAATTTCTCTGCACCTCATTTTATAAAAATGCTCTATGAGTAAAAAGTCCATATGTGGTAGAAAACTCCATCCCTCTTCCCAGGGAGATGAAATCTTCGTAAATAATTATAAGACATAATTCCAAGAACTGCAAATTGTGGCTCTTCTTTTTTAGCCCTGGCCCCCTTTATAGGATGAAAACTGTCTCCCCAAGGAAAAAAACACAAATACATAAACACAATACTGGACATTTTTAGGGGACTCGAGGACCTCCTGCAAGTCCATTCATGAACTTCACAGGCAGAGCCTCCCTAAGAATGGAGCAGATGCCGGAGGGTGCCCAAGACGGCAGTGTGGCAAGAACACTTGAAAAAGATAACTGCCATGAATAATAGTTACCTATAATGTAGATAAGAGCTATGCAGGTTAGTAAAAATGAATATAAAAATCTTTTTTTAAATCACCTTAGTGGGGTTTTTTTAAGTGAGTCAAGTTAAAGAAAAATACCACATGGCTCCTGAAAAAATGCAGAGGTGGAAGGAATGCCTAAAGTTTAGGAAACACTGCAGAGCATAGAAGAGTCACAAAATCTAGGTTGAAAACCCTGCAAAACCATCTAAAAGTCATTATATATGTGTCCAAATGGGGGAGGTTGTGTCTAAGTGGGGGTAGGTTATGTGGGAAATCTCCTCACCTTCTGCTCAGTTTTGATGTGGACTTAAAACTGCTCTAAAAAACTGGAATTTTTTTTTTAAAGTCCCTCTCATAAAGCAGCTCACTCAAGGCCACTGTTTATCCCTTCTTTCTTCCCTCCTGCTCCCCAGGCTAGCCAGCTTGGCAACACCTAGGCCCGTCACTCATCCCTCTGGGCCTGCCTTCCGTCACGAGCCAGAGGATTCCTGGTTTGCTGCGAAGATTATGAACGGGGAAAGGCTGCCCTGGCACAGAGACGTGTGTGGGGTGAAAGGGCTGGGGATTTCCCTGAGCTGCTGGGCAGAGATTCATCGACCAGGACAAGGTGACAAAGACCAGTTACATGTCCCTGACATCCAGGATCTGATGAGACCCAGACAGCCCACAGGAAGCGAGCCAGAAACCCAGGAGACCCGACAATGGTGCCGGGTTTGCCAAACCAAAGCCATGGCCACTGGGGGCTGGGCAAGAAGGGTCGGGAAGGACCACCATGCAGTCTGTGTGGGTCTGTCTCCCCTTCACAACCAATCAGGACCCTAAAGTCACTTACTCAACATGCGTCTTCCCATCTGGGCTAAAGCTTCTAGGACAGCGGTTCTCAATCTGTGGGTCGCGACCCCTTTGGTGGTCGAACAACCCTTTCACAGGGGTAGCCTAAGACCATCCTGCATATCAGATATTTACATTATGATTCATAACAGTAGCAACATTACAGTGATGAAGTAGCAAGGAAAATAATTTTATGGTTGGGTCACAACATGAGGAACTGTATTTATTTTTTTTTTATTTTATTTTTTTTAATTTTAATTAAATCTTTATTGTTCAGATTATTACATTTGTTCCTCTTTTTTCCCCCCCATAACTCCCCTCCTCCCGGTTCCCACCCCACCCTCCGCCCTCACTCCCCACCCACTGTCCTCATCCATAGGTGCACGATTTTTGTCCAGTCTCTTTCCGCATCTCCCACACCCCTTTCCCCCCCAAGAATAGTCAGTCCATTCCCTTTCTATGTCCCTGATTCTATTATAATCACCAGTTCATTCTGTTCATCAGATTATTTATTCACTTGATTCTTAGATTCACTTGTTGATAGATGCATATTTGTTGTTCATAATTTGTATCTTTACCTTTTTCTTCCTCTTCCTCTTCTTAAAGGATACCTTTCAGCATTTCATATAATCCTGGTTTGGTGGTGATGAACTCCTTTAGCTTTTCCTTATCTGTGAAGCTCTTTATCTGACCTTCAATTCTGAATGATAGCTTTGCTGGATAAAGTAATCTTGGTTGTAGGTTCTTGGTATTCATCACTTTGAATATTTCTTGCCACTCCCTTCTGGCCTGCAAAGTTTCTGTTGAGAAATCAGCTGACAGTCGTATGGGTATTCCCTTGTAGGTAACTGAGTTTCTTTCTCTTGCTGTTTTTAAGAGTCTCTCTTTATCTTTTGCTCTTGGCATTTTAATTATGATGTGTCTTGGTGTGGTCCGCTTTGGATTCCTTTTGTTTGGGGTTCTCCGCGCTTCTTGGACCTGTAAGTCCATTTCTTTCACCAGGTGGGGGAAGTTTTCTGTCATTATTTCTTCAAATAGGTTTCCAATATCTTGCTCTCTCTCATCTTCTGGCACCCCTATAATTCTGATGTTGGTACGCTTGAAGCTGTCCCAGAGGCTCCTTACACTATTCTCGCATTTTTGGATTCTTTTTTCATTTTGCTTTTCCAGTTGGGTGTTTTTTGCTTCTTCGCATTTCAAATCATTGACTTGATTCTTGCGCTCCTCTGGCCTGCTGTCGGGAGTCTGTATAATATTCTTTATTTCAGTCAGTGTATGCTTAATTTCTAGTTGGTTCCCCAATATAACATCGAGGGTCTCATTAGTTTTCTTGTAGATCTCATTAAGTTTATCGGCGGCTTCTAAACAGTTCTTGAGAGACCTTAAAAGTGTGGTTCTGAACTCTATATCTTCCATTGACAATTTTGTCCTGTTTCTTTGTCTCCGCATTTTGTTATGCTTCCTTGGCGCACCCCCTAGTGGTCTTTGTTCGCAGTCTTATAGTTAAACCTTGTTGTAGCTAATACCAGGGAGGGTTTGACCTCCAGGCCAATTGGCTATGAGAATCAGCTGTGTCAGCAGTGAGAGAACTTCTGTCCTCTAGGGAGGTGCTAATCTAGCCTTTGCCTGAGGCTATCCGGCAAATGCCTCTGTGCAGGGCTTGGGCGGGGCGAGTCGCACAGGATCAACAGGGTGGGCCGGAGAGAGCAGTTATGGAGGCTCTCAGTCCTGTCCCCAGGGGCTCCGCCTCTCTGAGTCCCAGCACCCGCTGCAAAGTTCGGAGAGAAAGCTGCACTCGCTCTGACCGAAGCCAGACAGTCCCGCTTCTCCCGTTTGAGTCTGGGTCCCTAGAGACTCGCCCGTATCTGGAGCTCAGAGTCTGCGACTCCCTCCCGATTGAAAACGCCAACCGCGCCCTCCGCCGCCAGCCCGCTCCGCACACTCCGCACCTCAGAATCTGACTTCAGCACTGCGCCTCCTCTGAGTGTCCGTATGCGTTTCTCTTTCCTCCTAGTTGTAGGACTTCCACTCAGCCAGCGTTCCTGTGGTTCTTGGTGATGTCCGTTCTGTCTTTTAGTTTCACTTTTGAAGTGGTTGTTCAAAGCAGCAAACTCCGGAGTTAACCTATGCCGCCATCTTGGTTCTCCAGGAACTGTATTTAAAGGGCCAAAAGGTTGAGAACCACTGTTCTAGGAGGAGAAGGACCACTGTGTCTTATTCTCAGCCCTGTATCTCTAGGCCCTCGCACAGTGTCCGGCACATAGTAGGCACTTTACGGGAATGGAAGAACTGAGCTATTCTGGGGAAAGGGGAAGCAACACCTCATCTCTTCTGCCCTCTGGTGGCCAGCAGGTGCTCCAGGCTAGTAAATGCTCAGGAAATAGTTCTTTTAAAAGCAACTAAATTCCCTGCCAATACCAGGATGTTATTTGTTTTTAAGATAATTATCATTTTTTTAAAAAAAAAAAGAGCAAATAAATCTAGCAAACACAGTGCCTTTGCTTTTTCACGTCCCGCAGGCAAGTCCAGGTGGCAAATGAAGCTGGAGGAGTGAGTGGGACCATAATTAATAGCTGGCCGTGGCTGCAGGCTCCTCCACCAGCCACCTCCCTCTGGATTCATTTCAGTCCACTCCATCCCCGAGAAGGGGTGTAAGGATGAGTGTGGCACCAGCACCCAAGTGCCCTGACTCTGGATAAACAATGTGATGAAGGAGTGACATGCCTCTCTCTAACTCAAGCCCAGTGCCCGCCTCCAAGAAATAACTACACTGGGGAGAAGGAGCGTTTTAGAGGCAATGTCAAAGTGAGTGCCCCACTTGGCTGGGTGGGGCAGCAAGCACCTGAGGTCACCAGCTGCGCTTTACACATGGGTGCCCCATGGTGGGGGGTTGTTAGGGTGCCATTCCCTAGGGTCTCCTTGCCCAGTTCAATCAAATGCTGATGACCAAACAGAGGCTCCAGAATCTCACAGCTAAAAGCAATCCTCACCACCACAAACCCAGGCCCTTCCCTTTACAACACCTCTGCAGGCCACTTGGACACCCTCAATGATGAAGGACGCACTACCTCGCAAGGAAAATGACTCCATCTTTGGGCAGCTCTATTGAAAGTCCGGCTCTCCGTTGTTTTTCTCTAAAAAAGAAGATGGTTTCCAAGGCACTCATCAACAGTCTAGCCCACGGAGAGGTGCACAACAGGAGAAATGATTCCGTTTCCCCTTCCACCAGGCTGGGGAGCTTTTAACTTAAAAGCACTGATGTAGAGAATCTCTACAACTAGAAGCGACGGCAATAAAAGCTAACGTTTACAAAACACTTACTAGGAGTCAAGCATATCTAAGAGCTTTACAGACATTCTCTCATTTAACATAACATTTATAGTCACACTCTCCTTTGAACGAGATATTATTTATGCACTTCTTTTTTGACCTGAGGAAATGAAGCTACGGAGAGTTAGTATCATTTGCCCAAAGTCACACGGTGAAGAGTCAGGTGGGCTAGGTTTTGTATTTGCTGTGTTTTGTTTAGTAGTAGAACCCTTTTCTAAAAATTAGAATCTCATCATCAAAACCCAATGGATAAAATAAAGCAGCACTGCGTAAAGACCCCTACGGTAGGGCACATACTCTGATGATTATCACTAACAAACACACCTTGAATTCCTCTATTAAAGGTGCCTCTCTCCAAGGCAGTTTTGTTGCTTCGTTCACTGCTCTGCCAAGTGCTTAGGACAGCACCCAGAAGACAAGGAACAAATATTGCCGACTGAATAAATCCAACATTCACAAAGTGTTTACTATGTTCCAGGCACTGTTCTAAGGTATTCGAATGATTAACTTCACAACAGGTTCTATTAACCCCATTTAAAAGTCACTCTCATTAAGCAGCTCATTCAAGGCCACTGTTTATCCCTTTTTTCTTCCCTCTTGCTCCCCAGGCTAGCCAGCTTGGCAACACCTAGGCCTTCACTCTTATCCCTCTGGGCCTGCCTTCTATCACAAGCCAGAGGATAAGAAACTGAGGCACAGAGAGGTCAAATAGACTTCCCAAGATCACACAGCCTGTAAGTAGCAGAACTGGAATTCAAATTGGGGTCAGGCTCTGTGTCTTTTTTAACTACATAGAGACATTCTATTCCCTTACATTATAACAGGAGAAAGATCTGAAGCCTCCACAAGAGAGACTGCAGCAGCAACAGTTAATGGTGGGGAAGCTTGGCCTTCAGCTGGGCTTTTACTATGGACTATTTCTGAACCCCTGACATCCACCCTGCCTTTTGGCTTCTCTTTATTTCTCATCCCACCATGAGGTAGAACTGAGAATTTGAGCACTGCCACTTTAGAGATGAAAAAACTGCTCTCGATTCCCAGGAATGCTGCCATTTTGGGAGAAATTCAGTGACCACGAGGCAGGCTAGTAAGCCAGGACAAGTGGAATAGGGTGCCGGGAGCCGGTCCATCCTTGCTGTTTCAAGGGACCTGGCATATATGGCATACTGTTCTTAATATGTTTGCTCACCTTCTTGGCACTATGTGTTTTAACCCGAGGAAAAAAAAAGAAAGAAAAAAAAAGAGGTGACCTTCGTTAAAACACATAGCACTAAGGGCAGCAAACATATTAAGAACAGTATGCTATGTACACCAGGTCCCTTGAAACATATGCTGTGCAGATGTTTCTTTCCTGCAGCGACTGTGTCAAGCAGCAAGGATGGACCGGCTTCCGGCAATAGGGAAACTGAGACAGAAAGTTAAACAGCACTTTGCAACCATCTAGTGAATCCTATCTTCCCTAAACCAATGATACTTAAGAGTAAATGGTTGCACTTCTCCTCCCCAACCAGAGGGTAAACAGCTTAAGTCATCCTACTCAGGGAGATAGATGGCAGAAATCCAACAATACCATTTGCCATCCACCGAAGAACAGATGAAGTTTAGATAATAAATCTCATTTTGGTATATCAGTGCAAAGCTGGTGAATTTTCTATTGAGATCCTTCCCTAAGACCTCCCCTAAATGCCCAGCCTTTAACACCCCTCAAAAGGAAAGTCCCAGCATGCTCTCCCTCCCAGGAACACTCCCACACCTTCCCCCTTCCTCCTTCCCCCACAGGCATGCATCTCTCAAACGCTACGGGACTCCATGAGGCTTGCAACCAGGGCAGCAATGGGCAGTGGCAGTTTGTCCCAGGCAAACCCCCTGAGCCTGACCCAAGGCCCCTTTTCCCTGACTTCAAAGAAGACCAGCCTGGGCTCATTTCCCCGGCCTTCCCTTGTTTCATTGTCCCTGGCTTTAATGAAGGCTTTAACCTTCACCTGGACCCATATTGTGAAATTTTTCCTACAAGAAGTCAGGAACCCATATACCACCAGCAGACCCCCTCAGAGCCAGGTCTCTTTTTCCATGAACAGCCAGTGCCCACTCCCACTTGCCTATTACTTGGGAGCTAAATCTGCCTTGCTCAACCTCGCCATGTGAGTGCCTGGCTGGACCTCACACACTGTAATCTCGAAACAACATCAGGGGAGAGAGAAGGCAGAGGGCGAAGGAGAGGCCAAAAATGATAAGAAAAAAAAAATGTCAAGAAAAAAGGGTAAGCAGAGCTCTCATTACTATTTCATAGCAGTTTCATTTCCAGTCCACAGTTAGAAATGAATTGCAGTGTCCACTGTAAACTGGTGTCTTCTGGGCTTTGCAGCTTTGCAATAAAAATCCAATCTAAGCACAGCAATTTCTCCACTTAGGATTTTTGCTTGCCCCTCCTAGAAGTGCTGGGAGACTCTCTTTTAAAACAGTAGATAAGCCACAGATGCCCTTCAGAAAGAATTTCATGAAATTCCTGCTTTTAAAAAAACACCATGATAATAAGCAGCACTGCAAACATTCAAGGTTGAGTTCAATGATGCAGAATAACTGTCCTGGATGTAAAACCTAGGCTTTGAATTTGCAAATGCAAAGTGTGCCCTTTTGCAAATGTAAAACCTACCCTTCGAATTTGCAAACAAGTAAACACTGTAAACTTTTGAACTGGCTTCCAAGACTGACTTAAAACCTAAAGCAGCACTGTGATGAAATATAACATAAGCCACATCTGCAACTGCACACTTTCCAGGAGTCACATGAAAAAGGGTAAAAGAAACCAGTGAAATTAATTTTAACTCGATATATCCAAAATATGATCATTTCAACATGGAATCAGTATAAAAGTTGCTATTGATACATTTTACATTCCGTTTTTAGTATTAAATCTTCTAAATCTGTTATTTCACATTCACAGCACATCTCAATCCAGACTAACCGAATCCCAAGTGCTCAAAAGCCACACATGGCTAGTGACTACCACTAAGGACAGCACAGACCTCAAGCTGTCAAACCGCAATCACACATGCCTGGCGCAGTCCCTGCCTCCACCCATGGCAGGAAAGTGTGTGGACAGACCACTGCTGGGAATCAAAGGCTTTTTAACTGCAAAGAATTTGCTGTCAGGCCAAAGCACAGGCTCTTGCTCCTTATTTTACAAAATTAAATCCTATCGGAATCAAACACACACACACACACACACACACACACACACACACACACACACGCTGCCCAGGCTTCAGAGATAAATGTTGGGAGGTGGTGACTCAGATTATATCATTGGGGGAAGGAGTGGGACTGGGAAGAAACGATTATTATAATGAAAAACTAGGGGGATAAATGGTGATGGAAGGAGACTGGACTTGGAGTGGTAAGCACACAATACAATATACAGATGATGTATTATAGAATTGTACACTTGAAACCTATATCATTTTATTAACCAATGTCACCCCAATAAATTCAATTTTTAAAAAAAGAAAGAAAAAATGGGAATGACCCATTTTTGGGTCATTTGGCTTCAGTCTTGGAAGCTAGTTCAAAAGTTTACAGTGTTTACTTGTTTGCAAATTCAAAGGGTAGGTTTTACATTTGCAAAACCTTACATCTACTTAGTACCCATACAAGTGCTCACACGCGTCACCTCCTCCAATAGCCATGCCTAATAACACTGGCACTCCCAGAGCCAAGTGACCAGGAGGCCACCCAGGTAGATGGAGGCAGCACCAGGAGAAACTAAGCCCAGGATTGGCCCCGCACCCTGAGCTCTGTCCTGGGTTCCCTAATTGAGCCACAAAGCAGAATTGCCTGGAAGTCCTTATTTCAACACAGACTTCCAGGCCTTGCTCAGATGCCGGGGTCCTGCCCCAGCAGGTCCAGGGGTCCCCAAAGGTGTAGACGGAGTCGGCGAAGAAGGAAGGACACGGAGACAGTGTTCAGTTGATCAGCAGCCTAGCCAGGATCTCCAGCCAGGATCTCCAGCCAAGTTCTGGTCTGGATCTCCAGAGAGGTTCTGGTTAGGATCTCCAGCCAGGTTCTGTGTCCATGTTCTCTTGCTAGGTTCTCCAGGTTCTCCAGCCAGGTTCTGTCCAGGTTCTCCAGCCAGGTTCAGTCACCAGGTTCTAGTCAGGTTCTTTTGCCAATTTCTGTAGTCAGGTTCAGTCCAGGATCTTTTGCCATGTTCTCTCCAGCGAAGTTCTTCTGTCTGTAGGTTCTGTCTTCTTCGTTCTGTCTTCTGAGTTGTTCTGTGTTCTAAGTTCTGTGTTCTAAGTTCTGTTTTTTGCTGTCTTGTTACATCTGTATTTATACCAGTTGATTCAATCCTATCAATCTCTATTACAAAGGTTAGGGCGTTTCTTATCTCCATTCCAGGGAGTAAAGATTATGTAGCTTAAGCATGATTGTTCATAGTTAAAGTGATTAATTACCCGCCTGGCACTTAGTTAAGAGGTTTTATTCCCTCCCTAACTTCAGGGGAAAATCCCTACCTGGGGAAACAATCTTTCTCAGAGACCTTGGTTAAAACACATAGTGCCAAGAAGGTGAGCAAATATATTAAGAACAGTATGCCATATATGCCAGGTCCCTTGAAACAGCAAGGATGGATCGACTCCCGGCACTCAGATATGCTGGAGCAGCTTGGGGGAGGGGAGAAAGGCAGGACCCCAGGCTCTGCATGTTTAAGACATTTCTCAGGTGATTCTGATGTTGCCTCTCTTTGGGAATGATCACACCAAACCACTTTGCAAGTAGTAAAATGCTTCTCCTTCAAAAGAAAAAAAAAATCCAATGTGCAAAAACACACACTTGACAACTCAGGGTGTAAGTCTCCATCCAGTCCATTTCTTCCGTTAAATTGAGCTGTTGGAGTTATTCCTTTCACGGAGGCCTGGTACAATAGACAGGTTTTTAAGGCTTGTTGAATTCACGCTGAGCAAATTGTTGAAAATGCTTTACTCTGCATCAGTGACTTCCATCCAAGGATCCTAGAGAAAATTCCTTGTCTGACTTTGATAATAATTACATAACCAATATTTACTGAACAGGTACTATGTTCCACAAATACACATCATGTCCTTTAATCCTTAACAAGAATCCTCTGAGGCCGGTGCTATTAGTATGCCTTACCCAATTTACAGATGAGGAAGGTGAGGCTCAGAAGTTAATATTTTTCATCAAACTTAATTTGAAGGTCTGTATAACGCAAAAACTTCATTATGCTTCCTAAAACTAAAAATCACTACGTTTCTTTCCAGCACCTAGTGTGTTCTGACAAACACTGGGTGACCGTTAACGAACCTGGCCCACCTTTGCACAGGTGCTCCTCTGTTATCCCACAGCCCACCTGGCTTGCCCTGTCCTTGACTGTCCGCCTTCCCCGACGGCCTGAGAGTATCTTGAAGATTGTACTTCTCTCTGCTGTATGTGTCTCTGTATCAGAAACTTCACAAAACCCTATGGTGCTTGGTAAGTGTTGGATGGATGAATGGACAGATGGATGGATGGACGGATGGGTTCAAACCTGATAGGAGGGGAGGGAGATCTAGATCAGAGGAGTTTATCACCTAGATAAATGCAAGTTCCATAAGGTTTTCTATCAGGGACAGAATAAAAACTTTGGGTCCAGGAGTACCTGGGACTGTTTGGGAGTGAGGGGCTGCAACGTGACATGGTGTGTGTGTGTGGGAGGAGGGGGGGGAAGGGGTGTTAGAAGGCCCTACAGACAGTGAGCTGAAGGGAAGAAGGCACAGCACCTGAGTGCAGCAAAGGCCAAATTAAAAGAAGAAACAGAGATCTGGGCCTAGGGAAAGGCTGGACTATGTGCCCAGCAGGCACCTGATCAGGAACAAAAGTCCTACAAAGTCTCCTGGTTTCAACTCTCTGGCCTCAGAGGCCATCACCCTTTGCTCTGCCATTAAGTCACTTGTGCTTTTGTTTTTGTTCTTAAAGGAAAAGAATATTCTCTCCCTCACAATCCCAGCCTGCTCATGACCAAGCCACAGACAGGAGCTCCCCAGACTCCCTCCACTGTGGCGTCATTTAGGGGAAGCCAGAGAGGCTGGCTCCATCTGGAAAGGTCCTGGCCTTCCCAAGTCCTCCTCACGGGGGCAGCAGAGACCGCCTGCGGCACCACCCACACTTGCCCATCAGTCCTCCCAAGGACTGAAAAGTGGGCAGAGCCAGCTGGGGGAGTCAATACCCCGAACCCTGTCAACCAGAGCTGAGGCCTCCAGGTTTCTCCCAACCAGTTAGTCACTGGATAACCAGCACTAAAGAGGACTGGATACCCCCAGCTGCCAGAGCCCCCAACCCTCAGACACTCAGACACACACACACAGACACACACACACAGACACACACACACACACACACACACACACACTGAAAGTGTGAACCCTCCTTCCTCATTCATATCACAAGGCAGGATTACATCAACTTTAAAGGGAGAGGAGTTGGAACTTTGAAATTGGATGTGAATATATTTAGGGCTTGGGAATCACTGAAATTTCTGTTTGTTGGTGTTGACTTCTTTTGATGTGTTCAAAGAATTTCACTTCAAGTGTCTCCCAAGAGGCTCGCAGATCAGGGATACACAGAGGGTGCCTCAAAGCTGCCCACAATGCCAACTTCAGTGCCTAATTAGAATAGCAAATCAGGGTATTTGAAGGCAAATCAGGTGTTGAAATGAAATTTCTGTAGCAAACAGCAAAGAGTATTCATTACTGACAGGCCCCAACTTGCTGTGGGTCTTAATGAGCATTCTGTTAGACTCGGCTGGCAACACTCACACACACCACAGAGGAGACCTGGGGGAACATTCCCTCAGCCTCCTCTCTGCTCTGTGAAGTATTTTCCTCTCTACTGATCAAAGAAGAGGAAGAAGGAGTCATTCTCAAGTTTAAATCCCTCAACCCAGCTGAGGAATTCCTGGGCCCCTAATCCCGCAGTGAAAGGGCAGAGTGATTGGGTCATCTGGGCTACCTTGGCATCAGCAAGCACACCCCCCCATTCCTCCCTCCCCCCCTTCCCATTCCCCCCGTCAGGGAAGCACTCCGCGCCTGGGCCCTGCAGCCTGTGAGCTGCAGCATCTGCAAGCCCCTGTGGCAACCACTGAAGAGGCTCCTCTTCTCAGCCTGGGGTTGTAAAAGCACATGGAAAGTATCAGAATGCCCTGCACTGCCTCACCCTCCATTTCCCTCACACCAGGAAGGTGACAATAGTCACAGCAACCAGAAAGGAAGGACAGGTAAGGTGGTACCTGCACAAATACGTATATTCACACACACACACACACACACACACACACACACACACACATCACACACATACATACAGATGACTGGGCGAGCTGTGAGGCAGGATGAAAGAGGGACGGACACACACACACACACACACACACACACACACACACTGCATAGCAGCTGGAGAAGATTAGAGCTGGGTAGGGGGAAGCACAGGAACTTGAAAAGATACTTTCCCACATTAAATATGGATAGGAGTGTTTTAGGACTTAATCATGAGCTCCAGGATCCCCAGCCCTCTCCACAAAGCCCTTCCCCTGCTCCCCAGGGACATCCTCACACACAGAGAGAACAGCAGACCCAGCAGGGACAGGGCCACACAGATGCCCAGCCTCCAGCCTCCTCAGCATCGTCTTCAGGGCAGGAAGCATGGCATCCAAGCCCTTGTCACCTGAGTCTTTCTTCTGTTTCCCCTCATGCATTCCATCCAGATCCAGCCAACCCAGACCCCGTGTCATCTCCTCACACTGGCTTGTCATGTCCTCATCTCCATGCCTTGCACATGTTGGTTCCTCTTCCCAGAAAGCCCCCCAACTCCCCCTCTTTAGCCTCTCCCCATCTCTATTTAGCAAGCCATGTCTATCCATCCATTTCCTGATAACACCCCCACCTTTGTGCTCTCTTCCCATTCACCATTGCACAAAAGCCACGCCCCGCCCCCCCCCCCCCCCCCCCCGCGCAAAGCCCCATCTTCCCTGCAAGAGGAGAGGGGTAGACAGGGGGCCTGCACCCCTCCCAGGCCTCATCCAGAAGACTCTTGATGCTCAGCAGCGGAAATGCATTTACACGGAAGTGCATTTACACATTTACACGGTTGGCTCATTGTCCCTTAAACCAGGACTTCTCAGATTTTCATGTGAGTGAGATCACCCAGGTGGGGAGGAGAGCGCTTGCTAAAAATTCAGACTTCAGAGATTCTGGTTCAGCAGATCTGGATAGGGCCCTGACACACCTGCCTTGTTAATAAGCACCCCATCATATACACATCAATCCTATGAAGACAGTCTGTGGAAAACACTGAGAAACATCACTAAGCAGATAACTTACCACAATCCCCAAATCCCAGATCATTCATTTATTCCAATGTCTGACTGCCCATTGTATGCCTGTGCTAGGTACTTGGGGGAGTAAAGAGGAGAATTAAGAATCAGATCTTGCCTTGAGAGTCTAGCAAAGGAGTTAAAAAAGGGTGAACAGAAATCACCAAAGTCTACCAAAGCACAAAAAGAAAGTAGCAAATGCCATCAGAGTACAGCAATCATGAGCCACAGGAATTCAGAGGAGGGAAAGAAACCAAACTGGAGATGGGAGGGTGAAGGGGAGGGGAAAGACCAGAACAGCAGCCAAGGTAAGTTTTTAAGAAAAAGACACTGGTTAATAAATGCTACAACTAAGGGCGGGAAAGGGGGAATCAGACCTGAATACTGAGTGAGGGAAAGATGTTGGGAAGAAGGTGTTCCATGCAGAGTAGCCCTGTGTGGAAGTGTGAAAGGCTAGTTGAGGGACTGATCAGATGGTGTACGGCTAAGGATAGAGGTGTGTGAGGCTAAAACTGCCTGTGGGGCCACAACGGCAAATTCCCCTTGAGAATCTATAGCCCAAGGTTGGGGACCCACTGCCCTGAGCTACACAGGGAGGGTAGACCCACCGCCCTGAGCTACACAGGGAGGGTAGAGACAACTTCATAGAGGTTTGAGCCTGGAAGGCTAAGGATTAAGTTGTCAGATGCATAAGAAGGGACAAAGAAAGGGCACACTAGGCAGAGGGAATGGCAAATGTAGAGTCATGGATATGATATTACTAGATCCCATTGGATTATATGGTCTCACAGACCAGTTTTAGACTTTGGTTTTCTTCACAGAACTCAGCTAAATGCCTTGTATTGGTTGATTAAATGAATATAAGAATAAATGACTATGAAGAAACCAAAGGGAGATCGTACGTGAGTGCCCAAGTGACTATAATCTACAAGAAGCCTTCAAATTCTTTTCTTTTATGAGAAGCCTTAAAGTTCTAAGGTTTTGTATTTTTTTTTAAAAAAAAAAAAGGACAAATAAGAACAATTATGTACACCACTTCAATCTAAAAATTAAATAAGCTACACCAAATGGAGAGGACCAGGGCTTTTCAGAATGGTAATAAACTAAGACCCTTGGTCACATGTTTGAAACACAAGATTTCCTTTTATACATGACATATTTTGTACTGAAACAGAAGAACCTACACTGACAAAGTTTACATGAAAGCCCTTTATTTATTAACTTTTAATGTGTAACTAAATCATACTAGTAGTGTAATTTTTAGTATTTTTTTATTGATGTTAGAGAGAAGAGGAGAGAGGGAGAAAGAGATAGAAATATCAATAATGAGAGAGAATCTTGGATCAGCTGCCTCCTGCATGCCCCCTACTGGGGATCAATCCCGCAACCCAGGCATGTGCCCTGACTGGAATTGAACTGTGACCTCCTGGTTCATGGGTCAATGCTCAACCATTGAGCCACACCGGCCAGGTGATAGTATTGCATTTAAGGGCAGAACTTAACCTACCTACTAAAGGTAAATTTACCTGGTTGATTGGACAATGTTTTTCTAGTTTGTGTTTATTTTATTTTATTGTTCAAATAAATGAAAAGTCCACTATTTACTCTGCAGGAAAACACAAAGCAGACTTTGAGGGTGCTTATGTTTTTCTTTCCCTTCCCCCTCAAGAAACCCTGTACCAGGTTCATAAAAGAATAATTTGGCCTTTATCATGATTAGAAAGTTGACTCACCAAACAGAAACTTATATAAAGTTCAGAAACTAAGTCCTCAGACCCACAGGAACTAAACTGAATCAAGGAGTCAGAAAGGAAGTTCAGGGCATTATTAGCTAAGAAACAAACTTAAGATGAAGACGAGTTTTAAGAGGGTATTGTAGGGCTTCTGGCTCTATATAATTTCTTAAACAATAAAAGAATCATGAAATAAAATAAAAACATCACCATAAATGTTCTCTTATCCAGCACTATCAGAGCACAGAATAAAACTAATAATATAGGATGCTGTAGTTATTTGAAAAGTCACAGAAATCATCCAAATAAATTTCTTGAGAAGGGAACTAAATAAATACAGCTAAGGAGAGTTAAATATTAACTACACACCTTACATTTGTTTCATGCTTTATTTTTATAAACAGTTTCATTTGGAAGTCAGTTTCTACAAATGTCAGATGGATTTTTTTTAATCTACTCATATATTTCCCAAACAACTGTTGTATACAAAGCACTATGTTAGGCACCCTAGAGATTATAAAGCAGAAAATCTAAACTCCTAACAAACCATGGGGCCTAGACTACAGCAGGCTAAGAGGACAGATTTGCTGAATGAATGAATGAATGAATGAACTAATTTTCCCAGAATACTCTTCTGCTACCCATCCATATATCCATATGGCAACTTCCTACCCATCCTTTAAGACCCAGTTCAAATACTGCTTCTTATTGAGCTTATCCCATGGAATGGGTTGCCTCTCTCCCCCAATCTGTGTTCCTATGGTATTCTAATCAACTTCAGAGTCCAGAAACAAGGGATTAGTTAGGTAAATTATGGTATACCCATAGAACACTTGTCACATTACAGTTGTTTATGTATTTAATTGTCCCCACTGGACTGGGACATCTTGAGGAACCATGATGGGTTCATCTTTGTTTCTCCTAGCATCTAGTATAGTGCCTGGCATGCAGAAGTTCATTTAGTGTTTTAATCAATTGAATGCATCAGTTGCTTACAGAATAATAGAGGAGATAATATACACACTTAGGCTGAGAATCAATGAAGCTTAAAGAAATTTACTGATCTAGAAAGAGTTCTAAGTTTTTGTTTTCCTCCAGGCCATGTCAAACATGAGCCAGCCGTCCATAATTTCCATAAAGAACAGTAAGGATACCTCCAGAAAGCTGTAGAATGGGGGGAGGGGGGGGATGATTTCAGGACCGATCCCAGTTATCAAAAATGAAGGCAGGCTTAGTGAGTCCACACAAGGGGTCTAAAATGACTAGGGCATGGTTAGAGACCCAGTCGTCTAGAAAAAGGGAGATTTTAAAGACCATACACAGCCACTTAGAAAGCAGGGTGGGGGGAGGATCACACTCAGTGATCTAGCTTGAAAGAAAAGTGTTCTTTTTGGATACCTTCCATAGGGACCAAGCAAATGGGCAGATTCTATTGTCATAATGGAGCAGCTCATAGGAATATGTGTGGGTGTGCATGTGTGTGCCCACACATGTGCCTGTTGAACGCTCACTCTTGTCCCAGACACGTACTAGGTTTGGAGGGAAGAGTCATCAATGGTGCCCTAGCAAGTGCAGTTCTAAGGGAGGCACTAACCCTAAAGTACAGACAATCTGATTCCTGGAGGGAGAAGAGCCTGGCCCAAAGTCAAAGCAAAGATTAATTGCACTCCAGCGTTTCTGCCATTGGCCGGTCTGTGACAATCTCCACCTCTCCCAGAATCCGCTGACGATTTTAATGATCCCATGTACCATGCCCGCAGTAAGAGTCAAAGGTAGCTCATGTTTTAATAACCCCAAATCCAGGTCTGTGACCGGGATAAAGAAATATCCTGCCAGCCTTGGATTTTGCAGGAAGCCTGTTCTTGGCTGGGCCCTAATCCACAATCTGTCTACACAGAGCAACTCACAGTCTTACCCTAGCACTTCCTGCACCTGTAGAGAGACAGGAAGCAGCAAATCACTCTACCTGGGGCCTCTGGCAGTTACAAGTTCCGAAAGCACCAGGGAGCCCTTTCAATTCCACCTAAAGCAGTTTACCAGCCTCTATAGAAGCTATGCTACCCTTGAAGAACAGAAAGATTAAGCAAAAATAGCCCAAATGATCCCAGCGGAAGTGGCAGGTTTAAGTGCTACCTTCTTAAATGCTAACTTGGTATAATGTGAGCTATTATCACCTTGAATGAGGCATTAGTCACCCTTGCTAAGGAAGTGCTTTTATGGGAAGAGATAAGGCTGTCAAAAAAGCCAGGAGGAGGCCAAAGGTTGAGGCAAGAGTGCCTCATTCAAGGAAATAAGAGTGTTTACTTCACAACCACATTCAAACTAAATTAACAGGGATACATACAGATTGCCAACAAACACACGAAAGGATGCTCAATGTCAATAATCATCAGAAAAACGCCAATTAAACACAATAAGATATCACCTCACATCCTCACACCTGTCAGAATGACTATCATCAATAAATCAATGTGGAGAAAAAGGAACCCTCATGCACTGCTGGTGGGAATGCAGATTGGTGCAGCCACTATGGAAAGCAGTACGGAGTTACCTCAAAAAATTAAAAATGGAACTGCCTTATGACCCAGCAGTCCCACTTCTGGGAATATATCCAAAGAAACCCAAAACAATCATTCAAAGAATATACGCACCCCTATGTTATTTACAGTAGCCAAGATCTGGAAGCAGCCCAAGTGCCCATCAGTAGATGGGTGTATAAAAAAGCTGTGGTACATTTATACAATGGAATACTACTTGGCCATAAAAAAGGAAAATCTTACCTTTTGCAACAGCATGGATGGACATGGGGACAGTCAGAGGGACAAATACCATCTGATTTCACTTATACGTGGAATCTAGTGAACAAAATAAACTAACAAAATAGAAACAGACTCAGAGATACAGAGAACAGACTGACAGGTGTCAGAGTAGAGAGGGTTTGGAATCTGGGTGAAAAAGGTGAAGAGATTAAGAAAAACAAAAAAAGAAAAAAACTCATAGACACAGAAAACAGTATGATGATTACCAGAGGGAAAGAAGAGTGTGAGGAGGTAGAAAAGGGTAAAGGGTGAATAAATGGTGACTGAAGGAGACTTGACTAGGGATAGCAAACACACAATACAGATGATATATTATAGAATTTTATAATATAAAATACTGAAACCTATATAATTTTATTAACCAATGTCACCCCAATAAACTCAATAAAAGAGAGAGAATACATGTCCTCACTAATCTGAAATACAAAAAAATATGCACGAAGATGCGCAACACATTATTATTTATAAGGCATTAAAAAACTGGAAACAGCCCTGACCAGTTTGGCTCAGTGGCTAGAGCGTCGGCCTATGGACTGAAGAGTCCCAGGTTCAATTCCGGTCAAGGGCATGTACCTTGGTTGCAGGCACATCCCCAGTAGGGGGCGTGCAGGAGGCAGCTGATTGATGTTTCTCTCTCATGGATGTTTCTAACTCTCTATCCCTCTCCCTTCCTCTCTGTAAAAAATCAATAAAATATTAAAAAAAAAAAAACCTGGAAACAACTTCAGTGTCCAGAAACAAGGGATTAGTTGGGTAAATTATGGTATACCCATATGACAGAATCCCAGCTCGTTGATGGTGGGACCTTATGCTGAAGACCCCCAGGGCCTGTTCTAATAGATCATCAAAGCATACCACACAGCTTTAAAAATATCTCATGTATGATTTCATTTACATGAAATATCCAGAATAGATAAATTCTGCCCCTATAGGACAGAATGCAGATTGGTTGGTTGCCAGAGGCTGGGGAAAATGGGGGAAACTATTAATGGGTAAGGAGTTTAACTTTAAAAAAAATGTTCTTACTGATTTCAGAGAGGAAGGGAGAGTGAGAGGGAGAGAGATATAGAAACAAGGCAGGAGTTTAACTTGTGAGTGAGAAAATATTCTGGAACTAGAAAGAGGTGCTGATTGCATGATATTATTATAAGTGTACTAAATGCCAAAGAACTGTTCACTTCATTTATTTTTTTTAATTGATTTCAAAGAGGAAGGGAGAGGGAGAGAGATAGAAACATCAATGAGGAGAGAGGATCATTGATCGGCTGCCTTCTGCATGCCCCATACTGGGGATCATGTGCCCTGACTGGGAATCGAACCATGACCTCCTGGTTCATAGGTCGATGCTCAACTACTGAGCCATGCCAGCGGGCCTAACTGTTCACTTTAAAATGGTAAATTTTATATTACTTGTTTCACGTAAATAAATTATTTTTTTAAATCATGTCTCAAAAGAAAATTTTATGTTATGATACACATTTGTGGGATATTTTTAAGTAAAAAGTGGAAAGAAAGAATGCCTGCATATGCATGCTCCCAAATTGTGGTGAGAGATAATGCTATATGTTTGAGAAAAGAGAGATTGTCAGTGTGTACATACAAATAGACACTAAGAGTGGTTATCACCAAATGGAGAAACAATTAGTACTTTTCCTCTCTGTATTTTCCAAATTTTTGCAATATGCATTATATCTGTAATAAGAAAAAGAACTATTCAGCAAGCATCAATTATACAGTCTTAGAGAGTGTTTAAGAACTCAATAATATTTTTTTAAATGCCTCCAAAAATCTAGAAGGAAATATGCTAAGGTCTCAAGTATCTGTACCTTGGGGTGGTAGGATTATGGATGAGTTATTTTCTTCTTTGCTAATTCCTTAATTACATAGCAGAGGTAAGGACAGAAAAAAATATTGAAAAGACAAAGCATGAAGGCTCTCACCCAGAAGCACAAACAGTGCCATTGCAAGAATGGAAGTGTCAAGGTTGGGGGGCTCAAACCAAGAAGCACCCCATCTTTATACCTGATGGCCGGCGCCAGCCACAGGGCCCTAGCCTCGTTTCCTCCTGTCTTCCCAGTCACCACCGTCTGGTTTACTCCCAGTCTCTCTGCAAATGGTGGGAACTGACGGAATTATTAATAAACAGGACAACTGGAAAGACCATGCTAAGCCCATCTTGTTTGTGCCAGATGGCCTCAGGGAACTGAGAAAACACATTGGTAAATGTTTAATAAATTCACGGAGCCAAGAAACGCGTGTGCGTGCTTGGGTTATCTTTTCCCAGGCTCAGCACCTACGAGGGTGATGCCTGAGGGAGATGCAGGCCAGTAGTGAAAGTGAGTTTGAAAAACTGGACCCAGGGGGACCATAAGTAATCACTCAGGGCTGAACACCCGGGTGGTAACAGAACAACGTAATGAACCTGAATGGGCTCAGGGAAACCACAGTGGCATTGAGACTACCTTGATTAGAAAGGCTCCCGCAACAAAAGGCCCACTCCACTGAAATCTAATCTGTGTTAATTAACGCCCCCGAGGATGAAAACACTGCTCTATCAGTGCGCAGCTCCTGGCTCCAGCTCTCCCATAAACGTGGCTCCTGGGTGGAGGGGACTGAGGGTTTCCCTCAGAAGCCATGGAGGCCCGCACCCCCATACCTGGCTCACCCCAGGCCAAACCCAGGAGAAGGAGCCCAGGTGACAATGGTGGATTTTCAGAGCTGAAACCTACTCTCCCCAAGGGACCCACTGATAACCGGAGGATGAGTAATGGCAGGACTCCTAGGCACCCCACGACCCAGCCCTCCACTCTCCCACCCGGGCCGAGCGTGTGCACACCCACCCTTCAGACTCTCCCATGGCTCCACCAACCATAGCCTTTACGGTGAACTGACTTCTTGATCCACCGTGGGCCATGCCTCCTTTCAGTCCCTGTGGTCCCTTCACTCCTGGACCCTTTTTTGTCCCGAATGCACAGCCCCTGGCAGCCCCCTCCTCTCTCAGCCACAGAGCCCTGGAGAAGCAAGCACTGCCCCCAGGTGACTGGCACCCAGAGCAGGAGGCCCGGGCATGCAGGGCCTGCGCTGGCCCAGGAAACAGGAATGAGACAAGAAGCCGCTAAAGACCTGGATTCCAAACCTCCCTGGATTGACTCAAATATGTCCCGAGGCCTGGGTGCCAGGGACAGTGAGGTGAGGATCAGGGGGGAGGGCAGGGGAGGGTGGGAGAGGAGACATGCACACCAGCCCGGTAGAAACAAGCCCTGCAGGAGCCCACACAAGGGGGGAGAGCTTCCCTAGGGGTCCCAGGAAGGCTCCCCATGTCTGTGACTGACCCAGGTGAAGTCCCTGGTGCAGCAGGTGCTAACTACAAACAGGCGATCACAGGGCCCAGCAGAGAAAGGAACCCACACCCTAAGGTGACACTCCACCCCCGGCCCCTGCTCAGCCACAGGAGAAGCGCTTAAATAATACATAACAACAACAACTACTGTGTAACAGCTACACCCCGGGCCCAGACCTCCCAATGCCTCAGCAGGAACACCTGCCAAGAGGGACTTTCACCCCCAACCTACAGATGGGGGCACTGAGGCCCACAGGGGGCTGGCCCCGGGCAGGAAGGACCTCTCACTCCAGTTACCCATCAGCTCCTCAAACCTGTCCTCAAACTTCTGGCTTCCTCTCATCACCTCATCCCCACCCCTCGCCCGCGTCTCCAGTCTGTCCTTATGACCCAGCCAGCAGCACCCCCGTACCCCTCCAGAAAGCCCACTCATGGCGGTGCCCTTGGTCTCTGGCTGAAGCTTTTTCCTCCTCACTTTCTGGCTACAGCTTTTTCCAAACCTAGAACAAAAAGCCCTCAAGTTTTAGAAAAATCAGCTCATTCGGCAAGTTTCCTCAGTGAGGTTCCCAAGCCCCAGGCCAACTTCTCTGCCACTCACCAGGATGACCGAGGCGCCTGAAAGAGGTGGCAGAATCTCGGCTACTCAGCCAGGAAGGGCTGCGGTAAGTCCCCCAGCTCCCGGCGCTGATCCCAATGCCAGGCTCCACACAGCTCATTGAGGACAAGTCTCAGAGGGGAAAGAGTGCCTGCTTCTCACACCTGCCCTGGCCCCTCTAAGGCCTGACCCACCCCCGGCTTCCCTCGGCCAAGAGCTCCGGAGAGTTTACAGTTACGGGCGACAGGCAACCGGAGAAGTGGCCCAGAAAAGAGGCCCTCAGCCCTGCACCCGCCCCTGGCCACGCCCGAAGGGGCATCCTAGCTGTCAGTGTCCCCAGGGCAGGACTGAAGGACCCTCCTCACCCATCTCTGCCCCCAGCATCTTTCCCAGAAAGACACATGTTGTTTCAACCTTGGCCTTCACACCTACCCTGGCATCATCAAAGCTGAAGGTAGGGTTTTGGCAGAGCTAGGAGTAAAGAAGGTCATGGCTGCCCCACATACCCTTTTGGAAGAGGGTGGGTTTTTTAAAAAATATATTTTATTGATTTTTTACCGAGAGGAAGGGAGAGGGATAGAGAGTTGGAAACATCGATGAGAGAGAAACATCAATCAGCTGCCTCCTGCACACCCCCCTCTGGGGATGTGCCCGCAACCAAGGTACATGCCCTTGACCGGAATCGAACCTGGGACCCTTCAGTCCACAAGCCGATGCTCTATCCACTGAGCCAAACCAGTTAGGGCAAGGCCAAGGATTTTTGAGTCAGATGGTCCTAAGATCAAATTGAGGTTCTGCCACAAACTAGCTATTTAACTTGGCCACGTCGTTCACCTCTCTGAGCCTCCATTTTCTCACCCGTAAATTGGGAGCAGTGACACCCAACTCCTTGGCTGTTACGAGATCCTGGGAGTGAAGCACCAACTGAAGGGTTGCACAAAGTAGGTGCCTGATAAATACGTCCGTGGTGGACTTGACCGAAATGCACCAGATGGAAAACAGGAGCCTGTGTGCCAAAGTAGAGTGACACTGCCCGTGTCCAGAAGGAAAGTAAGTGTGTGTGTGTGGGGGGGGGGGGGGGACAGTGGGGAAACCTTTATTCTGTCCTTTGTCCCAAAGCAGGAGGCAGGGAAGGAGCAGCAGGGCCCTGAGTCCCGACACTGTGCCTCCGGTGAGCAGACAGCCCCGTGGCCTTGGCAGAAATGGCTGCCTTGCATGGTCCCTAGGTGCACAGGCCCTACACACAGACTTCTGGGCTCAAATCCCATTTTTGCCTCTTGCTGGCGGTGTGACCCTGGGCAAGGTACTTACCCTAGGTTTTCTCACTCTAACAGGGCGTGACTACAATACCCACCCCACACTGTTGTTGTGAGACTGTCTGCATAAAAACCCTTGGAAACAGGCCCTGTGGTCTGATCGTCTCCAGGCAACACTTAGTCACTAAAACAACCGTCAGTCCCGTCTCCTGCAAGCTCAAGTTCGGCCATGGGAACAGGCACCTGGATGCGGCCCTTGGGCAGCCTCCCTTGAACCTGTGTTTCTGAGATTCTCTCTCATACACCCTGGTCTGCTCAGCACCCAGGAGCAACCAGAAAACCCACAGTGCCTGAGATACGGGGGTTGGCCACGGAAGCCTTGGGAACCAGGTAGCACTGAACCGGGTTCTGAATTAAAGCCCCCTCCCCTGGAACATCAAGGTCTGAACAGACATTTGGGGAAACGGGGTGATGAGGAGCAGGGGCAGCCACTATGACCCCTCTTGGCTTCAGCCGCCGCATCTGCAGAACAGGTGGCCTTCACTCCCCATCGCAGGGAGCGTGCATCATGAAAGACAGGCCTTTACACAGTCTCCGGGGGATGAGTGACACCCGCCCAGTGCAGCTCCAGTACTGGGACAGGCGGTGGCAAAACAGGAAAGCAGAGAAGCAAACACGTGACCACGCAGCCATATTTGGTCTTTTCCAGATTTCAGCATCTTTTATTTTTAGAGGTACGTGTTCCAATTTGGTTGAAGTATCTTCGGGTTCTGTGTCCCTTGCTTTATTTTAGGACATTTTTCTTCTTTTGGTGGTGGGGTAGGAGCTAGATACAGCTTCTCTCGTCCACCTCTGGATTCTAAGCCCTAAAAATAATTCCACAGAAACCTGCCTGCCCTACTTCATGACTCCAACTCTCAGAGAAAAACTATTACCTGCTTCTGAAAACTAGAGAGTTCTGACAATGGAGCGCCGGGAGGTGTGTCCTCGATCACAGGGTGCTGGGCTGCAGTACCAAAGCTGTCATCAGCTGACTGGGGAGAGGGGACAGGAAGGGGACAAATGGCCCTACTTCACGGCCTAAATCTTGATGACCATTCCCCTGGGGAGGCCTGGAGAGCTATTTGTACAGCCAGTCAGAATGGCCAGGGTGTGGCCACAGGTGCCCCATTCTAGCAGCCCTAATACCTGGCACAGGTGCCCAGGGATAGGGATAGTCTGGCATCTGATCGGCAATTGCACCACATTCAGACAAAAGAATTAACCTCCCTCCACCCCAGCCCCAGCCTCCTCCCCTTGTTTCCTCCTTTTTCTTAAAAAAAAAAGGGGGGGGGTCCTTTTTTTGTTGTATCCACAATGTTGTAATCTTCACCACTATCTATTTCTAAAACGTTTTCATTACCCCACAGAAACACTGTGACCATTAGTTAGCAATGACTCTTCATTCCCTCCGCCTCCCAGATGCTGGCAACTTCTACTCTTTCTGTTTCTTTATATTTGACTATTTCAGGTACCTAAAATAAGTGAAATCATACAATATTTGTCCTTTTCTGTCCGGCTTATTTCACTTAGTAAAATGTCTTTGAGGTTCATCTATGTTCTAGCATGTATCAGAATTTCATTCTATTTCACAAGCGAACAATATTCCATTGTATGTACATGCCACATTTTACTTATCCATTCATCTGTTGATGGGCTCTTGAGTTAGTTCTACTCTTGAATAATGCTGCAATGACCACTGGTAGACAAGGATCTGTTCGAGTCCCTGCTCTCAAGTCCTTTGGGTCTATAGCTCGCACCTACTTCATAGGGCAGCTATGTGAGGCAATAGACATAAAGCGCTAGTGCAATGTCAGCCCGGCAAGGTCTTCTAATAAAACAGGGAGGAGTGAGGGCACACAAGAGGCCAGGGAAGGAGAACTCCAATGGAACTGGGAGAGTGAGGACAGACTCAGGGGAAGGACCAGAGTGTGTGTGTGTGTGTGTGTGTGTGTGTGTCTCACCCCATATGTGCCACAACCATCCACTGAGCAACCACCAGTGTCAGGGACCTTGAGAGACATAGGTACAAGCCAGGCAGAGTCCACTCTCTGAGCTCATTTCCCGTTTCACTGCCACCAGGGCACCAGAGAGCTCGCGCCAGGCACGGGGACGCCTGGAGTCACCAGCCAGAGTGTGAAAGTGAAATTGGGAGCCTCAGCTGCAGGAGGCCTGAGATCCAGGGCCTCTGACAAAAGGCCCCGATCCCCTGCAGTAACACACACCACTCGGAATCCAAGAGGAGCCTTTGTTTCAGTTTCCCTAAATTTTCCATTCAGAGATTTTTTTTAAAAAGCCTCTCTTCTTTCCCAACGCAAACTGCCAAAGGACTTTGTCATCTCAGATACTGAGGCAGAAGCCACACCCTGCTCTAATCCTGGGTCACCCACGCCCCTGATGGGCCATGTGGATTTTACAGCTGTCATGTGCCAGCAGCAGCTGCCTGTGTTCCCTTCTCTGCCTCGGCCACTTTCACTGGGCCCTCCACGGTGGGAAGAGCAGCCCCGGCAATGTGGCTTCCGTGGCTTCCCAAAGCGGCTCATCTACAAATGGGCTGCTCAGTAACTACTTTTCAGGGACAGGGAGCCCAGCATCGGGGCATCCTGGAAAGGCCAGAATAAAGGGCACCGAAGCCCCCCATAAGCACAAAATCGCTTATTCCAACAGGAACACTGAAATCATTTCAGGACACGCATGCTCCCAGTGTCCTATTTTTTAAATTCCAACCTTGTTTTTTAAACTGGCTGTTAAACTTCAGCTCAGCAACTCACCGGGTACATTATTAACTGGTGCACACTTCTATGGCTTTGCTAGTTAAACTTTAGAAAAGAACATTCCCATTAAAATATCATTTCTGCAGCAACCCCCAGAACAGCCCAGAGAGCATTTCATTAGGGCAAACCTCGACTAGCACTCCCCGCTCTCCTCCAGTCCCCACATAAGGATTTTCCTACCCCGGACTCCATGCTCCTGGAGCAGAGATAGGGAAAACTGGGACAACTCACGTCCACGCCTGGCCTGTAGCTGAGGTCTGGGCAGAGCTGATCAAGGACGAGCACTCCAGGCGCACTCACACAGGACTCCCCACCAGGCTGGGACGGGGAAGGGAGCTGCCCCTTACAAGCCACAGCATGGACACAAGTCCCCTCCTCTCAGGGAGTCCAGGACTCCACTGGACCCTGACTCCAGGAGAGAGCAGCCCGCCAGCTCTCTCACTCCTGCCTCGCCACCTCCACTAGCTCCCCTTCTCTAAGGAGAAATGGTCTACAAACCCAGCTCCTCCGGTGTGAGAGGCCAGGAGCCCAGAACAGACCCAGCATTTGTCTTGTGCGCCCCAGTACTAGAGTGACTTGGGCACCCCCATTAGGCACGCAGACTGGCCAGCTTGCTGCCTCAAACATCTGTCTCCTCAGCAGCCAACTGCAGCCTCGGAGTCTAGACCCTTCTTTGGACTACCGCCCCCAAAGAGGGGTTCATCCAAACATGAGGAAGCCACTCCCTGTCTAACCAAATACCTCCTTTCGGGTGGAATGGAGGCTCAGGGCATGCAGGAAAGGGGAAAGAAATGATGCAGACAAGGAAGGAGGGCGGGGGAGGGAGCAAGAGGACAGGCAGACAGAACTCCATTCTGCCCAAACCAAAACTGAAACTCCAACAGGGGCTTGTGCAGGCAGAGGGAACAGAGAGCTACCAGGCTCTACCGACAGGAAGTCGTCTGGATGTCAAAAGGGACAGGCTGTTGACATATTGAGTGCTTTGGCAAACCCACGTGGAGGTGAGGAGGCCCCAGGCACACACCATGCTCATCAGCAGAGAGACCCACCTCCCTCTCTTCCCAGACAACCGCCAGGGAAACTGCAGCTGGACAGAAAGACACACACACAGCACACACACAGCTTCATCAGACCCACGGGGCCACATGGAAAAGGCCACTCTCCAGCCTCCTTCCTGCCCAACTCACAGGCGAGCCAGTGCCTACACAGACCTCCTCCCGCCGTCCGTGGACTCAGGGCCTTCCAGGGCAAGGCTCCCCCCACTGCCCTCTGTTCTCCAGGGGTCCTCCGGCTGCCGCTGTCCAACTGTGCCAGGCCATCTGGGGTGCTGTGCCCTGTGCTGCGTCAGATCAGTACAACATACTGCCAGGATGGCTGCCCGCCCACCGGCCCCCTCTGAAGGGCTGCTTTGTGCTTCTTGCTTGCAAAGGAAGAAAACTGTTTTTGCAGCTGAACAACACAGTTTGGAGCCTTCAATCGCGCAATGGACGCCAAAAGCCACCAGCACTCGAATGCCACACCCCACTACCCAGAATGCCTGCCTGCAGAAGCTGGCAACATCGACCTGCCTCAACAAGGCTCACAGGGACGTTGGTCCCCTGCTGGCTACCCTACACCACCACAGACTTCTCTGGAAGCTGCTGGTGCCTCACAGCCTCTGGAAATGGACCTACTGTTTTCTCTAGTATACCTCCCACACCCACACATGCCAAGAACTTCTTAGGGTCTAACCTGGATCCTTCCTGCTTCAACTTAGTCCAGCTGGGGCCTCCGTACACAAGCAGACTACTTGATGCCATTCCTGGTGACCTTCGACATACCATGAACCCAGAAGGCTGGCTTCACAGGTCACGAAAAGAAAACTGTAGAGGTTTGGGGGGACAGGGGAGGTGGGAGAAGATTCAGACTTTTCTGATGCAGGTGATTACCTGGAGCTACCTCACTCCTTCTTCTCTCCCCGCATCACTAACTGTCAATCACATCTATCACCCGACTGCAGAGTGCACTGATATGGGAAGGAGACAGATCAGGATGCCAGATGACAGAATGAGGGCTAAAGCATCTCAGGGCTGATTCTCTGGACTCAATACAGCCAATATGAAATCTAACAGGAATAGGCTTAAGGACCTAAATTTGAGTCCAAAATCTCCCAGCAGAGGTAGCACAAGAGGGGAGAGAGGCTGAGCAGCAGCCCTTGATGTACTATGATAACCTGTTAATAAGGGACATATTTTGGTTGTAGGTTACATTAATAAAAGTATAATGTTGAGAAAAAGAGAAATGATGAGCTGTCTACACACCACCTGACACAGTGTTCAATGCTACACATCACAATACAATGGGCACACACAGTTGACACACATCCCTTCATTGAAGAAAGCCATGCCTCCCCATAGGGTCATGTTGCAGCTGTCAGTGACCATGCCCCGCCCCCATGATCTGAGCAGGGCCAATCAGAATATTCTATAAGAAATGATATGCAGATCCTGAGAGAATGAGCATCTCTCTTCCTGGCAAGAGGCTACTGGTCAAACGGGAAGAAGAGAGAACAAAGCCCTCAAAATGCCTGGTGAGCACTGGGGTCCGACAGTACCAAGGCCAGGTCAGATCTACCCTTGAAATTCCCAGTGACTGGAGTCAACGTATTTCTTTCTCTGTTTAAGCTAGTTTCCATATCATTAGCTCACATTTAACAGCACCAGTTTATTTTTATTTTAAATACTTATGTTTTTATTGATTTCAGTAGGAGGAAGGGAGGGGTTCTCTGAACCATTTGGGATTCTGTAGGAATCAAAAGGCACCACACTGTGGTAGGCACGGCTCAGTGACTAAGGAAAACCCCAGTTCCCTGATGTGGGATTTGGATGGAACACTTTCGTTTTTGGTATTTGGATTTTTGGATATTGTTTGCTTTTCTTGTTGTCTTCATCTTGTAGGGTGTCTTAATAATTGTGTTCTTGATTTGAGATATTATTACTGGGAGACATGTGCATAGGAATCATAATGCTATATTGTTGCTTGCTTCTTCCTGTTTGTCTAGTTGTTATTTAGTGTGTAACCCTTGACTCTTAAGCCTTCAGTACCCAGTGGCAGCCCTCTGGGTTTCATTCTGGCCAACTGGTCCACCTGTGGTTATGAGTCAATGATCAAGAAAAAGATGCTATTTTATTGTAACGTGGCTTGGCTGATACATATTTTGGGGTCAGAAGAGAGATGGCCCCTAGATGGCTCTTTGAACTACTATTCTATTTTGCAATTGAAGTTGTTTTGCCAAAGGTCTGGTAAAGGGGATAAGATCTCGTGTGTAAGCTTTCACGTTGTAATCAAGGGCTAACTGCTATGATTAGAGCAAAAAGACAAGTGAGGCAGGGAGACTTTGAGAACCATGCTACTTTGTTTTTATACTACAGCTCTTTACAATCGTTAAAGCACTTTAGCCCCACCCCGAGACCTCTCTCACTGCCTGCCCCCCTGGACCTGGATGGCCCAGCCCTTGGGTTGGGGGTGGGAGAGCAGCACTTAAGAAGGACCCCGATGCTGCCTGCTGCCACCGCCTCACCAGGGGCTGTTTGGCCAGAGCCCCAAGGCTCAAAGGAAAGCCTCTGGAATTTCTCAGGGTATTTGGCCTTCTGAAGTGAGTGACCTCTTGCTCCCTTCCACCTGGGCCTTCAGGAACAAGCCCTGGGAATGAGCTACTGAACCTCTGAACTTCTGATTTGGGGCCTCACTGGTCCACAGGGGAAGGGAGGATGCTCCTCTGTGGCTTGTCCTGTTGGAAAAGTTTTCCTTGTTCCATTTCTAATGTCCATCCTGTCCCCTGTTTCTCCTCCAGCCCTTTCTCTCACCCAAGAGCAGAAGTGAGGCTGGAAAGATTGGCTCAGAGAAGAGCCAGGTGTGGGGCAGGAGAGCTGAGAAGCGCAGAGACTTACAGGAATGTGCCTACAGCTCAAA
The DNA here is from genome assembly GCF_014108235.1 of Myotis myotis. Taxonomy (NCBI): domain Eukaryota; kingdom Metazoa; phylum Chordata; class Mammalia; order Chiroptera; family Vespertilionidae; genus Myotis; species Myotis myotis. The sequence goes on from NW_023416314.1 coordinate 52,840,730, forward strand.
GGAATTCCCCTAACCTCTGGGAGGCCCTGTTGTTTAAGTCACCCCTTGTAAAGGGGGCTGTGTCTAAAGCCCCACCCCTCTAGGCAAGCTCTTCCCGGAGCTTCCACTATCAGATCCACCTCTGCAGGGAGAAGCAATGTTTTCATGCGGGTGGAAGAACCAGGTTATGGAGCAAATTGTTTTCGTACAGCAGCTCAGCTGTTCTCCCTGTCCCTCTCTTTTTTTCTCACGTGACATTTACTTTCAAAGCCAGACCCAAGAAGGGGATCACGTCTGTTCTGCTCATGACCATATGCCTAGCTTAAGTGCCAAGGCAGACACTCAATAAATCACTGTTGATGAATGTACACATGCACATCCACCGTCAATGTGTGGTCACACACCCAGAGCACACACAGCTATGGCTCTACTGTCAGAACCATCACACATCCATGTCAAAGACTGACATGCCCAGTCCACCTCAACCAGGGCACCCCTCCCTCTCCCCCCACCACTATTCTTGCAGATGGGTACACATTCTAGAGAGGGGAGGCATCTCCTCCTCCCCCTCTCAACCCCCATATATTACACCATGGCCAGAAGAAACACTCTAGAACTGTTCCCTATAAAAAATAAAAGAAGAAAAAAGAATATGCACCCCCGCCATGTTAATTCTCTATTCAAAAGCTTTCAGGAACTCCCCATCACCTAGACAATTAGGTGCAACTCTTTGATCCAATGTACAGGGCCTCCCAACCCTGTACATTCCAACAAGCTCCCACACCCTCCTCACTTCCAAGAAACCCCCCTTCATCCCAGACCCGCCATCTTTACACCATTGCTCACGCCCCCCTTCTCTCCTCCCGCCTATCTCAGTCCCTCTGGCAGCCCCCTTTCTGACTTCCTCCACCTCCTATTTTCTGTGCCCCTATTTATCCCTCACAACCCCCTGCCTTCTCTCTGCAGATAAGAAAGAATGGCTTCGACCAGATGGCAGACTCTACAGAAGAAGAGTGTCACCCTAGCCTCTTCTCTGTGTCCCTCAGTGCCTGGCATTGTGCTGTATACACAGCACAGCACATCTATAATAATAAAAGTGTAATATGCAAATCAACTGAATGACCAAACAGCAGAACCACCATCTGGATGACATTCTGGTCCGCTATTACATGCACTGGCACCAGGCCAGCGATGTGATTGGTCAGGGGGCGCCGCCATCGCCCCACGATCGCCCTGCAGAGGGAGGCCCAGGCCACCCTCTGCGGGGCGATCGATGGGGGGGGCTCCACAATTGATTGCCCGAAAGAGGGAGGCCCAGGCCAGCCAAGTGATCGCACCCCACGCCTGTCGCCTACAGAGGGAGGCACCCGGTGGCAGGGGAGCAGGGGGCAGCACCATACAGATAGCAAGCAGTGGCAGCAGCAGGGGCAAGGCCAGCTGCCGGTAGCTGGGGGTTGGGGGGGAAAGCCCCAATAGGCCCTGATCGCCGGCCAAGCCTAGGGAACCTACCTAAGGGGTCCCAGATTGCAGGCCGGGCTGAGGGACGCCCATCCCCCTATGCACAAATTTCGTGCACCTGGCCTCTAGTGTGAAATAAATACCTGGCTGGTTAACACTCATCCCAACTCCATGTCCCACCCCTGACTCACTACCCAATGCCAAACCGACAAGGCAGCAACAGTGCCTACCTGCCCAGACCATGGCTCAGTCCCTGCTCTTGGATCATTGGTGGTTAAGGCAAAACACACGAGCTCAAGGACGGACAAACCTCTGGCCAAATCCTGGCTCTACCAATTCCTCACTGGGCAACCTAAGCCAGTTAGTCAACCTCTCTGAGCCTTGGTATCCTTGTCTGAAAAATGAGGTAGAATTTCCTTCATCTTTAGGCTGCTGGGAGAGGGAAACAAGATAACATAAGATGCTAGCAGATGTAAGCCAAAGCTCCCCCCTTGCCAGCCCAATAAAAACACACTGGATCAGATGTGCATGAAAACCGGTCGGACAGCAGGCACACCTCATCGCCCCTCACCTCCAGTTGGCTCCCGAAGACAGAGGAAACAAAGCCTGAATTTACTCTCGCTCCCCTCAAGCAGGGAGGTCTCTGGAAGAGGTCTTTGTTAACACAACTTTCATTTAAAAGCTTCTTTATGGGCCAGACACACTGTTTCTGTTTGTAAGAGGGAGGGAGAATCAGCCTACAGCTTAATATCACTGGGTGCTGATAACAAGGCCTTTTGTTCACGTCCCTCAATTAAGCTCTACAGTAATTAGTGGCCACCTACTCCTGTTGCTTAAGGGAAACAAGGGAGCAAGGACGAGGCATGGTCCTTTCTCATACAGACCCAGACACCAAACTGTTGTCAGTAACCTAAGACAGGAAGTCACACACCAGGGGAAAAGAGCAAACCCAACCTTGGTGGGCTTTCGGATCACAGAAAATAAGGGCAAAGGAATGGCAGCTAAATGGTGCACATACGTTCTTCCCTTCTTCCATTGAATAGATGTAGCTCTCTCGCTGTGTGCAGAAAAGTAGACGTGCAGCATCACTTAATGGTTGCATGCTCCATACTTCAGTTAACTGATTCCTAACTGATGGACAGTTAGGTTGTTTTCAGTTTCTTAGTATCATAAACAAGGATGCAATGAACATCCCTGTAACCTGCCTACTTACCAACCTGAAAGGATGGAGTCGGCAACAGAACTGCTGGAGTCTGTACTTTTCAATTATCTCAATAAACAACGGAACTGTCCAACATGCATATAGAGAATTTTATCCTTTCCCAGAACAGGTACATAGGGATGTGCAGACACACGTACACACAATGTGCCTCGCGACTTTCTCCATGCCCACGTCCCTGCCTCAGTTCAGGCCTGAACTATATCTTACTTAGATTATCACAGGAGCCCTCTAGCAGTCATCCCTGTCATTGGTCAGGTCTCCGGACACACAGCCACCAGTGAGATTTGTAAAATACCAACCTGATACAGAACCAGGATAAAGTCCCAGCTCTCCTGACTACTGAGCCCAATAATCAGTGAACCCGGGTGTCATGAACCATACAGCACCACCGCTCCCTGAAATTAGGTCTTCCACTCTTTTTCCCTGACTCTAAGGGGAAAATGGCCTTTCACCATTTTTTTTTTTTAAATCCTCACCCAAGGATATGTCTCATTGATTTGAGAGAAAGAGAGAGGAAGGGGGTGGGGGGAGAAACCTCCATCAGTTGATTCCCCGTACGCGCCCTGACCAGGAATTGAACCCACAACCTTTTTGGTGTACGGAACAATGCTCCAACCAACTGAGCCACCCAGCCGGGCTCACTGTTTTTGTTTTCAATGAGAAGCGTCCAGTACTTAGCACACAGTAGGGCTTCAACAAACAAAAGTTCCTCCCTCCGTATGCAGAGAGGTCACGGGGACTCTAAGGAGTGACAAGATAGAATCTGCATTTTTTTTTTCTTTTTTTGTTTTTTACTGAAAGCATTTCTGGTGCTTGAATACTGATGTTTTTATTTTACATAAAAGGTGCTGGGGTCCAACCCCAGCAGGTCCAGGGGTCCCCAAAGGTGTAGACGGAGTCGGCGAAGAAGGAATGACACGGAGACAGTGTTCAGTTGATCAGCAGCCTAGCCAGGATCTCTAGCCAAGTTCTGGTCAGGATCTCCAGCGAAGTTCTGGTTAGGATCTCCAGCCAGGTTCTGTGTCCATGTTCTCTTGCTAGGTTCTCCAGCCAGGTTCTGTAGCCATGTTCCCTTGCTAGGTTCTCCAGCCAGGTTCTGTCCAGGTTCTCCAGCCAGGTTCAGTCACCAGGTTCTAGTCAGGTTCTCTTGCCATGTTCTATCCAGGTTCTGTAGCCAGGTTCTGTCTCTAGGTTCTTCAGCCATGTTCTCTCGCTAGGTTCTGTCTCTAGGTTCTGTGGCCAGTTTCTATCCAGGATCTTTTGCCATGTTCTCTCGCTAGGTTCTGTCTCTAGGTTCTGTGTGTAGGTTCTGTAGAATCTGCATTTTATAAAGACTGTTGCTCTATTCCTCTTATAGTTTTAGATGAAGCCCTTCAAGGGTGAATGTAATACTGATGATGATCAGGACATGGTAAAATGATATAATATAATGATAAATGTTTTTAATGGATGTTTTCTGTATGTCCAGTATTATCTTAGCACTTTATATGTTAAGTTCATTTAGTTCTCACCACCAATCCTATGAGTTATGACACTATTCTTATCCCCATTTTGCAGATAAGGAAACTGAGGCCCAGAGAGGTTAAGATGGGACATGTTACTACTGAGATTCCAACCTATTGGTCTGACTTCAGAGCCAATGCTCTAAAGCCCAGGCAAGCTTCCTGAAGCACCCAGCCCCGCGATGACACTCCAGGCCAGGGACAGGTGCACTCCCAGCCACCCCCCACCCCCACACTCCTCTCCCTCACCTGTTGCCAAGTCAGCCAAATGCAAACTACACCCAGGCTGGAGACACCATCCCCGCCCCCCCCACCCCCACCCCCGCCACCCCAGGCTGCTGGTATTAAAGGGAAAAGGGAGCTGCAATAACTTGGCTCTTGAGTTGCAAAGAGAACATGAAGGAATGAGGAGGAGTGGGCCACCAGAGCCCCACAGGTTTCAGGGTGGAAAGTGCGCAATTAAAATGCATTTCTGCTGGGGTTCCGCAGCAGCATCTCAACAGAGCCACCATTGTCTCCGTCTACACTGCTGCTGCCCACAGCCCAGCAAGCAGCAACCAAACAGGCTGTCGTCATGGAACCGGAATGCGGGGTCCGGCCCTACCGACGCACCAGAAACGCCGCTCTGTTTACCCACACTGCCCCTATTTAAAAACAAAACAAAAAGCCCCACTCCACCCTCGGCCCTTCAGCATCCAAGACACCGGGGAAGGACAGACGGTGGTGGGAGGACACTTCACATGCCGGCCCGTGAAGCGGATCTGCCAGAATACTTCCAATGAGCCAGCCAGGCCGGGAGAGACAGGCCTCCCCCAGGATGCTGGGAAATACTTTGGGAATATATAAAAATCAGATACAGAGGGAGAGCATGTGGGGCATAAACGGAAAATGTCAGGCCCTGGAAGGGCCCCAAGCCCCTTTAGAAAACCTTTATACCCAAAGAATCTGGAATGTTTGGCCAAGGGCTTGGAGTCCAGGCGCTGGTCGTGCAGACTCCCTGCATAAATGAGAAACCCTGCAGGGCAGAGACAGGCCTGCATGTCCAGCCAACTCTGAGACAGAGGTGAGGCCAGCCGGTCAGCCATGGCTACCGTATCCTGGGCTCCACCACAACCCAGGGCGGCTGCTCCCAGAGGCGGTCCTAGAGCCGGACTCATCCAGTGCACTGAGCTCAGAAACAGGAGGTCCAGGATGACTGGCGTGGTCCAGGTGCTGACTCGCCCCTGCTCCACTCCGCAGAAGTCCCAAGGACAGGTTTAATTAGTAACCTCAGACCAGAGCATGAAGGAGAGTTAGATATGCTCAGAAACCCACTCATGAGTTCTAAGAGGATGTGAAACCCATGGTGCCTGGGTCCCCCACAAACCCATTTTAAGCCTCATTCTCCTAGGCAGCCCTCTGACCTCAGGTCCATGGGCCTCAGCAGGTCACAGGTGGCCCTTCATTTTCTGATTCAGCCTCTACCTCCCCTCCCTCTCAGGTCTCACCACACACACACACACACACACACACACACACACACACACGCTCCCTGTGACTGCAGTGACACTGAGCACCTAGCCCCGTGGTCAGCAAACTGCGGCTCGCGAGCCATATGTGGTTCTTTGGCCCCTTGAGTGTGCCTCTTCCTAAGCCTTAGGCGTACCCTAATTAAGTTAATAACAATGTACCTACCTATATAGTTTAAGTTTAAAAAATTTGGCTCTCAAAAGAAATTTCAATCGTTGTACTGTTGATATTTGGCTCTGTTGACTAATGAGTTTGCCGACCACTGACCTAGACTTCCTGGACTCTACATACCATTTGAAGACACTGCCTTACCTTGTGCCTCAAAGGCTTTTCTTCCCCTCCTGATGGAGCGAATTCCTCACCCTAAGGACCCCTTCCAGCATCATGAAGTCCACAAAGCTCTCCTTGACCTCCCCAACCCATCGGTCACTCTGAGTAACTGCAGAGCCCCTTGGGCCGCTAGCAAACTTTTCCCTTATTGGGGAGAAGACGGTTGGAGATAGAAGGGGGCCAGAGATTCCATAACTGACCCCCTTTCCCATATTCCAGAACTAAAAGCAATGGAGGGGAGTCAGAGAAGAGATTTCAACTCAACCTCAAATGGAACTTCCTAACAAGGAGGATGCGACAATGCCAGGAGGGGCTGCCTCGCCAGGCAGTGAGCTCTTCCTGTTATGCAAAGGAATCAAGCAGGGGCAGTCTGACCTGCACTGCTGCCACAGGTATCAGGGACCCAAGACCTTCCGATAAAGGCCTGGGATTCCGGGGGTGAGGGCAGGGAGGAGAGACGCTCCTGGTGAAATCCTGGGAGGAGGGGAGCGGTTCTGTGGATAAAGCCTCTCCTGGGAACCTCAGACAACCAGGGGAAGGGAGGAGCAGAGATGGAGAAGAGACACATTTCAGGGGGCAGCCGGCGTGGCGTACCCCGGAGGGGGCTCTGTGACTGCCTGGCAGCTCCTGATTGACAGGTCAGTTCTGGTTGGTGAAGGCTAAGACTTTCCTCCTGCACCATTGCCATCACCATGCCTCCCCATGACTACCACACAGAAGATGGAGCAAAGATTCTGACACCTTCTCCCTCCTCATCCCTAAGCCCAGGACCCATCACTGGGCTTCTCGGGGAGAAAGCATCCTGGGTGCCTCAGCTCCTGCAAGGGCAGAAGGTGGATGGGACGAGGACCCAGGCCTGAGATCAGCAGGCATTCAGGTCAATCTTTACTAATATTGTCACCAAGGTCAGAACTACTATTGAATGAAGCCTTCCTCCGTGCCAGACGCTGTGCTAAGCGGGCCATACACATTGTCTCTGATCAGTCCTTTCTCTGTACAAAAACCAGAATTATCCTTTTTCCAAATCAAAAGGCAGATCATGTCAACTCTGTTTAAAACCCTCCCAGTGAGAACTGCCACCTCCCTCCGGGTGAGAGCCAAAGTCCCTTTAAAGGCCTGCAAACCACGCTCCCCACAATCCCCCGGACCTCAGCTCCTCCTCCCTTAGCTCCAGCCACACTACCCCCTTTCCCATTCCTCCAACAACACACCCACACTCCAGCCTCGGGGCTTCTGCATTTGCTGTTCCCTCTTCACAAAATGTTCTTCCCCCAGATGTCTACACGCCTGATCAGATCTCTACTCAAATGTCCTCCAGAGAGGCTTCCTCTGACCATTCACTCCCCAGCCCAACCCAGTCCTCCAGCTCTCCGAGCCTCTTTCCCGGCTTATTTTCCTCCATAGTATGTACAGCCCTCAGCGCCAGATATTTTAGCCATTTTGCTTTCTGCCTTTCTCTTCCATTAAGATGTATGTCCCATGAGGACAGAGACCTTTGTCGATTTTGTTCACATCCCCAGCCTCTAGAACAGTGGTTCTCAACCTTGGCTGCACATTAGAATCACCTGGGAATCTTTTTAAAATCCTGATTTCTGGGCCCCATCCTCCGGAAATTCTGTTTCTTTGTTATGGGATGGGGACACAACATTAGTAATAAAGAAACAGGATTTCCGGAGGATGAGGCCCAGAAATCAGGATTTTAAAAAGATTCCCAGGTGGTTCTAATGTGCAGCCAAGGTTGAGAACCGCTGCTCTAGAACAAAGTCTAGATCATTCAATCAATCAACCAATGAACAACCGTAGAAGGAAGTTGTTCTTACTAGCTTCTTATCACAGATGTGAGAACTGAAGCTCAGAAAAGCTGTCTCAGTTCTCCAAGGTCACACAGCTAGCAAGGGACAGAGATGGGATTAAAATCCAGGCCTGGCTGATACCCTCCTTAACTCTGTGGTGCCATGTTCTTTAAGCAAGAGTAAGGGTCTGGGCATCCTACACCACAAGCATGTTGGGTGCCAGGGGACTGGGCCCCTCCTCACCCTGTCTGCGCGTTCCTCCACCTGGGCTCCTCGAGGCAGATGCCTCTGCCTCGTTCATCTTAAATGCCCAGCACCTGGCCCAGAGCTGACACACAACAGGTGCCCACCACACATTCACGATGAAATCGACCCACCTCAAGGCACTCAGTCTGTCCTTATTTATTTATCTGTTTATTTACACACACTTCACATACTGCTCTTCATTTTACTGAATATGAGGAAAGGCAGGAGTTCCAAGTGCACGGAACTGAACTAGAAGTAAACCCTGCCTTGCAGAAATTCACACCAGGTGAGAGAAAGAGAAGATATAGACACCAAAAGGTGTAATCCGAAGCAGGACAGTCATGTGAGCAGCACATACAGAGCCAGGAGTGCAACAGGGAAGACAGCTGCGCGGGGGCGGGGCCGGGGGGGCGGGTCAGAGGGCATTCACACCATAGAGGTAGATTAGAGTGGAGAGGAAGGTGGCCTGTTCATTCATTCAATCAGCATTACCTTTTAAGGTTTTCTTTGCCAGACACTGTGCTGAGTGCTGGGGATAAAAAGATGAATGAATAATGCATGAGGAGAACCCACAGGCTAACAGAGAGACAGAGAAACATGAGTATAAACTAAGGTAATATGTGGCAAAATAGTATGCTGGATGCAAGCTCCATGGGCACAGACGTTCCACTCACTGCTTACTCCCCAGCGCTTACAACACTGTCAGGCTGACAAAGGCTTCTCATTACAAATTTGTTGAATACACGAATAAAAGCGCCAATGAAGGGATGTCACAGGCCTCGGTGGAGGGTAGTGAGCGAAGGCTTCCTGAGATAATGTGAGTCCTAAGGATGCTAGGAGTTGTCTGGAAAGGGAGCATTCCTGCAAAAGTGAAGGCACAGGCAGCAGAGCATGGTACGGGCAATCTGATGTTGCTGGGGTGTGTTCAGGACAAGGCGAACCGTGCAATCTGACAACACGGACCGCAAGCCCCCCGGTCAGGAACTTGTGGGGAGGCCGTGGTTAGAAAGCACATTAGATGGGGTCTTTGGGTCCCTGCGAGAGAACAGAACTGAGGCAGGACAAGCAGCCAGGACCAGCTGCCCAGTCTAGGTGAGAGCTGGTGAGGGCAGGGCCTTGGCAGGCACCAGAGAAAGGCACTGTGCCAGAGCCCTTTATCAGTCACAGGTGCCAGCCCCCACTGAGAAGGGAGGCAGCCAAGATGAGCCCCGTCATGCCTGTGAGCCCGCAGGAGTGCAGCCCCACCAGAGCTCCCAGAGGAATGCTGCAGAACTGCCTGGGGAGGGGAGGCCGGAGAAGCATGTCACACCTGTACACCATCACCAGGGCAGGGACCCAGGGGACTGACTGGGGGCAAGGAGGAAGCCAGGGGAGAAACCAGAAAAAGTGCTCACTATTTATTTCACTTTCACTTTGAGCAAGTTGGTCCTGGGGAGAAGACACCCTGGCCCAGGAGTGCAGCAAGCTGGCTGGAGTCCCAGCTATCACCCATGACCTGAGTGACCTTGGGCAGGTTACCTCACCACCACCACCACCCCCCCCCCCCCGGCCCGCCCCCAACAGCTTCCTCATCTATAAATGGGAGCTGCCACCGTGAGTCCCGCCCCATCTCACCCCTTCATCCTAGAAAGATGCCAATCAGATAAGTACCAGCTCTGCATGACTCCCTAAAAGCACCTACTGAGTGCTCTTCCCTGTACCAGAGGGGAGGCAGGAAAAGGACATGCCCAGCTCCGGCCCCCAGGGAAGGAGCCCAAGCAGGCAGTATGAGATTCCAGGAAGGGCATTCTCTCAGGCATATTCTTGGCCAGTCTGATTGCCCAGCCCAATCCAGGGACGGGAGAGGGAGTGGTGAGCCGTTTTACAATCCATCAAATTAATTGCCCCAAATGGGAAATTTACAGGCTTTCTACAGCCTCCTGTGTATCCCATAATCTCCCAGGGTCCTAATCTCCTGAGAAAGAATGCGTGGGCTGTCCACTGTTCTCAGGGGCAATGCCTTGGATAAACCTCATTTCCTACCAGGGGTCACCCCAACCACAAGCCCCCCAGCTGGTGACCAGCCAGGGCCTGACTGTACCCACCCCCACCCACCAGGAGCCAGCCCAGCCACCCCTGGCCTAGACTCTGGCCTCAGAGAGACCTGTCCAACCAGCCCCTTTGGTAAATACAACTTTTGCTCTCACCTCCGTTTCCTCAAGAAGAACAGCCTGCCAGGAGGCAGAACCAGGAAAAATGGCTTCTGGGCAGAAGCTCATCCATGGGCACGGCGAAAACAGCTCCCAGCAAGTTGTCGGTATTGGTTCTACCCTTGGCTCGCCCTTCGCCTGCTGGGAAACCCTCTTCCCATCTGGGCCTCACCTTCATCTGAGAAATCAGGGGAATGTAAACAGCATCCTAGGACGCCTCGCCCGCCTCTTTCTGACCCAGGTTCCCCATAAACTGCAGTAAACCTAGACCCCATCGACATCGAGAGCTGCAAGCGCTGCGTCCCTCTGAGTCCAAAAGGGAAGAGGCTTCCAGCTGGAGGGCTACCCCCCACCCCCAGCAAGGAGACTCCCACCCACTCCAGCATCTGATTCTCTCGCTCCACGTCATTTGTTTCCCCACACACCCTGCCTCCTCCAGGCCTTTGCCCTTTCCCTGCATAAAGAAGTCTTTGTAGCCCTGGCTGGTTTGGCTCAGTGGATGGAGTGTCGGCTGCAGACTGAAGGGTCCCAGGTTCGAGTCCAGTTAAGGGCATGTATCTCAGTTTCAGGCTCGATCCCCAGCCCTGGTCAATCAGGGCCCATGTGGAGGCAACCAATAGATGTGTCTCTCTCACATCAATGTTTTTCTCTCTATGTCACTCCTCCTCCCTTCCACTCTCTCTAAAAGTCAACAGAGCCCTAGCTGGTTTGGCTCAGTGAATAGAGCGTCAGCCTGCAGACTGAAGGGTCCCAGGTTTGATTCCAGCCAAGGGCACATGCCCAGGTTGCAGGCTTGATCCCCAGTGGGGGGCGTGTGCAGGAGGCAGCCAATCAGTGATTCTCTCTCATCATTTATGTTTCTATCTCTCCCTTTCCCATCCTCTCTGAAATCAATAAAAATATATGTTTTTTAAAAATCAATGGAAAAATATCCTCGGGTAAGGATTAACAAAATAAATAAATACATACATAAAATAAAAACATCTTCTCCTTGCTCCCAGGTAATTAATAATAAGCAAAAGAAAAGCACACCGTTCATATTCAACAGGCCATCTCAAGACTATCTGAGCCTTCCCTGACAGAGCACTCCTGTCTCACCACAGTGCTTAATGCCACACTGGCCCTGTGACTCAAGTCCTAGGTCCTTCACAGCCTGGTTGTGAGTTCCCCTCTACAGCCTTTCCCAGCTATTCCTAAGGCTTTGCAGTCCATCACTTCTGAACCTTCATTCCCCATCCCATCAAATGAGCACACAATGATAAGATGGTTACGTGAGCTAATTATATAAACATGGTGGCCGTGTACTACACACAACAGATGTTCATTCAACCTTGGTTTCTTTCCTTCTGGCCTAGGACATCCCAGAGCCTGAATCACTGTTGTCCTGGGCGCAGCGCAGCTCCAATTCTGCAGGGAGAACCTCAGGCACATGGCTGGCATCTACTCTGGCAAAAATTTGTATGACTTTGAGAACTAAATGGACATTCAAATGCTCCTGATGGTCAGCTGGTAAGCCAACCCATTTTAATCTGCTGTGGCCATTCTGGATAGGTTTGGTAGAAAGTGTCTATTTTCAGATAATTCCCAAGAAGGGGTGACTGGAAGCCAAGAGGGAGATAAATAAGGATGCTGTCTGGTCTCCAGACTGGAGAGGAGTCTTTGGGGACACTGGAGCCAGAGTACCCAAAGCCAGGCCCTCCGCCACTGGGACTCCGTCTACAGATCTCTCGGACACAGGGGCACCTCTCACTGGCTGGCTGGCTTCTGGGGCAGAGTCCCAAGAAGAGAATATCACAGAGTTCACCAAATCATAATTCATTCAATGATTATTTTTTCTCACCACCAAAAAAAAAAAGGCCCCCATGATGTAAGGTGATGGATGTTAATGATCTTGACTACGATGATCACTTCACAATGTATATGTGTATCAAAGCATCTCAGATACTTACAATTTGGATTTGTCAATCATACCTCAATCCCAGAATAAAATAAATTCTTTTCTGAGCACATACTTGTCCCAACTACGATTCTAGGGACTAAGAGTACAACCTTGAACAAAACAGGCACTGTTGCTTATCTTCATAAACATTATATTCTAGTAGAAGAAACCAAAAAACAACAAGTTAAAACATAATATGTCTGGGTCAGGTTGAGAACTCTAAAGAACACGGGGTTAAGGGAATGGAGAGAGCTGGGGGAGAGGAGTCAAGAAAAGCCGTGCTGCCCTAGCTGATTTGGCTCAGTGGATTGAGCATCGGCCTGGGGACTGAAGGGTTCGATTTGGGTCAAAGGCGCATGCCTGAGTTGTGGGCTTGATCCCCAGTAGGGGGCATGCAGGAGGCAGCAGATCAATGATTCTCTCTCATCATTGATGTTTCTATCTCTCTCTCCCTCTCCCTTCCTCTCTGAAATCAATTTAAAAAAAAAAAAAATAAGAAAAGAAAGAAAAGCCGCGCTGAGAAGGTGACATCTGAGCAGAGACCTGAAGAAAGGAGGGAACAGTAGGCCATGGGCTTGTCTGAAGGGAAACATTCCAGACAGAGGGAACAGTCAGTGCAGAGGGCCTAAGCCTGGCTGTGCCTCACGTGTTGGAGGAACAGTAAGGAGGCCACGGTGGTTAGCGCGGAGCAGGGGGGAGAGCAGGAAGAAATGAGGTTGGGCAGGTAATTGAGGATGGCGGGGTGGGGACGGGGGTGGGGCAGATGTCAGGGCCTCATGGGCCACTGTAAGGACTTTGAACTCTACTGTGTGTGAGATGAGACCTTGGGTGGTTTAAGCTGAAGAGTGACATAATTCAACTCCCACTGTAGAACCACCTCTGGCTGCTGCACTGGGGGAGGGGAGAGAAGCTCAGGGACTAATTAGGAGGGAACTGCAACAGTCCAGACAACAGACAGCAGGGTGGCAGCATGGTCTGATTTTGGATACATTTCAGAGTAGAACCTGTAGGATTTTTAAAGATCCCTGGAAATGTGCCTGATGCCAGGTAGTCTCGGACATCCCAGCTGCTCGTACTGGCTAGTCCAAAAGACAAACTGAATTTGGTCCCCTGAGCCCAGCCTGGCATACCAGCGCAGAAGCCACATCTCTGCAGAGACGCAGGCAGGAAGCCATGTGAAGGCAGGTGGGGAAGCTCTCACCTGGAGGGCCCTCCTCCCCACAGTTCTGAAGAGCTGGGTGGCTCCTGTCACCAGGAAGCCCCGTGAGGCAGTTTGATGATCTGGATCCAAGCCCTGGCTCTACTATTTCCTGCTGTGAGTCTCTGGGTAAGTCATCCAGTCTTGGTCTCCCTGATCTCTAAAGTGGTGGGAATAACACCTTTTGGGGCTATTGCGAGGATGAAAGCAAATGATCTGTGAAAAGTGTTGGTCACAGAAAATTACCTCGATGGCTGTGAAGGCCTCTAGGCCTCTAGGTGATGCTCAACCTGATCCTATTGCCTCCTCCACGCCATCACCTCTGCCTGACAGCTCTGTCCACCTTCCCCACCTGCCCAGCCTGGGAGGAAACTAAGGCTCCAGGAAGACCCTCGGCTCACACTATTCCCTCCTCTCGGCTCCGAATCAGTGGGCCACTTCTGCAGGCTCAGCGCAAGTTCCTGGCAGTTTTAAAGGTGGCCTCAGGTGCAGTCCACCAGACACAGCCAGCACCTGTGGGTCATCCGTGGAGACTGCTGCTCTCTGAGTTCCAGGGGCTCTCCCTGCTGGTGGCACTGACCTCACAGCCTGTGCAAAGAGCCAGTGAGCGCACAGTAGGTGCTGAATAAGCGGTGTTACAGGAACAAGCCCGGGGTACCCTCCCGAGGCTGGACTGCAGACCAGAAATACCACTAGCAGGTGCAATGCCGGTACCCGGCTCCACGTCACAGGCCTGCAAGCGTCCTTTTCAGTTTCTGTCAGACCCACAGCCTCAGTTAAAGTTTAAAAGCCCTGGCAAGGGCATTTCGCAGATTCCGCATATAAATGATTAGCCACAGCAGTAAGTCCCGAAGGCCCTGGAGAAATCAGGACAGACCGAAGGAGGAGAAGGCAGTGGCCTAAGAGAAAAGTCTAAGTCTTCTGTCTCACTTCTCCTGTCTCCTACTGTCTCTGGGTGGTATTTAAGGATGTTGGGAAGTGAGAGAAATAGGGAGTGTAAGAGTATTATACTATCTGCCAGATAATTAAATCTGTGAGGAATTATGATACACTGGGGGGGGGGAGCCTAAACATGGGAGTGTTTCCTCAGTCTTCTTCTTCTTTAAAAAAAGAATATATATATATTTGGTTTCAGAGAGAAAAGGAGAGGGAGAGAGAGAGAAACATCAATGATGAGAGAGAATCATTGATCAGCTGCCTCCTGCATGCCCCTTACTGAGGATTGAGCCTGCAACCTGGGCATGTGCCCTTGACCAGAATCGAACCTGGGACCCTTTAGTCCGCAGGCGGACGCTCTACCCACTGAGCCAAACCGGCTAGGGCTCCTCAGTCTTCTTCGGTTGGACTTGCCAAACACATAGGTTCCATCAACGTAAATCCAGCATCTTCCCCTTCTCTTCCCTTCCTTTCTCCACCCCTACCCCTCCCCTAGAAGCACTGAGCACACAGGCCTGGGGACAGACTCGGGGTTGGGGGCGGGAGGGCGGAGGGCAGGGGCCACCAGCAACAGGACGTCTGCCCATCACCAGAGCTGAGGAAGGAGAGTGAGGCCGCCTCGGCAGTGGCCCCTTGGAAGGCCTGGTGTTCACACGAGGGAGAGGGTGGCTCTTGCCCTCACCTCCAAGGGGGTCAGGTTTTAAGTAGGTCACCCCTCGGACACCTACACCACCCCCTCTTTATCTCTGTCTCTTCTATTTTAAGGCAGGAGTGCTGCCAGGCGGTGGTGTGGGTTACCCAGCTTCTCCTCCTTCGGAGGCCAAACCCCTCACCTGCTGGACGGGGGAGCCTCTCCCAAGCTGGAGTCTGGGAGAACGATGGCCACCGCACACACACCCCCACCCCACACACCCCACTTTCCTCCCCCAACCATGGTGGGGCCCTAGTCACCCCTGCTTAAGCCCTCGGTCCACATCGCCCACGGGACAAAACCCCACCGTCTCCGCACAGCCCTCCGCGGTCTCCTTCTCCTCTCCATGTCCTTGAACAGGTCACCCTCTCACACAGCTCTGTCCGCGCTGCTTCCTCTCTCTCTCTTTTTTAAAAAATATGTTTTTATTGATTTTTTTTTTTTTTTTGAGAGAGAGAGAGAGGGAAAGGGATAAAGAGATAGAAATATCGCTACCAGAGAAACATCATCTATCGACTGCCTCCTGCACGCCCCCTACTGGGAAGTGAGCCCCAATCTCAGGCATGTGCCTTGACCTAGAATCAAACCCCTGACCTCTTGGTTCCTGGGTCAGTGCTCAGCTGTTGAGCCCCACCTGCAGGGCTACTTCCTCTTTCTTGAACATCCAAACTCCATCCTCCAGTAAGTCCCTGCTTAGTTTTCAAGGTCCAGCACGGGCTCCCCTCCTGCTCACCCAGAGCCTTCCCTGGGCACCCCTCCTCCGCACCTCTCCAGTCCCCGGCTTCTCTTATCAAATCATGTCCACAGTATCCTTGAGTTGTTGACATGTCTGTGTCCCCACCACAGCACAGGATCCTTGAGGACACCAGTGACCCTTCGATTCATTAACTGAATGCCAACTATGTACCAGACACCTCTGGGAGCCAGCGATGCAGCAGTGAACACAACAGACAAGATGGAGCTAATATTCTAATGGTAATAATAGCCAACACACAACAGTACTTTCTATATTCAAGACTGTACTGAGTACTTTATATTAACTCATTTAGTTCCCACCACAATTATTATCATCCCCATTTTACAGATGAGGAAACTGAGGCTCCAGATTACACAACTTGCTCAGGATCCACAAGCTAGTAGGTGGCAGGGCTGGGACAATCCTGGACTAGACCATGCCCCCAACCACTGGCCCATCCTGCCTTTTAAAGCTGTTTTCTCTGCTCTGCTTTACTCATTCTGATATCCACAGTGCCCCAGCCAGTGCTTGGCACACACCGAGTGCCCAGTAAAAGTCTGTTAAGTGAAGGGACCCTTGAATTTGAATGCTGGTCCCCTGCCTGAGGCACCCACTCTTCCTCTTGCCCCACCCAATCCCATCCAGCTCACAGACCCTCCAAGTCTTCCCCTGACTCACCCAGCCCCAGAACTGTCTCCTCCTGGACGTTCCTCTCCATGCTGCACCTTCACCACTTATCCCGACACCTACTCACACACCACCCGACCATCCTAGCGCCTGAGGTTGTGTGGACATCTTGCTTCGCCAGCTCCCTGATATCCCCCAGAGTATAACCAATATGGTGCCAAGTACACGGCAAAAATGGGTACAGAAATACTGAATTGGGCTCCCCTCTCCATTTTCCATTCTCACCGGAGCCACTTTTCCTCTTGCCCAGGGTAAGCCAGGGCTCAGGTGAGACATGACCTCTGCTGCAACTATATCCACGCTGCTGACACCTGTAAGCGGCACCAGCCAAGGTCATAATGCGGGTACAGCTGCGGTTAAACACAGCAAGCAGAGCTGGATGTTTTTAACCCTTCCCGATGGTCAATGCCCTCCGTTAGAAAATGCCCATAACAGAACCCAGCTGGGCAGGATGTAGGACAAGGAATTTGCCACATATATTTGGACCAGCAGGGCCATTACAGAGAAAAGACTAACTACCTGGTACTAAGGAAAACACTTGTTAAAATGTATTGAACTATACTACGTTCTGGGAACCGAGTACTTTACAGGTTTTATTCTCATTTTAATCACTGCAAAGATCCATAAAGGCAGATACCAACGCTTGCCCCATTTTATTCAGAGGTTAAATAACTCAGCTGGGTCCCCCAGCCACCAAGTCCGGCCGTGCTCAGTCTGGATCCCATAGCTGCCCTATCTAAAGCCTGGAGTGGGGCCTGGCCAGTGTAGCTCAGTGGTTGAGCATCAACCTATGAACAAGGAGGTCACAGTTCAATTCCTGGTCAGGGTACATGCCCGGGTTGCGGGCTCGATCCCCAGTGTGGGGCCTGCAG
Source organism: Myotis myotis (assembly GCF_014108235.1). NCBI lineage: Eukaryota > Metazoa > Chordata > Mammalia > Chiroptera > Vespertilionidae > Myotis > Myotis myotis. Next base: position 52,858,017 of record NW_023416314.1, read on the forward strand.
GAGGCAGCCGATCAATGATTCTCCCTCATCATTGATGTTTCTGTCTCTCACTCCCTCTCCCTTCCTCTCTGAAATCAATAAAAGAAATAAATGAAGTCCTGTTGGGACCAGCTGAAATGTGAGTGAGGCTGAGTCTAGGCAGAGGTGCTCAGCACAGAGTGGTGGTCCCTCCACCCATCCCACTGATAACACACACCATCCCGCAGAGCTTTCCAGGAAGGTTTCAAGTGGGCAGGATGGGAAAGCCAGGGGGGTGTTATCAATCTGTAGTAAGTAAGTCAAGAACTTAAGGTCTTTCTAACCATAAGGTTGGTCATTGGTCATCAATGCATCCTTCAGGTTCATTGATGCCCAAAAGGGGGAACTGTGGATGAAAAAGGGGTTCTATGGAAAGTAACCTCACAGTGATCTGATCATTCAGTCCTAACTGGGCAGGTCATGGTGGGTAGTCACACCCCAGGCATATAACTTCTATAAATTTTTACAAAGAACTTACGGTCCTCAGCAAGGACAAAGTACACTGGGCCACAGAATGCTTAGCGTAAGTTAAAAGCTCACCTCTTGGCTCTGTGCCAGTAGGTGCCAGGCCCCAGCTCCCAGGGCCTCCCGGCCTCAGCAGGTGGTGGATCTGTCAGGACCCACTGCCCAAGGCTCTGCTTCTGAGCCAAGGACATTTGTACTCCCTCCCAGGTGGCCATTGCTCCCAACACCACACCCCTCACAATACCCCAAGGCACCTTGGGGGACAGAAGGGACCAGCCACCTTCTCCTGCTTGATCTCACAGACTACCTCCCTGTCCTCCACCAGGAAGACAGGAACAAGGACATAGGGCAATAGCCAGAGGCCGCAGGAAAGCATTAGAGCGAGGCTTCCCTGCTAACTCTCCTCAAAAGGCCAAATCTTCTCACTATGAAAAGTTATTTTCAAAATCTCCTTTCCACTTTGGGCAGGACCGCCTCAGTTGTCTCTGAGCTCAGGGTGTGGCCGTCTGGGAGGAGGCTGGGAAAGCCACCTCCAGGCACATCCATTCCACAACCTCCCCCGCCCAGCACCCAGCGTGTATGTCTTGAAGGCAGGGGGTGACAATTCCTGCCAACCAGCCAGGGCTCTGTCCAGGAGCTGACTCCACAGAAGGCCTCACTCACGGGGTTTGCTCCCAGTGAGTCCTAGGCCAACAGTCCAGGCTGTGCCCTTCCCTCCCTCTCTGTGGCCACAGTCCCTGAAGTGACGTGTAAACTGCGAGCATCTCCCTGAAACAAACCAGAGCCAGCCTTCGCTGCGCAGCCCACCAGAGCGCAGGGTGGGGACAGGCCCAGCAGGGCACAAAGAGACTGTGGGGACCCCAATTAAGGACCCACTGGGGTTGATCCTGGCCCGGCCACCTAAAACCTGTTCTGCAAGTTCCGTAACCTCATCTTCCTTGTCCGTACAATGAGGATCACAGGAGGACCCACCTTACAGGGTTGATAGGAGGATTAAACCAGCCCAGGCCTATTAAACCCTCCGGACGGTGGACTTGGTGAGCACCCCTCACACCCTTAGCAGCAAACAAATCAATAAGAACTCACAAAAGCAACTGGCCTCTCAGTACGACAGTCCCTCTGCGCAGACACTCAGCTTTCTGCGCCCCAACACCAAGCGAAATCCAACGCAGACTCAGAGATAAAAATTCTTAAGCCTTCCCACGGACTCAAGGAGGCGGTCAACACCAACAGGCCCTCCCTGTTGAAAGGCCCGGCAAGACCACCGCACACAGTCACTACACCTTAACTCATTGGCTCCTCAGACACACGGAAAGTTTGAAATAAAGAGTGTGTGCTTTGGAGTCTAATTTGGATATCTATCTATACACAGAACAGGAAGCCAATGACTTTCCTCTTCCCCAAAGAGTTAATACCCCTTCTGAGTTTTAAAAACCACCTGGTGCCAAACACCACAAACACGTCCACGCATTTGCAGGTGAGGAGGGCTGGGAAAAAGTCAAGCAGAGGCCGGCTGAGCTCTCTCCAGCTCCCACCCACACACCAGGGCTAAAAGCACCACGTATTACGCCCAGGCCTTTCTTCGCTCTCAGGTGTGCGTCTTTACTCTTCTCTCCTAAAACCTAAGGGTCCCCATGACACTTGCAACCAGGGGAGCAACAGGCAGGGGCAGCCTGTCCCAGGCTAACCCCCTGAAGCTGTCTCCAAGCCCCCTTTTCTCTGACTTCTCAGTGAGCTAACAGCAGCTGGCGTGGCTCACTTCTTTCCTCTAATGTTTCTAGAGAGACAGAGCAGCCCGCCTCGGCTCTCTCCTGTTGTTTCTTCTGTCCTAGACCATTCAGGGAGCTGACAGCAGCCCCGCCTTGCCTCACTTCTGTCACTGTGACTCTCACTGGTCAGTGAGTCCACAGTCCAGCATGGCCCACTTCCTATAACGTTTCTAGAGAGCCAAGCCCCGCCTAGGCTGTCTCCTGTTGCTTCCTCTACCCTAAGCCCTTCCTTGGCTCACGTTTTAATAAACCCACTCTCAAAATCACCTGGAGTGGTGCTGTGAAATTTTTCCTGTTCAAAGTCACATGGCCCGGCCGACGTGGCTCAGTGGTTGAGCATCAACTATGAACCAGGAGGTCACGGTTCGATTCCTGGTCAGGGCACATGCCCGGGTTGTGGGTTCAATCCCCAGTAGGGGGTGTGCAGGGGGCAGCTGATTGATGATTCTCTCTCATCATTGATGTTTCTATCTCTCCCTCCTGCTTCCTCTCTGAAATCAATAATTTTTATTTATTTTTTTTAAAAGCCCACACATGGCTGAGACAGACCAGCTCCCTTTCCAGTGACACAGAGAGCCCAGGCTTAGCCTGCAATGTGCACAGGAGCCAGTTGGGGTTCTTGTTAAAAAGACAGATCCATGCCGAAACCGGTTTGGCTCAGTGGATAGAGCGTCGGCCTGTAGACTGAAAGGTCCCGGGTTCGATTCCGGTCAAGGGCATGTACCTGGGTTGCGGGCACATCCCCAATAGGAGATGTGCAGGAGGCAGCTGATCGATGTTTCTCTCTCATCGATGTTTCTAACTCTCTCTATCTCCCTCCCTTCCTCTCTGTAAAAAATCAATAAAATATATTAAAAAAAAAAAAAAAAAGACAGATCCAGCTCAGGCCTGGGGTGGGGTCTGAGAGTCAGCAGTTCTAATCAACTCCCAGATGACATGATGCTCATGATTCCCGGACCACTCTTTGAGAATACTGTTTCCAAATAAAAGTGTGATCCTGTCTGGCCTCCACTGAAAGCCCTCCACTGATTTCCCAGCACGCTCGGGGGAAAGACCTCACCGTGTCCTTTAGGCCCCGTGGGACTTAGTTCTCACCTCATTTTCTAGCCCCTTTTCCTTCCACTCTCCTGCCCTCTCTTTTCCCCTTATTTATTATCAATTTATTTATAATATAATGAAATGAAATGAAACCGCCATCTCATCCAAGCACGGAGGAGGGAGACCTATTATCAAAGCCTTGGTAAATGGATGTAATTTCAGGTACTATCATTTAGAAATGCATTAATGGGTACAGCGATTACAGATACTTAGCTTCACAGCATTCGTCTGTCTGTTTCTTTGAATCCCCAGGTCAAAATGTGTTGAGAAAAAGAAAATCTTTCCAAACGCTTTCATGGGCAGGGAAGCAAACCATTTTTCCTCCCTGGAACCCTGACCACTGACTTTGTACCTCATCATCCCTTTAGCTTACAAGCCCCAATTAACCCCTAACTCCAATCAACCCTCTCTTCTTGTATGCCTGCCAGTGCTGAGGGTCGTCCCAAATGTCAAATCAACTAACCTACATCGGTTTGGTTGAGCACGGATTCTGCACCTGACGTGGGTCCTGGCACTGTGTCCCAATCCTACCCCTGCCCCATCTCCCCCAGGACCAGCTCAGGGAGGACTGCAACGCCTGGCACCTCTGCAGCTTATCACCCCACTGTCTGCTGGGACACAGCTATTCCCGCACACAGAGGAAGAATTCCCATTTCTCAATTAACTGCAGTCGGCTTACCTGCTCTGACCATCAGTGTCAATCATTCAGAACCCACCCCCGCCCCAGCCTCTCCTCTGCCCTCAGGAGGACCTCGGAGTGGTCACGGGGTTCTGAGATGTGGAACAGCCGCCCACCACCCAGGAAGGCGCAGTCCCCAGTCAGTGGTCACCTACAACACCAGCCCCACTACCAACCTGTGCAACTAACAGCAACATCTGGGCAGAAGAGAGGGCGGAGCATTCCCAAACTCTATGAAGGAAACCAGGGGCCCATCGGGGAGCCTGGCTCTCCGGGATCTGCCCTGGGTAATGGGGTGGGTGGGTGTTAGACAGCTGTACCCTACGGACACTGTCTCCAGGCCTTCCCACAGCCCCATCCGTCAAGCTGACAAATGTCCTCCTGTAAATGGAAGGACTCACAATGCCTGAGCACCTACTAAGTGCCCAATGGCATGCCAGGAGCTGCAGCTGGGCCACCACATTAAATTCTCAAATAGTGCTGTCATGTCATTATTGCAGTTAGGGAAGCTGAAGCTCCGAGAAGGTTTCACTTTCAGTGCCTGTGGTCATCCATGGCGTTTGTAATCATGATCATTCCCAGTCCTACCCTCTAGACCAGCGGTTCTCAACCTGTGGGTCACGACCCCTTTGGGGGTCGAACGACCCTTTCACAGGGGTCGCCTAAGGCCATCGGAAAACACATATATAATTACCTATTGTTTTTGTGATTTATCACTATGCTTTAATTATGTTCAATCTGTAACAATGAAATTGGGGGTCACCACAACTTGAGGAGCTGTATTAAAGGGTCGCGACATTAGGAAGGTTGAGAACCACTGCTCTAGAGGTTCCGACTGAGCATTCCAGAACACTGCTTCTACCTCAGGTCTACCCTCACCAGCTGCTCTAATACAGACACACTGGGTATTGCATAAAAAAAAAAAAAAAAAAAAAAAAAAAAGAGCTAGGTTTCCTTCCAGGCAGTGCAAACCCTAATACTAATACTTAGAAACCCTCCCACTGGAGGAGGGGATGGGAGAGGGTCGGGGAGTAAATCAAAACTGTCCGTTGGAAAATAAGTCTATCATCCACATGGGAAGCCTCTGCATTTCTCTCTGGTTGGGCACAGCCACATGGGGCTTTGCAGATGAGGACTCATCGCTTTGATATCTAGCGCCAACCATGTCAAAGTGGCCGGCTTCTTTTTAAAGGCAAGTCTCAGCACGAAAGCCCAGTTCCCCCTCCGCCTGCCTGACCTCAGGTTTCCCAGAGAAGCACACAGCTCCTCTGGGGGGTGTGCCTCACGTTACCGCAGGAAGGGCTCTGGTTCTAGGAGGAGTCATGGTAATACTTCATGCTTACATGGCATGTACGGTACGGCAGGCACTGCGACGGTCCGGTCATCTTCCCCATTGTACAGATGAAGAAACATGGGAAGACCCGGTTTAAGTGACCTGCCCAAACCAGCACAGAGCCAAGAGTTCAACCCAGACACTTGGACTCCAGGATTCATGTTTCATAACCCCATGTGGTACCACCCCTCAGACACAGGAGTTGGAAAAACCCCTTGGGCAATATTCCCGACTACGCCACCCTCTTGAAGCCCAGCTATCCAGCACCAGACCCTACTCCTCAGCTTAGCCTGAGCCTCCTCCAGGCGCAGACGGGCACACACTCACTCTCCACGCACTCCCCTGGCCCCTCCTGCCTTGGGCTGGCCTTGGGCTGCCCACACTCTGCTCCACCGCTGCCTGGCCTTCCTCACTCACCCTCAGAAGCTCCCTAGGGTTCCCTGCTCAGGCCCCCAGCCCCAGTCACCCATCTGACACTGTCCAGCGTCCCTCCCTTCTGGTCTGGGCAATGCTGGAGGGTGGAGACTTCTATTTCTCCACATCACCCAGTGTGGAGACTGGCATATAGTGTTAGATGCTTCATCAGAGTCTGGTGATTGAATGGATCAATCCTGAACCAAAGGCCTCTGAGTAAACTGTTTCTCCTCTAAGGGGCTCACCACTCCTTAAGGTGATACACTGATGCCATCTGTGGACGTGCACTGACAACTGAGTTTGCAAGTGAAGGTTATTGCAGAGGTTACTGCATTAATCTAATACACTCGTCCCAGCAAGGAGTGGTCTCATCTGCTCCTTGTGGGGGGGAGGGGATAATACAGGAGGCTGTGCAGCCAGGGGCTGGGTACCGGGATGAAATGGGCCCACTGCTGCCTCCCTCCCCCGAGCACACTGCCCGCCCTCCCTGCACTGCCCTGGTCCAGGGACGCACAGGAAGCTCCAGAAGAGCTGCACGCTAACTCCAAGCTCTCAGACCTCGAGAGGGTGAAGGCTCTGCCTCAGCAGGAAAGGCCCAAGATGCCCTGAGAACACTGTTCATGATGCTGGGAGCGCAGACGGGCACGCACTCACTCTCCACGCACTAACCGTGAAAGAGACAGTCTGGCTCTAAGAAGGCTTAAGAGGCTCATCAGCCCCTTAGATGTGGTCAGCTGACATCCAGGGGCAGGATGGGGGTTCTACTTCCCCAGAGCACCAGGACCCTACCCATTACCCCCCCCCCGCCCCCCGGGGAGGGCCATCCATCCACCCATCACCCTTCTATCCTTGGGGGACTTTCTGAGGGAGGTGCTCCGGTGTCATCAGGAAAGATTCAGAAAACCAGGTTTGCGGAATACACGCTATAAGAGGATTCAGGACAGAGGGGGTCCTGGCCATGGGAACCAGAGAATACCTCGTACCACATCACACAAACTCGTGTTCAAGTCACAGCTCCCTCGTGATGGTCTCTCTGGCCGTGGGGAGATCAACTGCTTGATCTGCAAAATGAGGACAATAAAAATACCTGCCTCTAGCCTGGCTGGCGTGGCTCAGTGGTTGAGTGGCGACCTAAAAACCTGGAGGTCACAGTTCGATTCCCAGTCAGGGCACATGCCCAGGTTGCAGGCTCGATACCCAGTGCGGGGCGTGCAGGAGGCAGCCAATCAATGCTTCTCTCTCATCAATGATGTTTCTATCTCTTTCTCCCTCTCCCTTTCTCTCTTAAATCAATAAAAATACATTTTAAAAAAGAAAAAAAACCTGCCTCTAAAAGGAATATATGTGTTTTCAACTAGTATACAGCGCCATGATGATTATCACTGCTGACATCTGTGGCCCAGGCAACACCAGACAGTAAGCCTGTCCTTCAGCGGTCAGAGCCGATAGCCAGGTGGCCGCCCGGATTAAGGAGCGGACATCTGTGCAGCCCTCTAAAGGCCCAGGAAAGAGGCAAACCGGGAGCCGCTTTCACACCTCACTACCCAGGGCTCTTTGTCCCCAGGTCCCTGCAGCACGGATAAGGTGCCCGCGGCCTTGGGATGGTATGTCCTTGATGGACAAGGGTAAATAGTGTTATTTTTAAATTAACTTTTTATTTGGAAATCATTTCAAATTTACAAAAAAGTTACAAGAACAGCACAGAGAACTTCCATGCACTCTCTCATGCAGACTGACCCACTGGTAACGTTTTGCCCCATCTGCTCCCCTGTACACACGCACGCGCACACACACAGAGGTTTTTTTCTTCAACCACTTAAGAGCAAGTACTTCAAGGACAACTTTTTAATAACCATAATAGTTATGCATTTTTATGGATCCAAACCAAACCCTGAGTAGTCTACAGTGTGCATGCTCCCGGTTCAAGGGCACCAGACTCACCCTGCAGCAGCTGAATGAGATTAGGGTCCAGAATTCACGTCTCCACCCCACCTCCTAGTTGTGTGCATGTATAAAAGAGCAACTCATGCCCTGACCAGTTTGGCTCAGTGGATAGAGCGTCGGCCTGTGGACTCAAGGGTCCCGGGTTCGATTCCAGTCAAGGGCATGTACCTTAGTTGCAGGCACATCCCCAGTGGGGAGTGTGCAGGAGGCAGCTGATCGATGTTTCTCTCTCATCGATGTTTCTAACTCTCTATCCCTCTCCCTTCCTCTCTGTAAAAAATCAATAAAATATATTTTTTTTAAAAAAGAGCAGCTCACATTTATTGGGCATTTACTATGTGCTAGGTACTTGCTAAGCCCTTTTTCATCAGTTAATTAATGGACTTCTCACATTTATCCCCATCTTACTGGTGTGGAAGTGAGGCTTAAAGGGAGTGGGTAACCTACCAAGGTCAGGGAGCGGTACGCAGTGGAGCTGGAATTAGAATCCAGGAATCCAGAGACCATGCGCCTACCTCTGCCTCCTTATGTGCACTACCACCACATACACAACCCTGTGCATTTTGGTGCATGATGAAGTGGCCTGGCTGTGCTTTGGGCTTCCAGAAAAACCACCGTGCTGCCAGGCCAGCATCCGGGAGACTGTGAGTATGCTGCACGCCAGAATGAGAGGTGGCCTGGCACAACTCAGTCCAGGCAATGGGCGAGGTCAGCACTGCTGCAGATGTTGTCTCCTCTAGGCCTGTACATCGGCCTTTGGATGCTCAGGGCCCAGGGAGGCTGGAAAGCCAATGAGCAGCCTCCCCACACTTCCCTGTCACTTAAAACGGAACAGGGCAGTCCTAGGTGGCTTGGCTCTGTGGTTAGAGCATCAGCCTACAGACTAAAGGGTCTCAGGTTCAATTCCTGTCAAGGGCACATACCTTAGCTGCAGGCTTTATCCTTGGCCCCAGTCAGGACGGTGAGGGAGGCAACCAATCGATTTGTCTCTCTTACATCAATGTTTCTCTCTCTGTCTCCCCTCCTCTCTTCCACTCTCTAAAAATCAATGGAAAATATCCTCAGGTAAGGATTAATGACAACAACAACAAAAGACTGGAGAGCTCTCAGTCAGTCGGCCCGGAGATGGTTCTGGAAGTGACATCGCCGTGGCCGCCCAAGGAGAACCCCAAGTGCAGTTCAAGCTGGTGCTGGTCGGGGGCGGCGGCACCGGGAAGACCACCTTCATGAAGCGCCACCTGACGGGCGAGTTCGAGAAGAAGTACGTGGCCACCCTGGGCGTGGAGGTGCACCCCCTCGTGTTCCACACCAACCGCGGGCCCATCAAGTTCAACGTGTGGGACACGGCCGGCCAGGAGAAGTTCGGGGGGCTGTGCGACGGCTACTACATCCAAGCCCAGTGTGCCATTATAATGTTTGATGTAACTTCGAGAGGTACTTACAAGAACGTGCCTAACTGGCATCGAGATCTGGTGCGCGTGTGTGAGAACATCCCCATCGTCTTGTGTGGCAACAAAGTGGACATCAAGGACAGGAAAGTGAAGGCGAAATCCATTGTCTTCCACCGAAAGAAGAACCTTCAGTACTACATTTCTGCCAAAAGTAACTACAACTTTGAAAAGCCCTTCCTCTGGCTTGCTAGAAAACTCATCGGAGACCCTAACTTGGAGTTCGTCGCCTGCTCTTGCCCCTCCAGAGGTGGTCATGGACCCCGCGCTGGCAGCACAGTATGAGCAAGATCCAGAGGTTGCTCAGACCACCGCGCTCCCAGGTGAGGATGACGACCTGTGAGAGGGAAGCTGGAGCCCAGCGTCAGAAGTCTAGTTTTATAGGCAACCGTCCTGTGATGTCAGTGGTGCCGCGTGTTTGCCACTTTATTATATAGCTAAGCAAAGAGAACATGTGCTTGATCCTGGGATGCTGAAAGATGAATGGGCTTCGAGTGAATGTGGCAGTTAAAATACCTTCACTTTTTGGACCTGCATATTTAGCTGTTTTGGAATGCAATTGTTTCCTTATTGAGTTTCCTATAAGAAAGCTGCAGTCGCATCACAATACTCAGTGGTGAAACCTTGTTTGTTACTGTCATTCCTATTCCTTTTCGTTTAGAATCAGAATAAAGTTGTATTTCAAATATCTAAAAAAAAAAAAAAAGACTGGATAGGACAACTGGTGCCCCTAAGGGCACATGTTTCTGTTTAGGAAAACACAAGGCCATACAACAAACATGATACATCCCTGCCCAAGTACTGATCTTACTGGGCATGTGGAAGGGGGTTTTTTAAGTTAAACTGAGGATAGCGTTCACATGAATTTTGGGACATTTTGAGGACATTTTCCACCATCCAGTTTGCCAGGTAAGTGGAGCTTCACCCTCTTCTGTCATTAGGGCTGTGGCCAAAAAGTCTGAGAAGCTCTGATCTGAGACACCACACGCCCATCCCTTCTCTGAAGCCTAAAAAAGCTGAGCGAATGTGGCCTGGGCTTTAGGAAGTCACTTCATCACTCTGAGCCCACATGTCTGCACTAACTGTCAGCCTCCAACCAGATAATGTTCAGAAGCACGCTGTAAACAATAAAACATTCATCCAAAACACTTCTTGTTCCAAAAAACCTAAATAAAAATGTTTTGACAGCCATTGAAAAACAACAGGCAAATAAAACCATATTCCTCCATGCTTTTCCCTCTGCCAATATTTACTTAGGACACCATGCCAGTCTACTGAGACGCTGCTGCCTCATGCTGAACAAAAAGATGCAAACCAGGCTCTGTTCTGAAGAGGCAGAAAACTGGAGCAGGCTCCTCATTAAATCTCCAAACAGTCCACACAGTGAGGTGCTTTCTCAATAAGCTCCTTTCTTTGTGGTGCATAACAAAGTGGAATAATACTCGGCCATAAAAAGGACGAAATCTTACCATTTGCAACAACATGCTAAGTGAAATAAATCAGACAGAGAAAGACGCATACCATATGCTTTCACTTATATGTGGAAGCTAATAAACAAAATGAACAAATAAAACAGAAACAAACTCACAGGTATAGAGAACAAGCTGATGGTGGCCAGATGGGAGGGAGGTTGGGGGACTGGGTGAAAAAGGTGAAGGGATTAAGAAGCACAATTGGCCCGGCCGGCATGGCTCAGTGGTTGAACATCGACCTATGAACCAAGAGGTCACGGTTCGATTCCTGGTCAGGGCACATGCCCTGGTTGCCAGCTCGATCCCCAGTGTGGGGCGTGCAGGAGGCAGCCGATCAATGATTCTCTCTCATCATTGATGTTTCTATTTCTCCCTCTCCCTTTCTCTCTGAAATGAATAAAGATATATGTAAAAGAAGAAGAAGAAGAAGAAGAAGAAGAAGAAGAAGAAGAAGAAGAAGAAGAAGAAGAAGCACAATTGGCAGTTACATAATAGTCACGGGGATATAAACTACAGAATAGAAAATATAGTCAACAATATTGTAATAGCTATGTATGGTGTTAGGTCGGTGCAAGACTTACCAGGAGGATCACTTTGTAAATCATATAAATGTCTAACCACTATGCAGTATACCTGAAATGAATACAATATCTTTTTTTTCAAAATGTATAGGTAGTTAATTTGTTATAGAGATTGTAAATTGTTTTTCCAAAAAGTTTGCATAAATTCACATCCTAATCAATAATGTACAAATTGCTCATTTCCCAATATCTTCATCAACACTAGATTTCATCCAACATTTAATTTTTGCCATCCTGATATGAAACTAATACAATCTTGAATGTCAACAGTAATTGAAATAAACTCCTTTTTCCAAAATCTTCCATTTAAGAAGCCCAAAATTCTCTGTAAGTAAGAGAATGGAAAGATGGCCATCAGTGCACAAGAAACCTACAGCCACCCTCTTCACACACACACAGCTCTGCGAACAGGAGCTGACACCTCTTCCCCCAACCCACCTCCTGTCTGGCTCTGAAAAAAGAAAAAAGAAAAAAAAGGACCTTCAAAAGCAACTGGCAACCCGTTTCTTAAAGAGGTTTCCCAGATCTTTTCCAGGAGGGTTTTAAGACCTGGTACAAATCATGGCCCTTAATCCTTCCTCCGGCTTTCTGCACAACGCCGCTCTTGTTCCTTCCGCACAGAACCTAACTAACATTTCAAGCCATGAGTCAGTTTTCACCCTTGATAAAACAACCAGGAAACGAAAGGCAAAGTGGGATTCCGCCAAAACTTGCCAAGCTGGGAGAACCTTCTGAACTTGCAACAAGAGGGTTCGGAATTTCCCTTTTAAATGCATGTAAGCTGCGAGCTCCCCAGAAATTCTTTGTGGAATGGTTGCTCTCTGGTTTGAAATAGAGCTTCTGGGACTGCTGTTCCCAGAAGCACTTCAATGAGAAACATGACAACTAAATGAACCAACAGGTTGGCACTCTGCAAGACAAATTTCACTAACATAAAGTTCAACGTTTGCCTGGGGAGTAAAATGTGGCAGTCAGGACGGACTTCTTCCTGGGGTGGCCCGAGAGACCGTCCCTTGGCTGACAGCACAATTAAACCTAAAGCGGTGGCTTCCCGGGCTGCCCAGTGTTCACAGGCTTTCCTGAAGGCCTTCTACACTTACGTGGTGTCTACACCAGGTGGGGTCCCGACCTGGACATTCTACACCCCTGGCTCAACCTTCACTCCCCAACTCTTCCTCCCTCCCTGTAAGGTCAGACTCAGAAATGGTTTTGCTGAATGGAAAAACACACTCTAGATATTTAGCATTATCTCTGGAAGGGTAACCCTTCTGAAGGAGGCGTGACGCCTTGGCCCACGCCAGTCCCCACTCCCTGCCTCCCTGGGACAGGTTCTTAACTGCCCACTCCCAGCCTCCTGGAGCCCCACGGCCCACCCAGCCTCCCCGCTCCTCACTCTCGTCCCAGGGGCCTGAGCACCGCACTCTTGCCCTGTGGGGGCTCAGAGTGGTGCCTGGCATTTTTGGTGGTGATTCAGCCTATGAAGGCAATGCCCTGATAGTTGGTTTAAAATTTTATAGTCCACAATACAGAGATGAATCACAAGATTTATGCTAATAATTAAAAACCGCTTTTTACTCTGAAAGACATTAAATAGCAAATAAAAACACCATGACAAGCAGAGGGAAAGACTGAAGGAGAAAGGGAATGTTTTCTATTTTAATGCCCTTATTTTTCTGGCTTTTTGAACAAGTGGCCCTGCACTTTCATTTTGCACTGGGCCATGCAAATTCTGGAGCCAGTCCTGCCCTCAGGACCTGCTGTAGGGAAAAGGGCTGGGGAGGGAGTGGGAAAGCAGCCTTACTCCAGCCCTCAGAAATGCCTTCTTAAGTGCCTCACTGGCCTCATTTGGGGATGTGCACCCACAGGGGACCGACACCTACAATGGTGGCCCCGCAGGCTCCAAAGCTGAAACTAAGGAACATGAAGCCAAGTCACAGAGGACCAAGACCTGGCAACCAGGGAGGGAGGGCAGCCAGGTCCAGTGGCCAACAGACTCCCCAGATACAGAGTATGAGGTCGTGAGGTTATGAAGCCAGAGGCCAGGTTCCTGCTTTGTGTGCTGTTCTTGACAGCCAGAAACTGCATACAAGAAGCCTGGGCTCCAGGCACCAACCAGCCTTGACAGGCACGTTCCTGGCTGCTTCACTTCTTTGACCTTGCCTGGTCTCCCCACCACCACCACCCCCATCCTGATCTCCCCCCTACCCCCAATAAGTTTTCCAAGACCTGGAATACCTGCTGAACTCCCTGGGTCCCTTAAACACTGCTGCTTCAATAAATACCAATTGCCTACTTAGTGCCCGGTGCTGGGATGGGTGCCAATCTCAGAGGTGGAGAACTGGGGTCTGCCTTCAAGAAGCAACCTTGGCACAGGCAGGGTAGCAAAAACCCCTCCTCTCTGGAATTCCTTCTCCTTTTTGACGCAGGATCTATTCAAAACAGCTGTAGGGAGAACCCAACCCATGGGGTTCCATGAAACCCCCAAAGCCAGTCCAGCACAGCACTCTAGTTCCTGGGGCCTCTTTAAGAATTTCTCCCTCGGGGGTCTCCTGTTGAAAAGGCTGTGTCTGCCAGACTGTCTTTACTAGGTAATAATTAATGCCTTCCATTTCTTACTAATCAGAGACATGCACCATCACCAATCAGCATAGGAGACCAAGGGCCGCTGCCTTCCCAGGGCACCTCAGTCCCCAGCAGAAACAAAGCAGGGGAATGGCCCCTGAGCCTCAGGCAGCCTGAGTCGGAGCAGCAATACATGGCATGGAGCTCCTTCAGGTATCGACGCTGGCTCTCGCCTGTGACCTGGGGTAGAAGCCACCGTGACTACCATGGTTACCATCCCAGAGACTGAAGACTACGGTTCTGGTCCCAGCTCTGACATTTTGGGAAAATCGCTGATCCTTCATGGACCTGAATTTCATCATCTGAAGAACAGGACAAACCCCAGCTCTGCGGCTTCTAGGGGCTGTTATAAGGATAAAGTAGGAAAAGGTACCAGAAAAAGCCAACTGCCTTTGCTGTTGGAATGACTGGGATTATTACAGGTTTCCGCATAGGAAAAAATGGAACTAGTTAACAGTTCCTACTTCATCAAGTTGTTGCAAGAATTAAATCAGGTAACAGTTAAAAACAGCTCCTGGCATTTTTCAAGGACTCCAAAATATGATGCTATTACATAATCGCTACCACAATTATTGCTGCTGCTGTTAATGGCACAACTGCTATCATATCCTGCTACCAGGCTAAGGGACTCATGGGAAAGTAGAGAAGTCTTGACGTACAAATCCGCATCGCCTAGTCTAGAACCGGGAGAACCAGGAGTAGATTCCTCATAACATTTTGTCCCTAATTAATCCACAGTTGAATGCAAAGTGCAGAAACAAAAACTAAAATCCACCTGCCTTAGCTCCGGTGGTCTCCTTCAAGAAATCGATTCTGGAGAGTATTCCAACATCTGCTAACTATCAGGGGCAACTGATGCATCCCGAACCCCTTGCACAGCTTCCAGGCAAGGATCCACCGGCGAAAATAAAATCAGGGGTGCGGACGCTTTGTCCCTCTCACTGAGCCATATTAGAGAACTCCCCACACCAAAAAAATAAAAAATTTAGAAATGCTCATGGTAAATCCAAGAAAGCACCCTTGAAGCAAAATATTTTTATGTGTGTGTGGGGGGGGGGGGGGAGGAGAATAATTACTCCCCAAATCTTTAAGTCTTCAAGAACTCGCCACAGAATGAGGCAGAAAACAAGTCAGCTGCCATGGGTGGAACTAGTTAACAGTTCCAGGGGCACGGTCACACTGCTTTCGCCTTTGCCTGGAAGGGCCTGGCCAAGGCCCTGTAGGTAGAGGCAGGGCTTGCCGAAGGATAACTATGAGGGACTCCACAGAGTCGCCACGGAAGAGACAACAAAAGGGACGAAGGGCAAGCGGCTGTGAAACTGACCTTGGGTCCTACACACACCTCCGATCCCTCAGCTCAAGATTTTGCCTAGAACTTCATGGAAGAGACAGAAACAGTAACTAGGAGAGGTGGGCCCAGGCGGCGTGGCTCGGTGGTTGAGCCTCACACCATTTACTCCCTCCTGTCTGTAAGGGCTTCTCCTGCCTCCGTCGCCCTTGTTCACCACCTCCAGCCACACTGGCCTTTCTGCTCCTTGAATTTGAAGCTCTTTGTTGCCTTAAAGCCCTTGTACTGGCTGTTCCCTCAACATAACAATGGATCTTTTTGTTATTCATTTTACCTTAAAAGTCATCTACTCAGAAACACCACACCTAACCTCCCATCCAACCAAACCACTCAGTTACTTTATATCACCTTATTTTAACTTTCTGCATAGTTACTGCTCACTATCTGATATTATTGTTTATTTACTTACTAGAGGCCCAATAAACGAAATTCACACACTGGAGGGGGGAGGGGAGGTTGAAGGGGGGTCCTCAGCCCAGCCTGGGCCCTCTTGCAGTCTGGGAATCCTTGTGAGATGTCCGACTGCCCTGGAGGCGGGAGAGGTCCCCCACCGCTACCGCTACTGCCTGCTGCTGCTGCTGCCAGCCTTGAACCCGGCTCGGGGCTCTGGCTGAGTGATGCTCCCCCTGTGGGAGCGCACCGACCACCAGGGGGCAGCTCCTGCATTAAGCATCTGCCCCCTGGTGGTCAGTGCCTGTCATAACAACTGGTCATCCGATGTTCAGTGGATTTGCATATTAGCCTTTTATTTTTTTAAAAATATATTTCTTTATTGATTTCAGAGAGAAAGGGAGAAGAGAGAGATAGAAACATCAATGATGAGAGAGAATCATTGATCGGCTGTCTCCTGCACACCCCACACTGGGGATCGAGCCCGCAACCCAGGCATGTGCCCTTGGCCGGAATCAAACCTGGGACCCTTCGGTCCACAGGCTGATGCTCTATCCACTGAGCCAAGCTGGCCAGGGCTATTAGCCTTTTATTAAATAGGATTTTCTACTCCCTCCCTTCCCCAGTACATTGTAAGCTCCATGTCTGCATCATTCACTTCCTTTTTTATTCAATTTTTTAAAATTCTCACCTTAGGATGTGTGTTTGGTTTTTCTAAATTGATTTTAGAGAGTGAGGAAGGGAGAGGGAGAGAGAAGCATGGATGTGATGAAGTATGGTAGCAACCATCTCAGGTAGAAATTATAGTTTAGCTTTAACCCTGCTGTTCGGCTTATGTACCTATTTGCTTTGTTTAACAATGGACAGGTTATTTTGATTTTCTGAATTATATAAATCATCCCATTTGATTAAATGCCTTATTGATTGTAATGTGAATATCCCATGGGTTGTGGTCATACTGGTCTTAGGAAGCACATTTTCCTTTACCTGGGAAGGACAGCACAGTTATCCCAAGGTCAGAGGGCTCTAGACCCCAAACTGTAATTTAGATAACATGCCTAAGTTTCATCCAGGTTACCCAAGGGCCCTAGATAACATGCTGTTTCTGTTTCTGTAAACTGCTTTTTTGCAAACCAGATTCCTCATTCCAAACCCTAGGATGTAATCAATGCCTTGTGATTTTTTGCCTATATAACCCTGGAGCTGCGACCATCTTGTTACTATGAGATTTGGGAAAGCAAAATGGCCCCTCATAGTCCCGGATTGCAATAAATGTGACTCTTTAATTCGACTTCTTGAGGCGTCCTTCTGTGATTCGCGGGGTACATTACAACAGTGAGAGAAAAAGAAATATCAATAGGTTGTCTCCTGCATGTACCCTGAGCATGCACCCTGAGCAGTGATCAAACTCACAACCCGGGCATGTGCCCTAACAGGACATTGAACCTGAGACCCTTTGGGTGCACAGTGTCGACAACGCTCCAACCAACTAAGCCACACCGGCCAGGGCTGCCTCATTCATTTCTGTAGTTCCAATGCCTAGAACAATATGTGGTACACAGGAGATAGCTAATAAATCCCAGCAGATGCAGTTATGAGCCAGAGAGGACCACTAATAAAAGGTCCTAATGCAATGGAAACTAAAGAGAAAATAAACAAATGGGACTACATCAAAATAAAAAGCTTTTGCACAGCAAAGGAAACCATCAACAAAACAACAAGAAGACCCACTACATGGGAGAACATATTTGCCAATGATACCACCGATAAGGGTTTAATTTCCAACATTTACAGGGATCTCATGAAACTTAACAAAAGGAAGATAAACAATCCAATAAAAAAATGGGCAACGGACCTAGATAGACACTTTTCGAAAGAGGACATACAGAAGGCCGAAAGACATATGAAAACCTGCTCAAAGTCACTAATTATACGAGAGATGCAAATCAAAACAACAATGCGTTATCATCTCACACCTGTCAGAATGGCTATCATCAACAAATCAACAAACAACAAGTGTTGGAGAGGATGTGGAGAAAAAGGAACCCTTCTGCACTGCTGGTGGGAATGCAGACTGGTGCAGCCTCTGTGGAGAACAGTATGGAGCTACCTCAGAAGACTAAAAATGGAACTCCCATTTGACCCAGTGATCTCACTACTAGGAATATATCCCAAGAAACCAGAAACACCAATCAGAAAGGATATATGCACCCCTATGTTCATAGCAGCACAATTCACCATAGCTAAGATTTGGAATCAGCCTAAGTGCCCATCAGCAGATGAGTGGATTAGAAAACTGTGGTACATATACACAATGGAATACTATGCTGCGGTAAAAAAAAAAAAGGAACTCTTGCCTTTTGCAACAGCATGGATGGAACTGGAGAGCATTATGCTAAGTGAAATAAGCCAGTCAGAGAGAGATAAATACCACATGATCTCACTCATTTGTGGATTATAGAGAACAACATAGACTGATGAAAAGGGACAGACCCAAAGACTGAGAAACAGCGATCAGGCTATCAATCCCCAGAGGGAAAGTAGGGGAGGGCGGGGGTAAGGGGAAGAGATCAACCGAAGGACTTGTGTACATGTATATAAGCCAAACCGATGGACATGGACAACAGGGGGATGGGAGCATGAGTTTGTGTGTGGGGGGGAGGTCGGGGGTTAATGGGGGGGATGAGGACACATTTGTAATACCTTAACTAATAAAAAAAAAAAAAAAAGTCCTAATGATCCCAACCAGCTCCCCAACACACTCACTCTCTCTCTCTCTCTCTCTCACTCCTTCTCTCTCTCTCTCTCTCACTCCTTCTCTCTCTCTCTCTCTCTCTCTCTCTCACTCCTTCTCTCTCTCTCTCTCTCTCTCTCTCTCTCTCTCATACACACACACACACACACACACACACAGGACATCCAACCATATCCACAGTTCTAGTGCTCACTTCTATTCATCTCATTCATCAGGATTTCAACCTTCCTGCAGGAGCCCAAGCAAGCCCAGAGGGAGAGGGGCCCCAGGACTTTACGGGACCATCTGAGCTTCCAAAATGCTGGCCCGCTGCCGACTAGCAGTTTTCAAGTCGGTGAAAGAAAGGATTTCCGACTCACAGTCCCCAAAACTACACTAAATATTAGTCAGACCACCGTCCGTCCAGACAGACCTGAAGCTAGCTCACTCACTCGGTGAACAAACATCTACCGAGCGCCTACTCCGTACCAGGCACTGGGGCAAAGGATCAAAAGCGGTGTCTGACCTCGTGGGGCGCGGTGGCGAGCAGGCAGGGGCAGATGCGCTGCAACACGGGGATAGCCCGCGGCGGGAAAGTAAAAACTCTACCGGTGTTAGCGTCTGAACGGCGCCTCGGTTTCATCTCCACAGACCCAGGTCGGGGATAACTGGGCTTGTGGGGCAAGGCTCTGGGTTTTTGAGGAAAAGCTACTGCTTAACGAAGCGGAGGCCGTAGGACCGTCCTCTTTTGAGATGCGGCTCAGGAGACGCACAGCGTTCGAGTAACATCATTGGCTCATCGGCTCCCCTCCCCGCCCCCATCTCTGCCCCGCGGGTCGGCGCAGGAGGGTCGGGGTGGGATGCGGCTGCAACTCTCCACTACCGTCGCCGAGAACGGGGCTGCAGAGAGAGCCCACGCACCCCAAACAGAGTCCCTTCGTCTCTGTCCCCCGCCCCCCCTCCTCACCACCCACTCCATCCCCGGCTCCCGGAGCCCGGACGGGACCCTTGTTCCACTCTCCTCACCCCTGCTCATCCCCGACCCAGCCCGGTGCCACGGGAGACCCCAAAGGGAGGCGTATCCGACCCCTCACGCCAGTGCCCGAAGCCAACCCAAATGCCAGGTCCAGGGCGCAGTTTGCAGGCCGGGCCCCCGTCGCGGGCCGGATCCCGGACCCCCGCCCCAGAGCCCTCGCGGAGGTGGGTACCGCACCCGCCTCCCTCCAGCCGCCGCCTCACCACTCGGGCAAACAAAACCCCACGCGTCGGCGGCCGCGGCGCTGTGCGCGCCAACTCGCCCGGGGCCCGCGCGGGAGGAGGGGGCGCGGCCGCGCGGCGGGAACGCACGGGACCCCCCGGCCCGGGGGCGAGCGCGGCGGAGGCGCGGTCACTCACTCGATGAAGTAGCTGGCGCCCTCCTCCGTGAAGCCCTCCTCCCAGCCGCGGGGCAGGTCTGCGGAGACGCGAGAAAAGTTCAGGTCAAACTTGGCCGCCCAGGCGCGCCCCCCCCCCCGGGCGCCCCATCCCGCCGGCCCCGCGCCCACCTGAGCGGATCATGTGGCCGGAGTTGACGGGCTCCCCGGTGCGCGGGTGCAGCCAGGTCGTGCGGCGGAGCTGGTCACTGCGGGAGAGGTGCACCTGTTAGCGCGCTGCCCCCCGGGGGGCGCCCGCCCGGCCCCGCGCCCCGCCCGCCCCGCGCCCCCGCGTGCCCGCGCCGCACTTGATGAAGAAGACGCGGCCGTCCCGGCACACGCCGTAGGACCAGTGCTCAGGTAGAGTGTCCCGCCCGACCGCCGCCGCCGCCGCCATGTTCGCCGAGCTCGGAGCCGCCGCGGGGCGGGCGGGAGGGAGCGGGGGCGGGGGAGGGGGCGGTGCGGGCGGCGGGCCGGCGGGCTCGGCCGGCGCGGGCTCGGGCGGCCCCCCGGGGCGCTCCATCGCCGTGCGGACTCCCCCAGCGCGGGCGCGTGGCCAGGTCCCGGCGTCCGCAGGTCCCGACGGCCGCAGCAGTTCGCCGCCGCCCCGGCCCGCCCGACGCGGCGGCCGCGGCCTTTGTCCCCGGACTTCCCCGCCCCCAGCCCGCCGTGCGCCCCTTGGCCCCAGAGACTCGGGCGGGGCGGGGGCCGCTGTCCGGGCCCCAGGGGCAAACTCCGGAAACGGGATGCACCCCGAATGTTCCTGCAAACCCCACCCTCTCTGGGACCTGTACTTCTGTCTGCACCATGGAAACCTAGACAGGTTCCCTCCATATTCCGAGCCTCGGGTTCTTCCTCTGTAAAATAAAGTTAATAATAAATACACGGGATTGGAGTGCAGATTAAATGAAGTAACAGTGGTGTAAAGTGCTTAACTGGACCCTGGCAAGTAGAAGGTCCTCTATTAATGCCAGGTCAAGCATGGTTTCATTTACCCAAGTTTGCAGCTGGAATATGAAAAGGGGGTGCAGGCCCTCTCCCCACACGCCACATGCACAGCCCTAAAGTGGCAGAGATCACAGGCTCTGCCTGCAAGTTTCATCAAGTGGCTGAGGGCTGGGCTGTATCTCCTCCGTCTGAAGCAGATCCTCCAGGCGGGACCTCTAGTGGGGGCTCTGGAAGGTTCTTTCCAGGGCTGGAGCCTTCTCATAGTCAGTCTGTGCTCTCATCTCAGCTCCTGGGGATCCCTCTCCTGACCCCTCTGTCCAGAGGAGACTTCCCCTCCGCCCTTCGCTATCAGTTCCATTACTGTGTACACTGAATTGGCGTTCTTACTTGTGTTTCTGTATTGCCTTGTTTGTTGTTATTAGCCCCCCGCCCTCACTGAAATGTCAGCTGGAGGAGAGGAGGGGCCTCGGTCTGTCATGCAGCGCCATATCCACGGCGCCTGGAACAGTGCCTGATGCATGCATGTAGTCAAAAGCTGAATGAGTGCCTCAAACGCTCCACACTGACACCCCTGCGCACTGAGCAGGGCCAGAGGCAGCTGCACTCGGGGAGATATCAGGCCCAGACTTTGGGGGACGGAGGCTGTGGTTGATGAGATGAGACCCATATAGAAGTGAGACTAGGCAGTGTGTGGGCATTAGTTATTCAGAAAGCCATCCCAAACAGGTGCAATTCGGCTCACCTGAAGGACGGGTCACATTTGACTGGGAAGGGGAGGAGGGGAGAGCAAACACGGGGTTGTGGGAGGGTTATGGGATGTTAAGGAGGCCATACCCACGCCCTTCCTTGAGAACAGACAGGTTCTGAGAGGGTCTCCTGCCTTTGAGGAGATTCTTGAGCAAATGACAATGGGAAAATAATGCTTTTATTGTTAAACACTAATTTGAAACAATACATTAAGTGGGCAAAGGTCAGGAACACACAGTTCACAAAAAAAGCAATACAAGTGGCTTTTAAACAAATGGAAAGACACTCAACCACCTCATAATAGGAGAAAGGCAGATTAAAATTAAGGTGAGGTACATTTTTTAGGTATCAAATTGCCAAAAGTGGGCATTACAGAGAAAGACGTTCTTCTTTATTGTTGGTGGGACTATAAAATGGTTGTCTCTTTGAGGATAGTTTGTTCAAAGTTATTAGAATTTAAATGCATATACCTTTTGACCTAGCAATTCCACTACTAGAAATTTATCCTACATTAATACTCACACGGGCACCAAGGCCTGAGTACTAGAGTATTCACTGCAGCATTGTCAATAGTTATGAAAGACTGGAAACAATCTAAATGTCTATCAAAAAAGAACAGGTTTGTATGGTGATGAATGTTAACTAGACTTATTGTGACATTTCATAATATATGCTAGTACAAATATCTAATCATTATATATTTGAAACTAATACAATGTTATATGTCAATTATACCTCAATTTTAAAAAACAGGTAAATTAAATTATGACATATTCCTACAATAGGATGCAGCTGTTACAGAAAATGAGCTAGATCTCTAGGTACTGCTATAGAATGGTCTCTAAGATATTAAGTGAAATGCAAGATGCAGAAGTATGATATGGTATGCTACTATTATATATAGGGAGCATCATGATTAAGATTTCCCTTGTTTGTGTCTCCTCCTCAACAATAAAATTTGGGATCCATCCACAGACAAAAGTATTATGTGGGAGCTGTGGGGACCAGTACCATATGCCAAGAAACCCAGGAGAAGTTTTACCCACATATGCATTGGGCAGTAGGCACACAGACCTTGATCCTGGCTGTGGACACTGCTGTGGCCCATGAACTGACTCTAGTCCAGGGGTGGGCAAACTTTTTGACTCGAGGGCCACAATGGGTTCTTAAACTGGACCGGAGGGCCGGAACAAAAGCATGGATGGAGTGGTTGTGTGAACTAATATAAATTCAAAGTAAACATCATTACATAAAAGGGTACGGTCTTTTTTTTCAATAGTTTTATTCATTTCAAACGGGCCGGATCCGGCCCGCGGGCTGTAGTTTGCCCACGGCTGCTCTAGTACCTCTCAGCTGCAGTCAAGGAGTCCCTGAAAATCATTGTCCTAGACCAGGGGTGGGCAACCCCTGGCACGCGTGCCAAACATGGCACGCCAGTAACTTTTGCTGGCACGCGAAACCCTCTCTTATAATCTTCCATTTACAATTGTGAATCTTTGTTCTCAGTGATGAATTTTGTTAAGTCTCGTAATAGGAGTAGCCTGACGGATGAAAGTAGTAGCTTGTGCATATCTCTGAAGGTCACGAAATATAAACCTGATGTAAAATCTCTGTCATCAGTGATGCAGCTGCAGAAGTCCCACTGATAACATCAAACTGAGTCATACAGTTTTCTGTTGGACTATCAGTGTACATGTATACATTAAAAAATAAATGTATTTTTCATCATAATATACTGTGTTTTTGTCACTCGAATGAATTTTATTATTTCTTCAAGGTTCTTCACATACGTACACCTTAAGAGATATCAAGTAGGCATAACATGTTCTCAAAAAATTAGGGTTGGAACGCAGAAGAATTTTGAGTCAGGTTTTGCTGGTTTTGGCACGCACTCACAAAAAGGTTGCCCACCCCTGTCCTAGACAATCCCCCAGAGGTGAGGGGGTCTTTGTGGAAGTCCAAGTTTCCAGTGGAGAAGTTCCAGCATACCACTAGAGCAAAAAATACAAGTTTGGGTGCATTGAAGAGGGTAGTTAGTAAAGACTAGAGGAGGTAACTGCTCTTTCCAATGTGAACACAGCAACACAAAGGAACATGAAAAATTGCCGGGAGCCGGTCCATGCTTGCTGTTTCAAGGGGCCTGGCATATATGGCATACTGTTCTTAATATATTTGCTCACCTTCTTGGCACTATGTGTTTTAACCAAGGTCTCCTCTCTGAGAAAGGTTGTTTCCCCAGGTAGGGATTTTCCCCTGAAGTTAGGGAGGGAATAAAACCTCTTAACTAAGTGCCAGGCGGATAATTAATCACTTTAACTATGAAGAATCATGCTTAAGCTACATAATCTTTACTCCCTGGAATGGAGATAAGAAACGCCCTAACCTTTGTAATAGAGATTGATAGGATTGAATCAACTGGTATAAATACAGATGTAACAAGACAGAAGGAGAGACAGAACCTAGGCACAGAACCTACACAGAACGTTCTCTAGAGACAGAAGAACTTCGCTGGAGAGAACATGGCAAAAGATCCTGGACAGAAACTGGCCTCAGAACCTAGAGACAGAACCTAGCGAGAGAACATGGCAAAAGATCCTGGACTGAACCTGACTACAGAAATTGGCAAGAGAACCTGACTAGAACCTGGTAACTGAACCTGGCTGGAGAACCTGGACAGAACCTGGCTGGAGAACCTAGAGAGGAAACATGGCTACAGAACCTGGCTGGAGAACCTGAAGAACCTAGCAAGAGAACATGGACACAGACCCTGGCTGCAGATCCTAGCCAGAACTTTGCTGGAGATCCAGACCAGAACTTGGCTGGAGATCCTGGCTGGAGATCCTGGCTAGGCTGCTGATCAACTGAACGCTGTCTCCGTGTCCTTCCTTCTCCGCCGACTCCGTCCACACCTTTGGGGACCCCTGGACCTGCTGGGGTTGGACCCCGGCAAAAAATCAACAAAACATGACACCACCAATGGATCACAATAATCTTCTAGTAAGCCATCCTAAAGGCATGGAGATCTGCAATTTACCTGATAAATAATTCAAAATAACTATTTTAGGTAAACTTAATGAGCTACAAGAAAATACAGAAAGACAATTCACTGAAATCAGGAAAACAATACATGAACAAAATGAGAACTTTAAGAAAGAGATAACAGCCCAGTCGGTTGGCTCAGTGGTTGAGCATCGACCTATAAACCAGGTCACAGTTTGATTCCCATTCAGGGCACATGCCGGGGTTGTGGGCTTGATCCCCAATAGGGGGTGTGTAGGAGGCAGCCAATCAATGATTCTCTCTCAATGATGTTTCTCTCCCTCTCCCTTCTTCTCTGAAATCAATAAAAATATATATTTTTAAAAGAACACCCATTTTAAAAAAGGAAAGAAAGAGATAGCAATCATAAAAAAAAGCCAAACAAATTCTGAAGCTGAAAAATACAATGAATTAAATGAAAAATGCAATGGAAAACATCAATGAATCAAGCAAAAGAAAAAATCTGTGAGTTAGAAGACAAGAACTTTGAAATTACCTAGTCAGAGGAGAACAAAGAATGAAAAAGAGTAAAGAAAGCCTACATGAACTATGGGGTATCATCAAAAGAAATAACTTATGAGTTATTGGAGTTCCAGAGGGAAAAGGGGGCAGAAAGTTTATTTAAAGAAAATGATGGCTGAGAACTTCCCAAATCTGGGGAAAGATTTAGATATCCAAGTACATGAAACTCATAAGTCACCAAATAAACTCAAAGAGGTCCTCTCCAGGACTGTCGAAAAGAATAAGACTGCCAAAAATCAAAGACAAAGAGGGAATCTTAAAAGCAGGGAGAGAAATGAAGCATGTAACTTATTAGGAACTTGTAAAGTTGTCAGCAGATTTCTCAGCAAAACCCTTACAGACTAGGAGAGAATGGGATGATGTATTAAAAATGGTCAAAGAAAAAAAATGCCAAACAGGAATGCTCTGTCTGGCAAAATTATCCTTTAGAAATGAAGGTAAGATAAGGAATTCCCCAGAAAAACAAAAGCTAAGGGGGTTCATCACCACTAGACCTGCCTTACAAGAAATGCTGACAGTTCTTCAAGTTGAAATGGAAAGATGCTAATTAGTAACATGAAAGCATACAATATGCTGGTAAAGGTAAGTATATATACAAATTCAGCATACTCTAATAATGTAATATGATGGTGTGTAAACCACTTTAATATAAAGGATAAAGGACAAGAGTATTAAAAATAACTATAATAATTTATTAATACACAGTATAAAAAGAGGTTAATTGTGACATCAAAAACAAAAAAGATAAAAAGGTAGAGTTTTTATATGTGACCAAAGTTAAATTATTATCAGGATAAAATATGCTATTATATCTGTAAGATGTTATATGTAAGCCTCATGGTAACCATAAAGCAAAAACCTATAGTAGATTCACAAAAGATAAAGAGAAGGAAATCAAAGCATAATGGAAAATCATCGATTTACAAAGAAAGGCAGCAAGAGAGGAAGAAAGGAACAAATGAACTCTAAAATAGCCAAAAACAATAAGATGCATTAGTGAGTACTTACCTATCAATAATTACTCTAAATGCAAATGGCTAAATTCTCCAATCAAAAGCCATAGAATAGCTTGATAAATAAAAAAATAAGACCCAACTATATGCCTCCTACAAGATTCATTTCAGCTGTAAGGACACACATAGGCTCAAAGTGAAGGAATGGATAAAGATACTCCATGCAAGTGGAAACAAAAGAGAACAGGGATAGCTATACTTATATCAGACAAATAGACTTTAATCCTAAAATGCTAACAAGAGACAAAGACGGTCATTGTGTAATGATAAAAGGCCCATTCATCAAGAAGATAAAACAGTCATAAATATACATGCACCCGACATCAGAACATCTAACTATATTAAGCAAATATGAACAAATCTGAAGGGAGAAATAGACTACGATCATATTAAAGGACTTCAATACCTCACTTTCAACAATAGATTCTCCAGACAGAAAATAAATAAGGAAATAATAAACTTGAATGCCACATTAGACCAAATGAACCTAACAGACATTTATAGAAATTCAATAGCAGTTCCATACACATTCTTCTCAAGCACATATGGAACATTCTCCAAGATAGATGATTATGGTATGTGACAAAACAAATCTTACCAAATTTAAGAAGATTGAAATCATACTAAGTATCTCTTCCAACCGCAATGGTTTGAGACAAAAAAATCAATAACAGGAGGAAAGCTGGAAAATTCGCAAGTATGTGGAAGTTAAATAACATGCTTCTGAACAACTAATGGGTCAAAGACTAAATCAACTGGGAAATTTAAAAATATATTGAAGTTCTAGACAGTTTGGCTCAATGGCTAGAGTGTCGGCCTGTGGACTGAAGGGTCCTAGGTTCAATTCTGGTCAAGGGCACATGTCCGGGTTTCGGGCTCGATCCCCAGTAGGGGGCGTGCAGGGGGCAGCCGATCAATGATTCTCATCATTGATATTTCTCTCTCTGTTTCTCCTCCTTCCTCTCTGAAATCAATAAAAATATATTATATATATATTGAAAACAAAAACCCAATATACCAAAACCTATGGGGTGCAGCAAAAGCAATTGTAAGGAAAGTGTATAGAGATAATACACCTACATTAAGAAAAAGAAAGAGCTCAAATAACCGAAACTTACCTGAAGGAACTATTAAAAAAAAAAAAAAAAATTAAGTACAGAGTTAGCAGGAGGAAGGAAATAACAAAGATCACTGCAGAAATAAATGAAATAGAGAACAGAAAAACAAAAGAAACGATCAATGAAACTAAGAGCTGGTATTGTGAAGATAACCAAAACTCACGAACCCTTAGCTAGACTAAGAAAAAAAGAGAAATACCTCAAATAAATAAATTCAGGAATGAAAGAGGAGACAGGACAACTATACCACAGAAATACAAAGAATCATAAGAAAATACTGTGAACAATCACATACTAAAAAATGGGTAACCTAGAAGAAATTGATAAATTCCTAAAAGCATACAACCCCCTAAGACTTAATCATGAAGAAATAGAAAATCTGAACAGACCAATAATGAATACTGAGATTGAATCAGTAATCAAGAATTCCCAACAAAGAAAAGCCCAGGATCCAGATGAATTCACCAGGATCCCTGGTGAATTCCACCAAACACTTAAAGAAGAATTAACAGCCCTAGCTGGTTTGGCTCGGTGGATAGACCGTCAGCCTCCGGACTGAAGGGTCCCGGGTTCAATTCCGGTCAAGGGCATGTACCTTGGTTGCGGGCACATCCCCAGTGGCGGGTGTGCAGGAGGCAGCTGATAGATGTTTCGCTCTCATCGATGTTTCTAACTCTCTATCTCTCTCCCTTCATCTCTGTAAAAAATCAATAAAAGATATATTTTTAAAAAAAGAAGAAGAAGAATTAACACCAATCCTTAAAATGTAACAGGAGGGAACACTTCTGAACTTAATAAGGCCAGTCCTACCCTGATACCAAAGCCAGATAAGGACACTACATGAAAAGAAAATGAGTGCTCTCTTCAGCAGCACATATACTAAAATTGGAACAATAAAGAGATTAGCAAGGCCCTGCACAAGCATGACACAGATTCATGAAGCATTCCACACACAAAAAAAGGAAAAGAAAACTACAGGCCAGTATCCTGTATGCAGCAGGGAGCAGCAGGTGACCCTCAAGGGATATACATATGAAATTTCTAAAAAGATATGCAAAAAACTTTATTAGCCTCTGAGAAGGAGCTTGAGGGTCTGTTATGACAGTGAGACTTATTTTTAGATTTTTGTTTTGTTTCATATTTTTAACCTTAAAACTAAAAAAACTAACTTGAAAACATCATCATGAATTTAAAGGGTTTATTAGCATATTAGAGGCCCAGTGCACGAATTCTTGTGTTGGTGGGGTCCCTCGGCCTGGCCAGCGATCAAGGCAGATCAGGGGGTGGGGGCTGCAGCTGGCTGGGGGGAGGGACCATGGGAGGTTGGCTGCGGGAGCACACTGACCATCAGGGGGCAGCTCCTGCATTGACCATGTACCCCCTGCTGGTCAGTGCGCATCATAGCAACCTGTTGACTGGTCAACCAGTCGTTTGGTCGCTTAGGTTTTTATATATATAGATTGCCCCACAAATAGTAGGCTCAATAAGTAAAAATTCCTTTCTTTTTTGTCTTCCACTAAAACATTTGCCACCCCTTTTCTTCCTTCCCTCCCCCCCCACCTAACAGGTTCTCCATTTGTGCATTTGATCAATAAAAGTTAATTTCATGCACATTGTGTGCTAGGCACTGCTCTAATAGTATAGCTGCTTCCATAAAACAGACACAGTCCCTCCCTGCCTGTCTGGAGCTTCTAGTTCCATTGGCACCTCTGGCAATTTTAATTTCTTAATTCTTGCCTTGCCAGCTTTATACAGGCATCCTCCCACACAAACCTAAAGTAGTTTTCCCATTTCCCTCCAGAACCTGACCTAAATTCTCCTTAGAGCCTCCCGACCCCCAGGCATATTCTGGGTGTTCCCAGCAGAGGGACTCAGGAGCCTTGGGCTAGCTTCCTGCGGCCCCTACTGGGGCTCCCTCAGGATGGACGTCCCTTTCTCTAGGGCCTGCCTCTCCCCAGGTAGGATTTACTCCCCTTGGGTGGGCAGGTCCACCCAGTAAATTCAGCATCAAATAAATGCTAATAAAAAAAAACACCTTTGCAGAAACTGGCAGCCTGCAGACTGAGGGGTCCTGGGTTCGATTCCGGTCAAGGGCATGTACCTGGGCTGCAGGCACATCCCCAGTAGGAGATGTGCAGGAAGCAGCTGATCGATGTTTCTCTCTCATTGATGTTTCTAGCTCTCTATCTCTCTCTCTTCCTCTCTAAAAAATCAATAAAAAATATTAAAAGAAATAAAAACAAACAAAACAAAACAAAACACCTTTATCCCTGTTGCTCTAAACAAAAGTTACATTAAAAGGCCTACAAAGTCCTGTGGCTCTGGCCCCTGCCTCCCTTCCTCCTCCTCAGCCCACTCTCCTTCCCCAGCACTCACCTTGCTCCCTTCTGCCACAAGCCTATGTACAGGCTATTTGCTGTGTCTGGAATCCGCCCCCCCCCCCCCCCCCCCACACACACACTTCATTTCCCCTCACTTCAAATAACAATTCAAGAGTCACTTCCTCCAGGCAGCCTTCTCTGCCCCCCATGGTGAGATTCCCCCACCCAGTCAGGGTTTGCTCTTGTAGCACCAGGTACATCTCCTTTGTCCTACAGTCTCCAAGAGAGCAGAGACTATGTCTGTTTTTGTTTACTGTTGTATCCCAAAGCCTAAAACAGCACCTGACAAATAGTCAATAAATACTATTGATTGGATGGGTGGGTGGGAGGGAAGAGGGGAGCCAGGGCCATTGTAAGGGTTTAGTTCAGTGGTTCTCAACCTTGGCTGCACGTTAGAATCACCTGGGAATCTTTTTAAAATCCTGATTTCTGGGCCTAACAAAGAAACAGAATTTCTGGAGGATGAGGCCCAGAAATCAGGATTTTAAAAAGATTCCCAGGTGATTCTAATGTGCAGCCAAGGTTGAGAACCACTGGTTTAGAGAATGTTGCTGAAAGAAGAAATGAGCAGGTTGGGCCCAGCCCAGATGCCTCACATTTACACCTGATTTCCAATCTTCGAGCAGGACAAGGCCAGAAAGGAGTCTGTATGTAGGAAAAGTGACTCAAGCCAGGATTCTAAACACGCACCCTGCCTGCCCCAGGGTCCCTCTTCTGAAGGTGTTGGAGATTAGAATAGCTTCACCTGCTTTTTTTTTTTTTTTTTTTTTTTTTTAATGAGAGAGGAAGGGAGCGGTACAGAGAGACAGAAACATTGATGAGAGAGAAACATCAATTGGCTGCCTCCTGCACGTGCCTCACTAGGGATGGAGCCAGCAGTCTCGGGAATTGAACCTCTTGGTTCATGGGTGGACATTCAACCAACACTGGCCGGACGCTTCACCTGCTTTCAGACTTCGCGTGGCAGGCCCAGCAGGGGCTTGGAGCCTACTTGGCCCAACTCCTCCTCTTCTAGATAAGCATCCCCCAGGCAGTGAGACTAGTCAAGTTCACACAGCACCCCTGGGGGAAGTGCAGGATGGAGAAAACAGGGCAGAGGCACTGGCAGACCTGGGCTCTCCCCCCAGGTGAGGGACCCGAGTCTCATCACCTGAATAGCTAACTGAACACACCCCAATCCCAGTTCACCTTTCTCAGTGGCACTCCTGCCACGCATTCCAGGCCTCATCACACACACACTCAGGCTGACCCGTCCTTCCTTTCCAGCCCCCACCCATTCATTCTTCATCTTGCTTTCAAAGGTCAGAGAACAGCCCTTCAGCGGGGTTGAGAGTGTCCCGCCCCAGGCTGCTTTGAGAAATTGGGAGGAAATAACACCCTTCTGTTTCTAAAATCTAGTGTCCAGCCACGGTGGCCTTGCATTGGCCATTTGACCTTCGGCAAGGGACTTGACATCCATTTTTATAAGGGGAAACAGACAAAGAGGAGTTTAATAATTTCTGCATTCCAGCGTTGCTCCAATGTGGTTGTAGAGGCAAAGGAGTTTGTAACCCATAACCCCTGATCCTGAGTTAGAGGCGGTTAGAGCTCAGGGGTGATTTGCATAAATAATAACACTTTAGTTAGCCTAGGGCTTTACGAGTTACAAAAACCAGTAGTGATCTTTGAATCTTTGTGAATTTGTTCATAAATAAGTATATTGGTGTAGGCCAGGGGTCCTCAAACTACGGCCCGCAGGCCACATGCGGCCAGCCGAAAACATTTATCCGGCCTGCCGGGTGTTTTTGCCGCCGCTGCCTGTCCTGCTTAGCAGCCGACTCGTCCCGGGCCGCAGTGCGCATGTGTGGGATGTCTGAGGGACAGTGAACTGGCCCCTGTTTAAAAAGTTTGAGGACCTGTGGTGTAGGCTCTCAAATCATGTGCCAGACCCTCCGATGATGGCATCTCCAGCACTGCAACCTGTTAGCTGGAGAAATACAGGAGGGGCTCTGTCCAAAGATCCTCAAAGACACCTCGTCAGTCTTCCTGGAGGACCAGCCTTGCCCCAATCTTTGAGCACTGTTGGTGGGGTGTGAGGGCCAATGCGGGGGGCCCATGCTGAGACCCCAGATCAGCCAAAGTGCCTTCCCCTGGACTAGAATAGTAGATGCTAGGAGAGCAGGACCCCAGGGTGACGCAGGACCTTCCCACACCTCCAGCACAAATGGTCTCCCTGGCCCAAGCTCCCCACGAGGTAGGTGTTCCAGGCCCAGCACCATGGCCGCCCCATATTAGCACAGAAGCAAACCAGGAGCTCCAACCTGCAGCCTGTTGGTCAAGGCCTGAGTGGAGAAGGGCACAGCCCAAAGCAGCCTTCCTCACAGGGACCCCAAGCCGGGCTCACCCTCAGGCACACTGACTGTCAGAACCAGAGGACAGGCCCCTGGCAGACAGCACACTTTATATTTTTCTAACTTGTTTCTCTCCTGTCTCACCTCTCACCAAGGGCTCCAGTAGACCCATGAGGAACTACTCCCCAGCAGAAAAAAAAAAAACAAACTCCTGCCCTAACCGGTTTGGCTCAGTGGATAGAGCGTCAGCCTGTGGACTGAACGGTCCCAGGTTCGATTCCGGTCAAGGGCGTGTACCTGGGTTGCGGGCACATCCCCTGTAGGGAGTGTGCAGGAGGCAGCTGAATCGATGTTTCTCTCTCATCGATGTTTCTAACTCTCTATCCCTCTCCCTTCCCCACTGTAAAAAATCAATAAAATATATATTTTTAAAAAAAAATTTAAAAAAAAAACAAACTCCTCAGCGGTGACCCTCCCATCCCTGGAGAAGTTTAAGCAGAAACTGAAGAGCCACTTGCACGTGGTGATTCCCACCCAAACCCTAACAGCTGGCAGGCCCTGTGGGCTGTACCCCTGCTCTGTCTCTCCAGAGGCCCAGGTCCTGCTTGTGCCCACCCAGGCTCTAGGAAGCAACCTGCCATTCCCCGCCCCACCGGCCCTCGCTAACAGCACACGGTTCTGGTCATGCGGCTGGAGCAGCTTGGCCTGGACTGAGCTCTCTGGGAGCTGACCTAACTCCTTTCCCAGACTTCTCTCACTACCCCCAAGTTCACCAGCCAAACTAAATTACTCACTGGTCCTGCACACTGCACATTCTCCCACCGTCATACCTTGCTCACGCACAGGAAGCTCTGTTCTTGGGGTGCTCTCTCTCCCCCCTTGCCCAAAGCATCCTTCCAGATCCAGTGTCACTGCGTTTCCCTGGGAAGCCTTCCCAAAACTTCCATTTTTTCTTAGCACTTTATCTGCACCTCTCTTCTGAGGCTAATTTCTACATTGTGGTTTGTACACTTAATGAATAATGCAATATGCTTGTTGATGTAAGAAATGTCCAAACCTGCAGAGAATTTTTATGAGTTTATCTGAGCCAAAACTGGCAACATATGCCAGGGAGCAAGATCTCAAATGCTCAGAGAATAACAGTTTTGCAATTTCTTCTATGCATTTGAAATTAAGGAGGGGATGTAGGAAGATTACACAGAGGTGGGAGAAAGCAAGATGAGGATTGAATTACAAGCTAGTTAAGATGACGTGCACTCGCACTTTAGGAGGGGTCTGCAAGGGTGGTCATGCACTAGAGGGGTCTGAAAGAGGGCATTCCAGAAGTGTGTTAACCTAGATGCACAGAGACGATGGACAGGGCTTGCTCAAGGCAAAGATAAGCTTTAGTAAAGAAGTTATGCCCTAGCTGGTTTGGCTCAGTGGACAGAGCGTTGGCCTGCGGACTGAAGGGTCCCAGGTTCGATTCCGGTCAAGGGCACATGCCTGGGTTACGGGCTCAATCCCCAGTAGGGGGCGTGCAGGAGGCAACCAATCAATGATTCTCATCATTGATGTTTCTATCTCTCCCTCTCCCTTCCTCTCTGAAATCAATAAAAATATATTTTAAAAAAAAAAGAAGTTATATGCCTGGGGTGTGACTACCCACCATGACCTGCCTAGTTAGGAATTTATGATCACCCTTGAAGTTACTTTCCATAGAGCCACATTTCTTCGCCCACATGCCCCCATGTCTTTTAAGGTGCAGGATCAGGTATGAGTCATCTTATTAGCATCTGGCCTAGCACCTTGCCCATAAGAAGCGATTAGTGAATGTGTTTTGAATTAATTAGCAATGAATAGATTGCTGTTCACCGCTGTATAGAATACATGTTACAAAAGTGCCATAAATAATTGCTGAGTGAACTGCTTTTTTACTATTCTAGACCTCATAGAGATTTTTAAAAGAATGTTGGGCATACAAAAATACAGAATATAGCAAAAATCCCCTTGTACATATCACCTACCTTATGGGGGAAAAATACATTACAAACACAATAGAAACTCTCTCTGTAGCCCAATCCTGCTCATCTTCCCTCTGGAGAGGACCACTCTCTTGATTTGGTGGTTGTCATTCCCAGGCTCCTGCTGTATGTGTCACTGTGTTTGTAGCCACAGCAACAGGTGAGAGTGTAAGCAGCAGTGTGGCTGCAGGTGAGGTTGGGATGCCATGAACAGCTTGTTACTGAAAGGCAACTCTTATCCTTAGCTTAAAAGAAATCTAATTTTTACTTATAGATAAGAAAATTAAAGAGAAACAATATAAAAGAGAACTTATAAACAATATAAAACAATATAAACTTAGGCACTCCTAAGTTTACTGAGATTTTAAAATTTGATTCCTGTAATGGATATTTTCATACATTAGGGATTAGCCAAAATGTTTGTGTTAATTTTTACTTTTATTTTGAGTCCTAAGGAAGGACTTAGGGTAGTAGAAGCAACAGCAGGGATCCTGAGCGGGGCTGCTTTGACTCCCTAGAAATGTTATAGAAAAGAAGTGAGCCACGGTGGGACTGCTGTTAGCTCACCGAAAAGCCAGAGAACAGGGGGACTTGGAGACAGGGTCAGGGGGTTAGCCCAGGAGGAGCTGCCACTGCCCGCTGTTCCCCTGGTTGCTAGTTTAGTGGGGACCCTTAGAGTTTAGGAAAGAGAGAGCAAAAGTACATGCCCCAGAAAAGGAAGGGCACGGACATGCTCCAAGGGGAGCAAGGTATGTTTCTGTTAATTTTTAAGTTGACTTATCTAGAAAAACATGGGTCATTATTATTTTCACTTTTCTTTAAAAGGCGAAAGATTTATACGATCTGAAGAGAAACCAGAGTATTTCACTTTTCTTTAAAAAAAAAAAAAAAATGAGGCCTGGCTGGTGTGGCTCAGTTGGCTGGAGCATCTGGAAAATCGGGGATTTGATTCCCAGTCAGGGCACACACCTAGGTTTTGGGTTCGATCCCCAATTGGGTTGGGTATGGGAGGCAAATGATTGATGTATCTCTTTCACATCAATATTTCTCTCTCTCTCCTTTCCTCCCTCTCTAAAAGGAAAACAAAAAAAACAGAAGAAAACTCCTAAGAAGCATTGGGATATAGTGATAGGAACACTAGGCATCCTAGTGACCTCAGTTTGAGTCTCAAAGATTACCTCTTTTGAGCTTCAATTTTCCCATCTTTAAAATGGAGGTAATTTTTTAAAAAATGAACTTATGCTGCCCGGCCAGTGTTTCTCAGTGGTTAAGGTCCAACCTATGAACCAGGAGGTCATGGTTCAATTCCTGGTCAGTGCACATGCTTGGGTTGCAGGCTTGATCCCAATGAGGGGTGTGCAGGAGGCAGCAGATCAGTGATTCTCTCTCATCGATGTTTCTGGGTCTTTCTCCCTCTTCCTTCCTCTCTGAAATTAATTTTTAAAAATATGTATTTTTTAAAATAAACTTATGCCAAGCCTCTTTCCAAAGAAATCTGGAGTTGGTTTTTTGAGAAGTTGTAAAAATCAAAGAAATATAAATGTGGGGGGTGGGGAGGGGGAAGGATGGAGGTTAATGGGGGGGAATGAGGACACATTTGTAATTCCTTAACTAATAAAGAATTTAAAGATTAAAAAAAAAGAAATATAAATGTGAGAGTACTTTTAAATTAAAAGCTGCAGGTATATAGTAGTGTTCACATTACCCGCAACAATAATATACGTCACCTAGTGGTGAAAAAGAGTAACTGCATCCAGATACAATTCAAATACTGTATGCACTTTATGGTGGGCATCACAATTCAGAACCTTACAAGGATTACTGGGCATTTGAGGAAAGACTAACATAAAAGACAAACAAAGCCCTAACCGGTTTGGCTCAGTGGACAGAGCGTCGGCCTGCGGACTCAAAGGTCCCAGGTTCGATTCCGGTCAAGGGCATGTACCTTGGTTGTGGGCACATCCCCAGTAGGGAGTGTGCAGAAGGCAGCTGATCGATGTTTCTAACTCTCTATCCCTCTCCCTTCCTCTCTGTAAAAAAAAATCAATAAAATATATTTTTTTAAAAAAGACAAACAAAAAAGTATCTCAGAGAAAACACAGTGTAGAAATAGAAAAAAATATTATTAAGTATTCAGAGATGGGAAAAATACATCTATAAAAAACAGATTTCTATAAAAAAGAAAATTCAGGGAACAAAATATGAGCTCTGAGTGGTGAGCTGGATCTGGGTCATGAGGGCTCATAGGAGCCAACTGTTAAATTTTCAGGAATTCTGCAAACCAGTTAAGCAGAGGCATTATTAAAAAGTTATTCAGCTTGGTTGGCATGACTCAGTGGTTGAGAATCAATGTATGAACCAGGATGTCATGGTTCAATTCCTGGTCAGGGCACATGCCTGGACTGTGGGCTTGATCCCCAGTGTGTGGCATGCAGGAGGCAGCCGATGGATGATTCTCTCTTATCGGTTTCTCTCTCTCGCTCTCTCTTCTTTTTTGAAAGCAATACAAATATATTTCTTAAAAATAAAAATTAAAACATTCAAACTCAAAGGTAAATTATATTCAAAACAAATGTAATAAGTACTCAAAACTCAGCATTTCCTAATTATTTCACACCATTTTTCTTTTTTTAAAAAAT
Organism: Myotis myotis; assembly: GCF_014108235.1. NCBI lineage: Eukaryota > Metazoa > Chordata > Mammalia > Chiroptera > Vespertilionidae > Myotis > Myotis myotis. Next base: position 52,894,484 of record NW_023416314.1, read on the forward strand.
ATTTTTATTGATTTCAAAGAGGAAAGGAGAGGGAGAGAGAGGTAGAAACAGCAATGATAAGAGAGAATCATTGCCCTGACCGGTTTGGCTCAGTGGATAGAGCGTCGGCCTGCGGACTGAAGGGTCCCAGGTTCGATTCCGGTCAAGGGCATGTACCTTGGTTGCGGGCACATCCCGGTAGGAGGTGTGCAGGAGGCAGCTAATCGATGTTTCTCTCTCATCGATGTTTCTGGCTCTCTATCCCTCTCCCTTCCTCTCTGTAAAAAAATCAATAAAATATATTTTAAAAAAAAGAAAAAAAAAAGAGAATCATTGATCGGCTGCCTTCTGCATGCCCCCTACCAGGGATCCAGCCTGCAACCTGGGCATGTGCCCTTGACCAGAATCAAGCCTGGGACCCTTCAGTCCTCAAGCTGACGCTCTATCCACTGAGACAAACTAGCCAGGGCTACACCATTTTTCTATTATCCAAGGTCTTAAAGTCATTTACATTTATTGTTCCTGTGTAGAGGAAATACCATATAATGGTCTACTACCAAGCATCTCTCCCAACTCCATTGTGACATCCTATTGGTAGCTTGAAATCTGCCATAGTGGGATTTTTTTTATAAATATATTTTATTGATTTTGGAGAGAGAGAGGGGAAGGGAGGAGAGAGAGACAGAGAGAGAGAAACATCCATCGGCTGCCTCCTGCATGCCCCTCATGGGCATGTGCCCTCTCCGGGACCTCTTGATGCATGTGACAATGATCAAGCTACTGAGCCACACCAGCCAGGGCTTTAGTGAGAGTTTTCACATCGCAAAAATAAACATTGCAAATCAAAGTTGTCTTCTCCCCACCCCCACCGGAGACTTAAACATTTACCAACATACCTACATTTAACAACATAATAACACATAAGCATATATATACACACATATACATTTACCAAAATGCCACTGGCTCTGGGAAATTAAGTATATGAAGGCAGAAATGAAAAAACTTAGTAAGACTGGAAGATAAAGTTGAAACCTCTCAGAAAGTAGGGAAAGAGATGGACAATGGTTGTTCAAAGATGAGAAAACATTAGAGGATCAGTCCAGAAAGTCTAAAGTGCAAATAATGAGCTCCAGAAAGAGAACACAGAAAATAGAGTGGAAGAAATATTAAAGGAATAGTTCAAGACAATTTCCAGAACTGCAAGACAATTCTGAAACTGAAATAGCTTAAGTACCTTGCAGAACAAATGAAAAAGATAAAACCAAAGTATTATTGCAACTCTCAAAACACCAAACAACAGACGACCCTAAAAACATCATGTTAGGGGAAAAATCAGGTTAAAAACAAAAGGAGTGGAAATCAGAATGACATCTCACTTCTCAATAGCAGGTTGGTGTGTTTTTTTACGCTAGATACAATAAGCAGTGGTAACATTTTAATGAAAAACTAGAGGCCCGGTGCATGGATTACTGCACTGGCGGGGTCCCTCAGCCTGGCTTGCAGGGATCAGGCCAAAACCGGCTCTCTGACATCCCCCAGGGGTCTGGATTGCGAGAGGGCAGTTCTTGGGTGACGCACCCCAGAATCGGGCTCCCTCCTCTCTTCTCCCAATGTTATGTCACTTTCTCTCTGTATCTGTCTCGCTTCTCTCATCTCACTTTACCCTAAGTTTGGCGGTAACTGATGACTTATGGGCATTTGGCTGCAAAATGCAATCAGTTAGCAAACAGGATTTACTTGGCCTGAAACCTAGTCGGCCTAGGGCAGGACCCTGCTCAATATCAGGCTCCCGCCCAGGCCCTTCTGCCCAGGCAGAGTCCTGTGGCAGCAGGAACCTCCTTCTTCCCACCTGAGCTGCTCCTTCGCCTCCTTCCCTCCCTGAAGGTTGCCTGCTGGCGCTACTGTCCACCCTGTCAACCCGGAAGGAGGGAAGCCAAGGCTGATTTCCCAGCCGAGAGTCGTAGCGGGAAAATTCGCTGCCTCCACTGGAAATCAGTATGTATTAAGTGGATGGGCCAGTGGGGGTGCCAGATGTTGGGGCAGCAGGCAGTAGGTCCTGCATGTCTCATTTAGCTAATCGAGTCGAAAAGTTTCTGTAAGGGCCAGACCCACGACCTCTGCAATGGGCTAGAGCAGTGGTCAGCAAACTCATTAGTCAACAGAGCCAAATATCAACAGTACAATGATTGAAATTTCTTTTGAGAGCCAAATTTTTTAAACTTAAACTACATAGGCAGGTACATTGTTATTAACTTAATTAGGGTACTCCTAAGGCTTAGGAAGAGCCACACTCAAGGGCCCAAAGAGCCGCATGTGGCTCTCGAGCCACAGTTTGCCGATCACTGGGCTAGAGGCCCAGTGGGGAGCCAGACCCGAAGTGGGGAGCCAATGGGTTAGAGGCCTGGAGCACAGATTCATGCACCAGTGGGGTCCTTGGGCCTGGCCTGCAAGGATTGGGCCAAAACTGGCTAACATCTCCCGAGGGGTCCTGGATTGCGAGAGGGAAGTTCTTGGGTGATGCACCTGGAATTGGGCTCCCTCCTCTCTGGTTCTGGGTGCAATCACCTGAGAACCGCAGCTGCCAAGTCACTGCAGCTCAGCAGCTCCTGCATTGAGCATCTGCCCCCTGGTGGTCAGTGCGCATCATAGCTACCAGTCGGACGGTCACTTAGGCATACATACACACACACACACACACAGAGGCCCAATGCACGAAATTCATGCACGGGGGAGGGGGGTCTCTCAGCCCCGCCTGTACCCTCTCCAATCTGGGACCCCTCAGGGACATCCCTTTCACAATCCGGGACTCCTGGCTCCTAACTGCTTGTCTGCCTGCCTGCCTGCCTGCCTGCCCCTAACCGCTTCTGCCTGCCAGCCTGATCGCCCCCTAACTGCTCCCCTGCCAGCCTGATTGTCCCCAACTGCCCTCCTCTGCTGGCCTGATGGCCCCCAACTGTCCTCATCTGCCGGCCTGGTCACTGCCAACTGCCCTCCCCTGATGCGACCCGCCTCCTCCGCCAGGTCCTGCCCCCTCTGCGCAAGGCGGCAGAGACGCCAGGACCAGCCTCCACTGTGCGCGTGACGGCCATCTTGTGACATCACATGCGAGGGTCACTTAGGCTTTTATTTAGTATAGATTATTTCCAGCCTAGAAACTATTCCCAGTCCAATTCTCTTTCAACAGTGACAGTTGAAAAAAAACTTCCAAAATCTCAAATTTTCATCTTTTATATGCATTAATTTAACCACCGTGTATTAAGAACCTACTATGTGTCACACATTCTAAATACTAGGGATATAGTAGTGAACAAGATCCCTGTTCTAATGGGGCTTACTCATCCCCTGAAAATATCGATATAATTTAGGTAGTACTCAGTATTCTGAAGAACGGCGGGATTGGGGAGATGGAGTGCTGGGTGGGAGGGTGCTTTTTAAAGGGCCTTTCTGGTGAGGTTCGAGACCTAAATGTAGGAGCAAACTTTATGGACATCTGGTGGAAGAGCCTCCCAGGCAGAGAAATTAACAAGGGCAATGGCCCTGGGAAGAGTGTGAAGCCAGGCTCATGTGACTGGCAAAGGTAGCTGGAGGTCAGATCACAGGGGCCCTTCAGACCCACTCTCCATCCTGCTCTGTTGCCTGGGTAGCTGATGTTATGGAACACTCATAACTTTTAGAATTTCTTTAAGACACTCCAAATCCCTCAATTTAAGTGTGATGTGCATCTGTTTCCTGTAGGATCCTGACTGACCCTGCTTGGAGGGCAAAATAAGGATTTTAGATTTTATTCTGAATGACATGGGAGCCACTGGAGGTGTTTGAGCATATGGAATACCACGTGACTTGCACTTTGAAAAATCATCTTAGATGCTGGATGTGGAAAAGATCTGGTGGGGATCACAGGTGGCAGAGAGGCTTTTACAGTAGTAATGGTAAGAGGTGACTCAGAATAGGGTGGTTGTAGTAGAGGTGATAAGGTAGAGCCAAGAGAATTTGGTGATCAAAAATCAAGAGTTCAGTTTGCAATAAATCCCAGGTGTTTATTAGATATCCAGGTAGGGATACTGAATAGGACGCATACCTAAGGCTAGAGTTCAGGGAAGGTCTGTGCTGAGGTATGAATTTTAGTGCAATAACCTCAAAAATATCTTTTAAAGCCACAAGACTAGATGGAATTACCTAGGAATTGGCATAAACAGAAAAAATGAGGTCCAAGGATTGAGCCTTTTCTTTGGAAGCTACTAGATTAAAAACCAAGAAATCATAGTACAAGGATATTATTTAGAGCAATTCTACTTCTAAATATATATCCAAAATTGAAAACAGGGGCTCAAAACAAGTACATGTACATGCTCATAGCACTGTTCAAGAGCAAAAAATTAGAAACAGCCAAATATCCAATTAACACATTATGGTATGTACCTACAGAATATTATTCAATCATAAAAATAAAGTACTGATACATGCTGCAACATGAATGAACACCGAAAACATCATGCTAAGTGAAAGCCTGACATAAAAATGCCACATATTATATGATTCCATTTACATGAAATATCCTATAGGTAAGCCCTCAGGAACAATAAACAGATGGGTGGTTTGCCAGGACCTGGGGGAGGGAAGAACAAGTAACTGCTTTATGACTATAGAGTTTTACTTTGGGGTGATGAAAATAATTTGCAACTAAATAGGAGTGATGGTTGTAGTATATTATAAATATACTGCCTTTGAATTATTCACTTTGAAAGGGTGAATTTTATGTGAATTTCACTTGTTCTTGGAAAACAAAGTTATTCAGAAATAAGGCATATATGCCAGAGAAATAGCTGAATTGTCATCACCCTAGACTTCAGGTTGCAAAAGGGAAGGGGCTGTTTTCAATTAAGTCTTGTAAACTGGTATGACTTTTAAAGCCACATATATATGCTTAGCTTCAACTTAAAATTCAATTTAACACCTGCCACTTGATTTTTAAATGGAGAGAACAGTTCTTAAAGGAAACCTTCAAATCCTATGTGCTCACATATACGTAATTTGAACAAATAAGAGCCATATCCTAGCCCTTACCAGTGTACTCGGAGTTTTGTCCTATACACCAACGGTGGTGGGTTTGATTCCCAGTCAGGGCATGTATGAGAATCAACGGACACAGATAGCTCTCTGTGTAACCACACAATTCTAATTCTGCGAAAATACTCCCATATGAAAAGATCAACATGTATGATCTCACTGGCACACAATTTTTTAAGGGAAAGAAATACAAATCACAATTCTAATTAAACAATGATTTTATTGCTCGAGTACATAGATATTTTATGCAACCAGTGCAGAGGCTGTGGATGACTCGCTGAAAAGGAAAAAAGGGGGAAAGGAAAAGACCGGGTTAATACAGGTCCTCCATATTCATTCCTACAGTCTCCCAGCTAATGGAGTTATTTCCAAACAGCCTAAATAATCCCAAATGTATAAAGTGCACCAAACTGCTGAGTTCTTGAGTTAGTTTATTGTGGCTCAAGCATAATGAATTAAAGATGCTCACTCAGACATCCAAGGAAGAGCTGGCCAACATAAGGTAAAGCCTTTCTGGTGGAAACTGCGAATGTTTGGAAATCAATCATCATAGTGAGCAACTGATGCAAAAATAAAGGCAACATAAACACCTGGGATCAGTGGCATGAACTGAAACTTTATCAACTGCCTAAAAGTGACTCAGCCCAGCTGGTGTGGCTCAGAAACCAAGAGGTTGCTGGCTCGATCCCAGATGGGGGCCCTATAGGGAGGCAGCCGATTGATGATGTTTCTCTCATCGATATGTCCCTTTCCCTTCCTCTCTCTCAGGGGTTCAAACTCTGGCCCTTTGCTTGTCTTTGCAAATAAAGTTTCAATGGAAAACAGCCACATCCACTTGTTTATGTATCACCTATGGCTGTATTCCTGTTACAATGGCAGAGTTGAAAAAGCAGTTGGACATAGAGCCATGAGCTAAAACATTACTACTCTGAGTTCTTTTAGTATATTTACAATCTGGCCAACTCTGGTTCTTGGAACAAATAAGACTGATACTTACTATTTCCAATTGGGGGGCAGGACTCGTTTGGTCTTATAATATCGAGCCAATCGGTGAATACGGCTCTCAATCAGAATCAGACGGAATTTAGCATCCTTATCCTAAAAATAAAAATGGACAGAATTCAAGAAAACCACTCAAAACATTTTAACGTTAATAGAGAACATGCTTGTGTTCGTATGGTACATTAAGTCCTTAAGGGAATTTAAGGCTTCCTTCCACAAGACTAAGCAGGAATGATTTGTAAAACTCAACGAACAGCTCAACATTTTCAACCAACTGAATATACTGTAACTCGGAGAGCCAAACCTCCTCCACCAATCTCTTCTGGTAGAATTTTAATTCTAAACCACCTTATCTAATCAGAATCAGATGCATTACATTTTACCGAAGTAAGTTAGCACAAGCAGTTCTATTCTCTTACCTTTCTGTTCCTCTCAAGATGCTTTCGAACTGCAACAGCTTTCTTAATTAAATGGTAGAGATCCTCAGGAAGGTCAGGAGCAAGCCCTTTAGACTTAAGAATTCTCAGGATCTTATTACCCGTCACAAAACGTACTTGTGCAACGCCATGCGAGTCTCTCAGGATCACACCTGTAAAGGGAACAATCCTATATAATAAGCGTTTAATATGCTAATTAGACCGGACCTCCTTCTGGACCTTCCTGACAAGCCTGAGTGAAGCCCAGGTCCCGGGTGCTGGTGCCGGCAGCCAGGGGAAGGTAGGCCTACGCTTGCACGATTTCCGTGCATCAGGCCGCTAGTGTATCATAAATTCCCACACCAAACACACATCCTGGAGCATGTGATATCCGGGTCCTGAGATCAAGTAGCTTTTCAAGCTTCCTGTCTGTAAAATGGGACTGACTTTTATATTTATAAATATTTCTCACAGAAACCAATGTTGAGAATTCACACAAAGCTCACTCAGACATCCAAGGAAGGTTTACCCAACACTAAGGAAAACCCTTCTGGTGGAAACTGCGAATGTTGGAAGACCATCATCATAGTGAGCTTGCCAGATTAAAGGACATTAAAGCCATTAATAAGATTCCAACTATGTATGTATAGTTGCTCAATTAAAACCAGCTAATAATGTTTATTAATAACATCAGCTATTCTTCTAAAAATGTAATGTACCTTATTTAAAAAAAAAAAAATCTCAAAATAGCACCGTCTGACGACTCAAACAGTCTGCTCTGTATTTCCTATTGTGTGATGCCTCCACTATACTACCAGCTCCAGGAGGGCAATTATTGTGCCCCCTTTCTGACTCCTGCATGTATTCCCGGGGTCCAGGACCACACAGCAGGCAAACATTTGCTGCATGAAGCCACTTGCAAAGTCACACACGGCTGAGGGCCGAGCCACACCTAACTGAGAAAGTGTGACAAGCACTGAGTAGCCAATAGCTGTGTGATTTGAGGCCAGTTACACAGCCACACTGTGCCTCCGTTCCCTCAGCTGTAAGATGGGGAAAGCTACCCGTGTTTACCCCAAAGCACTGCTGTCAGAAGTCACAGGTCAGGATATGTAACGTGCTCAGAACCATGCACTCTGCAGAGTAGCCCACCGTAAATACTCATTACAATCTGGAGGGCGTTTTAATAACTTTACCGTCTACAGAGAACTTCAACAAGTGAAGATTAGGTCTGGGTCATCGAGAGTAAAGCCAGGAAAAAGGACACAGGTTTTCAGGCGCGTTTGGGACCCATTTACCACCACCACCACCACCACCACCCTCCTTCCGGCAAGTTAACACGAGGGCAGGCGGAAGGGGCCACCTTCGGCAAAAACACGCACCGATTTGTGAGGGAGTCAGGCCCTTCTTGGCCAGTTTGTAGATCTGCTCCTTCACGTCGTCAGACGTCAATTTCAGCCACTGTTTGCAGAAAAGAAAGCGGCCTTAGGATGGCAAACCTGGGACGGTACGGAAGCAGGGCGGTCCCGCCACCCTGGAAGTCGCGCTCCTCGCGCACAGATGGCCCCCACCCCGCGCCACTTCCCCGGAGCGACGAAGGTGCGCCCCTCCCCGGCCTCCCGGGTCCCTGCAAGCTACTCACGGTGGGGACGCTGCGGCGGTAGGGCAGAGCCGACTGGGACAGGCCCTTCCTGGGGAGAGAAGTAGTCTGGGGATGAAAGGGCGCTCTGTGCCACAGCAGCCAAGGCCATCATCCCCTCGACCCGCTGCCCACACTCGCTCCTTCCCACCCCCATCCCCGCGGCCGAGCCCTGCACCCGCTGGGAAACCCGAGCTCACCCGGGAGCGTGCATGCGACCCATGATGGCGGCGGACTGGCGGTGGAAAAGAGCGTGAATTGGAAACGCTGCAGGAAGCCACCCAGCACGCAGGAAGTGACCTCACACGTCCCCGCTTCCTCGCACGCGGGAGGCGGAGCCACACTGCGTAACTCTCGGCGTCCGCCTAACAACTACATATCCCGAAATGCACTTCAACGCGGTAGTGGATTCCTGATCAACAGGACTACACATCCCGGCATGCATCCGTCTTTGAGGAGGCTCGAGGCCGGAGCCGGAAATTAAGTTCTCCTGCAGCCGGGACTGCGCGTCTGAAGGTGCTGCCGGCGTCAAGAGCGTGCAGGTTCGAATCCCGGACTGGGAGTGGGGTCTGGAGACAGCTGCAGTGGTTGGTGGACTTACCCTACACTAGGGAAGGCCTTTATCCGCGCCTCCGCGCCCAGCGGATTTGGGTCAGGTCAATTACGTACTTAATTACACAAGTTTCTTAAGTATTGCTTGCAATGACGTGCCTGCCCTCAGCCCCTGACATCCCAGTTATGTCTCCTAGTGGAAATACTGAGGGATGTCTATGGTGTAACCAACCCCAGTGCTGGATTGTTTTGAGAATACCACTCTGGTTAAAAAAGAATACCACTCCGGTACATCTTTTCTAATAAGGATATAGGAATGTTGACTAAACTATTTATTTATGGGATAGAAACTGTAACAGGTATTTCAAGATTTCTTTTTTTAGTCATGTTTAAGCCTCCACTAGTTTTTCACTGTATCTGGCCATGTCTGTATCAATAATATCAAAGCAAAATACAGTAGGTCCTCGGGTTACGTGTAGATCCGTTCCTATGGCAGGACATACGCGTTTTCTCCCTAAGTCAGAACCCACCTATGTAAGCACCTACGTCACTCACATGGAGCACATACACAGCAGTAATGAAGTGAAACTAAAAAAATTAAAAGATAACTCCTGATCTTTACTTGTGGTAAATAAATAAAAAACATAAAGCACATATGCACATACATTGAAATGATGGAACTTTTTAAAATATAAATAAATGGGAGATGGCGACATAACCACGAAAGGACGTATGTGGAGTCCGACGTAACCCGAGGACTGCCTGTATGTAGCTAAATGTGTTGAACTTTAATCAAATGGTGTTTACCTTATAGTCATATCCCTATTGCCTTTACATGTGGCATGCTTCTTTTGAGAACTTCCATAAATTGGAACCTGATTTTTTTTAAAGACAAAAGGGTAAAATTACTTTCTAAAAAATTGTCACTGTTAGCACAATTACTTATTAAAGATACCATAATCAAATGGTTTTTTAAAATGGATCGTATAGCCTTTTAAAGTGAGTTAAAACTCACATACTATAAAATTTGCTATTTTAAAGTATATAATTCAGTGTCTTTTAGTACATTCACGAGTATTAGTCCATTTTATGGATATATCACTTTATCTGTGCATTGGTTGATGGCAAGTTGGCTTATTTGTATTTTTTGGTCATTATGAATAATGCTGTGAACATGTGTGTACAAGTATTTGAATACCCGTTTTCAATTCTCTTGGGATTTTATATGTATCTACACATAGTATATAAATTACTGGGTCATAGAGTAACTATGTTTAACTTTTTGAGAACTGCCAAACTGTTTTCCACAGCAGCTGCACTGTTTTGCAATCCCACCAGGAACACATGAGGCCTCCAACACCCTCAAACTTTTTAAAAAATATATTTTTATTGATTTCAGAGAGGAAGGGAGAGAGAGAGAACATCAATGATGAATCATTCATCGGCTGCCTCCTGCACACCCCCTACCGGGGATCGAGCCCACAACCCGGGCATGTGCCCTTGACCGGAATTGAACCCGGGACCATTCAGTCCGCAGGCCGACGCTCTACCCACTGAGCCAAACCAGCTAGGGCCACCCTCAAACTTTTTATTCTAGCTATCCCAGTGGGTGTGAATTAGTAACCCACTATAATTTGTATTTGTATTTCCCCAATGACTAATGAAGTTGAGCATCTTTTTTTAAAAAATATATATATTTTTACAGATTTCAGAGAGGAGAGGGAAAGAGATAGAAACATCAATGATGAGAATCACTGATCAGCTGCCTCCTGCACACCCCCTACTGGGGATCAAGCTCGCAACCCGGGCATGTGCCCTTGATCCGAGTTGAACCTGGCACCCTTCAGTCCACATGCTGATGCTCTATCCACTGAGCCAAACCGGCTAGCAGTGGTCAGCAAACTGCGGCTCGCGAGCCACATGGGGCTCTTTGGCCCCTTGAGTGGCTCTTCCACAAAATACCGACTTCTGCGCATGGGCCACGAAGTTTCAATCGCACTGTACGTGCGTGCCCGCACGTGGTATTTTGTGGAAGAGCCACACTCAAGGGGCCAAAGAGCCGCATGTGGCTCGAGAGCCGCGGTTTGCCGACCACAGGGCTAGGGCGTGTTGAGCATCTTTTCATGTGATTGATCATTTTGGAGGAATGTGTATTCAGTCATTTGCCCATTTGTGTCATATCAGACATATGATTTGTGACTATTCTCTCCCATCCTGTGAGTTGTCTTTTCACTTTATTAATAGTGTTCTTTGATGCACAAAATATTAAAATTTTGATGCAGCCCAGTTTATCTGTTTTTCTTTTGTTGCTTCTGCCTTTTTTTAGAGAGAAGGAGAGAAGAGAAACATTGATCAGTTGTGCCCTGACGAGGGATTGAACTTGCAACCTGGGCATGTGCCCCAACCAGGAATTGAACCCACCACCCCTTGGTGTGTAGAGAACGCTCCAACCAAGCCACACCGGCCAAGGCCCTTGTGCTTTTTGTGTCATGCTTAAGAATCCCTTGTCTAACCCAGTGTTACAAAGATGCACACTTGTTTTCTCCCAAGTTTTATAATTTTAGTTATGTTTAGGTCTTTGATCCATTTTGAACTAATTTTTGTATATGTTGTAAGAGTTCTACTTTATTCTTTTGCATGTGGTTATCTAATTGTCCTTTGTTGAAAAGATAATTCTTCCCCCATTGATCTTGTCAGTATTGTGAGTGTCTTTACTGGGTCATGATTCAAATAAAAAAAATATAACCAAGTAGTTATTCTAAAAATGAAAAATACAACAACCAATATTTAAAACTCAATGGATGGGTTAAACAGTTGAATAGAATAGCTAATTGAAGAATCATACTAATAGAATAGCTAATTGAAGAATCATAAATTATTCAGAACTCAAGTTACTGATCCATATATTTAAGAATTCTAAAATGGAAAAAAAAGATATCTACATCTAGGCACATCCTAGTTAATACATACCAAATAAGATTAGACCTAAGGTAGTAACTGTTGTAGGAATATGATGGAATCATTCATGGAATTCATTCTACTGTTGTCTAAGTTTGTATGTCTAAAATTTGTATAATAAAGTGTTTTCAAAGAGTAGGGGTGAAATAAAATAGGTTTTCTTTTTTGACAGAAACTGAGTTATCACCCCCTTACCCCCCCCCCCCCCCCAAAAAAAAAACCAACCACTGGCTCTAATTGTTTAAGTTATTGCTTTTCCTGGTTTCTGGGTATTAGAAGAATCAACATTTTCCTGTTGTATAGATATGTCTATAACATGGCTGTTACTACACTATTTAATATTTAAATAAACTACCAAAGGCTAGGGACCATACCCACAGAAGCATTTCAATTTGTGAAATGGTGATGGGGCTCTAGGCAAGTGGCAATCCAGACCTTCAAAGAACCACACGTAGAAATCAGACACACTATATTTGGACATCTTTAGGGGCAACTGAAAGGTCAGTTCTGAAATTCAGGATTATTTGAACCTAATAAACTCCTGGGTAAAATGCAAAGAACAGCAACAGTGAGCTCAAAGTTTGGAACCAAAAACAGTAATATGGTGACGAGGAAAGAAATGATAGCAGAGTTCTTTTATTCCAGAAATATTTTAATAAAATTATAGTACAGTTATGAAGTCACAACCAATCCACTGAATATATTCAAGGTATTAATAAAAAAATTATACATCTTTATTCACTACCTTAACATAATTAAAGTATTTGGTTCTTATAGATCAGACTAACTACCATATTCATTCATATTTGCACTGCTACTCAAACAGCATGTAAGTTAATCTATAAATTATAGTAGTGTGGCTTCAGTCCTTTTTGATCTACAGTCTAAGTATCAAAATTGAATGTTTTCTCTTTTATATGCCATAGTAATGGAGTCCTAGAAAAGACCGATTAACCAATTTAAGGCAAGATATTGAAACTTTTATTCAACATTAATTTGAAAAGATAAAATACTTTACCAAAGACCATACATGCCTTAACATTTAGATACCAATTGATTCTTTTAAAGGCAGTAATAAAAACATCAGTGCAAGTTCTACATTGGGTTCCTCGGTAGAGAAAACAATAGGTTCTGGGAGTAAACCATTATTTTCAAATCCCAAAACACTCCAAGAGGAAAGAATTCTTCTGGTGCAGGACTTACGTATAGTGTAATTATTTTTACTTAATAAAGGTAGATATAAAACGTGATTATACATACAAATTAGTGTTTTGGCTAGCTTGTTTAAACTTTTGTTTGATTTACTTGAATGTAAGCTTTAAAAAATGATTAAAAAACCAACTGATTTAAAAATCTTTTGATAGTAGTAGTGCAAAGAGGTGCCCCAGTCCCTTTTTTGGTAAGGGCTGCAGATGAGCATTTCACAAAGAAATAACTTATATTAGAATATATATAAAGTATGTGTGTGGTGTTTTAATGACCAAAGAAGGCACAGAATGAGTTAAATTAAGAGAAAACATCACCACTTGTTCTGAACTCTGGTTAACTGTACAATATTAATCATAATATACACTTTTAGATAAGAATCCAGATTTCTTGTAATTGAAAAGTGACATTTTCTAGCTCTATTATTTATGCTAAGAGGCACTGCAGTAACAGACTGCAAATAGGCAGTATACATTGAGTCCAATTAACAATGACCTTTTACCAAAACAGTACTTTTACAGTGGCTAATGACAACTTGTGGAATGGAATTAGGTATCAAAAACTTAAGTGAAAATATCTACTACTTCTTTACATTTGCAAAGCTACTTACACATGCTATCTGGAAAAAGAAAATAAACAGTGATGCTTTGATGTGCATTTGATTATTGTATTAAATAGACGACACATTTTAACATTTAAAAAAAGACATTCATATACCATACTCATGGGGTTTCCTACAAATGGACCATTAGTGTTAGGCACCAAAAATTTCAAGTTTTTCTTTTTTTTTTAGCCTGTCCCACTGATGCATCCTCGACTCATCTATTTCTGCTCTGCAGGTATCACCATGTACATTAAATATTTACACAGTTCATAAAAATTCTGTTCTGGACAACTGAATTGCAGACGGTCCTTTCTGTGTTGGTATTCTACATTGCATGTTTTGTCAGTTATCTTACAGCACCCAGATTGTTACAATCTATTATCATTTAAAAAGTGACTTTCTGTTTTAGCCATGAGGATATTATATATACATATTTACCCAAACTACACACAAAACTGTGTGTGAAGTTGAACAACTAATAAAAATGAATCTTATTCTTAATGGTTACTGTAAATGATTTCAATCATGTCCCTTATGATTCTAAGTCACATTATATTAAGGAAAATAATTTTTTAATGTACAATGTTTACAAATGTGAGTAAGACACTTACAAAACCAACTCTACCATAAAAGTCTACATTTTAATTCTGTATGGACCCTAGAATTTTTGTCCTGGGCCCATTGTGAAGAGTCTGCCCTACTCATTGGAGTTCTTCTACCAAACAGGAATGGGTACATGGGTAAACAATTTTCACTTGTTTAATGAGGGAGTGGAATATAGATACATGAAAGTGAAACTACCAAACTCACACTCCTGGGAATAAATGTAGGACTACTAGTATAATGGAATGATGGAATTTAGTTTACAGCTACACTGATGAATCTCATTCAATAACACAAACATAAATTAAATGGCTGACTTTAACTAAGTCACATATCAGAAGTAGAGAAAGTGATCTTTCTGTGGGAAAAACACTAATAAGTGTAAATAACTTCTTGTCTTGAGTAAGCTGAAAGTGAGAGGAAACTACTTACTACTTATCAAGTCAGGAAAAATAATCAGAATGAAGTGCCAGGCAAGCATGAAGTTAAGGCACCATTATTTACAACTTCAATAACTTCACTTCATTCTGAAAAAGGCTTTAAAGACATGAAAAATAGAAAGCAATGTTATTTCCCCCTATGTCTATAAACTACTTAGTAGTTCTTAACATAACTATAATTTGTGCTTTGCTTTTCGGCCCTGTGAGTAGCAGCTGCATTTGACTGTAACATCTGCACCTTTACTTTCCTTTGGTGTTTGCAAACATGCGCAGTGGTAAAGGCTATAGAAGGTGCAGAACAGGAAAACAAACATACTGTGTCTATGTAAGAAACAATGAAAAAAAGACCAAACTAAAGCTATTACTCTGAATTACTCAAGAGGGGATTAAATTGTTCACTAAGTCTTTTGCAGACTTATTATATATTAAGTTTAGAGTTTACAGCATTCTACATAATGACTTTAAAACGGCAATGGCTTCAACAAACTCATGAAAGTTAGTTATGTGACTGTTGGTCCAACACGTGTGTTGAAATGCAGCAAGTACATTTACTTTATAATTTCTATCCAAATATAAAAATACTATATAAAGTTCTCAAGTGTGCATGTGCGTGTGTGTGTGTGTGTGTGTGTGTGTGTGTGTGCTCGCGCACACGCGTACGTACATGTTTATAACTGTTCTACTTCCAAAGCTCAGAAATTCACTAGCTTAGAAATAGGTTGCTGCAGTCAGCTGATACCACTTAACCGTCTCTTTGCTCAAGTTGAAATCTTTCAAAGGCAGGGTTATTCCACCCAAGAAAAAATTCTCCCGCAGAGATTCTGCACTGAGTACACTTAGTTGAAGTTCTCTCTGTCTTAGGGTTTCTTTGCTATATCCACTGTACACAAGCTACAGCAAAGGCAAAAAGAAAACAAAGTTACAAATTATTTCTTTGAATTCTTGGATTATTTTAAGTAAAAACATACGTGAGATCATTAGTCAACGTGACTATAATTAATGACACTGATTATGACACATCTGGTGGAATTTGCCTCACGCTTTAGATACACATTATATATTTCAGGAGTCCTGAATTGTATTCTCAGTCCTCTGAGAGTCTGACATAGAAATGCACAAAGTAGAAAGTTATTATGGCTTAAAACTAAAAACATGGTTTTTCTGAGATGGAGTTTGAGGAAAGGCAGCATGCACTAAGATGATCTAATGAGAATAGAAGGAAGCAAGTTGAGATAGCATAATTATAAGTATTTTACAAAAAACGAATTAAAATTTTCTTTTGTTGTCTTTTTTCTGTTGGATTTTATATACCACAAAATGATAATTCCTAATTATCCATAATCCAATGCAAACTCATCAACTACAAATGTAATTCACAGAAAATCTGGAGTGTTGAAAAGCTACTCTCTTTCAAATACTACATTTAACACTTAGAATCTTTTTTTTTTCCAAGAAAGCCTCACCATAACTTCTGAGAAACATTTCCCTAGTCTAGTCCTCACTGACTGTAAGAACTAAAAAACGGACATTTCATTTTCTTTAAAGCACAACACTAACTAGAAAAAAAGCCAATACTGCCTTTTGAGAATGATATGAATTGGTCTTCACCAAACATTTTATATGCTTTTAATGGGCTGAAAGGATAGTTTAAGGTTTTAATAAATTCATAAACTTGATGAAAATTCAGAACTATTTGCTTTCAAATCTCTATATAGATATTTTTGTGTGGATGTAATGTTAATGTGCACAAATAAAATGGTGTTTATTCTAAAGAAGCAGTTACCTAAGAGTTAGTGATTTTAACAGATAAGGAATTTTACAAGTTGACCATGAGTAGCTGAGCAGTCACAGTTCTGCTCCATACTGTTTAGCTGATGCCTGCTACAGCTTAAAGCACTCTATTTCAAGAGGGGTGCTGAAACTAGTTAGAAGGAAGATGATTTTTGAAACTACATCCTACCAAGCAAAGGTAAAGGTACTGAAGATATTTTAAAAGAATAAACAGAAAGGGCATTTAAACTTCAATTATATGAAGGGCTGCCATGTAGGAGGAAAAGAATAGTTCTGTGTGGTTCCAAGAGGTACAACTGAAACCCACAGGTGCAAGCTCTAGGGAGGGAAGATTTCAGCTCAGTATAAAAAATAATCTGGGAGTTGGAGCTGTCCAAAACAAACTGGATGGCCCGGAAGTACTTCAGCACAGATTGAACATGCCCCCTTTTTGAAAATGTTGTAGAAGGGGTTCGAGCTGGAAGGTAGTTGAATAATGGCCCCTAAGATCTTCTTAAAAACCTAAGGTCTATGATTGAGGGTTCAGTTCTGCATCACTTTGTGTGGTTGTGTGTGTGTGTGTGTGTGTGTGTGTGTGTTTAAAATATATTTTTATTGATTTCAGAGAGGAAGAGGGAGGGAGAGAGAGATAGAAACATCAATGATGAGAGAGAATCATTGATCGCCTGTCTCCTGCACACCCCCTTCTGGGGATCGAGTTGCAACCCAGGCATGTGCCCTTGACCGGAATCGAAACAGGGACCCTTCAGTCTGTAGGCCGAGTCTCTATCCACTGAGCCAAATCCGCTAGGGCTGCATCACTTTGTTAAATACCATTGAACTGCTACTGATTTACTTTACTAGTACAACAACCAATACCTAAAAATTTTAAATTTAAAATCTCAAAACAACAAATCAAGGAAATTTTTAGAAATGATTTTAACTTACCATTTCATTGAATGTTGGGTTCCTAGTTTTTCGTGAAATTTTGGTTTTGCGTTTGGATGTTTTGTGGGGATCTGGAAGTAGGTATGTTTTGACATATGGATTTGGGTCAGCCCCATCTTCAGTAACCTACAAAGAAAAGCATTCCCTTAACAGTAATGCTTCCTACCAAGGAATGGGTTTCCTCTACAACCACCAGTATTTGTAATCACTCACAAGATCTTTGATGTGCATCACCATGATGAAAAGAGTACTATTTCGGTAAGAGACAGATAATTTCACTGATCCTCCTATTTGGCCTGGAGTAGGACTGAAGGGCCCCACATCTGAAAATATAAACATGTTAATCTTAATTTTATCTTGCTTGCAGTGGGTCAAGCCACAACAAAAAACTTTTGCTTTAATTCCAGGGCCATGTGAATGTGCAGTAACAAAGGGTAAAGACACTGGTAGGCCACAGGATATATATTTTTTAGTAATTACATTCTATTAGGAAAATTGTGTTTATCTAGAAATAGACTAGCTTAGAAAGAATACCTCCTCTCATCACACTGGACCACAGCTTGCAACCCCACCGTGATTCCACCACATCCACTGATTAGTTACAGACTTGAGGGCCATAGGGAAGCCATGATCCATCAATAAAGAGAAAAAAATATTCTCACCTGCAGACTTAGCTATTCCTTCAGCTTTCTCATCACGAAGAAGAGGGTGAAAAAAGGTACAAACAAGATCACACTAAGAAAGAAGAGGAAAAAGATCCATTAGTTTAAATATTACGTAGCACAAATATAGTATGTTATTTTTCAATTAGGACCATCACCTCTGCTACATCCGTTGAAGCACTCATCAAACTCTGTAAATAACTGTTTAACTCAATTTTTCTTTTGGCTGCTACATCTTTTATGTGGGTTCTTCCTAGAACCATCCTATTAGGAAAGCTACAAAAGAAAAACAGTAACAAGTGGGATTTAAATTATTTCATCTGGGAGTATTTATAGAATCAAGTATAATATTTACTTAGAAATACACTTTTTTATATACTTAAATACAAACTGGATTCTTAATCCACTATAAAGTAAATTTTGCAATTTCTCTTCAAAGTACTGGAGATGAAATAGTTCAAGTATCCATTATCCTTTTATGAACCCTGGTACAAAAGGTGTGTTGTTTTTCTAATTTGCTATATTTTAAACTTATTTTGCTATATTTTCTACTTATTTCTTCTCAGGATTAATCATTTAGAGATATTTTATGTAGATCTTAACCTCCAAAATAATCATTAACCAGCCATAGCAATTGTAGAGACCAGTAAAATTCACAAATGGCAAAAGCCCCAAATCAAGATAATCTTAACTGTGCTTATTTTGGTGGCAGTGGAAAAATGTCTGAATCTAGTATTGCACATGGAAATAAACTCAGCTAAATTAAAACTGAGGGTCTCCAAAAGGTATCGGATACAAACTAAACACCAAGATTCTGACTAACAATCTCAATGCCTCAGCTCTTTTTCATCCACATGAGCTCAGTATGATCATAATAGATTATTTCTGCAGTTATTTAAAATCTGTTTTTTTAAAACCAAGATTCCAAATTATTATCTTGTGTTGCTTACTATGGTAGAGACAGCAAATTTAAAGCTTCTGCTATAATTAGAGAAAGCTGGAAAATCCCCAAATTTAAGATTTTTTTAAAAATATGTTTTTATTGATTTTTTTGAGAGAGAGAAAGGAAGAGGGAGAGAGAGAAACATCAATTGGCTGCCTCCTGCAGGGGATCCCACAACCTGAGCATGTGCCCTGACCAGAAATCGAACTGGCAACCTTTTGGTGCACAGGACAATGCCCAACCAATTGCCACACTGGCCAGGGCAATTTCAGATTTTAATAATTTATTAACTCATTAATCAAAAACTTACAGTTCCTTGTTTGAATCTAGTACTGTATTAGGCCCTTGTGATATAAAAGAAAATAAGTCACATATGGTTCATAGTTATCTTACTAAGTATTAACACAAAACTTTTGACTTACACTTAATAATAAGTTATTTTCTATAAAAAAGGATTAATGTACATGAATAGAAACATACCCTGGTAACTTCCAAAGTGGAAAAATAATACTGAGCTTGTTGTGCAGTTCCTGAAATTCATCAAATGTCCGGAACACAAATGATGGCTCAAGCTGTCCTTCCCTCAAAATTCGGACTACATAAATCTGAAGAAATCACACCCAAACACATTAGATTCATAATAAAACCTTTCCTGACACAAAGAAAATTTAGAGTTTTATCATTATATATAATCCAAGTGCTTTTACCTTATAAATATATATGTCCCCAACAGAAAACAGCAAATATAAAACTCATTTATAGCACATCTACCAACATTCTAAGAATGATCTTACAGAAAAATGAACTGGAAAATGAAGTCATTTTATTTCCAGGATTAAATAAAATAAATTTATTTCCCAAATTTATAACTATAGTACATTTTCAATAAAAATATTAATAAGTTCATTTGAGAGTAAATAAGAAAAAAAGAGCAAATTTATGACAGCTGGGGTATGAGGGAAAACTTAACTTACTGGATATTTAAACTATTATAATATCAGAGTACTTTAGAGAGCAAAATACTGGTGCAGAGCCAGATACAACTACAGAAGAAATTCAGAAATATGTATAAACTTAGTGAATTTAAAGGTGGCATAATAAATCATTGGGGAGGGGGGCGGGGAAAGGGAGGGTGGAAGGACAGCTCAATAAATGGTGTTAGGGTAAAATGACCAGTAAACATACAAAAATTTACTCATAAATAAAATAGGTGAAAATTAAAATAGTAAAGTTCCTTTCTAAAATTTATCAATATGTCAAATATTTAAAGACCAACAGTGCTACAAAGTATTATCCAACAAAAATATTAGCACAAGTGTGAACAAGACAGCAAAAATGATGATAATGCTATACTATTAGGGAGGAAGCACACTGAAGATCCTGTCTTTAAAAAACAAACTGTGTGTGTGTGTGTGTGTGTGTGTGTGTGTGTGTGTGTGTGTGAGAGAGAGAGAGAGAGAGATATCATTTCATCATTCCTGAAGAGTAGGATAAGAACTTAAGACTTTTACTTTACATGCTTCTATATTGGTTGAATTTGTTACAATGAGCAAGCTTTACCTTTGAAATTATAAACGAATTGAAGATAAGGAAGGAGAAAAAGCACTACCCTTTTAGTCTTGTCTCTGAAAAGAAGAATATCATTTGTCCCTCATGGTTTTGGAGCAAATCTACCAAGAAATAAATACCAAAAAACAATTAGGGAAGCTCCAAGTACATTTATTTATTTTTGGACCATCCGTGGAAGAAAGAAGTATGAAAAGAACAAATGCTTGAAACTTCAGCAGAGTCAATGAAAGAAGTGGGAAAGGACAATAATAATGCAGGCACCAGTCTCTACAAATCAAACCAAACTTACGTAATGTTTATCTGGGTTGTATTTCTTATGATAAGTGAAAACAGAGACTTCCTTGATTCGACCATCTTGTCTAAAGGAGTATGTTTTGGGTGAAAATGAAAGGATGGGTTCATCATTGGAAGGAAGACCAGAAAAACGCAGCTGAGCAAGGTTGTGAATGAAGAAGTTAAACTTTGTGGCAATGCTTCCCAAGCTGGATTCAATCAGCCTACAAAATAAGCAGAAAATGTGTTAATAGTAAATGTTCATGAGAACACATGCTCAATTCTTTTAACGTAAGATGAAAAATATTTTCATTCCTTTTAAAATATTAAGCAGACTCTCACTCTGTCAAAGATCCCCTTTGTTCTATAAGCCAAAAACCCATTAAAATACATCTCACCCCAACAAAAATGTTAGCACAAGAGTCTCTATTCCATTCAATCCCATTGTCTCCAAGAAATGATGCTTTATTTCTTGAGCTCTCATGGGTCCAATACTAATGAAAAGCTTTTAGCGATAGAAGATGACTGGTATAATGCCAAAAGATGGTTTTATTATTTTAGTCCCTTGTAATAAATCAGGACAGTGACGACTTCCCTCAATTGGGAAAAGAAGTTTCGACAGAATGGGGAGTTTGGTGAGAATCAATTAGGAAGGCAGGCCTGGATAAAACACTGTAGGCAAGCAAAGGAAAAAGAAGTTTCAGAACCAGGATAAAGGAATCCAGAAAGAGAAAAAGGATTCAATAGGGAAGTGAAAAAACCTCACACAAAGATGTTTGCCTTCCTATGGACTAAACATTTGTGTCTCCCAAAATTCATGTGTTCAAGCCCCAATGGATATGGCCTTTATGGAGTTAGAAATTAAGGTTAAAGGTAGAGCCCTGAAACAATAGGATTATTCTTCTCATAAGAGATAAGAAAGCACAGGCTTTCTTATCTTGCTCTATCTCCCTCTTCCATGAGAAAACAGTGATGATATAGTAGTTTGCAAGCTAGAGCCCTCACCATGAAGCAAATCAGCTGACACCTGGATCTTGGACTTCCTAGCCTCCAGAACTATGAGAAAATAAATTTCTGTTGTTTAAGCTACCTCACCTATGGTATTTTGCCATAGCAGATCAAGCAGACTAATATATGCCTGCTTTACAGCCTTACCCAGAGGAGCCTATGAATCTCTTTAAAAAACAAAACTCATCAATCCCTAAATTACCAGGATTAGTTTGGAAGGCTATACAAAAGTCAGCTTCCTTCAATTCAATTCAGCCCAGACTCTTGAGACTAAGGAAGTCCAGTACAGTGTTTTCTACCTCTTCTTCAATGAGAGGAAGAAGGCAAGAGAACAAGGAGAGAACTGACCAACCTGGTCACCAGACATTTAGAACATATTTGTCTTTATAGCAATAATGACAAGTTCAAATGCAATCATTAGTATATATGTTTCAAGTGCTACATCATATCATAACAATTTACTACAGCAGTGTTGCAGAGGATGCTGTTTTAAGCACTTATGATATCCATAAAAATTGTTATGGCAGAATCCTCAAAAATAGATTAGAAAAAACACCTTGTATTTGGCATTGTAGGAAATATGCTTCACCGAAATAGTTCATAAATAGGATTTTTATAATTGAAATCATATACTAAATAAAACTTGAGATCATGCCTTGAGAGAAATAAGTTTATTTTTTAATGTTGCAAATCCTTTATGCTTATTCAATAAATGAACCTGACAACCTACTATTTGCTAATACTTTGAATCAATTTTTCTCCTGTAAATCAGAATTTTGATATATAGCACTTGTTTATACTAAGGAAAACAAATCAAAGCTAAACTGTGTGCCTTCTCCATTATACTTAAGCATGAATTACCTAGTAAAGAAAATTGTAGCTTCTGCATCTGTAGTTTGGGGCTGAAGTGCATCTCTAACATATTTCAAATCTTGAATACTTGTAAGTTCTGGTAACCCTGAGGGAATCATCTATAGAAAGGGGGAAAAAAAGTCTGTGAGTTAATTTTTTTAAAAGTCTGTTCCCCATTCTTCCCTAAAAGCTATCCAGGTAAATCAGAACTAAAGTAAACAAAAATGATCACAGTTTTGGGGAGTTTATGTTTTAAAACTGAAGCGAGTCTCTTATTAATGAAAAAAATTGAGGAAAATGAAGTTAATTGTTGGAATTCACAAAGTCAGTTTATGGAGTATAAATTATAAAATCCACACAATTTTATATAGTACTCTTTTTATATTAATTTCAGTCACAATAATCATAGTGGTATTTTTGGTTTGTTTTTACTTAACATATTTCCAGAAAAGTACAGAAACCTTAAATGTACATCTTAATGAATGTTCACAATCTGAACACCCCCAGATTAAGACACAATACATCTACTGGCATCCCAGATGACCTCACGGTCCCTTTCAGTTACTATTACTCCTCACTCGCAGGGTAACCTGTGACTTTTTAAAACATATTTTCTAAAAAATGGTGTCTGGCATATTTCACACTGTAGCAATTTTTGAATATGCTGGTAATAATATATCTGACATTTGAGACTATAGTAAATTTTACTCCAAAATCACAATATCCTTTTTGTAGTTACTGAAATACAGAAGCATTAATATAAAAGTAGTTAAATGTTTATAAAGAACAATTACCAGTGACAGGAGGTTAAGAAAGAGGTTTGTCTGCTTTCTTATCAAATTGTAGGCCTGACAGCAGAGGTCCACAAATAACTGGAAACGAATGGTGGGCTTTTCACCTCCATTAATGACATATGCCATATCAGAGGTCAGCACAAAAGGAGCCCGATCCCTATTTAAAAGGAAAGTACATACAAAGTGTTATTTACAGAAGATAGTCAAGTAGTGTTATTGCTATTACATGGTTATTGAACTAAGCTATCGGAGCCATAGCAATTTCCAAACTTGGTATAAGACCGTTTTGAATTTCCTTAATTCTTAAAAATTCTCATTTTCAGGAAAGTAAAAATCTAATCTCATCACTTAGATAGAAATTATATATGAAATCTTTCCCAAGGTGATATTTATAAATCCACACACTTAGAAATCAAACATAGTTATAGTTACAAAACATACAGAGAGAAAAACTGTACTCATTGACATGATACAAATGGGAACATTTCCAATTAGGTACCACTAACTAGTCAAAATTAAATATACCTAATTCATTTCAGCAAAGGTTATACACTCACTCTATGTCATCTCCTAGGGCTTTTTCAACCCCTGTTTTGCTCAAAAACAGCTACAAGACAAAGAATAACAAAAAAAAGGGAAGGCTTGGGACATTAATTTGTGAAATTGGAAGTGCCTCTCTTTTTCTCAGCAATAACAATTACAGTATTAGTACCTTTTGAAGCTACCAAACATCTGTGCATGGCCCAAAAACTTCCCAAAATCAATGTGAAACATGTGTCCTGTGCTTCGAAGCATTATATTGTCATTGTGTCGATCACAGATTCCTAAAACATAGGTGGCTACACAGCATCCAGCACAAGAATAGATAAAATTCTCAGAAGCCTATAATAAAGATATAAAATTATTTTAGAAAAAAATTATTTTTAAAGGAAGCAAGGTTACAAAGATTAAAGATTAATGTAATTCCCTCTCTGAAATCACTGTTGTAATCCACATTCTAAACAGCCGGTAAGTTGAATTATGGTTCAAAAAAAAAAGGCCAATCTTTTCAAAATTCAAAAACAGAAACACCCTTCTAAAGGTGATTATTGCCCCTGCTCTCAAGCTCTGCCCTTTCACAAGCAGAGATGTCACCAGGACCTGAGGGATATGCACTGCCTCTGAACATCTTTTAAGCATCGTGTTTGTGGAACCCTGCTCCTCACAGGCTCTGCTGCTTTCCACAGGTGGCAACACTGAGACAAGGTTAATTCGAACAAAAGAATATGTTTCTGTTTGGGTTTTCTTGAGGGGGGTGTTTCTAGGGAGGGCATGTGTAAAGAGAGTTAGCTTTTATCTTTAAACATCCAACAATATAATTAATGTATTTGGTTGCCCAGTTGGTGACTTTTAATGTGTCATCTGTTATATTCTTAAAGCTGGACACTAGTCCTGCCTGTTCTGGGTTTAAATTACTAACATAATATCATACAGGATACAGCAAGATGCATACAATGAATATTTTAATCTAAAGCATGTGCATGTAGTTTATTCTCACTCAACATTTCTGAATGAAGCAGTCATTTGGTTCTACATGTCCATGTGGCTAATTTTTTGTTGTTGTTAATCCTCACCCGAGGATATTTTTTTCCACTGATTTTTAGAGAGTGGAAGGGGGTGAAGGAAAGGAGGGAGGGAGGGAGGGAGGGAGGGAGGGAAGGAGGGAGAGAAAGAGAGACATTGATTGGTTGCCTCTCGCACATGCCCCAACCAGTGCTAGGGATCAAACCTGCAACCCAGGTACATGCCCTTGACCAGGGATTGAGCCAGAGACCCTCCAGTGCACAGGCCAGCACTCTAACCACTGAGCAATACAGGCCAGGGCCATGTGGTTAATTTTATTCCATAAACCCCCAGAAATCATTACTGATGGTGATGATAATAGCAAATGTTTACATAGCACTTATCACAAACCAGGTACTGCACTACTCTCTCTTTCTCCCCCCCACCACACTAACAGTATATGTGTGCGTATGTGTATGTATGGATGGATGGATGTGTACAGCAACTCATTTAAAACCTCATAACAAGCCAATAATGTAGGTACTATTATTGCCTTTTTAAAATATATATATATTTTATTGATTTTTTACAGAGAGGAAGGGAGAGGGATAGACAGTTAGAAACATCGATCAGCTGCCTCCTGCACATCCCCTACTGGGGACGTGCCCAAAACCAAGGTACATGCCCTTGACTGGAATCAAACCTGGGATCCTTCAGTCCGCAGGCCAATGCTCTATCCACTGAGCCAAACCAGTTAGGGCCTATTATTGCCTTTTTACATATAAAATTGAAACACAGAGACGTTATTTACTCAAGGTCATATAATTGTTAAGTGGCAGAGCCAAGATTCAAACCCAGGCAATGTGACTCCACTATATTATATTCCCCAAATAAAAGAGCCAAATGCATAAAAGGCACTCAATATATGTTACTTGACCATTATTTTGTGTCAAACAACTTACCCAGAATCACACAAAAAACCAGCACTACTATAAACAAGTATTGGCATCTGCTGCACTGCTTTCCCCAAACCATAAAGAAAAGGAAGTGTTTTTAGACATTTTAAAAGACCAACCAAATTCCTCTACTTTATTTTCTTAGTCAACAGATAACATTTGTACATATCTATCTGCAAATGTGATATAGTAATTATTTGACATAAACTAGGCAGGCAAATGACATTAATTGGGATCTTCTTACACCACCATTGAAAGTATTCTTGAGTCTTCCTTCAACCAATTTAGGATCATTACAGGCCTTATGTCCTAAGAGATTTCCCTTTCCTCTTACGTAAAACAAATGCATACTAAAAAAATTGATGCCTCCAATAATAGCTATAGTTATAGAATGTAGTCTATTAACACTTTATATATCTCAATTTATTTAGTTATCATAATAACCTATAGTGTTTTATTACAGCCACAATATATACTATAATACCATGAAAATATAATACTGTACAATACTGTAACATTGTATAGCTGATGTCACTGAGGCACAAACAGGTTAAATAATTTGCCCGAGGCTATATAGCTGGTGAGTGACTTGGGACCTGAATTCAAGCCAGAAAGTCTGACCCATAATCTTGTTCTTAATGACCACATGATGCAGCCACTCTACTCATTTCCATAACTTTTCCCAAGACCTCTGTGAAATGTAACATTTTGGATTATAAAAATAGCTGTTTTACTGCCCTCTAACTACATGTTTGGAAAGTTTTTTGGGTAATTTAGCATTGGTTTCACTCAGATTCCTGCCATTAAATGCATTGTTTTGATATTCTTCTATTTACTTGGAGAAATATACTGTTTTCATAACTTAGACTCAATGGCTGACACCAGAGCTGAAAAAGAAAAGCATTGAAGACCCATGTAATACATTCTTAACAAAACTATGTAGAGTAAGGAGACAAGCTAATCACCTTTTCATATTCCTCTTCAGAGGGATTGTATTTCCTTAGCCACTCTGCAAGCGGTTTATCTTTAAAGGATCCAGTCACACCATATTCCACTTGGATTTTCCTGAGGGTATCTGAAGCAGGAACCAGCTCCACCATGCCTTAAACAACAAAACATTAAGCTATGTGAAAATATCTTCCAAAAGTAAGCCTTTAAAATATTTATAGCTTTCAGCTCTGGCAGGTGTGGCTCAGTTGGTTGGGCATCGTCCCATGCAGCGAAAGGTTGTCAGTTTGATTCCCAGTGAGGGCACATGCCCAGGTTGAAGGCTCAATCCCTGGGCATGCAGGAGACAGCTGACTGGTGATCCTCTTTCACGTCGATGCTCTTCTCTCTATCCCTCCCCACCTCCCTTCTCCCCTCTGTTTAAAATGAACACATGTATGTGTACACACACACACACACACACACACACACACACACACACACACATTTAAAAAGCTTAGCACAGAGCAGGACACAAAGTAAGCACTCAATCATTAGTTAGAAACAACATAAAAAATAAGAACAATCTGATTGTCTCCAAAGTTACATGGAATTCCATAAAAAGAAAGAGGTTCAACTATATGCAATAAGTGTGTGACAGAAAAACTAATAAGATGGTAGGCTATTGTTGAGGAATCTTACTTGATAAAACTTCTGTCTTACAAGGCATAGGAAAAACAAACAGCAAGAATTCTTAAATTGACTGGATTTCCTTTTTGACAAGATAAAATTTGTATATCCTAACCTGAAGGGGGAAAGTTACAAGGCTCTCATGTGGCCCTCATGGATAAAATGGCGAAATGCGGAGTGGTTGATACTACAATGAAATCGATGAGTAACCAAATAAAATATAATACCCACAGATTGAGCAATCACTTGAAGGGAGATCTCTAGTGACTCTGCCACAGGGTTGGTGCTTGGCCCTTTCTTGGTAAACATGTTTTTGAATGACTTAGCAAAAGCAACAAAGTATCTGTTCTTCAAATCCATTCATAACACAAGCTAAGAGGTTCAATGACAGATAACAAAACTCAGATTTTAAAAAGAACCAACAGGCTAAAAAGTAATAGATAAAATATAATAAAAAAGTTAATAGTGACTGTCCCATACTTGGGTATAAGAATCAAAATGTACAAGTACAGAATAGCTAAGACATGGTTTAGCAGGAGCTGGCAGAATGGTTTTAATTAATAAGCTCCATTTATATGACAATTTGCCCTCCGTTCAGCATTCTATAAAATCCAGGTGACATTCTTAGAGACTATAATTCAATCACTTGAGCCCTTTACAAAGAAAACAAGGTGATGAAGTACTTTAAAGTCACATATGACAAATTGCTGAAGAACTCGAAACTCAGGATCACAACAGGTCATCACCAAGAAGGATGTGACATTACATGATAGCCAATGAATAGAACCAAGACTCAGTTCCTATTCATCTGAATACAAGAAAGAACTTTACAGCTATGAGAGCTATCCACGACATAATGGACTAACTCGAAATACAGTGAATTCCCTTCACTATAGGCATTTAAGCATAAATTGAATGGCCAATATTAGAAAGATGATTAAATAAGATAATCGTTCAAGTGACTTCCTAGTGGCTATGATTAGAATCTGTAAAGCATTTTTCATTTCCACTAACCACAGGTGATCTTTCTCTCCTTTAAAACCCACAGCATTGCCTTTATAATTATTCTTAGAGCTTTTAGCTTACTAAAGCATTTTCTAATTACTTGCATATGTCTTCAATTGCTTCCCTCTAAAATATAAGCACTACCTGCCATTAGCACTCTGCAGATGGTAGATCCACAACAAACATTTGTTGAATAAGAATAATGATAATAGCTGTGATTTATTGAGCATCTAATATGCATCAGATACTAGGGTATTTTACATTCATTATCTCATTTAATTATCACAATGTTTCTATGAGTGTAGTACAATTATTATTCACACTTAATATATGTGGAAAGGAAAAAAGTATTCAATAAATAATAATATGAAGTTTGTTCTTAGTAGAAAAATACTTTGTAACCATTATTTCATTTTGCAGTAATGAAATCAAAGTTGGCTTATCTTAGAGATGGCCTTAATTATAGGTCAAAGCTAAAGACCATAAAGTTCTTGTTGGGTCAATGAATAAACATCTCTGGTTACTGCATAGCATTTATTAGGGCTACTCACTGAATTATTTAATCATGAGCAAATGAGTCAATAAAACAACACTAAATTAAAGTAAGAAATACTGAGATCATAGTGCACCAGCATCAGAATCCTTAGGGCAGGTACACTGAGCTAAGTTCAAGAAGAAAAAAAGAGAAAAAAACACAACACCAGGACATAGCTAACAAGTTTACCTCGATCTCTGCCTGTTGAGAGACATTTGAAAATCACCATCCTCAGATCTAGTCCTTCTTTAAGCCAGATTTTGTCCATAATCTTTATCATCTGTAAAGCTAACATATCCTGCCGAAGATCTTCACCAACCTTAAAAATCAAGAAAACAAAATGAAACTTGTACCTTTCCAAAAAACTCACATACTATAGAGGAGGAGAGGAGAATAGTGAAAAGAGAGAAGAATGAGATTAACATCAACCAAAGACCTTGTATGCATATATGCATAACCCATGGACACAGATGATACGGTGGTGAAGGCCTGAGGTGGGGGTGGGGGAGGGTTCCAGGGCGGGGCTGGAGGGTATCAATGCGGGGGTGGGGGGGATGGGGACGTGGGGACGGGGGGGGGGGGGGGGACGACGACGGACGGACATATGTAACACTTTCAATAATAAAGAATTATTTTTTAAAAAGAATGAGATTAACATAACTGCCTTTTAATTTTTCTGTAGCATTCTAGAGACAGTTACTTAACTTCTTCATGTCTAAGTTTCCTAACTGTACACTTCAAAGGTTGGGTTTTATGGTTTGTGAATTATATTCAATTTTTAAAAAGAATAATATGGCCCTAGCTGGTTTGGCTCAGTGGATAGAGTGTCGGCCTATGGACTGAGGGGTCCCAGGTTCAATTCTGGCGAGGGGCACATGCCTGGCTGCTCATGGTGCTGCAGTTTCGCACTACACAACTTTAGGGGGTACCATTCACATAGTCTGTGTGAAAGGCACTGCCGGGAATTATGATGTGCTCAACCAGCATGGCAGCAGCTCTAGCCCACAGTTGCATTTATTCCCAAATCTGTTTGGGAACAGATTATGTCAGTGACAACCTTACACATACTTATTCAATTTAATTAAATATTAAATAAACAAAATTACTTTTATAATTCTGGAAAAGGAATTAGATAAAAGAATTTTTAAATTACCATCTAAAAATAAAGGAATCTTATTTTGCTCACCTTAAACATGACATTAATTTCTTCCCCCATTGGATCAGTATTCACCATTGTGACCTTTAAGGGCACAGCATTAGAGCTGAAGAAGGAACACGACTACAAATACAACACATTATGTATTAGAAATATAACACTGGAATAAAAATGGGTATAAGATTTATTTTTGCCCTAGGCATTTCTTCTTTCACGTGTTTCTCTGAATTATGGCAAATGAAGTAACACAGGAGACTTGCTTTTTAGATAATCTGGCAGATAAAAGGCATATAAAAATACTTTCTGAAACTTAAACATAGCATATATGAGTAAAAGATCATCTACTACTTTTTGGGCAGAGAAGCAAAATCTTAAAAACTTGAGACAGCCCTTGGCATGGGCTCGGTTGGAACATCATCCCATATACCAAAAGGTTATAAGATCAATACCCAGCCAGGACACATACCTAGGTTGTGGGTCCGGGGTGCGTGTAGGAGGCAACCAATCCATGTTTCTCTCTCATCTCTCTCTCTCTCTCTCTCTCTCTCTCTCTCTCTCTCTCTCTCTCTCTCTCTCTCCATATCCTCAGGTGAGGATTAAAAATAATAACTTAAGACAAAAACTTAAACTTATTAAAAGTTTGAGCTTTAAAAGTTTGAGGATTCTCTCTCATCATTGATGTTTCTATCTCTCTCTCCCTCTCCCTCTCTGAAATCAATCCTATATAATAAAAGCCTAATATGCTAAGTGTCAGACCATTCGTTTGACCGGTAGACCAGTTGCTATGATGCACACTGACCACCTGGGGGCAGACGCTCCAACCAGTAGGTTAGCTTGCTGCTGGAGTCCGGCCAATTGGGACTGGGTGAGATGGGCCAGACATCCCCTGGAGCCTTCCCATGGCCCCTCCCTGGCTGGCCAACCTCCCGTGGTCTCTCCCTGGCCCCAGTCGTGCACCAGTGTGGTCCCCTGGTCAGGGTTGTGCTCTCTCGCAATCCGGGACCCCTTGAGGGACGTCGGAAAGCCAGTTTTGGCTATATCCCTGCAGGCCAGGCTGAGGAATCCCACCGGTGCACAAATCTGTGCACCTGGCCTCTAGTAAAACTATATCTTTAAAAAAAAAGACAGTGAGACTAACTTAAAGGTAAACAATAAAACAAAACCAAAGGGGAAAACATAATCATTCTGTCTCCGAAAAACATAATATACAAGTCAGGCATCCACTGTTAAATTTCAATGAAGAGTAGCCATGTCAACTAAAACAAAAAAATTCAAATCTGAAACTTCATTAAGGATAGCTATACCCTGGCCTTTCAAAACCACAAACTCTAATGAATGAATTAATTGGTTGCTTTTGCTGAACTCATGATAGAGAAAAACCCACTATTTGTATTACTATTAGCCCCGTTCAAAATACAATTACTCAATTTTGACGACCACTGAACTTTACTTAATTTTTTTTTTAAAAAAAATGTTATTCTTGATTTTAGAGAGAGGGAGAGAGAGAAACATCAATGGGCTGCCTTCTGCAGGCCCTCTACTGGGGGTCGAACCTGCAACCTGGGCATGGATGGGCCCTGACCAGGAATTGAACTGGCTACCTTTGGTACATGGAAGATGCTCAACCACCAACTGAACCACACTGACCTGGGCTTACTGAACTATTTTTTGATGGCTCTAAAAAGTGCTATAAAGCCCTTGCCTGTGTGGCTCAGTTGGTTGAGCACTGTCTTGTGTACCGAGAGGTCTCTGGTTCAATTCCTGGTCAGGGCACATGCTTGGATTGCAGGCTTGATTCCTAGTAGGGGGCATGCAGGAGGCAACCCATCAATGTTTCTCTCTTTCCTCTCCCTCTCCCTCCCCGTCACCCCCCCCCCCCCCCCGCTAAAAATCAATAAAAACATACTTTAAAAAAATAAAATGGGTTTTTAAAATAATAAAGAGTGCTATAAATCCAGGAAGAGTTTATCTGGCTACTCACAAGGAAAGGAAAAAATTGCCTATCTGTGAGTGGGTAGTTTTATCATTGGAATTACAACATATAGCTCTCATGTAGCTATTATACAACTGTAAAATAATAATATTAATTTGAGGTAGTAAATAATTTTACACTAATTTCTTTCAGGAATGATTAGTAAAAATGTACTGATATAAATATGGATCTTATATCACAGAAATCCACAAATACTTATAACGCAATCTATGCAGGTTTTATACTCATTTGCTTTAAGCATACCTGCCCATTTCTCTTCTTCCTATATAGTATTTTGAAATGTAATATGCACTTATAAGTATTTTATTTGTTACCTTAATATTTAATTCTTTTGCCACAAGACTTGGATTGAGAGGGAGACGACATTTATTTCTTAGAAAAAAGGACTGTACTCGTTCCATACTCCTGTGGAGGACAACCTAGGAAAAGAGATTGATACTGTAAGTACATAATGAAAATGAAGTCCTATTTTTAAGACAACAAAATTAAGAATCAGACCTAATTCTTAAAATGCCCATTTGTCAAACATTGCTAAAGAGGGTTAATTTTTACTATAAAAATAAAATTAGAATGGGCAAAGGCTATAAACATAGGAGGGAAAGTGCATATGTTCATATTTAATATATTAGCTAAAACTCACTAATAGCCAAATGAACCGAAATTAAACAAAAGGGAGATATAATTTTCATAAGACAAAAATTTTAAGATAATATCCAGTGCTGGCAACAGGGTGGGAAACAGATACTTTCATAATATACTGGTGGGGAGGGGAGGTGTATACCAGCATATATATTTATATAAATTTTTGGTACAATAATCTAATAGGAATTATTATAACTTAAAATATACAAAGCTCTTAACTATAGTTATTTTACCTGTAGGAATATCCTATAAAGAAATACTAGCAAAGGGCAAAAACTTACACACTAAAGTGCATTGCAGGACTGTTTAAAAAAATAAAATATATAAACAATCTACAAAGAGGAATTAATGGTTCATAATTTATGCTACAGTTACCTTATAATATGTACCCATTAAGAAACATGAAAAGTAACTATTTACGTACTGACATGAACTCTCAAACATAAAAAAAAGTAATTCACAAAAAAAGTATAATTGCTGAAAAAAATTAAAGATCTAAATAAATGGAAAGACATCCCATATTCATGAACTGAAACTAAGATTGCAGTATTTCCCAAATCAATCTACAGATTCAACACAATCTTTATCAAAATTCTGCTTTTTTGCGGAAATAGACAAATTGATCCTAAAGAATTGCTACAGACTTCCAAAGAGCTAAAACAATCTTGAAAAAGAACAAAGTTGGAGAACTCATATTTTCTGATTTCAAAACATATGACAAAGCTATAGTAATGAAAACAGTATGGCATAAGGACAGCCATATAGATCAATGGATCAAAATTGAGAGTTCAGAATTAAACCCATTTACCTACGGTCAGCTGATTTTCAAAAGTATGCTGAGCTCATTCAATGGAAAAAGAATAGTCTTTTTAACAAATGGTGCTAGGACAACTGGATAACCACATGTAAAAGTATGAAGTTGGACCCTTATCTCATGCCATATGAGGAGTGAGTGGTCAGTGGGTACATGAAAATGTCCTGGAACCAGATTGTGTTGGTGATCGTACAACACTGAGAATGTACTAAAAGTCAATGAATCACACTTTAAAATGGTTAAATAGTGAATTTTATGTTATGCAAAATTCACCTCAACAACATATACACATATTTTTGTAAAAAAGTTTTTAAACCCCCCCCCAAATTTTATATATACTTAAGTGTATATATGTGTAAATAAAAAAAAATGATCAAGAAGGAAACACAGCAAACTGAAAAATAGGTAACTACAAGGAGAGAATAAATCTGAAAAAGTCTTAATTTTTTTATTCTATAAACTTCTTCATTATTTGGATTTTTTAAACATTGGCACCCAGTCATAGTTTCATTATTTTTACAGTTACAAAAGTTAAAAAGCAGAATAATTGGAAAAACTCAAGAGAACAATTTTAACCAGAAAGGAATTAATAACCATGGGAATTAAAAAGCACTGATTTTCTTATTTAGGTTGTGAAATCTTTTCCTAAAGATTTTAAACAACCTTTAAACTCATCTGCCCCGAAGAGAATAGGTGAAGTTAAGAGTTCTACTGGATGTTTACTGACAAAGAATGACAACTTCACTTATCAGCATGGAAAGATCCTTTAATATCAGAATATTTATGTTCCCTCTTATGGGTACATACCTGTCTGGCTGATCCACTAGCCTGCTTTACTTTTTCTGCTACTCCTCCTAAAAGCTGTACAAGTTTTGTCTGCTTCAAGAGTTCTTCTCTGAGTCCTTTTCCTCCTACTGAGAGGAGAGCACCCAAAACATGTTCATATCGGGTGCCAAACTGTGCATCATGCAGGGCATCCTTGAGGAGCCTAACAGAGCAAATATTTGTCAGCCACTTCTGAAAACTGGATGAACATCTCTCAAAAATCAATTCAACAGGTTCAATTTTAGTTATCTAGAAATTTATTTTAAGCCATATAAGTAAAAATTCATTCATTATCATAGAGCTCTAACATGCCAAATATCTTTATAATAGAGACTTTGGTTTTTGTTGTTTTATTTCTAAGAACATAAACATTTAGCTTATTTATAATAATGCCTTTATAAAACATCTAGTATCCATAGTAAGTGATCTGGCCATACTATTTAGACCAGGGGTGGGCAAACTTTTTGACTCGAGGGCCACAATGGGTTCTTAAACTGGACTGGAGGGCCAGAACAAAAGCATGGATGGAGTGTTTGTGTGAACTAATATAAATTCAAAGTAAACATCATTACATAAAAGGGTACGGTCTTTTTTTTTATTTTTAGTTTTATTCATTTCAAACGGCCGGATCCGGCCTGCAGGCCGTAGTTTGCCCACGGCTGATTTAGACTATCAGAGTATAAATACTAGGAGTGGAAATAAAGTACTAAAGAAAACGTAAATCTTACCAGTATAAATTATGTGCAATCTGTATATTTCCCAATGCCCTGGACAGAAGGAAGCGTACTAATGAGCTGTTCAAATAAATTTCATATTTCAAAGCCTACACATAAAAAAAAATAAGAATTACTAGTGGTCAAACCCATACTACACTGTTAGGATAAAATTATCAAAAAAGAAATTATATAAAGTTTATTCTTTTTTTTTTTTTCCCCCCAATATATTTTATTGATTTTTTACAGAGAAGAAGGGAGAGGGATAGAGAGTTAGAAACATCGATGAGAGAGATCGATCAGCTGCCTCCTGCACGCCCCCCACTGGGGATGTGCCCGCAACCAAGGTACATGCCCTTGACCGGAATCGAACCTGGGACCCTTGAGTCCGCAGGCCAACGCTCTATCCACTGAGCCAAACCGGTTCGGCTAAAGTTTATTCTTGTTGATGAAAGATGATACTGATAAAAATGAAACATAAATTAACTTAGGCTAAATTAATAAAGTCAAGCAGAAAAGTATAGACCTGGGAATTACTTTCATTAGCTATATTTAAATGGCCAGGAAAGAAAAAGAAAAGTTTAAGTCTAATTTGTTCTGAGAATCTAAAAAGTCAAACAATTAAAAATCCAGGTACAGCCAGGTCAGTGTGGTTCAGTGGACTGAAAACCATCTTATGCACGGGTTCAGTTCCTGGTCAGGGAGCATGACCAGGTTGCAGGCTTGATTCCCAGTAGGGGGCATGCAGGAGGCAGCCAGTTGATGTTTCTTTCTCTCTTCCTTTCCTTTCTTTCCTTAAAAATCAAAAACTTATTTAAAAGAAATATATATATATAAATTTAAAAGAAATATATATATATATATTTTTTTTTTTTTTCCTAGTGGAGGCAGCCAGTTGATGTTTCTTTCTCTCTTCCTTTCCTTTCTTTCCTTAAAAATCAAAAACTTATTTAAAAGAAATATATATATATATATATATATATATATATATATATATATATATATATATATATTTTTTTTTTTTTTTCCTAGTGGGGCAGCTGACAATAGTAGAAACAAAATTCACACTAAATCCAAATGTAATGCACCTCAACATTCCCACTACAGAAGTACTTTTTATCCAAACAAAAAGGGGAATCCCTTAGCAAGTTCCCTACTCATAAAAACTGGGGGAAGAGTAGGGAGAGTAGGAAATGGAGTAAAAAACACACCTGTACAAACTGTGGAAGAAGATCTGTCAGCTCATCATCACTAATAGCCTCCATCCAGGTCACAGCTTGGGACCTCACTTCCTGATCAGCAAATCTAGAAAAGTATCACTAAAATCAAGATTTGACCGTAACTTCTTTCTAATGAAGCTATATTTCCTGAAAACACAATCTCAATCTATTGACAATGAATGCTCAAACAGCTCTTTATTCAAAAGCAATGTGTTTCTTCTGTTTTTAGGAAGAAAATCTTACCATGCTATACAAATTTTATTAAGGGACTGGTTTAGAAACTTTAAGCTTATGAAAATTAACTTTGGCCCACATCATAAAAATGTAACAAATTATTCTAAATTTACCTTATTCTCTCTTTAGGTTAGTTTTAAATATGACATGCCTTTTTAATAACCTCAACGAAAAGGTATGTTAGTAGAAATACACATTTACACATTTATATTATATTGAATTGCTTTCATGTTAAAACAAAGGGAAGTATTCCTGCAACATAATACTTTACTGAAAAAATTAACAATAAAAGAGAGCAAATAAATTCATTCATAGTTGACTTACTTCAAATCAAGAAGCTCCAATGCAGTCAGTGGGTCTAATGGAGGCCACTGCTGAAGCAATGAGTAAATTTTGGCAAGATTAACCCATTTCCAGTTTGGGGCACTTGCTAGTATTTTAGGAAGACAATTTGGATGTTTGAGGCAATAATAACGTTTCTCCCACAAAAAAGCTTTGTCTTCTTTAGAAAGTCTGCATACATAACAGAACTAAATTACTCCTCAATGATATCATAATAATAGTTATAGTTTCAACGATTTAAAATGCAAAGAAGAAATTTATTCATTTTAGGGCAGCCACTTCTTAGTGGAATCATTAATACTAATTTGGGACAGAAAAACACAATGTACAATAAACACCACTAATTTACCCTAATTTGGGGAATAGAAAGAAATCATTTTGACTTAATAAAAGAGTCTCAGTTACAAAACTAAAGGATAATTCAGTACGGTAAGTATTTATTAAGCTCTAATCAGATGCCATGCACTAGAAATCAGTTGATAAGCAAAATCCACCTTATGAGCAAGGATTTTATCCATTTTATACAAATAAAATGAAATGCCATGTAATACACAAATGCTATTATAAAATTTTTGAAGTTGATTATATAGCTCAATTGAGGAATATTTAAAAAGAGAGAGATTTGTTTTGGAGATTCTAATTTAACCTTAATAACAAATGTTTATGTGAATGAATGATTTCACTATTTTACTACCCATCCATCTCCGCTTGTATATATAATACATGCACTGAAATGTATTCATCTCATGTGGAATACTGAAAAAATTTCAAATATTGAAAAAAGTACACAGTAGGTCTCCCTTCTTCTAATTCCCCTACCAGTAGCAACTGCCTATGCTTGTATATTCTTCCAGAGTCCATTTGTATAGAAGCATATACATAGGTGTATGTAGATCTTTTTTCTTCAATGGTAACATACTATATACACTATTCTGTTCCTTGCTTTCTTCATTTAACATATCTGACACATTAGTACATAGCTATAACTTCATTTTTAATAGTTACATGGTACTCTGTTGGATAAATGTACCACAATTTGACCCCCATTGATGGACATTCCCTATCAGTTTTACAATAATTCAAATGCATACTGCAATGAGCATCCTTGTCTCAATAAGTAAATACAAAAAGGTTTCTTTCCTCTAAGATATATAACTAACTGGAAATGGAATTGGTAGGTCACAGACTATACACATTGTGACCTTAATACCGTGGTCGGCAAACTGCAGCTCGCAAGCCACATGCGGCTCTTTGGCCTCTTGAGTGTGGCTCTTCCACAAAATACCACAAAATACCACGTGCGGGCGGACGCGCACGTACAGTGCGATTGAAACTTCGTGGCCTATGCGCAGAAGTCGGTATTTTGTGGAAGAGCCACACTCAAGGGGCCAAAGAGCCGCATGTGGCTTGCGAGCCACAGTTTGCCAAACCGCAGTTTGCTGACCACTGCTAGATTTTGCCAAATTGCTCCAAAAGCTTTTGAGAATTCTGCCAACAATATAATCCCTTTTCTGTATCTTCATCAACACTTTCTATGATAGGACATTTTAATTTTCAACAATTTGATGTATATGAAATGGTATCTTGTCTTAATTTACATTTCCTTGATTAAATTTAAATTTACACCTCTCTACATACTGAGAGGTTGACATCTTTTTAGATGTTTAAAAAGACATTGTATTTCTTTTCTAAAGAATTACCTATTAATATTCTTTGTCTAATTTACTACTGAGTTGTTTGTTTTCTACTGGTATGAAAAGATTCTTTATACATTACGAAAATTAATCTAGCCCTGGCCAGTGTGGTTCAGTTGGTTGGGCATAGTTCTGCGCACCAAAAGATTGCCAGTTCGATTCCTGGTCAAGGGCACATGCCCAGGTTGTGGAGGCAGCGGATGGTTGTTACTCTCTCACATCGATGTTTCTCTCTAAAAAAACAATAAACTATTCTTTTACAAAAAAAGAAAATTAATCTATTGCTATTTACTGTAAATATAGGTCCCTATCTGTTGTTTATCTTTTGATCATGTAAAAAGTTTGACCTGTACAAATTTCTGAAGTTTGATGTAGTCATGTAATCTTTTCATATAATTAAAAACAGATATAGAAAACTTTCCACACCAAAAATATTGCTAAATCATGAACTAAATCGGAGCACTTTATAAACCATTAACTTGAGCTTTACATTGTAAGAGATAACCAGGCAAAACAGGATCAAAGGAGCATACCCAAGTGATGAGTCTTTGTGAAGAATATCAAGAAGTTTCCCTTTTATATCATTTCCTAATGTTTCTAAGTTGTGTTGCTGTATAACATTTCGGTCGACTTGAGGAGTGGTATAAATGATATCAAATGTTGGAGAAGGAAAATCAACCTTAAAAATTTAATAGAAGTTGATCAAATTACAGCTGAATAGAACACATATTTACCACATTAACTTATTTGTCTCTGAAAAAATTGTTTTTTCTTAGCCATCAGGGTGAATTTTAGATTGTATATTAAGTCAATGTCCTTTTGCTGAAAGTGATTACCATTGTTGGTAATCCTCAATAGCACATATATTGCTTGGGATGGGTACAAGGGTATATTTTACTATTTCTCAGAAATAAGAAGTGATTTATTGACACTTAAAGATAGATTAGGCTTCTCTAATAACAACCCAAACGATGGTATACATACACTTTTTATAAAGAAATTTAAATGTAAACCTCTCCACATATCAAGAAGTAGCATTATCCTCTCAAGTCAACAAACATACCTTCTGGTGAGGATTAAAAAAAAAAAAAAAGTACCATTACCTGTAACACTATTCTTTCCATCACATATCCTTTTTTGGGGATTGTTCCAGGAATAGGAGTTATATGTGATGAAGTCCAAAGATACAGAAGCTTAGTTCCACATGTTAAAAACCTACACAATGTAAATAGAAGAATACTGTGGTTTTCATTTTAAAAATTAATTCAAAACTCACAACACATAGCAATGAATTTGAAATGTTAGTATTCAAACATTTTTGAATCATCTTCTGTATAAAAACAATGTCCACTTTAAAAACATCAGGAGGAATCACTTTCCATAGTGTACTAATCTTTAGGTAAATCAGTTAAAGTGCAGGGAATTAGAATCAAGGAAAAGAGAATGAACATATCTAAGGAGGAATTGAGGATAAAACAGAACACTGTCCCCAAAACAATTCTATAAACAGGAGGGTGAAGGACAGTCTTTGAAGATCATCTACAAAGGAAATTTGGATTACAGAGCTGCTCCCTGACTTTTATCATAAAGAACAAAAACATATGCCAAAAAAGCAGTACCTACTTGTGACAGCACCAATCATTTGAGAAGTTTTATCGGTGCCCTGGACCAGGGGTCAGCAAACTTTACCTCTAAAGAGCCAGACAGTAAATACTCTGAGCTTTCTGGGCAATCTTTGTTGCAGAGATTCAACTCTGCAATTATAGTGCAAGGTAGCCATGAACGACATATAAATAAATATGTGCACTGTATTCTAACAATACTGTATTTATAAAAAGCAGGCAGGAGGCTGTAGTATGCTGACATTTGCCTGAGACAACCAGTTTATGGCAATGAAGATATTGATGTGTCTTTACACAGAAGAAATATCTGAAAGCTAACATGAGATATATATAAAAGCAGAAAACTACAAACTTCATTAAACTTTGTTCATTTTATTAAAATAGCAAATATCCTTTCCAAAGCTAAACTCTAGACCTAATGTTTTCTCTTACAGGTTAACCTTTAAATCTTCAACACATTATATTCTGTCTCTTTTAGAACCACTCTCATCACCAAGTAGGTTACTTTAAGGTAAATTGCTATCACATTATTTCATCTGTAGATACTTTTATATATCTCAAAATGATAAACAGTTTTTAAAAAAAATAAGTATAATCTTTGGCTGGTGGGCACATGGTGCAATATACAGATCTTGTAACATAGAAACTCACACCTGAAACCTATATGTTCATGTTGACCAATGTCACCCAAAAAAATTTATAAAATAAGTACAATACCATTTCCATTCCTATAATAATTAACAATAACTACTTAAAATAATCAGCTATCTAGTATTGAAATTTCCTGATTGTCTCAAAGTTCTTTTTATAGTTGGTTTGTTCGAATAAGAATCCAAGCAAGGTCCAACACTTGCATGTGGTTGATATGTCTTTTTAAGTATCTTTTAATTCAAGGGTCAACAAAACTTCAGCCTATCACCTGGTTTCATGAATAAACTTCTATACTAATAAAAGGGTAATATGCTAATTAGACCAGACATCTTCCAGACATCCTTCCTGACAAAGCCATAGTGGCAGGGGCCGAGGCAGAGGTGGTTAGGGGCGATGAGGCTGGCAGGGGGGAGCAGTTAGGGGGTGATCAGGCCGGCAGGGGGGAGCAGTTAGGGGGCGATCAGGCCAGCAGGGGGGAGCAGTTAGGGGGCGATCCGATCAGCAGGGGAGGGCAGTTAGGGGGCGATCAGATCAGCAGGGGAGGGCAGTTAGGGGGCAATCAGACCAGCACGGGAGGGCAGTTAGGGGTGATCAGGCCGGCAGGGGAGGGCAGTTAGAGGCGATCAGGCTGGTAGGGGAGGGCAGTTGGGGGCAATCAGGCCAGCAGGGGAGGGCAGTTAGGGGCAATCAGGCCAGCAGGCAGAGGCTGTTAGGGGTGATCTGGTTGGCAGGCAGAGGTGGTTAGGGGCGATCAAGCAGGCAGGCAGGCGAGCAGTTAGGAGCCAGTAGTCCCAGATTGCGAGAGGGATGTCCGACTGGACATCCAACCGAGGGTTCCTGGATTGGAGAGGGTGCAGGCTGGGCTGAGGGAATCCCAGCCTCGTGCACAAATTTCATGCACTGGGCTTCTAATTTATAACAAAGCCACACATTCACTTACATGCTGTCTATCACTGCTTTTGCCTTTGTGACAGAGACCACATGACCTGCAAAGCCTAAATTACTTCTATCTAGTCCCCTTTACATAAAGTTTGCCAATTCTTGTTTTAATCTATACATTCTTTCTATCTTTTCCCCTCCTGCTGTTTGTTAAAGAAACTAGGTCTTTTGTTCTGAGAATTTTCCTTATCCTGGATTTTACTAATTGCATTACTCTGGTCATTTACCATGTTCCTTTATTTCCTATATTTTCTGTAGTGAAGTAGTAGCCCTGGCCTTAGCTCAGTGGTTAAAGCACTGGCTCACAGACCAAAGGGTTGGGGGTTCTATTCTCGGCCTGGTTGGGGTGCGAGCAGGAGGCAACCAATCGAAGTGTCTCTCTCACATTCATGTTAGTAGTAGTTAGATCTAGAGAGGCTTGACCTGATTCATGTGTAGTTATCTGGCAAGAATACTTAATACTCTAGATGGTATTGTATACTACTTCCTATTGCCTCAACTACAGAGGCACACATGCTTGATTT
Source organism: Myotis myotis (assembly GCF_014108235.1). Taxonomy (NCBI): domain Eukaryota; kingdom Metazoa; phylum Chordata; class Mammalia; order Chiroptera; family Vespertilionidae; genus Myotis; species Myotis myotis. The sequence continues at coordinate 52,936,796 of NW_023416314.1, forward strand.
ATTTTTCTTTCTGTGGGATTAATATAATCAGTTTATTTAGATGCTTTCAATCTAAATCATCCATTATAAAGTTCCAGAAAAGGTAATCACTTAATGGTTTTAAGCAGGCATTCATAATCACTACTTAAATCAATGGTTCTCAACCAAGAGTGATTTTTGTCCCCAGTATATATTTGGCAATGTCTGAAGACATTTTCAGTTGGCAAATGGGGTGCTACTGGCATCTAGTGGGCAGAAGCCAAGTATGCTGCCAAACATCCTACATACACAGGACAATCTCCCACAACAACAATGATCTGGCCCAAAATATCAATAGTGCCGACACTGACCTAAATCTAACCCTGACCTAAATTATTTCAGTAAGAGTTGCAAAATTGTGATATTCTACCATTCCCTCTGCAATGATTAGCTGAAATGTTTCTTAAAGCATATTCTCACATCAATTATCTTATAACCCTGATATATAACTGTAAAGAAAAGGCAAGTTAAATGTTTGATTCTGTTTATTTAAAATAGGAGTTAAGAACTCATTTGTTATTGAGGCTGACCGAAATGCCTCAAAGTCACTTGGCTTCCACGACTTCATCAGGTTGTATGCAAGTTGCACCTTAATATAAATTATTTAAAAATAATTTCAAGACCAGGATTTCTGATTACCATACTATAGCACATTAACTGAACTAAATAACTGACATTTTGTTTCGGTGTATGCATTAATGTAAAATCATCTTTCCTCTTAATTTCTGAGTCTTTTTTTAACATTAAGTACTAACATTACCCAGACTGATTACACTGCTTGGCAAAGTCTCAAACTTAATGCCATCTGCTTACTGCTTTAATATGCTAACATGCATTATCGCTCTCCAAAATTTTACCATGTATTGTATGAAACATATCTCAAACTTCATTTAATTGATTTCGGAAGACTCTTGATGATCTCATGAAACATATTGTTACTTAAAACATAATTAAAATTGTCAGCTGAAAAGTCAGGTCGATTACACTATTCCTACTGACTGTTGGTAGACATAAAGCTTTAAAGGAATTCCTCTCCTCTAAGTTTTTGTACCCATGTAGAACCTTTAGTGATTAAAGGCCAGGGGCCCATAGCAGTAAGGATAGATCAGTCAGGCGGACAGGGAAAGAGATGGGAATAATGTTCAGTTGTAAACTCCCTGAAATTTGACAAGTATGGGATCGGGATGAGAAGAGGAAAGTGGAATTGTTTTAGTAATATCAAGGATACCTAAAAGACCATAAATATTATGTTAATAGTACAGTGTTTGCACAAAATGACAGTGAACTGACTGCCGATTTTCTCCTAAACAATGAGTGACAAACATTCCTTTGCATACCCATATAGATATGATCAAACCATAGAAGAATAACTTTGGTTTCCTCTGATCTGACATCCTTTTATCACATTGAAAAATTTGAGGCAGCTCATTATCTCATGTTTGTCATAATCCCCCACCCTGTTCTCTAGTCAATTTTGAGACTGCAGATGTGTCCACATAACTCACCATCACAACTCAGTAACACTTACCGTTTAAAATCAAAAAGAGGTAAAGAAACTTTGCCCAAAACTTCTGGCCCCTTTCTCTGCTTATTAGAATCAGGGGAACTTCCACTGCTCTGATTTAAAATTCCAAAAAGAGTAAGGTGAAGAAGTGATTCTAATGGCAATTGTGATATCTGGATGGGAAAAATAATTCTATGGGGAGGAAAAAAGTATTAATAGAAAAAACAAATTAGGTCAAACATGAAGATTAACTCTTTAATGAAAATGATAATTTTAGTTATTTTATTTGATGTATCCAATAATCTTTAATCCTGAGTCTCCTTTACTTAAGTAGCAAGCTTGGCTAACACGTATTATTAAAAAGCTTAAACAAATTTTATTAAAATTTCAAATATACAGCATTTATTTCTTCAAAAATTTGTTAGCACCTTTACTCAAGACTTGCAATGCTAATTTCTAGGCAAAATAATAGTCATTTTTATTTCCTTTAGGAAAAAGCAGATAAATATTTATGAGTATTTCTGATTCAGGATATATGTGTGCACCTATGTACACAAACAGACATATGTATATGTTTACCAATATTTTTGGTGGTTTTTTTGTTTTGTTTTGTTTTGTTTTTGTCTAAAAGGACACATAAGGTCGGTTGTAGTCACCTTGAGGAGCCATGAGATGGTTAAGTGTTGAAAAGAAAGTGACACTTTTCACCTATATGCATTTTGTTTTATAGGATTAGTTTCACAGACATGTATTATTTTTATAATTGAAAAAATAAGAGAATAGGAAAACATTTAATAAATGCAGAATAAAAAATAAAAAGCTCTGCAATAGCCTATCTGCTTAAGTAATGAAAAGCATTTCCCTAAACAATATTTAAAAAATATTAACAGTGCAAATATCATCTTGTACAATGGACTCAAGATAATTTCATTTTATCTGTTAATCAAAAACAAGGCTTCATATACAGCGTTATAGAATAAATACCAAACTAAACAATGTTATAACATACCACATTTCTAGAATTACTCATAAATTTATAGTACTTTTAGCTTGACAAAGTCTAAGAAGAATGGCGTATTTCTGCAATTTAACGCCATGTAGATTTAAAAGAGTATTGCAGATTTTTGAAATCAGAATTTCAGTCTGTTCTATAGAATCACATCTAGAAGAGACTTTAAGATGTCAGTAAGCATTTTATAGATTTTAATGAAAATTGAAATAAAATAAAAACTAGGATGCATACATGGAAAAAAGTAAACAGGTTATACTGAAAAAACATAAAAAGCCAGAAATTTCACTTACAGTTCATCCCATTTAATAAGATAGAAGAAATTCTTATAAGTGCCAACCTTCTTTGATTGAATAGGTTTAAAAAGGTCTTTTCCATTGTGAGACAGGGAACATACCAAGTAGTATTTTTCATAACTGGGGGGGGGGGGGGGGAAGAGTTTAATTTCATTGTATTTGATAATACAGATTAGTTAACTAATACAAATATATATCATTAGCCATCCTTCCTAAAAATGACTATTATCTAAAATAATTTGGTCATCATTCATTTGAACTTATAAAAAAATCTGAAATGTAACTACTACAAATTCTGTTAAATAGAGAGAGGCATAGCAAAGGGTATACAGAAGGGAACATGTATTCCTAGCTGCCAGTCTAAGGGGGCAAAATGATACCAGCTGGAGAATTTATCTAAATTTTGTGCTCAGTTATAAGCTTTAGATTTTAGTTGAATGACACTGAGCAATTCTTCATTTCTAGAATCTAGGAAGACAGAGTACAAACATGATCATCCCTAGGTGCCATTTTCCTTTGCTAAGGCACTGAAATAGAGTCAGTTAAGCATATGAATAGTGCATTGGCCTGATTTGCATTGAGTCAGTCTTTATTAGGAGGCTTCCATCAACGGGACAGATGCTGTTATATTCTCGAATTACATAGCAACAATTTAGCTCCTAATTGCCACAAGTAGCTGATTACATACAATCAGGCAATCTTGTGGAACAGAAGTCTTAGGCTCAATAAAACTACTGCACTAATATTCTAATTTACTGGTAGGCTTACACATTAACCATTTTGTTAATATACATAATATATTATAAATATAACATTTTAAAGATATGGTTTTATTGATTTTATAGAGAGAGGAAGAGAGAAACATCGATGAGAGAGAAACATTGATTGGCTACTTCCTGCATGTCCCCTACTGGGGATCAAGCTCACAACCCAGGCATGTGCCCTGACCAGGAATTCAACCAGTGACCTCTTGGTGCATGGGACAATGCTCAGTCAACTGAGCCAGACTGGTCAGGGCTATAAATATTTTTTTAAATTTAATCTCATTGGTTCACAAAACACCACTAGCTAATGATTTGATTGCTTTTCTCAACCTCATACCACTTGCCCCTCTTTATTTCAGCATTTTGTTAACTTTATTTCTATCTTAACTATCATTGTAGTTTTCTGTATTGTCTTCTATTAATAGTGTCCCTAAATTTATTTGTGTGAGTATGGAAGCTATGGAGGGTATTATCCCTGTAACTAGTTAAAAGAATGAAATACCTTCAGACAGCAATAGTATCCATTTATTTATTTTTTAAGTATTTAAAAAATACTTTAATATTATTTTATTGATTGATTTTGACAGAGAGAGAAACATTGATTTACTGTTTCATTTATTTATGCATTCATTGGTTAATTCTTGTATATGCCCTGACTGGGGATCAAACCCGAAAGCTTGGCATATAGGGACAATGCTCTAACCAACTGAGCTACCCAGCCATGCCAGTACCCGTTTAAATGCAAGTTCCAGGAGGGCAGATTTTTCCTGCCTTTTTACTGTTGCATCTCTAGTAGCATGAAGAACATTGCCCACAGATGGCGCTCAGTAAATATTTCTTGAATGAATTAATATACCACATTCAACTTATTATGTTATTTTTTTACATTTCATTTTTAAATTTTATATAAAGCTCAATTTAAGCAGAATTTATGTTTGGTATCTCTTTACTAGGTTTTACCTTATTTTATAGCATTAAGCTATTATGAAACAATTTCATTTTAAATATTCAGTTCAGACTTTTCAGTTTATATTGGTCATTTGCAAATAAACTGAAGTTGGCAAACTTGATGGCATTGACAAAAAATCAGAAAGGGAAAACCTAAATTAAAAATTATAGAAGAGCCCTGGCCAGTGTGGCTCAATTAACTGGAGTAGCATCCCACACACTGAAAGGTCTGGAGTCCCATTCCCGGTGAGGGCACACACCTAGGTTGCAGGCTCGATCTGCAGTTGGGGCATGTATGGGAGGCAACCCATTGATGTTTCTCTCTCACATCGATGTAGCCGCCCTCCCTCTCCCCTTTCCCTTCCTTCTAAAAATCAATGAGTATGTCCTCAAGTAAGATAAAAATAAAAAATTTGAAGAAATCTGCTCTTGCAGACATCAAAGTCTAGCAATCAATAAACTACTAAAAAGAATAAAAGGGGATAAAGTCTAGTCCCATTATACTGTTCCAAATTACCCTGGTTAAAGGCAAAAGAATACCAGTCATAAATTAGACCAATTTATTACTCAACATTTGCTCTAGTAAGTTTAAACATTTTCTTGCCTTTTTTGCATGAAGCGGGAGTGATATTTTTTTACTGGAACAGCTTCAAAAATTCCTGTAATTTTTATAAAATCCACAAAGGTATCTGGTGGTTCTTTTTTCATCCATGTAAATACCAAGATGACAGTGGATGCTGACATTTTACGACTAGAATAATTTCTAGGTCTTTGTACATATATTCTTTTAAACAGTTACTTACTTTGATACCCAGTTACTTGAAATTCCATGTGCAGCAAAAATGGTAAACTGGAGCTGTTCTGTTGCGGTACATGCTTCCTTGATGTTCCTGTTACTTTGAGCACAGTCCAAAGAACTCCTACCAGAATTCCCATGGAGTCTCAGAAGATCATAAATTGCTGCAGTTAATTGATCCATGCTTACTTGAACAGGATTTTCAGGATTTAGTGAGCCTACATGTAAAGAAATTATTAATATAATTCTCTGAAAAAGCAACAATTATTGCTAAAATTTAAAGAACTTAAAGACATTCATACCCCTAGTTGAACTCTTGTTAGGGTCTCCCTTTCCAGAAGTCACCTGCATACACATAAAAAATTAGTAAAACAATTGCCTATGACATAACATTAAATGTTTACTTTTCACTTCAATACATTAATTAAATGCTATATCAAAGAAACCTTTCCTAGGGGAAACCTCCCAAAAATGTCTGCAGAATTAATAAATCAAAAAAATAAAATCTCCCAACCAAATAACAGATAATTTTTGGTATCAAGAAAATCATAGTATAATTTTATTAACCAATGTCACCCCAATAAATTCAATAAAAAAGAAATTCATAGAGTAACTGAAAATTACTGCAAAATATATAAACTCAACAAAATCTGCCTCATTAAACTAAATTAAGATTTGAAACCCAAAGTGATAAATATTCTAATACAGTATTTTATTTTCCATTAGTTGCTCTATTATTAGCATGATAAGAATAGCCTTAAAGAAACTAGAACTCGCTTGGCCAGCGTGGCTCAGTGGTTGAGCATCCAACCAATGAACAAGGAGGTCACAGTTTGATTCCCAGTCAGGGCACATGCCCAGGTTTCGGGCTCGATCCCCAGTGGGGGGCATGCAGGAGGCTGACAATCAGTGATTCTCTCTTATCATTGATGTTTCTATCTCTCTCCCTCTCCCTTCCTCTCTGAAATGAATAAAAGTATATATTTTAAAAATATAAAAAAGAAAAAAAAAGAAACTAGAACTCTATTACAATTTTGTGTCTCAAAATAGCTCTTATAATTATTTAAATTGAGCTCTCCTCATATTCTTTGCTCCTTTATTCATTAATATAATAAACAGAAACCTCAAACATTAGGACCATGGTAGTTGATCACCTCCAAGTGATTTCATGTATATTTAAAAAAATTTTAAAACAAGCACAAATTTCTGAATACCATATGGACAGGCTCTCTGAGAATAAATGGATTGAGCTATCTCCCAGATATCTGTTGAGGGGCATACTATCAACATAACTTTTAACTATCAACATAACTTATTGTGTCTTGCAATCCATTTTCTCTCATCCTTCCAGTAAAAGCTATGAACATCCCTATGAACAAAAAGAGCCTGGGGAGAGCTTTTACTAAAAGCAAAGGTATCCTATCAAAAGAGGGCTCCTAACCTGGTTTCCACTGAGGCAGTAAGTCACTATTACTAAGGCATTTGGGTCTTCTCAACTCCAAAATAGGACTTCCCCTACTGGCAGTCATGAACACTCCATCCAAAGGGAGAAATGGTACCTACTATCATCTCAGTCCTTCATGCCAACCAAATCATTTATGCCAGAGTTCCTGCTCTACATAAAAATGGTTCACAGTTTGGCATCCACCTATTCAATGTCAACTCTCACAAAACTTCCAAGGCAGCCCATCTCCTCTTAGGAATTCCCTACCTTACCAGGTAAGTCACCCACTCAACTCAAGTTTAAAGCAAAGCCCTGGCCAGTGTGCTCAGTGGTTAGAGTGTCGGCCTGTGCACCAAAGAGTCTTGGGTTCAAGTCCCAGTCAAGGACACATACCTGGGTTACGGGTTTGATCTCTGGCCACTGGCAGGGCGTGTGTGGGAGGCAACTGATCGATGTGTCTCTCATATTTCTCTCTCTCTCTAAAAATAAAAATTCAATGGAAAAAATGAGGATTAACAACAAAAAACAAAACAAAACAAAAAACCAACAAAAAAGAGTAAAGCCAAAATTAAAATAACATTTTGTTCAGGAGAAGCAAAAAGCTGCCAGTATAAGCAATAGATGGTCACTTAAGTACTACATATCTGCATGCAATAAAATGCTAATTACTAAAAAATACTCACATCAGCACTTTTACTCCTTGGAAGATTAACTGCTCTCTTTAGCTTCTTTACTGATTCTGTAATGGCAGGAGTCTCTACACCATCTAAAGCACTACAGATTTTTCTTACGGCTCTAATTACTTGATCTACTGCTCGGTGCTGGTTCTTTAAAAAAAAAAAGTAAAATAAACATAAGTATGTGGAATTTAAAGGATCAATTTCAGACATGAAGTCAGAAACTAGACATTTCTGATGTACCTAAGAACAGATATTCTTTACTCTTTTGTGGTGAAAAAGAAAAAAACACAGCATTTCAATATAGTTATGCTGTTTCAATATAGTTATTTCAATATAAGTTATAGTTCACTTTAAAGTAGAAAAAACCAGGCTTAGTTAATTTTCACTTTGCCTAACAATTATTTATATGCAAATACCATTAGTTTCATATTAGAATCAGAAATAATAGCAATAAATTACTAACAAATTACTAAATCTCTAAAAATAAACAGTTATCTTTTTTAATTTTCATTGGGAATAATTTCCACATTAAAAAAAAATTAACCCTTCTCTCCATCTTACAAAAATTTGGTATAAAAAAAAACAAGTTCTTTACAGGTTAGTTACATATTAATAACATTGGACAACAGTTACTAGAAATTCGCCATTTTTTAAGCATCATTTGCATTTATACAACCATCATTTTAAAAATTCTGTTAGAAGAAAAAACTTCCTTGAGGACAATCCCTATGAACTATTCAAGTACAGTTTATTCACCATGATTCAAAAGTATATGTACAAATATGTAATAAAATCATTTACCTGATGTTAATGATTTAAAAATGTCTCCACTCCATTATTGTTTTAAAGTACATTATCTCTTTAAAAACATTCTTATATAATGTATTAATTCATCAAACATTTATGCCAAACTTCCATGCCAAGTACTGTTAGAATGGGCTGAAACTCAGTACTGTACAATCCGTTAAAAATTTAAAATTTTCCACTCTTGAAGCTTGGCTACCATAAACTGAATGTTCCCTTCACCTTCATGCTTAAATGAAGCCACCTCATTTTCTCAAATATTCAATTACCTGGCAGTCCTCAGGGGCTGAAGGTCTATTATCTAGCTCCCTATTTTTACTTACTTATATTTCTGCTGACTTTTACTCCACCTTCATGCAAAACCTTTTCAGTTTTGAGGCTCATGCCATTTTCCTATACTATCCTTCATCATTTTTTATGTGCCAATGATCAAATTGTTATGTATCAGTTTCAAATCCATTCTTCTACGGTCTACTTTGTATAACTGGAGCTAGACCCTATATGAACATTTCTTTTGCCAACTGGAACAATGTTAGGATTTGTCAATAGAGGGCACCAAAGGGACACTCGAAGGCTAGCAGCATGAAGGTAACTCTCATCAGGGTTCCAGTCCTTTTTAAATTCAGGGTGGTAGCCTAGTGATCCTCAAAGACCAGGCACCCTCAGACCATGCTCTCCCAATCTGACAACTCTGGCAAGTTTCTTTGCCATAGGCAACCTGTGTGTTCCTGTGACAGCCATAATTATAAGGTGGGGGAGAGGCTCTATCATAAGTTCTTAGAGTTCTTTCACTACCCACTGTTCCTCAATCTAGAGGTAATAGCTGCTCTTTTTGCACCTATTACTTCTGGATCCCTTCGAGCAGGGTTCGCAAACATTTTTCTAAGGCCAGATAGTAAATGTTTTAGGCTTAGTGGACGACACAGTCTCTGTCACAATTCAATTCTGCTATTAGGCATTACAGTTGACATGGATAATTCATAAATGAATGAGCATGAATATTTTCCAATAAAACTTTATAAAAACATGCGACAGGCTAGATCTGGCATGCCAATGATATGCAAACTCCTGCCTTAAAGTCCTCTTTAACCCCCTGTAGTAATTAACTACCTTTTACTAAATTTCCCTGTTCAAATAATTATATAATTTCTGTCTCCTGACTTGGCCCCTGAGTGATCTGCCTTGCCACTGACATGCGGTCACTTCCCCCACTGCATGCCACATGTTTGCTCTAAATATTTATCTGACTTTCTATTCCACCCTATATCCTATAACCGTGGTCGGCAAACTGCGGCTCGCGAGTCACATGCAGCTCTTTGGCCCCTTGAGTGTGGCTCTTCCTAAGCCTTAGGAGTACCCTAATTAAGTTAATAACAATGTACCTACCTATATAGTTTAAGTTTAAAAAATTTGGCTCTCAAAAGAAATTTCAATCGTTGTACTGTTGATATTTGGCTCTGTTGACTAATGAGTTTGCCGACCACTGTCCTATAATAACCGTCAGTTACATAAATGTCTGTGTGGAAAACTCACAATATCTTCAACCCCAAAACTGCACCCTATCAAAATCTCACCTACAATGTCATACTCTGATCACAATCTCCTTTGCTTCTAGCCCTTGCACCCTCATTCTGACAAAGCATGTTATTTGAGCTCTGAAACGTCTCTGCTTCTTTTACCAGACAGCTTCTAACAAAATCTCACCACTATACAGATTCAAGAGTCTCCAATTTTTGCCTGGCTGGTGTGACTCAGTGGTTGAGCGTCAACCTATGAACCAGGAGGTCACAGTTCGATTCCCAGTTAGGGCACATGCCTGGGTTGCAGGCTTGATCCCTAGGGTGGAGCATGCAGGAGGTAGCTGATCAATGATTCTTTCTCATCGTTGATGTTTCTATTTCTCTCTCCCTCTCCCTTCCTCTGGAAATCATTAAAAAAGATTTAAAAATTAGAATAAAAAAAGAAACAAACTATAGATACATCCTACAACTTTTATACTACAACATGGGTAGAGCTTAAAAATAGTATGGTATGAGAAATAAATCAGATATAAAAGATTACATAGTGTATGATTCCATTTACATGAAATCTCCATTAAAGGCAAATATATTGAAACAGAAACCAGAACAGTAGTTGTTTGGGGAAGGGAATGGGGAAGACTGCAAAGTAGCACATGGAAACCTTTTAGGAGTAATGAAAATGTTCTAAAACTGGATTGTGGTAATAATTATACAACTCTTTTCATTTACTAAAAGAATCACTGAATTGTACACATCCAATGGGTAAATTCTATCTCAATAATGCTATAAAAAATATGGGAAGTAGCCCTGGCCAATGTTGCTCAATGATTAGCACATTGGCTTGCACACAGAAGGGTCTTGGGTTCGATTCCCATAAAGGGCACATACCCATAAAGGGTTGCAGGTTCAATCCCCCAGCTCTGGTTGGGGCATGTGTGGGAGGCAACCAATCCATGTACCTCTCTCACATCAATGTTCCTCTCTCTGCCCCCCTCCCTTATTCCCTTCCACACTCTCTAAAAATTAATGGGAAAATATCCTCAGGTGAGGATTAACCAAAAAAAAAAAGGGGGGGGGGAGGAATAAGCACAAGGGGCCCAGTTGGGGAGAACACCTGCAGATCAACCAAAACAAAGGAGGAAAGGGGTAGGAGGCCAGATCAGAGAGGTAGTGGGTCAGAATGCATAGAAGCCACAATTAGGGCTTTGAATTTTACTGAGATAGCAAACAAATTTTTGAGCAAAAGAGTGGCACAATTTAACATTTTTAAAAGGTTTGTACATTGTATTAACCTTTTCAAATAACCATCTGTTAGCTTTTATTTTCTTTTATTTTACATTTGTTTCCTGTGCTTATTTTTAATTTTTAAAATAATTTTTTTTTTTTTATTATTAGTTAAGGTATTACAAATGTGTCCTCATCCCCCCCATTAACCCCCAACCTCCCCCACACACACAAACTCATGCTCCCATCCCCCTGTTGTCCATGTCCATTGGTTTGGCTTATATACATGTATACAAGTCCTTCGGTTGATCTCTTCCCCTTACCCCCGCCCTCCCCTACTTTCCTTCTGGGGATTGATAGCCTGATTGCTGTTTCTCAGTCTTTGGGTCTGTCCCTTTTCATCAGTCTATGTTGTTCTCTATAATCCACAAATAAATTTTTTTAAAATATATTTTATTGATTTTTTACAGAGAGGAAGGGAGAGAGATAGAGAGTTAGAAACATCGATGAGAGAGAATCATCGATCAGCTGCCTCCTGCACATCTCCTACTGGGGATATGCCCGCAACCCAGGTACATGCCCTTGACCGGAATCGAACCTGGGACCTCTCAGTCCGCAGGCCGACGCTCTATCCACTGAGCCAAACCGGTTTCGGCATAAATTTTTAATTTTATAATAATTTTATATTTATAGAAAAGCTGCAAAAATTGTATAGCATTAAAGGAAGCTAGTTTAACATTTTATATATCCATGTTACATTTGTCAAAATTAAGACATTAACACTGGTTACATTACTATTAACTATAGACTTTATACAGATTTCGCCAGTTTTTTCACTGATTTCCTTTTCCTCTTCCAGGATACAATCCAAGATACCACACTGATCTAGTAACCTATATGTATTTGTTTGTTTGTTTGTTTATTTATTTATTGCTATGACTGGGCATCAAATCCATGTCCTTCTGGTGCCCAGGATGATACTCCAACCAACTGAGCCACACCAGCCAGGGCATGACTTATTTTTTTAAACTATCATTTTGGTTGCCTGTGGAAGACAGGCTATACAAAGGTAGAAGCTAAGAGAACAGTAAAGAAACTATTATAACTATCATAATTGACAAGGACTGTAGTTTTGATAGTGATAAAAAGTGGTTATTCTTAATATTTTCAAGGTAGAAAAGACAGGAATTAGATGCATGTGGGATGTGAAAGATCCTTTTCTTGAGAAATCAAATATGATTCCAAGATTTTGGTGTGAGCAAATAACAGGACAGAGTTGCCATTTATTAAGAAGGGGGATTGTGATAAATAAATATGAAGGATAACATAAAAAATTCAGTTTTCTAAATCTTAAATTTGAGATGTCAAGTAATAGATACTTGAATTTGGAGTTGAGGGAAGAGGTTAAGTCTGGAGATATAAATTTGAACCATGAGCATGGAGGATATTTAAAGACATGAGATTAAGTGAGATCACCCAGGATGTGATACAGAGAGAAGAGAGGAGGAGCTAGACGAGCTCTGAGGCATTCTAATGTTCAGAGGTCAGGCAGATAAGGAGATCAGGAGGAAGCCACAGGTAAGAGTGCGAACAGAGCAGACATTGGAAGTAGGAGACCAAGAAAGTGATATCACAGAGGCCATGTGAGTATTTTAAGGAAGAAACAATAAACTCCATCAAACCCTATAGAAAATTTGAGAAAAATAAAGACTAATAAGTGCAGTTTTGGGGAAGTGCTGAGATTGAAAGCTTCACTGGAGAGGGTTCATAAGAAAATGGGAAGAGAGGAAGTGAAAGCAGCAAAACAGACTAACTTTCAAGAGTGCTGTTGCAAGTAGAATAGAGAAGTGGGGTGGCTGCTGCAGGGAAATGTGGACTTTTTATTCAAGATGGGAGAGGTATCCAGGACTCAGTCCTATATCTTTTTTTTAATTTATTTTTTCCCTCTACCTGCAATGATCATCTCATCCAGTCTTATGGCTGAAAAAGACCACTTATAGTCTGATGATTCCCAAGTTATTATCATCTCCAGCCTGGATCTCCTCCATTAAATTCCAGATTTATATCCTACTGTCTATTCAACATCAATATTTAGATGAATAATAGTCATATCAAACATAATGTCCAAAACTGAGTACCAGATCTTTTGCCCAAACCTGCTCTTCTTACAATTGTCAACATCTCACTAAAAGGCAGTTCCACAGTTCCAAATGCTCGCTCGTGAGTGCGCTCTCTCTTCTTTCAACCTCTCTTCCTTCCCCTCTTCCTCTCTCTCTTATGTTCGTCATCCAACTTATGGGTAAACCATCCTAGCATAAACTTCAAAATATATCACAGAATTCAACCCCTTCTTACCACTTCTACTATAATCACCCTGGTCCAAGCAATCACATCTCTCCTGAGGCTAGCAAAACATTTTCTTAATTGATTTGTTTCCACTCTTGCCTTCCTCTCTCATTCTATTCCAGCTATAAAAACCTGATGGACCTTAAATATACCAAAAACACTCCTCTCCCAGATAACCAGTAATTTCTTTCTCCATTCTTTAAGATCTTTACTCAAATCATCTTCTCAATGAGGCCTTCTCTGATTACCGTATTTGAAATTGCAACATTACTCTCCTCCTTTATTTTTCTCTGTATCACTTACCACCTGATATCACATATACTTTGTTAGTATATTTTATTGTCTGTCTCCTCCAACTAGAATTAAAGGGCAGGGATTACAGTTTCTTTTGTTCACTCCCATATCCTTAGCACCTACAACAGTGCTTCGCAATGAGGAGATACTCAATAAACATTAATTGAATAAATGAAGATGTGTATCTATAATAATAAAAGCGTAATATGCTAATTAGACTGGATGTCCTTCCAGACGACCTTCCAGACAAAGCCAGGGCTGCAAGGGAAGCCCGGGTCCAGGTTGCCAGAGGGAAGCCAGTGCCGGCAGCCAGGGGAAGGAAGGTCTACTCTTGCATAAATTTCGTGCATCAGGCCTCTAATATACTGATAAGAATGTACCACTAGCTAGAAATATGGAAGTTAACCAACACTATTTCTTCTTCTTACATCTCATTACCTGTCAAAACCTTACCGCCCTAGCTGGTTTTGCTCAGTGGATAGAGCGTTGGCCTGCATACTGAAGGGTCTCAGATTCCATTCTGGTCAAGGTCACATGCCCAGGTTGCAGGCTCGATCCCCAGTGGGGGGCATGCAGGAGGCAGCTGATCAATGATTCTCTCTCATCATTGATATTTCTATCTCTCCCTCTCCCTTTAAATCAATAAAAATATATTTTTTAAAAAAGCTTACCAATTTTATCTCCTAAGTATTATGAATTAGTTCCCTCCTTTTCAACCTTCACCATAGTCATTATCTTTCATTTGGACTACAGGCAATCCTCGGGTTATGTTGGACTCAACGTACGTCGTTTCGTGGTTACGTCGCCATCTCCCATTTATTTATTAAAAAAAAAGTTCCATCATTTCAACGTATGTACATATGTGTTTTATGTTTTTTATTATTTATTTACCACAAGTAAAGGTCAGGAATTGTTACCTTTCTTTTAAATTTTTTTTACTGTTTCACTTCATTACTGCTGTGTATGTGCTCCATGTGAGTGACGTAGGTGCTTATATAGATGGGTTCCAACTGACGGCAAAAATCGCGTTACATCGCGCCGCAGGAACGGATCTCCCGTAACCCGAGGACCTACTGTACTATACAAACAAAACCTTCCTAAGTAGCATTCCTATACTACTATACCAAGTTTGCCAACCCTAAATCTAATCTCCACAGTATGCATAGCCCGAGTGATTTCAGAGCTCAGGACTAACCATGTCACACACCACATCCCACCCCACCCCACTTCCTATTCTTAGCTAAAAATACCATAAATAGCTAGAGCAGGGATTAGCAAACTTTTTCTGTAAAATGGCAAAGTAGACAGTTTAGGCTTTGCAAGACATATAGACTCTGTCCTAACTACTCAACTCTAGTATTCAAGCACAGATGAAAGCATAGAAAATTATATAAACAAATGGCTATGGCTGTGTTCCAAAAAAAATTTTATTTACAAGAAGAGTAAGTGGACGAGATATGGCCCCCTGATCTAGAGGATAAAATAAAACTCTTTAGCATGCATTATAAGGTGGTAACTTATGTCTAGCTTTCTCTAATGTCAACTCTCAACCTTCACTTCACACTTACCCTTAAGTAGAGAGATGTGTCCTTCTCGGATCTCCCAAAGAACCCCAATGCATACCTCTATTTTACATTTAATATTACAATTTTGTTTACATCCCCCATCACTAGTTTCAAATCCCTGGTAGATGGGGACTAGGTCTTTCATTTTCCTAACTCCAATAATTAGCATATAGTAAGCACTCAATAAATGATTTGAATTGAACTGAAGGTTCCTCCTAGTAATAAAGCTGAAGTGAGAATAGACATGTTGACTCAACATTATTAACAACTTTCGTTAATAATATGGGTCAGAAAACAAGTCATCAAACATCAACATCAAGAGTATAGTTTAAGTAGCCCTTTATAAACATTTTATCCAAAGCCAACACTAGTATTTAAAAGAGGACAGAGACAAGAATCTTTAAGTCACCATGCCAAACTGTGAATTAAGACGTACTTCAATTCGAAGAGCCAGCTCCACTTGGTTGTGATAAGAATCTAAAAGTTCTTCAATAGGGTGTCTGAAATAAAGAACAGCTAGTTATTGTGGCTGAAGGAAACTATATACAAAAATATGACTGTGTCATTTACCAAAAATCAATGTATTCACATCCAAAAGCAAAGTTTGAAAACCTGCAATTAATGCTTTAGATGCCATACCTTGTCATGACTTCTTTATAAGGTTTTTCTATTTGATGCAGATGTTTGTTTAAATCCACAGGTGTTTCATCATCTTCTGCCTAAACAAACATATATACACAAATGTTTACCAAAAAATCAAATCCATTCTTTGGTCTTTCTATTGCCAAATTAAGTATGGTTGAATGTACTGTTCTTGAAACTAAAGTGATTTTTCAGAACTGAGGCTAAAATATTATTTATAATTGACTCCAAAATAGTGAATCAATATCCTAAAACATTTTTTAAATGGATAAACATAAATTTTTTTAAGTCTAATTTTTCATATATAAATAGATCCCAAAGCAAAAACTATGTCTGTTCTATACAGAGACTAGGAAGCTAAAAATACTTTTAAAGATGGCTGACAGCCAAATGAAGGTAGAGTGAAAGCCAGACAGGGAAGAAATCATTTGAATTTCTGCATTTTCTTTCTACTGATTATTATCAAGTTTCCCTCCACCTTACCCCCAATAAATGAAATACTAGTCTCTCCTACCATAAATCCTTACTATGCAAATTTACTCAAGAATATCATTCCTTAAGA
The DNA here is from genome assembly GCF_014108235.1 of Myotis myotis. Classification (NCBI taxonomy): domain Eukaryota; kingdom Metazoa; phylum Chordata; class Mammalia; order Chiroptera; family Vespertilionidae; genus Myotis; species Myotis myotis. Next base: position 52,953,212 of record NW_023416314.1, read on the forward strand.
AACTGAAAAGAGAAGTTACTAATGATTGCTAAAATGTACTGAATTTTGTGAAATAGTTTCCACCCAATTAATAAATTCTACCTAAAACAACAGTAGAATTTAAGAAAATAAAGAAGATAAAGTAGAAATGATTGATATTTTCCCACCCCAAATTCTACCAAATGAATAATTCTCCTTAGACATTAAAATTCATCAAGAGTATATACAGTAATAAAATGGCCTCATTTTCTGCATGCTATTTTGCTTAAAGCTCCAAAGAAAGTACTGTATTTTAAAACACAAAATTAGTTTTTATTTGTTGAAAAATAATGTATTTTTCTCAGTTTGCTGCAAAGGTCAATATGGATCTCTTTTTTCCCTCAAACCATATTTAGTATTCAAAATCTTTCCCTCTTCCTCATTTCTCCTTGGCTGGACCCTAATGTTTTCATTCTTGTATAAAACAATTACAAATCAAATGTTTAATCTCTCCACTTTGATTTTCATATAGGTCCCCAGCTCTGAGTAGTATGCTACTACACCTCCATGATTAAAAATCTCACACATCTGCTGAAAAGACTATTGTTGAGATACAGAGTTCATCCTTTCCAGACAAACCCATAAATCTTGGAAAATATGCAAACTGCAAACTGGCTCATTAGCAGAATTATTCAGATTTAACTAAATGCAATGCAGTTATAAGGTAAACACTTACTGTTCGGGCCAGATTTTGGCACATTGCGCTTAAGGTCAAAAGTTGCAGTTTAATCTCTGTGTCCCATTTTCGACAGTTTTGAATATGTTCATGACTTCCAAGGCAATGATTACTGTTAAAATATATTAATGACTCATCAATGTTATTTTCGTAAAACTATAAATTATAGAGGTGAGAGTAAAATATAAAATTGTATCTGCATCAGAAACTAAAGAGAATGGTAAAATACAGAGAGAGCTTTTTAACCAGTGGGAGCATTTAAGTAGAGGAGTATTTCTACATGAGAAGAATCAAAGCAAAGAAGAAAGAAGATGAAGAAAATAAGAAAAATAGGGACAGGACATTTTTATTAGCTTAAGAGAACGAAATCTGTAATATAACTAACCAGACCAAATTCCAGAGGTAATAATTACCTGGTTCGTATGATTACTTCAGTAATAATAATCATATTAGTATTATGACCCAGCCAGTGTGGCTTAGTGATTGAGCGCTGACCTATGAACCAGGAGGTCACAGTTCAATTCCTGGTCAGGACACATGTCCAGGTTGCGAACTCCATCCCTAATGGGGGGCGTGCAGGAGGCAGCCTATTGATGATTCTCTCTCATCATTGATATTTCTATCTTTCTCTCCCTCTCCCTTCATCTCTGAAATCAATAAAAATGTATTTTAAACAAAGAAATCACAGCTGACTACTGTGTATAAGCAGTACATGTACAAAAGGAAAATGGAGTCTATAATGATGTGACCCTTTGCAGAAAAAAAACATTAAATTCACTTATCAACCAAATGCCCACCACTCTTCCCTTCTGAGACTACAAACGCTTTAAAAAAATTTTTTTTAACTTATTGATTATAGAGAGGGGGAGGAGAGAAACATAGATTTATTGTTTCATTTATTTATGCATTCACTGACTGACTCTTGTATGTGCCCTGACAGGGGACTGAACCCACAACCTTGGTATATTGGGATGACGTTCTAACCAACTGAGCTACCCAGCCAGAGCTGAGATATACACTTAAGGGAAATACCATGTCTTAATTATCTCTGAAATCCCTCCACTGTCTTAGACATGATTTCTTAGACAAAATAAATCTCAATACAAGTTTATTGATACAATTAATCAATTTAGTAGGATCCAACGTATTATTGATTTACAAACTGAACTTGAAATTTTTCTAATTTAAGCTGTTAAAAATGAATTCCCAATGATGTTGCTCAGTAGTTAAATGAACAAACTTACTTCTGCAGTACTTCTTCTTGACCACAAACTTTCAGAACATAGCTGCCAACATCTACTTCATTCAAGTCATCATGCACCCAGCAAAGGGCTTGCATAATAATAATTTCTACAGTAGAACTCACTGTAAAAGAGTTAGTCATCATTTTCATTTTGCTTATTTAACTCTAAATATACATTTATTCAGATTGTATTTCTTATTACCTAAGACAGCACTATGTAATAAAATATAATGCAGGTTACATCTATAATTTAATATTTTCTAGTAGCTACAATGAAAAAGGTAAAAAGAAATAGGTGAAGCTAAGTATAATGTTTTACTTAATCTATCAAGATTTTTAAATTTCTGATTATCTTATATTCTCTTAAAATCCAGTGTGCATTTTACACGTACAGCACATCTCAAACTAAATTAATCATATTTCAAGTGCTCAATAACCACATGTGGCTACTGATTACTATCTTAGGGCTAAGCAAGTTACCTCCCTATTACAGACACTTCCAAAAAGGATGGCATTTAGCAGTATCTAGCAAACAATAATTTAAACCACCATTAAGAAAAAGAATCACCATTTTAAATGTTTGACATTTGCCTGGTAAATCTTCTGATAAAGAATAAAAATCTAACAAGTAAAGAATTATTCAATTATCATTCTGGGAAACAGCTAGATACTAAGATCACAGCACATTAAAAACTAAGGTAACCTTTAAAGTAACCAATTTCTATACTTCAAGCTCCAATGCTAGATTTAGAAGACACTGATTACATTAAAACTTCATGAAAATTATCAACTTGGCAGAAAAGGACATAAAACCTCTATTTAATATAATGGCTATATTTCTGAATAGTTAAATATGTGTTAACATATATCATTTGAACATACAAACCATTTGTACCATAATATGGTTACATTTCTTAGTAGAAATGTACATTATAAATCTGCACATTAATGAAGAACCAAACATTAGGCACTTGAAATTTTTTTAAGCAATCAGATCTTGATACAGCAAACCAAAATGTGATACAAATTAAAACATTTATTATCAATGTGTAAGCATTGATACTCATGCTTATTTCAATCAAGGGACCTATTGTCTTTTTTTTCTTCAATTTTAGTATTAACTCTTACTGCATAGAGGTAAATGTTTCTTCAAACCAAAATGTGAGATATATTTAAAAAGAATAATTCTTCCTTTAGAAACTAAAAAATGACTGTTTATAGTTGGCTAACATTTTTGTTTCAGATTTTTTTCAAAGGGCCTTTAAAAGTACAAAGCTACAGAGTATCCAATATTAGACATATTCTTAGTCATAACCATTAAAGAAAAAAAATGGCATAATTTTTAGGCCAAAGTGCTATAGAAATATAGGATCTTATTCTACTGTTGGAATCCCATTAAAATAATATACATTGTGAAAAGCAATAAACTATAAAAAAAAAAATAAAAGCAGTTTTTAAAACTATAGCAAAAAATTTCCTATATCAAATTTTGAAGGAAGGCTTAAAACTAAAGGAGAAATATCTTCTCCTTGGAGCAGCAATTTTCAACTGGTGTGCTGTAAGAATTTTTAAAACATGCCATACCTGACTATTTAGTTGGAGGCACTGACCTCTTTTTCCTCAAATTGTCATTTTAAAAAATGACGCCCCAGCCAGTTTGGCTCAGTGGCTAGAACATCGGCCTGTGGACTGAGGGTTCCTGGGTTTGACTCCAGTCCAGGGCACATGTCCGGGTTGCAGGCTCGATCCCCAGTGGGGGGTGTACAGGAGGCAGCCCATCAATGATTCTCTCTCATCATTGATGTTTTTATCTCTCTCTCCCTCTCCCTTCCTCTATGAAATCAATAAAAATGTTTAAGAAAAAATAAAACCCAACACAATAGCCATCTGGAGTGAATGAATCAAAATTATACTTTTTTTTGGCAAACTGGCAAAAAATACATTTTTATGTATGCCATGAGATGAAAAAAGGTTGAAAATCACAGCCTTAAAAGAAAGGAGCTTAGCAAGATAACTGGAATTTCAATTTCACTGACAGCTTTTTATAAACAAGCATTCTTCTTGCCATAAAACAAAAAAATAAAAAATTTGATTTTTTATTTAATTAGCTATCTATTGGCCTTTTTATCTAATGTTTTTGGGCCTTGGCCAAGAGCCACTGACTAACCAAAGTTACTCAGTATTTTTCAGAGAAATATGTACAGTAGTTACAAAGGTAAACTGTTTTCCCACTGGTCCTAACCAGGAAAGTATCCAAATGAAATGCCAACTTTTTGAAAAGGATAACTAATGAATGTTAAGTATTTTACCATATTCACACACACACATTTTTAAAAACAGAGTTGTTTTCTTAAGAGAATGAAAATTATTAACATTTTAAACATTTTCTCTCTAATCAGAGCAAAACAGGATGGTTGGGAACTACAAACTTACCATCACATGTAAAAGTAACTGGTAGTTGAAATCCTTCAATTTCAATGGAGACCTTCACGCTAGCATTCTCTCCACATATGTTTCTTTGCACTGTGACTGGACTTAACAAATAGCCTGGATTTGTGCAGTGATTGGTATATGGAAAGTTAGTCTTTAATCTGTTCACAAGAAAGAAGAAATTAAATTCTTTTTTAAAGCTGCATTTATTTGAGCCCTGAACAAGGCTTTGCATGCTTACAGCTATTCAATTCTGTGCCTTTGTTCAATTCTAGAGCAGTTCATGAGAACTGCAATGAATGGACCCCTGTCAAAACTCCAAATACCAGAATTTGCCTTTTAAATCAAAGGAATTCAAGGAAAGAGATTAAGTACTGCCAGGATATCTTTTGTAGCATTATCAACATTAACCGAGCACACACTGGACACATAACATTAAATGAGGTGCTCTGTTTCAGATTCTTTTGCTACACAATATAATTACACAAAATGGTACATTTTTAACAAATACTGATAATACAGGTGATGCAGCCCTAAATTGTAACTGCCAGAGGAATAAAAGGTTTGTTGTCTTTTAAAACATCTTTTTTTTAAGGTTCTTTTTCCTATACATTGTTTCTGGTTGTTAGACAATGATTTAAAAGTATACACACACAACATAGAAAATGGATTTTACAGTGCTATGAGGCCTTTATTTCCTCAAAGTAATTTCTAAAACACAGAGAATTTCCTATAAATGTACTCGTAACATTCATAGATATTCAGAGGAGCAATATAGTTTAAATTTAAATATACGAGCACGGTGTATAGCTCATCTCCAGACAGTACTTCTGTTATCAGAAGACAAAAGAGGATTTGATGCCTTCTTTAAACTAAGGAGCTTCTTTTTAACTTTTTTTCTGGAGGTTAGAAGATGAGTTCCAATCTTCCCATCTACTTTTTTCACAGAGCTATAAAATGAAATGAATACTGGAAGTGCTGCCTATTTGCTTCTGTAGAGATTAAAACAATTAAGTCACAAGGGAAAAAAGAGCCATTCATTTCTTCAAGGGACATCTCCTCCTGACTTCAATCTCCAAGGTCACAGGAGAACAAGAGAAGTTCCTAGAACAGGGTTTCAAAAGCACCTCTATTTCAGTGCTCACTTCAGCAGCACATGTACTAAAACTGGAATGATACATAGAGGATTAGCATGGCCCTTGTGCAAGGATGACACACACATTTTTTAAGCCTAAAAACACACAAAAAAACGCACTTCTGCTTTCTACTGCTCTGAAATATTTGTTGTAATCATTCTCTACTAAAGAAAATAAAAATAAAATTACAAGAAGAACTCATTCTTTCTTTAGTTCATTTTTGGGTTTCATATTACACAAGCCAGGGTGTGTGTGTGTGTGTGTGTGTGTGTGTGTGTGTGTGTGTGTAAATAAAAAATAATCATTTTAATAGAGCGTGGGCCTGCGGACCAAAGGGTCCTGGGTTCCATTCCGGTCAAGGGCACATACCTTGGTTGCAGGCTCTTCCCCAGTCCGGGGAGCATGCAGGAGGCAACCTATCAATGTGTTTCTCTCACATCAATGTTTCTCTCTGTCTTTCCCTCTCTCTTCCACTCTCTCTAAAAATCAATGGAAAAATATCCTTTGGTGAGGATTAAAAATAAACAAACCAATGTTTGACCAAAAAAAAAAAAATCATTGTAGATTACTGGCAGTCTTTGTAAATAACTCAAAGATTCAAGTAGTGAGAAAAGGCAGATCATAGAGGGCCTAATTTCTTAAATTAAATGCAATAGTCATTCAACAGTTTCATAGAAAACACACAGGACTTCTGGAGAAAATTAAAGGGATTAGATCAGCGGTTCTCAACCCATGGGGCGCGATCTCTTTGGGGGTCGAATGACCCTTTCACAGGGGTCGCCTAAGATCATCGGAAAACACATATATAATTACATATTGTTTTTGTGGTTAATCACTATTCTTTAATTATGTTCAATTTGTAACAATGAAATTGGGGGTCACCACAACATGAGGAACTGTATTAAAGGGTCGCGGCATTAGGAAGGTTGAGAACCACTGGACTAGATGAACACATAACAGATTATTTCCAAATCACGAACGTAAAAGATTATTCCCAAATTGTTAACCACACAAACATAATGATATAATGGCATAGCTAATTTCTAATAAATGCAATTTGCGTAATAACTCATCCAAATTGTCTCCTATTTTAAATGCATAGTGAAAAATATGAGTTTTAAAAATCCAGTTAAGGAGGAACCAAGAGGGCAGCGTAAGGTACAGACCTGTGCGTGCTGCCTCCCACAACAACATTGAAACTACTAACTATAAGACAAACAGCTATCATTCAGAGCCACGGGAAAGCTGGCCCAGTGGAAACGCTACAACTGGAAGGAAATAAAGAAGAGCACTGAGACTGAGTAGGATGTACAGAGGCGCCAAGAACAGAGGTACGGAGTTGTGCGCCAGGCGGGCTGCAACTGGATGCACGGTTTTTTTCAATCGGAAGGGGTTACAAACTCTCGAATCCACTGAGCTTGTTTGGGGCGGGATTCTGAGGTCCCAGACCCCTACAGGGAGAAGCGGGATGGCCTTGCAGCGGGTTGGAGAGCGAGGGTGGCTTTGTCATGGAGCTGCTCACTGGCACTCGGGGACGCGGAAACGCGGAGTCGCGGAGAGGCGAGGAGTCGCAGAGAGGCCATTGCTCTTTGCTCCGCCCTCGTGATTCCCGGAGACCCCTCCCTACTCAATTTACATCCCTGCCCAAGCTGTGCCAGTGGCACAAAAGGAACCACCTGTGCTTTTGCAGCCTAACCCAACAAACTGTAGATTTCAACTCCTCGCATACATAAGGGACACACTCAAGAGGCAGAATCAGGTTCAGAGGAAGCCGGAGCCGAACCCAGCTGGGCCGGCGACATGGAACCGCTGTACCAGCAAACGCACAAGCAGGTCCACCAGATCCAGTCTCACATGGGACGCTGGGAGACGGCAGACAAGCAGTCTGTGCACTTAGTAGAAAATGAAATCCAAGCAAGCATACCAGATATTCAGCCACCAGGAACACCTGGAGATTTTGTCCAGCAAGGAGCCGCCCAACGAAAGACAGAATGCCAAACTTTGTGTTACCAGTTAAAGTATGATGTCCAGCAACTGCACACTGCTCTCAGAAACTTCCAGCATTATCGATACGCAAGGGAGCAGCAGGAGAGACAGCGAAAGGAGCTTCTGACTCGCACTTTTACCCCCAACGTGGGATGCGACGGCCCCTGCGAGGCTGCGACGGCCCCTGCGAGGCTGCGGCCCCGGTGAGGCTGAGACGGCCCCTGTGAGGCTGCGACGGCCTCTGTGAGGCTGAGACGGCCCCTGGGAAGCCAAGAAAAATACCACATGATCTCACTTGTTTATGGATAATAAAGACCATTATAAACTGAAGAACAAAAATAGATACAGAGCCAGAGCAGCATTGAACAGACTGTCAAACTACAATGGGAAGCCTGGGGAGGGTTGGGGGGGACGGTAAGAAATCAACCGAAGGACTTGTATGCATGCATATAAGAATAACCAATGGACACAAGACACTGGGGGGTAGTGGAGGCCGGGGGAATGTCAAGGGGGGGTGGGGGGAAGGAGACGTGTAATATTCTTTGTAATAAAGAAATAAGAAATAAAACAAAATTAAATTAAAAAAAATCCAGTTAAGAGTCATCTTTGCAGGGAAGAAAAAGTGGCTCTACTGATATTTTTCTTCTTTTTTCCCCCTAGGGTATTCTGCAGAAAAGAAATTCTGGTTAAAAGGTAACATAAAGAAAGACAGTTTTAATGAAATATTACCAAGAGTCTAGAAAATCTAGTTGAATAGTAAGTCCATCAAATAACATTAAAATAATGTACCTACTCAAAAATTATCTGCAAGTCCCAAACTCTGCTTTGCTTAAAGCAAATCACACTAGGGAAAATATGGGATTAAGAATAAATTCCCATGGTGGTGATCTAGTTTCCCTTCTTTTGATAACATATCTCATCCCCCTTAGCCACTTCCACTTTTTCCTTTCAGAGTTTTTTTCTATCTGGTGTGAACTGAGAGGACTCCATTTCGTCTTTGCTAGCAAGACCATTAGATTATGAAATCTAACCTATCAGTGGTTGTATCTCCTGCCTTCAAAACCTCATCTGCAGTGGAAGAAAAGGAAGACAGAAGGATAGAAAATTAGAAAACAGAATACAAAGGGAGGAGGGATCCTTACAGTGTATGAATTCCTGGATCTGGCTGTCACTTAGCTCTGTCCTATATCAGCTTGTAAACCGATACTAGTACATAATCTTTCTTGATTTAAACTAGTTTGAGGTGGGTTTTTAGTACTTATAATGGAAGTCCAGCTAATACAGTGATATAATGGAAAGAAAACACACTGAACCAGAGGCAAAAGAAACCTGGAGGAATAGTTCAGTAAGCTTGGTAGGTAACTTCTCTGAGTCTCAATTTCCTCATCTATAAATATTAGACAGATTTAAAATTAAAAGAACGTTTTAGAGATGCATTTTTTTAACCTTCAGAAAATATACTTGCTCCTCTAATGGTGCCTGTTATCTCTTACAGAAGTATGACAGTATTTTGAATGCTAGAAAAGTATGTAGCAAAACAAAGTGTCCCTAAGACAAAAAAAAGCATTATCTAAGTGTACTGAAACTTGAATGTTTAAGCCATAGTTTCACTGGTTAATAGATTATCAGATGTCTACTGCATGACCTCAATCTTTCTTCTAAATACTTAAAAACCTAACAGATAAAAATATACGTTCAACTGTAGTTTGTTTATGTGCCAATTGAAGTTTTAAGCCACAGGGAGAAAACTATTAAAAACTTGAAGAATTTAGAATTCTTAGTGCTAAGTTAATTTTCAATAAATATTTAAGCAAGCATTTAATAAAAAATAATCTTTAATTTATAAAAAAATGTCCTTACTTTGTAATGGACTGACAAAAAGCTGCTACTTCCTCATTCTGCACTTCAATTTCTTGTAGAAGAGAACTTCCAGTTGGCAAACTACTGGTCCCATTTGGGTCTTTCTGTAATCAAAAAAGTATTTTTATTTTAAAAGTAAAAGATACCCAAAATGCTAAATAGCAGCATAGTACAAACACATTTTTACAAAGATATGGAGGTAAAATAAATGACATTAGTAACAGTTTTAAATTATGGACTTTTCTATCCATAAAAGTAATGCCAACTAAACTTTATTTTAAAATTCATTGGTTTTATTTGCTCAAAAAGTAGAAAGATGCTGTTCTTTGTGTTGGTTAGTAAGAATATAATGCTAGCCTGGCCGATGTTGCTCAGTGGTTGAGTGTTGACCCATGAATCAAGAGGTCCCAGGTTTGATTGGGCAAATGACTGGGTTGCTCGATTCCCAGTAGGAGGCAGCTGATCAATGTTTCTCTTTTATCGATATTTCCATCTCTCTCTCCCTCTCTTTGAAGTCAATAAAAATATATTTAAAAAAAAAAAGAATGGAATGCTGAAAACATTTTCATTCAAATACTTCCTGAAATAAACACAAAGTTAACAGCTAAATGAAATTAAAGGACTAGCCCTTATTTTACAAAAATGAAGAGAGAAGCCTATTTGGGACTTCCCTAATAAACCAGCAATTCTATATACAGGGTGGGGCAAAAGCAGGTTTACAGTTGTGAGTACACAAAACAGAGTTTACTCTTGTATATTATTTATTAATTATTGTATTATTTTCCATACAAACAACAGTAAACCTACTTTTACCCCACCCTGTATTTAACTTAGGCCTTCAATTCCAACAAAGCAGCTGGTTCCTTACACAAGACAATGAGATCTAGGAGTTAGTGGACATTTTCTATGATAATAAACTTATACAAACAACCCAATAGTCCTTCAAAAGTTAAGTTTATGTCTGATTGAAATTCGTGTGCAACCTTTAGGAGATAAATTCACCACCCAAGCAAAGGCAAATTGCAGAGTTCATAAATAGAGGCATTTTGGTTACTACATAAAAATACTTAATTTGGCACAAATTTCAAATGTAAATTTCCATTAAAATTAGAATTAGAATGTTCAACAATTAAAAATTAAGTGAATCAATCCTAGCCCGTTTGGCTCAGTGGATAGAGCAACGACCTGCAGACTGAAGGGTCCCAGGTTCGGTTTCAGTCAAGGGCACATGCCCAGGTTGTGGGCTTGATCCCCAGTTGGGGGCCTGCAGGAGGCAGCTAATCAATGATTCTCTCTCATCATTGATGTTTCTATCTCTTGCTCCCTCTCCCTTCCTCTCTGAAATTAATAAAAAGATATGTTTTTTAAAAAGTAAGTGAATCAGAGCACAGTGTATAAACATCAAGAGTTGTAATGGATTTCAATGAACATTTTGTCAGAAAATTAAACTGGAAACTTAGGGCAATAACTCCTTTACGAATTTTCTTCTTTTAAAACGTGGCAGAGACCTTTCTGCTAGAATGTGATATGCACATTTGGGGAAGAAAAACAAACAAGTCTTGAGTTCCAGAAAATCGCAACTAAAAATAACAAAGCTTATAAGAAAAAGAGGTAAGGCTGATTACTCAAAATCACTGTAACTTCATAACCAAAGCCCCAACTAACACAATAAAAAGATCTTATAAAAATACTAGCAAAATGAAGTCTCCACTTGAATTTGTACCTAGCATTATCCTGGAGCTCCTGCCTCCTCATTTATGATATGGATTCTTGAGGGCATTTATTAAAAATATCATCTAGACTATAGATTTCTTCAATAAACAAAGTTCTTAATGCAAAGAAAATGTCTTCACAACAGTTAATGTATTCACTGCTTCACCAGAGAGCTTAACACTGTGGAATATGAAACCATTCTTAAAGCTACTTATCCAACTACCATTTTTACTAATACATTTCTGCAAGATTTTCAGTGTTTTCCTTAATATTTTCTTATATTACTAATACTTTCTCTTTAATTGTCAGAAAGTCTGTTGATTGTTTTAAAATGGTAATATGCTGGTAAAGATTATGTGTGAACTGATGCTACTTCCCCATTATACTGACATCAATCTCATATTTAACAATTACATCCATTAATTTGTGTTACAGAATAAAAGCACTGGAGTAAACAGACCATACTGCCCTAAAATACTGAGATTTGTTGTTCCTAACAAACCCTTTGGTCTGACATTCCAACCTTGTCATAATCTAATCCAATCATATTTCTGAGAACTTCCTAAATGATTTCTATGTTCCAGTTAGCTTGAATCATATCCTGTTCCTAATAAAACACAAATGAGCTTTCCTGCCCTCTGAAACTTTGTCTTCAATGCTTTCCTCGTAAATTTTCCTCAGAAGTAAAAAAAAAAAACACAAACTATTAATTTTAAGGTCCAACAGAATGCCACTTCATTTATGCCTTTTTTATGTTACTCAGTATGAAGCAATTCTTCCCGCCTAGCTCTTTTAAGTACTTACTTAGCCTGAACCAAACACTGCATCATTATATCCTATTTAATATTTTTCCTAATGTGAAAGCTCCTTAAAGATAAAAATCAAATTTTACTTAATTTTATATATTTTTTAGAACTTTATATGTAGTTCAGAAGGCACTCAACCATTGGTTCAATTTGTTGAATGTTTTGTTCCCTCTAAAAAAAAAAAAGTTAAAAGTCATTTAATACTTCACACCCATTAGAATGGCCCGGCTGGTGTGGCTCAGTAGTTGAGCGTCAATCCGTGAACCAAGAGATCCCTGCTTTGATTCCTGGTCGGGGCACACGCCCAGGTTGTGAGGTTGTGGGCTCTATCCTCAGTGGGGTGTGTGCAGGAGGCAACTGATCGAGGACTCTCTTTCATCAATGTTTCTATCCTTCTCCCTTCCCCTCTCTCTCTCTAAAATCAATTTTTTAAAAAGATACTTTCTTAAAAACAACAACACAGGAAACAAATGATGGTGAGAATGTGAAGACAACGGAATCCTTATGCACTATTAGTAGTAATGTAAAATTGTACAGTCTCTGTGGAAAAACAGTATGGTGGTTTCCAAAACAACTAAATATAAAACTACCATATAACCCAGCATTTTCATTTTGGAGTACATACTCAGAAAACTTGAGAGTAGTTCTTGAAGAGATATTAGTATACCCATGTTCATAGTGGCATTATTTACAACTAGAGGCCCGGTGCACAAAATTCATGGAGGGGGGGTGTCCCCTCAACCTGGCCTGTGCCCTCTTGCAGCCCAGAAGCCCCATGATGGATTGCCCCGCAGAGGGAGGCACCGCCCACCAGGGCCTCCCTCTGCGGGGTGATAATGGGGCAATAGTAGGCCCCCCGACCAATCACGCTGCACCTGCCTTGGTGTCATAGCGTGGTCATCTGGACAGTCATTCCGCTTTTTGGCCGTTAGGTTCATTTGCATATTCCACTTTTATCATTATAGACTAGAGGCCCGGTGCACAAAAATTTGTGCACTTGGGGGGAGGGCGGGGTCCCTCCGCCCGGCCTGTGCCCTCTCGCAGTCTGGGACCCCTCGGGAGATAACGCCCTGCTGGCTTAGGCCTGCTCCCGGGTGGCAGAGGGCAGGCCCAATCCCTAGGTGCAGCCCCTGGTCGGGCTCAGAGCAGGGCTGATTGGGGAGTTGGGGCGCTGCCCCCTGTCATGCACAGAGCAGGGCGGATCGGGAGGTTGTGATGCCACCTTCAGTCACGCTCAGGGTAGGGCCGATTGGGGGGTTGGGGCACCGCCCCCTGTCACGCACAGAGCAGGGCCAATCAGGGGGTCGGGGCGCTGCCCTGTCGTGCACAGAGCAGGGCCCATCAGGGGGTTGAGGAGCTCCCCCCTGTCACTCACAAAGTAGGGCCGATAGGGGAGTTGGGGCACCGCCCCCGTCACACACAGAGCAGGGCGGATCAGGGGGTTGGGGCGCCGTCACTCTCACACTCAGGGCAGGGCCGATGGGGAGGTTATGGCTCTACCCCATCACACAGAGCAGGGCCGATCAGGGGGCCGCACCCTGTCACACACAGAGCCGCAGGGCGATCAGGGATTGGGGAGCTCCCCGCTATCAGGCACAGAGCAGGGCTGATCAGGGGGTTGGGGCGCCTTCCCCTGTCACGAACAGAGCAGGGCAGATAGGGAGGTTGTGGCCCCGCCCCCTGTCACACACAGAGCTGCAGGGCGATCAGGGGGTTTGGGCGCTGCCCCCCGTCACACTGATGCCGGTGCCGGGAGGCCTCGCGGCTCCACTGATCCTGGTGCTGGGAGGCATATTACCCTTTTACTATATAGGGTAGAGGCCTGGTGCACGGGTGGGGGCCGGCTGGTTTGCCCTGAAGGGTGTCCTGGATCAGGGTGGGGGTTCCCATTGGGGTGCCTGGCCAGTCTGGGTGAGGGGCTGAGGGCTGTTTTCAGGTTGGCGGGTGACTGAAGCTCCCAACCGCTTCATTTTTTCTTATTTTTTTAAATTCTGGGCCAGCTTTAGCTCTGAGGCTTGGCTCCAGCTCTAAAGCCTCCGCTGCTGAAAGCAGGTATCTGGTTTGTTTGGGTTCTATAATCGAAACACTGTTTCAACTCCAGCTCTGAGATCCCAGCTGGCTGAAAGCAGGTTTGTGGAGTTTGTTTAGCTTCTATATTTGTAACAATGTTTCAAACTGCAAGCTCAGAGGCCGGCAAGGCAGGCGGGAACATTGGAGTCCTCCGTCACTGAAGCAAGGAAGCCTCATGTTCGCTTCAAGCTGCCTGGCTGCCAGCCGCCATCTTGGCTGGCAGTTAATTTGCATATCACCCTGATTAGCCAACGGGAAGGGTAGCGGAGGTACGGCTAATTACCATGTTTCTCTTTTATTAGATAGGATAGCTAAAATGTAGAAGCAACCAAGTGGCCATCAACAGATGAACAGATAAACAAAAAGATATATACCTACAACAGAGTATTATTTAGCCTTAAAAAATAAATTCTGCAATATGCTACAACATGGACGGACCTTGAGGACATTATGCTAAATTAAATAAGCTGGTCATAAAAAACAAATACTGTATGGCTCCACTTACACAAGGCACTTAAGAGTATTCAAAGATCAAAAAGACAAAATGGCCCTAGCCGATTTGGCTCAGTGGATAGAGCGCTGGCCTGTGGACCAAAGGGGTCCCAGGTTTGATTCCAGTCAAGGGCTCGTACCTTGGTTGCAGGCTCCTCTCCAGCCCAGGCCCTGATCATGGCTCATGCAGGAGGCAACCAATCGATGTGTTTCTCTCACATCATTGTTTCGCTCTGTCTTTCCCCTCTCTCTTCCACTCTCCCTAAAAATCAATGGAAAAATATACTCGAGTGAGGATTAACAACAAAAATGAAAAAGACAAAATATATAATGGTGGTTGCCAGGAGTTTGGGGGAAGAAAAATGAGAAGTTGTTTAATGAGTATAGAATTTCAGTTTTACAAGGTAAAAAGAGTTATAAGGATAAATGGTGGTAATGGCTGCACAACAATATAAATGTATTTAATACCACTGAACTGTAGTCTTAAAAGAGGCCAAGAGGGTAAATTTTGTTACTTGTATTTTAGCACAATCGAAAAAATATTTAGCAATTACTGAGTATTTATTACATGTCTGGCTTTGCTGTAAGCAATGTACTGGTAGATATGTATGCACTATTTATTTCTAACCAAGTCCTAGTACAGGGGTGGGCAACCCCTGGCACACGTGCCAAACATGGCACGCCAGTAACTTTTGCTGGCACATGAAACCCTCTCTTATAATCTTCCATTTACAATTTTTTTTCTTAATATCAACTTTTTAATTTTTCAGATAAATTCAGTGTAGGTGCATCTTAGATAAATAAATAATTTTACATAACAAGTTATATTAAAAACCATAGACATGGATTGACAAGAGAGGGGAAGAGCAATTTCTATGCCTCTGCCTTAACTCTCCCTGCCTTCCTAGATCCGGCCAGTGTTTTGGTTTCATCCACATACGCTTGTGAATCTTTGTTCTCAGTGATGAATTTTGTTAAGCCTCGTAATAGGAGTAGCCTGACGGATGAAAGTAGTAGCTCGTGCATATCTCTGAAGGTCACGAAATATAAACCTGATGTAAAATCTCTGTCATCAATGATGCAGCAGCAAAAGTCCCACTGATAATATCAAATGGAGTCATAAAGTTTTCTATCGGACTATCAGTGTACATGTATACATTAAAAAATAAATGTATTTTTCATCATCATATACTGTGATTTTTGTCGCTCGAATGAATTTTATTATTTCTTCAAGGTTCTTCACATACGTACACCTTAAGAGATATCAAGTAGGCGTAACATGTTCTCAAAAAATTAGGGTTGGCATGCAGAAGAAATTTGAGTCAGACATTTTGCTGGTTTTGGCATGCACTCACAAAAAGGCTAGTAGGTGGGTACTATTATCCCCATTTTACAGATTTAAAAAAAATGAGGTACAGAGAAATGAATTAACTTATACAAGATCACACAAGTAATATATTCAGAGATAGGATTTCAACCCAGGTAGCCTAGCTTCAGAATCACATACTTAATTACCATACCAATCTACCTCTCAAGTTTCTTAAAAAAAAAATAATGCAATGGGAAAAACAACATATGACCTTTGCAGGAGCAATGTTATAGAAAACCTCTATTTTTGCTTGGCCCAATAATCATCTTTCCTTCTTTAACTGTTTTGCATGTTTTACTTAACAGATTTTGAATCTCCTTAATGACATTTCTAGATTTTTCAAAAATCAAATGTTGCATTTTTTACAGTGCCATTCATGAATTAGGTCTTTCCTTTCAAGCAGGTTATAAGTTTCAATGGACAGTGACAAAAACAGATTATAATAACTAACTCTCTAGTCATACATTAAGGTAATAATAGGCTCTGGAAAGTTAAATAGCTGGGCTGCCAATTATTTTGTCTCACACATTAGCATTTCTTTCTGTTTTTCTTCACTCTTTTTTTAAAAAATATATTTTTATTGATTTCAGAGAGAAAGGGAGAGGGCGAGAGAGATAGAAACATCAATTATGAGAGAGAATCATTGATCAGCTGCCTCCTGCATGCCCTCTATTGCAACTCAGGCATGTGTTCTGACCGAGAATTGAACCATGACCTCCTGGTTCGGAGGTTGATGCTCAACTACCAAGTCACACCAGGTGGGCTCGCCACTCTTTTAAAAAAAAATTTTTTTAATTTTACACTTAGTCTCTAAGCTCTTGCCCCCAGTCCTTCTCCACTCAAACAACCTAAGCATCAAAGTATCTCTTTTCTCCATTGATCTTGCACACTTTTATGTGGCACTCAAGGCTTTGTATTTTGTACTGCAATTTATGTGCATACACAGCCTGTCTCCCTCTTCTTACTCAAATTCTTTAAGGATGAGGTTTGCAAATGATTAATATTTGTAAACCTCACAATGTATAGCCTCAAATATTTTTCAATGAATGAGACAAATGATAATCAATAAGAAAATAACTGCTAATGTTATTATCCAATATATGGAACAAAGAAAAGTCTGTTGTGGAAGATACTGAGTTCTCTAGTAAATATATTAGGCTTGGAAATTTTTAATCATAATCTAGAAATATTTTATTCCAGAAATTCTATTCCAGAGCTAAAGATCTAGATTTGAGGATCATTCATCCAATTTCTGCAATTTCCTATAGGGAAAATTTATGTCTGCTAACCGCTGTCAGCCTACATCAGGATCACTGAGAGGGCAATATCCCAGCCAAAAGGGTTTTGGGTCCAAGTTCCATCAACAGGAGTCAGTCTCTTTACGAGGCTGAGGGTTGCACTCATTGAAAATGAAGCTGGAACACCTCTCTCTCTCTCTCTCTCTTTCTCTCTCTTACACATGCACACGCATACGCATACACACACACACACACACACACACACACACACAGATTGGTTGATTTATTATATGAAATTAAATGATGTAATTATAGAGAGTGACAAGACTCGAGAACCACAGTTGGCAAGCTGGATACCCAAGAGAGTCAAAGGTATAGCTCTAGTCTGAATCTGTCAGGCTCAAGACTCAGTAAGAGCCGATGTTTCAGTTTGAGTCTGAAGGCAGGAAAAAAATCCATGTTAGAGCTCAAAGGTAGTCAGACTGGAGGAGTTCCTCATGGGCAGGAGGGTCAGCCTTTTTGTTTAAGGCTTTCAACTGATTGGACGAGTCCCACTGATATTAGGAAAGGCAATATGCCTTTATTCAATCTACTGATTCAAATATTAATCTCATCCAGAAACATCCTAACAGACACACTCAGAAGGTCTGACCAAATGCCTAAGCATTCCGTGGCACAGTCAAGTAGACACATAAACTTAACCATCACAGCCTCTCAACCATAAAGACCCATGGAGTTACATCACTATAAAAGTCTAAACGAGTAGTTTTTAAATTCTGTATCTTGGAGCCTAAAGATACAGAATTGGAACAAGAGAAAACAGGGAACAAATATTAAAGACAACCAAGAACAAAACTTCAGGCAAATGCCTATGTTTAGAAGCTCGACAAAGGAAAAGGAGTCAAAGATCATAGAATGAAAAATAGGAAGTATGATTAACTAGGGCAACAGAAGAGAAGTTTTAAAAAAAGGATGTAGTCAATTGTTGCAAGCAAAACAAACGGGATGGACAGTGAATGTGGTCACTAGATTGACAATTAGTAGTCATATGACCAGAAATAAACTTCTGCAATATGATGGGAACAATAGAGGACAGAGAAGACTGGAAAGGAAGTAAGTACAAATTCCCTTATAAAAAATAATGGTAGAAAATACTTTGGGGAGACAGGAATAGGAAAAGAGATGAAAGAATTAAATTTTGGAAAAGGGAAGGAATATTTCTTTCCTCAATCCAGAAAAAAGGTAATAAGGTCATCTACTAGAAGAGAGGTGGAAAGAGTTCATTAGGGGATTAAGGAAAGCAGTGAAGATTTGAAATGATTCACAAAAACTTACCAGTATATACTTTGTAAAGCAGTTATAAGAATATGGGAAAGGTTTATGCCTACAAAAGTCCAAGGTTCATGCCACATTACCCCAAAATTAGATGGAACACAATACTAAGTTTTAAATAAATATACCATAAGCATTAAATATATATAAGTAACTATTCAGAACTTGGTTACTTCCTTATTGAATTTTTTTTAAAGAATCCTTTTATTATCCTTTATTTATTTTTAGATATATTTTTGTTTATTTCAGAGAGGAAAGGAGAGGAAGAGAGACAGAAACATCAATGATAAAGAGAATCATTAACTGGCCACCCCCATTGGGGATCGAGCCCTGCCCGGGAATCAAACTGTGACCCCCTGGTTCATTCGTCCACACTCAACCACTGAGCCACACCAGCTGGGCTTCCTTATTGAAATTTTTTTAAAAAATTTACAGAAAAGACTTCAGTAACCTATCAAAATAGAGTATTACAATCAGCTAGATAATAAAAATCATGTTTTGTTCAGGTTTCCCTCACCTTTAAAATTAATAATAGACAATGGGAATATAAGTTTATAACATTAATATAATTAACTTTTAGAAAGAGTAAATATCCACAGAACTTTGCAGAACCACTTCTATGAAAATAATTCATTACTCAAATATATAAATGTGCTCAATGTAGCTAAATATATAGCTATTAACTCAAAGTCTGATTTAAATTTAAATTGCCATAAGACAGTTTTAAGTAGTATTCCTTTTCTTGGTTTTATTCACAAAACATTTGAACTAAAGTATTTAGACTACTATTAACAAAACAAGACATTAAAAGGAAATAGGAAGTAAGCTTGCTGAGTAAGAAAAACACCCTTCTGAGTTTTCACCACAAAGCATAAAATTCTAACAGCTTTGAAAAGAATAATTAAGTATATAAAGTAACTAAAGAAAACAGACTTCACAATCTTATTTCCCAACAAAATATATAAACCTCAAGGGAAAGCTGTTAATTAGAGATGAATAGTGTATGAAAAATTAAAAGCTCCATCTAATATTTGTGCCACAAACTTCCAAAATTACTAGTGTTCTGTTTGCTTCCCCCTTTTTGGCCTAAATGAAACCAAACTTTATCTTCTTGTACACAAAGAAAATGATAAAATCTTGTGTTAATAAAAGGACTTAGAACTTTTTTTTAAATATAGAAAACCTTTTACAGCATTTTTAACAGGTGCACACCAAACTTCTGATTGAAGACCTTCAGTAATTGTACATTAACAACCTATTGGCTACTTTTATAAATACCTTTGTTGACATTTGCCTATTATACCTGCCCCCCTGAATTTTCTTTCCTTGTTTTACTTTTGGGTACAATAAATTTTAAAATTAAGTTACTAAATTGAATTTCTCAATTCACAGAGAAATATATAAACAAATAAGATTTGCTTAATTTTTTAAAATATATTTTATTGATTTTTTACAGAGAGGAAGGGAGAGGGATAGAGAGTTAGAAACATTGATGAGAGAGAAACATCGATCAGCTGCCTCCTGCACACCCCCGACTGGGGATGTGCCCACAACCAAGGCACATGCCCTTGACTGGAATCGAACCTGGGACCCTTTAGTCCGCAGGTCAACGCTCCATCCACTGAGCCAAACCGGTTAGGGCGATTTGCTTAATTTTTAAGTTTTCTATAAAATATTTAACTTTCAGCACCTGCTATCACTTGTCTCTATTAAAATGTAACACAATGCTTGCTACTTAATGTAGCACAAAGTAACATGCTTAACGTATTAACATACTGAAAATTTTAGTATATCACTCTTTCATCTTTATTAGAATACTGTGGGCCCTGGCTGGGTAACTCAGTTGGTTAGAGCATAGTCCTATACACCAGAGGGTGGTGGGTTTGATTCCTGGTCAGGGGACATACTCAGGCTGCAGGTTTGATTCCAGGTTGGGGCACATGCAGGAGGCAACCAAACAATGTTTCTCTCTCACATTGATGTTTCTCTCTTTCTCCCTCTGTCTCTCTCTCTCTCTCCCTTCCTCTCTGTAAAATTTTTTTAAAAAATTGTAATTATAAAAGCAAAATACAAGTCTGCAATTAAGTATACTATATTTGGAAAGGAAAAGTCTAAACCCTGCTGCCTCTCTTCTGAGGGAAGACATCCTGCCCAGCCACCCTTAACTAATTTTTTCAAATAGTTAAGACTATATGAACTTGACAACTACACCATATAATCAATAATCAATAATAATAAAAGGGTAATATGCTAATTAACCAGACGTCCTTCTGGATGTCCTTCCTTCTGGACCAAGCTGCAGCGGGTGGGGGCCGAGGCAGAGGTGAACAAATTTTGTGCATCGGGCCTCTAGTCCTATATAATAAAAGGCTAATATGCAAATCGACCGAACGGCAGAACGACTGGTCGCTATGACACACACTTACCACCAGGGAGCAGATGCTCAATGCAGGAGCTGCCCCCTGGTGATCAGTGCGCTCCCACAGGGGGAGCACCATTCAGCCAGAAGCCGGACTTACGGCTGGCGAATGGAAGGGCGTTGGTGGGAGCCTCTCCCGCCTCCAAGGCAGCACTAAGGACCCTTTGGGTGCAGGCATCTGCCCCCCAAGGGCGCAGGCCAGGCTGAGGGACCCCTCACTCCCTGCCCCATGCACGAAGTCGTGCACCGGTCCTCTAGTAGACTATATTTCCATTCCCCACTTTTATCCATATAGGTGATTAAAGAGAGTCCTTTAAATGGTTTTTCTCCTGTCTCTCTGGGGTTATCCTCCTTCCCTCCCTTCCTGTCATTCATTCATGGTTAAAAACAATAAAACAATATAATGAGGAACAATATAACAATATAAAAAATGAGAATTTCTATAATGGAGTTAAAACCACAATTCCTTGTTTACCTTGAAAAATAAGAGATAAGAAAAAGTAGGCCCACATATAAGAAGACATGGAGAAACAGATAAATTATTTTAAATGCCTATCAGTGATAGCCAGATTCTTGATTGGAAGTTCTTTCAATTTATAATCCTTAAAAAGATAACAGTAACAGCAAGCAATTTTTCAATTGACCAAAACACATTTAATCCTTTATCATACAATGTAAGAGTCACAGCACACTTGAGAACAAGAAAATAAGATTCAAAAGGAAAAATATTTTTACCTAATAAATTATGCACACAAATATGAATTTTGTATTACTACTAAGTTTGAGAAGTTAATTAAAAAACAAAACAAAACACAAAACTGTACCTGAGATATTTGGCCCTGAGTTGTTCGAATATTTAAAGATTGGCTTCTTGTTACCATTGCCCCAGAAAGAGATTTTCCATTCACCTTTCTTTCAAGGTGACAATTTGCTAGTGATCTCTCTTCAAGAAGAACAGCATCCCAAGGATCCTCTGCTAGCAAACCTGGAACATTTTTCTCTTCTTCATAGTCTAATACCTCCACACTGTCCACTTTAGGCTTACTTAGAGGATCTAAGTCTAACCAGTCAAATTTACTGATATCTTCAGACTTTGGAGATACCTGTAGATTGCTGATTGTAGCTTTTGAATTTGTTATTTCCAAATCAGTCCTTGCTTTTCCATTTTTTAAAAATGCTGATGTACTAGCTATTTTGTCAAACAGCTTTGCCATGTCAGGACTGACTACTGGACGACAGATAGGTAAGCTTCCTTGTGGATGAAACTGTGTGGCCGATGTCAAAGGATATGAAAAATATGGGGACTGTCCTGGAAGACTTAAATATATAGGTTCTGTGGATGGAAAAGTAGGCATTCTTGGATTAAAGCCGTTTTGGAATGCAGTCTGTTTACTACTATAAGTTGACTGGTAAATAGAAGGTAAAGTATAAGTGGAAGGCCCAGATAAACCAGTTGGCCACTGTCCTCTCTGAATAGTAGGTCTAAGATATAGCTGTGCTGAAAACGAAGGGCTCAGAATAGGAGTAACTGGCATTGCAGGTGTTTTCCTTGTCTCAAAACTGTCATCTAGCAATAGTTTCTCCAGTTCAGCTTGGGTTAGCTTTTCTACATCAATATCAACTGCTCTTTTTTGGGTATCTGATTCAGGAAACACCATGAGGTCATAATCCTGTTTGTTATAAACTTGTGCTCTTTGTCTGGTGCTGCTTGACAACTCAAAGCCTCGCTGATTATCAGTTACTTGTCTACCTTTCTGCAGTTTTGCTAAAGCCTCTGCTTCCATCTGTAACGCTTCTTCTTTGTCCACATCTTTTGTTCTTGTTGGGTCCAGATGTGAAGATGAACATTGCTTAAATCCATTGCTGCTGGATATCTGAGCCATGTCCACTTAACAGACCAACCTTCCTCTAATCCTTTTTTTCTTGTAGCTCCCAATAGCAAGACCTATACACAAAAATAAACATAATACTCAATTAAATTTTTTAAACACAAATTTTATTTTTAACCTATAATTTAGTTAGCTTTTAAAGCCACTTACAAACACACTACCAAATAAAATAAAATAAAATGAAGTTAGGGGTGAAAGAACACTTAAAATTTCTTATACACTCACTGTTAGGTTAAGGAAGATATTTAGACATAAATATCTTGACTGCCCCATTCCCAGGAAAGCTACAACAGTAAACGAACTCAACAAGCTTTCACTTCAGCTGTCACAATAGCTACCATAAACCAGTGGCAGTTCTGCCAGAATTCTTGACATGAAATGGCTTAAATGCTAGTCACTAATTTGCAAGAGTTCCAACAGGATTTACTGTTATGCAAATAGCAAATCAAAAAGAGTTTCAATCTTTTGCTATTTGTTAAACTACTCAAAAGTCAATTAGCAATAAAAGTACTCAATACTTAGTCAATAAAATTAAGAAACTAAAAGTCTATCAAATAAAATATCATATGAAAAACTATTCAGTTTATCACATAGTTTTGATCACACTTCTATTCTGATTATATTTAATTAAAGTCAGTAGTTATAATAGTAATTTTTTTTTCTAATTGCTAAAATATTCAGAAGACAGCTAATTAAACTTTCTCATAGGTCAGTTTTATTTTTAATTTATACTTCTCTGTTTAAGAGAAACACTTAATTCAAATCAAGATTACCCTGTGAAGTAATAAGACCAATTAAAGGGTTAGTTATCTACTGTGTAACAGAGGGCACATTTCCTGCTTCTAATCAGTATAATACAGGTATTAAGTGTGGGTTCTGGAGTCAGATCACCTTGATTTATGAGGCTGTAGGACCTTGGGGAAATGAAAACTTTTTCATGCCTTAGTTTCCTAATTTCTAAAATGAAAAAAGTATCTATTTCTTAAATTATAAGGATTAAATGAAACAATGCAACTCAAAGTGTTTAACCATTGGCTTTGAGTATAAGCACTAAATAAATGGCACCTATTATTGATCTAATCTAGTATGAGATACACCTAGTTTGTATTATTGATCTAATCTAGTATGTGATACACCTAGTTTGAAGACTTAGAAAGCAAGAGAGCTCCTGCTTACGTCCTTTTTCTAGCACAGTGCTTGTCTACAGTATACACTTACTAAATATTTAATGAAAGGACATAGGAAAACACCCATAGCAAATTCAAATTAATATAACACAAGTGAAAATCCTAAGTGTTGAGGTAATACAAAATTAAAAAAAAAAGTGTTAGTGATGAGGACATGAAGAAAGAGGTATCCAAGGAAGACAACTTTTGCAATTCTTTTATACAACTACTAGAGGCCCTGTGGGGTTCCTCCACCTGGCCTGTGGGGATCCGGC
The DNA here is from genome assembly GCF_014108235.1 of Myotis myotis. NCBI lineage: Eukaryota > Metazoa > Chordata > Mammalia > Chiroptera > Vespertilionidae > Myotis > Myotis myotis. The sequence goes on from NW_023416314.1 coordinate 52,977,330, forward strand.
CAAAACCAGCTCTCCAACATCCCCTGAGGGTGCAGGCCAGGCAGAGGGATCCCACTGGTGTATGATCGGGGCCGGGGAGGGACAGATCGTGGGAGAGCTCCAGGGCGTGTCCGACCCATCTCCTGTCTCGCCCAGTCCTGATCCAACAGACCCCAGCAGCAAGCTAACCTACCAATCAGAGCGTCTGTCCCCTGATGGTCAGTGCGTGTCATAGTGACTGGTCTAACAGTCGGACACAGCCTATAGGCTTTTATTATATAGGATAGCTGAATTTGAGGCATTTCACTGAAAAGCTATTCCAAATTTTTCCCTTCTGTGGTAGACCACAAACTAGGCACAATGTACACTTAAAACTTATACACTTCATTGTATGTAAATGTTTTATCAAAAGACGAAACTGGCCCTCGCTGGTTTGGCTTACTGGATAGAGCGTCCGCCTGCAGACTGAAGGGTCAAGGGTTCAATTCCAGGCAGGGGCATATGCCTGGGCTGTGGACTTGATCCCCAGTAGGGGGCATGCAGGAGGCAGCCAATCAATGATTCTCTCTCATCATTGATGTTTCTATCTCTCCCTCTCCCTTCCTCTCTGAAATCAATAAAAATGTTTTTTTAAAAAGAAAAAACTGGACACAAATATTGACTCTTGCTAAATATGCACAAAGTAATTAGAGGAAAGTACTAATATCTACAATTTACTTTAAAATGCATCAAAAAATAAGATGAATTGATTAATGGAGGGATAATAGATGAATTTGTGATAAGAGAAGTAAGGAAAAATGTTAGCAGTAAAGTCTAGGTCAGTGATGGCGAACCTATGACACGTGTGTCAGAGGTGACACGCAAACTCATTTTTTTGGTTGATTTTTCTTTGTTAAATGGCATTTAAATATATAAAATAAATATAAGTCTTTGTTTTACTATGGTTGCAAATATCAAAGAATTTCTATATGTAACATGGCACCAGAGTTAAGTTAGGGTTTTTCAAAATGTTGACACGCCGAGCTCAAAAGGTTCGTCATCACTGATCTAGGTGGTAGGTATACGGGTAGTCACTTTGAAATTGTTTCAACTTGGCTAGATTACTGAATATTTTCAAAATAAAATGCTGAGTGCAGGGGGAAGAGGCACAAATTCCTCCCATTCCAGTATACAGTGCCCTTTGCAATGTGACTTTACTGCTCCTCCCATAAGGAGGTGGGGTCTACTTCTTTACTTCATCTAAGCTGGTTTTGTGATTTTCTTTGACCACGATAATATGAAAGAAGTGACACTGTGGGAGTTCTCAGTCAGGGTCATAAAAGGCCAGTGCTTCAGCTCTTCCTTTTTTGAGTGCAGCCACTGTCATGTGAATACTTATAAAGAATGAGAGCCAGGGAAGAGAGGCCCAGGCAATAACTAGCACCAACCACCAAACATGTGAGTGAAGTCACCCTCTTAAACCATTCATCCATAGTCCAAATGACCACACCCACATGAGTGACCCAAGGCATGACCAGCAAAAGAAACCACCCAGCATCATAAGTTCAAGCCAAATTGCTAACCCACAATATCATTTTGCAATGGTTTGTTACACAGTAATAGAAACTGATAAACCTTTTATTTTTACTTTTAGAACACAAAACTGAAGTTACTTACCTATTTAATAACAATAAATTTGTTTTAACCAGGACAGTCACCAACACTACCTTCCCTTTATAATTCAGAGAATGAACAGTTCCCCTTTCCTTTCTAAAGCTGCTCCCTTTGCTTACATCCTTAATCCCACTAAATTCCCCTACTTCTTTATAATGGTTGCCTCCTTTGCATTATTAATTTCTCCTTCACTTGCTTTTCTGCTCCTTTGCCATAAAAATGTTCAAGTTTTCTCCATACTGAGGGGAAATCTTCTCAACATTCTCCTTTAGACTCCAGTAGCTTCCATCTCCATTTTCTCCTTTCAGGGCCAAACTTCTCAAATGGGTCCTTTCTTTACTCATTCTGTCTTGGAAAAAATCTACTTGTCCTTCAGGGCCCAGTTCAAATACAGCTTTTTGCCTGAAGCTTTTCTTAATGCAGCTCCTATCAGAATTCATCTTTTTAACTCAACTAATAATTCTTATCTTTATTTTGTAGACTTTATGCTGCTTTTGCCTGCTCGGCATCCTTTCTTCTGGTAGTGGTATCTATAATTTCCTTTTTGGAAACTACTTATCTCCCTTTTATTCCATCTAGTTTGAATAGGGCTGGACTGTATTTTCACCCCATCCCATCTTCCCCAACCACTCCAGAGGACCCAAGACTAGCCAATCAGAGTGAAACTCAGGACTTCTGAAACTTTGTACAGGAAGCTCATCGTTGAGGTTGCTAAGCTGATAGGGTGTAAGCCTGACACTGCTGTATTGACTATCTTTGCCTCCAGTTGAGGAGATGCTATCTGAGAATGTGTATCCAAGCCAGAAGAGAGCAAAGATAAGTGAGACAGATTCTGGATACTACATTAAGCATCTGGATCTAACCCATATTATATTCAAGGTCAGTCTTGGTCTTTTATGTGAAGCAATAAAACCCTCTCTTTGCTTTAAGCCATTTTAAAATTACTTTCTGCCATGATAACCAAAAATATATTTATTAACACAGAATCTGTAACATGCATGTCCACCTAACTGACTAAAATATGTTTCTTAAGTGCAGAGGCCTACTTTGCTGTTTTTCTTCCCTACAACATTTAAAACCACCTTGCTTAATAAATATGGAACTAAATTTAATGAACATGTGTGTTAACAGGAGGGAATAAGGACTAATGAACAGTCCTGAAAAAAGGATTTCAGATCTCACAAGAGTATGGAGGTTTTATTGGAGAAATGAGTTAAGTGTAAATTGCCTGTTACTGAACACAACACATTGCCTATCCCCCCCCCCAAAAAAAACAAAATCAGATGGAAAGAACAAAATAACAATTTACAAAGATATAAAGATTCATCTTCCACAAACATAATGACACTGTTATTTAAGTATTCTCCTGGCTCCCATATTTGATAATAATATGACATTGTTCTGAAAGAGGATCTGGATTTTTTTAAGTGAGTTTGAGATACAGCTTATTCGATGGAGAACATACTTATTCCAAGTATTTCAAATTAATGTTATTGCTCATTTACTAACAAAGGTATAAAATTAATAGCCTGAAATACATTTTAATAATGAATGTGGTGTTTCACATTATCAATTAATTTGCTTGCTCAATTCCTGGTACCAACCCAAAATAGTATGCTAAAGTATACAAAATAGTATGCTAAAGTTAGTATATGCTAAAGCAAATTCAACTCAGTGATAGTGATCTATTAGCAGCTAAATTACCATACTTTAATTTTCCATGTGAATACTCAAATGGTAAAAAGGACTTTAAAAATTGTCCAAAAGTAACCCTGTGCTTCAGCTATTTTCCTGGGGCTGCTGTACTGACATGCTCCATTAATTTTTAAAAATGAAACTTCATCTGATGACAAACATTTAGCAGGAAATAATTCCCTGCATGCTAATTCAAAATGAAAACTTCAATGCTAATGTTCTCCTAATTCAAACTGGGAAAGACAATATAAGTAGTGTTTGAATGATGACTGTATACCATCTGCCAAAAATTTCCCAACATAAAGTAACCCAGTAATGAACTCAAGGCCGAAGCTGCTTTAAATTCTTCAAAAGAGGCAATTAAGCTATTCAGTTAAACTTTTGGATACCATTTACAGACCCAAGAGAATTAGTTTAAAAGCTCTTGGCTTCTTCTGTGATAGACATTCATTTAGAATTTAAATTTAAATCTCAGGAAAAAAAATAAAGCGAGCCAGCCCTGCTACTCATCTAAATGCTCTCCCATCTTAAAATTAGAAAAAATAAACTAAGAAAATGGAGAAACAATGATTTAAGTTCAACAATACAAATATATCTCATCTACAATGAAAGAAAAAATAAATCATGGTACCTCCTTGGAACTGAGTATTATGCCACCATTAAAAATAAATTTATGAAGACTATAATAACTATGGAAAATATGTTAAAATTGCAGCACCCTAGCCAATTTGGCTCAAGTGGATAGAGCGACGGTGTATGGACCAAGGGTCCCAGGTTTGATTTCGGTCAAGGGCACATACCTCGGTTGCAGGCTCCTCCCAGGCCCAGTCCCTGGTCAGGGCTTGTGTCGGAGGCAACCAAGCGATGTTTCTCTCACATCAATATTTCTCTCTTTCTTTCCCTCTCTCCTCCACTTTCTTTAAAAAAAAAAAAAAAAAAAAAAATCAATGGAAAAATATCCTCGGGTGAGGATTTAAAAAAAAAAAAAATTGTAGTAAATATACCTTAGGCCAAACATTGTTTTAAGCATTATATTAACTAATTTAATCCTCACAAATTCTATTAAGTAGCTACTATTATCCCAAGTATACAAATGAAACTTAAGCACAAGTTATATTATCTGCCAAAGTTCATAGCAGCTAGTGGTGAAATCAGGACTCAAATTTAGGCAGTTCTAATTCACTATGATATATTTTAATGTTAACAGTTATCTAGAATAATTAAGTGTCTAAACATACCTCATTCATTATAAATATCAAGTTTCTTCCTTAATCCTGGGGTTATTTCTATATGCACTAATAAATTTTATTGTTTCTTTTAATTCTACCATTAAGTAGTTAATACTACTAGTTAGTTATAACATGTATCAATCTATTGGTTAATTTTTTTATCACCAGATGACCAGCAAATTTATAATTTCATTGAGGGCATGAATTCTTATTTTATTCATCCTCTACTTTCAAACCTACTATAGTTCTTGAATGAATGCACCGACGACTCGAGAGCTTAAGACATCAATCCTTTAACAAAAAAGTTCTAATTCTGAAACAAAAGAACATACTCAGCCTTGGCCAGTGTTGCTCAGTGGTTGAGTGTCAAAGATCACTGGTTGAATTCCCAGTCAGGACACATGCTCAGACTGTGAGCTCGATCCCCAATAGGGGGCATGCAGGAGGCAGCCAATCAGTGATGTTTCTCTCTCATTGATATTTCTATTTCTCTCCCTTCCTCTTTCTCTCTTTAAAACCAATAAAATATTTTTTAAAAAAGAACATACTTAAAGAGCTCATTTATTATTAATTCAACTAAATTTGAAAAATCATGTGATTGAGTTTAGTATAAACAAGTGGTAACAGAAAATATTGTAAACTAGAAGGGAGATGGCAACAGAAAACTAAAAATAGAAGAGAAGTACTCTATCTGTGCTAAAAGGAAAAACTCCAATAGACAAGATAATATTCTCCTATCTCTACTGATTCATGGAGGGAAAAAACTCATCTGACAAAAGAAACCAAGTACTTTGGGGGTAGGCATATACAAATTTGTCAAAAAGGCAAAATGGAAGACTGTCCAGGTGTTGGGTGACATTAGGTTAAAGCAGCACTATTCAAAAGAAACAGAAAGCAAGGCATGTTTGAAATTTAAAAATTTTAATATTTATATTAATGAACAAAACAGATAAAATTAATTTCAATATATTTTACTTAATCCAACATATCCAAATTATTATTTAAATAAGTAACCCATATAGAAAATATGAAAGGGTTATTTTACATTATTTTTTAAAATATATTTTTATTGATTTCAGAGAGGAAAGCGAAGAAGAGAAAAACATGAATGATGAGAGAGAATCATTGATCGGCTGCCTCCTGCACACCCCCTACTAGGAATCAAGCCCACAGCCTGGGTATGTGCCCTGACTGGAATTGAACTGTGACTTCCTGGTTCATAGGTCAATGCTCAATCACTGAGCCACACCATCCAGGCTACATTCTTTTTTTTATACTTAAGTCTTCAAAATCTGGTATATATTTACACTTACCACATTTCAACTTAGACTAGCTACATTTCAAGTGTTCAGCAGTCAAAGGTGGCTAGTGGACAACACAAAATTAGAATTTATGAAGAAAGGAACTAAAAGCATGATAAATAAGCTTCATTATGGTAAGGAAAATTTATCTTTATGGTAAGGAAAATTTATCTTCACAAAAGTTACCCCTTCCCTCAGGTCAATAAAGTATTCCAAATATCTAATAGTTATTTTTCAGAAGGAAATTTTATATTTTTAAGTCCCACAAATGTCACATAGCCTTTTAACTAAAGCCTATCTTATCATCTTTGAAAACTTTTTAAAGTATATAATTTCCAATTAATCTTTTCTACAATTAGAAAAATTTTAACATTTTATAGAGAAATATGTTGACAATGCCACTGAGCCACATTGGTCGAATTGGATAAGTTACAAAAAGATTAAATATTTAAACGTAATAAAAGGTAATAAAATCAAAAGAAAACAGAATGCTATGTAACCTCAGGATGAAAGGAAGCTACCCTAATATGGCAAACAAGCACCAATGAATTTATTAATTTCTTCAATAAATATTTATTGGGTGTATACTATCAGCCAGGCACTGTTCTAGGTGCTGAAAAGTAAAATAAAATAACCAATAAAAATGTCAATGAAAAGACAATAAACTAGAAAAAAAATATTTGCTACTTATATCACAGAGAAAGAGGTAACTTTACTAATACATAACAAGGAGCTAATAAAGGAAAACAACCATATGGGAAAGGGGCTGAAGAGTCTGAAAAAGCATTCACAATAAAGATGTTTACTCTTGAGGCAATAGCAATTTAAAAGTTACACTAAAGCTAATATAAACCAAATTGATAACAAACTTACAGAGAAAGTGAAAAATATTCAAACTAAAATTTATTAGATACATAAAACAGTAAAGAAAATTTTATAGTAATTTTTAATGATGTCACGTAAGTGGAAAGGTTGAAAAATCAATGAACTAAGCATCCATCTTATGAAAGAGAAATAAGAGCAAAAGAGCCCTGACAGGTTTGACTTAGTGGTTAGAGTGTCAGCCTGTGCACCAAAGGGTTGTGGGTTCAATTCCTGGTCAAGGGCATGTGCCTGAGTTGCAGGTTCAATTCCCATGCACATGCAGGAGGCAAACAATTTATGTGTCTCTCTCACATCAATGTTTCTCTCTCTCTCTCTCTTCCCTACTCCCTCCCTCCCTTCCAGCCCTCTAATCAAATCTTGGTCTTTCTGGTGACCAGTCCCCATCCTGAAGCTATCTAGGGGTCCCCAACACTAGAAATCTCATTAGCATACAAAAGACTCTTCTTATCATTCTGGTGATTCCCAGGGCTTTAAATTATTTAAAACATGTTTTGGTTGATACTTTAGAGACAAAGGGAGAAGAATGGAGAGATAGAAACATTGATGAGAGAGAAACATCAACATCAATCGGCTGCCTCCTGCCTGTGCCCTACTGGGGACTGAGCCCGAAACCCCAGCATGTGCCCTGACCCAAAATTGAACCGGGGACCTCTTGGTTCATGAGTCAACGCTCAACCCTGAGCCACACTGACCGGGCAATTCCCAAGGTTTTAGAAGTTGCATTGCATGAACTGGGGACAAAGACCAATTTGTTGTTGTTGTTAATCCTCACCTGAGGATATTTTTCCCATTGATTTTTACAGAGTGGAAGAAAGGGGGAGAAAGAGAGAAAGAAACATCAATGTGAGAGAGACATATCCATTGGTTGCCTCCTGCAACCAGGCCAGGGATCAAGCCTGCAACCAAGCTACATGCCCCTGACTGAAATTGAGTTTGAGGGCTTACGTTCTAACCTCTGAGCAAAACCAGCTAGGGCAAAGACAAATTTTTTTATTATTGTTATATCACAGTTCATTTAATGAAATTATATATAGCAATGCCAATGAGCAAATTAAAAAATTTTAATAGACTAAACTTAGAGACAATGTTAATGGAGAGACAAATATACATATGATTCCATTCATATAAAGTCCAAAAACATAAAAAAACTAAATTATATTAAGACTATATATATATATATATATATATATATATATATATATGCCTAAGCAACCATTTGACTGTTCGACCAGTAGCTATGACACACAATGACCACCAGGGGGGGCAGACACTCAACACACAGGCATGGAAACATGGAACAGACTGATGAATCTCAGAGGGAAAGGGGAAGGGAGTAGGTCGGGAAGAGATCAATGAAAGATCTTACATGTATACTGGAGGCCCAGTGCACAGATTCGTGCACTGGTGGGGTCTCTTGGCCTGGTCTGCGAGGATTGGGCCAAAACCAGCCTGGCCTGCAGGAATCGGGCCGAAACCAGCAGTCCCACATCCCCCGAGGGATCCCAGATTGCGAGAGGGCACAGGCCAGGCCGAGGGACCCCACCAGACTATGAATCCGTGCACCAGGCCTCTTGTGCTTATATAAGGGTAAAACTGTGAAGGAAAAGAAAGGATTATCAAAAGTTAACATAGTGATTACTCATAGAGGGAGGGAGAGAGATTGATGATCAGGAAGAAGTGCCCTGGGGACTTCTGGAATATCAGCAACGTTCTAGTTCCTAACCTATCTACTGATCATATAAGTGTTTACTTTAGAAGTATGTGTTCGATAATCATATATGCTTTATGTACTTTTCTGTGTGTTATCTACACTAATAAAAGACAAACATGCAAATTGACCATACCTTTGCTATGCCTTAAGCCACGCCCACCAGCCAATCAGAGCGACCATATGCAAATTAACCCAACCAAGATGGCAGCTGGCAGCCACAGAGCTGGAGCAAGCAGGAGGCTTGGTTGCCCCAGTGATGGAGGAAGCCAAGCTTCCCGCCTGCCGTGACCAGCTCTGAGTTCCACTCAAAGCAACAAAGTTTCAATTATAGAAGATAAATAAACCCCTGATACCTGCTTTCAGCTGGCTGTGGCCACGGAGCTGGAGTGAGCAGGAGGCTTGGGTTGCCCCTGGCAATGGAGGAAGCCAAGCTTCCCACCCGCCCTGGCCGGCTCTGAGCTCCATTCAAGGCTACAAAGTTTCAATTATAGAAGGTAAATAAATCCCAGAATAAAAAAGAAAAAAAGAGGCTGGGAGCTTCCATCGCTGGGGGGCTTGGCCAGCCTGAAAATGGCCCTCAGCCCCTCACCCAGACTGGCCAGGCACCCGAGTGGGGACCCCCCCGCCACCCTGAAGGGGTTGTGGCCAGCCTGCAAACAGTCCTCAGCCCCTCACCCAGGCTGGCCAGGCACCCCAGTGGGGACCCCCCACCCTAAAGGGGCTGTGGCCAGCCTGCAAACAGCCCTCAGCCCCTCACCCAGGCTGACCAAACCTCCATGGGGTGAGGGTCCCCCCTGGGAGGGCTTGACCAGCCTGCAAACAGCCATCAGCCCCTCACCCAGTCTGGCCAGGCGCCCCAGTGGGGACCCCCCCCCCCCCGAAGGGGTTGTGGCCAGCCTGCAAACACCCATTAGCCCCTCACTCAGGCTGGCCAGGCACCCCAGGGGGACCCCCACCCTGATCCGGGACACCCTCAGGGCAAGCCAGCCGGTCCCCACCCATGCACCAGGCCTCTATCCTATATAATAAAAGGGTAATATGCAAATTGACCCTAACAGCAGAACGACTGGGAATGACTGGTCACTATGACACACACTGACCACTAAGGGGCCGACGCTCAATGCAGGTGTCCCCTGGTGGTCAGTGCGCTCCCACAGGGGGAGCTCTGCTCAGCCACAAGCCAGGCTGATGGCTGCCAGCACAGCGGTGGTGGCGGGAGCCTCTCCCGCCTCCTCAGCAGCACTAAGGATGTCCGCCTGCAGCTTAGGTCTGCTCCCTGCTGGTAAGTGGACATCCCCCGAGGGCTGCTGGGCTGCCAGAGAGATGTCTGACTGCCAGCTTGGCCCAATCCCCCAGGGAGTGGACCTAAGCCAGCAGGTGGTCATCCTCCGAGGGGTCCCAGACTTCAAGAGGGCATAGGCCAGGCTGAGGGACCACCCTAGTGCACAAATTTTTGTGCACCGGGTCTCTAGTTTATAATAAAAGCCTAATATGCTAAGTGTCTGGTCGTCTGGTCGGCCGTTCAACCAATCAAAGTGTAATATGCTAATGATATGCTAAGGCTACTCAACTGCTTGCTATGACATGTACTGACCACCAGGCGCTCCGAACAACAGGTTAACTTGCTGCTGGGTCCAGCCAATCGGGACTGAGCAAGACGGGTTGGAAACGCCCTGGAGCCCTCCCACAGTCCCTCCCCAGCTGGCCAACCTTCTGCGTTCCTCCCCAGCCCCTATCGTGCACCAGTGGGGTCCGTTGGCCTAGACTGCGCCCTTTCGCAATCCAGGACCCCTCAGGGGATGTTGGAGAGCTGGTTTCTGCCTGACAGCGGAATGACCAGTCGCTATGATGTGCACTAACCCCCAGGGGGCAGGTGCTCAATGCAGGAGCTACCCCCTGGGGGTCAGTGCACTTCCACGGGGGGGGGCACCGCTCAGCCAGAAGTCAGGCTCATAGCTGGTGAGCACAGTGGCAGTGGTGGGAGCCTCTCCCGCCTCCAAGGCAGCAATAAGAATGTCTGACTGGCAGTTTAGGCCCGCTCCCCCAAGGCCGGACTGAGGGACCCCCGCCCCGAGAGTGGACAAATTTCACGCACTGGGCCTCTAGTTTCACAATAAAACCACTCCCACATATTTTAAATACCACATTTTCATATCTATATTATGAAATGTGAAAAATAACAAAGAACACCTATATTATAAGTAGAACATGGGTATTTTTTTTAATTAAATATTTTATTGATTTTTTTACAGAGAGGAAGGGAAAGGGATAGAGAGTTAGAAACATCGATGAGAGAGAAACATCAATCAGCTGCCTCCTGCACACTCCCTATTGGGGATGTGCCCGCAACCAAGGTACATGCCCTTGACTGGAATCGAACCTGGGACCCTTCAGTCCGCAGGCCGACACTCTATCCACTGAGCCAAACAGGTTAGGGCTAACATGGGTATTTTTTACCTACATGTGGCAAATTACGTAAACACAAGTTCAACTTCTTAGTGATACCATATAAAAATACAATTAAGAGCTTTACTGTCCCTTTTCATTTGCCAATCTATAGGCTAAATTAAGGATACCACCCTTACTCATTAAGAGATGGAGAAAAGGATAAGTAAGACTGTAAAAGAAAACAAGCTATAAAATACGGTTTCTCAAATTTTCACCATGTGTGAATTACTTAATGGGCACTGCACATAATATTATCAATTTATGTAAAAATATTCATTGCATTTTAAAACACAAGTAAAACATTTAAAAATGAATAGTAAGATATTCCTATCAGTAAGAGATGATTGTACACTCTCACCATCCTATGTATATCCAGTAAATCTATCTTACTTCTTATTTGAATTAAATTAGAAAATACAAATTCAATTACAGTTTGTTAGGAAGGCAGCAATGTTTGGTGGTGGCTCTATCAGACAGTGATGGATATGTTCATAAAATCTTAGAGGCTCCTTTTTCCCCGCCATCTGGGAGCCTGGGGAGGCCTGCCGGGAACGGACTTCTACAACGACAAATAGGTCTAGAAGACTGTGGTCCAAGGCCATTTTTGCTGGCTATAAGTGTGGTCTCTGGAACCTGAGAGAGCACACAGCTCTTCTTAAAACTGAAAGTACTTATGTTTGAAATGAAACTGAATTCTATCTAGGCAAGAGATGTGTTTATGTGTACAAAGCAAAGAACAACACGGTGACTCCTCGTGACAAACCAAGCAAAACCAGAGTAATCTGGGGAAGATAACTCATGCTCATGGAAACAGTGGCATGGTTGATGCTACATTCTGAAGAACCTTCCTGCTCAGGCCACTGGACACAGAATCTGTGTAATGCTGTACTCCTCAAGGATTTAAACTTAATAAAAAGTAAATTTTTAAAAATGTTCTCGTGTTTGTTTTAAAAAATATAGGCTGTACCTTAAAATATTTCTAAATCTGAGCATTCCTTCATTATATTCCAGTTACCTTCTTAAACCAACCATGATCTGTTGCCTGGATTATTGAAATAGCCTCATAGTCCGTCTCTGCCATCCCTCTATCTCTCACTTGTAGACTATTCTCAACACAGTAACCAGAGTAATTCTGAAACACCTAGATCTTTTTATGCAGCCCTTTGCTCAGAACTTTTAACAGCTCCTATCTTTGCTCAGAGAAAAGGTAAAATCTTGACCATCCATCAGACACTCTAATATCTGGCCCACCTACTACTTCTCTCTTGTTAACTCTCCTCTCTGCTATTGTCCCATCAGCCACCTTGTTCCTCATTATGCATCTCATTTAGAGCTTTTGCTCTTCTATTCCCTCTGACTTATCTTCCCCTGGATAGCTGAATGGATCACTCTCTAACTTTCTTCAAGTTTTCGCTGAGAAGGTGACTTCTGAGTCAAGTCCTCACTAACAACCTAGTTAAAACCGTAACTTTCTCTAACTTCACTGCCTATGCACTTTACTTATATTCTCCTTAGATTTAGTACCATCCAGTATACTATATATTTTACTTATTTATAAGAGTCCCAGTGCACGAAATTTGTGCATGGGAGGGGGGGGGTCCCTCATCCTGGCCTGCACCCTCTCCAATCTGGGACCCCTCGGGGGATGTCCAACTACCTCTCGCAATCTGGGACCACTGGTTCCTAACCGTTTGCCTGCCTGCCAGCCCCTAACCCAGCATTTTGACTTGAGGGCCACAATGGGTTCTTAAACTGGACCGGAAGGCCGGAACAAAAGCATGGATGGAGTGTTTGTGTGAACTAATATAAATTCAAAGTAAACATCATTACATAAAAGGGTACGGTCTTTTTTTTTTTTTAGTTTTATTCATTTCAAATGGGCCGGATCCGGCCCACGGGCCGTAGTTTGCCCACAGCTGCCCTAACCCCTCTGCCTGCCTGCCTGATTGCCCCTAATCACCTCTACCTGCCTGCCTGGTCACCCCTAACTGCTCCCCTACCGGCCTGATCACCCCTAACAGCTCCCCTGCTGGCCTGATAGCCCCTAATCACCTCTGCCTCACCACAAACCCGGGGCCCAGGATTTCCTCCTCCGGCTGGTCGCAGGCACCCGGGACCCAGGCTTCCCTCCCTCTGGCTGGCAGCAGGCACCCAGGACCCAGGCTGGCTTCGCCCAGGCCGGCTGCAGCCACAGGGGACTGTGGGTGGGTGGCTTGTCCCTCTCCCAGGCTGCAGCCTGGCTGGTTCCCATTCCTCTTTCACAAGCTCATTTGTGCCTGGCTGGTCCCCATTCCTCTCTCACGAGCTCATTTGTGCCTGGCTGGTCCCCATTCCTCTCTCCCCAGTGTTGAGTATCTGAGCAGTTACAGCGTGATGGCGTGAGGGCATGATGACTATTTGCATATTAGTTCTTTATTATATAAGATTTTATTGTCTAGCTTTCTCCTCTAGACTGTAAATTTCATGAAGCTGGGATTTATCTGTTGGGTTCACTCCTATAACTCAAGCACCTAGAACAGTCCTGAAATAAGCAAGCTTTCATTCAGATGTTTATTAAATCAATAAATGAAATTAACTCTAATATAGACCAGATTAGGAAGCAACTATTCACTGTAGAGTATCTTTGGTAATCTGTAAGATACTTAAAGCACACAAAAATATCATACTTAAAGTGAGTATTTTAACCTACAATATTTTTAATCTACTCTTGTTGCATTCGTTTTCATTTAAAGTATTTGGGAGTCATCTTACCTATGTCAAATAATAAACCATTAATTTCTTTCTTTGAGAGAAGAAAATCATTGTGAATATTCTCAGAATTGGTTTTCAGAGACACATCGTCCTTTTTAGTCAGACCAAAACACTATTTTGAAATACTTGTGGGAAATACAGTTCAAGTCTGCTGCTTGACAAGAAATACTGGGCCTTGGGCTCAACAGAGCAATTTGGCTATGACGACATGAAAGTAGTTGAGACTACCTTGGGAGAATGTGTAGAATGAAGGGAGAGAAAGAGATAAGGAAGAAATCATGAGGAAACTAAAGATCAGAGAACAATAACTGATAGGTATGAAGACTGGTATCAGAGAAATGAGGGAACAGAGCATCCTAAGAAGAAAGCAATCAGTATTGTCAGAAACTACAGGGAGGTGACATAAGATGAGGACTGAAAAATATTTAGATCTAAGTGCACATTAGTGATTATTTAGTTTTATTGGGATATAATTCACTTATATAATTCACTCATTTCAAGTATGCAATTCAGTTGTTTTTAGTATATTCAGAGTTGTGAATCATCACCATAACCAAATTTCAAAACATTTCTATCATCTCTGAAGAAATTTATTAGCAGTCACTCTTCATTCCCCACGCCCCCGACAATCATTAGTGATTTTCAAAGAGAGCAGTTTATACAAGTGTGGAAAAGTGAAAAATAGTAAGGAATTACAAATAACAAGGGCATATTATCCTTAAGAGGACTAGGAGAGACAGGTAGAGTGGAAGAGGTGTCAGGAATGGCTATTTAAAGTGGGAAGTGCCTGACTGGTGTGGCTCAGTGGTTGAGTGTGCACCTATGAACCAGGAGGTCATGGTTCAATTCCCAGTCAGGGCACACACCCAGGTTACAGGCTCGATCCCCAGTGTGGGGTGTGCAGGAAGCTGCTGATCGATGATTCTCTCTTATCACTGATGCTTCTATATCTCTTTCCCTCTCCCTCCACTCTGAAATCAATAAAAATATCCTATCTAATAATAGACAAACATGGTAATTGACCATACCTTCACTACACCTCCCATTGGCTAATCAGCGCAATATGCAAATTAACCGCCAACAAAGATGGCGGTTAATTTGCATACATAGGCTCCAAGTGGCAGAGGGAAGACTGAAGGCGAGCTGGAGCCGCGAAGATGTAAGACTGAAGGCGAGCTGGAGCCGCGAAGATGTAAGACTGAAGGCGGCTCCAACCGGAGCAAAGACCTGGGTCCCGGGTGCCAGAGGAAAACCTGTGCCGGCAGCCAGGAGAAGGGAAGGCCTATTGCACGAATCTCTTCGTGCAACAGACCTCTAGTTTTAAATAAATAAAGAAAGTGGGAAAGGACTTCAACATATGGTAGGTTGAAGAGAAGGATTCAGGGAACAAAGACTAAAAGGTACAAGAGCTAGAAGATAAAAACTAGTTCAGATTCTGGGTTTGGTGAATAACAGAATCAGAAGCACAGATGAAAGCACTTGCAAAGGAAGAGATACCTTAGGAGACTGAAGTGATAAAGGTAAGAAAACAATGGATGACTGGCAGTGGGGAAAAGCCAATGGTGGAAAGTATATTTACTTCTCATTATCTAAACTTTAATAGACTTTCAAATATTTCATCACTGGCAAGCTTTACTATTTTAAAACAAAAGTGACAAGTATGCAATAGCAGGATTTTCTCTATTAGGCAAAAAATGAAATTGGAGCCATAAGCTGGACATAAGAAGAGGCCCCCCAGTTTCTTCACAAGAAAAATGGATGAGCTTAGCCTGGCTCCTGCATTCTTTAATCTCAATACCACACATAAGATTATGCTTTGCCCAAGTACTACAAACAATTAATAAAGGGCTTGATTCTCCCATTTTGACAAAAATCAATAGCTACACTGTTGTCGAATTAGCATTGATAGTCATTATACTTACTACCTTCAACCCTTAGAAGCAACATTCCACACATAAAAGATTCATAACCAGGGCATTCATCCAGAATAACTTTCTATATCTACACATGTGTACAACTGTATATGTTTGGGAGGGAGATACAGTTATAGCAAGAGGTTCCTGTTGAAAGACTTTTTACTGACAAAGTAGTTTTCATTCTAACTCAGCATCCCAACAGTAGTACTGCTTTGTGGAGATAATTGCTGAACTTTGGACTACTTTATTGTTCATTCATTTAACATGAATAATTAAATACACTCTAACATCACCCAATTCCAACATGTCAAGTAACAGAAACCTTTTGTGCTAAGTCCTATGGTATGTGCTTCCATTCCAACTTGAATTAAGATAGGAAAAAATAAAACTGAGTAGCAAATGAGAACCCCCAAATAGAGAATAATAATAATAATGAAAAACTGATATGAACACTGGAATTTTGCCCCCAAACTCCATTAATTTCTATGGCTAACAAAATCTTGATTTCACATGACACCAATTGCATGAAATTGCTAGTTTCGTAAACAGTGATAAGAGGAGAAAATGATGGACCCAAGCTCAAATATCACACCTCCCTCTGTGTAATCTTATGCAAGCTACTTTATCTGCCTTTGTCTTAGTTTTCACAGCTGTAAACACAGATCACATGTCATAGTGTTGTGTGGTTAAATAAAATTATATAGATAATGCCCAGTACATAACAGAATTAAAAAATATATCTGTCAAGCCCTGGCCGGTATTTCTCAGTGGATAGAGCGTTGGCCCGAGCACTGAAGGGTCTGAAGGGTGGCAGGTTCGATCCCAGACCCTGGTCGAGGGTGGTTGGGGTGTGCGCAGGCAGGATGCAACAAATTGATCTCTCTCTCTCTCTCTCCTCTCTCTCTCTCTCTCTTTCTCCTTCCCCACCCCCGGCCTCCCACCCTGCTTCCCTCCCTTCTACACTCTCTAAAAAGTCAATGGAAAAAACATCGTTAGGTAAAAGGATTAACAAAAATAGTAATAATTATAACATCAGTCCAATTATTGGTCCTATCATTATAAACCGAAGCTTACTGCCAATAAGCATATGAAAAGATGCTCAACATCATTCATTAGTAAAATGCAAATCAAAACCACCAGATAGCACTTCACACCTTATAGAATGGCTATATTTAAAATACAAAGACGAAAGAAAATAACAAGTGTTCATTTCCCCTAAGAACAGGAACAAGACAGGGATGCCCCCTCTCACCACTCCTGTTCAACATAGTACTGGAAGTGTTAGCCATTGCAATTCGGCAAGAAGAAGAAATAAAAGGCATCCAAATTGGAAAAGAGGAAGTAAAACTGTCCTTATTTGCAGACGACATGATATTATACATACAAAACCCTAGAGACTCCATCAAAAAGCTACTGGACTTAATACATGAATTTGGCAATGTAGCAGGATACAAAATTAACCCCAAGAAATCCGAGGCATTTCTATACACCAATAGTGAACTTTCAGAAAGAGAGATTATAAAAACAATCCCGTTTACCATCGCACCAAAAAAATTAAGCTACCTAGGAATAAACTTAACTAAAGAGGTAAAAGACCTCTACTCAGAAAACTACAGGACGTTGAAAAAAGATATAGAGGAAGACATAAACAGATGGAAGAACATACCGTGTTCATGGATTGGTAGAATCAACATCATTAAAATGTCCATACTACCCAAAGCAATCTATAAATTCAACGCACTTCCCATTAAAATACCAACGGCATACTTCAGAGATCTAGAACGAACTCTCCAAAAATTCATCTGGAATAAAAAAAGACCTCGAATAGCTGCAGCAATCCTGAAAAAGACCAAAGTAGGTGGGATCTCAATACCAGATATCAAGATGTATTACAAAGCCACTGTTCTCAAAACTGCCTGGTACTGGCACAAGAATAGGCATATAGATCAATGGAATAGAATAGAGAGCCCAGAAATCGGCCCGAACCAATATGCTCAATTAATATTTGACAAAGGAGGCAAGAACATACAATGGAGCCAAGATAGTCTCTTCAATAAATGGTGCTGGGAAAATTGGACAGATATATGCAAGAAAATGAAACTAGACCACCAACTTACACCATACACAAAAATAAACTCAAAATGGATAAAGGACTTAAATGTACGACAGGAAACTATAAAAATTCTAGAAGAATCCAAAGGCAACAAAATCTCAGACATATGCCGAAGCAATTTCTTCACTGATACAGCTCCTAGGGCACTTGAAACTAAAGAGAAAATGAACAAATGGGACTACATCAAAATAAAAAGCTTCTGCACAGCAAAAGAAACCAGGAACAAAACAACGAGAAAACCCACTGTGTGGGAAAACATATTTGCCAATGTCATATCCGATAAGGGCCTAATCTCCAAAATTTATAGGGAACTCATACAACTTAACAAAAGGAAGATAAACAATCCAATCAAAAAATGGGCAAAGGACCTAAATAGACACCTTTCAAAAGAGGACATTCAGAAAGCCAAGAGACATATGAAAACATGCTCAAAGTCACTAATCATCCGAGAGATGCAAATCAAAACAACAATGAGGTACCATCTCACACCTGTCAGACTGGCTATCATCAACAAATCAACAAACGACAAGTGCTGGAGAGGATGTGGAGAAAAAGGAACACTTGTGCACTGCTGGTGGGAATGCAGACTGGTGCAGCCACTATGGAAGACAGTATGGAGTTTCCTTAAAAAACTGAAAATGGAACTCCCATTTGACCCTGTGATCCCACTTCTAGGAATATATCCCAAGAAACCAGAAACACCAATCAGAAAGGATATATGCACCCCTATGTTCATAGCAGCACAATTCACCATAGCTAAGATCTGGAAACAGCCTAAGTGCCCATCAGTAGATGAATGGATTAGAAAACTGTGGTACATCTACACGATGGAATACTATGCTGCTGTAAAAAGGAAGGAACTCTTACCATTTGCAACGTCATGGATGGAACTGGAGAGCATTATGCTAAGTGAAATAAGCCAGTCAATGAAGGAAAAATACCACATGATCTCACTCATTCATGGATAATAGAGACCATTATAAACTTTTGAACAATAATAGATACAGAGGCAGAGCTGCCTCAGATTGTCAAACTGCAGCAGGAAGGCCGGGGAGGGTTGCGGGGCAGGAGGTAGGGGGGTAAGAGATCAACTAAAGGACTTGTATGCATGCATAGAAGCATAACCAGTGGACATAAGACATTGGGGGATAGGGGAGGCTAGGGGACTGTCTAGGGCGGGGGGATAAAATGGACACATATGTAATACCCTTTGTAATACTTTAAGCAATAAAAAAAAAAAAAAAAAAAAAATAACAAGTGTTGACAAGGATGTAGAGAAATTTGAACATCATACTTTGCTGATGGGAATGTAAAATGGTACAGTCATTTTGGAAAACACTTTTACATTTCCTCAAAAAATTAAACAGAATTACCATATGACCGCTCCTAAATATACACCCAAAAGAATTAAAAAACAGGGACTTATAGAGAGCATTTGAGATCTTGCTCCCCAGCATATGTCATCAATTTAACTCAAATAAAATCATAAAAAAATCAAAAACAACAAAAATACAGATATTATATACCTGTACACAAATGAACAACAGCATTATTCACAATAGCTAAAAGGTGCCTACAACCCAAGTATCCATCAAGAAAAGGATATACAAAATGTGGTATATTACATACAATGGAATATTTATTTGACCATTAAAAGAAATAAAGTTCTGCCCTGGCCAGGTGGCTCAGTTGGTTGGAGCATCATGCCATACACCAAAAGGTTGCAGGTTCAATTCCTGGTCAGGGCTCATACCTAGGTTACAAGATTGGTCCCCAGTTGGGGCGCATATGAGAGGTAACTGATCAATGCTTCTCTCTCACATGAATGCTTTTTCTCTCTCTCTTTGAAAGTCAATTTAAAAAAAGCCAAGTGAGGATTTTAAAAAAAAAAGAGAATAACATTTTGAAACATGTACAAAAACATTATACAAAGTTAAATATGCCAGACACAAAAGGACAAACATTTCATGATTCTACCTATATGAAATACCTAGAACGGGTAAATTCATAGAGACAGTACATTAGCAGTTACTAAGAGCTGGAAAAAGGGGGGATGGGTAGTTACAGCTAAATGGTTACAGAGTTTCTGTGTGCGGTGAAAATTTTTTGGAAATAGACAGTGGTGAAAGTTGCATAAATATAATTAATGTCACTGAATAGTACACTTAAAAATGGTTAAAACCTGACCAGAGAGATCAGCTGGTTAGAGCGTTGTCCCAACATGCCAAGGTTGTGGGTTTGATCCCTGGTTAGGGTATATACAAGAATCAACCAATGAATGCATAAAAAAATGTAACAACAAAAACTGACGTTTCTCTGTCTCCCTTCCTCTCTTTCTCTCAAATCAATACCTTTAAAAAAATGGTTAAAATAACAAATTTTATGTTACAGAATTTTAAAAAGTCATCTTGACAGAAACCTTCACACAATTTTCCATCTTCAAAAAACTTAATTCTAGAATCATATCTTTGACAATTAGCAAACATCAATAGTTTACAAACATAAAAAAAATAGGGGAAACCAGATCGCTGTACTATTTTAATTTTTCTGTTATCTAAAACTGTTCTAAAAATTTATTTAATTTTTTAAGACAGCTATTGAATCTCAAAATTATTATGCTAAGTGAAAGAAGCCAGACTCAAAAGGCTGCATGTATACTGTATGATGCCAATTATATAACATTGCGGAAAAGCAAAATTATAGGAATAACAAGAACAAAAATTAGTTGTTGCCAGAGACTGGAGGGTGAGTGGAAGAGACTGATTAAAAAGAGTCATAAGTACACTTTTTGGAGTAATGGAAATATCCAATATCTTAATTGTGGTGGTAGTAGTTACACAATGTTGCTATTTATCACAATGTATAGAGCTGTACACCTAGAATGGATGAATTTTATTATAAGTAAATTATATCTCAATAAATGATTTTTTAAAAATGTAAACAGTTATGTTGTCATGTCATTCATTGCAGTACAGGCAGAATTCCAGTCTGATAAGTGTCATCATGAGGTTTAGTCAAATAAAAACAGGCTATGAAACCCAGAGCCAAAGAGCACCTTTTCCCAACTCAGCACTGTGACCTAAAACAAAAATACACACACTAAACTAAAAAGAGGAGTCAGAACAGTTATAAATTACATTAGAAACACATATAAAGTAACTTAATAGATCAATGTGGCTATGGCAACTCATAGCAATATGGTTTTGTTGATCGAATTAGATCTCCTTTAGTGCTTATCTTGGGGGGAAAATACAGGCGTCACATAATTACCAAAACTTCAAATAGAACATTTTAAAGTGTTTTACTGTCCCCTAATTAGACAGGTATTTTCCTAAGTCTACCTATCTCTCCCATCAACATCCATGTTTTCCCCCCCACCTCACCAGAAGGTAAGTACCTGCACTGATTTCTATTGTTTCCTCTCATCTTCTGCACCGTTTTATCTTGAAAGGATTTTTGTCTTTGCTTTTTCCTCTCATTCCACAGCAGAACTATAACAATACTTAATCTCTTCCTGCTTCTTCTGTTATTTTCTGAAGGCAAACTGCCAGTTTCTGTTTTTATAGGAAAACACTTTTTTTTAAAGAGCCTGCTTCAGTACTGCAAAATATAAACCAATTTTCTTAACTCTGCTATTCCTTTCTCATAATCAAATTCCTTATCAAATCCCTACTCGTTTCACAATAGGAACAAGCATTACTCTGCTGCTCATTTATAGTCACTGACCTCTCCTTCAGTCCTCTTAACCATGTCTTTCATACTACTCAAGCCACGAGTTCATAGCCTGTGCTAAGATTTCCCTAATCATCCAGATAATATAAAATTTTGCCATTGGCCTCTAAATTCTTTATAGCAGATGTCTATTTATTCTCATCTCTTACCTCACCTATGTCCTGTCCTTATCTTTTCAAATAAAGCTTGCAAACCTTTCCTTATTTATTTTCTCTTATCTAAATTTCCTCCAAAATTGTTCTCTGTGCACTGAAATAACTCTGTCCTTGACACCTCATCACCTTTTCCTACACCAACCCTGTAGGACCTAAATTCTTGCCAGAGCAAGCATGGCTCAGTGGTTGAGCCACGACCTAAAAATCAGGGGGTCACAGTTCCACTCCTGGTCAGGGCACATGCCTAGATTGCAGGCTCAAGGCAAATCAATGATTTTCTCCCATCATTTATGTTTTTCTTAAAAACATATTTTATTGATTTTTTTACAGATAGGAAGGGAGAGGGATAGTTAGAAACATCGATGAGAGAGAAACATTGATCAGCTGCCTCCTGCACACCCCCCACTGGGGACATGCCCGCAACCAAGGTACACGCCCTTGACCAGAATCAAACCTAGGACCTTTCAGTCCGCAGGCCGATGCTCTATTCACTGAGCCAAACTGGTTAGGGCTCATCATTGATGTTTTTATCTCTCTCCCTTCCTCTCTGAAATCAATAAAAATATATTTTAAAAAAAGATCTAAGTTCTTTATTCAAAAATCTTGCCTCGTTAACTCTCATCTTTTTAAAAAGTACCTATACTATCTCTTTACAGCTTTTATTTCCCATTAACAAGTTTCTATAACTACTTGTAGTTGGTCTTTTCCTAAGTGGAATATAAACTCTCAAAAGGTAGGAAGTACCCATTATTTTATAGTAGTACATATTCCAAAATCTGGTAAGTGCTATGCATCTAAACAATGAAGTACTATATGAAGAGATGCACTGAAAAAATACTAGGCTTAGCATTGTAAGACAATGTTCAAACAGTGCCTCTAATGTATTATGCTAAACAGTCACAACCTCACTGGGCTTCATTTTCCTCTTTAAGAAAATGAGAAAAAAGCCCAGCCGGTGTAGCTCAGTGGTTGAGTGTCGACCTATGAACCAGGAGGTCATGGTTCAACTCCTGGTCAGGGCACTGCCCAGGTTGCAGGCTCCATCCCCAATAGGGGGTGTGCAGGAGACAGCCAATTAATGATTCTCTCTCATCATCGACGTTTCTATCTCCCTCTCCCTCTCTTTTCCTCTCTGAAATCAATAAAAATGAAAAATAATTGTAAAAAAAGATTTGCCTTGTTTACTCACAGAAAATAAAGTCTGTGAAGGTGAAAAGCATCAGCTAAGTTATAATCAGCAGTCAATACAAATACAAAGGTATTATTTACTTTGTCACTGTTAGTCATAGGCACTTGTTTAACACAAGGCTCTGGTGTTTTGTGTTCTTTTTAAACCAAACTCAATGATTAGCAAATTATGTATATCAACATTGTACATTATTCACATAAATTTGAACTGTTGTACTATAATACTAACAAAGACATATACTTAAGAGTAAGGATGCTAATTATATAGTATCTTACGTAAATGCATTCTCAAGGTTAAAAGATAAATACTTGTTGCTAAACCTTCAAATCAATTAAAATCAAGAATGTTTAAAAATCCCATTCCCTTTTATAAACAAATAGCTGAACTTAAAATTTTAAGACATATAGAAGGTAGTTTGGTTTTTTTAAAAATATGTGGGTGTTTTTTAATTGACTTTAGAGAGAGATGAAGGGAGAGGGATAGAGAGATAGAAACATCCATGAGAGAGAAACATCTATTAGCTGTCTCCTTTAAGCCCCATACTGGGGATGGAGCCTGCAATCTAGGAATGGGCCTTGATTGGGAATCAAACCCAGTGACCTCCTGGTTCATGGCTCAACCACTGCGACACACTAGCTGGGCTAAAAGGTCATTTTAAATTACATAAATCTGCTTAACTGCCTAAAATGTCCATGTGTACTCTCCCATTGTGCTTTGGATCCATCACATGTTGTAAAGAATAGATACAAAATATAAAGGCACAAAATAAAGACATCAAAAATGTGACTCCACCACAGAGATAAGGTCAACAGGTTCTTCTAGTTCCAACCATAACCCCATAAACAACCTGAAAGACACTCCACAGCAATATCATTTCCAAATATGACCATAATTCCAATAAAAAGAGCACCATGGATGAATACTATAAAAACGATTAGAAATTAGAAATGACTTTCACATTTTCCTTTTCAAGCAGGAATCTAAGATAGAAAAGCAGAATTTTTATACTTTAGATCTGCACTGTCCAATATGGTAGCTACTAACCATGTGCACCTATTGAGTGTTTGAAATGTGGGTAGTCTGAAGTGAAATGTGTTGTATGTGTAAAATGTACGCTTACAAAGAATGCACTCATTCCCTCTCCATCTCCCAGTCAGGTGATCACATCCTTTTCAGTACTACTTGGATCTACTACTGTCCTTAAAACCAAAGTGTTATAATTTGTGTGTTAGTCTCCCCCAGATAAACTAGAGAACTTTAGAACAAGCACTGTCTCATTCATTTTTCTATCCCTGGAACCACTGGAGTGCCAGGCACCCTTGCTGGGCCCGTGAAAACAATAAGATCTTTCAGAGGGTAAAGTTTTAGCCCTACTGAGGTGCAACTAACAAATCAAATCATGTACTATATAAATGCACGGCACTAACACATTCACCTTTATCATTTACCTGCCTTAAATTCTATGTAGAATATGGCAAATGAAAAGTTTGGTCTGATGCTCTGATAAGAAGTCTGAGCTCTTGGGAAATCCAACACCCTCATTAGGGATAAGTTCGCTTACTGAATGAGCTTACCAAGTAAGAATATTGTGCAAGATGAAAGAAAGATTCCTAGATATGGGAACTGATGCAGCCATCTTCACTTAATTTAAAATTTTGGAACCATTCATGGCTGAAGGAGAAACAATAACATGTTAATATACAGCTAATT
Source organism: Myotis myotis (assembly GCF_014108235.1). Lineage (NCBI taxonomy): Eukaryota > Metazoa > Chordata > Mammalia > Chiroptera > Vespertilionidae > Myotis > Myotis myotis. The sequence continues at coordinate 53,001,797 of NW_023416314.1, forward strand.
ACATAATAGTTTCTAAAATTCCTAAATGCAAGCATGCCAACTTACGTATTCTATAAAACAGGAAAAAAAACAAAAAACCCACACAAACTGTGAAACTTACGGGTGAAAACATTAAAATATATTGCTTGCCAAGAAAAATGGCTAGCCACATGCAAACAAATAGCAACAGAGATTTTCATCAGAAAAAAAGAAAATTGCTTTAGAATCTGTTAATCTAGGCAAAAATAACTTGTGGAAGCTCTGTATGCGGCTTTGCACAGACATAAAAAAATCACTTCTGAATGAAGTTTGAGCTAAATCATAAAATTTCTATTTTCATTCAGTCCTCATGCCTTTCGGTCGGTACTCGATGACCTCAACTAAGGCGCTTCGGTCTGATCTGCCACCGGGAACAGGGGCGCCCACCCCAACCACGGCAGCGCTGCTCAGGCTCCTCGGGAGGCTCGGCCACCAGCCAAGGAGGCAAAGGTACAAAGTCTGTCCTGGAACCGGTGTCCCCGGGCCGCCTGGCGTGCGGTCTTCCCCCCTTTCAACGGCCTTCGCCGCTCTCCTAATAGCTTTCTTTTGTCTGAATCTCTTCTCACCTATGGCTTCGATGCGCCCAATAAGTTAAAAAAAAAAAAAAAAAAAAAAATCTTCCCAACTGCCTGCCACCACCTGGAAAGATTTCAGGCTATCTCTTTAATAGGTAATCGTGTTCAAAGAGAAAGGAGGCCTCTTTCCTTACACTCAACACCCACGGTTAAAAATAAAAATATAATTACAACCTCAACTTCTATCAGGAGACGTACAGGGAAAGAACTACTACAGAGTCTTCCCCGTCCTTTATCGCCAGACTCCCCTCCTCACCTCGCGTTTCTCCTTCCTCGTTTCCCCTCTCAAACTCTGCTCCCCGCTCGCGAAAAGAATTCCGCAGCTCGAGAAGCTCGTCCTTGGAGCCAGACCACTTAAAAGTGAGGAAAATAAGTATGGGCTGCTTTTCTCTTCAATTATTTATTGTTCCTCCGCCGCTCAGGAAGTTCATCTGACCGCCCTCCCAGAAAGATGATGCGCTCGATACACACTGAAATAAACAGTCTTCCCCCAAGCAAGTGGATTCGCGGCAAAAAAAAAAAAAAAAAGGCAACCGCGGGGAAGTGGGATGAAAAAAAGGATCATTAGCCCCCAAAGTCCGAGGTGGGAGGGACAACAAGGTGAAAAGGGGGTGAGGGAAGGGAACGTAAAGCGAGAAGGGGAATACACACTCGCCAGACCCAACCACTTCACGTTTCGTCAAGAAAACCACCGGCCAGAGAGACGCCAGCCCGGTCCCCAGGGACAAGGGGGTGGCCTTTCCTCCCCCTTCGGGGCTGAACGAACTCCCAGCCCCCCGCCCCAGTTGCCGGTCAGAGGGCCTGGTAGGGGCGCAGGCCCCTCGCACCTCCGGCGGGGCAGTCGGCAATGGCCTGGGTGGAAGCCAGGCCCGGAGGGAGGTGAGTCGGGCTGGGGCAGCGCCAAGAGGACGGGATGGAGGGTCAGAGGCGGGCACCCGCGGGATTGGCGGCCGCGGCAGGGACCCTTCCATCCCGCAATCCCCAGGGTCCCTCGCCGCCCTTGCGGAGCTGGGTTCCTGGGACCAGCCTCCGCCGCACCCGCCGCTCCTCACCTCACGCTGCCTGAGCCTCCGTTTCCACCACAACCCGAGCCGCAGCCGCCGCCACTGTCCGAGCCATTTTCCGCTCAGCTGCCTCAGCGGCCGCGGAAAGCTTCGGCGGACTCCGCGGCCAGCCAAGCATAAACGTCACTTCCGGTCTTGGAAGCACCGCCTTCCGTGCCCAGGCTGCTTGCGGATTGGCTGGTCGGACGGCCTACCTGAGGCAGCGGGGCGGGGCTTGGGCGCGTCCTGCGAGGTGCCAGCTGGGATGGTGGGTGCCAGGGTCTGGCTTTCCACTCGGGAATGTCGAGCGAGCGCTGGGCGCCTCGCACCTCAGCCCCAGACGAGGGGAGTGGGGCCTCCGTGGACTCCGGCCGGGCCTCCAAAGCCCCGCCAACCGCTGACGTGCTCCGTCGTTTCCGTGGCCTCTCGGGGACTCCGCGCTCGCCCCCGTCCGGGCTGCGGCTCCCAGATTCGCGGTCTCCGCCCCAGGCCGCGCGGAGATTCGTTTGTGATTGGAAGACTGGAAGGAACAGACGAGATACAAAAACCCTTCACTCCGGCCAGCATTTACCGATTCCTCCCGGCGGAGCGGTGCTGTGGGGTGTGAGGTTAGGGACCCATCAGGTGGCTGTAGAAAGCGGCTCCAGAAGCGCTCATTTAACCCTCACAACAGCCCGGTAAAAAGCCCAGGAAGTCCCAGCCAGTCGTTTCTTTTCTACGACACAAACTATCTTCACATACAATCTCCATAATACCTTTCTCATGGTCGCTGAATGAGAGCATGCGTCTAAAGCGGTTTGTCCTCAAATGTTAGGTTAAAAAAAATTACATAACCATGTCAAGCAGGTAGGAAAATATCCACATTTACAGATGATGAGGCTGGGAACACGATTCAAATTGGGTACTAACTCCAATCCGTAGCATTTTACAAGAGATTTCCCTTAAACAGCAAGAGAAGGGGTTGGCTCCTTCCAGGTACTCACAATCGAATGTGGTACAGTGATTTGAGCTGCAATTCTGATTAAAAATACTTTTTTCCCCCCTGAATTTGTGAGAAGTCTGTAAGTAGAAGCGTATCTCCCACACATAATGGGAGAGAAATCTAATATTTTTTTCTTTTTTGAGGGGGGCTCGAGGGGGGGGGGGTGTCGGGAGGATTTGTGGATTTGAAGTGGATGAAGTTGTCTAATTGCTGTAATAAATGTGCCTACACCTCCCAGGAGATGAGACTGGATAGAGTTGTTATTCTGTGAAAAGTTTAGAAGCAACTGGCTACCAACTCTAGTCCAACCACCCTTCCTATTCCTAACTTTCCAACCCCCTCCAGTCACACATACTTCCAATCAGGCTTTACACACCCTAGAAGAATGTCCCTTAGGAATTCCCTTAGTTTCACAGCATTGTTCTACTTTATCTTCTCATCAAAGGAGGAATTTCGAGAATTGGCAGCTCTTTCATAAGATTAAAAGGAGAGGGGAAACCCCATTTATCTTGGGGCTGGTATCCTAGCTCTGCTCCAGAACAGAGTGTACCTTCAGAAAAGAAGGAAGAGGCTTTGAGAGAACACTGTATCTTGGGGGAAGATTAACTTTGACTTACTTGTATTTTTCTTCAATTTTTCTTAGGAGAAATATTTTCCCTGGGTTCCAACAGCAGAGGACTCTTGCTTGAATGAGTTCCTTGTTGCAGTTCCACCTTCATTATTTTCTTACTAGAGGCCCAATGCACGAAATTCGTGCTGGGGGGGGGGGCCTCAGCCCAGCCTGCACCCTCTCCAACCCAGGATCCTTTGGGGGATGTCCAACTGCCTGGTCTCCTCTGTCCCCCTTCCAGCCTGGTAGCCCCTCACTGCCCCCCCCCCAACTGGCCAGCTTGCCCCTCACTGCCCCCCTGCTGACTTGGTTGCCCACAACTGCCTCCCTGCCTGCCTGGTCACCCACAACTGCCCCCCCCCCCCCCGGCCAGCCTGGTCGCCCCTCATTACCCCCCTGTGCCATCCTGGTTGCCCTTCACTGCCCCCCCCTGCCAGCCTGCTTGCCCCAGGCAGCCTGCTGTTCGGTGGTTGTGTGAAGGCATCCTGACCAATTTGCATATTCCTCTATTATTAGTATAGACTAGAGGCCTGATGCACGAAGTTCATGCAAGAGCAGGCCTTCCTTCCCCCGGCTGATGGCACTGGCTTCCCTCTGGCACCTGGGACCCAGGCTTCCCTCCTAGCCGTGGTTTCGTCCGGAAGGTCGTCCGGAAGGACGTCTGGTCTAATTAACGTATTGCACTTTTATTATTATAGATGGTTCTTGAATGGTCAGTGCTTAGTAGGCTCTGATCGATGAGAAGAGTCCCAATAAGAAGAGGAAGACCTTCTACCATGTGAGGATACAAGGCTATGTCCCAGTATAACCAGAAACCAAGGGGTCTGAGCTGCCTGTCACTGCCTGAGCCAATTAAGCAGAGATGGGTTGAATCATATATGAGTGTTTATTCCAATAATGCTGGCAGTATGGGAGAGCCGCAGGTCATCCACAAAAATCTGCTCTGTCCCTCCACATAAGCCAGTTGCTTATATTGGATAGAAGGACAAAGATTACTTGGGAAAGTAAGAATTACAGGCATGGGAAAGTAGGCACGGTATAATCTTTATAGGTTACAGGCAATGCAGGCTGGGAAAGTTGCAGAGGGCGGGCACCTCTGCTCTACCCCCACCCCACCCCACCAGATTATAGGCCATAGGGGCTGGGGGTTGCAAAGGACATGCTGGGGGTGCCTCTGGGACTAGATTGTTTCAGCCACGAGGTTGTAAATCTTTCCATAATGGTAGGCAGTTTCGGGAAAGGAGATTGGACTGCATTCCAATGTTAGCTCCCATGTCCCAGGGCATACAACTCTCGGCCAGGTAGGAATATGCTTTTTCTAATCAGAACAGAAAAATCACGGTTAATAGAGCATGGTTCATATTTCTTATAATTGTAGCTATTCTATTCTGCCTCTAACACTAGATCTGTAAGAGGACCCTCGCCCAACCATGCTGGCACTCATCAGATTTCCTGCCTCTAGGAATGTGAAAAATAAATGTTTATTGTTTATAAGCAAGAAGAAGGAGGAGGAGGAGGAGGAGGAGGAGGAGGAGGAGGAGGAGGAGGAGGAGGAGGAGGAAAGGAGAGGAAGAAGAAGGAGGAGGAGGAGGAGGAGGAGGAGGAGGAGGAGGAGGAGGAGGAGAAGAAGAAAGAGGGTTTGATGTTTCTTCAGATCCCGAAAGAGCAGCTTTTAAACTGCCAGTTATCAAGAATCTGAACTCTCTTAGCATATCTTATCTGTCTGGCAATGGGCATATGAAGATGCATGTATAAACAAGAGAAACAGACTCCCAGGAGAAAGTGCATGCTGGTGCTGCTATAATTTGAAACCAAATAGAACATAGCTGGCAGCTATTTCTCCTTTTCCTTCTCCCACTGGCATTTGTCACATAAGAATGTCCAAATCTGTAGAGAATTTTATAAAAATTTACTTGAGCAAAACAGGATATACCTGAAGGCAAGATCTCAACAGACTGAGAAAAATGCTTCTCAGAACAACACTTTGCAGTTTCTTATGCATTTGGAATTAAGGAGTGAACAAAGGAAGATTACATGAAGGTGGGGTAAAACAAGGTAGGGATTGGATTAGCAGCAGTTCTCAACCTGTGGTTCGAGACCCCTTTGGGGGTCGAATGATCCTTTCACAGGGGTCACCTAAGGCCATCGGAAAACACATATATAATTACATATTGTTTTTGTGATTAATCACTATGCTTTAATTATGTTCAATTTGTAACAATGAAATTGGGGGTCACCACAACATGAGGAACTGTATTAAAGGGTCGCAGCATTAGGAAGGTGGAGAACCACTGGATTAGAGCATTGCCCCGAACACTGAAGAGTCTGGGGTTCAATTCCCAGTCAAGGGCACCGTACCTGGGTCGCAGGTTCCATCCCCACCTGGTTTGGGGTGCCTGTGGGAAGCAATCAATCAATGTGTCTCTCTCACATCTCTCTCTCTCTCTCTCTCTCTCTCTCTCTCTCTCCTCCAGTCCCCGTTCCTCCCTTCCACTCTCTCTAAAAAAGTCAATGGAAAAAATATCCTCTAGTGAGGATTAACAACAACAACAACAAAAATAAAAAGATTTTAAAAAGAAAAAGGCTGGTTTCCTTTGTCATTCAGATCTGTTTACTTGTCACCTTCTGAGAGAGAATCATCTAATCTAAAATAATCACCTGGTTCTTATGTATAGAACATCAATTTATTTTAATGGTCTATGAAGTATCAATTACTGCTGATACTTTTTAGTTCACAGTTTCTCTTCCACACTAGAATGTAAGCTCAATGACAGCAAGGACTTTGTCACCACGAATTCATCTACATTTAGAGCAGGGCCTGTCACAGAGCAGGAACTTAATAATTGTTCAATGAATGAATAAATTTACTTCCATTTATATTTAATATCCTCTCCTCAGTTAAAAAGACATAGCCAAGCCTCACCTCTTAAAGATTTTAGAAATGAGCATAAATTATGAAAAACAAATGTTATTTAAATGGAATCCCCGCTTTGTAAACCAAGGGTGGGGAGCCTTTGTACTGCCACTGAGTATCCTAAAAGATTTAGTGGAGAGTTACTACATAAAACATAAAATTAAGTTGCAAACTTTTCAAAGAAGAACTAGCAAGTGTTTCCTTCCTGTGCTTCCCCCTGTCCTCCTCCCGCAGCCTAGGTCTACCACCCCCTTTTGGATGATTCTACTTCATGTGCTTTAAAAAAGGATATACATTGTGTGCATCATAAAAGGAATATGTGTAGGATATGAATCGGGAAATAGCCAATCTAGGGGGGTAGGGAGGTGAGTGGAGGTGCAGGAGGGTAGAGGAGGGATAAATGGTGATAGAAAAAAATATAAAATAAAGAAAAGAAAGACAGATGCCTTCTCCCCTAAAAACAGGACCACTTCTATTAAAAAAAGAAATAGTCAGCCTACTCTTTTCTCTTCTCCTCTCCCTCCCTGTAAATACTATGAAGAAAAACAAAATAGCTGTGACAGGCACTTGAAAAAGCAGCTAACATCTTCTGAGAGCTTAATAGGTGCCAAACTCTAAGAGATTTAATGGACTAACTCATCTATGCTTCACAATCACCCTATGGGGGAGGAACAATTGTACTTCTCATTTTATAGATATAAAACACAGAGTGGTTAAGTAACTTGCCTGGGTCACACAGCTAATAAGTGGTGGAGCAGGGCAACCTGATTCCAGTGCCCAAATTATTAATCATCTACTAGTATCATGCTGACTTAGAGGATGGCATGTCAATGAGTCTGAATGCTTGTCACCACTGTAGTCCTCATTGAGGAGGGTGAGTAAGGAAAAATACATGGGGTGTGGAGGTATATGTCAAAACCACAGGTATTCTTTTTTTGTACCATGGATCCTTTTGGCAGTCAGGTGAAGTTTATAAAGTACTTGTTCAGAATGTTTTTACATACAAAGCTAACATACAATGGAAGTCAGTTACATTGTAATATAGTTCTCAAAATATGAAATTAGCATTTGCTATAATAATAGACATGCTACTTTTTGAAAATATTGATTGATTGATTTGAAAGAGAGAGAGGAAGGGGGAGAAACAGAGAGAGAAAGACAGAGACAGAAACATCTATTTGTTGTTCCACTTATGCATTCATTGGTTGATTCTTCTATGTGCAGTGACTGGGGTGCAACCTTGGCATATCAGGACGACACTCCAACAAACTGAGCTTCCAGGCCAGGGCACAAAATGTGCTTTTGAATGGACTTAAAACCACTCTTATGTGAACATAGTGCATGACAATTTTAAAAAATATATATTTTTATTGATTTCAGAGAGGAAGGGAGAGGGAGAAAGAGAGAAACATTAATGATGAGAAAGAATCATGGATCAGTTGCCTCCTGCACGCTCCACACTGGGGATCGAGCCCACAACCTGGGCATGTGCCCTGACCGGGAATCAAACCCTGACCTCGTGGTTCATAGGTAGATGCCCAACTCCTGAGCCATGCTGGCTGGGCAACAATTTTTTTTAAAGAAGGGAAAGATGATTATTTGTCTCTCTGCTGAGAATATGGTGTTATTACCTCTCAACAGGGTCTGAATTTTTCTGTATAATTATTGTCAGAAAGCATGGCTGGAGATCAGCTCTTCTTACATTCAGATATTGTTTGTGGTAGGTGTCTTCCAACATTTAACTGATTTACTGACAAAAGACTTATACAGCACATAAACTATAAAGTTATCTGGAAAGTAATTTTTAAAAACTAATTTATTAATTTCAAAAGCTCAAAGGAAAGAAGTACTATTCATGGAGGATTACTTGAAGGATACATAATACATCCATTTCTCTAGACATTCTAAGTGTTATTTCTGATTTACAGCTGCTAGAATAAACTCTGTAGCTGGATTGCCTCTGGACCCTTGTAGAATTGCTTTTATTGAGTTTCACTTTGGATTTATGCATTAAAGTTAGTTTAAGAGATGGCCCCAGGAATCTTGCTGCTGTAATTATTGTATGGATATTGCTGAGGACTTTTACCATTATGTCATAGAGTGACTTAATAAAGGAACATTTCTCCAGATCTTATACCAGGAAGCTACATTTCTCTTAAAAACTACTTTGTTTTGATCACAGGGACATGAAATTTCATAATTGTTTATGTTTTCCTATTGTTTCCTTCCTGGAAGTTCAGAATCAAATATGCAGCCCAGATATAGTTATTGTTTAAAACTGTATTAAAGTGTATAATATGCACTTTGATAAGCCAATACGAATAGTTGACTTTATTTTCCTCCTCCTGTTTGCTTTCACTTCTGACCTCCCCACAATCACTTCACCCATTTATTTCCTGTATATTTCTAGAAGTTGCTTCAAATCCTTTTGAGAACACATACACTTCACATATTTGAGAACATATTTGCATATATATGTTTAGAGCGATGCTCAAGTATTTGGAATAGCAGGATTTTGAGCTAGGAGTTTGCTTGAATACTATTTTGAGTATTTTTCATAAAAGCAAATCTTGCATTGGAATTTGTTTGTTTTTTCCTTATACTCCATTGCTTCTGATATCTCTCCAACCCACGTGCAAACTCCTCTCCACCCCTGCTTTTTCTTATGCTCTTCCCCACCCCTTCTGCTCCTCATTGCCAAATCTTCCTCCAAGGATTGCAGACCTTGATGTTCTTTCAGCCTGGAATGTTCTTCCTGACTGGCAGCTTCTCAATGGCTCCTCAGAGAGGCTTCCAGACCCCAACTCTCTCTAAAGCTGACCTTTGTCCCCTACCCACCCCACCTCATTGCTCTCCCTCAAGGCGTCCTGCTTTTTTTCTTCATAGCACCACCTTCTGTCTTGTTTTATTATTTCACTCACTATTTATCTGTCTCCTCCTTTAGAGGCTGAACTCTGAGGGGAAGGAAGGACTGTGCTTCATCTAGGTCTTAAGATGAATGAATAAATTGTTCAGCCCAAGAACTGCAAAAAAAATCTCTTTCATATGTAAGGATAGGTACCTATCCTGAATTTACTCCTGACTACAATCCCTCACCACATTTAAAGGCTTCGAATCCTCTTTGTTTCATGTTTTATGATGGATTTCCTCAGCCACATGGTGAGTTTTTAATTATTTGGCTAATGCTTAGAAGAACACTGAAGGTACAGCTAGTAGTGTCTGGATTTCAGCAAAGACTTTAACTGGTCTCTTGTGATGTTCATGAGGGCAATGATGACAGAAGGGCAAGAGAAGGAGGCAGAAAGGAAGCTTATATGTATTGAAAACTGCTGAGATTAGGCAAGACAGGAACCAGTGAATGCAAGTGATAGGAGGTGGAATTGGCTCACTTCTCAAACAATGAGGGTAACCCCAAAATAGAATGTTTCCTTGGAAGGGTTATTGAGGACATTTCATTTTCCAGATATAGTTCTGGGCACTAGGAATAGAGCACAAACAAGATCTGGTCCTTGTTCTCATTGACAGGCTAGTGAAGGCTGGAAGGAATCCATTTCAGAAATGTTCTATTAGTCCTGGAATTGTGGATTCCAGCCCTGGGCAGAAACCAGATTCAGAGGGGGAATGGCAAAGCGTATGAACATTTGTTGAGAGCTTACTATATACCATGCACCATTAGGAGGGCTGTACACAGCCTCCGCATTTCCTTAAGACCCAAAGGAACTTGAGGGCAGGAGCATTGTAGTGTTCTTGGGTGCCCCAGGGTGCTGAGTGGGACTGTGCACATAAGAGACACTTGGTATTCAATTGATTATCATTCAAGTGCTTCAATGGTAATGAGAAGCTAGTAGCATTCTTATGCCCTTAATGCAGAAGGTAAGATAAAAATTAATACCCCTGACTGTGAAGCATCCATCTTATATAAAAACTGCTGTTTGAAATTTTAACCTTGCTGTTTTGGCTTCTGTAAATGCTTGCTTGCTTAAATAATAAGGAAAATAAGACTACTCCCATTTCAGAGAGGCCATAAACCTTCCCCAGATGAAGTTATCAGTGCTGGCGTCAGGCCAAGCCTTTGGTCAAGGTCTCAAAGCCCCAGCACATAGGGCACTTTAAGAACTTGCAAAGGGGACTGGAAAAACCCCATATTTGGGAGATAAGGAAGGTAAAAAGATATAAATAGGGAAAATTCCTCCATGTTGGGGCCCAGAATTTGAAATACAGTTTTCTCTTGGCCCGTGTGTAATAATAATAATAATAATAATAATAATAATAAAGTGTAACTCCATCTCTCTAAGCGTTGCTTGGTTCTTCTCCAGTCTTCTGTAACAACTGGGTAGTTCAGTTGGTTAGAGCATCATCCAGATATGCCAAAGTTTTGGGTTTAATCTCTAGTCTGGGCACATATAAAAAGCAATCAATGAATGCATAAATAAGTGGAACAACAAACTGATCTCTCTCTCTCTCTTTCCCAAATAAAAAAATAAAAATATTTTTAAAATTAATAACACAAAAACAAACTAAATTATTTGCCAGGGGCCCCTTTTTGCAGTTGTCATCAAAGCTGGATTTATTCTCAGGACTTTCTGGCCTGTAGTCCTTAATGTGGATTTCATACCTCTCCCTCCATGTATATGAGGTAACTGTAATTGTTATGTAGCCAGTCATTGTAGGAATTCTGGAATGTCATAGCTACAACTATGCCATCTATAATAAGAAGTTTGATGAAAGGCTCTAGATCAGCGGTTCTCAACCTGTGGGTCGTGACCCCTTTGGGGGTCAAACGACCCTTTCACAGGGGTCGCCTAAGACCATCGGAAAACACATATATAATTACATATTGTTTTTGTGATTAATCACTATGCTTCAACTTGTAACAATGAAATTGGGGGTCACCACAACATGAGGAACTGTATTAAAGGGTTGCAGCATTAGGAAGATTGAGAACCACTGCTCTAGATACTATTTTACTTTATTTATTTTTTAAAATATATTTTTATTGATTTCAGAGAGGAAGGGAGAGGGAGAGAGAGATAGAAACATTAATGATGAGAGAGAATCATTTATCAGCTGCCTCCTGCACACCCCCTACTGCAGGGGATCGAGCCTGCAACCCGGGCATGTGCCCTTGGCTGGAGTGGAACCTAGGACCCTTCAGTTCACAGGCTGACGCTCTATCCACTGAGCCAAACCAGCTAGGGCTAGATACTAATTTAAATATGCTACAAGTTTTGCTTCCTCTGCCTTTCCATAAATGGATTCCATTTACCCATTTATCCAGACAAATTTGAATTCTTACTTTGCCTGCTGGTCTGGGGGAAGAGGGGACACAGGCAGAGTAGGAAAGGGTTAGACTAGCTGTCAGTGATGGGGAAGCTAACAGGAGAGAGCAGGCCCCCTGGGGGAGGAACAGGTCTTTGAACTGGATCTTGAAAGTCAGTTAGCATTCCTCAGTCAATCAGTTGGAACTGGCATTCCAGATTGTGGGAATAATATGAGCAAATAATAGGTGCAGTGTGTTTGTAGATTTATAGAGAGGAGAGGAGCATGGTTGAGGGTAGGTAAGGTAATTCTAGAAAGTGTGATTTATTTCAACAATGTTGGATAATAGCTAACCATAATAACTAATATTTGTGTTAAACAAATAAATATCTAAAATTCAACAAACACTGATATAGCACTTAATATGTTCCAAAGCAGTTTTAAGCACTTTACAAGCATTAACTAACTTAATCTTCACACAATCTGATTATTATCCCCATTTCCAAATGAAGAAACTGAGGAAAACTGAGTTTGAGTAACTTGCCCAAGGTCATGCAACTTGAGAGAGGCGGAGCCAGCATTTGAACCCTGACAGTCTGGCTCTAGAGCAGCAGTTCTCAACCTGTGGGTCGAGACCCCTTTGGGGGTCGAACGACCCTTTCACAAGGGTCGCCTAAGATCATCGGAAAACACATACATAATTACATATTGTTTTGTGATTAATCACTATGCTTTAATTACGTTCAATTTGTAACAATGAAAATACATCCTGCATATCAGATATTTACATTACAATTCATAACAGTAGCAAAATTATAGTTATGAAGTAGCAACGAAAATAATTTTATGGTTGGGGTCACCACAACATGAGGAACTGTATTAAAGGGTCGCGGCATTAGGAAGGTTGAGAACCGCTGCTCTAGAGTCTCTGTTACTGATCTAAATATTTGATTTTCCTTATCTCCCTTGATTCTCACAACTCTGAAGTTGATGATACCATTATACCCATTTTATAGATGAGGAAAGGAACAAGGTTAAGTAATTTGCCTAAGCTCACACAACCAGTAAGCAATGATGAAAGGATTACACCCAAGCAGTCTGACATCAGAGTTTTTGTGATTGGTTTGTTTGCTAGTTATCTTTTCTTATTTTTTTTTAAAGTTGATATGCATTCAAAATGGTTCAAAATTCAGAAGGTCTAAAACAGTGTACAATGAAAACTTTTTTCATATCTGTTACCAGCTACCCAGTTTTCTCTCTGAAACCAATGCTGGTTGGGCCTCACCAGTGCAATGAAAGGTTGCCGGTTTGATTCCTGGTCAGGGCACATGCCCAGTAGGGGACCTGCAGGAGGCAGCTGATTGGATGTTCCTCTCTTCCCATTCCTTATAAAAATCAATTTAAAAAGTATATGTTATTTCCTCTGTACTATCATACAAACTGTATACTACACACACTGTTTTGCATTTGCTTTTGAAACATAATGAGATATCTTCTGAATGGCTGCATAGTATTTCTGGGTATGGATGTACTATATTTTGTTTAACCAGGCCCTTATTGTCAGGTGGTTTCCAGTCTTTTGTGATTATAAAAAATAAACGGCAATGAATAAAAACTCTTGTGTACATGTTATTCCCCACCTGCGTGAGTCTACCTACAGGATAAATTCCTAGAATATATTTGCTGGTCAAAGATATCTGTCTCTTGATAGAAGTTGTCAAATTGCTCTCTGTAGAGGCAGTACTGATGTATACCCCCTCATATAAGAGAGCATCTGTTTCTCCATTCCTTCACCATCACAGTGTGTTAAGTGAAAAAGTGTTATCTTAGTGCAGGTTTAATTTGCATTTCTCTTACTATGAGTGAGACTGAACATCATTTCATGTGTTTAAGAATTTAAGAATCAAAAAAAGAATTTAAGAATCATTCAACTTTTCTTTTGTGTGTGTGTGTGTGGACCATTTGATCACAACCTTTGTCCATTTTTCTATTGGGGTTGTTGACTGTGTGTGTGTATGTATTTGTGAATATATGTATGTATTTGTGTGTGTGTGTGTGAGCTCCTGGCCCAAAGTCTACCTGTGATTTTTCAGGCCAAACTGTGGGCAGTTTACGAAGGCTTTACTTGGCAGGCCTCACCGGGCAAAGCTGTTCCCACTAGACTTAATGCACACTGTAGTCTCTGAAGGGAGCTTTGGTCAAGGACTCAGGCCCCTTGTAAGCAGGCTATGGTCTTAAGCATATCTGCATTTCTAGACCAGGAGCCTTACTTGGAGGTCTCTTTATTTAGGACTTTACTCAGGGGCCTCTACTGGAGCCTCCTTATTGGTGGGGGAGAAAGGAGGGAGAAATCTTGAAGACACTTTTGAGCTGTCATTTAAACATCCACCCCACTGAACCCCCATATCTGTGCTGATCCACCTGACTTGTGATATGCCATGAGTGTCAGAAACTTTGTTGTTTGAGATTATATCAGTAAAAAGGAAATACCTTACTTTTGCCAAGAGGTTTTAAGTCACTTTGATACAGAGAGTCTGCCTTGATTTCCGCTGTAGGTGAGGCGTTTCAGATAATTTCTGTCTATAACATTCCGTAGATTAACTTTTGTAATATTCCAGGAAGCAGGCCCCTTGGTCCATTAGCAGTCCAAATTTGATGGAAACCTATGACAGATAGCTCTGCTTCACTGTGAGCTCATCAAAACACTGCTTCCCTCAATTACACCTAAAAGTGTGCCTTTTGCTCAAATTCTTTAATGAGTCTATAGTTTCCTCTGTTTGGTGAGATGCCCCATAGCTTCTATAGTGTGCAGCCTCCCTCATAGTAAGAGGTCAGAGCCTTTTGTCTTGTCCCTGGTGGTCTTGGGCTAACTGGGCTAGGAGAGATTCGAATCCAGGTTTACCTATAGCAGAGTTTAGTGTTGAAATGCCAAGCTAAACCAAAAATTATCTTTTATGTCACATACACTCTCAATGACCTTCAGCCAAAGACCTAGGAACATTCCTGTATTTGAACAAGTTTGGTTTATAACTTATTGCAGCGGGAGAGAACATATACCATGGGGAACCACGGGGCATCTTAGGAAGAAGGTGTTAGAAAGGACTCATTTAGGACTTGAGCTTTGGTTGGGTGATTTTGAGGAAGGTACAAAGAAGAGGGGGGTACACTCTGGATTGGGTGCTGTTAGAAAGTGGGGACAATTTTATCAATAAATCCTATCTGTAGGAAGGAAAGACTAGAGTGAGGCTAAAGCTATAATTGGCAAAGTGGCATCAGTCACATTAGCCAGGATAGCAAGATGTGTGGAATTTTATGGCTTGAAAAATGTTCACATTTTTGTCTGTATTCAGACATAATTATGGAGTGGTCTTGTTTTTGTCTAGATCCATTATGGTCACAGAGTGGCCTTGCTTGATGTTGATGTGCTGTGAAATAGTTCATATGAAATAGAACATCAACACTGAGCCGTGAGTGCCAGGCCAGCTCATAGCAACTCCAAAGCCCAGCAGCTGGTAGTGCCAGGTCAGCAACTGGATGTCAGGAGCTGCTTTTGTTTTTCTCAATACCTACCTATATGTATTGTGCACACGTGTGCATATGCACATCTCTTAAATCTGTAACTAAAATTCTAACAAAAGCAAGCCAATATTTGCCATGCTTTCCATTTAATTAGGAGTGCATATATATTTATGGCTTGGGCATGGGCTATATTTTGTTTTGGTTATGTATTTATTTATTTCCTTTATTGAATATGAAATACATTCACATGGTTTAAATTTTTTTTAAGTGTACAGAGAAAAGTCTCCTTTCTGTCCCTCATCTGCTCAATTCCCACATTCTCTGACAGGTAACTGCTATTATTAGTTTCTTGTGTATCTTTCCAGAGGTACTCTTTATATAGGTAATACATAGGAATGTGAACATATTCTCCTTCTTGTGTTTCTTTTATAAACAGATAAACATGGAGTTTTGCATATATCAAGTATGCATTTTATAGCAAAGTCACTCAATCATTCTCCTATTATTTATATAAAGAGTACCTCTGGAAAGATACACAAGAAACTAATAATAGCTTCTGGCTGAGCGGCACTCCCCATGTGGGAGTGCACTGACCACCAGGGGGCAGCTCCTGCGTTGAGTGAGATTGGGCCAAAACCAGCTCTCTGACATCTCCAGAGGGGTCTTGGACTGTGAGAGGGTGCAGGCCAGGACAAGGGACCCCACCAGTGCACAATCAGGGGTGGGGAGGGACCTCAGGAGGGTTCCAGGGCATGTCTGGCCCATCTCGCTCAGTCCTGATCAGCCCGACCCCAGCAACAATCTAACCTACCAGTCAGAGTGTCTGCCCCCTGGTGGTCAGTGCACATCATAGCAAGCGGTTGAGCAGCCTTAGCATATCATTAACATATTATGCTTTGATTGGTTGAACAGATGACTGGACGACCAGAAACTTAGCATATTAGGCTTTTATTATATAGGACTAGAGGCCCAGTGCATGAAAATTCATGTACTGGAAGGGGGATTCCTCACCTCGGCCTGCCTCCTCTCACAGCCCAGGAGCTCTCAGGGGTGGGAGGCGACCCGGTGATCAGGGGAAGGTGACGACCCCATCACATCTCTGCTGCTGCCACTTCCAGCAGCGCAAGCCTTGGCCAGCCCTGGTTACCTGAGCCTTGGGTGGCCCTGGGCCGCTGGGCAGCCAACATCCGAGGCTTGCCTGTGCCTTGGGAGTCAGCTGGGCAGCCACCATTTGAGCCTTGCCTGCACTTCATGCCAGCCCTGGGTGGCTGGGGGGCTGAGGAGATTGGGGGTCTCCAGAGACAGGCACACAAAGCGGCCGGGCCCACCTGGGGGCGGGCCTGGCCTTGCCATGCACCTGCCACCCTGGCGGAGCTGAGGGGACTGGGCACCGCCATCTTGTGGCTGTGGGTGCCGCCTTTTGAGGGCGGGGCAGTCAATTAGCATATTCCCTCCTATTGGCTGTGGGCGCCGCCATCTTTGCAACAGCATTAGGATCAATTAGCATATTTCCTCTTTATTAGATAGGATGTTTCTATCTCTTTCTCCCTCTGCCTTTCTCTGTCTGAAAGTCAATAAAAACATATTAAAACAAGACAACAACAAAAAATTCTCAAGGAATTCTGTCAAGCTGGGGGGTGGGGTAGGGTGGGGTGGGAAGGTGTGCCAGAGACATACAGAGAGAAACTGGGTTGTGTGGCTTCAGGGAGAGGGCTGGAGGGATGGCTGCCACTGACCCTGTGTTGAGCCCTCTCCCCACATGGCCAAATCTGAGCCTGAATTATCCTGGTGAACTCCACTAGCTCCACCCTGATGACTCCCTGAGACCCATTCTCCAATCAAAATGGTCTACAGGCCCTGGGCAGGTGGTGGCTGGACTCTGTGTACCCTGAGACTTTTGCTGAATCTGTATTATCCTGGTGAACACCATTTACCCCAACCTGGTGATTCCCTGAGACCCTGAAATATTCTCCCTTGTCTTACCTAGGCCAGGATTTTGTAGGTGGCTTCAGGGGATTCACAAGCTTCTTGAAATGAAATGCAAAATTCTGTATATGTGTATGTGTGCTTTCTCTGAGGGAGAAAGTCCAGAGATTTAATCAACTTCTCAAAGGGATGTGGGATGCTGAAATTCCAAGTCCAAAAGGATTTTTTTAACCCCTTAAAGCCTTACTGATCTTTCCCCTTTGGGTAATAGAAGGTGTCCCAAAAAATGTATACACACACTTTGAAAAATTTTAAAGGCAGTGTTCATTAAAATACATTTCATTTTCAAAATTGAGCTAGCTAACAGCTGTTAAAGTGCACAGGATCACTATGGGCAGTGACAAGATCCAATTTAAACATTCTTCACAGGGAGGGGGACCAGATGGGTAAAATGAAGAGAGGAAGAGATAAGTCATTGGACTCAGGACAAGTGAGAAGCATCTCGTGAGGCCCTTGTCTCACATCTCCAGAATCTCACTTGCCAGTGCCCCTTGTGCAGGACGTCACAGGGGATGCCCAGCATCTTGATAAGCCTCTCTTGGTCATCAGGTTCCACTCCTGCTCCTGCAGACACCTCCTATCCAGGGGTAGGAGAGCATTCTCTGGTGTTTGGCACTCTGTGGAAAGCTCCTCTTCTTCTACTTACCACCTTCAACTACAAGATGGCTCTCAGGTAAGAGTTGGCTCAGAACTACCTTCTCTCAAAGGCAGTTTTGTTTTCTCCCTCTTAGTCCACATGGTCACAACTGCATCTTAGGGTGGAGCATGCAAGAAGCCATGGGCACCCATGAAGGAGAGTCCAGAGACATGAAGCTCCCTCAGGGAAGCTTTGGGTGCTGGTAGCTTAGGCTGTGAGGGACCCAGGTCCTTTCTGCTTCACAGACATTGTTTTCAAATCTGAATTATTGTTAATAACTCAGCTTGCACACATTAGCTTCTGTTCCATGGATTTTATTGTTTGTTTGTTATATGTTTGTATCTTTCTTGTTCCAGCATAAAACACAGAGCACAAACTAATGAGTAATTGAAGAGAGTTTAATATAGGGACTATGTACAAAGGGGTGAGCAGGAGTAAGGGAAATTGATGAAGATGGAGAGGTCCCTAAAGATAAGTCATAATAGGGAGCTACTGCTGAAGGGTAAAGGGAAAGATAAGTGACCAGAATACAGTGAGGGATATGGTTCTAGCGGTGGTTGTCATTTTGACCATAAGAAAGGTAACCAGACAGGGGCTATGTCCTTAGGTAGAGTAACACCATCATGGCCAACTCACAGGCTGACATCAGAGAGCCAGGGAGTTGAAACCTGCCCTCCTCCTGCTCTCCAACCAACTGCCAGTGTCTCTCCTTCCTGAGAGCAACCAGGACACTGAGGAAAAGGGGTCCAGTGGTGAGGGAAAGAGGCCTGTCTCCCAGGATGCAGAGGAGGGTAGAGAATCTGGAAATGAGATTTGATGTCAAATGAAGAAAACCCATCTCTTCTTATCATCTCCCAATAGTTGGTTTACCTGGTGTCTCTCTCTCTCTCTCTCTCTCTCTCTCTCTCTCTCTCTCTCTCTCTCTTTGACTCTTTGCACTCTCTATTGGGTGTCACTTTTTGGAATAATATCTCAGTATCATAAAAAATGCCTTGATAATAAAATATAGTTTGTTTGGTGTGTGTTTTTTAAAGTGGGAGTACACTGTTAACCATAAGTATTCTATATTTATTATTCTGGCTGCTCTAGGAAGAAATCCATTATAAGAGTGAATTAAACTGTGTCCCACTAGACACACCACTGCTCAGGGAAAAGTACCTCCTGTCCTCATAGAGATGACACACTCAGCATTTCTAGCACAAGAGGACAGGTCATACTCATACCACTCATAGCAAGAGATTGTGTTCCATTTATAACCCAAAATCACGATCTTCTTTCTGGAGGATGGACATTATCAGTCACTGAGAAAACCCAGAGGTCATGGCTGGGACTTTCAACTTTGAGCCTTTGAAAGGAAATCTCAGCCGCAGGGCAGAAGCAATGGTGAGCTCCGAGTCCTGCTGTCATCCCACATTACCTGTCGAGACTATGCTCCTCCTGCCTCTGGAAGACATGACATGGTCTCCGACTATGAGTGGAGGTATTTGGACTACAGGCTATTCCCATGTCAGAAGAAGGTCCATGTTGCGTAGAGAGATCCCCGAATCTGGAGTCAGAGAGAACTGGGTTTGAATCCAGGTTCCAGGACTCCAAGGCGGTGATGCCTTTGGTATCGTAATCTCTGTAACACAGACAATAATTCCCAGGTAGCAGGATGGCCATGAGACTCACTGATCATGCACCAGGTGCTCAAGTCTTGTTTCTGTTCCAGTGGCACCAGTGGAGGGTTCCTGAGCATGAATCCATCTGTCACAGCCTGGAGCAGCGAACTCACATCAATAAGTGGAAGAGAACAAGCTTTAAACACAGAGTTCCTAATCCTGGAATTACTGACAGCCATCATGGCCCTGCTGGGGCTGGCAGGGAACCTCTGGCTCCTGGGCTTCCCCATGCGCAGGAACGCCTTTTCAATCTATATCCTCAACCTGACGGGAGCCGACTCCCTCTTCCTCTGCTGCCAGATTATACATTCCCTATGTTCAATTTTGTCCCCATTGAAATATGCAGATTTGTCATCGCTGTGTCAGTGTTTACCTACATCTCAGGCCTGAGCTTTCTCAGCGCCATCAGCACAGAGCGCTGCCTATCTGTCTTGTGGCCAATCTGGTACCACTGCCGCCGCCCCAGACCCCTGTCAGCTATCACATGTGCCCTGCTGTGGTCCCTGTCCCTACTGCTGAGCATCCTGGATAAAAAATTCTCTATCATTCCGATGAATTTTTTAAGCCTTTCCATGTGTCTGGTATTTGATTTCATCACTGTGATGTGGCTGATTTTGTTATTTGTGCTTCTCTCTGGGTCCAGCCTGGCCCTGATGACCAGACTGCTGTGTGGCTCCAACCGGGTGCCTCCCACCAGGCTCTATGTGACCATCGTGCTCACAGTGCTGGTCTTCCTCCTCTGCGGCCTGCCCTTTGGCATGCACTGGTTCCTCTTATTCTGGCTTGAAAAATATTTTGATGCTTTCCTTCATCTTTACAAATTTGTAGTACCCATGTCCTGTGTCAACAGCTGTGCCAACCCCATCATTTCCATCTTCATTGGCTCCTTCAGGCAGCAATGGTGGAAGCAGAGACACACCCTGAGGCTGGTTCTCCAGAGGGCTCTGCAGGACATTCCTGAGGTGGATGAACCTGGAGAAAGCCTTCCTGGGGGAACCTTGGCCATGTCAGGAAGCAGTCTGGGGCAGTGATGAGAGCCTCTGTCCTGATCAGTCAGAAGTAACTTCCAGACTCAGTATTGCCCTGCCAGACTTGGAAAGTATCTAGTCTTCTCTCAGCGTCAGCCTCAGAATGTGTCAGTGATTCACCAATCTCTTCAAATAGTTTGTTTTTAATCTGGCTGTTCTAGTTTTTCTCAGAGAAAGCATTAGTCTGAAAGTTATACCTCTCCATCATCCTTGACATTACCCATAAATTTTTCATGTGATCTGAATTTCTTTTTGAATGTTTTTTCTTTACAATCTTCATTGCAACAGAAAGAATCTCTGTCTGAATCAGACAAATCCAAGTCTGAAGTCCTGGATCTGCCGCTCTTCTCTCCAAGCCTCCGTTAATTCCTCTGCAAAATGTGGTTGAAATCATCTGCTTGTAGGATCATAGTGGGGGATAAATAAGAAAATGGATGAAAAGGACTCAGCCAGGTGCCAAATATGACTAAATATTTCATAAACATCAGCTGTTAATATTCATGAAGCCTCTAATATATTATTGGCTTGGAGGCAATATATAGTAAGTTAAAAAAAAAAAAAGGAAAAAAGAATCCTTGTCCAAATCCATAAACTGATGTTCTGAAATTTTTCTACTGGATTGGGTAGAAAAAGAAGATTCCTTATTTTTCTCTCAGACTATATGCCCTTTAAATTCATGTTTAGTGCTGTGATCGGAGGCATTCTATATGTAAAAAGCTAGAATAAATGAGTCGGCCTACTTCTAATCTCATTGGGTTCTCCGGGTTTAGGGAAAATATTCTTAGAGTCTCTACTGCATAAGCGCAGTCCAGGAAATTGGGCTTGTGAAAGTCCTCCAGTGGCATTTGTCTACAGCATGGTGACAAGTTGGCTTTGGGTTGTAGTAAAGAAAACCATGGCCTTTACCTTTGAGAAATGATGAGTGGTTATAGCTCTCACCTTGACCAGGGTAGAGTGTAGTACTATATCCCACCAATTCCAATGTGGTCATTGTAACCTCAGGGTCAATTTTAAAATAGAAATTATCTTGGAAAACAATTATTAGTAGCATGCAGATAGTAGTTTTGGAATAGTCTGTAAGCCTCGAGGTTTTGTACAGATTATTGTGGCTGTGAATTGTAGTCAGTTTCATGGTCAGTCCTCTGAGTTGATAACATCTGATCCTGCCCTAGTCATATCATTGTATTGGTAGAAACTTAGGTTCCTTATAGAATTCTGGACTATTCTCTGACACTGGTTACTCATTCCTCAGAGAACTCAGGCAGATGTGGAGGGTTTGCTACGACAATGTGACAACAGTCAGGGCTGTCCACACACAGTGAGGCTGCCCCATATATTTACACTCAGAGAGAGGGATTCACAAATGAATGCTGACTGCTCTGGAGACACTACAGGTAGCTGTGAAAATGATAGTAACTACAGTTTTCCACTTTTCGAACCAAATATATCCATCAGAACTAGGTTTCCCAACGTTTGATCCAATGCTCTTTCCAGTTCATCATTTTCTGATTCTGTGTCCTACAAGCACCCCCTTCATTTCCAGATGCTGTACTAGGCTTGGCTGTAGCAAGGGGTTCCTCAGCTGGATGACAGGGTGGTGGAAGAAGGTAGGAAGATAGTGCATGTAGTCTATGCACCAGACTGAGTGCTTTGATGTGATGCCACCAACTTACACTGAGGGTGCTTAAGAGATTCAGCCCTGTGAGTCTTATGATCCTTTCAAATGTACAGCTTTGAGGAACCTTGTAGGAAAATTTCATCTCATTTTTTTGAGCCAAAGACTGTTGGGTTTCACCTGGGCAACTGGTTATATTTATGTCAGTGGCATTCCTCTTCGTGTTGGCTGCAAGAAAACTTAGAGCTTCTGGATGCTCAAGCCCAGCCATTGCAGCCACAGTGAACACATGTGCCCCCAACCTTCCTCTATAGATCACTTATAACATTGTCCCAGAATGTCTGGTTTGTATGTCTCCCTCCTCCACCACACTGTGAGGTCCTGAGGAACAGATAGCATGCCTTTGGAAGCCCAGTGATGGTCTTGGCCTGCAATTTAGAAGACGTTAAGCAACAATTTTTCTCAAGCAGCTCCTGCCTGATAATCATGGTATTTTCTTGAAAAGACTGGCTGAAGAAAAAAAAGGAAAAAGAAGAGACAGGCTCTGTCACGGGTCTCACTGAAGCTCCTGCAGGCATCTCGCACTCAAGGTAACAGAACGTGTTCTCTGGAATCGGTCAATAGGAGGAAGGCGCTTACCTTTCTTCCCAGTTCTCATTGCTGCTTCCAGGGAGAAGCGGAGGGGAGGAAAGAGTCTGCTCATGAGCTGCCTCCTTTCCAAAGCTAGTGATGGCTTTTCCTGTGATTTCATCTTGAGTGGGTCATGCAGGACATAGAAATTTCCTTCAGGAAGAGAGGAAGGATATGAAAGTCCCTCATGGCACTTTTGGGAGCTGTTATCCACAACTGTCTATTTATGCATTGCTTCAACAAACATCATTAAAACATATGTGACCAAGCACTGTACTTCTACATAGAGCAAAAACTTTTTCAAAAATATTTTCTCAGTAGATTGTGTAACCACCCCTTTCCATTCCATCTAGAAAAGGTACTGATTTACATCCAATAAATGCTGAGCCCTCAAGGTTACTCACTGATTCCCTAGTGCACATGGACCTCAGAGCCCTGAGTTATCTGCTTCACAAGAAGAAATTGGGTCTGTTTCCAATACTGCTTATGCCATTGGGCTTATTTGTGTACTTACCTCATTTATCAAAATACAATATAAATCAATGAAAAATGATTATGAAAGGAGAATTATAGTTCCAATTAAAAGTAATATGAGTGGTCAATTAAAGGAAGTCTCAGAAATATTGTTATTGAAATGGGCATAAATCTGACAACTATTCTAGATAGAAAACATTTAACAGTATTGAGAAATATCCTCATGCAGAATGACATACATATGATTTTATGACCTCCACTTACTACATATAAACTGCAAATCATAGGCAAGGCTTAATGGATGCGCTTTCTGCAAGCAAGACAGAGTATAATTCTATATGCTGACCCTCACTCCAAGGAAATTCCTTCCCACTCTTTCATTTTTGGTGAATGAATTCAAGGTAACAGTTTAATATGTATATTACAAGTATAACCTTCTTTTTAATTGCCCTTTAACAGATCTTTACAGTGAACCTATCCACATGTAGTCTTGAATATATCAAGCATGCATTTTATAACAAAGTCACTCAATTATTCTCCTGTTGTTTCTATAAATAATAACTGAGCTTCTCCTATGCTCCAGCCCCTGTGCCAGGCTTTAGAGATTCAAAGACAGCATCCCCTCAAGCTGTAGAAGGAAGCAGTCCAGTGCAGCGCAGACTGTCATACAACATGGTACATGCCATCATAGGGTTTTGTTTCGGGGTCAGAGGAGAAGTCATAAAAATTCTAAGTTCTCTTGCCTCCATCCTGAAGAGCCCAATACCAGCCCAGGAGACGCATGACAGTATAGACCCAGGTGGCTCCTCCTGATGGACACCATCCTCAGCAAAAGCTTTACCATTTATGCAATAGCTAGAGTCACTACGCCAAATCTGCCAACAGCCCCCAGTCTACGCTCTGACATCCACCAACACACAATTCATGAAGACATTTTTCAAGGAGAGTTCCTGCAGGTGCTTAGGTCACAGGCCTTGCTCCACTACCTATTCCTGAACCTGTTGGTCCAGCAGAGGAAACCCTGTCTCCACCCAGCCCACTTTAGCACCCAGAGACCCTGGAATATGCAGAAATGCAGAATATGTGTGTGCTAGATTTGGAGCACTGGACCTGGAGTTTAGGAACCTACATTTTCATGATGACTCCATCAGAAACTTGGATCACAAGCCCAGTTTAGGCAATCCAAGCAAATAGTGCGATTATGAGGTTGCCTCAGTCTGAATTGCATGCCATTTGTGCTCTGGTATCAGTTTTCAAATAAGGTAGAGTTTGACTTTACCAGAGATGTGGACTGGAGGTAACTTCTGTTGCAAGTCAGGCTGGAAGTAAATGACATAGAGACTTAAACAAAACAAAACCATGCCGGTTTGGATCAGGAGATGGAGCGTTGGCCCACAGGCTGAAGGATCCCGGGTTTGATCCTGGTCAAGGGTATGTACCTTGACTGCAGGTTATGGACCAGGTTAGGGTGCCTGCAAACATCAATGTTTCTCTCTCTCTCTTTTTCTCCCCCTTCTTTCCACTCTATCTAAAAATTAATGGAAAGATATCCTCAGGTGAGATTAAAAATAAATAAATAAAAATCAAAACCATTAAACTTAAAAAAAAAAAAAATCCCTAGCCTGTTTGGCTCAGTGGCACTCCACTTTTTCAGTGCCTCTGGCCCTCACCAGGCAAAGCCTCCTCCCAGGCTCTGAACAAGTCAAATGTTCTTGTCCCCAGGGCTGCCAGACTCAGCCACAGAGGTGCAGGTTTTCCAGCTCTCAGCCTTGCCCCTTGCCTCAGGTCACTGCAAGGCAGGGGAGAATCATTCAGGGTATGGAAGGCGGGCCTCCACTGCTCTAGATGTAGACAGGACCTCCTTCCCAGGCCACGCTGTCCAGTCTCCATCTGGCTCTCCTTCAAACATTCCTCTAGACCAGTGGTTCTCAACCTTCCTAATGCCATGACCCTTTAATACAGTTCCTCATGTTATGGTGACCCCCAGCCATAAATTATATATATATATATATATATATATATATATATATATATATATATATATATATTGAGTGGCCAGATTATTATGACCACCCCATCAGTACTTCTTTGGGCCACCTTTTGCCTTCAATACTGCGGTGATTCTTCTTGGCATTGATTCCGCTAGATGTCAAAAGGTGATGCGAGGAATCTGACACCATGCCTGATGAATAGCACTGTCAGTTCTGTGAGATTTGATGGTTGTGGAACAAGCTGCCTGATGGCTCTTTTAGCTTCATTCCACAAATGCTCAATTGGATTGAGATCTGGTGATTGTGGGGACCACCTAAGCAAGGTAAAGTTTCCCTCATGTTCTTGAAACCACTCCTGCACAATATGAGCACCGTGGCCTGGTGCATAGTCTTGTTGGAAGAAGCCATCTCCATTGGGATACGCCATCAACATGATAGGATGAAGTTGACCAGCAATGATACTTAGGTATGTTGTGCTATTCAGATGTTGTTCCACACAAAGTAAAGGGCCCAAATCATGCCAGGAAAACATGCCCCAAACCATAACACTGCCCCCGTCAGCTTGAAGGGTTGTACTCATGCATGTGGGTTGCATGCTTTCATGCTGTTTCCGCCAAATTCTCACTCTGCCATCTGCATGATGCAACTGGAAACATGATTCATTGAACCACATGACTTTGTTCCAATGCTCGACTGTCCAATCCTTGTGTTCTTGTGTGAACTGGAGACATTTTATCTCGGTAACTGGACAGCAAAGGTGTTCAAACAGGCCTTCGGCTTCCATATCCCATACAATGCAGTGTACAGCTAATTTGCCTACAAACATCAGGTGGTCATAATAATCTGGCCACTCAGTGTATATTCTATCTAATAATAGACAAACATGGTAATTAACCATAACTTCGCTACCCTTCCCATTGGCTAATCAGGGTGATATGCAAATTAACTGCCAACCAAGATGGCGGCCAGCAGCCAGGCAGCTGAAGCAAACAGGAGGCTTGCTTGCTCCAGTGATGGAGGAAGCCAAGGTTCCCCACCTGCCGCCACCCAGCTCTGAGCTGCACTCTAAGAAACAATGTTGCAATTATAGAAGCTAAACAAGCTCCAGATACCTGCTTTCAGCCAACTTCGGCCCCAGAGCTTAGAGCGGCAGTGATGGCAACAATGTTTCAATTAGCCGCAGCCTCAGAGCTGGTGCTGGGCCTCAGAGCTGGAGCCGGCTCTCAGCTCCAGTGACAGCTATAGAAGGTAAATAAATCCCAGAATAAAAAAAAAATAATAAAAAATAAAAAAATAAAAAAACAGAAAAAAAGGAGAGGCTGGGAGCTTCAGTTGCCTGCCAGCCTGAAAACGGCCCTCAGCCCCTCACCCAGACTGGCCAGGCACCCCAATGGGGACCCCCACCCTGAAGGGGGTGTGATCAGCTGCAAACAGCCATCACCCCCTCACCCAGGCTGGCCAGGCACCCAAGTGGGACCCCCACCCTAATCCAGGACACCCTTCAGGGCAAACCAGCCGGCCCCCACCCGTGCGCCAGGCCTCTATCCTATATAGTAAAAGGGTAATATGCAAACTGACCCTAACAGCAGAAGGACTGGGAACGACTGGTCACTATGACACACACTGACCACCAGGGGGCAGATGCTCAATGCAGGAGCTGTCCTCTGGTGGTCAGGGCGCTCTCACATGGGAGGAGCTCTGCTCAGCTGCAAGCCAGGCTGATGGCTGCCAGTACAGCGGTGGTGGTGGGAGCCTCTCCTGCCTCCTCAGCAGCGCTAAGGATGTCCGACTGCAGTTTAGGCCTGCTCCCTGCTGGCAAGTGGACATCCCCCGAGGGCTACCGGGCTGCCAGAGGGATGTCTGATTGCCATCTTAGGCCCAATCCCCCGGGGAGTGGGCCTAAGCCAGCATGTGGTCATCCCCTGAGGGGTCCCAGACTGCGAGAGGGCACAGGCCGGGCTGAAGGACCGCCCCCTCCCTGCCTGAGTGCACAAATTTTTGTGCACTGGGCCTCTAGTATAATCTACACTAATAAAAGAGAAACATGGTAATTGGCATACGACCGCTACCCTTTTCATTGGCTAATCAGTGAGATATGCAAATTAACTGTCAGCCAAGATGGCGGCCGGCAGCCAGGCAGCTTGAAACTAACATGAGGCTTGGTTGCCTCAGTGACGGAGGAAACCAACGTTCCCCGCCTGCGGCTGCAGGCCTCTGAGCCTGCAGTTTGAAACATTTTAACAAATACCGCCAGATTTCAGCCAGCAGATTCGCAACATTGTATGCAAAGGCCAGAAACCTACTTTCAGGAGCGGAGGCCTAAGAGCTGGAGCCAAGCCTCAAGCTAAAGCTGGCCCAGAATAAAAAAAAAAAGGAAAAAAGGAGCGTTTGGGAGTTCAGTCACCCCCAGCCTGAAAACAGCCCTCAGCCCCTCACCCAGACTTGCCAGGCACCCCAGTGGGGATCCCCACCCTGAAGGGTGTGTGACCAGCTGCAAACAGCCATCATCCCCTCATCCAGGCTGTCCAGGCACCCTAGTGGGGACCCCCACCCTGATCCAGGACACCCTTCAGGGCAAACGAGCTGGCCCCCACCCGTGCACCAGGCCTCTACCCTATATAGTAAAAGGGTAATATGCCTCCCGGCACCGGGATCAGCGGAGCCGCGAGGCCTCCCGGCACTGGGATCAGCATGACAGGGGGCAGCGCCCAAACACCCTGATCGGCCCAGCTCTGTGTGTGACAGGGGGCGGGGCCACAACCCTTCCCCCCCCCCCCCCAGGCCCTGCTCTGTGTGTGATGGGGTAGAGCCATAACCTCCTCATCGGCCCTGCCCTGAGTGTGAGAGTGGTGGTGCCCCAACCCCCTGATCGGCCCTTCTCTGTGGGTGATAGAGGGCGGTGCCCCAACCCCCCCCTCCCCCCCACGGGCCCTGCTCTGTGTGTGATGGGGCAGAGCCATAACCTCCCCATCAGCCCTGCCCTGAATGTGACAGTGGCGGCGCCCCAATCCCCTGATTGGCCCTGCTCTGTGGGTGATAGAGGGCGGCACCCGAACCCACTGATCCGCCCTGCTCTGTGTGTGACAGGGGATGGTGCCCCAACTCCCCTATTGGACATACTCTGTGCATGACAGGAGGGAGCTCCTCAACCCCCTGACGGGCCCTGCTCTGTGCATGACAGGGTACGGAGCCCCAACCCCCCTGATGGGCCCTGCTCTGTGTGTGACAGGGGGCAGTGCCCCAACCCCCTGATGGGCCCTGCTCTGTGCATGACAGGGTACAGAGCCCCAACCCCCCTGATGGGCCCTGCCTTGAGTGTGACAGGGGGTGGTGCCCCAACCCCCCAATCGGCCCTGCTCTGAGCCCGACCAGGGGCTGCACCTAAGGATTGGGCCTGCCTTCTGCCACCCGGGAGCAGGCCTAAGCCAGCAGGGTGTTATCTCCCGAGGGGTCCCAGACTGCGAGATGGCACAGGCCGGGCTGAGGGACCCCCCCTTCCCCCCGAGTGCACAAATTTTTGTGCTCTGGGCCTCTAGTATAATATAATATAATATAATATAATATAATATAATATAATATAATATAATATAATATAATATACTATAATATAATATACTATAATATAATATAATATAATATAATCTACACTAATAAAAGAGAAACATGGTAATTGGTGTACAACCGCTACCCTTCCCATTGGCTAATCAGCGAGATATGCAAATTAACTGACAGCCAAGATGGCGACCGGCAGCCAGGCAGCTTAAACTGAACATGAGGCTTGCTTGCTTCAGTGACGGCGGACACCAACGTTCCTCGCCTGCCGCTGCAGGCCTCTGAGCGGGCAGTTTGAAACATAGTAACATATAGAAGCTAAAAAAAAAACTCCAGAAACCTGCTTTCAGCGAGCTGGGATCTCAGAGCTGGAGTTGTATCAATCGATACAGAGTTTCGATTGTAGAACACAAACAAGTCTGGGCCCGAGGGTTTCCGCTTTCCCAGCAGCAGAGGCCGCATAGCTGGAGCCACAGCTAAAGCTGGCCCAGAATAAAAAAAAAGAAAGAAAAAAAGAAGCGGTTGGGAGCTTCAGTCACCCGACAGCCTGAAAATAGCCCTCAGCCCCTCACCCAGGCTGGCCAGGCACCCCAGTGGGGACGCCCACCCTGATCCAGGACACCCTTCAGGGCAAACCAGCCGGCCCCCACCCATGCACCAGGCCTCTATGCTATATAGTAAAAGGGTAATATGCCTCCCAGCACCAGGATCAGCGGAGCCGAGAGGCCTCCCGGCACTGGGATCAGCGTGACAGGGGGCAGCGCCCAAACCCCTTGATCGGCCTGCAGCTCTGTGTGTGACAGGGGGCGGCGCCACAACCCTCCCCCCCCACGGGCCCTGCTCTGTGTGTGACGGGGTAGAGCCATAACCTCCCCATCAGCCCTGCCCTGAGTGTGACAGTGGCGGCGCCCCAACCCCCTGACTGGCCCTGCTCTGTGGGTGATAGAGGGCAGCGCCCCAACCCCCTGATCCGCCCTGCTCTGTGTGTGACAGGGGACGGTGCCACAACTCCCCTATCGGCCCTACTCTGTGAGTGACAGGGGGGAGCTCCTCAACCCCCTGATGGGCCCTACTCTGTGCGTGACAGGGGGGAGGCCCCCAACCCCCTGATGGGCCCTGCTCTGTGCGTGACAGGGGGGAGCTCCCCAACTCCCTGATGGGCCCTGCTCTGTGCATGACGGGGGTGGTGTCCCAACCCCCCAATCAGCCCTACCCTGAGCGTGACTGAGGGTGGCATCGAAACCTCCCGATCCGCCCTGCTCTGTGCATGACAGGGGCGGCGCCCCAACTCCCCAATCAGCCCTCCTCTGAGCCCAACCAGGGGCTACACCTAAGGATTGGGCCTGCCCTCTGCCACCTGGGAGCAGGCCTAAGCCAGCAGGTCGTTATCTCCCGAGGGGTCCCAGACTGCGAGAGGGCACAGCTGGGCTGAGGGACGCCCCCTCCAACCCCCAAGTGCACAAATTTTTGTGCACCGGGCCTCTAGTATATATATATATCCATGGTCTAGCTTTGTACCAATACTCCGTAATTCCTCGTTTCTAAAATGGGAATAATAATACATAACTCATGTAACTGTTGTGATAATTAAACAAGATAATGTTCTGAATGTCATCTGATATGCAATAACTGCTTAAAAATGGTTGCTATTATTCCAGACTAAAGCATATATATATATATTTTAAAATTTAAATTCTGTATTGTTTAAAGTATTACATATGTCTCCTTTTTCCCCCATTGACCTCTCCCCAGCTGCTCTGACCTTCACTTACATTTTTTAATATTCAAAAATATGCATTAACTTTCTCCCATTCTTTTAATTTAAAAATTTCAAACATATACAAAAGTAGAGAGAAGTTATTCCTGGGTACCCATTGTCCAACTTCAACAATCAACACATGGCCGATGTTATTTCAACTATATACCCACCCACTTTCTCCCTATACTTGGATCATTTTAAAGCAAATTCTAGCCATCATATCATTTCATTCAGTATGTATTTAGAAAAATAAGATCTCTCTTAAGAGTTTATGAACATCTTTTAAAAAGGTAGGTTAACTAAAGCTCAGTGAAGTTAAGTAACATTCATGAAGTGACCCAGCTGGTAAGTGTATTAACTAAAATTCAAATATAGGACTGGCTTCCTCTACATTGTCATTTACTGACTGATATAAATATGCATGATCAGAAAGTTAGGCATCAAAATTCTAAATTTCAACAATAAATTTTAGCATTTTGAAATCTGAAAAAAAAAAATCAGACTAGAATAAAAGCACAGGCATTCAACACTGAGCAGTAATAGACCACAGATTAAGTTCCTTTGGATTTACTGTTTCTCTGGTTGAAAGGATTTATCTTGATCTTTGTAGTCGTTAAGCATGAAGTAGGAAAGCAGGGCATACATTGTTCTAATGTTGTGTATGGTGAATAACTGAAGCGCGTGTTTTTTCTCCAGCTTCCAGCACTAAAACAAATAACCTCAGCACCTGCTTGTGGTTTGTCAGACTTTCAAAAGCAAACACTATATTCTTAGCAAAGTGATTATTTAAAAAGGAAGAGTATGCGGGGAGAAACTGCACGTAGGGAATTAAAATTGTAGTGTCCAGCACCATGAAAGCTTTTAACAAATGTTAATTGATGGTGATGAAAGTGACAGTAATCACAATGATGAGGTTGAAAAGTGACACATGAACCACATGAAGGAGCCGGAAAATGAGTCAGTTATTCATCTGGAAAATGCAACTTGCAGAGCAGCTTCCCAGGTTGCCTGAGGATAAGGCCAAACAGGTGGCATGTATATTGCAGGCTTGGGAACCAGCCAGAATTCTGATCCCTTACTACTAAATGTGTGACCTTGAACACTTACTTATCATCTCAGTTTCTGTCTTTAAAAAAAAAAAAAAAAAAAATTCTCACATGCCTAGAGAGAGGAAGGGAGAGAGACAAAACAAAACAAAACAAAAAATCGATGTGAGAAAGAAACATTGACTGGTTGGTTGCCTCCAGCATGATCGGGGTATGTACCCTGGACTTGAATTGAATTTGGGACCCTTCAGTCCTCCGGCTGACACTCTATCCACTGAGCCAAACTGGCCAGAGCCCAAGTTTGAGAAAATGAGAAAAATAAGATTGCTTTTCAGAAGCAAAGAAGAAGACTGAAGAGTTCGTGGGCTGTCATTCATGTACCCAGAGAAAGACTGGTCATTTAGGAGAGAGTAAACATTCCCAGTTCACCTGGCAACCTGAGGAGGACTTAGCCTCCTGGCTTACGTTTGCCAACAGGAAGAAATGAGCTGGCATTCAGCCTTCAAATATGCAAGTCCTGTGGCAGTGATGTCTCTCCTGATGGCTAGATTAGCATTTGGCTTCTCTGCATTTTGGGTAGTCCAAGTCCGTCTCTCAGGCCCTGGTCACTCTGAGGCCTTTCATAAGAAAGAACAGATAAATCCAGACTTACCCTTAGACAGCATGCACACAAATTACCTAGCGGCCTTATTTAAATACCGATTTAGATCCTCTGGCCTGGGGTGGGGCCTGAGATACTCCCAGATGATGTTGACTCTCCTGGTCCCTAGACCACACTTTGAGTAACAAAGCTGCAGACAACGCACAACCACTTCCAGTAATACCTCTATTTTTAACAAGGATTCATCAATAATATATTTATTATCCTTTTTTCTTTTTGGGGTTATAAGTTTCCAATCCAGAACCTAATACTTGCTGTCAAGCACTCCATATCTAGGGACTGGAGCAAGCCTTTGTTTTGTTCCCTTATACCCAGACAGAGGTCAGGATGGGGTAAAAATGGGGGTCTAAATCCCCTCCCCCACTAGTCCAGAGCAGGTCCAGCCACGGCACTGGCTAAACTGCTGCTTTAGCTAGGTATCCTGTCGGAGGTAGACTGAAGCTGAGAGAAAAAGGTGGTTGAACACAAGCAGCCCAAAAGCAAAGCAGGGGGACTGACGGGAAATTGGCTGGGTGGGTGGGAAGAGAACCCACGGTGATGAAGAGATGGTGGTAGGTGATTTCTCTGGGGTTAGGACAGTGGTCGGCAAACTCATTAGTCGACAGAGTCAAATATCAACAGTACAATGATTGAAATTCCTTTTGAGAGCCAAATTTTTTAAACTTAAACTATATAGGTAGGTAAGTTGTTATTAACTTAATTAGGGTACTCCTAAGGCTTAGGAAGAGCCACACTCAAGGGGCCAAAGAGCTGCATGTGGCTCTCAAGCCGCAGTTTGCCGACCACGGGGTTAGGAGATCTCACCGTATCGTGATGGCATCACCATTCCTGTTACAGGCAAGGCTAGATTTGAATCTGAGGACACTTAGAAGTCTTATTCAGACTTGAATTTGCTGAAATAAGAGGCAGGCAGAGCTTGTGAAAGAATCTTATTTTTGAAAATTTTGATTTGCTCATCTGGAAAACAGAGAAAAATTAAAATAAATGGATTATTTGAAACTTAATTGTAGACAAGATTAAAACTCATCAATAATCTTTAGATGAGTGGTGTTACACAAGAATGATGTGCAACATGTCAGAAGAAAATTAAGTACCACTGTTTCAATGGTTAAAAAAACCTTGAAGTCTTGAAAACTTGTCCCTATTGTTTTCTCTTTCAAGGAAATCCTGTTATAATTCTTAAGCACTAAATGCATTTGAATATCCCCCTTTTTTTTCCTGTGTGCTAAGTGTCTTTTGAATTATAAAATTAAAACATTTTAATTTTTCAGAAAGTTTTACTTTTTCTGTATCCCACGAATAATATTTAAAGCTGTTCAAATTTTAAATTATTACAATCAACAAGATAAAAGCTTATAATCTCTCAAAGTAAATCACTTCAAGAAAGGAAATTCTATTAAGCTAAGCCTATTATCGTTTGCTGCCACATAGTAACCAATAGGCACACAATGGCTTGGGGTCTAGCATACAACAAAGTACAGTTCTTCATCACATAGTCTGTGTGTGTGTGTGTGTGTGTGTGTGTGTGTGTGTGTGTGTGTTAATCCTCACCCAAAGATATTTTTCCATTGACTTTTAGGGAGAGTGGAAGAGGGAGGGAAAGACAAAGAAAAACACTGATGTGAGAATAACACATCCATTGGTTGTCTCCTGCATGAGTCCTGACCAGGGCCTGGGCCAGGGAGGAGCCTGCAATCAAGGTACATGCCCTTGACCAGAATTGAACCCGGGGCCCTTTGGTCCATAGGCCGAGGCTCTATCTACTGAGCCAAACTGGCTAGGGCCATCACATAGTCTTGACTTTGATCTCAGCTAGATGTCTGACTTTGGTAAGCCACTTCATCACCATTAGCCTCATTTTGTTCTCTGCAAAATGAGGGATTAGACTAGTTTGTATCCAGTCCCAATGCTCGCTTGACTCAGTAGGAGAGTATACTTTTGATTCTGAGAGCATCAAAAAGTATTTGCCATTTCCCATACCACTGAATGTTCTCAAAGAAGTAAAGCAACTCACCCCCCCTCTGTCATAAGACCAGAGCTAGGATTAAACTCCCAAGATGCTTGACTTCTAGCTAAGGATACTTCTACAATATCATGCAACCTAAATTCTATCTAAATGAATCTTCACCAGAATAAACCAAAATGAAAATGCATCCAAATAAGCCACAGAAGATGTTGGTATAACATAATTTCCTCTAAGGAAATTACTAGTATTATTTTTCTGGGTGGCTTGACACAAGTCATAACTGACTGATTATGGTCAGAGGTATGGTTTTAAATTATGCTACAGAACCACAAGAAAGCAGGACAAGTTTTCATATGTAGCCAAAATAGCTGGTTTCAAAATTACCCAGTACTCATCCTCTTGGTCTGTGAGTGATTTGAGGGCAGAGGTCATGCTTGGTAGAACTGAGTTGTTGTTAGCAAGCTAGGCATTGGGCAGCTGGGAAATCCTCCCACTAGTGCAGGGCTGTGGGGGCAGGGAGGGAGCAAAGGAGCAGATCTGCAGCATTAGGAGAGGGAGGGCACTCTCAGGAGCGCAAAGCAGGCTATGGAGAGAGATTTTACAATGGAACCTGAACAAGTGTCCATCCTCTGCGCAGGCAACATGAGTAAGGACGTCAGGTGTCCTCAACAGAAGTTCCATACAACTAGGGAATGTGGAAGGCAGTGGTGGTGAAAAACTATAGCACTCATCCTTTTTTTTTTTTAAATAAATACTATACCATGTCCCTCCCCACTCTACTTCCTTTGCGAAATTCATAACATTATTATATACTTAGCATTAGTGTTTCTGAACATACTACTTGAAAATGGATATGCTAGATAGCGAGATTATTCACATATCTTCAAAAAAATTAATTTGAGAGAGAGAGGGATAGAGAGAAACATCCATGAGCAAGAACCATCGATTGGCTACCTCCTGTACGCCCCCTACTGGGGATTGAGCCTGCAATCCCGGGCATGTGCCCTGACTGAGAATAGATCTGGTGACCTCTGGTTCATGGGTTTATGCTCAACCACTAAGCAACACCAGCCAGGCTATTCACATATTTTTATATAACACTTAACACGTGCCAGATTCTGTTAGAAGTACTTTCCAAATAAATATTGTCATTTAATCTCCATCATAACTCTATGAGGTATGTGTTATGGTAGGAAACTGAGGCACAGAGAGGCTATATAACTTGTCCAAGATTGTAGAGGTAGTAAGTGGCAGAGCCCAGGTAATCTTCTCCCTAGTCCACACTTTCCCTTCTCCTTAAAAGACCACAAAGCCGAGGCAGACTCTGGTCTCCGGCTCCGAGGTCCCGGCGGCCGGGCGGGGCCTCTCGGTAAGAAGAAGAGGAGCGGCCCGAAACCGGTTTGGCTCAGTGGATAGAGCGTGGGCCTGCGGACTGAGGGGTCCCAGGTTCCATTCCGGTCAAGGGCATGTGCCTGGGTTGCGGGCACATCCCCAGTAGGAGATGTGCAGGAGGCAGCTGATCGATGTTTCTCTCTCATCGATGTTTCTAACTCTCTATCTCTTTCTCTTCCTCTCTGTAAAAAATCAATAAAATATATTAAAAAAAAAAAAAAAAAAGAAGAGGAGGAGCGGAGGGCGGCTCTTCCCGCCTCCTCCTGGGCGAGCAGCGGAGGGGCGCGGAGCCTCCGCAGGCCTTCCCCGCAACCTCCGGGGGCCGGTTTTTCGAGGAGCTGAGGTCCGCGCGGGGGGCGCCGGGAGGAGGACCGCCAACGCCAACGCCAACGCCCACGCCGACCCCGGCCTTCGCCGGCGCAGCCCCGGCTGCCTCAGGTGCAGGAAGCACCTGGGTGGAGGCCTCCTTCGGGAGAGCCAGAGATGGCATCCGTAGACTTCAAGACCTACGTGGATCAAGCCTGCAGGGCTGCGGAGGAGTTCGTCAACGTCTGCTACACCACCATGGATAAGCGGAGGCGCCTGCTGGCCCGCCTCTACATGGGCACAGCCACCCTGGTGTGGAGTGGAAACGCAGTTTCAGGACAAGAGTCCTTGAGTGAGTTTTTTGAAATGTTGCCTTCCAGTGAGTTCCAGATCAGTGTGGTTGACTGCCAGCCTGTACATGATGAAGCCACCCCAAGCCAGACCACAGTCCTCGTTGTGATCTGTGGAACAGTGAAGTTTGAAGGCCACAAACAACGGGACTTCAGCCAGAACTTCCTTCTGACCGCCCAGGCCTCACCTAGCAACACAGTGTGGACGATAGCAAGTGATTGCCTCCGGTTCCAGGACTGGGCCAGCTAGTGGAGCTCTGGAGAGAAACACATCTCAAAATGTGGGGACACCAGTTCCTTTCTGTTGTTGTGGGCTACGCTGCCCAGGGTGAACTCTGCCTTTGCTCGAGTCCAAGGAGCCCCTTTACGAGTATACTTATTTGTCATAGTTGCCTTTTCGTAGTACAGTTTTCTATTTTTCTACTTGTCCAGTAGAGACCCTGGTTCTGGAAATTCCGACAAATAAAGTTTAAAAAAAACAAAAAACAAAACAAACAAACAAAAAACCCCACAAAGCAAACGGTAAGAGTGGACAGTTGTATTTTTGGCTGCTTAGCTTTTGGACCCACTTCTTGTGTTCGGGGAACCTTGGTGAGACTTGAGAGAGGCAGAGTCGCTTCCCACTGTAAAAACTGTGAGTGGAAGATCCTCATTTTCCAGCACATCTGCAGGCTCAGCCTTTCAGATGCACTGACTAGTTTGAATCTGCAGCTAATGATAAACGAAGGAGAAGCCACAGAAAATCCTTTCAGCCGCAGTGGGCACGCACCATGGGGAGATTACAGTGTTAGTGGTAGGGGACCTTTAGAACCTGACTACCGGGCTTTGAATCCTGGCACTAACCCTTGAGCAAGATGCCTAACTTCTTTGTGCTGCAAATTTCTCATGTATAAAATGATAATAATAATAGTATTATCTTTTGGACTGTTGTAAGAATTACACACGACAGTGGAGGTAAAACATAGTACCTGGAAGAGAGCAATTTCTCAATAAAGGCCTGCAATTGTCATTTACTTAAGTGCCCTATTTTACAGATGAGAAAATTGAGGCCCAGAGAGGAAAACTTGTACAAAAACATGCTGCTATAAAGCGAGGAAGTTTAAGTAGATACAATTCAGTTCACTACGACAACCATCTAATGAATGCTTATCGTGTCAGGAATTTAGTGTTTTGACTTTAGCAAGCCAGCAAAAACAGTCTTTCATGGTCTAGTTGAGCAAATGAGGGTTCATACTGGTTGAGTTGGTCTGACCTCTGAGTGTCACATTATAGGAAACAAATATAGCTCAGCAGGTGTAGCTTAGTAGTTGAGCGTTGACCTATGAACCAGGAGGTCACAGCTCGATTCCCAGTCAGGGCACATGCCTGGGTTGTGGGCTCAATCTCCAGTGTGGAGAAGGCAGCCAATCAATTATTTTTTTTTGTTTGTTTTTATTTTATTTTAATTTTATCCCTTTATTGAATAAGATATTACAAATGTGTCCTTATCCCCCCAATGTCCCCTCATCCCAATTATTTTCTTTCTTTTTTTTAATATATTTTATTGATTTTTTACAGAGAGGAAGGGAGAGAGGGACAGAGAGTTAGAAACATCGATGAGAGAGAAACATCGATCAGCTGCCTCCTGCACACCCCCTGCTGGGGATGTACCCGCAACCAAGGTACATGCCCTTGACCGGAATCGAACCCGAGACCCTTGAGTCTGCAGGCTGACGCCCTATCCACTGAGCCAAACCAGTCAGGGCTATTTTCATCATTGATGTTTCTCTCTCTCTCTCTCTGAAATCAATAAAAATATGTTAAAAACAAACAAATATGTAAATCAAAATATAATTAGAAGTGGAAAGAATACAGAAAAAAATATCTATGTTTTAAATTAAGTTTTAGAGAGAGAGGGAGGGAGAGGGAGAGAAACATGGATGTGAGAGTGTAACATTGATTGGCTGCATGCCCCCCACTAGGGGTCGATCCTAAAACCCAGGCAAGTGTCCTAATTGGGAATTGAACTGGTAACCTTCGGTGCAAGGACGACACCCAGCCAACTGAGCCACGCCCATCAGGGCAAAGAGAAAAAGATCTTTAAACTTCCCTCTCCCTATCTCTGTCCCCTGTGGTAGTTCCCTTATGGCAGCTGCTCCCTGACTTTTCCCCTCACCCTCAACTTTGAACATAAAACAACCCAAACCTAGTTTTTGTAGCTGGAGACTCCTCTGCCCCTAGACTTTCCTTTAGTTTCTCTTCAACATTCTCTCCAGAAAGGAAATATCAGTCTTTGATTTTCAAAAAATATGTTTTTGTTGATTTTAGGGAGAGAGAGAGAAAAATGGATCGGCTGCCCCTGGCACGTCTTCCCACTAGGGATCAAGCCCGAAACCCAGACATGTGCCCTGACCAGGAATGGAACTAGGGACCACTCCATGCATGGGACAATGCCAACCAACTGAGCCACACTGGCCAGGGTAGAGATTCTCAGATTTTTCGCCTTCAGATTACTTTACATTTATACTTTCATATTGGAAATTGAACCAAGAAAACTTTAAAGACATTTTTAAAAAGACATTTTAATTGATTTATTTAAAGTTAGCAATGATGAATCCATTGCATGTTAACATAAAATCTTAGTATTATTATAAAATACCTTTGATTTCATTTATGTGAGAGAGAACCACTGCCATTAACATTAGTAAGGTGTTAGTTTGTTCCAACATATTAAAGAGCATAATACAGGATAAAAACATAAAAGTTAATCTTATTTGACTTGTATTTTCTTAGTCCATTTGGGCTGCTATATCAAAATAACACAGACTCGGTAGCTTATAAACAACAGAAATCTATTGCTTACAGTTCTGGAGTCTGGAGAGTCTAAGATCAAGGTGCCAGCATGGGATTAGCTCTTTTATCCTTGAATTTTGATCACAGTCTGTGGTTTGACCTAGCTCATGATTTCAATTAAAGGTTAATTTCATAGCCAAGGAAAATGCCAAACCAATTCATAGCCTGGAACCCATATCTAAGATTAGACCTGTTGACCAGTCCAATCATATCAGTTCAGAAACCAGCTCACAGTCCAGGCAGAATCCCAGCCAATACCATCTCAATACAATGTGCTACCCAAAGTTGTATTGACACAGGTAGACAACATTGTTGTCAGCAACTGAGAGAACTGTGGTAGATGTTAATGCTTATCTGGACAAGAGACTAGTATGACTCTAGTGGCCTAGATGGTGTCACTCTAGGGTCCAGCTCCTCTTCCTGTTGTATCCAACACTTTCAGACTAGTGGCATTAGGTAAATTTTCATAGATTTTTCTCATGACAACATATTTTGCTCCATCCCCTTATG
Source organism: Myotis myotis (assembly GCF_014108235.1). Taxonomy (NCBI): domain Eukaryota; kingdom Metazoa; phylum Chordata; class Mammalia; order Chiroptera; family Vespertilionidae; genus Myotis; species Myotis myotis. The sequence goes on from NW_023416314.1 coordinate 53,041,113, forward strand.
ACAACTTTTTATTGCATAACAGTATGTCCCATCATGGCCCTACTCCATAACCTTTTGACCTAGCCAATTACTATGCCTGCTTATGATGATTCATGCACAGATATTTATTAAATGTCTTTAGATGCCAGGCCCTTAATACACAAAAATTCTGCCTTTCAGTAACTCAACTTCTTTAATTCTACCAAAGGAGGGCAACAAATTAAAAAAGAAAACCTACTGCAGTTTTGTAATAAAGGTATGGGTATGAGTTCTTTACTAAATATATCTTTAAAATTCTATGAGAGCCCAAGGGAGGAGTTGTTTCTTTTTAAAAAATATATTTTTACTGATTTCAGAGAGGAAGGGAAAGGGAGAGAGAGATTGAAACATCAATGATTTGAGAGAATCACTGATCGGCTGCCTCCTGCACACCTCACACCGGGGATCAAGCTCGCAACCTGGGCATGCTCCCTGACTGTGAATCGAACCGTGACTTCCAAGGTTCATAGGTCTTGTTATGGACCAATGTTTGCGAGAGTAAGACCACCAACTCCAATTAGGTCTTAAGCAGCAAGTGAGGATTTATTGAAAGCTGGTCAGCGACTGCCGTAGGCGTATTCTCCTACGGCAGCGTTGACCCTGGTTCCAGACCAGCCTTTTATTCCCAAAAACCATACAACGGTTGGCTAAACACACACAAAGTTACCTGGGATACATTAATCAACACTGCCCCATTACCAAGGTATTCATTAATCAACTTGCCCAGTTGCTCTAGCTACTAATATCAACTTGCCCCGTTTCCCTAGCTACTAATATGAACTTGCCCCGTTTCTCTAGCTACTAATATCAACTTGCCCTGTTTCCCCAACTACTAATACTAACTTGCCCCATACCCTAACTACCCTCGACCACAGTTGGTTCCATTTCCCCAGTACAAGAGGGGCTTAACTGTAACAGTCTAAGCTCAACCATTGAGCAATACTGCCCAGCAGAAGTTGTTTCTTAAAGATAGGAGAGTGTGGTTAGGGGGAGTGATTTCTCCACTTGTTCTTGTAAGAATGACTAGGAATTTAGTGAGAGAGAAAGACAGTTTAAGAAAAGAAGCTGCCTGAGCTAGGGCATACAGGCTGTAAGGAGAATAAGATGCTCCAAGGACAAATAGCTGGTTGATGTTATGGAATATCTTATCTTTCGGAGAAATAATGGTTTATACCATTTGGGGGATAATGAAATTTGTTTTAAACTTGACCAGGGATGTTTGATACCAAGGATATTTGATAATAAACATATAATAAGAATTAGGCCAATATTAGTGAATTTTTTGGAAAGTATCTTATGAATTAATTCCTTGATAAATGCATAGACTGCAAAGTTCTCAAATACAAAATAGGGACAAAATGTTCTAAGTTCAGAGTGACAGGATCAGCAAGAATGTTCTTGGGATAAAAATGGCAGGATATAAAATCCTGCTCTTCTATCCTTATCACAATGAGTTTCCAAGGTCTGCATACTTTCTGGTGTCACAGATTGCCTTCCCCTCCCACAACATATTTTCTCCACACTGACTCACCTCTTTGTTATATGAAATTCCCAAAACAGTGTCACAAACTTAGATGCCTGCAAGTGCTAGGTGGATAATATGAGTAAAGCTGATTGAGTGAGGACAAGTAAACTAAGAGTATCTGCCCTATCCAAAGACGGAAGCTGTTCCTTTGCTCCAGGCAGTCACTGCCAGCTAGGAATGTAGGTCAAGGGTTCTCAGAACTCCAACATTTTCAAGAGAAGCCAGAAATTCTGGTTATTATGGAAACTCTCAATTTGATAACTAATTGGAGAAAAAACCCAACCCAACCTAAGACTGGCCAACAAAACATGTTTATGGGCTGAGTCTACCCCTAGGCATCATTTGTGACCTTTGTCCTAAAACTTTTCCAGTTTTATGTGATGTAATACTTGGAGGAATGTTCCATCCCCTCTGACATTACTGATTTCCCAGATATAGGCTCTACCTCCTTCCTCTTGTGAAGTACTATTTTTCCCCAACCTCTAGTGATTTCAGAGTTTGCCCATTCCTTTAAGCATCAAGTTTTACCCCTCTGGTTGTTATATCTTGAACTATACCAACCATCTTCCCCTTCTCTTTTGAAGGCTACCTGGCCACACCCTTTATGACACCATGCATTGCCCTACCATCTTGGAGAAACAACTCATTCCTCCTTTGCATATTTCTTTGTTTCATCCCCTCGTGACATCACATGTTAATCTCATCCTAGGACTGCAACCTGGAATGGGCAGTGAGAAGATAGAATATGTATAGCATCACAAAAGAATGAGTTTGTTTGGGAAAGTTCATGATTTCATAAGAAAATGTCTGCATAACAGATTTTAAAATGAATCATTAGAGTTAGAAACGGAGATTTAAATACATAATTTAGATCTTTGTAGAGTGAGTCAGAGGTATAGACTCAGTTTTCCAGGTATTTAAGGCCAACTTTTATCATAGTAAAATTTTATAAGAGATCTCTGAAGAGACTCTGCTCTCTGGATGTACTATTTCTTTCTTTTTTTTTTTTTTTAAAAAAATATATTTTATTGATTTTTTACAGAGAGGAAGGGAGAGGGATAGAGAGTTAGAAACATAGATTGAAAGGGCGAGGAGTACGCCCTCCACCTTGCCCCAGGGTAAGGGCTATGCCCTTCATCTTAACTTGGCCATGTGCTCAGCAAGCTTCTTCCCGGAAGATAGTCAAGGGAAGTGCACGCCATCACTATGACCACATCCTGTGTACTCACGCCTGGCCAATCAGCAGGGCCCACAGTCCTTTCTCCTCCCCTTACCCCAAACCCCTATAAAACCTCTCTCCACACAGAGTTCTCTCTCTCTCGGCCACTGGAGCTTACCGTTGCATCGGTGAGTGTGGCAGGGGAGCCAAACCTAGGTTTGAAATGAATGACTCTTTGCTTTTGCATCGGACTCGCTGGCTCCCTGTGGGTTCTTGGGAATCATGAAATCTGGGCACAACAAGATGAGAGAGAAACATTGATCAGCTGCCTCCCGCAAACGCCCCACTGGGGATGTGCCCGCAACCAAGGTACATGCCTTTGACCGGAATCGAACCGGGGACCCTTGAGTCCGCAGGCCGATGCTCTATCCACTGAGCCAAACCGGTTAGGGCTGGATGCACTATTTCTTAGGGAGAGTGAGAAGTTAGCTTCTTTTAACTTCATTAAATGAAAGTCCAGAGATTAGAAATAAGATTTATATAACCGCAGTCATGGCACATTTTAAGGGTTTTGCTGGAAGGAAATAAAAATTATTAGTATAGCACCCAATATTTATTTGATAATGTTCCTTACTTCAGGACAACTGAACTTTATTCTCACTAAATTCTTATAATCGTGAAATATATAGTTCAGGATTCTTCCTACTACTTTGTTTCTAGTTTATTCTGTTTTTAAAATTAAAATTTCTGAGTGGGAGTAGTAGTATTATTCTTAGAACATTATAAAACTTTTTTTGGTAGGGATAGTCTAATTTTAAAGTAAGGGATTCTTGTAATTATGGTCATTGTAACATGGATCTAGATGTTATAATTTACTGTTCTTTTTAAAAAATTTATTGATTGCCGAAGCCGGTTTGGCTCAGTGGATAGAGCGTCGGCCTGCGGACTGAAGGGTCCCAGGTTCGATTCCGGTCAAGGGCATGTACCTGGGTTGCGGGCACATCCCCAGTGGGAGATGTGCAGGAGGCAGCTGATCGATGTTTCTCTCTCATCGATGTTTCTAACTCTCTATCCCTCTCCCTTCCTCTCTGTAAAAAATCAATAAAATATATTTTAAAAAAAATTTATTGATTGATTTTAGAGAGAGAGAGAAAAATTGATTTGTTGCTCCACTTATTTATGTATTCATTTGTTGATTCTTGCATGTGTCTTGACTTGGGATCGAACCTGCAACCTTGGCATATCGTGATGACCAATTGAGTTACCTGGCCAGGGCCATGATTTACTGTTATTAATAGTTATCTTAATTAATAGTTATATACTAGTTACTATAATATCAGCAAACAGAGGATACAAGTTCCATTCTCTTTCTAAAGAAAAAAGATAAAAACAAAAATCAAATCCCTTTGCCAAAACATTGAAAGAAAAAAAATCCTCAACAACCTGAGAATCTAAGAATTATCTAATTATAGGTGATTTTCCTTTTATTCTTATTCATTCATTCAACAAATATGTATTGATTACCCATTATATGCATCAGACACTGTGCTATGCTAGGTTCTGATTACATAGTGATAAACAACCCAAATATGGTTTATACTCTCATGGATCTTATGGTCCAGTGAGAGAGATAGACAAAAAAAAAATTAAGAAAAAAGTGCATATATATATGAATACATATAGAGATAGACAAAAAATTAAGAAAAAAGTGCATATATATGCATACATATATATGGAAGTGAATTTCATATACATACATATATACACACACATACTACACTATTCATTAGGGAGAATAATGGGAGAGAATTAAGTTCTAATGAATGAGAAAGATCCAGCCATGTAAAATGTAGGGGAAATAGTGGTCTACTGAAGTCAGAACAGCTTGGGCACAGGCCTTAGCTGGGAATGATTTCTAAGGACAAAATATCCAGTATGGCTAGGATATTGTGATTGAGAAGGAGGGCAGTGAGAAGTGAGGTTAAATAGAAAGATAGAAGATATCATGAAGAACCTTGATGATGGTTTAGATCAGCGGTTCTCAACCTGTGGGTCGCGACCCCTTTGGTGGTCGAATGACCCTTTCACAGGGGTCGCCTAAGACCATCCGGCATATCAGATATTTACATTACGATTCATAACAATAGCAACATTACAGTTATGAAGTAGTAACAAAAATAATTTTATGCTTGGGTCACAACATGAGGAATTGTATTTAAAGGGCTAGAAGTTTGAGAAACACTGGTTTAGATGAAGGAAAACTAAGAATCAGGGATGATTCACAGGGTTTTGGCTTGAGCAGCTGTGTGCATACCATTTACTGAAATTAGAAAGATAGAGTACTGAGTAGGTTCTCTAGGAAGAAGATGCTAAGACAGAGTTAGGTGTATATGTTTATCAGGGAATCTATATATATAAAAGCCTAAACGACCATTATGATGGAACGACCAGTCGCTATGATGCGCACTGACCACCAGGGTTGTCAGTGTGCTCCAACAGCGGGAACACTGCTCAGCCAGAAGCCAGGCTTACAGCTGGTGAACACAGCAGTGGTGGTGGGAGCCTCTGCTGCCTCTGTGGCAGCGCAAAGGAGCGGTGAGCTGAGCGGTAAGGAGTGAGTAGGCAGGCAGGCGAGCAGTTAGGGGTAAGCAGGCAGGCAGGCAAGCAGTTAGGGACGAGAAGGCAGGCGAGCAGTTAGGAGCGAGCGGTCCTGGATTGTGAGAGAGATGTTCTACTGCCAGGTGTCTGACTGCAGGGATTGGGCATAAACCAGCAGTTGGACGTCCCCCTAGAGGTCCCAGATTAAGAGAGGGCGCAGGCTGGGCTGAGGGACCCCCCTTCTCGTGCATGAATTTCATGCACTGGGCCTCTAGTCCTATATAATAGAGAGCTAATATGCTAATTAGACTGGATGGCAGAATGACCTTCCAGAATGACCTTCCAGAATGACCAGTGGGCAGGGCCGTGGGGCCGTGTGGCAGCTTGGCCACAAAGCATCCGGGCTCCGAGGGCTGAGGCAGCCAGGGCTGTGAGGGCCAAGCCCCTTGCATGAATTTTGTGCATCGGGCCTCTAGTAGTGCTTATAAAAGGAAAAGAGGTATAAGCTGAATTGTGTAAAGGGAGGTTGCAGACAGTGATACAAACCTGACAAAGTCTTTGCCAGCCTAATGGGGAGCTCCAGAGCAAAGACTGACAGTTAGTGGAGTTCTGGGTTAGAATAGGCCCTTGATTACTAGTTCACTGGCTGGGACTCTCCCCAAGAAGAGTGTAACTTGGGCTCTAGAGCTGAGTGGACCCTGAAGCAGGTAACATGAGCATGCTGTCAGCTAACCACATTCCTCACAGCTGGGCAGCCAGTTCCTTCCTGAAGGAGGATGTGAGCAGCACAACATCTTGCAGCTAAGAGAATGGCCATTTAACCTATTTCTAGTCAATGGAACTTAAAGGTTATTGAGTGAAAGCTTTTCCTTTGCTGATAAAAGGAGAAGGAACTTTTCACATAAAAGGTCCCTTTGCTGCTTTCCTCCTCCCTGTTTTTCTACTTTTGAATGTGACTGATTCATGATGTCAGGAATTATGACAGCCATCTTTCAACTTTGGATAAGCTTGAACATAAAAAGCCAGAGCTGAGGAAAGGAAAGAGGTGGTGATGATATTGCTTAGCAGCTGAATTAATGTCAACAACTACCTACCTCCAGACATAGAAAAATAAATTCCAGTTCATTGAAGCCTCTGTAGTTAGGTTTCATGTCACTTTAGCTTATACAGATACAGAATATGGGGAAAGTATGGTGGCTATTCCTTTTGTTGTTGTTGTTTCATCTTGTTTTCTGTTGAACACTTCTTCCCAGCTTGATTCTAGTTATAGACTCTGTTCCCCAGGCAACAGGAGTGAATGCCTCACCTAAACAGGACTTAGATTCTTCCTACTGAGAAATTGAAACTTAACTAGGAATACCCAAAGACAGAGGGAGATAGCCTAATCATCACTTCGAGAAAAGAGGCTCAAGATCTCCTGACTCTGGGATTTTTTCTCTAGTCTATGAGTTACTCCTCTATCCTCTCAATAAATCCCCCTTTTCATTATGTTAGCTGGAATTGATTTCTGCTGTTTTAAATCAATGGTTCTCAACTAGGGGAGGTTTTACTCTTCAATGAATACCTGGCAATGTCCAGAGATATTTTTGATTGACACAGTCTGGAGTTGGTGTTATTGGCACCTAGAATCTAGAGTATAGATACCAGGGATACTGCTACCATTCTATAATGCTCAAAACAATTCCCCACAACAGCCTGGCTGTGTAGCTCAGTGGTTGAGCATTGACCTATGAACAGGAGGTCACAGGTTCAATTCCAGGTCAGGGCATATGTCTGGGTTGCAGGCTCGATCCCCAATAGGGAGTGTGCAGGAGGTAGCTGATCAATGATTCTCTCTCATCATTGATGTTTCTATCTCTCTCCCTCTCACTTCCTCTCTGAAATCAATAAAAATATATTTAAAAAAACCCCAAAACCAAAAATAAATTCCCCACAACAAAACTTTGGCCCAAAGTGTCAATAGTGTTGCTGTCAAGGAACCCTGCTTTAAAAGAGAGAGTTATTTAACTTGTACAAGGAGGGTCTCAACAAGGAGGTTTTCAACAAAGCTGACTCGGGTCAGCTGCTAATGAGTGGAAGGAGAAACAGGGCATCTGAGGTGCAAGGAGAAGTGTGGAATGGCTTTTGAGAGCATGGAAGAGAAAGCCTGCTGAAGAAACATTGGAGGATTGTTAGGCAGCGATTAGATTCTGTCTGAAGTTGATGACCATGACTTTAGAGACATGGAACTAATGATGTTTCTTCTGCGGAGCTATAGTGGTACAGACAAGGATAAGGCATATTTTGGGTTCCCCCAGGGCTAGGTTTTTGTCAGGTGAGAGAAAGAGAAGAAAAGAAAGGCAAGGGAGTTGACTTTTGTATGCAACTTATTTTACTGATGAACCAGAGGGAAGGAATAAGAAAAAAATTGATAATAAAAAATGATGACCCTGTGGTAGATAACAGGTAATAAAAAAGTAGAAGATAGTTCCTGCCTTTAATGTATTCACAACTCAGTCTTTTCCACAGTGTTGGGATGTGGTATTACCTTCTGATCTTACACCAGTGGTTGGCAAACTCATTAGTCAACAGAGCCAAATATCAACAGTACAACGATTGAAATTTCTTTGGAGAGCCAAATTTTTTAAAGTTAAACTATATAAGTAGGTACATTGTTATTAACTTAATTAGGTTACTCCTAAGCTGGCCTTTGCTAAAAACGTCCTCAATCTGATTGAGGTGTGTTCGCTGAGGTCGACCCCTTCCAACTCTCCCATCCACACTCGTCTTGTATACTCGTTTCAGATAGACGAGTGTGGATGGGAGAGTTGGAAGGGGTCGACCTCAGTGAAAGTACCTCAAAACAATGTACCTCCCCTGCGCTGTGTATCCCGCGGCCCGCCTGCGCCGCGTTGCCCCACCAACTGACAACCCCCTACTTCTTCTAACGCCACTTCTTCAAAATAGACTCACCCAGGTCGAAAACCGACTTCTGCGCATGGGCCACGAAGTTTCAATCGCACTGTATGTGCGCGCCTGCACGTGGTATTTTGTGGAAGAGCCACACTCAAGGGGCCAAAGAGCTGTATGAGGCTCGTGAGCCGCGGTTTGCCGACCACTGTCTTACACTAATACTAGAGGCCCGGTACACAAATTCATGCACATTGAAAGGAAATTAATTAAAAGAAATATTTAATATCGCTATTCACCCTTTCTCTATAATAGAAGTGTCAACCAAATTCACAATCGACAATGACAGATGGAAACACACATGTGCAACTGGCACCAGCGAGAGCTTTATATATATAGATAAACTTGCTTAATTAGACCTGCTTTCTGATTTAGCTAAACTTTTTTCCAGCCCAGTGAAGCACTCTAACTTCTCTTTCAGCAGTTAGAGTGGGCCATAGTTTGCCCATGGCTGTTCTAAACTGTCTTAATCTCCATTTTCCAGCTAATGAACTGCTAATTGTCAGCAACACAGCAGTAAATATCAACACGAAGCAGATTATTATTGTAGATCATGCAGGGAAGAACAAAGGGTGAAATATTTAACTGTAGCAGTGTTTGACTATATTTTGTGCAGTGAGAAAACCTGAAGTTATTTTCAAGTTCCACTATTTCTTACTTCTTTTCAGTCAGGTCAAGGTTCTAAACCAGGGGTGGGCAAACTTTTTGACTCGAGGGCCACAATGGGTTCTTAAACTGGACTCAGAAGAAGGAGCTGCGGCCGTGTTTCCCCATGTTGCCATGTTAACACTGCTGCTGGTGAAGGAGCGGAGGGGAGAGCAAGAGAACTCTCTACTCTTTCGGCTCTGCAGGCTGGATAGAACAGCCGAACGGGCCGGATCCGGCCCGTGGGCCATAGTTTGCCCATGGCTGTTCTAAACTGTCTTAATCTCCATTTTCCAGCTAATGAAAATAGGATTCTACCGTGTCTCCTATCTACCTACTCCACAACTTCTGTGAGGATCAAATGAGATGAGGCATGTGAAAACGCTTTACAGACATTTGGTTAAAGTGTAAAATGTTCACACCTGGCTATAAAGCAAGTTGTGTTTCTGGGCTGAAGAAACTCCAAGGAGGCTAGTTGCTAGGGAAAGGAAGCCAGGCATTGCTACATGACATCATTACCCGGCACCCACAGCCACCGTTTCTGGGCTGGGCTGGGCTGTGGGCCGCATTTTGCACCATGGGTCTGGGCAGCATTGGCTGCGATTTGGTGGGCTGTCGCTCTGGGGTGGTGGTGGGGCCTGTGTCCCACTTGGGGGAAGCCGAGTATTGCTTTGTTGGCGCCAGATCTGCGATGCCATTTCTTTGTAAATGGCCAGTGCCTGCCACAGTAGCTCCTGTGTTGAGCGTCTGCCCCCTGATGGTCAGTGTGCATCATAGCGACCGGTCAGACAGCCAGAGGGACACTTAGCATATTAACCTTTTATATATATAGATTGGTTTCTAATGATACATAACCAATACTAAAATATTTCTCATGCATTTCAAATTGAAATGTAGTGTTCCTACACCATAACCTTTTGAACATCCTTTCTTTCTCTAGTCTTTACTCTTCAATCTATCCATGAGAACTAAAGATGATTGTTTTTCTTATGTTTGCCTCTACTATCATCACATTATCATGAGTCAGGACTTAGGGAGACAGTTTGAGATTTTGATTTATAGAAAATGGGTGTTTTCTCCTGAGCCTTAAATAGGAGCTTAACTATGAGGCATTGTTCTAAGTATGTAGATAAGTATATAAGAATAAAGATTGTTGATCTTGGAAACCAGACCTGAATTATAGGCCTAGCTCAGCCACTAATGTGAAAATGGCTAACATTTACAGAGCACTAACTATGTGCCAATCACTTTTCTATTAACTTGTTATGCTCTAAGGAGGAGGGTGGTATTTTAATCCCCATTTTAGAGACAAGAAAACCGAGGTACAGAGCGTTTAAGTAACTTACCCTGTCATGGAGATGGTTTGCGGTGAGTCTGGTTTTGCAACACAGGCAGTCTGGCTCCAAATTGGTGCATTTAGCTACTACTTTCTATTATTTCCTGATTTTTTAAAAGAGCTATTATTTCTAGCATATGCAACAGGTCTGTATTGGTTTTCTGGAATATTATCTCATGTAATCTTCACTAACAACTGTGAAATAGATGATGCCATTTTCACAAAGGAGAAAACTACGGCTCAGAGACTTTCAAGCTTTGAAACAAGTCTTGGTGTTCCAAGAGCTTCTCTAACCCTCGAGCCACGTATATCTTTGAGCTTCAGCTTCCCCATCTTTAAAATGATGGTTGGAGTAGATGCCTCCGTTCTATGAGGGCGATGGACATAGAGATAAGAGATAAGTCCGCAGATGGGTGAGAGAAGGTGGAGTAAAAAGCAGTCAAGCCTCAGTGGCCGAGGGCCCAGCATAAGGGAGGTGGGTGGGGAGGAGGCTCGGGGGTGTGAGACCCCAACGAGGCCCGTGGGAGGAAATGGGCCTGACAGCCCGTCGCTAACTGGTTTGGGCACTGCCAGTAACTAAGGGGCGGCCGCTCCCGGGACAGCAGCTCACCCGCCCAAATCTTGCTCTACAGGCTTCCCCTTGAAAGCAAACGAAGGAAGGGGCGCGGCTTCCCCGCCCGCGTAGCCGAGCGCCACGTCCCTCTTGGCTCAACTTCCCCCAGGCTTCAGGGTGGACGCGCTACCCGCTGCGAGGAATCGTCTCCACACCAGCCAATCAGCGCCTTCGCGATCCCAGTCGGACCAATCGCCGCTGCCTGGGGGCGGGGGCTGTTGCCAAGGCAGCGAGGAGGCGGGCGCGCACTGTGGGCAGAGGTACAGAGCTAAGCTGCAAACTGGAAGCTGGCAAGACGCGACAGGTCTGTGCGGGGCAGGCATTCAGCTGGCGGAGACTCGGGGGTCGAGACTGGGACTAGGTGAGGCCCGTGATCTCGAGGTGGGTGCGGATCGTACCGCGGGAGGCTGGGGCGGGTCCTGAGATACGGCTAAGGTCTGCCTTGCCGGGGTACTGAGGATGGGTTGGGGCCGCACTGTGGGAAGGCATGGGTGGGAGGGGGCTTCCAGCTCGAACTTGCGGCGGGTGTGTGTGTGGGGGGGGCGGGGGGGAGGCCTTGCCTCCTCTCCATTCGCTGCAGGACACCCAGGCTTTCTTTGGGGTCGATGAGGGTGACAGGCACTTGGCGAGGAGCTGGCGGGGGGTTGGGAGAGTGGGGGTGGGTGCTGGACCGAGACCCAGGCGTGGTTCCAGCCTGGCTTTGGCAGGTTGATGGGTGACGGAGGTGCCAACTGTTGAGGTGGGTGTACCCACAAATTCCCGGCTAATGCTCACCGCCTTCTCCCCCCAACTCCCCCGCGCTGCCGAGCAAAGCTAGGCCGGTGAATCCTGCTCTTCTGCCCGTTCTGTTAAGGCAGTGACCCCTGACACTTAGGAGAGGAGAAAGTCCGTGTCATTTGTGTTATTGTTTTCCCTTAAGTGACAAATTGTTGGGTGTGTGGTGAGCTCTTTCAGTTTCAGAATATGAGAAAATGGTATTTCCTTGTTGCACCTGCTATGTACTAACTCAGCGAGGAAATGTGGTTATTGCGGTGATGCTCTCCACTAAACTCCTAAATTGGATAATGTACATTTTACACAATTGAGTAAGTGCTGTCTGCCATCGCTGCCTTTTATTGAGGCTCTTAAATCCATGGATGAATATGAACAACAAATGATATATTATCTTGTTTAAAAAAAACGTGAAGGGAGAGTGAGGTTAAATGCAAATATTTCTGATAGTTGTTTGAAGGAGATTGTGGATTTAGCATTGATGAGACAGTTGCTTTAAGGAATTCTTAAAGTAACATGACTAGATCAGATTTAGATCAGAATATCTATAGCTTCTTGTACAACCTATATAAATTATTTGTTTCTTAAGGTCTTCCCTGGTAAATTCTGATGAATAATTAGAGTCAAGCAATATCCAGATTCTAGCATCTTACCCCTCATAGAAATTGTCTCAGAATTTATCCTGATTTAATCCAAGTGTGAGTTCTTGTTTTACAAAACAAACAAGTTAAACAAAAAAAGTGTCAACAAACATTCCTCAATTAGTAGGGTCGAGAATTTAAAAAAAAAGAAGCTAATGTGGACATTAAGAATTAGAAATGAAATCTCAAATAATATCACTCTTGTTATTAGGGTGAACATGAAACTTCTAGTTCTCATTTTGGTCTTTAAACTCTCCATGATCTGGTCCAACTTTGTAGTATGAGTGAAAAATTTATTTCTGTCTCCTTGTGGTTACTCATTCTGTTCTACAGCACCTATCCTAATTTTACTCATCTTGCAAGGGTCAGGTCCATGTTGTATTTACTTTTCTCTGATCTCCTGAGAGAGTTATTATTCACATCACACATTTTGTATATACCCACTCAGCATGCTTTTTGGCAAGCTGGTTTATGGTCTGTAAAGCCCAGTTAAAATGTAATGCACAATGAAGGCAATAAGGATAATTTTCAAAACACTAGTTATTGAGTCCTTGTCAGTGTGGCTCAGTTGGTTGGAGTGTTGTCCCCTGCACTGAAGGGCACATGCCCAGGTCCGGTGTGGGGGTGGGGCATGTGGGAGGTGGCTGATGGATGTTTTTTTCTCTCTCTCTCCCTTTCTCTCTTTGAAAGATCAATTAAAAACAAACAAACCAACAAAAAACAAAACAAAAACACTAGTTATTGATATAGTTTAGAGACTCTAAACTTTAAAGTATCAGTAACACCAGTGTCTTTTTGTTTTCGGATTTGTTGTGTATATCTCTATATTAAACCAATTTTGTGTTATTTAGAATAATATTTAAATTGCTTTCCACTTTCTAAGGACTTTTTGGATGACTTAGATGTGCAAAATAGTCTTGTAAATATTGGGTAGCTGGAGGAATCAAGTGTAGGATTTTTAAATATTTAAAATAATCCTTAAAGTAGATAATCTTTTTAAGTATTGTGAGTAATTGAGTTAACTATATTTGGCATGATACATGATGAACTCTTTCTTAATAATTGAAGGTCTAGAAAGGGGAAATTTGGTATTTTTATGTTCAATATATGCAACTAGCTTATAGACGTTAGAAAGCAGGCTCCTAACAATTTCAAATAATGGATTAGGAAAAGGAAAAACTGTAATCACTTTAATGATTTCCAATCTAAAATATTATAAAAGAAAACCCCACCATGATATGGTAAAAAATATGCTTAATTAGAATTTTTTAAAATATTCTTAAAATTTTTTTTTTTTATTGATTTCAGAGAGGAAGGGATAGGGAGAGAGAGATAGAAACATCAACGATGAGAGAGAATAATTGATTGGCTGCCTCCTGCACACCCCCTACTGGTGATTGAGCCTGCAACCTGGGCATGTGCCCTTGACCAGAATCAAACCGGGACCCTTTAGTCCACAGGCCAATGCTCTATCCACTGAGCCAAACTGGCGAGGGCCTTAATTAGAATTTGAAAGGCAGATTCCAATCCTGGCTCTACCAAATGACCTTGGCCAAATCAGTTACCCTTCCTGTGTTTTACAAACTTTTATAAAAGTAAGGTCTGAACCAAACCATCTCTAAGATAATTTTTGGTCCCAGAATTCTCTATTATCAAGGATACTGTAACTGATTGTTACTTGGGAAAAAAGGCCATGTAATGGATTCCTGGATTGATGTCCTTTTTTGCTGATATGAGCATGAGAAACACTAACATCTATACTGATGTCTTGGTAAAGGGAAGGGTTGAAGTTCAACCCAGCTGGTATTTTATTTTGAACCTCACTTTCCCATTGACTCCCATTTTCAAAGGGAAAAATGGAGTTGAGCATCAAGGTACCAGTTGTGCTCATTACTGCTGCCATGGAGAAACTTGGAAGCCATGTTTTCTCTACCCCACTCCTTTTCACTGTTAGCATTCTGACATTGACAGTAACAAGCAGCAACCCAGGTTTCTTGGCTCAGGACAGTGCCTTGGAGAAAGACACCTGGGCCTCTTGCAAAATCTGGTTTAATGTCAGAGAGGAAGAGATTGTATTCCTTCTCCTTGGCTGTGTTCTTTTCATTGGCCTATAGCTGCATCCGGGCCCGGGTAATGGCAATGCTCAGCGAGTGCTAACATGCCCCTTCAAAAAATGACATTTAAAGGTTGTATGTCAAACTGGTGTATTGCTTTTTAACAGAACAGATTTTCATTATTTCAATATATAGCGATTTCATTTTTAAGACAGGAAGGGTATTAATATTTATTGAGCATTTACTATTGCCATGTATTATCTACTCACACTGTATTCATTCTTCTTTTCATCCAATCAAAAACTTACGAGGAAGTATTAGTTTAATTTTATAGGTAGAAAAATTGAGAGACTCAGAGGGACAGGTAATGTTCTAGTACATAGGAGTGGTTAGGTTTCCATCTGTTGTTTAATTTTGACCATGGTGTGTTAATAAAAGTCATATGCCTTTCCCACATATGACATGCATATGGTTACTCTTCTGCTTAAGATTTTTATGTTAAATATGCCATAAGAGTAAAGAAATACATCTGTTCTTAAAATTTGAACACATCTTATTTTCTTATTTTTGTACAGACTGCTTAGAAATAATTAATTACGTTCACTAATGAGTTTGCACATGAGCTAACTGTTTTGAATTTTATAGTTAGGTAGTGGGGTTTCAAAAAAGAATTTGAGATATTTTGCTTTATTACTGATCTCTGTGACAGACTAGGGCCAAAGTTAATTTTTAAAAGTAGTGATAAAGGTGAAGAAAGATTCCAGTTAAGGATTTAATGGGAAAACTTACCCTATATCTTGAAGTCTTATTGCTGAGAAAAATAAACTTTTAGTTGGAGTTATTCTTATTTATTTAAAAAGGGAGCAATACAGTAAAACCTGGGTACCACAATCACTATCTCTGTCTATTCCATTTTTTATTCTGTTTATTTAATATAGCTATCTCCCCCTCACTACTGGAATATGATAGAATTTAGTCTTCTTCCACATCATAACCACTTAGTACTTTTTTTAGAGGATGTACAAATGCATACACTGTCATGCCATTACCACTGTAATATGCCTACATTTATGTATATATTTAATGTTTTAATTTTTTTACATTTAGATCCTGTTAAGAGTCCATTTTTAGTGAAAAAGCATTGAGCTGGAGCCAGGACCAACTCCTTATTAATTTGATATTGTGCAAGTCATCTGGAGAGAGATCTCAGTTGCCTCATCTGTGAAAAGGAGATAAAAATTCTTAATTTATCTGAAGGTAAGTGATCAGTTAGGAAAGCAAAAAAAGAAAAACAGACTTAATGATGACTTAAACACATAGTATTTATTTTTTCATGTGAAATAATTCTTGAAGCAGGCAGTCTAGGTTGGGTGTGGTAGCTTCACGAAGGCATCAAGGACCTAAGCTTTTTCTAATTCTTTGATCTGCTATCTGTAGGGTATGGCCCTGGGCCTTACAGTCTGAGAGAGCTGCTAGAGCTCTAACCATCACAGCCAAGTTCCAGGCATCGAGGCAAAAGCAAAGAAGGATGTATGCTCTCCTTTTGGAGAGACATCCTGAACCTCAGGCTACCAGGGAAGCAGGAAAATGCAGCTGCCCTGAATAAAACTGGGCTTTTGTTGTTGAGGAGGAAGGGAAGATGTAGCTATTGGCAGCAAATAGAATTACCTTCCAGAGTATGGATCTTTTTCTCTTTTATCTCTGAGAACTGGTAAGCCATGATAACCACTCATAGATGCTTTGGTAATTTTCCATGGTATAACTTCTAAGTCTGACCATGTCTACAGAAGAAAATAAATAATAAATTGTGTTTTTTGTTTTTTTACTTTTATCCCATGATTCATTATAGAAGCCTTTCTGTCTCTATTGGGATTTATTCTGGTTATTTTTAAAATTACTCATAAATGCTAATAGATTTCTGTGTGTGCAATTTATAGATGTGTTAAAATAGAGCTATCTTTTTTTTTTTTGGCGCGGGGGGGGGCACTTGCTTTATGTAAGGCTCTAAAAAGACAGAGAGATAAGTTATCCCAAGGGTATCACATAATCATTGGAAGTAAAAAAAATTTTCAGTTATCAATAATCGTGCCTTGGATAAACCTCATGGGCTACAATACTGCCACTGTGCAAAGCTAGGAAGTAAATGTGTTGTTTTTTTAATTCTCACTTCCTCATTTGAGGATATGTTTAGAGAGAGAGAGAGAAGAGAGAGAAGAGAGGAGAGAGAGAGAGAGAGAGAGAGAGAGAGAGAGAGAGAGAGAGAGAGAGACGAGAGTTGGGAGATAAACATGGATCAATCAGTTGCCTCTTGTACCTTCTTGTACCTGCCCCCTGGGGATCAAGCCTGCAAGCTGAGTATGTGTCCTCACTGAGAATCGAACTTGAAACTTTTTGGTGTACAGTACAACACTCCAACTAACTGAGCCACCTGGCCAGGGTTATGAAGTAAATTTTTGATGAAAAGTATAATCCATCTCAATATACATTTAAGCTCAGTATGATCACATGAGGGACACTTTTGCCTTCCTTGTTAGTCAGAAGTTATGGTTTTCATTCTTTAGCCATTTGACTGCTATCTATCTTGAAATTTCTTCTTACTATACTAGGGTTTGTTTTTTTTAACTTTACTAGTTCTCGCTTAACTTACTTAGGTATACCAGTATTTTATTTTATTCCAGACTTTCATTTGAAATACTATATGAATATACTCTATACTTGTCATGTGAAATGAGTTAGTTGCTATTATATCCGTGGAGAAAGTAACTTGAAATAGTTTTGAGAAAAGGAAACTGAAATTCAGGGGATGTAAATTGGAGGGGGGAAGGATCTAAAGAGTTAATCAATCTTTTGGGATTATTAGAAGGAAGATAAGAAACAAATTATGATTTTATTCTACCAATTATATGTTTTCCAAGATTTTGAATTTTTTGTTGTATCACTTAGGGACAAAGTATAGTAACTCTTTTGCTACTAGTGCTTTTTAAAAAATGTTGACAATATTACAACTGTCCCCCTCCCCCTGCTCCTTAACCCTTCTTCACCCAGCCCCCACCCCACCCCAGGGATTCCGCACACTATTGTCTATGTCCATGAGCAATGCATATATGCATATATGTTCTTTGGTTAATCTCTTCCCATCTCACCCATACCCCCTGAGATCTGTCATTCTGTCCCATGCATCCATGGCTTTGGACCTATTTTGTTTCTCAGCTTATTTATTTATTTTTTAATATATGTTTTATTGATTTCAGAGATGAAGGGAGAGAGAGATGTTTAGAAACATCAGTGATGAGAGGGAATTATTGATTGACTGTCTCCTGCACATGCCACACTGGGGATCAAGCCCGAAACTGGGCATGTGCTCTGGCTGGGAATAGAACCATGACCTCCTGATTCATAGGTCTACATTCAACCACTGAGCTATGCTGGCTGGGCATCATTTTATTTTATTACTAGAGGCCTGGTGCATGAACTTTGTGCACGAGGGCGGGGTCCCTCAGCCTGGCTTGCACCCTCTCCAATCTGGGACCCCTTGGGGGATGTCCAACTGCTGGTTTAGGCCCAGCAGTCGACATCCCTCTCGCAATCTGGAACTCCTGGCTCCTAACTGCTCACCTGCCTGCTGGCCTGATTCCCCTAACTGCTCTCCCCTGCCAGCCTGATTGCCCCTAACCACCTCTGCCTGGGCTCTGCCACCATGGCTTTGTCCAGAAGGACATCTGGAAGGTCGTCCAGAAGATGTTTGGTCTAATTAGCATATTACCCGTTTACTAGTATAGATTACTTTTAAAAAATATTTTTATTCATTTCAGAGAGAAAGGTAGAGGGAGAGAGAGATAGAAACATCAATGACGACAATCATTGATGGGCTGCCTCCTGTATGCCACCTACTGGGGACAGAACCTGAAATTCAGGCATGTGCCCTTGACTGGAATCGAACTCGGGACCTTTTAGTCCGAAGGCTGATGCTCTATCCACTGAACCAAATCAGCTAGGGTTGGGCATCATTTTAATTCTTGTAATAGACCCTCTGGAGCTACTGAGATCCTCTGGAATGGAAGCCGAATAAGGAAAATTTGAATCATATCGTGGGACCAGCAATAGTTGTTCCTTGTTTGTCTCAATCCTGTTACATCCTGCTAGATATTTTATTGATCTATTTATTTGAAAAATTATTGACTAGAAATAATTTTAACAAATGACTATTGGCTATGGTAATGATTATTAAGGTTAAGAGAATATTTGTAACTAGTTATTTGTTTCTTTTAATCAACTTGTGCCCATAGAACACCCTTTTTACAAAATTAAGTTGAAGCTAATTAAATATTATATCCAGAAGTAATTTTGGCTCTCTAATATCTTAATTGAGGGAAAAAAAAATGAATTTTTTTCTCTTATTCTCCCTTTCTAAAACATGGGCCATTTATTTTTTTAAATTTTGAGTCCTTCATTGCCATCTTTATTTGAAGCTTTTATAATTAATGAATTGTTTTCTTATACTATATAAACTGTTAAAATTTTATTTCCTTGTCTTTTTAATTTTAGTGAAAAGCATTTCTCCCTTGATTTTCTTTAGTGCTATATTTTAAGCATTATTTTTATGTTATAATCTATTTTAATCCTTTTCCTAGAATTCTTTTGTTGTATTAAACTTCTTGAAATTTAATATATTACTATTAAATGTGGCTTTGGGAATTCATGTATATACAGTTTGAAAACATCTTTTCAGGACCTTTCTATAATTACACCTTTATTTCAGATGAGGTGGAGTACCATCCTACAGCAATGTTATTTTCTCTCGGTTACATGTCTACTTACTGCTCTTGAAGCTGTGCCTATAGACATAGACAAGACAAAAGTAAAAGGTGCTCAGCCGGTGGACAGTGCAAAGATAGAACCACCAGTAAGTCAAATGACAAATATAATTTTATGGAAGGAATTTTAACTGAAATATTGCTAATATTTATTAGTTATAAAATTGGACATTGAGAAACTATTTTTGAAATAGCACTGAAAAGAGTATAGGACAAGCATATATTATTTAATATTAGACAATGTTTTTTAATGCAGTTAATATATATATATTTAAATATATTTTTATTGATTTCAGAGAAGAAGGGAGAAGGTGAGAGAGATAGAACATCAACGATGAGAGAGAATCACTGATAAGACTGGGGATTAAACCTGCAACCTGGGCATATGGCCTGACTGGGAATTGAACCATGACCTTCTAGCCCTAGGTCAGCGCTCAACCACTGAGCCATGCTGGCCAGGCCTAAATGTAGTTAGTATATTAAGTAATGTATAGAAGAATTAATCACAATACATTTCTAATGTAGAGCTAACCAGCCAAAAAAAACATTGTATTATATTCAAAGGAGAGATAGATGGCAATGAGGAGAAACAGGTACCAATGAGGTAAAACCAATTAATATATTTTTTGAAATCTTTATTGATTAAGCCATATAGAAAACCTACCTTTATATAACAGTAAAACACAATTTTGGTGTGATCCCTGAAACATGGTTTCTGCAGCTCTTCATTTGAGATTTTTAACTTTGACTGCCCAAACTATCAAAGTAGTTCAATGCTATTTTGCTAGACTTCTTTGTTGTTGTTGTTGTTGTTGTTAAATTGAGATCTTTAGATGCAGGGAAGGAAAATCTTTCAGAAGCTTACTGTTTGTTTCTTAATTTGAAGGATACTGGACTATATTATGATGAATATCTCAAGCAAGTGATCGATGTGCTGGAAACAGATAATCATTTCAGAGAAAAGCTCCAGAAAGCAGACATAGAGGAAATAAAGGTAAAAGTAATTAAATAATTATTTTAAAAATATTTGAACATGCCGACACCAATCTAAGTGCTGGGGATATAAAGAGGAGACTCTCTCCCGGCCCTTATAGAACCCTCAAGGGAGACTAACATCCAGAAGATTATTAAGATGAGTAGATAGTATATTTTGGATATACAGAGGATGGATTCATACTTCAGTAAGAAGCAATGGGGAAAGGCGGGAAGTCATTCTTTTTGGTGGAGATTATGTCAGTGCTAATGATGTGACTAAGAAAAGGAAAGAGACTGGGAGGCATCTAAATAAGAGATATACAGAGAACTGGAAATAGTAACTGTTGCTGGAACCTAGACTAAAAAGTGGAGGCCGTGACTGGCTAAAAGATGAGGTTGGACAGAGTCATGGGTTAGATCAGGGGTGGGCAAACTTTTTGACTCAAGGGCCACAGTGGGTTCTTAAACTGGACCGGAGGGCTGGAACAAAAGCATGGATGGAGTGTTTGTGTGAACTAATATAAATTCAAAGTAAACATCATTACATAAAAGGGTATGGTCTTTTTTTTTTTTTTTTTTTTTTTTTAGTTTTATTCATTTCAAACGGGCGGATCCTACCCGCGGGCCGTAGTTTGCCCACAGCTGGGTTAGATGATAGAGGGCCTTGTACATCATATTAAAGGGCTTGGATCATGATGTGAGAACAGAAGGAAGCTAATCAAAGATATAAAATAGGTTAAGTTCTGGAGTCTTAATCAGGTCCAGATTAATAGAAGAGGTAATGGGCCACATCTTAAGTCAACAGGGGCTATTTAGCCCTAGCCAGTTAGATTCAGTGGATAGAGTGTCAGCCTGCAGAGTGAAAGGTCCTGGGTTTGATTCTGGTCAAGGGTGTGTACCTCAGTTGTGGGCTCCTCCCTGACCCAGGTCCTGGTAGGGGCTCATGCAGCAGGCAACCAATCAATGTGTTTCTCTCACATTGATATTTCTGTCTTTCCCCTTTTCTTCTTCTCTCTCTAAAAAAATCAATGGGAAAATGTCCTTGGGTGAGGATTAAAAAAAAAAAAAATAGGGGAGATTTAACTATTTGCCTCTGTCTTAAGAATACTATTAGACATAATTATAGCCCCAAACATCTCCTTAGTACTCATAATAAAGAAAGGGAGTTGTAAAAGACTTACCAGAGAGATTCTTTTAAAGCTCATCCTTGAAGGGTGATGAATCAGTTTAGTTGGGTTTATCTTAGAGTCAGCAGTAAAAAAACTTCCAGTGACTTAATATTAAACTTTCAGTTATACCTCTTAAGATAATGCTGTTTGCTTATGCTATTTTTGTTTATTTTTTAAAACTTTTCTTAAAAAAAATACCTCATCCATTTCTAGAATCAGAATTAGAGACCTTTGTTAGAAGGAACCCTTCTGGGTCATCCTTCTTATTTTAGTCTCTGTCCCACCTGTGCATGAATTCATGCACCAGGACTTTAGTAGTTTATAAAGCGTTCCCTCCAAAAATTCCAGTGCCCACCTGGCCCCATACATAGTTATTACAATATTTTTAACTATATTTCCTATGCTTTATCTTCCATCCCCATGCCTATTTTGTAACTATCAATTAGTACTTCTTAATCCCATCACCTTTTTTCACCCCTCAGCACTCCTCCCCTCTGGCATTCATCAGTCTGTTGTCTGTATCTATGTCCTTTTTATGCTACTATCTCTTGTTTAAGTTCTCACTGAGTTCATCTATTCTTACCCTAAGTTCCTTGAACTTTCTTATAACCATTGTTTCGCACTCTATATCTGGTAGATTTCATTTTTTTTAGCTCTTTTTCTAGGGATTTCTCATGTTCTTTCATTTGGAACATGTTTCTCTGTCTCCTCATTTTGGTAGCCTCTCTGTATTTGTTTCTGTGTATTTGATAGATCTTCTATATTTCCCAGTCATGGTAGGTTGGCCTTATGTAGAAGGTGTCCTGTGGGACTCAGCAGTGCAGTTTCCCTGACTACCTGAGTTAAGGTGCTCCAAGAATGTCCCTTGTGTGGGTTATGTGAACCCTCCTGTTGTAGTTGAGTCTTGATTGCTGTTGGCCCATTTGAGTTGGTGACTATGGGGATTGACCCTGGCCATAGTGCATGAACTGCTCTGGTGGAGGGGCTGATACCATGAAGTGGAATTAATCCAAGTAGGGTCTGGTGCCTGCCAAGATCTCCCTTTGGGTGTGCTGCTTGTGGAGCAAATTGATGTGGTCTGAAGCCAGTCACTGGGTGTGTTGGTTCCGGAGCCTCTTGTGAGGGACTCTGGTGCAGGTCAATGTCAGATGCTACCTGTGGCTGGCCCTGGGACACCTGTTTGGAGTTGCAGAGTGATCTACTGTTTGTGGCTGCCTCTGCTGGATCTGGGTGTGCATGGGAGGGGACTAGCTGCATACTAAGTCTTGCTTCCACCAGTACAGAGCTCAGGGGCAGGTCAGCCAAAGTCCCAAGTTAACCTGAGATCTGCCTCCACCTGCTGGCTGCTTGTTAAGCTCAGTCACTGACCATAGGCAAGTTGTGCGAGATCTCAGTGAGTCACCAGGTTGATACAGATTCAAACTCAGTGCCAATGCTGGGCGTGAGGCCATTCAGCAAAAGTCTCAGGGTACACCAAGGCCAGTTGACACCTGCCTGGGGCCTTTGTGCCTTTATGGTGGGGCTGGGTCTCAGGGCTTTGCTAGGGTAAGGCCATCAGAGTTCATCAGGCTAAATCAGATCAAGATTTGGCTGTGTGGAGGGATGGCTCTGCACAGGAACAGTGGTGCTGGCCTTGTGTGTGAGAGAAAAATGGCCCTTGCCCTAGAACCACACAACTCAGTCTCTCCCTTTGTGTCTGCCACCCCCTGAGTCTCTCCAGATCTCCTCCACAGCCCTCCAAGAAAGTCTGCACCATGGGCCCAGGTTGGAGACTGTGACAGATTGGCAGGGCAGGGCTTGCAGGAGTTGGCAGGGAGGCGCTAGTGCCACTCCAGGCTGATGTCATGAGAGGTAGGGGCAAGCCTAACCCTAGAACATTGGTGCCACTCAGGTGCTCAGGAAAAAAAATGGCCTTTGCTTGACAGCGACACAACTCAATCTCATTCTGCATGACTCTGGTACTCCTCGAGTTTGCCTGAGCTTCCTCAAGAGCTCGTCAATAAATTCTGCACAAGGGGTCCAGGCTGAAGGGCACGACAGACCTCTCTACCAGAAGTGATCCTGGCAGGGCAGTGCCTCCAGGGGTGACCAGTAGGGACTATTGCCACTCCCAGGCTGATGTCTTATGGAGGGGAATGCTTGGCCTAGGAATGATGGCGTCTGTGGATGGTGTGGGAGAGGGACCTAGCACAGGGACATTTGCTGCTGTCTCTCCAACCCTCTGCTCACAGCCATACCATTCAATCTCTTCCAGTATGACTTCTGTCCCCTCCAAAATGTTGATCCTCCACTAGAGCCCAGAGTGAATGCTGCAAGTGAGGTTTTGTGCACTGGCTCTTTAAAAGACCAATCTCCCTTCTCACCAGGGTGGGTGGAAGCCCCACTGGTTGTCACAGCCAGATACTGTGTGGGCTTAGATTCTTGGCTCTGGTGCTATGGGTTAGGGAGCCTGGTGTGGGGCTGAGGCCCCTTGCTCTTCCAGGGGACCTCTTCAGCTGAGATATCCCTCTGGACTCTTTTAAAAAATATATGTTTTTATTGGTTTCAGAGAGGAAGAGAGAGGGGGAGAGAGAGAAATATCAATAATGAGACAGAATCATTGATCAGCTGCCTCCTGCACACCCCCACTAAGGATTGAGCCTCCAACCCAGGCATGTTCCCTTGACCAGAATCAAACCCAGGACCCTTCAGTCTGCAGACTGATGCTCTATTCACTGACCCAACCTGGCTAGGGCGTCCCTCTGGATTCTTACTCCCCTACCCTACCCTCATGTGGGTGTGGAGCCAGCCCTTTTCACATCTCTGATCTTCCTACCAGTCTCCATGTGGGTTCCTCTGCATATCCTTAGTTATAAGACTTCTGTTCATAAAGGAAGGGAAAGAATAAAGAAAATAAAAACCTTGGGAATATTAAAAAAAGGCTGTTCAGTTAGTCTTTAGATGGTTATTCAGGTTGATTGTTCCAACTTTAGTTGCAACTCTGATATTGATATGGTCTAGGGAGGAGGTCAGTGTAACTTCCATCTACTTCACTGCCATCTTGCTCTGAACTCTGACTTCTTTCTTTCTCTTTTTTTAGGTTTCATCTGAATACACATTTATTAAATAAATATTAGAGGTTATCACATATTTAACTACGTACAGCTTTGCATCAATGACTTCTTAATTGTTAAATCTAGTGAACACTTTTTCAGTAAGAACCTCTTCTTACTGAGCTCTTTTCCTCTATCTCAGTGGTTCTCAGATTTCAGGGCTGGTTCAAACACAGAGTTAGGGCCCCACCTCCAGACTTCCCGATTCAGTAAGTCTAGGGCCTGTATTTCTAAAGTTCCCGGGTGGCGCAGATGCTTCCACTTGGGGCCACGCTTTGAGAACTATTGTTTTATCTAGTAATAATGACCACTCTCTCCTTGAAATATACTGCTATTTTTTGCTTCTACAACCGTATATTTTCCTAGCTCTCCTTCTTCCTCTATGAACATTCTTTCTTGGTCTCCCTTGTGGGGTTTCTTTTCCTTACCATCTTCAGCAGGTCCCATTGACTCAGTCCTAAAGCGTTTGCCTGATTGCCAGTTAGACTTGCAGTTTGTGACTGCAAGTGCACTTATAAATAAGAGAAAGTAAACCACTAGCTATTTTGTTTCTTAAATCTTGGAACATGTATCTGATTACTTATTTATAAAAAACATCAATTTTGAAGGTAGTTATATATGGGATGACTATAGCTGAAGTAGGCCAAGTTAGTTAAAAAAAAAAACCTTTACTAAATATAATTCACATACCATAAAATTGCCCCTTTAAAGCTTAATATTCAGTTTTTTTTAGTATATCAACCAAGTCATGTAATCATTACCACTAATTTTAGGACAATTTCACTTGCCCCCAAAAGAAACCCTGTACCCATTAAGCAATCTCTCCCCATTTCCTTCTCTCTCCCCATTTCCTTTTCTCCTTAGCCCCTGGCAGCCATTAATTTACTTTCTATCTTTGTGGATTTGCCTATTCTGGACATTTCAGATGAATGCAATTATGCAATATATGGCCTTTCGTGTCTGGCTTCTTTGACTTAGCATAATGAATGAAAACATATGTTCTCAAGGTTCATCTCAAAGTAGCATGTATTAGTACATTGATTCCTTTTTATGGATGAGTAATATCCCATTGTATGGATATTCCATTTATTGGTTGTCAGTTCACCAGTTGATGGACATTTGAGTTATTTCTACCATTTTGGCTAGTATGAATAATGCTACTGTGAGCATTCATGTACAAGTTTCTAGGTAAATATAGGTTTCAATTCTTTAGGTATATACTAGTACCTAGAAATAGAATTGCTGGGTCATATGGTAACTCTGTTTAACCTTTTTTTTATAAGAGCAAGTTTATTTAATTTGTATTTATTGATTTTTAGAGAGAGAGAGGAAAGGATGGAGGGAGAGAAACATCAATTTGTTGTTCCACTTATTTATGCATTTATTGGTTGATTCTTATATGTGCTCTGACCGGGGGTTGAACCCACAACCGTGGCATATCGGGACGATGCTCTAACCAAATGAGCTATGCTACTTGGCTGGGGCAAGAGAAAGTTATTTAGAAAGTTACAGAGGCAGAAGAAGTAGGTGCAGAAGAAATTGGCTCAGAAAACAAATTATAGAAGCAAAAGCTCTCCTTGGAGCTTAGGAGAAAGAGAGGCAAGGAAAATGCCCCTGTGGGGAGGGGGTAGGGAAAGGTGCAGGCATGTTTCTTAGAGAGAGCTGCTGTGTTTAAATTTTTGAGGAACTGCCAATTCTTTCCCCAAAATAGCTGCACTATTTTATAACACAAGTGACTTTTTGAGTTTCTCCTTTGTGCTTTAATTATGCCTTTATAAATTTTATGCTTTTAGATATCTTGATTTCAGACTTACAAACTGAATATTTTCTGAAAGAAAATGCTTTTGTAATGTCAGATTTACCAAAATTAGTCAAAAGTATCTTTCTCTACTTTATTATAACCTTATTTTTAATATATGGTATTTGTTCTAAAATATAATGTAATAGATAAAACTAACTTATTATTTTGTCAACAGAGTGGGAGGCTAAGCAAAGAGCTGGATTTAGTAAGTCACCATGTGAGGACAAAACTTGATGAACTGAAAAGGCAAGAAGTGGGGAGGTTAAGAATGCTAATTAAAGCTAAACTGGATTCCCTTCACGGTAAGAGCTACATAAAAGGTAGAAAAATGTCAATATCTGGTTGTTGAGGTCAAATTACATTAAGTAGCATATGCCATGTTTTCTAGTAAAAATTTAATGTTAGATTTATTTGGTTTTTCTTAATTTTTAAAATTTAATTATTTGAATAGTTAATATATTCACATCATTAAAAAATGATTGGTTTAAAATAATTATATCAATAAAAAGGGAGAATGAAAAGTAATGAATTAAGCCACCGATTTAAGTGAGGAAAAATAACATCAAAGTAAACCAAAAGAAAAGAGAGAGAGAAAATCTAGTTGGAACAATTTTCATAGATGAAATAGAAAAATTGTCAGAGAGCTAGCTTCACAAAAAACACCAGCCCAGCCAGTGTCAACGGGAATTTTACCAAACCACTGAAGGGCAGATGGTGAATGCTCTTTAAACTGTTCTAGAACATAGAAAAAGAAGGAACGTGTCCACACTCTTATTTTGTATGATGTCAAAACCAAAATTATTGTTGTCAAAAGGATTCTAGCCCTAGCTGGTTTGGCTCAGTGAATAGAGCGTTGGCATGCGGAGTGAAGAGTCCCAGGTTTGATTCTGGTCAAGGGCATATGGCCGGGTTGCAGGCTCAATTCACAGTAGGGGGCGTGCAGGAGGCAGCCAATCAATGATTCTCTCTCATCACTGTTGTTTCTATCTCTCCCTCTCCCTTCCTCTTTGAAATCAATAAAAATATATTAAAATATATATATATATATATATACTAGAGGCCCGGTGCACAAAAATTTGTGCACTCGGAGGAAAGGAGGGGCCCTCAGCCCAGCCTGTGCCCTCTCGCAGTCTGGGACCCCTCGGGAGATAACAACCTGCTGGCTTAGGCCTGCTCCCGGGCGGCAGAGGGCAGGCCCAATCCCTAGGTGCAGCCCCTGGTCGGGCTCAGAGCAGGGCTGATTGGGGAGTTGGGGCGCTGCCCCCTGTCAAGCACAGAGCAGGGCGGATAGGGAGGTTGTGATGCCACCCTCAGTCATGCTCAGGGTAGGGCCGATTGGGGAGTTGGGGCATCGCCCCCTGTCACACTCAAGGCAGGGTCGATGGGGAGGTTGTGGCGCCACCCCCTGTCATGCACAGAGCAGGGCCAATCAGGGGGTTGGGGCACTGCCCCCTGTCACTCACAGAGGAGGGCCCATCAGGGGGGTTGGGGCTCCGTACCCTGTCACGCACAGAGCAGGGTCGATCAGGGGATTGGGGAGCTCCCCCCTGTCATGCACAGAGCAGGGCCGATCTGGGGGCTGGGGAGCTCCCCCCTGTCACGCACAGAGCAGGGCCCATCAGGGGGTTGGGGAGCTCCCCCCTGTCACTCACAGAGCAGGGCCAATAGGGGAGTTGGGGCACCGCCCCCTGTCACACACAGAGCAGGGCCGATCAGGGGGTTGGGGCGCCGCCACTGTCACACTCAGGGCAGGGCCGATGGGGAGGTTATGGCTCTACCCCATCACACACAGAGCAGGGCCCGTGTGTGTATGTGGGGAGGGGGTTGGGGTGCCGCCCTCTATCACCCACAGAGCAGGGCTGATCAGGGGATTGAGGCGCCGCACCCTGTCACACACAGAGCCGCAGGGGGATCAGGCGGTTGGGGAGTTCCCCCCTATCAGGCACAGAGCAGGGCTGATCAGGGGGTTGGGGCGCCTTCCCCTGTCACGAACAGAGCAGGGTGGATAGGGAGGTTGTGGCCCCACCCCCTGTCACACACAGAGCCGCAGGGCGATCAGGGGGTTTGGGCGCTGCCCCCTGTCACGCTGATCCCAGTGCCGGGAGGCCTCTCGGCTCTGCTGATCCTGGTGCTGGGAGGCATATTACCCTTTTACTATATAGGATAGAGGCCTGGTGCACGAGTGGGGGCTGGCTGGTTTGCCCTGAAGGGTGTCCTGGATCAGGGTGAGGGTCCCCACTGGGGTGCCTGGCCAGCCTGGATGAGAGGATGATGGCTGTTTGCAGGTGGTCACACACCCTTCAGGGTGGAGGTCCCCAGTGGAGTGCCTGGCCAGTCTGGGTGAGGGGCTGAGGGCTGTTTTCAGGCTGGTAGGTGACTGAAGCTCCCACTGCTCCTTTCTTTCTTTCTTTTTTTTTATTCTGGGCCAGCTTTAGCTCTGGCTCCAGCTCTGAGGCCTCTGCTGTTGAAAGCAGGTATCTGGTTTGTTTGGGTTCTATAATCGAAACTCTGTATCAACTCCAGCTCTGAGATCCCGGCTGGCTGAAAGCAGGTTTCTGGGGTTTTGTTTAACTTCTATATTTGTAACAATGTTTCAAACTGCAAGCTCAGAGGCCGGCAAGGCAGGCCGGGAACATTGGTTTCCTCCATCACTGAAGCAAGCAAGCCTCATGTTTGCTTCAAGTTGCCTGGCTGCCGGCCGCCATCTTGGCTGGCAGTTAATTTGCATATCGCCCTGATTAGCCAATGGGAAGGGTAGCGGACGTATGGCTAATTATCATGTGTCTCTTTTATTAGATAGGATCCTCCAGTAAGGATTAACAAACAAAAGATTTGTCAAATGCCCTTTCTGTATGTATGTCAAATGCAACACAGGCATTTGACAAAATTTACCATCTCTTCTTAAGTTGATAGTAATCAATAGCTACTTCTGTAACATGATCAGATATATTCAACTCAGCTACATCATACTTAATGGAGAAACACAAGTATGTATCACAACTACAATCAGGAGCAAGACAATTGATGCTCACTCTTACTACTATTAATTAAAATTTTATTGGAGGTACTAGCCAAAACAATTATACAAATGAAAAAAAATTGAGGTGAATTAATTGGAAAGAAGATGATAAAACCATCTCTATTTGTAGATGACGTATTTGGAAAACCCAAAGTAATTGGCTGAAAACTTAGTATAAACTTCAGGAAAACTCATCAAGGTAAACTTATACAGAAATCAGTATATTTCACATGTACAAATAATAGCCAGTTAGAAGATATAATGGAAGAAAAGACTCCATTTGTAATACCACAAAAATAAAATACCAGGAATAATCCAATTAAGAAATGTACAAGATGTAAAGACAATAAATTTAAAATACTCCTAAAAACCACAAAAAAAGATTTGAAAAAAGTCGGAAGACATAACATCTTTTTGATACAAAAACTCAACATGATAAACATGTCAATTCTCCATAGGTTAATTTATAAATTTAACGTAATCCAAATAAAAATATGTACTTTTCCCCCCTGGTACTAGCCAAGTTAATTTAAAAGTTCATATGAAAAAGAAAGCAAGCAAGGAAAGCCACATACCTCTGAAAAAGAAGAATGAAGAGGACTAGATATATTAGATGTTAAAATATATCACTATGCCTCAGTCATTAGAACTGTATGTTGTTTTTGTTTGTTTGTTAATCCTCATCTGAGGATATTTTTCCATTGATTTTTAGGGAGAATGGAAGAGAGAGGGAAAGATCAATGTGAGATTTCAATTGGTTGCCTCCTGCATGAGCCCTGACCAGGGCCTGGGCCGGGGAGGACCCTGCAACCCAGGTAAATGCCCTTGACTGGAATCGAACTTGGGATCCTTTGGTCCACAGGCCAAAGCTCTATCCACTGAACCAAACCAGCTTAAAATTGTATGTTTTTGACATATAAGTAGGCTGACCAGTGGAATCAGACTAGAAATTCCAGAAGTAAAATTAAATACACATAGAACTTAGTTTGAATTAAAGGTGATATCTAATTTTCAGTGGGATAAAGCTAGATTAAGAAAAAATAAAGTGTCAGGACAATTGGGTATCCTTTTGGAAAAAGGTACAGTTAGTTCTGTATCCTGTATATAAGTTCAAATAAAGATGTAAGTGTAGAAAATAAAATAATAAAAGCACCAGGTGACAACATAGGTGGATTCCTTTATTATTTTAGAATAGCCTTTCTAATAATGAATGAAAATCAAGGGGCCAGATTTAGCAGGTGGGAGACCCTTTAAGCTGGCTCCTGTGTCCTTGTGACTTGCCCCCTCGGTTGGTTATTTGGGTGATGCATTGTCATTAATAGAATCTGAACATTTACTCTTTGTGGAATAGTAGTTTTTAATCTTCAGATGGCATAAGAACCACCTGGGGAGCTAGTTAAAAGTGCAGATACCTGGAGCTCAACTCCAGATATTCAGATTTTGGAGATGAGTAATCTGCATTTTAAACATGCACCTCTGGTCAATGGATTATATTGGAGAAATGTTCTTGTAGGGCATTAAACTCCCTGCTGGTGAATAGACTTAGAAAACAAGTACCAAATACTCATTATCCTGAAATTAAGGATATCAATGAGAGGTAAACTGAGCTCATACTGTACTCTTTCAGGTCACCAGGCACACAAGGTAATTTCATCCTTGAAACCAGCCTAAGGTGTTTTGAGATTTCTTTCTCCTTAGACAACCTCTATTTCCTCAATCTTGGCAATATTTTCTTTATTTCAAGATAGAGACTGAATTCTGTTATCTAAAAAGAAAACAAAAATAAGCTTAGAAAACTTATGAATATTTTGTCATTGATTCAGAATTTATGAATTGAAATTTCTGATAATTTGAAGAAGGGTTTCAAGGATCTTAATTTGGGGGATCTTAATTTTTAAAGTAGGTAATGCATTCACATGGTTTAAACCCAGAAAGACTAAGAAGGTATAGCAAAAAGCTCCCTGATATTTTTGTAAGCTGCCAGTTCCCACTTCCCCTAACATAATCCTTCCCAAGTTTCTTTATTCTTATATAAGCAAACGTAAAAAAAAGTTCTTATTTTTCCTCTCTTTGTATATATACGCTAGCATACAATACATATTTCTTTTTGCCTTGTGTTTTTCCTTTAACAGTATATTTTGGAGGTCTTCCTGTATTAATACATAGAGACCATTTTCATTTTTTAAAAACAGCTGCATAGATTTCCATTACATGGAGAAACCATAATTTATTTAGCCAGGCCCCTGTTGATAGACATTTTTTTTTCCTAGTGAACACTTGTACATATATTGCTATGTACCTGTGTAAGATTACTTGTAGGATAAGTTCCCCACAGTGAAATCGTTAAACCGGAAGACATATGTATTTGTAATTTGGATAGATATTGCCTCCTCCACAAAGGTTGTATTAGTACACATTCCCACCAGCAATAATTTCTCACAGCCTTGCTAATAGTATGCATCTTCAAACTTTAGGAGTTTTGCCATTCTGTTACATGGTATTTTAGTGAAGTTTTAATATGTATTTCTCTTATTTTGAATGAGATTAAGTGTCTTTTCATAGATCTCACTGGTCATATCCTTTAGGACTAAATTTTGTAACACATCTTTTCTTTATTAGCAAAACACCTAGAACAGTGCCATACTAATAATTCAGTAAAAGTTTGGTTGAACTAAATTTAGCAGTTTCTTCCTTTCTTGCATGACATACTATCCCAGGCTTATCTTGTATTTACCCTGTGCAGCCCAGGAATCAGGCATTTTTGTGAGCATTTCTGTTTGGTTTTTAGTGTAAAATTATATTACAAACCAAGGGCTGACACTAGCTGTGCTCATTACTTCTGGAATATATATTCTTCTTGGCATTTTTATCAGATAGAGTTAGGAAATACATGCATGTCTATACACATATACATATATGCACATTTGTAAACATATACATATATACACACATGCAATATATATATATGAAAAATACATGTACATGTACATACTTTAGAAATGATAAGTTCACACTGATAGTACTAATTACCATCCATTTCCACAGGTTTCTTGCCTTCCATCACTCCATATTTGTATATTCCTTTTTCCTAAGTGGAAACCCTGACTTCTAACACAGTTACCTATTTTGTTCAATTCTACAGCCCAGAATCACTTCACACATTCAACTATAATATACTACTGTAGATTACTTTAAAAAAATTGTTTACAAAGAAAGACAATTGATGTTTCTTTAAAAATATCAGTCATAATTGAAATTAATTTACCTGAATTAGACTGTATTTAAAAGATTCATTGGAGAAGCATACAAAGAATCTTTCATATAAATTTTAGAGCAGTTCTTTTTAGAAATTCTAGTTAGACTTTGATGAGGGCAGTGTATTAGAATTTATCTAATGAAAAGTAGAAAACTTCACAGTTTTATGGTAATAAAAAGTTTTTGCTATTGATTATACTGATGGTCAACTAGTCTTTCTAGAAATAACATTAAAATGTACACATTAAGTCTGTTCCATTCTAGATTCAAGGAATTATCTTTGCCCAGAATAATAAATTATGCAATATTTTAAAAGAAAATATGAACCCTTAATCTAAAAGTTTGAATTTTGTTAAAAAAATCCACCACAAATAAATATGAGTGCTTATGCTTATATATTACTTAATGTTTTTAGCTTCTAGTAATTTATCACTTACAGTTTTCTCATTTTTTTTTTCAGATACAGGCATAGACTACCATGCTCTTCTAAAACAATTTGATCACCTAAACCACATGAATCCTGACAAGTTTGAATCTACAGATTTAGATATGCTAATCAAAGCAGTAAGAATAATTCCAAAAAATAATGTCTTTATTGTGCCTTTCAGGTTTTGTAAGTAAATGTATATAATGGTTATATATATGTAATTTGGCAAGTAAATTCAATGAAGTGATAATATAATTTTTATATATTACTCTCCAGAATATCTTTAAAGGGAAATGGCTTAACCTTATTAGTGTCTATATATAAAAAAGCCTGAGCAACCATTACAACTGCTCGACCGAACCACCTGTCAACCAGTTGCTATGACGCGCACTGACCACCAGGGGCCAGATGCTCAATGTAGGAGCTGCCCCCTGGTGGTCAGTGTGCTCCCACAGCCAACTTCCCGTGGTCCCTCCCCGGGGCTGGCTGGCTCTGATCAGCCCCGAACAGCCCCGGCCTGGTCAGCCCCAATCACAGGTGAGGCCAAGGAACCCCACCTGTGCATGAATTCATGCACCAGGCCTCTAGTAGATAATAATTTGTACACACAGGTCTGTAATCCCTTACCGACAATTGCAGAATCAAACAAAACAAAACAAAACACCTGTAAAAACTGAAACCTGACTTGAATTATAGTAGGGCTATTTATATTTTTTATTTAGTCTACTTAGTGCGAGTACTCATAGATTTTGCTAAAGAAGTACTATTCTGTTTGATTATAGACTCTGCAGGGATGGTCCAGAATGTGGCATATGTGCCATATTCCCTTTCTAAAAAATCTAGAAAATTCTTAAATTTTTTTCTTCCAATTATTGAGATATTATTGACATATAACACTGTTTAAGTATACAGTATAATGACTTGACATTGTAAAATGATTACCAAAATAAGTTTAGTTAACATCCATCACCTCGCCCTGACCGGTTTGGCTCAATGGATAGAGTGTCGGCCTGCAGATTCAAGGGTCCCAGGTTGGATTCCGGTCAAGGTCATGTACCTTGGTTGCAGTCACATCCCCAGTTAGGGGGTGTGCAGAAGGCAGCTGATTGATGTTTCTCTCTTGTCGATGTTTCTAACTGTCTATCCCGCTCCCTTCCTCTCTGTAAAAAATCAATAAACTAAAAAAAAAAACACCCAAAACATCCATCACCTCATATAATTATAAAAACTGTTTTTTTTTCTTGTGATGAGAGCTTTTAGGATTAACTCTCTTAGCAACTTTCAGATATACCATACAACACTGTTAACTATAGTCATCATATTGTACATTATGTCCCAGGACTTATTCATCTTATAACTAGAAGTTTGTACCCTTTGACCACATTCACCCCATTCCCCTACCCCTCTGCCTCCATTAACCATAAATCTGATTTCTTTTTCTATGAAATTAGTTTAAGATTCCACATATAAGAGAGGTCATACAATATTTGTCTTCGTCTGACTTATTTCAGTTATCATAAGGCCCTCAAGGTCCATCCATGTTGTCACAAATGGCAGGATTTCCTTCTTTTTTATGGCCAAAATGGTAGTTAGGCTGCTTCCATCTCTTGGTTATTGTAAATAATGCTGCAGTGAACATGAAGGTGCAGATATCTGTTTGCCATAGTGATTTTGTTTCCTTTGGATATACACCCAGAAGTGGAACTGTTGGATTATATGGTAGTCCTATTTTTAATTTTTTGAGGGAACCCCCTTACTGTTTTCCATAGTGACTACACCAATTCACAATCCTACCAACAGGGCATGAGGGTTCCCTTTTCTCCACATCCTTGCTAGCATTTATCTCTTTTTGATGAGAGCCATTCTGAAAGACATGAGGTACTATCTCATTGTGGTTTTGATTTGCATTTCCCTAATGATTAGTGATGTTGAATACCTTTTAGTGTACCTGTTGGCCATTTGAATATCTTCTTTGGAAAAATGACTATTCAGGTCCTTTGCCTATTTTCAAATTGGATTATTTGTGTGTGTGTTTTTTTTGCTATTGAGTTTAAGAATTCTTTATGTATTTTGTATATTAACCCCTGGTCAGATACATGATTTGTAAATATCTTCTCCCATTCCATACGTTGTCTTTTCATTTTGTTGACCTCTGCTGTGCAGAAGCTTTTTAGTTTGATGTCTTCCCTCTTGTTTTCTATTTTGTTGCTTGTGCTTTAGGTGTCATATTTAAGAAATCATTACCAAGACCCATGCCAAGAAGCTTTTCTCTGTTTTCTTCTAGGAGTTTTATAATTTCAGGTCTTACATTTAAGTCTGTAACCCACTTAGAGTTAATTTTTGTGAGTGTTGTAAGGGATTTAGTTTCATTCTCTTGCATGTGAATACCTAATTTTCCCAGCACAGTTTATTGAAGAGACAGTCATTTTTCCATTGAGTATTCTTGACTCCCTTGTCAAATATCCCATGTGCTCACTACCCGAGTGTTTTTTTTTTTAAATTGATTCACAGTTGATAGAATATTCTGGAACTCATCTGGGCTCAAGGATTTTAGATAAGAATTTGCATTCCTCTCAGATTGTACTTACCAAGTTACCAAACTAAATGTTCTTGCCTGGATGTTATGAGATTGAGTTAAGTGTTTAGAAACGAATCTAGTTTTCTACTGTACAGATTTGATCCAGTCCCTTTTATTCTTCTTTTTCAAATCAATTTATATATTATTTACTTATGAGGAACTTCCTAAACTTTTAGTTTCTTTGAATGCCTGCACTTCTGTTAAAAAAAAAAAAAGTGGACTGAAATAATGGTAGAGTTTAAGAAGAGGAGTTTTGTATTTTTTTGGCCCTTATATACTGTCTTCTATTAGAAAATATGTTATATGCAAGAATGGCTTTATTTATACTTTTCAAACACATCTTTTTATTTAAATATTACATGATAGGCTACAAGTGATCTGGAAAACTATGATAAGACTCGACATGAAGAATTTAAAAAGTATGAAATGATGAAGGAACATGAAAGGAGAGAATATTTAAAAACACTGAGTGAAGAAAAGAGAAAAGAAGAAGAATCTAAATTTGAAGAAATGAAGAAAAAACATGAAAATCATCCCAAAGTTAATCACCCAGTAAGGATTATGACTTTATGAAACCATAATTAGATGAAAATACTTCCTTGAACCAGATAGTAGATTTTTATCATGTTATTGGTACTTAAATATTAATTCTTAATTCTGCAAAGTTCCTCATATTTATATATTTTTTTGCATATATACACATAGATTAGATTTTGTTTTGAGTGTTTTTTAAAAAAGTTTATTGGGGTGACATTGGTCAACATGAACATATAAGTTTCAGGTGTGGGTTTCTGTGTTACAGAATCTGTATATTGTACCATGTGCTCACCACCCGAGTGTTTTTTTTTAATTGATTCACAGGGAAGCAAAGACCAACTAAAAGAGGTCTGGGAAGAGGCTGACGGGTTGGATCCCAATGACTTTGACCCCAAGACATTTTTCAAATTGCACGGTAACATATTTGATACAAATATTAATATTTATATCTGCTGTTTGAAAAATTATGGTTGCTTTACTCTTAATATTTCTGCCAAGGTCTACTATTGAGTTCTTTTGAGAGTAAATGTTTAGAGTATTTCTCTAGTGTAATATAATAGTCTTTATTGCTGATATGCAGTATAAAATATTTTGAGCCAGTAGCTGTGTCTTTTTATCTGCTTTTACTGGTAAATCACTATATGACCTATTACAAGATTCTTTGTAAAATGAAGGTATTTCTGCGACTAAGTATGTTATATCTAACAAGTTTTATGCGATCATATTAAAATTTACTTTCACTCATAGCATATTGCTTTATATTTTGGGGAAAAAAAATTTATATATTTCCCTAAAACCTATGATGAATTATAAATAAATGAATTTTCATCAGTTGGACACATCTGAGGCTTCATAAAAAAGAAGAAGAAACCTTTTTGGTAGCATATTGGTATTTCATATCAGTACTGCTTTTGCAAACCATTTGTAAATAGTTGTATTTAAATTATTTATTTTCTAAGATATTAAAATCAATTTCTTGCATTGGGAACTTTAGATGTCAATAATGATGGCTTCCTTGATGAACAAGAATTAGAAGCCCTATTTACTAAAGAGGTAAATGAGTTCATTAAGTATTTGGTTATTTTGCTCTTTCTTTTTTTCCTTTTATTATCTTTCTTTTATGTTGGTTTTAAATTTTTCTTTTTAGTTGGAGAAAGTATATGACCCCAAAAATGAAGAGGATGATATGGTAGAAATGGAGGAAGAAAGGCTTAGGATGAGGGAACATGTAATGAATGAGGTATGTTTTAAAAGTTTAAGATATGTTACAGTACTTCTATGGATTATTCAAGTTGTTGCAATAAATCTTATCACAAAATGGAAGACAAATACACAGAATAGGTATTTAATTGGACTTTGATTTTTTTTTTTTTTGGATATGACCTTTATTGAGCTTATCCACCGGAGTGGAAATAATGTCTGTACAGAACCAAATGTTTGTTACTATAACTTCTGCATCACAATTAAAATCCAAACAGTTTTTTAAAAACAGTCAACTCAATCAATACCCACTACTTCAGAATCAATAGCTTCTTTGAAGCCACAGTAACACTTAAATATGGTTACGACTCGAATGCAGAAATTTGGTTGGTCGGAAAACTAATTAAACTTCCAACTTGCTCAAATAGCATTACAAAAAGGCAAAATTGTGTTTTTCACAGAGATACAGTCCACTGGAATCACCAACACTGGACAGCTGTTAGAGTATCTAGAGTCCTGAGATAATAAGAAATCCAGGCATCCTTTAGACAGTCATCTGTTGTCCTTTCTTCCCAATCAGAGATTGGTGGATGTGTGGAATAACACCACCACCAGCAATTGTAGCCTTGATGAGAGAATCCAATTCTTCATCTCCACGAATAGCAAGTTGCAAATGACGAGGGGTAATACGCTTTACCTTTAAGTCTTTTGATGCATTGCCTGCCAATTCAAGTACCTCTGCGGTGAGGTACTCCAGAATAGCTGCTCTGTACACAGCAGCGGGGTCGCGCCTACACGTCCATGGCTGGTCGTCCTAGATTTCAGGTGTCGATGAATACGGCCCACCGGAAACTGCTAGCCAGCTCTCTGCGAGCGGAAAATCGCCTTTGTCTTGGCCTTTCCGGAGTCTTTCCCAGCCTTACAGCCAGCCATGTCGATTTCTGCTGAAGCTCAAGCGAGCAGGGCAGAGAAAGGAGGAGCCAGACACCCTGCAAGATCCCAGCACCGACTCCCTCGCACCCCGATTCAAGCTGCTGGACTTTGATGTTTGATCCAGTATATTCAATAGATTCCCTTACTGTGAATAAAATTATTTTGTAACTCATTTAAAATATTTTAAAAGATTAAGATGCCGCTGCATATCAGCTATAAAACATCTTTTTGGAAGTAAAAAAAATAATGTAGTCCAATATTTGGTATTTTAAATGGCTATTTTAGTTGTTGCTAAGAAAATCCAAAAACCCAATACCCAAGTGGTTGATAACAGCACATATTTATTTCTTGTTCACATTACTAAGCTGAAAACTCTAGTAGAGACTTCATAAGCAGGGTAACTAAAGCCCATTGTTTTGCTTCAGTGATGATTTTCACCTGATATTGATGAACTGGGATTTCTGTTGACTGCTGGCATCCCAGGTATCAAATAAATTTCTTTGGTTATTGCTTTTGTAACTGAATTTGCCATAGTTTACAAGAGCCATTGGAAGATTTGGAGGTTGTAACTTTTCGTTTTGATATACTAGGTTGTTTTTTTAAAAAAAAATAATTATTGAGAGCATTTTAACTTAAACTCCTTTACTCTTGGCTAAACAATTCTCTTACTGGAAAGGTTATTTTTCTTGCCTAAATACTTGGTTTCGAGGGATTATACATAGTGTGGTGAGCCTAACCAGTTAGATCAGCAACTTAAACTTGGTGATTTTGGGGGTATCAGGGATATAGATATTTCACTGCATTTCCAAATTTGAATAATATAGAAGAGAAAAATATCTATTTTCTGATTTTGATATAATGTTTAGTGTTCTGTTTTGTTTTTTCCCTCTCAGAGTTTATGGCTGTTAAGCTAGCTCTAACTGCTGTATGTTTATGTAGTAGCATTTATTGGAAGACAGTTTCTAGTGTCTAAGTAATATGAGAAAGAGTTATTTGATTTTACTACATTTTCCTTTAATCAGGTTGATTCTAACAAAGACCGATTGGTGACTCTAGAAGAGTTTTTGAAAGCTACAGAAAAAAAGGAATTCTTGGAGCCTGATAGCTGGGAGGTAATAGACCCTATTTGAAATGGGATGTATGATTCAAGAAATTCCACATCCATCTATTCTACTTTTAACTTTTATTCCCCATTATGTTTGCATGTACAGTCTTACCATTTTGGTTTTTCATATAAAATATCACTTTTATATAATGAACTTGATTTCTTAGAAAGCTTATGGTAATTGATCTCTTGTTTGTAATCACATTGCATATTATAATTAGAAGTCTTAAAAAGTATAAAATAATGATCATTCTTGAAAATGAGAAATATAATACATTTAAAGGATAAATTAGAAGTTACCTATAATTCTACCACCTAGAGGTAGACACTAAACTTATGTATTGTGTTATGCCAATTTAGAAATAGTTTATATATTTAGTATATGCATCTATATCATAGAGTGTATAGTGTATGATCCCATTTTTAATTTATATATGCACATAAATTCATAGCTCTCTCTCTATATATACTTAAAATGGCTTTACACTGTATAGATGACTGTGAGTTTGTGAAATTTTTTTTTTTAAATTATCAATATTTCTTGAACATGTTCCAACGTTATTGCTCAAACACATGATTTAAGAAATGACTCCCCGCCCTAACCGGTTTGGCTCAGTGGATAGAGCGTCGCCCTGCGGACTGAAGGGTCCCAGGTTCGATTCTGGTCAAGGGCATGTACCTTGGTTGCAGGCACATACCCAGTGGGGGGTGTGCAGGAGGCAGCTGATCGATGTTTCTCTCTCATCGATGTTTCTAACTCTCTATCCCTCTCCCCTCCTCTCTGTAAAAAATCAATAAAATATATTAAAAAAAAAAAAAAAGAAATGACTCCTTAGCATGCAGTTGGGTGGTTGTAGCATCATTTATATAACCATTCCTCCAGATTTAGACATTCTGGATGCATCCCGCTTTTTTTTTTTTTTTACTATAATAACACTATTATAACTATCCATTTGTTCATACATTTGTGGCATCTGTGATTTCCCTGAGATTAATTCCTAGGAATAGAACTATTCTCAAAGTTCATGAACATTTTTTTTTAGTTTCTAAATATACCTGTCAAACTGCTCCAGAAAGGTATTCCAATTTATATCAAAGTTGCTTGTGTATAAATGAGTGCATACTTTATAAGAGTGGTTGAAAAACACCAACCAAACTAGGTTGAAGAAAGAACATTATCTTTTTCTTTACAGAACAGAAAAGAAAAAGATTACCATTTTCATTAGATTTTTAATTGTCCAGAAAATAATTTGAGATAGGGTGACCAACTGTGCTGGCTTACCTGGGACTGAAGAGTTTCCCAGGATGTGTTCTCAGGATATGGAACTTTTTAGTGCTAAAACCAGGACAATCCCAGGCAAGTTGGGACAGTTGGTCATCTTAGTTTGAGATTAAAGAAATCAGTTGCTTTTTTTTTTTTTTAAGTTTTATTGATTTTTACAGAGGAAGAGAGAGGGATAGAGAGAAAGAAACATCAATGATGAGAAACACCCATTCGCTGCCTCCTGCACACCTTCTACTGGGGATTGGGCCCTCAACTAGGGCATGTGCCCTAACCAGGAATTGAACCAGGGACCTCCTGAGCCACATGGGTGGGGTCGGCAGCTTTTTGTTATAAGTTTTGTCTAACCTTTGAAATATTTCTGGACTTTGGTGAAGAAAAATTCTAAAATTATTTGAACATGCAATCCCTTTAATGTTTCTGGTGAACCAGATCAACAGATCATTATGTACTTTTTTCATTTTGACAGTTTCAGATTTACAAAAAAGTACAAGAATAGACTAAGAATTCCTGAATTCCCTTTGCCAAGATTTCCTATTTTACATTTACTTCTCTCCCTCACTTTTCCCCTCTATTTTAAATCTGTGTATATGTGTTTCTATATATAACATATAATTGTTTTTGAGAGTAAGTTGCACATGATACTGCTTTAACCTAAATACTCAAATGTGTATTTCTTGCAAAAAAGGATTTATATTATATAATCAAGTAAAATTATCAACCTTCCCCCCCCGCCCCCACCCACAATACTCTAATCCGGGGAGGTGGGGGGGGGGGAACATCTGGATACAGCCCAGAGATCATTTGGTCTGGCCCTGCCAAGGCATTAGTGGCAAGTTATTAAATGTTTGATCAAAGATAGCAGGCTAATTTTTTTAAAAATAATTTTTATTTCTTGAAGTATTACAAAGAGTATTACATATGTCTCCTTCCCCCCCCCCTTGACATTCCCCCGGCCCCTACCCCCCAG
Source organism: Myotis myotis (assembly GCF_014108235.1). NCBI lineage: Eukaryota > Metazoa > Chordata > Mammalia > Chiroptera > Vespertilionidae > Myotis > Myotis myotis. Next base: position 53,082,579 of record NW_023416314.1, read on the forward strand.
TGTCCTGAGTCCACTGGTTATTCCTACATGCATGCATATAAGTCCTTTGGTTGATCTCCTAACCCCCACCCCCCCGCCCCAAACCCTCCCCAGGCTTCCCACTGCAGTTTGACAGTCTGCTCAATGTTAGCAGGCTAATTTTTAAGTTAATAATTTGTATGGCCTGAGAATGATGTTATAAATATCCAAATGGCCCTTGGCAGCAAAAAGGTTCCCTTCCCCTCTAATCAGGTAGACTTGATTGAGATTTTTGTCAATTTTCCCAATATCGTCTTTTATAGCAAAAGAATACCCAAGAAAATGCAGTGAATGTAGTTGTAATGTCTTTCTAGTCTCTGTTAATCTGAAATAGTTCCTGAGTCATTGTGTCTCATGGCATTGATATTTTAACAGAGTATAGACCAGCTATTCTGTAGACCATCCATCAGTTTGAGGGGCTGTTTCCTTATGATTCCTAATTTTGATAGGAATATAGCTGAAGTGATGCTAACTAAGGACATCGTATCAGGAGGCATTATTAGTCCTGATTATTCCCTTAACTGGCAATATTAACTTAGATTATTTGGTGAAGGTGAAGTCTACCAGGTGTTTTCACTGTAAAGTTACAACTTTACCTTTTGTAATCGAAAAAATTTCTTGTAAAACCCATGATATTGCCAGAATCTTAAGTCAGCTTTAAAAAAACACATCATTTTACATCATAAGTCTTTCCAAATACAATTTGTAAGCATTATTTTCATATCTATGGGTGCTTAATTATTTTCTCAGGATTAGACATTCAGGTTATCTTCAGTCTTTTATTGTTATTTTAAAAAGTGCTGCTTTCAACACATTTTCATATACAGCTTTTAATGTGTTTAGGGCTATTTTATAAAGTAGATTGTCAGTGTAGAATTATCAGGGTCAAGAGAATATTTTTAAAACTATTGGTATACTTTGTAAAGAATATTGAAAGAATTGCACGAATTTACATTTCCACTATTAAAAAATGAGTGATCTGTTTTTTGTTTTTAAAAATGTATTTTTAAGGATATACTTTGAGACTTATCTACAAGTTGCATCCTCTGATGATTCTGGTCAGCATCAGTTGTTACTTGACTGTTGACAAATGGTGATTTTCTCATCATCATTCCTTCTACATTTATTTGTTGCCTTTGTATTGTAAGGAAAAGCTACCCTTTCCTTTTCTCTACCTGTTCACTGTAGACTCATGGATTCCTGTTTTATTCAGTAAGCCTGCACCCTTCCTATGACAGTAGGTCCTCAGGTTACGTCTGAGATCCATCCCTACGGCGTGATGTAATGTGACTTTCACCATAAGTCAGAACCCACCTACATAAGCACCTACGTCACTACATGGAGTACATACACAGCAGTAATGAAGTGAAACAGTAAAAAAAAATTAAAAGAAAGATAACAATTCCTGACCTTTACTTGTGGTAAATAAATAATAAGAAACATAAAGCACATATGTACATACGTCGAAATGACGGAACTTTTTTTTTCCTTTATAAATGAATGGGAGATTGTGATGTAACCATGAAACAACATAGGTCGAGTCCGACATAAGCCGAGGACTGCCTGTATTTATTTCCATTCTTGGCTAGTGGGAGTTTCCTTAAACAGGTTTTTGTGGCCTTCTGGTATGTTCCCATCATTCTTTGAGGATTTCCTTACTTTTTAGCATAAGATGTTCAAGGTTCATCTTGTTCCTTCTCTGTCCCACCTCTTTAATCAGCCATTTTTTCTGAGGAGTACTGTTGTTTGTTTGTTTTTCAGTGGAGATTGATAGTATAGACCAGGAGCTGGGCACTGAATTGACTACTTGCTACGGAATTGTCCTTGCTGTAAAGCAAGTCCTAGTCGGATAATAGAGCTGGGAATTTTTTTAAAATTTTAAATAGATTTTTATTTATTTATATTATGAATATATACATATATACATATGAATATATACTACTTGGACTCACATACATAGACACACTTGCACACACATACATAGACACACTACACACATTTATATTCATTTTGTATATTTCACTGTCAATATATATTACAACTCATGAGTTCACACTATCCTCTTAAACTTTAATACCACACCTTCAATTCCAATACATTTTATCTTTTTCTTTTTCTGTATTTCATACAAAACCTGGCTCCCATTTTCCACAACAAGTTTCCACTTACTTGCTCAGTCCTAGCATATTGAACGCATTTAGAATTGCCGATCCATGCCTCTGCACAACAAGACTAAGACTTGTTTAGAGTTTTGGTTGTTTTTAACTTGAGTGCATGTAGTCCAGAGACTGTGTTCAGAAGTTTCTGGGGTTAGTTCTTTTTTCCCTTCTCCCTTCTGTCAGTTATTTTATTCAGTTAAAATAAAAGTATTTATTTGTTTCTGTTTCTATTCAATTTGGGGGATTTTTTCTGTCCTTGTGGATTTTAGTTATCTGTGGTGTTTCTTTGAGTGTGTAACACATTGAATGTTTCAGAAAAGCAATTCTGTACCAAAATGTGTATTCAGAGGAGTATGATTTCCTTGCCTTCACTCCCTTTGTCCTTTCCACTCAGTTTCCCCCTCATTCTGTAGGTAAACAATCTCATTAGTCTTTAGGTGTTCCTTTTATTCAGAGTACATAAATATACTTTTTCTTAATTCCTTTTCTTTTTTTACCCCAAAGGTATAATACTATATTCTATTGAACTTTGCTAATAATACAATTTGACAGCTGAATCAGACCTTATGGTTGCATTTCTAAGATTATTCTTTCTTTGTTTTTTTTCTTTAGACATTAGATCAGCAACAGTTTTTCACAGAGGAAGAGCTGAAAGAATATGAAAATCTTATCTCCTTACAAGAAAATGAACTTAAGAAAAAAGCAGGTGAACTTCAGAAACAAAAAGAAGAACTACAGCGTCAGCATGACCAACTCGAGGCTCAGAAGCTGGAATATCATCAGGTGGTATTTTGTGAAAGGATTGCGGCATTAAAGAGGATTTTAGGCACTTTGCTAAAAGCCTGTGTTATAGTAATGTTTCAATGCACCATTAGCTATAGTATTTTAAATGTTGGTGTTTTCAAAACTGCTTTGTTGAATATTAATCTAAATTTTAGAATTTGACTATTTCATTTTGGAAAATAATTTTCAATTGTGATTAGTTAAAGGTCACATATGTCAGAGAAAATCAAGTACTACTTCATTTTAAAACATTATTTTTCATTCCCCAGGTCATACAGCAGATGGAACAAAAAAAATTACAACAAGAACTTTCTCCATCAGTGCCTGGTGGAGAATCGAAGTTCAAGCCACGTATGTAATTTTGTTTGCTTATTTGTTTGATTAAGGAAATAAATTGAAATCCACATTTATTGCAAGTATGATTTCAAATTATTAATATCTTTGCTATTTTCTATATATTTGTGAAACTACAGCACCTTACATTTCAGAAGGCCTGTAAAGTTTTTATGTATCTGTATATTTCAAAAGCTATATAATTTGATAGGCATATTTATGGTGAAGTGATTTATTTGAACATTATTTATCTTTTTTTCTAATCATTTATTGATATTATCAGAGAACATGTTTTTAATTTTAATTTTTTTCTTAACTGTAGCCTCCATTCTGACAGTTTTGGTTTTACAACATTTGGTAGGGTAAGCATTGCCCAGCCAGAGTATCCATGCCCATAAGACATTCAGGTAAAAGAGACACAAGTTATTTGCATAAGCCTGTCTAAACATTCCAAGGTCCATCATCCCATCAATCCTTCCCTTGGGAGAACAACCTTCATGCTCTCTCAATCTAATTGTAGTCCACACCAGTGCTTTGTCAGTGGATTTTGGTACCACAGTTTGTGAAGCTCCCAGGTCAATGAGTCCAGAAATTTCTCTTCTCTACCTCCTGACTGTTTTACCCACTCTGGTGTAAAGACTTTGAATCCCCAATGAGTGGTTGAGTCAAGGGACCCTGGTCCTTCTGTCAGCTTTCATCTTTTTAAAAAAATATTTTTATTATTGATTGTATTACAGATATCTCCCATTTCCCGCCTTCCCCTCTTCCTCCCAGCCCCTGCCCACCCCTTGAGGTCTTCACTGCCCTATTGCTGTGTCCATGGGCTATGTCAGCCTTCATCTTGATTATTCTCCTTAACCATTGCTCGAAGCAAATGCAAGTCAGATTTCTCATTATAATCTTTGAATCTTGGCTTTCAAAATGTTCCAAACCAGGGTAAATAAAGCAGACTTGTTTGGGGCTCTTTAATCCTGGGGAGTCTGTAGGGAGTTCTTTGGCATGCACCACCTTGGGTAGCACTGTATTAAACGTTTGTTCAATCCCCATCATTGTCCATTTTATTTACATCTAACCATCGAGGGTGTGGGTGTTCATATGCTGGGCTAGGACCACTGTGGTTGGTGTCCCAGCATTGGCTCCTTCTTTGGGGGGGCTGAGTAGCATGGATTCTGGGCAGCTCCATCAGATGACATTAGCATACGCAACGACTGAGGGAATCCTTAGTGGCAAAGCTTTAGGTGTTGGGTTTCACTCAGTGGATACAGCTTTGGCCTGTGTACTGAAAGGTCCCGGGGTCGATGCTGGTCAAGGGCACATGCCGGGACGGGCTCATCTCTGGTGCGGCCTGTGCAGGAGGCAGCCGGTCAATGATTCTCTCTCATCGTTGATGTTTTTATCTCTCTCTCCCTTTCCCTTCCTCTCTGGAATAAAATAATAATAATAATAATAAAAAAAAATATATATATATATATATATATATATATATATATACACATATATATATTTTTTTAAATAGCTTTAGGTGTCCCTGACAGCCACGAGGGCTGCTTGGGGCCTTGGTGATGAAAGCTGATGGGGTGTTCTCCTTTTCCTCCAAAGGGGAGAGATCACAGCTGAGGGCATCCCATCCCTTTTGGCAGCAAGCTCTGCGGGACTGGGGGATAGGTTGACAAAGGCCAGCCTATGCTGCTGTGCTTTTCTATGTGGCCATCTTTGATTTCTGTGCTCCACTGGGCTGCTGTAGTTCCTACATGTACTTCAGAGCTCTCTCAGAGCTATTTTCATCAGTAAGCAGCAGTTAATCGTTGTTTTTCTGCAGACAGAAAAACAGAGGCACAAGCCCCTCCATTGTTCTCGATACCAGAAGTCTTAGGTGGTTCCTGGTCACAGGCATTCACAATGCTGGTACTCATGGTGTCTGTGAAGTAATGGGTATGTTGGTTTCTGCCTCCTTCGCTGAAATTATTTGGTTCTGTGCTTCTAGTGCCAGACTTGGCAAGTTTGTAGCTACTGTTTCTTCCTTTTGCTGTGCTGGTTCTTTTGTTGTTGTTTTTTTAAATATTGATTTTAGAGAGGAAGGGAGAGGGAGAGAGATAGAAACATCAATGATGGGAGAGAATCATTGATAGGCTGCCTCCTGCTCACCCTGCACTGGAGATGAGCCTGCAATCTGGGCATGTGCCTTTGACTAGAGTTGAACCTGGGACCCTTAAGTCTGCAGTCCAATTCTCTATTTGCTGAGCCAAACCAGCTAGGGTTGCTGTGCCGGTTCTTGAACCAAGTTTTTATTATTGAACCAACAAGTAGAGTAGCTGAAGTAAGTTCTGCTATGGTAACCCCATGTGGGTACGTGGTCTTTTGAAATGTATCGTTCAGTTTTCTAAGCTGTGCTGAACTAAAGGTTGTGCAGTATTGATGCGCAGACCTTGGCTTGTCTGATCCATCTTAGATGGAAGATTTCTGTAGCAGGCCCTTATTCTTTATACAAACACACACCCCAAAGCCAGCATGCTACCTCATTGCCCAAAATGTGAAGACAAGAGGTCAAACACCCAGATTTCACTTAGGTTTTCAGCATCGGCCATAGTATCTTTTCGAAGTATAATAAATGATCCACTGTGTGTGTTTCTGAGATCCTGAATTTCATCTGTGTCAAACATATGCTTTTAATTGTAATCTATGATTATATAAGTGTATTTAAAAAATAAATATTACATATGAAAGGAGATTCCTTTAAAATGAGAGTATATATTTTTTTCTTTGAACAGTCATTTGAAGTCTGAAGTCCACCAGAACTTGGAAGAAAACTGTAAAATCAACATCTGTGTCATCTTTTTACTTCCCTTCCTTTTTCTCTACTCAAATATTTTAAGACATAAATGGAATAAAGGAAGATACTTTTTAAATAAGAATACTTTTTTTTTTTTTGACACCGATATTTAAAGATGGAAGTCCACCAGAACTAGGAATAAAACCTCAATATCTGCTCTCACTTTCATACCTCCCCTCTTTTTTCTTTGTTCTCCTTTACTGATTTAATCAAGTAGCCTTAGGCCATAATTTAATGAAAATCTCAGTAACCATATAAGTGAGAAAGCTCTGTTTGTTACTTTTAAAATAAATTGCCCTCACTCATGAAGATAGATATTCTTCTATGGGTGCTTATCATCCCCTCACAATAAAAGTCTCTTTGATTCCCACAGTTCTCTTGAGAAGACCATATATTCCCAGTTTCTTGGTAACTTCTTCCTACTTTCGGCACCCTTAACTGCTAGAAATTCTTCTGCTGAATAGTTTTTGCTACTACTTGAGGTCGTTTTTCATTCTTACTTTTGCTTTATACTCTATCATTTAAGATCAGATTTGCTACATATAACCAAAAACCAAAGATAACAGTGGTTTAAACTAAATAGGAGTTTTTCCTTTTTGTATAAATCTGTAGGCAGGTGGTGTCCAGGTTCCTATCTTTCTGCTCTCCTATCCTCAGTACATTGCTTTTATCCTCAAGCTGCTTCATCCTTACTTTCCAAGATTGCTTCTGGAGGCAGGTGGGAAGGGCAAGAAAAGATCTTTTGCCACTTGAGGAACTTTCTCAGCTTCCTTGAAGCAGTTTTCCTGGAGAACCACACAACATTTGAACTTACATTGAGTTACCTGGCCATCTAGCTGCTAGGGAAACTGAGACATCTTTGTGGCAATGTGACCAGCTAAATGTTAGGATACTTGTCCTAGCTGGTTTGGCTCAGTGGATAGAGTGTCAGCCTGTAGACCAAAGGGTCCCGGGTTCAATTCCAGTCAAGGGCAGGTATCTCGGTTGCAGGATCCTCCATGGCCTGGGCCCTGGTCAGGGCTCCTGCAAGAGGCAACCAATTGATGTTTTTCTCTCACATCGATGTTTCCATCTGTCTTTCCCTCTCTCCCTAAACATCAATGAAAAACTATCCTTGGGTGATGATTACGAAAACAAATAAATGTTTAATTAGGAAGGTGGGAAGAGGTAGCGTTTCTTCGGCAACTTTTAAAAAATATATATTTTTTTATTGATTTCAGAGAAGAAGGGAGAGGTAGAGAGATAGAAACATCAATGATGAAAGTGAATCATTGATTGCCTCTTGCACGTCCCCCACTGGGATTGAGCCCGCAACCCGGGCATGTGCCCCACAGGGAATGGAACATTGACCTCCTGGTTCATAGGTCGATGCTCAACTACTGAGCCATGCTGGCCGGGCTGGTAAGCAACTTTTAATTTTAATCCAGACAGCCTTGCTGGCTACCTAAATATCTATGTACACTCTTCTAAACATAGAAAACACCCACCTCCAAAGGAAACCATCAGAATCCCACCCAGTATTGCATATTGCTCAAAGACCATGATATCTCTGGCCACCCAGAAACTAAAAGTCAAGGTGTCTGCCCCATGGGCAACATATGCATAAAGGTGGGATAGGTACAGGATAACTACATAAAATCAATCTTTTTGAAACAGGGGTAAATGGGAAACTAGCAGTTGCTGATCCATAGCAAGGTCTCTCTGCTCTGTCCATAAATATATTCCTTGGTTTTCCCATCAGGCAACTGCTGATTCACATTTCTGGGAGTAACTCCCTTGTCTAATGTCCCCAGGGGCTCTTGGTGTTGCCTTCTGGGAGGTCTTTAGTGTCCGTTACTCTTTAGGTACACATCAGGAAGGATACTCTTCTTGGAGGCTGGATAGTCTTAGCACTTCCGGGGCTCGGGGATTGTTTAGATAGTTACAGGCTATAGCAGGCCAGGTTTAGGGTTTTTATTTATTTATTTAGGGTTTGTTTGACAAAACAATTTCCTAAGAACTTAGTAATTTTCTGGTCTGTTTTCTTCAATAATTACCATGAGTAACATGAAAGATCTTGTCAAGGCATAGTTTTTATCAGAGAACCCATCTTCCCTTGCTGGTTTCTGTGTTCTTTCTTTCCCTTGGGGTCTTAAATGAATGGCTTGGATGGGTTCACAATGGCATTTATCTGACCTTTTTCCTCAGGATGGCTCCCATTACTTGGCAGAAAATTCTTAAGGGAAGATTCTTGAAAAAGGTTAAGGACATTTCAACAGCTTTCTCAGAATCTTTACTTAAGGTGTGTGGTAGTAGTTGACTTTTTCCATTCTTCAAGGCTCCAGATTTGGGACTTTTGTCAATATTTTTGGTTTTTTAGACAGAACATATCCCTAAGCAAAGCTATGTATACCTTTCCATCTCTGTAGACTTGTAAACCTTATCCCGAGTGGTATTTGTCTTGTAGGATTTTGCTGAAAGAGGCAGAGGCAGCCCCACATGCTAGCACTCTGAAGTTCTACCACACTTTCTTTGATACCCTTACTTCAGTTGGCATGAGGTCTCATGGCCTAAAGCCCTACCTCCTCAACTCAGCCCACTTCATATTTAAGATCCTTTTACTTGCTGCACCTTACTTCTAGCTATCAGATTCTGTATAGGTCAAGATTCATGGCTGTAGGTCATAGAATCTTCTTTAGCTATTAAACCGAATGGGATTGATTATGGGAAATAGATAGCTCACAGAATTTTTGAGAGGGCTGAAGAAATAGAACCTAGGCTGAGCTTCTAGGAACTACATCACAAGAGAGGGCTGCCAAAGAAGCTGCTGCTTTTGGAATAATCAAGAAGCTGCCTGCCACTTTGGGAAGCTGCCTGCTGGATTAGAAAGACATGAACAGTTGCCAGCTCCAGAATCACACCACTGCTGCCACACTTTGTGTTGGCCAACTCGGCTCAAGTGAGTGCATCTGATTGCTGGACCAATCATACCTGGAATCCTAGCTGCAAGGGAGGCTGGGAAATAATAGTGTTTAACTTTCCTACCTCTGTAGTACAGGAATGCATGTTTCAACTTTTCAAGTGAACTAATCAACTGTAACACCTCATAATTTTACATTGTTTCTCTTAACATTAATATGTTTTAAACTGTTTGTTTTCTTTTCACAAGTTTTTAACTAATTATTGGATATTCCTCCAAATATACTTCAGATTTTTTTCTTATATCATGGGTCCCCAAATTAAGTATAACAATCTAGACATGTTTTGCTTATATTCATCTTTAAAAACCCCCACAAAAATCACTCAACAGAGTAATGCTACGGTTTGTCAGGGATGGAGAAGAATTCCTCTCTTTGTGGTTAAAATTGTAGGAAACATTTAAAAAAGGTCTGGAATATCTTTTTATTTATTACTGTATCTATGCCCAGAAATTGTGATAAGTCAGAGGTTTTCCCAGGATAAACTCTTTTAGATGGTGGACTGTGGTTAAATCAAAAGGTAATTGGAGGAGAACTTGGAGAAATTTCTTAAAATGCTTTTATGAGCATGAATAAATAATGGATGCATATTAATGTAGACATACCTCTTAGTTTCCAGCAAATTATCTATACTAATAAAAGGGTAATATGCTAATTAGACTGGACATATTCCGGACATCCTTCTGGAGAAAGCCATTTTGGCGGGGCCAAGGTAGAAGCAGTTAGCTGCAATCAGGCTGGCAGGGGCAGGGATGTTAGGGGCGATCAGGCAGGCAGGCAGGTGAGTGGTTAGGAGCCAGCATTCCTAGATGGATAAATCAGAATTGCGAGAGCAGGGGAAAAGTCATTTGAAGGGCCTGGTAATAAGTTCCATGAAGCTGGTGGCTGTGAAACTTTAAGACAGCTGACAATGGTGCTATAACTTTCTACATCCCTCAAAGCTTTCTCCAGCGATTAGGGAGGTGCATTAGAAATGCAACAATGGAAAAGTTATTACAGAAGTAGGAAAATGGGAGAGTACAGAGAGAAGAAAGAACTTACTTAAAACTCAGATCATCCAGGCAAAAGTAAGGAAGAAACAATAAATGATGCTACTTCAGAGATTGCTCAATTTATGTCCTGGTCTATTAAAAAAAAAAAAAAAAAAAAAATCCATTTGTTAACAACTGTGAGATAGAAAATATCTGCTGGGGTACACAATGTATTTTAAAACTATTATTATTTAAGGACAATATAAAAAAGCTAATGACTTGGACCAAGGCCACCCATCTGTGGAAGGAAATGAGTCAAGAGTCGGATTCTCCTTATGAGTCACAGATTTGTTTCCTGGCCAGAAGCACTCTCCACAGTGCTCAGAAAGCACTCTCCACAGTGCTCAGAAAGCACTCTAGGAGGGACTGTCTGTTTGTCCAATTAGTTCTAAAAAAGCTAACATTTCTGCGAATTTAGTTTTGTTTAGGCCAAGATCAACCTTGAATCTCAATGAACTATACTATAAATATTGAAGAGAGTGAAAAGACATACACAGAGTCTGTTGTATTACTAATTAAGATGTAGATGTGGCTTTATTAAAACAGCATTAATTTCCAAAACATTCCTATGAAAGATAAAATAGAGGCTAAGAATTTTGCTTTCAGGACAACCTTTAGGAGCCAGTCAATGCCCAGAGGGACTGTTTCATTCTTTTGTGATGGCTCTGGTGACTTCTGGATAGTTCTATCTGCCCCTCTCTACCCAGTTTCAGGGCCTCAGAATGGAAGCTGAAATACTGGAGGCTGAAATATTGTAGCCAAGGTGGACAAAGGAGCCCCTTTTCCGTGAAGGTGTTTCTTTCTCTGAAGTTGTTAGTCCAGCATCCATCAGCATACATGATGGTCATAATAAGGCCTTGTGACTTTCAAAGTATCTGTCTATGTACCAATTAACAGGGACTCTAATTGAAATATCACATTTTTTGAATGAACACATGTATGTTTATATGTAAGCTTGTGCGTAAAATAGGTCTGGAGGGAAAACCATTAGTTCTTTCATGTCTTCTGAAAAACATGTCTTCTGGAATTTAGACATGAAAAACACTCTTTTTAAATTATTGGTTTTTCTTTTCATAAAGGAAACCAGTGCTTCTTAATCTATATTTTATCAATATTTATTATGGCTATAAAAACCATTTAGTAATGATGATTTATACATCCTATTTTAAAGTTAGGATTTTATTTGGGCGGCATTTTAAAAAATTTTCTATTTAAATGTTGAATTAAAGACTTAACCTTTTATAAATATGTGGCCCAAAATGTTCTGTTAATTTTAAACTTTTGAAAGAAATTTTATTAGTCTTATGTGTACCTGATTTTTCTTGGCTTTTTAAGATAGTTGGACTGCTTTTTAAACTATAAAGAAATAATTGGATTTTAATTGATAATCAGAAAGACACAGAACTTTATATAAGTTTATTATATTTTAATTTGTTTATTGACTATGTGTTGTGGAAATTCTTTCAGTGCAATATTTGTTGGAATATTTGTTGAAATATTGTTGCTAAGGTCATTTGTATAGGTTCCTTTTTAATTATATTAAATGTAAAATCAGAACAATATGTAATATTTGCTGCACATTTTGGGGGGCAAAGGGACAAATTTGACAGTATTGAAAGAATGGATTGTTTACAAAACAATAACAATGAATCATTTTCTGTGTCTTACTCATGAAAGTTTGCATTCGAATGTTTACATATTTATCTATTTGAATTTTTGCTGGCTAAATTCTATCATTGTCTCTGCAGTATAAATGTGCCAGCACTTTCTGCTACCCGTTTCACTTTACTTTGTGTGAATTTTGAGTGGTAGTAATTAGTAGAAGCCATTTATAATTGAAGTTGATGGTTTTGTAATATATAGAAAAGACTTTTTAGTTATATACCTGGCCTTGAGCTTTTTGTTTAATTTATTGGCAATATTGTGCCAAGGCTCCAAAATAGGCTTATTCCATAGAACAGAATTAAAACTACTAAGTTATCAATATACTTTAATGTTATGTGGCATTGTGATAAGAATTCACATTATATCTGGCTAATTTAGGCCACTTTGAAATAGCCTTCCGGAAAAATTGACAGATACCCAAATGTTAGTTTCTACATTTAACTTTTGTGCTTTATCAAAAGTTTTTAACTTTTGTGCTATATAGAGAATTGGAATTAATATTGTAATATTTTACTGGTGTTTGAGTTGAATTGTATACTTGTACGTACAATTTTAAAGCTTTTAGTAGTGATAAGTTAGCAATTTTTTTTGTTGTCTATTATATTGACATTAGGAATGTTTGGAGACTTTCCTATTTTAGCATCTATAAGAAATTATATTTAAATAATTATAATGAAGTTTTGAAATTTTTGAAATACTGAGTTAGCCCAAACATTGTCCATTTGTGTTAATTGATAGTATAAAAAGTTGCCAAGGAAAATTTATCCTGTACAATTCAGCAATAAGATAATTGTCAACACAGTTAGGAACAACAATGGTAGCATATCTCTATCTCTATCTCTGTCTCTATCTCTATGTCTCTCTCTCTCTCTCTCTCTCTCTCTATATATATATATATATATATATATATACATATATATATATATATATATATATATATATATATATATATATACACATATATATATATTTAGGTATACCAGTTAACAATGGCGAATTTTGTAATCAAAGAGAACATGATAATTTCAAGAGAAACATAAAAAGTGCTTTATTCAAAGTAATGCCCATTGCTAGCTACACATTTCTCCCATCTTTCAGGTAATTTGTGGATACTGTCCCAATAGAAGTTCTTGTTTTGAGGCAAACTATTCAGAAACCCAATTTTCCACTTCTTCGTACATTTTGAAGTGCTGCTCAGAAATTGCATGTGCCATCGATCAGAACAAGTGGTAATTGAAGGAACAAGGTCTGGTGAATATGGAAGGTGGGTTAATACTTCCCAGGCAAGATCATTTAACGTGTCTTTGACTGGTTTTGAAGTGTGTGATGGTGCGTTATCATGAAGCAAAATTACTTTGCCGTGTCTTCTGGCCCATTCTGGTCATTTCACGATCAAAGTGTGGTTCAAATTGATTATTTGTTGTCGGTAGCAATCAGTATTAATGGTTTCACCTGGTTTTAGAAGCTCCTAATACACCACACCTTCCTGATCCCACCAAACACAGAGCATTGTCTTCTTTCCAAAGCGATTTAGCCTTGCAGTCAATGTTGATGGTTGACCTGCATCAACCCATGATTTTGTGCATTTGGGATTCTTAAAATAAACCCACTTTTCCTCGCCAGTCATAATTTGATCCAAAAAAGACTTTCTTTGGTGCCATTGAAGCAACATTTTACTGATGACTTTTCGGTTTTCCATTTGTCTTTTGTTCAGTTGATGTGGCACCCATTTTCCTTCCTTTAAAATTTTTCCCATTGCTTGTAAATGATCAGAAACTGTTTGCGGAGCAACGTTTAGTCTTTCTGCAAGTTGTTTTTGAGTTTGACACGCATCTTCATCCAATAATGCTTTTAATTGTTGGTCTTCAAACTTTTTTGGTTGACCTGACATTTTTTGTCTTTCACATCAAAATTATCACTTTTAAATCATTTAAACCAGCATTCACAAGTATCTTGAGATGGAGCATGTTCACCATAAGCTACCCAAAATATACAATAACTTTTTCTTCAAAATAAAGTAATGAATTAAAACTTCCGACAAATGCTTTTTTTTGACATGAAATTCGACATTTTTAAGTGTCAAAATATGTATGACGTTAACACCCTCAGCAAATTTGACATATGTAGTTTTGAAGCTTGCTGTCAATACAACAAAATAGCATATATATCAAATCTCATTTATATCAACATATGTGTAACTCCGTCTATTGAAAAAAATCCACATTATTAACTGGTACACCTAGTATATTTTACATATGTGAATATTTATTTAAAATAACAGAAATCACAAATTACAAATTTTATAACTTGACAATTAGCACAGACATTTCAAAATTCAGAAAAACAACATTCTGGTTTTATTAACTGCCTAACATATCTCTATATTGCTTTTATTGCATAGTTGTATGATTCCCATAACCAAACAAGCACGGTGCCTCTTAGACTGTATAGCCCCATTATCAAGTGTATCCAGTTGTGGACAGAATCTTTATTTTGACAGATATTGATGAAAACGAATCATCTGCTAACAGCTTCACATATCTAATTATTGGACATTTTCCATAAGCTACTCTCTGGCTCCATATTGCAGGAAGACCTCCGGCCCTGCACCGGGTGCCAGGAAAGTGCAAGACCATGTAAGCACAGTGCTAAGGACCCTCGGACCCTCGCTGGTCTTGGCAGGGCCCTGATGCTTATGCTTCATCAGCTTCCTGGAAATTCAGCCTCTGCTGATGAGGAAATGGAGAGAAAACAGTTCGGGAAGGACAGATCAGCCCGGGGGCTCAGGGCTCCTGATCACACACAGCCCCACAGTTTTTCCTACTAGAACATACTGTACAAGTCTCTTTTCCCGGTTTCTTCATTAAAACTCTCCTGCTATCAGGTGGCTACTAGATTTATCGGGGTGATCACTTCATAAGTTAGATAAATGTCAAATCATTATTTTGTCCACCTGAACCTAAAATAATATTGCATGTCAACTATGGTTGAAAAAATTTAAAAAACTACCTCTTGATTGTCTGAAATTGTTTGCAATTCAGTCAATTTAACTTTTATCTTGGAAAGCATTATAGTTCTCCCAAGTGAGGTTTCTAAAGTAAGTGGACCCATTATAAACACCATTCACAGGGGTAAACGCAGGCCTGGAGCTAGGAGAGAAGGCAGAGAAGGGATGCACTGTCCAAACCTCCATCTGTGCTGTCAGTCTCGCCTCCAGAAAGCATATGCTCTATTTTAATTAGGCTACAAATTAAAAAATAGTTTTGAAATAATTTTAATATCTTATGCCTACATTTTATTTTACTCTTCTGAAGAGGTCATGCTCATCCCATAATTATGAGTATTACTTTTCCTGGAAAAAATAATCTATTCATAAACTAAAATACCTTTATTTCTTTAGTAAATAAAAAATAAAATAAAAACCACCTGAGTCCTCTGCTAGCACACTTCAGAAAGTCACCATTTCAAATATACGGAAGTAACTTTCTTAATACATAAATACTATGAGCCCATGACAATATTGGGCAGCGGGTGGGGTGGGAGAAGAAATGATGTATAATTATGTTAAACCTCTTTGTAGTCAAAGATAAAGATACTTAATTTAAGTATAATCCTATTATAATTTTGTTTTGAGTTACTATTACTGGGGGGTGGGGAAGGGGACCCTTTAAGGAATTGCACTCAGTAACAACACTACAGTATAGCAATATGGATAAAATCTTCAACTCAGTAAAGAATGGTTGTTTAAGATTATTTTAAGCTATTTTGCCTGAATAACAACATAATACCTCAACTTCCAAATAAAAATATAAACCTAGCCCTCTCGTCTCTCATTCACTTCTAACTAGACCTTCTTTTAAAGGCAACTATCGATTACATGGTTCGGTGGGATGTGCATTATCCCATAAACCCAAACGAGGCAAAAGCCCAGCGATGTGTAAAACCTAAGAGGCAACCTGAAAGGCTGACCTGGGGAACCTTTCTTATTTTTATGAAACAATGTGATCGCCTCTGGAGATGAAAACTTTTGGTTGGAAACGCAGAACCAGGATACCTAGAGGAACAAGAGTAAAAGAACACTACCTCCTGCTCCACAGCAAATACTGAGATTATGAAAACAGATACTACTTGTTGAAAGAAGAGGACATTACTAAAAATAGAAACATAAAACTCACGAAGAAAGACTAAGAAGCACATGGATAAGCCTTTGCCTTTTTCATGCCATCTGCAAGTCTTCTGCTTTGTGTAGGACTTTGGTATAGGTAGTTTAGATGCAATTATTAGGCATGATATTCACCAGAGCAGACTCAGTCTCTTTCCCTACCAGATATCTGAATACAGGATAAGCATCCCAACATTGCCACAACCGGCTTGAACTTCAGGCTCTCAAGTGTTGGATGCGGACCTTTGCAAGTAAAATGTGATTTCCCAACTATTGTGTGGTTACAGAGGACGTGAAGTTGTGAAAGACATCCATCCCCCAGCTCTTCCATGTTTCTGTGGTTTCACAGTGCTGGGCTCTGCATCCCCATTTGGCCACCTTAAGCCAAAAGGCTGAGTTTTGGAAACTAAGAAGGTTAGCCTGGTTTCAGACCCTGGTATGTCATCTCTCCCAGGTTACAGAGATTACAATAATCCAAATGGCAATTTTTGATGTTTTGAAGCATGCAGGTCTGTTCTACTAATCTTGATGAGAGATGATAAAAATAAATCTAAATATTGAAATATATTTACATTGTATGTAACCGACAAAGTTATATGCATACTAGAGGCTCAGTGCACAAATTTATGAACTGGTGGGGTCCAGTGGCCCAGCCCCAATCTGGGCAGATAGGACCTGAGCCTGTCAGGAGGAGGAGACAGCTGTAGGTTGGCTGGCTGCCAGCCCCAATTGGGGCCATCAGGTCAGGCCAACTGCGGGGAGGGGCCCTGCCTGCGATTGGGGTGAGGGGGGGGGGCGGTTGAGGGTGGGGCCGGCCATGGGGAGGGTCTGGCCTGCCCCTGAATGGGCTGGGGGCCCATGGGGGTCAGTGGCCGGGGAGGGGCCCTGGGAGGTTGCCCAGCCAGCCACACCCCCATTGGTGTGTGTGGGGAAGGATGGGAGCAGAGCTGGTGGGAGGGGGAGGGGCTGCAGGAGATTGGTCGACCAGCCCCACCCTCCATGAGCCGATTTGCTGGCTTCAGTGGGCGTCATAGCTACAGGTCATTTTCATCGCTGGCGATAGATAGATAGATAGATAGATAGATAGATAGATAGATAGATAGATTTTTTCCCCTTAACATATTGGACACTGTAACTGCTGTTGTCTTGACAAACCAGTAAAAATGTAAACCCAAACTAAAAGTGTCATAAAATAAACTCCTTAAACAGGAAGTTCATGGGACCTTGGAAAGGTGATATCATGTGGTTGTTTCTTCCTTTTTTCTTTCTCTTTCATTTTCTTTTTTTATATGAAAATAATATATAAATTGATTAATAAATAAAAAATAACATGATATAGGAACAAGTCATGATCTAAAAACAACAAAAACATGATATAAAAACAAAACATGATATAAAAACATTGATAAAAACAATGACTGATAGATTGATTAAACTTATTCTACTATTTCCCTGTACACCACATTAAGAGTAAAAACACTTTCAGAGTGTTTGACTAATTTCCCTTGTGATGAAGTATTTACAACTTTAACTTTAATGTCACACGCTCTTCGAACTCGAGAGAAAGCAACATATAACAATGTCTGAAAACGGGTTCAGGTAGGAATATTCCTATTCTGCCTAGAGTTTGTCCTTGTGATTTATTTTTTTTATTTTTTATTTTTTTAAAATATATTTTATTGATTTTTTATAGAGAGGAAGGGAGAGAGATAGAGAGTCAGAAACATCGATGAGAGAGAATCATCGATCAGCTGCCTCCTGCACATCTCCTACTGGGGATATGCCTGCAACCCAGGTACATGCCCTTGACCGGAATCGAACCCGGGACCTCTCAGTCCGCAGGCCGATGCTCTATCCACTGAGCCAAACCGGTTTCGGCTGTCCTTGTGATTTATTAATAGTCATTGCAAATGCTGGCATCATGGGAAAATGTCTTCGCATTAATTTAAATGGGAGGCCAGTGTCAGACAGGGACAAATCAATTCTTGAAATCAGAACAACCTCTCCTCCCCCAGATCCTGTTAATAGCTTAGCTTCGATTATGTTAGGTTGCAATCTTTTGGTAATAAATCTAGTACCATTACAAAGACCCCATTTACTACTAAGATTTCTCAGTAGCATGATGATTGCACCTACTTTCTGTGGTTGTTTCTTCCTTTTTTCTTTCATTTTCTTGATGTTTCATCTTGTGTCCTTACTTTTCTCCTTTCATTCCTTTTCTGTCCTCTCTTCCTCTTAACTTTTCCGTTGGTAGGTAGAATCGTCAGTACTTGAATCTGTCTGGCTTTCAGAAGAAAAGGGAAACACACAGTCGTCTGAAAAAAAGATGTTGATCTATGTTGGGATCGGTGGTGTTTCCGGTTTTGCTCTTTTCCGGCATTTGTTTGTGATTGCCTTCATGCTGGTCCTGCTCTTCAGGACTTGTGCGTAGGCACTTCTTTTTTTTAATATATTTTTATTAATTTCAGAGAGGAAGGGAGAAGAGACAGATAGAAACAGAAATGATGAGGGGGAATCATTGATTGGCTGCCTCCTGCACGCCCTTACTGGGGACCAAACCGGCAACCGGGATGTGCCCTTGACTGGAACCAAAACGGGACCCTTAGGTCCGCAGGCTGACGCTCTAAACACCGAGCTAAACTGGCTAGGACACTTCTCATGTCTACAAAACCTACCTGCCTTGGTGAAAACTGTAGGGGAAAAGGCCTTTCTGGGTGGGCTCCAGCCGGCAAGGGTGCTGAGGAACCAGGGCGGGGAGCGCCCGCCACCGCCACCGGACCACGGGGAACTCTCTAGTTACATTGCAATTTGCCTGCAGAACTTAGTTGTAAGTTATCTGCGATGTGAAACCTGACCTCAGACATTTCCTTTGCGGTTTGTATTTTAGACAAAATCTATTTACCGTCCCTAACTTCACGGCAGCCAGGGCTACCCGCTCACAAGTCCCTGCCCATTGGAGAGGTTTGCTGGACAGTCACCCAGATCCTCTCAAGAGGGCGGAGCCGTGAGGATAAGGCCCCTCCCGCCTCCACGGATAAGAGCGCGAAGTTCCGGTGCTGACTCCCTGAGGCGGCTGGTGGCAGCCGTCTTTTCCCGGCGCGGGAAATTCGAGGTTGACTCGGTGAATTGGAAGTTGACTCGGTGAATTCGAGGTTGACTCGGTGAATTGGAAGTTGACTCGGTGAATTCGAAGTTGACTCAGTGAATTCAAAGTTGACGGTGAACTGGAAGTTGACTCGGTGAATTCGAAGTTGACGGTGAATTGGAAGTTGACTCAGTGAATTGGAAGTTGACTCGGTGAATTCGAAGTTGACTCAGTGAATTCAAAGTTGACGGTGAATTGGAAGTTGACTCGGTGAATTCGAAGTTGACGGTGAATTGGAAGTTGACTCAGTGAATTCAAAGTTGACGGTGAACTGGAAGTTGACTCGGTGAATTCGAAGTTGACGGTGAATTGGAAGTTGACTCGGTGAATTCGAAGTTGACGGTGAACTGGAAGTTGACTCGGTGAATTCGAAGTTGACCGTGAATTGGAAGTTGACTCGGTGAATTCGAGGTTGACTCTGTGGCTTGGAAGTTGACTCGGTGAATTCGAGGTTGACTCGGTGGCTTGGAAGTTGACTCGGTGAATTCGAGGTTGACTCTGTGGCTTGGAAGTTGACTCGGTGAATTCGAGGTTGACTCGGTGGCTTGGAAGTTGACTCGGTGAATTCGAGGTTGACTCGGTGACGGCGCGGGAAATTCGAGGTTGTCTCCTTGAAGCTGCTAGTGGAGCTGGATCACTGGCGGGGGCGCCGGCGCCGGCGCTTCTGAGGCTGAGACCCTGAGGCTGCGGGGATGGGGGGTGGGGGGTGAGGAGTGGGGAGTGGGGTGGGGTGGGGGAGGGGATCGTTGGTGGGGAAGCGGGAGCTTCCGAGGCTGAGCACAGAGGCTGCGGAGGAGTGGCACGCCCAGTCGTCTTAGGGTAAATCAGGGTAAAGGGGCAAAAGGGTTAGGGGGCGCAGAGAGGCCATCTAGTACCAAGGAAGTGACGGCCCCAAGAGGCGGTTTTGCGGACTGCGCTTTCCGACCGAGGACTCCCCTTTCCAGACGGAAACTCGGCGACGGCTCCAGGCGGACCCGGGCCGGGAGCGAAGGTCCCCGGCAGGCATGGCTGTCGCGGATTCGGCGGCGGCGGCGGGCTTCCCGCGTGGCTTTCTGTGGCTGCTCCTGGTTCTGTGGTGCTGGGTGTCCGCCGCAGGTAAGGTGTCGGGGGGTGAGGTGGGTTGGGGGTGGGGGTGGGGGTGTGGGTGTCGCTAGGCAGACTCCTCCCGGTCCTTCGGGGGCCCGCCTGACGTCCTCGGCCACCTGTACCTTAACAGTCCCCAACTCTAAGCTTTCCTTTGTGGAATTGTAGGAATCCATTAAACGGATTTGAAAATTTGTAAGAAATTGCAAGACACCAGAATAATCAAAACAATATTGAAAGGAAGAACAAAGTTGGAGGAGCTTATGCGGATTAAGGAGGGACCATGAACTAAGGGCCTCTGTACCTGAGATAGCCCCCCGCACCCCCCTGCCCCCCCCAAAGGAATTTGTTTTTGTGTTTTGTTTTTTATAAAGGGTCAGGCAGAGTGCCTGCTACATAGTAAGCTCTTTTTAAAAAGATACATATTTTTTTATTGAATTCAGAGAGGAAGGGAGAGAAATATTAATGACGAGAGGCTCATTGATAGGCTGCCTGCTGCACGCCCCCTACTGGGGACCTGCTAGGGCAAGGAATTTGTTTTTAATTACATGGTAAAGTGTCTGAGAGTACAAGACCTGCTGGAAGCCAGTCCATCCTTGCTGCTTGATACAGTTGCTACAGGAAAGAAACATCTGCACAGCATATGTTTCAAGGGACCTGGCGTATATAGCATACTGTTCTTAATATGTTTGCTCCCCTTAGCGCTATGTGTTTTAACCAAGGTCACCTCTCCGAGAAAGGTGGTTTCCCTAGGTAAGGATTTTCCCCTGAAGTTAGGGAGGGAATAAAACCCCTTCACTAAGTGCCAGGCGGGTAATTAATCACTTTACCTACGAACAATCATGCTTAAGCTACATAATCTTTACTCCCTGGAATGGAGATAAGAAACGCCCTAACCTTTGGAATAGAGATTGATAGGATTGGAATCAACTGATATAAATACAGATGTAACAAGACAACAGGACACAGAACCTAGACACAGAACCTAGACTCAGAACCTAGACACAGAACCTACACAGAACCTAGAGACAGAAGAACTTCGCTGGAGAGAACATGGCAAAAGATCCTGGACAGAAACTGGCCACAGAACCTAGAGACAGAACCTAGCGAGAGAACCTGGCTGAAGAACCTAGAGACAGAACCTGGCTACAGAACCTGGATAGAACATGGCAAGAGAACCTGACTAGAACCTGGGGACTGAACCTGGCTGGAGAACCTGGACAGAACCTGGCTGGAGAACCTAGCGAGGGAACATGGCTGGAGAACCTGGAGAACCTGGCTACAGAACCTGGATAGAACATGGCAAGAGAACCTGGCTACAGAACCTGGACAGAACCTGGCTGGAGAACCTACAGAACCTGGCAATAGAACCAGGCAAGAGAACCCAACCATGCTGATCAACTGAACGCTGCCTCCGAGTCTTTCCTTCTTCGCCGACTCCATCCACACCTTTGGGGACCCCTGGACCTGCTGGGGCTGGACCCCAGCAAAGGCCTAAGTTTTTTTTCAAGGTTCTCCCATAACTGAACTTTCTTCTTTCCACAGATTTCTTGATAGTGGAGATGGAAGGGAAGAATCAGACTGTGTTGCTGAATGACAATGTCACCATCCCCTGCAAGGTCCCTGGTTCCAGACCCCTGAACATCACGATTATGGGTGTTATCTGGTATCGGAAGCATCAGGCAGATGAAACAGAGCACAAGGTGTTTGAAATGTATGGAAACCATCAAGAGGCATTCAGACCCGGAGCCAACGTGTCTCTAGCAGAGCTAGAGAAGGGGGACGCCTCACTGCACCTTCCTGGAGTCCAGCTGAGGGACGCAGGAGAGTACCGATGTGAGGTGGTGGTCACCCCCGAGAAGGCCCAGGGAACAGTCGTTCTAAAGGTGTTGGGTGAGTGCCTGAGGCAGTGTCCTGTGGTTCCCATGGTGATGGGGCTGGGGGTAGAGATGTGGCCATGCCGAGTAGAGAAGTCTGGGCATGGGCCTTGGAGTTGGATAGACACGGGTTTACGTCTGGACAACTTAGAGCGAATTATTAACCAGGCTGAACCTAAGAGTACCTCTATAAGGACCCTGTCTCCAGCCCTAGCCGGTTTGGCTCAGTGGATAGAGCCTAGGCCTGCAGACCAACAGTCCCGAGTTTAAAAAAGACCCTATCTCCAAATACAGTCACAGTCTAAGAGAATGGGCTCAGGGCTTCAACATGAATTTGGGGGTGGGGCCACAATGCAGCCTATAACAGGGGCAATGTCTATGGGCCCTTCAAAATTGTACTTAAGACTTTGAATGTTTTGTACATATTGACTAGGGGGATGGGAAAGCGTATTAGGATTCACTACCTCTGCAACTGACAGAAAGCCTAAAAATTTTTTTAAAAAAGTAATAGAGCTGAAACCGGTTTGGCTCAGTGGATAGAGCGTCGGCCTGCGGACTGAAAGGTCCCAGGTTCGATTCCGGTCAAGGGCATGTACCTGGGTTGCGGGCACATCCCCACTGGGGGATGTGCAGGAGGCAGCTGATCGATGTATCTCTCTCATCGATGTTTCTGACTCTCTATCCCTATCCCTTCCTCTCTGTAAAAAATCAATAAAATATAAAAAAAAAAATGGGAAAAAAAAAGTAATAGACTATTTTTTAGAGCAGTTTTAGATTTACAGAAAAAATTGCAAAGATAGTAGTTTCTTCATGACTCCTGCCTGTGTACATACTGCTTTCTCTAATATTAACCTCTTGCATTAGTATGGTATATTTATTAAAATTAATGAACCAATATTGATACATTTTTATTAATTAATGTCTTTAGTTTATTCAGATAGCCTTAGTTTTGACCTAATATCCCTGATAATTTTTCTTGTTCTAAAGGCTACTTTGAAATTCATAGAGTTATTCCAGTTTTCTTTAGATTTTCGTTAGCATGGTATATAAATCCCTTTACTTTTTGTGTTGTTGTTAATCCTCACCTGAGGATATTTTTTCCATTGATTTTTTTTGTTTTGTTTTGTTTTTTTGAGAGAGTGGAAGGGATAGAGAGGGGAAGGTGGGAGAGTGAGGCAGAGAGAGACATGGATGTGAGGAAGACATTGATTGGTTGCCTCTCCCATGCACCCAAACTGGGGCCAGAGGCTGAACCTGTAACCAAGGTACCTGCCATTCATTGGCTGGAAATACGACCTGTAACCCTTTGGTGCATGGACCAATGCTCTAGCCATTTAGCACAACAGCCCGGCTCAGTTATGCTTCTTTAAAAATTTTTTAGTGATTGCAATGTACTTTTACAACTAATCTAAGTTGAAAGAACACTGTACTGCATCATTGTTATCAGTGGTAGATATTTTATAACAGAATATTTCCAGTTCTCCCTTCCAACTCTTATAACATTCTGTCATTCACTTATCCATAAGCTATAATGACCAATGCATTGTTGCTATGATTTTAAATCAACAATTATGTATTACATCAATTAAGCATAAGACAAGGTTTTAATTTACCTTCATTTATGTCTTCTCTGATTCTAGTTTCTGGACCATATCCTTTTCCTTCTCTCTGAAGACTTTCTAATATTTTGCAAGGCAGGTCTATTGATGACATATTGCCTCAGTTTAGTTTGAGAAAGTATTTATACTTCACTTTTGAATGATAATTTTTCTGAATATAGGATCCAAGTAGGTGGGTTATTTTCTTTAAACACTTAAAATATTTCATGTCCCTCTCTTCTCTCTTGCATTTAAGAAGTCCAATGTCATTCTTATCCTTGTTCCTCTATGAGTAAGTTATACACACACATATAATATATATTTATGTATTATATATACATATATATTTCTGCATTTTCAATATGATAAGGTGTTTTCCTACTTGGTGTTCTCTAAGCTTCCTATGTCTATGCTTTGGTGTCTGTCATTAATTTTGGAAAATTCTCAGCTATTATATTTTAAACGATTTCTTCTGCTTCCTTCGCTTTACTTCTTTTTGTATTCCTATTACATGTACGTTACAACTTTTGCAACTGTCCAGTTTTTGGATATTTCTTTCTCTTCTGGTTCCTTCCTCCTGCCATCTCCTCCCCCCCCCCCCAAATTCTTTTTGCTCTTTGCATTTTAGTTTGGGAAGTTTATATGGACATATTTAAGCTAGCTGATTCTCTCCTTGGCAGTGTTAAGTCTATTGATGATCCTGTCAAAGACATTCCTCATTTCTTTTATAGTGTTTTTGGTTTCTAGCGTTTACTTTATTTTTTTTAATATATTTTTATTGATTTTTTACAGAGAGGAAGGGACAGGGACAGAGAGCCAGAAACATCGATGAGAGAGAAACATCGACTAGCCGCCCCCTGCACACCTCCCACCGGGGATATGCCCCCAACCAAGGTACATGCCCTTGACCGGAATCGGACCCAGACCCCCTAGTCCACAGGCCAATGCTCTATCCACTGAGCCAAACCGGTTTGGCTAGCATTCCCTTTTGATTCTTTATTAGAGAATGTCCCTCTCTGTGCTCACATTATCCATCAGTGCTTGCATGTTGTCTGCTTTTTTCGTTAGTGCTCTTAACATTTTAATCATAGTTATTTTGCATTTTCTACCTGATTATTCCAAAATCTGTGTCATACCTGAGTCTGGTTCTGATGCTTTTATTTTTTCGCACTATTCAGCACGCCTTGTAATTTTTTGTTGAAAGCCAGATATTATGTATCAGGAAATAGGAACTGAGGTAAACAGGCTTTTAGGGTGAGAGTCTATGTTAATTTGGCTAGGGACTGGGCTGTTTAATGTTCATACCATGCTGTAGGTATCAGAGATTTCAGTTTTCCTCTAGCGTCTTGTTTCCTCTTTCCCTGTTTTCTTTCAGTTCCCCTATGAACTCCTCATGTAGATTTTGTGTCTTGCAGCTCTCTCAGTTGTAATCTACTATCATTATACGGAGCCCGGTTGATGTGGTGGTAAAATGGTGTGGAGGGGAAGCAGTCTATCATCTGATATTAAATCTCATTCTCTGAGTGGCCTGAGCCCCTAGGCTATGACCTTGAGAAGTGTTCCTGGGTGAGAAAGGAAGGTTATAGAGGGCTGAAGAGGTAATCACCATTCCCCAGGGTCAGCCTGGGCTCTGGAAAAGTATTCTAGCTTGAGAGCGTTCTTTGTTATGGAGAATGCACTGGGTATATTTTTAAATTTTTATTTTTCCTCTCCCCTCTCCCCCAAACAGTTGGAATTTTTCTTGCAAGTGCAGGAAAATGAGGGGGGTGGGGGGCGGGGTAAGAGGGTTCCTGGAGTAAGAAGCAGAAAAACCTCCTAAGACTGGCCTCCAGCTAATCCACCTTCATCCTTTAGCCATTTGTCAGTTATAACTCCAGCACCTTCTGCTTATGGTAATATGATTTTGGCTGTGGTTCTCTCAATCTGCCTGTCTCTCTAGCTTTCAGGGTTGTGGTTTGCCCTGTCACCCCAGTTCTCTGATGGATCTAAGAGAAGTTGTTGATTTGCAGTTTGTTCAGTTCAGGATAGGAGTGATGACTTCTAGTTCTTTACATGCCAGAGAGGAAACCAGAAGTCAGCAAGGGCTTTTATTATTTTTAATTAAATTAATTAATTAAAAAATATGTTTTTCTTGATGTTAGAGACCGAGGAAGGGTGATGGAAAGGGAGAGAAACATTGATTGGCTGCCTCCTGTACACCCCCTACTGGAGATGGAGGCTGCAATCAGGGCATGTGTCCTGACTGAGAATCAACTCCGCCATCTCTTGTCATGGGATGACACTCACTCAACTGAGTCACACTGGCCAGAGCAGCAGGGGCTTTTAAAAAGGTAGTTTATTTTTCTTTCACAAAAATGGAGCCTACCCTGGGCAGGTAGGGCTGTTCTTTGATTATCTGGGACCCAGACTCCTTTTATCTTGCCACTTTGGCATCCTCAACATATAGCTTTCACCTTGTGTTTGGAAATGACTTCTCCATCTTGAACCATGACATGGTCTTCCAGCTGTTCTCCAGGAAGGATGAAGGGGAGAGGGAGAGAAGGCTATAGTATTTTTCATTAAGATACCCTTCTTCTTTAAGGGTACTTCCGTGAGGTTGCTCTCGCTACTTCTGATTCTATCTGAACTAGTAGACCCTGAGTTCACCAGCTGAAGTGGAGGTTGGGAGAAGTAGCTTTAACTTGGATGTGTCACTGAAGAATGGACAGCAGTTTCTACCACAATAGTGTTCCAAAGCTTTCCTCTGATTCTCAAAGGTGTCTATGACACAAAGTGACATAAGAAACTCTGCTTTACATAATGGCTGTGAGAGTCGGGGTCATGGTCTATCAGCGTCACACTCGCCCTGGGATCAGCATCCCCAGATTACTTAGGCTAAGCAGAATCTCATTTGCCTCACTCACCCTTCCTGAAGGCTTGCTATGGGTCAGGCTTTGAACTGATAATGAGCTAGTCCCAACCTACCCTCAAATCATGACTTCTCTTCCTTGCCAGCTTCCCCAAATTGCACCTTGTTTCAAGAACAAGCCACGGCGAAAGATGATGGCAACGAAGATGTTTTGTGTAATGCAAGTGGGTTCTACCCAAAGGACATTAACATAACCTGGTGTATATGTACCCAGGAGAATCCCCAGTGCCAGGAGATTTCTGAAGGCATCACCAATGGTCCAGCCGTCAAGAATGAGGACGGCACATTTAACATCACCAGCAGTTTGAGGCTGAACCACTCTCTGGAGCACAATGTGACCACCTACCAATGTGTGACAAGTCACATATCCTTGTCCACCTCAAGTATGTTGAACTTCACCCTGCCTGGGACAGGTAAGCATCCTCTAAACGTTAACCTTACTCTTAACCTTGAGGGGGTATAACGTAACACTCAGGTTCCCAGTTAGTCTAGGCCAAAATGGGGACCAATGGGGAAGGAGAGAAAACTCGTTTTGGCCTACTTCAGCCCCAGAGTCAGCAGTCCAGGCTAGGTCCCTAAGCCAGGGTGGATGGCCTAACAGCTAGAGAGTGGTGACAAGCGTCCTCAGCGTTGCTGGTAACTTATGGCAGCTTAAGGAGCTGGATGGTCTGTATGACCTGGAATGGGAAGCTTGTCAGCTACTAGGAGAAAGGGGATAGGATCCTGTCCATGCCCCCTGAGGATAAGGGACTATCAGGGGCCAGAGACCCAACCCTACCAGCAACTCTTCTGGCCAGGCTCTAGGGCCACTGCAAACTGTTGGCTGGTAGAAGTCGAATCAATAGTTCTGTGCTCAATCTGGGGAGTCTATAGTAGGGAGTCCTGCACATGCCAAGGCCTTTCCCCAGGCACACTAGGTCCTGAGCTTAAGACAATATAGCTCACTACATAACCCCACCCCACCCCCTTTCCCCCCCTCCCCCGCTGGTGGGTTGGGTTAATTGAGCTCGTATCTTAGTTTCCACGGTCATGGCTCTAGTCCTGGGTGGGGATGATCTTGCAGGTCAAATGCATCTGCCTAGAGCTGAGAGGGGTTAGGGAGGCAGTGGCTGATTGATTTTGCCAGATGGGGCCTCGAGTGGTCCTGGAGGGAGAGAGGAATTGTTTTGGGAAGCAAGGCCCAGGGATGTGTATGAGTGTGGTGTGTGTAGAATATGTGTGGGATATGGGAAATTTGGAATTGAAATATGCTTTGTATAATATAATATGATATGAGATGAGATGAGGTGAGATGATATGATATGATATCCTATCTAATAAAAGAGAAACATGGTAATTAGCATACGACCGCTAACCTTCCCATTGGCTAATCAGGGCAATATGCAAATTAACTGCCAGCCAAGATGGCGGCCGACAGCCAGGCAGCTTAAAGCGAACATGAGGCTTGCTTGCTTCAGTGACGGAGGACTCCAACGTTCCCCGCATGCTGCTGCTGCCGGCCTCTGAGCTGCAACTCTAAGCAACTATGTTACAAATATAGAAGCTAAACAAAACCCCAGAAACCTGCTTTAGTCGCCAGGCTTCAGCCAGCAGGATCGCAACATTGTTTCAAATACAGAAGGTAAACAAAGGCCAGAAACTTGCATTCAGCAGCGGAGGCCTAAGAGCTGGACCCAAGCCTCAGAGCTAAAGCTGGCCCAGAATAAAAAGAAAAAAGATAAAAAGGAGCAGTTGGGAGCATCAGTCACCCACCAGCCTGAAAACAGCCCTCAGGCCCTCACCCAGACTGGCCAGGCACCCCATTGGAGACCCCCACCCTGAGGATTGTGTGACCAGCTGCAAACAGCCATCATCCCCTCACCCAGGCTGGCCAGGCACCCCAGTGGGGACCCCCACCCTGATCCAGGACACCCTTCAGGGCAAACCAGCCAGCCCCACCCATGCACCAGGCCTCTATCCTATATAGTAAAAGGGTAATATGCCTCCCAGCACTGGGATCAGTGGAGCTGCGAGGCCTCCCAGCACCGGGATCAGCGTGACAGGGGGCAGCGCCCAAACCCCCTGATCGCCCTGTGGCTCTGTGTGTGATAGGGGGCGGGGCCACAACCTCCCTATCCTCCCTGCTCTGTCCGTGACAGGGGAAGGCACCTCAACCCCCTCATCAGCCCTGCTCTGTGCCTGATAGGGGGGAGCTCCCAACCCCCTGATCGCCCTGCGCTCTGTGTGTGACAGGGTGCGGCGCCCCAACCCCCTGATCGGCCCTGCTCTGTGTGTGACAGGGTGCAGCGCCCCAACCCGCCCCCCCCCCCCCATGGACCCTGCTCTGTGTGTGACAGGGGGCAGGGCCACAACCTCCCTATCCGCCCTGCTCTGTTCATGACAGGGTACGGAGCCCCAACCCCCCTGATGGGCCCTGCTCTGTGAGTGACAGGGGGTGGCGCCGCATTCTCCCCATCGACCCTGCCTTGAGTGTGACAGGGGGAGGTGCCCCAACCCCCTAATCGACCCTATCCTGAGCGTGACTGGGGGTGGCCTCGCAACCTCCCGATCCGCCCTGCTCTGTGCATGACAGGGGACGGCGCCCCAACTCCCCAATTGGCCCTGCTCTGAGCCCAACCAGGGGCTGCACCTAGGGATTGGGCCTGCCCTCTGCCACCTGGGAACAGGCCTAAGCCAGCAGGTGGTTATCTCCCGAGGGGTCCCAGATTGTGTGAGGGCACAGGCCGGGCTGAGGGACCCCCTCTCCCCCCCGAGTGCACAAATTTTTGTGCACCAGGACTCTAGTGATATAATAAAAGAGAAACATGCCAAATGACTGTACCTTTGCTATGCCCCACGCCACATCCACCTGCCAATCAGAGTGACTAAATGCAAATTAACACAACCAAAATGGCACCCTGTAACCATGGAGGCTTGGTTGCCCCTGCAATGGAGGAAGCCAAGCTTCCTGCCTGCCCTGGCTGGATCTGGCCTCTGCTGAAGCCAACAAAGTTTTAATTATAGAAGATAAATAAAACCTAGATACCTGCTTCCAGCCAGCGTCCACTGGGAGCTTGGATGACTGGAGCGGTGGCCAGTCTGCAAACAGGCATCAGCCCCTCACCCAGGCTGTCCAGGCACCTCAGGTGGGACCACCACCCTGAAGGAGCTGTGGCCAGCCTGCAAATAGCCATCAGCCCATCACCCATGCTGGCCAGGCACCCCAGCGGGGGACCCATAACCTGAACGGGCTGTGGCCAGCCTGCAAATGGCCATCAGCCCCTCAACCAGGCTAGCTATAACCTCATGGGGTGATGGTCCCAATGGGGCCTTGGTCAGCCTGCAAACAGCCATCTGCCCTTCACCCAGGCTGGCCAGGCACCCCGGCTGCGACCCCCACCCTGAAGGGGCTGTGGCTAGCTTGCAAACAGCCATCAGCCTCTCACCCAGGCTAGCTATACCCTCCTGGGGTGATGGTCCCCACTGGGGACCTTGGTCAGCCTGCAAACAGCCATCTTACCCTCACCCAGACTGGCCAGGCACTCCAGCAGGACCCCCACCATGAAATGGCTGTGGCCAGCCTGAAAACGGCCCTCAGCCCCTCACCCAAGCTGGCCAGGCACCCCAATAGGACCCCCCACCCTGAAGGGGGTGTGGCCAGTCTGAAAACGGCCCTCAGCCCCTCACCCAGGCTGGCCAGGCACCCCTGTGGGACCCCCACCCTGATCTGCAACACCCTTCAGGGCAAACCACCCTACCCCCACCCATGCACCGGGCCTCTATCCTACATAATAAAAGGGTAATATGCAACAACAGAATGACTGGAAATGACTGGTCACTATGACACACACTGACCACCAGAGGGCAGACGCTCAATGCAGAAGCTGCCCCCTGGTGGTCAGTGCGCTCCCACAAGGGGAGCTCTGCTCAGTTACAAGCCTGGCTGACTGCTGCCAGTACAGCGGTGGTGGTGGGAGCCTCTCCTGCCTCTTCAGCAGCACTAAGGATGTCTGACTGCAGCTTAGGCCTGCTCTCCGCTGGCAAGTGAGCATCCCCTGAGGGCTCCTGGGCTGCCAGAGGAATGTCTGACTGCCAGCTTAGGCTCAATCCCCTGGGGAGCTGGCTCAGCCAGCAGGTAGTTATCCCCTGACTGCAAGAGGGCACAGGCCAGGCTGAGGGACACCTCCAGAGTGCACAAATTTTTGTGTACTGGGCCTCTAGTATAATATAATGTAGGAGATTTGTGTTGGTGACTTGTGGCCACTATAATAAATAAATATAAATAAATACAATAAAAACTGCTGGGTGAGGGCTTTCTTCTGGGTCACAGCTTTCTTGTATCCTCACATGGTGGAGGGATAAGGGAATCTCTCTAGGGCCTCTTATATAAGGGCACTAATTATTCACGAGGGCTCCTCCCTCATGACCTAATGATAGCCCAAAAGCCCCACCTCCTAATACCATCACATTGGGTGTTAGGATTTCAACATATGAATTTTGGGGAGACATAGATATTCCATATATAGCAGTGTATGGTGATGTAAGATGATGTAGTGTGGAAGCTTTGAACATGTGCACGGCATACTGCACATGTTCCATATTGCCATGTATTTCTCTCAGTTGCTAAACACACTATTTGATGTGTGGGGGTGTATGTGATAGGAATGATAAGAAATGTGGCACATGATTAGTGGTTATATCTATGACAGGGAAATAACACATGACCACAGATATCTTAGCAGTAGTTGTGTGATCACTTTGGCCCCTGCATGTAGGTTTCCTTTTAATGTTTGCCTTCTCTTTCTGCAGGATCTGAGATGGGAAATGCCTGGGGGACTACTGCTACTTTGATTATTGCTGTTTGCTGTAGTGTATTAGTAGCAGTCATTGTACTGACTGTATGTTGGACAAGGTAAGGCGGATGCCAAAGCCAAGTTTAGCCCTGTGGTTTGGAATTGACTCTGGGAGTTCCGGGATCTTTTGCCAGTGGATGATATTTGAGAGTTCTCAGGATCGATGCTGGGGGGAATCTGAGTGTGATATGTGTGTGGTGTGTGGCTTTTTCTGATGTTGTGTCAGGGAAGAACTGTCTCATTAGACCCCTATGTGGTAGCTTGGGACTCTGGGGAGATGCCCTGTAAGGCCTCTGTGACTCATCCTGACATACAGGTCTCACTGTGAACCAGGCCTTTGAACTGTGTATGGGCTGCATTGTTGTCCTCACACATAGAACCACAGCTCAGAGCGGGGAATTCCTTCCCCGAGGTGCTCACATTTTGTTAACAGCTTAAAGGGTTAGCTTTCAACCATATTTCTCCATTAAATCGGAATCTCTAGCTCTCATTGGTGTTTCCCAACTAAGACAGCTTTCCAAACATATTTACCCCTAACTGCTTACCAAACAGCAAATAAAATAACTCAAGGTAAAGAAGTCTAAGAGACCAGTGTAGATATGTGGCTTACAGTGGTTCTAGATATTAAATTGCCCTCATTTTTGGGGTGGGGGTAGGGGACTCCAAGGCAGAATCTGTGCAATAGCTAATACATCTCATTAAAAATGTTTTAGGAAGAAAAAATTGGTTCCGTTATTTGATCGGGCAGTCCGTGCCCTTAGCTCCTGGACTGCGGGTCTCCTTGGGCAGCAGGAGCAGGATGACAGATTAAGAAGCGG
This sequence comes from Myotis myotis, assembly GCF_014108235.1. Lineage (NCBI taxonomy): Eukaryota > Metazoa > Chordata > Mammalia > Chiroptera > Vespertilionidae > Myotis > Myotis myotis. Next base: position 53,114,778 of record NW_023416314.1, read on the forward strand.
CCTAAAACTTCTGCGTGGAGTGAAAGAAAATGGCCCGAACCAAGCAGACTGCTTGCAAAGCATGGTTGGGAAAGCACACGCAAACAGCTGGCCACTAAAAGCTGCCAGGAAAAGCACTCCCTCTACCGGTGGGGTGAAGAAGCCCCATCACTACAGGCCCTGTACTATTGCACTTGGAGAAATCCGTCAGATACCAGAAATCTACAGGGCTTCTGATCCAGAAGCTGCCTTTGCAGAGATTGGTGAGGGGGATGGCCCAGGATTTCAAAACTGCCAAGATTTCTTATTTTACATTTACTTCTCTAACTTTCTTTTTTCCTCTATTTTAAATCTGTGTATATGTGTATCTCTATTTAACATATAATTATTTCTGAGAGTAAGTTGCACATGATACTGCTTTAACCTTAATACTCAAATATGTATTTCTTGCAAAAAAGAATTTATCTTATATAATCAAATAACATTATCAACCTCCCCCCCACCACCAATACTCTAATCCAGGGGTGGGGAATGTCTGGCCTGGGGGCTATATACGGCCCAGAGACCATTTGGTCTGGCCCTGCCAAGGCACTAGTGGTGAGTTAATTAAATGTTTGATAGCAGGCTAATTTTTTTTTAAAAAAAATCTTTATTGTTTAGATTATTACAGTTGTTCCTCTTCCTCCCCCACCCCCCATAGCTCCCCTCCTTACCTCCCCCCCCCCCGCACTGTCCTCATCCATAGGTGTACGATTTTTGTCCAGTCTCTTCCCACACCCCAACACCCCTTTCCCCCTGAGAATTGTCAGTCCACTCCCTTTCTATGCCCCTGATTCTATTATATTCACCAGTTTATTCTGTTCATCAGATTTTTTATTCACTTGACTTTTGTTATTTTGTTTTATTTTATTTATTTATTTTTTAAATATATTTTATTGATTTTTTACAGAGAGGAAGTGAGAAGGATGGAGAGTTAGAAACATTGATGAGAGAGAAACATCGATCAACCTTGAATCTCAATGAACTATACTATGAATATTGAAGAGAGTGAAAATATATACACAGAGTCTGTTGTATTACTAATTAAGATGTAGATGTGGCTTTATTAAAACAGCATTAATTTCCAAAACATTCCTATAAAAGATAAAATAGAGGCTAAGAATTTTGCTTTCAGGACAACCTTTAGAAGCCAGTCAATGCCCAGAGGGACTGTTTCATTCTTTTGTGATGGCTCTGGTGACTTCTGGATAGTTCTGTCTGCCCCTCTCTACCCAGTTTCAGGGCCTCAGAATGGAAGCTGAAATACTGGAGGCTGAAATATTGTAGCCAAGGTGGACAAAGGAGCCCCTTTTCCGTGAAGGTGTTTCTTTCTCTGAAGCTGTTAGTCCAGCATCCATCAGCATACATGAAGGTCATAATAAGGCCTCGTGACTTTCAAAGTATCTGTCTATGTATCAGTTAACAGAGACTCTAATTGAAATATCACATTTTTTGAATGGACACATGTATGTTTATATATAAGCTTGTGCCTAAAATAGGTCTGGAGGGAAAACCATTATTTATTTCATGTCTTCTGAAAAACATGTCTTCTGGAATTTAGACATGAAAATCACCTTTTTAAAATTATTAGTTTTCCTTTTCATGAAGGAAACAAGTGCTACTTAATCTATATTTTATCAATATTTATTATGGCTATAAAAACCATATAGTAATGATGATTTATACATCTTATTTTGAAGTTAGGATTTTATTTGGGGAGTATTTTAAAAACTTTTTCTATTTAAATGTTGAATTAAAGATTTAACCTTTTATAAATATGTGGCCCAAAATGTTCTGTTAATTTTAAACTTTGGAAAGAAATTTTATTAGTCCTATGTGTACCTGATATATCTTGGCTTATTTAGATAGTTGGACTGTTTTTTAAACTATAAAGAAATAATTGGATTTTAATTGATAATCAGAAAGACACAGAGACTTTATATCAGTTTATTATATTTTAATTTGTTTATTGACTATGTGTTGTGAAAATTCTTTCAGTGCAATATTTGTTGGAATATTTGTTGAAATATTGTTGCTAAGGTCATTTGTTTAGGTTCCTTTTTAATTATATTAAATGTAAAATCAGAACAATATGTAATATCTGTCATAAATTTTTTGGGCAAAAAGACAAATTTGGCAATATTGAAAGAATGGATTGTTTACAAAGCAATAACTTTTCAGGTTCATAGTCTCGGAGCCTTTCTTTCTCCTAAACTCTGTGGGTCCCCACAGAGACTTGCAACCAGGGGAGCAGCAGGCAGCAGCAGCTCCTTCCAGGCTGACCCCCTGATCCTGTATCCAAGGCCCCTTTTCTCTGACTCTCCAGTGAGCTAAGCAGTCCCATGTTGGCTCACTTCTTTCCTATAATCTTTCCAGAGAGTCAAAGCAGAGCATTGCCTAGGCTCTCTCCTGTTACTTCTACTACCCTGAGTCCTTCCTTTGTTCCACTGTCCCCAGCGTTAATAAAAATACTGTCAAAATCACCTGTTTTCAAGAAGGCGATGCAAAAGCCAGAAGCAGCTTCCAGCTCAGCTCCTTCGACTTGTCATAGGGCCCTGGCAGGCTCGTTCTCCCGCTCCCCTGACTCATGCACTACACCAGGTCCAAGACCCTCTTTCTCTATGCGACTCACTGTAGGTTGTGATGACATGAGCAACAAAGAAGGATTGGGAGGGTTCAGGAAAAGGAAGCATGACAATTTTCCCCACAGCCAGAGGAGAGAAGGGTAGGATGTTAATGCATTGTTGCCCGTGTTGGTGGCCTTAAAATCATTTCAGCAGGAACTTGATGCAAGACATGACAAATATGAGAGACTTGTGAAACTTAGTCGGGATGTAACTGTACAAAGTAAATGATAATTTTCCTCTCTATAGGATTACAAGTGCTCCTGATATGGAGGAAATATTGACTGAGTCAGAAATTAAATTAGATGGTGTCAGACAAAAGATACTGCAGGTGGCCCAGGAGCTCTCCAGAGAAGAGATGCATTAATTCCATAGAGCCATTACCACAGGACTTACCACAGACTTCAGGAATATGTAGAGACTGTCTCTTTTCAACACTTTATTAAAACACAATCACTTATCAGTATGGATGAAATTAATAAACAACTGTATTTACAACAGAAGACAATGGGAAAGAAAATAAGACCATGAGGAAACTGAGGTTTAGAGAGATGAAATAGCTTGCCCAAGGGCATGCCCCTTATGAGACAAGGTCCTGGAAGAGGTGGGAGGAGAGGACCAAGGTCATTTGGAAGAGTTAATCTCAAAACATGAGGAGGGACAACTCATCATCTGAGACTGGAGGATAGAAGCCCTCTTCCGATGCTCAATGCTCAAGATAGAGAGTTTGGTACTTGGAGACTGAACACCACCCCTGTTGATTACCTCCTGGGAGTGGCTGATCTAACTGGTGAGTTGATGCTGATGTGTGTGAACAGTGTGGGCAATGGGGACATTGACACCCCCTTTGAAGTGAGCCAGTTCTTACGCCAGGTTTATGCTGGGTTTTCATTCATTGGCAATACTGGACCTTACCAGGTTTCTAAGAAGCTGTATACCTTGAGACAGAGCGTGGCCAAAGTGGAGAATGCGTGTTAGGCCTTGAAAGTCAGAGGCTCAGAAATTCGCAGACCAGTTTGTAAGACTAGTATTTGATATTTTATTTGACTTTATTGTGGCTTTTACATAGGAAATTTTCAGATGAACTTGTTTTGAATTATATACAAGCCGTACAAAAAAGTATCAAATGAATCATTTTCTGTGTCTTACTCACGAAAGTTTGCATTCGAATGTTTACCTATATGCCTATTTGAATTTTTGCTGGCTAAATTCTATCATTGTCTCTGCACTATAAATGTGCCAGCACTTTCTGCTACCCGTTTCACTTTACTTTGTGTGAATTTTGAGTGGTAGTAATTAGTAGAAGCCATTTATATTAAAGTTGATGGTTTTGTAATATATAGAAAAGACTTTTTAGTTATATACCTGGACTTGAGCTTTTTGTTAAATTTATTGGTAATATTGTGCAAAGTTGTCAAAATAGGCTTATTCCATAGAACAGAATTAAAACTACTAAGTTATCAATATATTTTAATGTTATGTGGCATTGTGATAAGAATTCACATTATATTCTGGCTAATTTAGGCCACTTTGAAATAGCCTTCCAGAAAAATTGACCGATACCCAGATGTTAGTTTCTACATTTAACTTTTGTGCTTTATCACAGGAAGTCTGATAGAGAATTGGAATTAACATTGTAATATTTTTACTGGTGTTTGAGTTGAATTATATACTTGTACATACAACTATAAAGCTTTTAGTAGTGATTAGTTAGCAAATTTTTGTTGTCTATTATATTGACACTAGAGGTCTGGTGCACAAAAATTTGTGCACTCAGGGAGGGGGGGTCCTTCAGCCTGGCCTTTGCCCCATCGCAGTCTGGGACCCCTGGGGGGATGTCCACCTGCTGGCTTAGGCCCGCTTCCCGGGGGTTTGGGCCTAAGCTGGCAATCAGACTTCCCTCTGGCAGCCTGGGAGCCCTCGGGGGTTGTCCACTTGCCAGCGGGGAGCAGGCTTAAGCTGGAGTCGGACATCCTTAGCGCTGCTGAGGAGGCAGGAGAGGCTCCTACCACCACCGCTGTACTGGCAGCCATCCACCTGGCTAGTGGCTGAGTAGAGCTCCCCCTGTGGGAGCACACTGACCACTAGGGGGCAGCTCCTGCATTGAGTGTCTGCACCCTGGTGGTCAGTGTGTGTCATAGTGACCAGGCATTCCCAGTCTTCCTGCTGTTAGGGTCAGTTTGCATATTACCCTTTTACTATATAGGATAGCTGCCTGGTGCACGGGTGGGGGCCAGCTGTTTTCCCTGAAGGGTGTCCCGGATCTAGGTGGGGGTCCCCACTGGGGTGCCTGGCCAGCCTGGATGAGGAGCTGATGGCTTTTTGCGGGCTGGCCACACCCCCTTTAGAGTGGTAGTCCATACTGGGGTGCCTGGTCAGTCTGGGTGAGGGGCTGAGGGCCGTTTTCAGGCTGGCCAGCGACTGAAGCTCACAGCCTCTCCTTTTTTTTTTTTTTTTTTTTTTTAATTCTGGGATTTATTTACCTTCTATAATTGAAACTTTATTGCCATCACTGGAGTTGAAAGCAGCTCCTGCTCGCTCCAGCACTGTGGCCACATCTGGCTGAAAGCAGGTATCTGGGGTTTGTTTAGCTTCTATAATTGAAACTTTGTTGCTTTCGGAGCTCAGAGCCAGGCCACGGCAGGTGGGGAACTTTGGCTTCCTCCATCACTGGAGCAAGCAAGCCTCCTGATTGCTTCAGTTGTGCGACTGCTGGCTGCCATCTTTGTTGGGTTAATTTGCATATCGTGCTGATTAGCCAATGGTAGGTGTAGCAAAGGTTTGGTCAATTACCATGTTCGCGTATTATTAGATAGGCTATTAGGTGTACCAGTTAACAATGGCGGATTTTGTAATCAAAGAAAACACGATAATTTCAAGAGAAACATCAAAACTACCTTATTCAAAGTAATGTCCATCACTAGCTACACATTTCTTCCATCTTTCAGATAATTTGTAAATACCGTCCCAATAGAACTTTTCTTGTTTTGAGGCAAACCATTCAGAGACCCAATTTTCCACGTCTTTGTATATTTTGAAGTGCTGCTCAGAAAGTGAGTGTGCCATTGATTGAAACAAGTGGTAATCTGAAGGAGCAAAGTCTGGTGAATATGGTTTTGAAGTGTGTGATGTTGCATTATAAGAAGCAAAATTACTTTACCGTGTCTTCTGGCACATTCTGGGCATTTCACGATCAAAGCATGGTTCAAATTGATTATTTCTTGTCGGTAGCCATCAGTATTAAGGGTTTCACCTGGTTTTAGAAGCTCATAATACACCACACCTTCCTGATCCCACCAAACACAGATCATTGTCTTCTTCCTAAAGGGATTTGGCCTTGCATTTGATGTTGATGGTTGACCTGGATCAACCCATGATTTTGTACATTTTAGATTCTTAAAACAAATCCACTTTTCATCGCCAGTCATAATTTTATGCAGAAAAGACTTTCTTTCGTGCCTTTGAAGCAACATTTTACTGATGACTTTTCGGTTTTCCATTTGTCTTTTGTTCAGTTGATGTGGCACCCATTTTCCTTCCTTTGAAATCTTACCCATTGCTTGTAAATGGTCAGAAACTCTTTGCTGAGCAACGTTTAATCTTTCTGCTAGTTATTTTTGAGTTTGACACACATCTTTTCCAATAATGCTTGTAATTGTTGGTTTTCAAACTTTTTTGGTTGACCTGGACGTTCTTTGTCTTTCACATTGAAATTATCACTTTTAAAGCGTTTAAACCAGCATTCAAAAGTATCTTGAGATGGAGCATGTTTACCATAAACTTCTGAAATATATGGTGACTTTTTCTTCAAAATAAAGTAATGATTTAAAGCTTCCCACAAATGCTCTTTTTTTTTGGCATGAAGTTTGACATTTTTAAGTGTAAAAATATCAATGATATTAACACCTTCAGCAAATTTGACATATGAAGTTTTGAAGCGTGCTGTCAATACAACAAAATAGCATACATATCAAATCACATTTATATCAACATATGTGTAACTCCATGTATTGAAAAAAATCCGCATTATTAACTGGTACACCTAGTATATTTTACATATGTGAGTATTTATTTAGAATAACAGAAATCACAAATTTTATAACTTGACAATTAGCATAAATATTTCAAAATCCAGAAAAACAATATTCTAGTATTATTAACTGCTTGACATATCTCTATATTGCTTTTATTGCATAGTTGGGGGTAGGGGAGGGTAAATGTCTTTGTAATGATTTTGTAGTATCTTTTTAAAAAATATATTTTTATGGATTTCAGAGAGGAAGGGAGAGGGAGAGAGAGATAGAAACATCAATGATGAGAATCACTGTTCAGCTGCCTCCTGCATGACCCCACTGGGAATTGAGCCTGCAACCCCGGCATGTGCCCTGACCTCCTGGTTTATATGTCGACGCTCAACCACTGAGCCCTGTCAGCCGGGCTGAAGTATCTTTTTTATACATAGAGAACTGAAAGGTAATTTAGCTTTTCCTCTTTCACAGTTGATCAAAATTATTTTTAAATGAAAGGATGCCAAATAAACAAACGTGTCCTCAACCACAAGTACTCTAGCTGTAGCACAGCTGTAAATTTGTGCCCTACATAAAGCAGAATTCAGATGAATTCTATTCTGTATAATTCCCATAACCAAACAAGCACGGTGCCTCTTAGACTGTATAGCCCCATTATCAAGTGTATCCAGTTGTGGACAGAATCTTTATTTTGACAGATATTGATGAAAACGAATCATCTGCTAACAGCTTCACACACCTAATTATTGGACATTTTCCATAAGCTACTCTCTGGCTCCATATTGCAGGAAGACCTCCGGCCCTGCACCGGGTGCCAGGAAAATGCAAGACCATGTAAGCACAGTGCTAAGGACCCTCGGACCCTCGGACCCTCGGACCCTCGCTGGTCTTGGCAGGGCCCTGATGCTTATGCTTCATCAGCTTCCTGGAAATTCAGCCTCTGCTGATGAGGAAATGGAGAGAAAACAGTTCGGGAAGGACAGATCAGCCCGGGGGCTCAGGGCTCCTGACCACACACAGCCACAAAGTATTTTCTACTAGAACATATTGTATAAGTCTCTTTTCAGGGTTTCTTCATTAAAACTCTCTTGCTATCAGGCGGCTACTAGATTTATCGGGGTGATCACTTCATAAGTTAGATAAATGTCAAATCACTATTTTGTACACCTGAAACTAAAATAATATTGCATGTCAACTATAGTTGAAAAAAATTTAAAAACTACCTCTTGATTGTCTGAAATTGTTTACTATTCAGTCAATTTAACTTTTATCTTGGAAAGCATTATAGTTCTCCAAAGTGAGGTTTCTAAAGTAAGTGGACCCATTATAAACACCATTCACAGGGGTAAACGCAGGCCTGGAGCTAGGAGAGAAGGCAGAGAAGGGATGCACTGTCCAGATCTCCATCTGTGCTGTCAGTCTCGCCTCCAGAAAGCATATGCTCTATTTTAATTAGGCTACAAATTAAAAAATAGTTTTGAAATAATTTTAATATCTAATTCCTACATTTTATTTTACTCTCTTAAGAGGTCATGCTCATCCCATAATTATGAATATTACTTTTCCTGGAAAAAATAAACTAAAATACCTTTATTTCTTTAATAAATAAAAAATAAAAGAAAAACCACCGAGTCATCTGCTAGCACATTTCAGAAAGTCATCATTTCAAATATAAGGAAGTAACTTTCTTAATACATAAATACTATGAGCCCATGACAATATTGGGCAGGGGGTGGGGTGGGAGAAGAAATGATGTATAATTATGTTGAACCTCTCTGTAGTCAAAGATAAAGATACTTAATTTAAGTATAATCCTATTATAATTTTGTTTTGAGTTACTATTACTGGGGGGTGGAGAAGGGGACCCTTTAAGGCAGTGGTTCTCAACCTGTGGGTCTCGAACAATGAAAATACATCCTGCATATCAGATATTTACATTACAATTCATAACAGTAGCAAAATTACAGTTATGAAGTAGCAACAAAAATAATTTTATGGTTCTGGGTCACCACAACATGAGGAATTGTATTAAAGGGTTGTGGCATTAGGAAGGTTGGGAACCACTGCAGGAATTGCATTCAGTAACAACACTACAGTATAGCAATATGGATAACATCTTAAACTCAGTAAAGAATGGTATTTAAGATTATTTTAAGGTATTTTGCCTGAATAACAACATAATACCTCAAATTCCAATTACAAATATAAACCTAGCCCTCTCGTCTCTCATTCACTTCTAACTAGACCTTCTTTTAAAGGCAACTATCGATTACATGGTTAGGTGGGATGTGCATTATCCCATAAACCAAAATGAGCCAAAAGCCCAGCAATGTGTAAAACCTAAGAGGCAACCTGAAAGGCTGACCTGGGGAACCTTTCTTATTTTTATGAAACAATGTGATCACCTCTGGAGATGAAAACTTTTGGTTGGAAACGTAGAACCAGGATACCTAGAGGAACAAGAGTAAAAGAACACTACCCCGTGCTCCACAACAAATACTGAGATTATGAAAACAGATACTACTTGTTGAAAGAAGAGGACATTACTAAAAATAGAAACATAAAACTCACGAAGAAAGACTAAGAAGCACATGGATAAGCCTTTGCCTTTTTCATGCCATCTGCAAATCTTCTGCTTTGTGTAGGACTTCGGTATAGGTAGTTTAGATGCAATTATTAGGCATGATATTCACCAGAGCAGACTCAGTCTCTTTCCCTACCAGATATCTGAATACAGGATAAGCATCCCAACATTGCCACAACCGGCTTGAACTTCAGGCTCTCAAGTGTTGGATGCGGACCTTTGCAAGTAAAATGTGATTTCCCAACTATTGTGTGGTTCCAGAGGACGTGAAGTTGTGAAAGACATCCATCCCCCAGCTCTTCCATGTTTCTGTGGTTTCACAGTGCTGGGCTCTGCATCCCCATTTGGCCACCTTAAGCCAAAAGGCTGAGTTTTGGAAACTAAGAAGGTTAGCCTGGTTTCAGACCCTGGTATGTCATCTCTCCCAGGTTACAGAGATTACAATAATCCAAATGGCAATTTTTGATGTTTTGAAGCATGTGGGTCTGTTCTACTAATCTTGATAGAGATATTCAAGAGATGACAAAAATAAATCTAAATATTGAAATATATTTACATTGTATGTAACTGACAAAGTTATATACATACTAGAGCAGTGGTTCTCAACCTTTCTAATGCTGCAACCCTTTAATACAGTTCTTCATGTTGTGGTGACGCCCAATTTCATTGTTACAAATTGAACATAATTAAAGCATAGTGATTAATCACAAAAACAATATCCTATCTAATAAAAGAGAAACATGGTAATTGGCGTACAACCGCTACCCTTCCCATTGGCTAATCAGCGAGATATGCAAATTAACTGCCAGCCAAGATGGCGGCCGACAGTCAGGCAGCTTGAAACTAACATGAGGCTTGCTTGCTAGAGTGATGGAGGACTCCAACGTTCCCCACCTGCCTTGCCCCCTCTGAGCTTGCAGTTTAAGAAAGATTGTAACAAATATAGAAGCTAAACAAAACCCCAGAAACCTGCTTTCAGCAAGCCGGGGATCTCAGAGCTGGAGTTATACTTGTTTCAATTATAGAACCGAAACAAAACAGATACCTTCTTTCAGCAGCAGAGGCCTCAGAGCTGGAGCCAGAGCTAAAGCTGGCCCAGAATAAAAAAAGAAAAGAAAAAAAGGAGCCATTGGGAGCTTCAGTCGGCCTGAAAACAGCCCTCAGCCCCTCACCCAGACTGGCCAGGCACCCCAGTGGGGACCCCCACCCTGAAGGGTGTGTGACCAGCTGCAAACAGTCATCATCCCCCTCATCCAGGCTGACCAGGCATCCCAGTGGGGACCCCTACCCTGATCCAGGACACCCTTCAGGGCAAACCAGCCAGCCCCACCCATGCACCAGGCCTCTATCCTATATAGTAAAAGGGTAATATGCCTCCCAGCACCGGGATCAGCGGAGCCGCGAGGCCTCCCAGCACTGGGATCAGCGGAGCTGAGAGGCCTCCCGGCACCGGGATCAGCGTGACAGGGGGCAGCGCCCCAACCCCCTGATCGCCCTGCGGCTCTGTGTGTGATAGGGGGCGGAGCCACAACCTCCCTATCCTCCCTGCTCTGTTCGTGACAGGGGAAGGCGCCCAACCCCCTGATCAGCCCTGCTCTGTGCCTGATAGGGGGGAGCTCCCCAACCCCCTGATCGCCCTGCGGCTCTGTGTGTGACAGGGTGCAGCGCCCCAACCCCCCTCCCCCCCATGGGCCTTGCTCTGTGTGTGACAGGGTAGAGCCATAACCTCCCCATCGGCTCTGCCCTGAGTGTGAGAGTGGTGGCGCCCCAATCCCCTGATCGGCCCTGCTCTGTGGGTGATAGAGGGCGGCGCCCCAACCCCCTGATCCGCCCTGCCCTGAGTGTGACAGGGGGCGGTGCCCCAACTCCCCTATCGGCCCTACTCTGTGAGTGACAGAGGGGAGCTCCTCAACCCCCTGATCGGCCCTGCTCTGTGCATGACAGGGTATGGAGCCCCAACTCCCCAATCAGCCCTGCTTTGAGCCCGACCAGGGGCTGCACCTAGGGATTGGGCCTGCCCTCTGCCACCCGAAAGCAGGCCTAAGCCAGCAGGTGGTTATCTCCCGAGGGCTCCCAGACTGCGAGAGGGCACAGGCCAGGCTGAGGGACCCTCCCCCCCCCCCCCGGAGTGCACAAATTTTTGTGCACCGGGCCTCTAGTGTAATTATATATGTGTTTTCTGATGATCTTAGGTGACCCCTGTGAAAGGGTCGTTCGACCCCCAAAGGGGTCATGACTCACAGATTGATAACCGCTGTACTAGAGGCTCAGTGCACAAATTTGTGCACAGGTCTGGTGGGCCTGCCCCAATCTGGGCGGATGGGGCTGAGCCTGTTGGGAGGAGGAGACAGCTATAGGTTGGCTGGCCACCCCCGCCCCTCCCTCTAGTTGGGGCCATCAGGGCCAGGCCCACTGGCGGGAGGAGACCTGCCTGCAATTGGGGTGAGAGGGAGCCGATTGGGGGTGGGACCGGCCATGGGGAGGGTCTGGCCTGCCCCTGAATGGGTGGGGGGACCCATGGGGGTCAGTGCCTGGGGAGGGGCTCTGGGAATTTGACCAGCCAGCTGAACCCCCATTGGTGTGTGTGGGGAAGGATGGGAGCAAAGCTGGTGGTCGGGGTGGGGGGGCAGGGAAGGGGCTACAGGAGGTTGGTGGGCCAGCCCCACCCACCATAGGCTGATTTGCTGGCTGCAGTGGGTGTCATAGCTACAGGTCATTCCCATCGCTGGCTTTATATTTATCTAGGTAGATAGGTAGGTAGGTAGGTAGATAGATAGATAGATAGATTTTTTTCTTTAACATATTGGACACTGTAACTGCTGTTGTCTTGACAAACCAGTAAAAATGTAAACCCAAACTAAAAGTGTCATAAAATAAACTCCTTAAACAGGAAGTTCATGAGACCTTGGAAAGGTGATATCATGTGGTTGTTTCCTCCTTTTTTCCTTCTTTTTCTTTTTCTTGATGTTTCATCTTTTGTCCTTTCTTTTCTCCCTTTATTCCTTTTCTGTTCTCTCTCTCTCTCTCTCTCTCTCTCTCTTTTTTTATTCTACCCCTCCCAACCTCACGGCTGATTTAAAAAAAAAAAAAGTGCCATGTAAGTGGCATCATCTATTACTACTGCTGTCCCTACTAGAGATGGTCTCCATCTCAAGGAACTTAAAATCCAGTTGAAGATCCAAGGACACTACATTAAACACAACAAAAGTCTATTTCCGATTGTCCCCCAAACAAGCCCCACAGACAATAAGTGGTAGAGTGTGCATTCTCCATGGTGAAAATTGGTGCTCTAAGGGTGAAAAAAAAAAATTGGTTTGTGATCTTCCAAAAGACATTAGAATTTAGGGGGGCGGGGACAGAGCCGGAGGGGATAGGAAAACCTGTCTACAAAGACAACAATGAAAACAAAATGTCCCTCTCTTTCTCTTAACTTTTCTGTTGGTAGAATCGTCAGTACTTGAATCTGTCTGGCTTTCAAAAGAAGAGGGAAACACAGTCATCTGAAGAAAAAGATGTTGACCTATGTTGGATGGATGGGTGGTGTTTCCGGTTTTGCTCTTTTCCCCGCATTTGTTTGTGATTGCCTTCATGCTGGTCCTGCATCTTCAGGTCATGTGTGTGGGCACTTCTTTTTTTTTTTTTTTCTTTTAAATACATTTTTATTAATTTCTGAGAGGAAGGCAGAGCTAGAATCATCAATGATGAGAGGGAATAATTGATTGGCTGCCTCCTACACGCCCCCTACTGGGGAGCAATCTCGCAACTCCATACCGAACTGGGACCCTTAGTTCAGCAGGCTGACACTCTACACCAGGGGTGGGCAACCTTTTTTGTGAGTGCATGCCAAAACTAGCAAAATCTCTTACTCAAAATTCTTCTGCATGCCAACCCTAATTTTTTGAGAACATGTTACGCTTACTTGATATCTCTTAAGGTGTACGTATGTGAAGAACCTTGAAGAAATAATAAAATTCATTCGAGCGACAAAAACACAGGATATGATGATGAAAAATACATTTATTTTTAATGTATACATGTACACTGATAGTCCGACAGAAAACTGTATGGGTCCGTTTGATATTAGTGGGACTTTTGCTGCTGCATCACTGATGACAGAGATTTTACATCAGGTTTATACTTCGTGACATTCAGCGATATGCACGAGCTACTACTTTCATCCCTCAGGCTACTCCTATTACGAGACTTAACAAAATTCATCACTGAACAAAGATTCACAATTGTAAGTGGAAGATTATAAGAGAGGGTTTCACGTGCCAGCAAAAGTTACTGGCGTGCCATGTTTGGCCCGCGTGCCAGGGGTTGCCCACCCCTGCTCTATACACTGAGCTAAACTGGCTAGGGCACTTCTCATGTCTGCAAAACCTGCCTGCCTTGGTGAAAACTGTAGGGGAAATGGCCTTTCTGGGTGGGCTCCAGCCAGCGAGGGTGCTTGAGGAACCAGGGCGGGGAGCGCCTGCCACTGCCTCTGTGGAGCCGGGCACCCGGACCACAGGGAACTCTCGCAATTTGCCTGCAGAACTTAGTTGTAAGTTATCTGCGATGTGAAACCTGACCTCAGACATTTCCTTTGCGTTTTGTATTTTAGACAAAATCTATTTACCGTCCCTAACTTCACGGCAGCCAGGGTTACGAGGTCACAAGTCCCTGCCCATTGGAGAGGTTTGCTGGACAGCTCACCCAGATCCTCTCCCGCACCCTCATTCAAATGATTGGAGGCGGGAGGGGCGGGGCGGGAAGCGGCAGCGGCTGCCTTAGCGTCGGGTGGCTCGCCCCTCCCTCCCTCCCTGACGCTCGCTGGGAGCCTCCTGACTGGAGGCTGCCGAGGCCGCCCCGCCCCTCCCGCCTCCAGCACTCAATGAAGGTTCTGGAATAGCGGGGCCGCGGGAAATTCGAGGCTGACTGCTTGAGGCTGCAGGTGGAGCAGGGTCGCTCGCGGGGACGCCAGCGCTTCCGAGGCTGCAGGTGTGTGTGTGTGGGATCGCTCCGCGGGGACCGGGCGCTTCCGGGGTTGAGAACCGAGGCAGCCCGGGGCAGTGGCGCGCCCAGTCGCCTTACGGTAAATCGGGCTGAAGAAGGGGCAGGGGGGTTAGAAGGGGCAGAGAGGCCATCTAGTACCAAGCAAGTGGCCCCAAGAGGCGGTTTTGCGGACTGCGCTTTCCGACCGAGGACTCCCCTTTCCAGACGGAAACTCGGCGACGGCTCCAGGCGGACCCAGGCGGGGCGCGCGGGTCCCCGGCAGGCATGGCTGTCGCGGATTCGGCGGCGGCGGCGGGCTTCCCGCGTGGCTTTCTGTGGCTGCTCCTGGTTCTGTGGTGCTGGGTGCCCGCCGCAGGTAAGGTGGCGGGGAGTGGGGTAGGGTGGTGGTGGTGGGGGGTGTCCCTAGGCAGACTCCTCCTGGTCCTTCGGGGGCCCCGCCTGACGTCCTCGGCCACCTGTACCTTAACAGTCCCCAACTCTAAGCTTTCCTTTGTGGAATTGTAGGAATCAATTAAACGGATTTGAAAATTTCTAAGAAATTGCAAGACACCAGAATAATCAAAACAATATCGAAAGGAAGAACAAAGTTGGAGGATCTTATGCGGATTAAGGAGGGACCATGAACTAAGGGCCTCTGTACCTGAGATACCCCCCCCCACCCCCCGCCCTCGTCCCCCCAAAGGAATTTGTTTTTGTGTTGTTGTTTTTTAAAATATATTTTATTGATTTTTCACAGAGAGGAAGGGAGAGAGATAGAGAGTTAGAAACATCGATGAGAGAGAAACATCGATCAGCTGCCTCCTGCACATCTCCTACTGGGGATGTGCCCGCAACCCAGGTACATGCCCTTGACGGGAATCGAACCTGGGACCTTTCAGTCCGCAGGCCGACC
This sequence comes from Myotis myotis, assembly GCF_014108235.1. NCBI lineage: Eukaryota > Metazoa > Chordata > Mammalia > Chiroptera > Vespertilionidae > Myotis > Myotis myotis. Next base: position 53,129,922 of record NW_023416314.1, read on the forward strand.
CTCTATCCACTGAGCCAAACCGGTTTTGGCTGTGTTTTGTTTTTTATAAAGGGTCAGGTAGAGTGCCTGCTACATAGTAAGCTCTTTTAAAAAAGATATATCTTTTTTATTGATTTCAGAGAGGAAGGGAGAGAAATATTAATGACGAGAGGCTCATCGATAGGCTGCCTCCTGCACGCCCCCTACTGGGCAAAGAATTTGTTTTTAATTACATGGTAAAGTGTCTGAGAGTACAAGGCCTAAGTTTTTTTCCAAGGTTCTCCCATAACTGAATTTTCTTCTTTCCACAGATTTGATATTGGAGATGGAAGGCAAGAATCAGACTGTGTTTATGAATGACAATGTCACCATCTTCTGCAAGGTCCCTGGTTCCACACCCCTGAACATCAAGGGTATGGGTGTTACCTGGTATCACAAGCATGAGGCGCATGAAACAGAGCGCATGGTGTTTGAAATGCATGGAAACCATCATCAAGAGGCATTCAGACCCGGAGCCAGCGTGTCTTCAAAGTCGCTAGAGAAGGGGGACGCCTCACTGCACCTTCCTGGAGTCCAGCTGAGGGACGCAGGAGAGTACCGATGTGAGGTGGTGGTCACCCCCGAGAAGGCCCAGGGAACAGTCGTTCTAAAGGTTTTGGGTGAGTGTCATGTGGTACCCATGGTGTTGGAGCCGGGGGTAGAGATGTGGCCAGGCCAAGTAGAGCAGAAGTTTGGGCATGGGCCTTGGAGTTGGATAGACACGGGTTTACGTCTGGACAACTTAGAGTTATTAATCATGCTGAACCTCAGGATCCTTTTCTCTAAATAGATGTAACAGTACCTCTCCAGCCCTAGCTGGTTTGGCTCAGTGGATAGAGCGTGGGCCTGTGGACCAAAGCGTCCCCAGTTTAAAAAAAGACCCTATCTCCAAATACAGTGACAGGGGAATGGGGTTAGGGCTTCAACATATGAATTTGGGGGGGGGGCGGCAATGTCTAGAGCTCTTCAAAATTGTACTTAAGACTTGGAATGTTTTGTACATATTGATTAGGGCAGTGGTCGACAAACTGTGGCTCGCTAGCCACATGCAGCTCTTTGGCCCCTTCAGTGTGGCTCTTCCACAAAATACCCCATGCAGGCGTGCACGTACAGTGCGAAGTTGACTTAAAACTTTAAGTAAAGTTTATTAAGTTAATTTTAGGGAACGTTGTGGAGTGAAAGAAGATGTAGTGTCGAGGACTGAGAAAGGTATGTTGAGATGGTTTGGACATATAGAGAGGATGAACAAAAGGAGATAGACCAAACAAGTATACAAGACGAGTGTGGATGGGGGAGTTGGAAGGGGTGGACCTCAGCGAAAGTACCTCAATCAGATTGAGGACGTTTTTTAGCAAAGGCCAGCTTAGGAATACCCTAATTAAGTTAATAACAATGTACCTATCTATATAGTTTAAGTTTAAACATTTTGGCTCTCAAAAGAAATTTCAATTGTTGTACTGTTGATATTTGGCTCTGTTGACTAATAAGTTTGCTGACCACTGGACTAGGGGGATGGGAAAGTGTATTAGCATTCATTTCCTCCACAACTGACAGAAAGCCTAAAAAGATTTTTAAAAAATTAATAGACTTTATTTTTTAGAACAGTTTTAGATTACAGAAAAAATTGCAAATATAGTAGTTTCTTTATGACTCCTGCCTATGCACATACCGCTTTCTCTATGATTAACCTCTTGCATCAGTATGGTATATTTGTTATAATTAATGAACCAATATTGATACATTTTTATTAATAAATGTCCATAGTTTATTCAGATAGCCTTAGTTTTGACCTAATATCCTTGATAACTTTTCTTTTTTTAAATATATTTTATTAATTGTTTACAGAGGGGAAGAGAGAGGGACAGAGAGTTAGAAACATTGATGAGAGAGAAACATCAATCAGCTGCCTCCTGCACACTCCCCACTGAGGATGTGCCCACAACCAAGGTACATGTCCTTGACTGGAATCGAACCTGGGACCCTTGAGTCTACAGGCCGACGCTCTATCCACTGAGCCAAACCAGTTAGGCCTCCCTGATAACTTTTCTTGTTCTAAAGGCTACTTTGAAATTCATAGAGCTATTCCAGTTTCCTTTAGATTAGCATTAGTATGATATATAAATCCCTTCACTTTTTGTTATTGTTGTTAATCCTCACCTGAGGATATTTTTTCCATAGATTTTTTTTTGTTTTTTTAGAAAGTGGAAGGGATGGAGAGGGGAAGGTGTGAGAGAGAGGCAGAGAGAGACACCCATGTGAGGAAGACATTGGTTGGTTGCCTCTCCCATGTACTCAGACTGGGGCCAGGGGCTGAACCTATAACCCAGGTACCTGCCATTCATTGGCTGGAAATAGGACCTGTGACGCTTTGGTGCATGGACCAATGCTCTAGCCATTTAGAACACCAGCCCGGCTCAGTTATATTTCTTAAAAAATTTGTTAGTGATTCCAATGTATTTTTACAACTAATCTAAGTCAATTTTGAAAGAACACTGTACTGCATCATTGTCATCAGTAGTACAGATATTTTATAACAGAATATTTCCAATTCTCCCCTCCCATCTCATAACATGCTGTCATTCACATATCAATATGCTATAATCACCCAATGTATTGTTGCTATTATTTTAAACCAACAATTATGTATTAGATCAATTAAGCATAAGACAAGGTTTTAATTTACCTTCATTTATGTCTTCTCTGATTCTAGTTTCTGACCCATATCCTTTTCCTTCTCTCTGAAGACTTTTTAATATTTTGCAAGGCAGGTCTGTTGGTGACATATTCCCTCAGTTTTGTTTGAGAAAGTATTTATAATTCACTTTTGAATGATAATTTTTCTGAATATAGGATCCAAGTAGGTGGGTTATTTTCTTTCGACTCTTAAAATATTGCATGTCCCTCTCTTCTCTCTTGCATTTAAGAAGTCCAATGTCATTCTTATCCTCATTCGCGTATGAGTAAGTTATTTTTTCCTTTCAGGTTTCTTTTCTAGAAGATTTTCTCTTTGTCTTTTGATCATATATATGTATATATAATATATTTGTGTATTATATATAAAATATATATATATATTTCTGCATTTTCAATATGATATAGTGTTTTCCTACTTGGTGTTCTCTAAGCTTCCTAGGTCTGTGCTTTGATGTCTGTCATTAATTTTGGAAAATTCTCAGCTATTATATTTTAAACAATTTCTTCTGCTTCCTTCTCTTTACTTGTTTTTGTATTCCTATTACATGTATGTTACAACTTTTGCAACTGTCCAGTTTTTGGATATTTCTTTCCCTTCTGGTTCCTTCTCCCCCCCCCCCTCCCCTCCACCCCCAAATTCTTTTTGCTCTTTGCATTTTAGTTTGGGAAGTTTATATGGACATATTTAAGCTAGCTGATTCCCTCCTTGGCAGTGTTAAGTCTATTGATGATCCTATCAAACACATTCCTCATTTCTTTTCTTTTTTTCAAAAATTTTAAAATATATATATTTTATTGATTTTTTACAGAGAGGAAGGGAGAGGGATAGAGAGTTAAAAGCATTGATGAGAGAGAAAAACATCGATCAGCTGCCTCCTGCACACCCCCAACTAGGGATGTGCCCGCAACCAAGGTACATGCCCTTGACAGGAATAGAACCTGGGACCCTTCAGTCCGCAGGCCGATGCTCTGTCCACTGAGCCAAACCGGGTAAGGCATTCCTCATTTCTTTTATAGTGTTTTTGGTTTCTAGCATTCCCTTTTGATTCTTTCTTAGACAATGTCCATTTCTCTGCTCACATTATCCATCTGTGCTTGCATGTTGTCTGCTTTTTTCATTAGTGTCCTTAGCATTTTAATCATAGTTATTTTGAATTTTCTATCTGCTCTCTCATGTGGGACCCAGAGTCCTTTTATCTATCCACTTTGGCATCCTGAACATGTAGCTTTCACCTTGTGTTTGGAAATGGCTTCTCCATCTAGAACCATGACATGGTCTTCCAGGTGTTCTCCAGGAAGGAAGAAGGGGAGAGGGAGAGAAGGCCATAGTACTTTTCTTTAAGATAGCCTTGTTCCTTAAGGGTATTTCCTTGAGTTTGCTCTCACTACCTCTGATTCTATCTGAACTAGTAGACCCTGAGTTCACCAGCTGAAGTGGAGGTTGGGAGAAGTAGCTTTAACTTGGATGTGTCATTAAAGAATGGACAGCAGTTTCTACCACAACAGTGTTCCAGAGCTCTCCTCCAATTCTCAAAGAAAGGTGTCTATGACACCAAGTGGCTTAAGAAACTCTGCTTTACACAATGGCTGTGAGAGTCAGGGTCATGGTCTATCAGCGTCACACTCGCCCTGGGATCAGCATCCCCAGATTACTTAGGCTAAGCAGAATCTCATTTGCCTCACTCACCCTTCCTGAAGGCTTGCTATGGGTCAGGCTTTGAACTGATAATAAGCTAGTCCCAACCTACCCTCAAATCATGACTTCTCTTCCCTGGCAGCTTCCCCAAAGTGCACCTTGTTTCAAGAACAAGCCACGGTGAAAGATGATGGCGACAAATATATTTTGTGTGAGGCAAGTGGGTTCTACCCAAAGGACATTAACATAACATGGTATATATGGAACCACGAGAATCCCCAGGGCCAGGAGATTTCTGAAGGCATCACCAATGGTCCAGCTATCAAGAATGAGGACGGCACATTTAATAAAACCAGCCATTTGAGGCTGGAACACAATTTGGTCTCCTGCCAATGTGTGATAAGACACATATCCTTGCCCACCTCCTGCAGGTCCAACTTCCCCACGTCTCGGATAGGTAAGCATCCTCTAAACATTTCTCTTACTCTTCACCTTGAGGGTGTATAACGTAACACTCTGGTTCCCAGTTAGTCTAGGCCAGTGATGGCGAACCTATGACATGCATGTCAGAGTTGACATGCGTGTCAGAGTTGACATGCGAACTCATTTTTTTGGTTGATTTTTCTTTGTTAAATGGCATTTAAATATATAAAATAAATATCAAAAATATAAATCTTTGTTTTACTATGGTTGCAAACATCAAAAAATTTCTATATGTGACACAGCACCAGAGTTAAGTGAGGGTTTTTCAAAATGCTGGCACGCTGAACTCAAAAGGTTCGCCATCACTGGTCTAGGCCAAGGTGGGGGCCAATGGGGAAGGAGAGAAAGCTCAGTTTGTCCTACTTCAGCCCCAGAGTCAGCAGTCCAGACTAGGTCCCTAAGTCAGGGTGGATTGCCTAATAGGTGGAGAGTGGTGACAAGCGCCCTCAGCGTTGCTGGTAACTTATGGCAGCTCAAGGAGCTGGATGGTCTGTATGACCTAGAATGGGAAGCTTGTCAGCTACTAGGAGAAAGGGGATAGGATCCTGTCCATGCCCCCTGAGGATAAGGGACTATCAGGGGCAAGAGACCCAACCCTACCAGCAACTCTTCTGGCCAGGCTCCAGGGCCACTGCAAACTGTTGGCTGGTAGAAGTCAAGTCAATAGTTCTGTACGGCAAGCTGGGGAGTCCATTGTAGGGAGTCCTGCACATGGCAAGGCCTTTCCCCAGGCACACTAGATCCTGAGCTTAAGACAATACAGCTCACTACAGAATCTCCCCCCGACCCCTGCTGGTGGGGTAGGGTTAATTGAGCTCATATCTTGGTTTCCATGGTCATGGTTCTGGTCCTGAGTGGAGATGACCTTGCAGGTCAAATGCATCTGCCTAGAGCTGAGAGGGGTTAGGGAGGCAGTGTCTGACTGGTTTTGCCAGATGGGGCCTCGGGTGTCCTGGATGGAGAGAGTAATTGTTTTTGGAAGCAAGGGCCAGGGATGTGTATGAGTGTGGTGTGTGTAAAGTATGTGTGGGACATGGGAAATATGGAATTGAAATATGCTTTGTGTGTATAATCTCTCATATAAAAGGCCCATGGCCGTCACGCTGTAACCCTTTCACGACCAAATGAGCTGCGGCTCTCTCTCCAGGGTCGGGGTTTAGGGAGAGGCTGGGGTGAGCGACTAGCGGTGATGAGCGGTACGGACAGCTGAGGCAAGTGGAAGCGAGCTACCTGCACAATTTTGTGCCTGCTGGGCCTCTAGTATAGTATAAGGTGTCCCAACATTCACGCAAGATTTGCAATTGAATTGCAAATCTAGTGTGAACTTTGGGACACCCTATAAAAGAGATTTGTGTTGGTGACTTGTGGCCGCAATAATAAATTGCAACAGACTGGGTGGCTTATACTCAACAGCTTTATTTCTCACAGTTATGGAGGCTGGAAGTCTGAGATCCGTGTGACATCATGGCTGGGTGAGGGCTTTCTTCTGGGTCACAGCTTTCTTGTAGCCTCACATGGTGGTAGGGATAAGGGAATCTCTCTAGGGCCTCTTATATAAGGGCACTAATTATTCACGAGGGCTCCTCCCTCATGACCTAATGATATCCCAAAAGCCCCACCTCCTAAAACCATCGCATTGGGTATTAGGATTTCAACATGTGAATTTTGGGGGGACACAGATATTCGATATATAGCAGTGTATAGTGATGTAAGATGATGTAGTGTGGAAGCTTGAACATGTGTACGGCATACATATGTGGTAGGTGGTGTCCATATTGCCGTGTATTTCTGGCAGGTGCTAAACACACTATTTGATGTATGTGATAGGAATAACAAGAAGTGTGGCAGATGATTGGTGGTTATATCTGTGGTAGGGAAATGGCACATGACCACAGATATCTTAGTAGTGGTTGTGTGGTCACTTTGGCCCCTGCACATAGGTTTCCTTTTAACGTTTGTCTCCTCTTTCTGCAGGATCTGAGATGGGAATTACCTGGGGGACTACTGATACTTGGATTGCTGTTGGCTTTATTGGAGCATGCATTTTAATGGGACTGATTGTATGTTGGATAAGGTAAGGGGGATGCCAAAGCCAAGTTTAGCCCTGTGTTTTGGAATTGACTCTGGGAGTTCCGGGATCTTTGCCAGTGGATGATATTTGAGAGTTCTCAGGATCAGTGCTGGGGGGAATCTGAGTGTGGTGTTTGTGTGGTGTATGGCTTTTTCTGATGTTGTGTCAGAGAAGAACTGTCTCTTTAGATCCCTATGTGGTAGCTTGGGACTCTGGGGAGATGCACTGTAAGGCCCCTGTGCCTCTTCCTGACATACAGGTGTCACTGTGAACCAGGTCTTTGAACTGTGTATGGGCTGCATTGTTGTCCTCACACATAGAACCACAGCTCAGAGCGGGGAATTCCTTCCCCGAGGTGCTCACATTTTGTTAACAGCTTAAAGGGATAGCTTTCAACCAGATTTCACCGTTAAATCAGGAATCTGTAGCCCTCATTGGTGTTTCCCATCTAAGACAGCTTTCCAAGCATATTTATCACTAACTGTAGTCCAAACAGCAGATAAAATAACTCAAGGTAAAGAAGTCTAAGGGACCAGTGTAGATATGTTGCTTAAAATGGTTCTAGATATTAAATTGCCCTCATTTTTGGGGTGGGGGTAGGGGACTCCAAGGCAGAATCTGTGCAATAGCTAATACATCTCATTAAATGTTTTAGGAAGAAAAAATTGGTTTCGTTATTCGTTGGGGCGATCCGTGCACTTAGCTCCTGGAGAGCGGGTCTCCTTGGGCAGCAGGAGCAGCGCTACGGACTGAAAAGCGGTGTAAAACTTCTGCGTGGAGTGAAAGAAAATGGCCCGAACCTAACGGACAGCTTGCAAATCACGGTTGGGAAAGCGCACGCACACAGCTGGCCACTAAGCTGCCAGGAAAAGCGCTCCCTCTACCCGTGGGGTGAAGAAGCCCCATCGCTACAAGCTCTGGACCATTGCACTTGGAGAAATCCGTCAGATACCAGAAATCTACAGGGCTTCTGATCTGGAAGCTGCCTTTCCAGAGGTTGGTGAGGGGGATGGCCCAGGATTTCAAAACTTCCAAGATTTCTTATTTTACATTTACTTCTCTAACTCTCTTTTTTCCTCTATTTTAAATCTGTGTGTATGTGTATCTCTATATAACATATAGTTATTTTTGAGAGTAGAGTTGCATATGATATTGCTTTAACCTTAATTCTCAAATGTGTATTTCTTGCAAAATAGGATTTATCTTAAATAATCAAATAACATTATCAATTTTCCCCCTCCACCCCACAGTACTCTAATCCAGGGGTGGGGAATGTCTGGCCTGTGGGCTATATATGGCCCAGAGACCATTTGGTCTGGCCCTGCCAAGGCACTAATGATGAGTTAATTAAATGTTTGATAAAGGCAAATTTTTAAAAATATATATACATTTTATTGATTTTTTACAGAGAGGAAGGGAGAGGGATAGAGAGTTAGAAACATTGACCAGCTGCTTCCTGCACACCCCCCACTGGGGATGTGCCCGCAACCAAGGTTCATGCTCTTGACCGGAATCAAATCTGGGACCCTTCAGTCCACAGGCTGAAGCTCTATCCACTGAGCCAAACCAGTCAGGGCAGCAGGCAAATTTTTATGTTGATAATTTGTATGGCCTGAGAATCTAATCTAATAAAAGAGAAACATGCAAATTGACTGCACCTCTGCTACACCCCAAGTCACGGCCACCAGCCAATCAGAGTGACTATATGCAAATTAACCCAACCAAGATGGCGGCTGGCAGCCACAGAGCTGGAGCAGCAGGAGGCTTGGTTTCCCCAGTGATGGAGGAAGCCAAGCTTCCTGCCTGTGCTGCCCGGCTATGGCCTCGGCTCAAGGCAACAAAGTTTCAATTATAGAAGATAAATAAATCCCAGATACCTGCTTCCAGCAAGCCTCCACTGAGAGCTTGGGTGGCTGGGGGCCGTAGCCAGCCTGCAAATAGCCATCAGCCCCTCACCCAGGATGGCCACACGCTCATGGGGTGAGGGTCCCCACTGGGGGGCTTGGCCAGCCTGCAAACAGCCATCAGCTCCTCACCCAGGATGGCTAGGCACCCCAGCAGGACCCCCCACCCTGAAGGGGGTGTGGCCAGCCTAAAAATGGCCCTCAGCCCCTCACCCAGGCTGGCCAGGCACACCAGTGGGGACTCCCACACTGAAGGGGCTGTGGCCAGCCTGCAAACAGCCATCAACCCCTCACCCAGGCTGGCCAGGCACCCCAGGGGAACCCCTACCCTGAAGGAGCTGTGGCCAACCTGCAAACAGCCATCAGTCCCTCACCCAGGCTGGCCAGGCACCCCAGCAGGACTCTCCTTCCCTGAAGGGGATGTGGCCAGCCTGAAAACAGCCCTCAGCCCCTCACCCAGGCTGGCCAAGTACCCCAGCGGGACTCCCACCCTGATCCGGGACACCCTTCAGGGCAAACCAGCCGGCCCCCACCCATGCACCAGGCCTCTATCCTATATAATAAAAGGGTAATATGAAAATTGACCCTACCAGCAGAATGACTGGAAATGACTGGTCACTATGACACACACTGACCACCAGGAGGCAGACGCTCAATGCAGGAGCTACCCCTGGTGGTCAGTACACTCCCACAGGGGGAGCTCTGCTCAGCCACAAGCCAGGCTTCTGGCTGCCAGTACAGTGGTGGAAGCCTCTACTGCCTCCTCAACAGCGCTAAGGATATCTGACTGCAGTTTAGGCCTGCTCCCCGCTGGCAAGTGGACATCCCCTAAGAGCTCCCATGCTGCCAGAGGGATGTCTGACTGCCAGTTTAGGCCCAATCCCCTGGGAAGCGGGCCTAAGCCAGCATGTGGTCATCCCCTGAGGGGTCCCAGACTTCGAGAGGGCACAGGCCGGGCTGAGGGACTCCCCGAGTGCATGTGCACCGGGCCTCTAGTGATGTTATAAATATCCAAATGGCTCTTGGCAGCAAAAAGGTTCCCTACCCCTTTAATCAGGTAGACTTGATTGAGATTTTTGTCAATTTTCCCAATATTGTCTTTTATAGCAAAAGAAAACCCAAGAAAATGCAGTGAATGTAGTTGTAATGTCTTTCTAGTCTCTGTTAGTCTGAAATAGTTTGTGAGTCATTGTGTCTCATGGCATTGATATTTCAAAAGAGTATAGACCAGCTATTTTGTAGACCATCCATCAGTCTGAGGGACTGTTTCCTTATGATTCCTACTTTTGATAAGAATATAGCTGAAGTGATACTAACTAAGGACATTTTATCAGAAGGCATATGGTCCTCATTATTCCCTTAACTGGCAATATTAACTTAGATTATTTGGTGAAGGTGAAGTCTACCAGGTGTTTTAACTGTAAAGTTACTACTTTACCTTTTAATTTATAATTTTAAAAATATCTTGTAAAACCCATGATATTGCCAGAATCTTAAGTCAGCTTTAAAAAAACACATCATTCTACATCATAAGTCTTTCCAAATACAATTTGTAAGCATTAATTTCATATCTATGGGTGCTTAATTATTTTCTCAGGATTAGACATTCAGGTTATCTTCAGTCTTTTATTGTTATTTTATTTTATTTTAAAAAATATATATTTTATTGATTTTTTACAGAGAGGAAGGGAGAGAGATAGTTAGAAACATCGATGAGAGAGAAACATCGATCAGCCGCCTCCTGCACACCCCCCACTGGGGATGTGCCTGCAACCAAGGCACATGCCCTTGACCAGAATTGAACCTGGGACCTTTCAGTCCACAGGTGCTGGGGTCCAACCCCAGCGGGTCCAGGGGTCCCCAAAGGTGTGGACGGAGTTGGCGAAGAAGGAAGGACACAGAGACAGTGTTCAGTTGATCAGCAGCCTAACCAGGATCTCCAGCCAGGATCTCCAGCCAAGTTCTGGTCTGGATCTCCAGAGAGGTTCTGCTTAGGATCTCCAGCCAGGTTCTGTGTCCATGTTCTCTTGCTAGGTTCTCCAGATTCTCCAGCCAGGTTCTGTAGTCATGTTCCCTCGCTAGGTTCTCCAGCCAGGTTCTGTCCAGGTTCTCCAGCCAGGTTCTGTAGCCATGTTCCCTCGCTAGGTTCTCCAGCCAGGTTCTGTGTCCATGTTCTCTTGCTAGATTCTCCAGGTTCTCCAGCCAGGTTCTGTAGCCATGTTCCCTCGCTAGGTTCTCCAGCCAGGTTCTGTGCAGGTTCTCCAGCCAGGTTCAGTCACCAGGTTCTAGTCAGGTTCTCTTGCCAATTTCTGTAGTCAGGTTCAGTCCAGGATCTTTTGCCATGTTCTCTCCAGCGAAGTTCTTCTGTCTCTAGGTTCTGTGTAGGTTCTGTCTTCTTAGTTCTGTGTTCTTAGTTCTGTCTGTTGCTGTCTTGTTACATCTGTATTTATACCAGTTGATTCAATCCTATCAATCTCTATTACAAAGGTTAGGGCGTTTCTTATCTCCATTCCAGGGAGTAAAGATTATGTAGCTTAAGCGTGATTGTTTGTAGTTAAAGTGATTAACTACCCGCCTGGCACTTAGTTAAGGCGTTTTATCCCCTCCCTGACTTCAGGGAAAAATCCCTACCTGGGGAAACAACCTTTCTCTGAGAGGAGACCTTGGTTAAAACACATAGTGCCAAGAAGGTAAGCAAACATTTTAAGAACAGTATGCCATATATGCCAGGTCCCTTGAAACAGCAAGGATGGACCGGCTCCCGGCACACAGGCCAACGCTCTATCCACTGAGCCAAACTGGTTTCGGCTTTTATTGTTATTTTAAAAAGTGCTGCTTTCAACACATTTTCATATACAGCTTTTAATGTGTTTAGGGCTATTTTATAAAGTAGATTGTCAGTGTAGCATTATCAGGGTCAAGAGAATATTTTTAAAACTACTGATATACTTTGTAAAGAATATTGAAAGAATTACACTAATTTACATTTCCACTAATAAAAAATGAGTGATCTGTTTGTTGTTTGTTTTTAAAAATGTATTTTTAAGGATATACTTTGAGACTTATCTACAAGTTGCATCCTCTGATGATTCTGGTCAGCATCAGTTGTTACTTGACTGTTGACAAATGGTTATTTTCTAATCATCATTCCTTCTACATTTATTTTTTTGCTTCGTATTGTAAGGAAAAGCTACCCTTTTCCTCTTCTCTACCTGTTCACTGTAGACTCATGGATTCCTGTTTTATTCAGTAAGCCTGCACCCTTCCTATGACAGTAGGTCCTCAGATCCATCCTTATGGCGTGATGTAATGTGACTTTCACCATAAGTCAGAACCCACCTACATAAGCACCTACGTCACTACATGGAGCACATACACAGCAGTAATGAAGTGAAACAGTAAAAAAAAAATAAAAGAAAGATAACAATTCCTGACCTTTACTTGTGGTAAATAAATAATAAGAAACATAAAGCACATATGTACATACGTCGAAATGACAGAACTTTTTTTTTTTCTTTATAAATGAGTGGGAGATGGTGACATAACCATGAAATGACGTACGTTGAGTCCGACGTAACCCGAGAACTGCCTGTATTTATTTCCATTCTTGGCTAGTGGGAGTTTCCTCAAACAGGTTTTTGTGGCCTTCTGATATGTTCCCATCATTCTTTGAGGACTTTCTTATTTTTTAGCAGAAGACGTTCAAGGTTCATCTTGTTCCTTCTCTGTCCCACCTCTTTAATCAGCCATTTTTTCTGAGGAGTACTGTTGTTTGTTAGTTTTTCAGTGGAGATTGATAGTATAGACCAGGAGCTGGACACTAAATTGACTACTTGCTATGGAATTGTCCTTGCTGTAAAGCAAGTCCTAGTCAGATAATAGAACTGGGAATTTTTTAAAAATTTTAAATACATTTTTATTTATTTATATTATGAATATATACATATATACACACATACTTCCACACACATATATAGACACACTATACACATTTATATTCATTTTGTATATTTCACTGTCAATCTATATTACAACTCATGAGTTCACACTATCCTCTTAAATTTTAATACAACACCTTCAATTCCAATACATTTTAAGTTTTTATTTTTCTGTATTTCATACAAAACCTGGCTCCCATTTCCCACAAGTTTCTGCAGGAGACTGCCCATTATCTTCACTAACAGAGAAGTGCAAACAACGATCTCAGAATGCTGGTGACCCTTGAACCCATGGCAAGGGCCTGAGTTATGCACTGATTGTCTAGTCCTGATAATGGGGGCTTAAGCTATTTCTTGATCAAATAGTCTCAGAGTAAATCCTCCTAATATTTACTGACCTTTTAAGATAGTCTGTTATTGCAATTTCCTGCCTAAGGGTTTTATGCTTAACCAAAGTGAATAAAAGGCTGGCGAGGCCTGGGCACTGGTGGAAGTCCTTCCCCTTGAGTTGGAATTGCCTGCCTGGCCCCCCAGTATTTCCAAATTATCTCTTGTCTCTTCTCTTTCATTTGTGTGTGGCTCCTCTTCCAGATCCTGAACCCTGAACCACGCGGGACGTGGCGGGGAACAAACATACACAAGTTTCCACTTATTTGCTCAGTCCTAGCATATTGAAAGCATTTTAGAATTGCCAATCCATGCCTCTGCAAAACAAGACTAAGACTTGTTTAGATTTTGGGGTTGTTTTTAATTTGAGTGCATGTAGTTCAGAGACTGTGTTAAGAAGTTTCTTGGGTTAGTTCTTTTTTTCCCTTCTCCCTTCTGTCAGTTATTTTATTCAGTTAAAATAAAAGTATTATTTATTTGTTTCTGTTTCTATTCAATTTGGGGGGATTTTTTCTGTCCTTGTGGATTTTAGTTATTTGTGGTGTTTTTTTGAGTGTGTAACACATTGAATGTTTCAGAAAAGCAATTCTGTACAAAATGTGTATTCAGAGGAGTATGATTTTCTTGCCTTCATTCCCTTTGTCCTTTCCACTCAGTTTCTCCCTCGTTCTGTAGGTAAACAATCTCATTAGTCTTTAGGTGTTCCTTTTATTCAGAGTACATAAATATATATTTTTTTAATTCCTTTTCTTTTTTTACCCCAAAGGTATAATACTATAATCTATTGTACTTTGCTAATCATACAACTTGACAGCTGAATCAGACCTTATGGTTGCATTTCTAAGATTATTCTTTCTTCGTTTTTCTTTAGACATTAGATCAGCAACAGTTTTTCACAGAGGAAGAACTGAAAGAATATGAAAATCTTATCTCCTTACAAGAAAATGAACTTAAGAAAAAGCAGGTGAACTTCAGAAACAAAAATAAGAACTACAACCCTGACCGGTTTGGCTCAGTGGATAGAGCATCGGTCCTCGGACTCAGGGGTCCCAGGTTCAACTCCGGTCAAGGGCATGTACCTTGGTTGCAGGCACATCACCAGTGGGGGGTGTGCAGGAAGCAGCTGATCAATGTTTCTCTCTCATCGGTGTTTCTAACTCTATCCCTCTCTCTTCCTCCCTGTAAAAAATCAATAAAATATATATTTTTTAAAAAGATGTCCTGATTTATTATTTTTTTGCTTTGATCCGTTTTATTTATTTATTTTTTAAATTAAACCTTTATTGTTCAGATTATTACAGTTGTTCCTCTTTTTTCCCCCCCATAACTCCCCTCTACCCTGTTCCCACCCCACCCTCTGTCCTTACCCTGCCCAATGTCCTCGTCCATAGTTGTATGATTTTTGTCCAGTCTCTTCCCGCACCCCCACACCCCTTTCCCCCCAAGAATAGTCAGTCCACTCCCTTTCTATGCCCCGATTCTATTATATTCACCAGTTTATTCTGTTCATCAGATTATTTATTCACTTGATTTTTAGATTCACTTGTTGATAGGTATATATTTGTTGTTCATAATTTGTATCTTTACCTTTTTCTTCTTCTTCCTCTTCTTAAAGGATACCTTTCAGCATTTCATATAATACTGGTTTGGTGGTGATGAACTCCTTTAGCTTTTTCTTATCTGTGAAGCTCTTTATCTGATGTTCAATTCTGAATGATAGCTTTGCTAGGTAAAGTAATCTTGGTTGTAGGTTCTTGGTATTCATCACTTTGAATATTTCTTGCCACTCCCTTCTGGCCTGCATAGTTTCTGTTGAGAAATCAGCTGACAGTCGTATGGGTACTCCCTTGTAGGAAACTGACTTTTTTTCTCTTGCTGCTTTTAAGATTTTCTCTTTGTCTTTTGCTCTTGGCATTTTAATTATGATGTGTCTTGGTGTGGTCTTCTTTGGATTCCTTTTGTTTGAGGTTCTCTGTGCTTCCTGGACTTGTAAGTCTATTTCTTTCACCAGGTAGGGGAAGTTTTCTATCATAATTTCTTCAAATAGGTTTTCAATATCTTGCTCTCTCTCTTTTTCTGGCACCCCCATAATTCGGGTGTTGGTATGCTTGAAGTTGTCCCAGAGGCTCCTTACACTATCTTCATATTTTTGGATTCTTTTCTCTTTTCATTTTTCCCGTTGGGTGTTTTTTGCTTTCTCATATTTCAAATCTTTGACTTGATTCTTGCAATCCTCTAGTCTGCTGTTGGAACTCTATATACTATTCTTTATTTCAGTCAGTGTATGCTTAATTTCTAGTTGTTCCTTTTTCAGATCCTCGAGGGTCTCACTAGACTTATTGAGGGTCTTACTAAATTTATCGGTGGTGTCTATAAAATTCTTGAAAAACCTTATAAGCGTGTTTTGAACTCTATATCCAATAGTTATCCATTTCTGTCATTTGTGTCCTGTTTCTTTGCCTCCACATTTTTTATGCTTCCCTGTGTTGATACAGTGGCTTTCTGTGCTAGGTGTCCTATAGGACCCAGTGTCTCAGCCTCCCCAATTACCTGAGGTGGACACTCTTGGTGCACCCCTTTGTGGGCTTTGTGCACAGTCTTGTAGTTAAGCCTTGATTGTTGTAGGTATCACTGGGAGGAATTGACCTCCAGGCCAATTGGCTGTGAGAATCAGTGGGAGAACTTTTGTGCTGGAGACGCCTCCTGAGTGTGTCCCTTATGGATCTGAGGAGTTGTAATCTGGATGGTCCCACTCTGACCACTGGGTACACTGGCTCTTGGATCTCTAGGGAGATGCTAATTTAGTCTCTGCCTGAAGCTACCCAGCAGGAGCTATGGAGAGATCTGCAGATTCCTCTTCTTTGTTTGGGGTTTGGAGGTGCCCAGATGAGGCCCAGCTGTGAAGCAATGCAAGCTGCTGTGGGGCCTTGGGCCTTCTTTTGGAAGTTCTGGGTCTCTCTGACCCAGCTGCAGTTTGTTAGGTAATTTTCAGATTGCAAAGGGCTAGGCCTTTCATATGCAAAAGCCTCTGTGCACAGCTTGGGTGGGGCGGGGTCTCAGGGAATCAACAGGGCCGAGCAAACAGCTATGGCTGATCCTCAGTCCTACCCTAAGAGGCCCAGCATCTCAGTGTCCTGGTAATTGCCCCAAGCACCTCTGAGAGAAAGCTGCCCTGGAGTTCCGACTGTTGCCAGACAGTCCAATTTCTCCCCATCTGAGTCTGGGTCCCCAGAGACTTGCCTGGAACTGGAGTTCAGAGCAGCTGGGAGCTTGATACTCCCTCCTGACTGAAAAAAGACAACTGTGTCCTCAGTTACCAGCCCTTTCCATGCATTCGAGCCTCTGTACCTCTGGAGTTAACTTCCTCACCTCCTCTGAGTCTCAGTGTGCTTTTCTCTTTCCTTCTAGTTGTAAAATTTCCACTTAGCTAGCCTTCCTGTGGTGCTGGATGATGTCCGTTTTGGCTTTTAGTTGTATTTTTGAAGTAGTGGTGGGAGGCAGCAATTTCTGGTTTTTACCTATGCTGCCATCTTGGTTTCTCCCTGATTTATTATTTAAAAAAAAAAGGAGCCCAAATCCGGTTTGGCTCAGTGGATAGAGCATCGGCCCTTGGACTCAGGGGTCCCAGGTTCAATTCTGATCAAGGGCATGTACCTTAGTTGCGGGCACATACCCAGTGGGGAGTGTGCAGGAGGCGGCTGATCGATGTTTCTCCCTCATCGATGTTTCTAACTCTCTATCCCTCTCCCTTCCTCTCTGTAAAGAATCAATAAAATATATTTTTAAAAGAAGAAAAGAAGAAAGCATACAGCGTCAGCATGGCCAACTTGAGGCTCAGAAGCTGGAATATCATCAGGTTTTATTTTGTGAAAGGATTGTGGCATTAAAAAGATTTTAGGAGCTTTGCTAAAAGCCTGTGTTGTAGTAATATTTCAGTCACTATTAGCTATAGTATTTTAAATGTTGGTGTTTTAAAAACTGCTTTGCTGAATATTAATCTAAATTTTAGAATTTGACTATTTCATTTTGGAAAATAATTTTCAGTTAGTTGTGATTTGTTAAAGGTCACACATGTCAGAGAAAATCAAGTACTACTTCCTTTTAAAACATTATTTTTCATTCCCCAGGTCATACAGCAGATGGAACAAAAAAATTACAACAAGAAATTTCTCCATCAGTGCCTGGTGGAGAATCGAAGTTCAAGCCATGTATGTAATTTGGTTTGCTTATTTGTTTGATTAAGGAAATAAATTAAAATTGACATTTATTGCAAGTATGATTTCAAATTATTAATATCTTTGCTATTTTCTCTATATTTGTGGAACTACAGCACCTTACATTTCAGAAGGCCTATAAAGTTTTTATGTATCCGTATATTTCAAAAGCTATATAATTTAATAGGCATATTTATTGCGAAGTGATTTATTTGAACATTATTTATCTTTTTTTCTAATCATTTATTGATATTATCAGAGAACATGTTTTTAATTTTAATTTTTTTCTTAACTGTAGCCTCCATTCTGACAGTTTTGGTTTTACAACATTTGGTAGGGTAAGCATTGCCCAGCCAGAGTATCCATGCCCATAAGACATTCAGGTAAAGGAGACACAAGTTATTTGCATAAGCCTGTCTAAACATTCCTAGGCTCATTATCCCATCAATCCTTCCCTTGGGAGAACAACCTTCATGTTCTCTCAATCTAATTGTAGTCCACACCAGCGCTTTGTCAGTGGATTTTGGTACCACAGTTTGTGGACCTCCCAGGTCAATGAGTCCAGAAATTTCTCTTCTCTACCTCCTGACAGTTTTACCCACTCTGGTGTAAAGACTTTGAATCCCCAATGAGTGATTGAGTCAAGGGACCCTCTGGTCCTTTTGTCAGCTTTCATCTTTTTTTAAAATAGTTTTTATTGTTGATAGTATTACAGATATCTCCCATTTCCCCCCTCCCCTCTTCCTCCCAGCCCCTGCCCACCCCTTGAGGTCTTCACTACCCTATTGCTGTGTCCATGGCTATGTCAGCCTTCATCTTGATTATTCTCCTTAACCATTGCTCGAAGCAATTGTAAGTCAGATTTCTCATTATAATCTTTGAATCTTGGCTTTCAAAATGTTCCAAACCAGGGTAAATAAAGAAGACTTGTTTGGGGCCCTTTAATCCTGGGGAGTCAATAGGGGGTTCTTTTGGCATGCACCACCTTGGGTAGCACTATTAAAACCTTTGTTCAATCCCCATCATTGTCATTTTATTTACATCTAACCATCGGGAGTGTGGGCGTTCATATACTGGGCACTGATGACTGTCCTTGACTCAGGAGACTAAGAGGATCGACCTTTCAGACAATGATAAAAGGTAGAGGGATTTCTTCTTATAGAAAAAGATAAAAAACTGGTCTGTTTAAACCAATGGTTCTCAACCTTCTTAATGCCGCGACCCTTTAATACAGTTCCTCATGTTGTGGTGACCCCCAACCATAAAATTATTTTCGTTGCTGCTTCATAACTGTAATGTTGCTACTGTTATGAATCATAATGTAAATATCTGATATGCAGGATGTATTTAGGCGACCCCTGTGAAAGGGTCGTTCTACCCCAAAAGGGGTCGCGACCCACAGGTTGAGAACCGCTGGTTTAAACATTTAAGAGCATGATGTCAGCAAGATTGTGGACTAGGAGGTCCCAGCTCTTGTACCACTGCCAGAGAAACACAGGCACCAGCCCCTCCAGAGTGCTCGATACCAGAAGTCTTAGGTGGTTCCTGGTCACAGGCATTCACAATGCTGGCACTCATGGTGTTTGTGAACTAATGGGTAAGGGAGTTTCTGCCTCCTTCACTGAAATTATTTGGTTCTGTGCTTGCCATACTTGGCAAATTTGTAGCTACTGCTTCTTCCTTTTTGCTCTGCTGTTTTGTTTTCAAATATATTTCATTGATTTCAGAGAGGAAGGGAGCGGGAGAGATAGAAACATCAATGATGGGAGAAAATCATTGATAGGCTGCCTCCGGCTCTCCCTAGCACGCAATCTGGGCATTTGCCCTTGACCAGAGTCGAACCTGGGACCCTTCAGTCCGAAGTCCAGTGCTGTATCCGCTGAGCCAAACCAGCCAGGGCTACTGTGTTGGCTCTTGAGCCAAGTCTTTATTACTGATCCAACAAGTAGAATAGCTGAAGAAAGTTCTGCTATGGTAACCCCATGTGGGTACGTGGTCTTTTGAAATGTATCGTTCAGTTTTCTAAGCTGTGCTGAACTAAAGGTTGTGCAGTATTGATGCGCATACTTTGGCTTGTCTGATCCATTTTATATGGAAGATTTATGTAGCAGGCCCTTATTCTTTATACAAACACACCCCCCAAAAAGCCAGCATGCTGCCTCATTGCCCAAAATGTGAAGACAAGAGGTCAAACACCCAGATTTCACTTAGGTTTTCAGCATCTGCCATAGTATCTTTTTGAAGTATAATAAATGATTCACTGTGTGTGTTTCTGAGATCCTGAATTTCATCTGTGTCAAACATATGCTTTTAATTGTAATCTATGATTATATAAGTGTATTTAAAAAATAAATATTACATATAAAAGGAGATTCCTTTAAAATGAGAGTATATATTTTTTCTTTAAACAGTCATTTGAAGTCTGAAGTCCACCAGAACTTGGAAGAAAACTGTAAAATCAATATCTGTGTCATTTTTTTACTTCCCTTCCTTTTTCTCTACTCAAATATTTTAAGACATAAATGGAATAAAGGAAGATACTTTTTAAATAAGAACACTTTTTTTTTGACACCGATATTTAAAGATGGAAGTCCACCAGAACTAGGAATAAAACCTCAATATCTGCTCTCACTTTCATACCTCCCCTCTTTTTACTTTGGTCTTCTTTAGTGATTTAATCAAATAGCCTTAGGCCAGTGGTTCTCAACCTTCTGGCCCTTTAAATACAGTTTCTCATGTTGTGACCCAACCAGAAAATTATTTTCGTTGCTACTTCATAACTGTAATGTTGCTACTCTTATGTATCATAATGTAAATATCTGATATGCAGGATGGTCTTAAGCGACCCCTGTGAAAGGGTGGTTCGTTCACCAAAGGGATTGCGACCCACAGGTTGAGGACCGCTGCCTTAGGCCATAATTTAATGAAACTCTCAGGAACCACATAAGTGAGAAAGCTCTGTTTGTTACTTTATAAATAAATTGTTCTCACTTACTCATGAAGATAGATATTCTTTTTTAAAAAATATATTTTATTGATTTTTTACAGAGAGGAAAGGAGAGAGAGAGTTAGAAACATCGATGAGAGAGAAACATCGATCAGCTGCCTCCTGCACACCTCCCACCAGGGATGTGCCCGCAACCCAGGTACATGCCCCTGACCGGAATCAAACCTGGGACCCCTCAGTCCGCAGGCCAATGTTCTATCCACTGAGCCAAACCGGTTTCGGCTTATGGGTGCTTATCATCCCCTCTCTCAATAAAAGTCTCTTTGATATTCACAATTCTTCTGAGAAGACCATGTATTCCCTGTTTCTTGGTAATTTCTTCCTACTTTCAGAACCCTTAACTGCTAGAAATTCTTCTGCTAAATAGTTTTTGCTACTACTTGAGGTCATTTTTCATTCATACTTTTGTTTTATACTCTATCTATTTCAGATCAGATTTGCTATATATAACCAAAAACCAAAGAAAACAGTGATTTAAACTAAATAGGAGTTTTTCCTTTTTGTATAAATCTGTAGGCAGGTGGTGTCCAGGTTCCTATCTTTCTGCTCTCCTATCCTCAGTACATTGCTTTTATCCTCAAGTTGCTTCATCCTTACTTTCCAAGATTGCTTCTGGAGGCAGCTGGGAAGGGCAAGAAAAGGATCTTTTGCCACTTGAGGAACTTTCTCAGCTTCCTTGAAGCAGTTTTCCTGGAGAACCACACAACATTTCAACTTATATCTCATTGGCCAAAACTGAGTTACCTGGCCATAAAGCTGCTAGGGAAACTGAGACATCTTTGTGGCAATGTGACCAGCTAAATGTTAGGATACTTGTCCTAGCTGGTTTGGCTCAGTGGATAGAGTGTCAGCCTGTAGACCAAAAGGTCCCGGGTTCAATTCTAGTCAAGGGCACGTACCTTGGTTGCAGGCTCCTCCATGACCTGGGCCCTGGTCAGGGCTCCTACAAGAGGCAACCAATTGATGTGTTTCTCTCACATTGATGTTTCCATTTGTCTTTCCCTCTCTCCCTAAAATCAATGGAAAACTATCCTTGGGTGATGATTAACCAAAACAAAAAAACAAATAAATATTAGGACACTTTAATTAAGGAGGTGGGAAGAGGTAATGTTTGTTAGGCAACTTTTTAAAAATATATATATTTTTATTGATTTCAGAGAAGAAGGGAGAGGTAGAGAGCTAGAAACATCAATGATGAAAGAGAATCATTGATTGCCTCCTGCATGTCCCCCACTGGGGATTGAGCCCGCAACCTGGGCATGTGCCCAACACGGAATCAAAAATTGACCTTCTGGTTCATAGGTCGATGTTCAACTACGGAGCCACACTGGCCGGGCTGGTAAGCAAGTTTTAATTTTATTCCAGACAGCCTTATTCGCTACCTAAATATCTATGTACACTCTTCTAAACATAGAAAACACCCACCTCAAAAGAAAACCATCAAAATCTCACCTATTATTGCATATTGCTCAAAGACCATGATATCTTTGGCCACCCAGAAACTAAAAGTCAAGGTGTCTGCCCCATGGGCAACATATGCATAAAGGTGGGATAGGTACAGGATAACTACATAAAATCAATCTTTTTGAAACAGGGGTAAATGGGAAACTAGCAGTTGCTGATCCATAGCAAGGTCTCTCTGCTCTGTCCATAAATATATTCTTTGGTTTTCCCATCAGGCAACCACTGATTCACCTTCCTGGGAGTAACTCCCTTGTCTAATGTCCCCAGGGGCTCTTGGTGTTGCCCTCTGGGAAGTCTTTATTGTCCGTTACTCTAGGTACATATCAGAAAGGATGCACTTCTTGGAGGCTGGATAGTCTTAGCACTTCGTTTCCTATTATTTTGGGTTTAGGGGCTCAGGGATTGTTTAGATAGTTACAGGCTATAGCAGGCCAGGTTTAGGGTTTTTATTTATTTAGGATTTGTTTGTTTGTTTGACAAAACAATTCCCTAAAAACTTAAGTAATTTTCTGGTCTGTTTTCTTCAATAATTATCATGAGTAACAAGAAAGATCTTGTCAAGGCATAGTTTTTGTCAGAGAACCCATCTTCCCTTGCTGGTTTCTGTGTTCTTTCTTCCCCCTGGGGTCTTAAATGAATGGCTTGGATGGGTTCACAATGGCATTTATCTGACCTTTTTCCTCAGGATGGCTCCCATTACTTGGCAGAAAATTCTTAAGGGAAGGTTCTTGAAAAAGGTTAAGGACATTTCAACAGCTTTCTCAGAACCTTTACTTATGGAGTGTGGTAGTAGTTGACTTTTTCCATTCTTCAAGGCTCCAAATTTGGGAGTTTTGTCAATATTTTTTGGTTTTTTAGACAGAACATATCCCTAAGCAAAGCTATGTATACCTTTCCATCTCTGTAGACTTGTAAACCTTATCCCGAGTGGTATTTGTCTTGTAGGATTTTGCTGAAAGAGGCAGAGGCAGCCCCACATGCTAGCATTCTGAAGTTCTACCACACTTTCTTTGATACCCTTACTTCAGTTGGCATGAGGGCTCATGGCTTAAAGCCCTACCTCCTCAACTCAGCCCACTTCATATTTAAGATCCTTTTACTTGCTGCACCTTACTTCTAGCTATCAGATTCTGTATAGGTCAAGATTCATGGCTGTAGGTCATAGAATCTTCTTTAGCTATTAAACCGAATGGGATTGATTATGGGAAATGGATAGCTCACAGAATTTTTGAGAGGGCTGAAGAAACAGAACCTAGGCTGAGCTTCTAGGAACTACATCACAAGAGAGGGCTGCCAAAGAAGCTGCTGCTTTTGGAATAATCAAGAAGCTGCCTGCCACTTTGGGAAGCTGCCTGCTGGATTAGAAAGACATGAACAGTTGCCAGCTCCAGAATCACACCACTGCTGCCACACTTCGTGTTGGCCAACTCGGCTCCAAGTGAAAGTCTCAAGTGAGTGCATCTGATTGCTGGACCAATCATACCTGGAATCCTAGCTGCAAGGGAGGCTGGGAAATAATAGTGTTTAACTTTCCTACCTCTGTATACAGGAATGCATGTTTCAACTTTTCAAGTGAACTAATCCACTGTAACACCTCATAATTTTACATTGTTTCTCTTAATATTAATACCTTTTAAACTCTTTGTTTTCATTTTACAAGGTTTTAACTAATTATTGGATATTCCTCCAAATATACTTCAGATTATTTTTTTAAACCATGGATCCCCAAATTAAGTATAGCAATCTAGAAATGTTCTGCTTATATTCAGCTTTAAAACACCCACAAAAATCACTCAACAGACTAATGCTATGGTTTGTCAGGGATGGAGAAGAATTCCTATCTTTATGGTTAAAATTGTAGGAAACATTTAAAAAAGGTCTGGAATATCTTTTTATTTATTACTGTATCTATGCCCAGAAATTGTGATAAGACAGGTTTTCCCAGGATAATCTCTTTTAGATGGTGGACTGTGGTTCAATCAAAAGGTAATTGGAGGAGAACTTAAAGAAATTTCTTAAAATGCTTTTATGTGCATGAATAAATAATGGATGGATATTAATGTAGACATACCTCTTAGTTTCCAGCAAATTATCTATATTAATAAAAGGGTAATATGCTAATTAGACTGGACATCTTCCGGACATCCTTCCAGAGAAAGCCATGATGGCGGGGCCAAGGTAGAGGCAGTTAGGGGCAATCAGGCTGTCAAGGGAGGGCAGTTAATTTTAAATTTTGGAAAGAAATTTTATTAGTCTTATGTGTACCTAATTTTTCTTGGCTTATTTAGATAGTTGGACTGTTTTTTAAACTATAAAGAAATAATTGGATTTTAATTGATAATCAGAAAGACACAGAGACTTTATATAAGTTCATTATATTTTAATTTGTTTATCAAATATGTGTTGTGAAAATTCAGTGCAATATTTGTGGAAATATTGTTACTAAGGTCATTTGTATAGGTTCCTTGTTAATTATATTAAATGTAAAATCAGAACAATATGTAATATCTGTCATAAATTTTGAGGGCAAAAATACAAATTTGACAATATTGAAAGAATGGATTGTTTACAAAGCAATAACTTTTCAGAGTCATAGTCTTGGAGCCTTTCTTTCTCCTAATCTCTGTGGGTTCCCACAGAGACTTGCAACCAGAGGAGCAGCAGGCAGCAGCAGCTCCTTCCAGGCTGACCCCCAGAACCTGTATCCAATGCCCCTTTTCTCTGACTCTCCAGTGAGCTAAGCAGTCCCATGTTGGCTCACTTCTTTCCTATAATCTTTCCAGAGAGTCAAAGCAGAGCATTGCCTAGGCCAGCCGTGGGCAAACTACGGCCCGCGGGCCGGATCCAGCCCGTTTGAAATGAATAAAACTATTGAAAAAAAGACCGTACCCTTTTATGTAATGATGTTTACTTTGAATTTATATTAGTTCACACAAACACTCCATCCATGCTTTTGTTCCGGCCCTCCGGTCCAGTTTAAGAACCCATTGTGGCCCTTGAGTCAAAAAGTTTGCCCACCCCTGGCCTAGGCTCTCTCCTGTTGCTTCTACTACCCTGACTCCTTCCTTTGTTCCACTGTCCCCAGCGTTAATAAAAATACTCTCAAAATCACCTGGACTCAAGAAGGCTATGCACAAGCCGGGAGCAGCTTCCAGCTCCGCTCCTGGGACTTGTCAAAGGGCCCTGGCAGGCTTGTCCCCCTCCAACCTCCTCCCGCACCCCCGCCGCCTAATGCACTCCACCAGGTCCAAGACGTCTGTCTCTACACAACTCACTGTAGGCTGTGATGACATGAGCAACAAAGAAGGATTGGGAGGGTTCTGGAAATGGAAGCATGACAATTTTCCCCACAACCAGAGGAGAGAAGGGTAGGATGTTAATGCATCGTCACCTGTGATGGTGGCCTTCAAATCATTTCAGCAGGAACTTGATGTAAGACATGACAAATATGAGAGACTTGTGAAACTTAGTTGGGATGTAACTGTAGAAAGTAAAGGATAATTTTTCTGCTCCATAGGATTACAAGTGCTTCTGATATGGAGAAAATATTGACTGAGCCAGAAATTAAATTAGATGGTGTCAGACAAAAGATACTGCAGGTGGCCCAGGAGCTCTCTGGAGAAGAGATGCATTAATTCCATAGAGCCATTACCACAGGACCTACCACAGGAATTCAGGAATATGTGGAGGCCGTCTCTTTTCAACACTTTATTAAAACACGATCACTTATCAGTATGGATGAAATTAATAACAACTGGTATTTACAACAGAAGACAATGGGAAAGAAATTAAGACCATGAGGAAACTAAGGTTTAGAGAGATGAAATAACTTGCCCAAGGGCATGCCCCTTATGAGACAAGGTCCTGGAAGAGGTGGGAGGAGAGGTCAAGGTCATTTGAAAGACTTAATCTCAAAACAAGAGGAGGGACAACTCATCATCTGAGACTGGAGGATAGAAGCCCTCTTCTGATGCTCAATGCTCACGATAGAGAGTTTGGTACTTGGAGACTGAAAATCACCCCTGTTGATTACCTCCTGGGAGTGGCTGATCTAACTGGTGAGTTGATGCTGATGTGTGTGAACATTGTGGGCAATGGGGACATTGATACCCCCTTTGAAGTGAGCCAGTTCTTATGCCAGGTTTATGCTGGGTTTTCATTCATTGGCAATACTGGACCTTACCAGGTTTCTAAGAAGCTGTATACCTTGAGACAGAGCGTGGCCAAAGTGGAGAATGCGTGTTAGGCCTTGAAAGTCAGAGGCTCAGAAAGTCCAAGACCAGTTTGTAAGACTAGTATTTGATATTTTATTTGACTTTATTGTGGCTTTTACATAGGAAATTTTCAGTTTTACTTGTTTTGAATTATATACAAGCCGTACAAAAAAGTATCAAATGAATCATTTTCTGTGTCTTACTCACGAAAGTTTGCATTCGAATGTTTACCTATATGCCTATTTGAATTTTTGCTGGCTAAATTCTATCATTGTCTCTGCACTATAAATGTGCCAGCACTTTCTGCTACCCGTTTCACTTTACTTTGTGTGAATTTTGAGTGGTAGTAATTAGTAGAAGCCATTTATATTAAAGTTGA
The DNA here is from genome assembly GCF_014108235.1 of Myotis myotis. Taxonomy (NCBI): domain Eukaryota; kingdom Metazoa; phylum Chordata; class Mammalia; order Chiroptera; family Vespertilionidae; genus Myotis; species Myotis myotis. The sequence continues at coordinate 53,156,331 of NW_023416314.1, forward strand.
TGGTTTTGTAATATATAGAAAAGACTTTTTAGTTATATACCTGGACTTGAGCTTTTTGTTAAATTTATTGGTAATATTGTGCCAAGTCTCCAAAATAAGCTTATTCCATAGAACAGAATTAAAACTACTAAGTTATCAATATACATTAAGGTTATGTGGCATTGTGATAAGAATTCACATTATATTCTGGCTAATTTAGGCCACTTTGAAATAGCCTTCCAGAAAAATTGACAGATACCCAGATGTTAGTTTCTACATTTAACTTTTATGCTTTATCACAGGAAGTCTGATAAGAGAATTGGAATTAATATTGTAATATTTTTACTGATGTTTCAGTTGAATTATACACTTGTACATACAATTGTAAAGCTTTTAGTAGTGATTAGTTAGCAATTTTTTTGTTGTCTATTATATTGACATTAGGTATGTTTGGAGACTTTCCTATTTTAGCATCTATAAGAAATTACATTTAAATAATTATAATGAAGTTTTGAAATTTTTTAAATACTGAGTTAACCCAAACCTTTTTTATAGTTGTCTAAATGCCCATTTGTGTTAATTGGTAGTATAAAAAGTTGCCAAAGAAAATTTATCCTGTACAATTCAGCAATAAGATAATTGTCAACACAGTTAAGAACAACAATGGTAGTTTCTAGTTATATATATATCTTAGATGTACCAGTTAACAATGGGGGATTTTGTAATCAAAGAAAACATGATAATTTCAAGAGAAACATCCAAACTGCTTCATTCAAAGTAATGTCCATTGCTAGCTACACATTTCTCCCATCTTTCAGGTAATTTGTGGATTCCGTCCCAATAGAACTTTTCTTGTTTTGTGGCAAACCATTCAGAGACCCAAATTTTCACTTCTTCGTACATTTTGAAGTGCTGCTCAGAAAGTGCATGTGCCATCGATCCAAACAAGTGGTAATCTGAAGGAGCAAGGTCTGGTGAATACAACTGGTGGGTTAATACTTCCCAGGCAAGATCTCTTAACGTGTCTTTAACTGGTTTTGAAGTGTGTGATGGTGCATTATCATGAAGCAAAATTACTTATCTGTGTCTTCTGGTGCATTCTGGTCATTTCACTATCAAAGCATGGTTCAAATTGATTATTTGTTGTCGGTAGCCATCAGTAATGGTTTCGTGTGGTTTTAGAAGCTCATAATACACCACACCTTCCTGATCCCACCAAACGCAGAGCATTGTCTTCTTTCTGATGGGATTTGGCCTTGCAGTCGATGTTGATGGTTGACCTGGATCAACCCATGATTTTGTGCATTTGGGATTCTTAAAACAAATCCACTTTTTATCGCCAGTCATAATTTGATGCAAAAAAGACTTTTTTTCATGCCGTTGAAGCAACATTTTACTGATGATTTTTTAGTTTTCCATTTGTCTTTTGTTCAGTTGACATGGGACCCATTTTCCTTTCTTTAAAATCTTTCCCATTGCTTGTAAATGATCAGAAATTGTTTTCTGAGCAACGTTTATTCTTTCTGCAAGTTGTTTTTGAGTTTGACACACATCTTCATCCAATAATGCTTGTAATTGTTGGTCTTCAAAGTTTTTCAGTAGACCTGGACGTTCTTTGTCTTTCACATTGAAATTATCACTTTTAAAGCGTTTAAACCAGCATTCACAAGTATCTTGAGATGGAGCATGTTCGCCATAAGCTTCCTGATATATACAATAACTTTTTTTTCAAAATAAAGTAATGAATTAAAACTTCCTGCAAATGCTCTTTTTTTTTTTTTTTTGGCACGGAATTCAACAATTTTAAGTGTAAAAATATCTATGATGTTAACACCTTCAGCAAATTTGACATATGAAGTTTTGAAGCTTGCTGTCAATACAACAAAATAGCATACATATCAAATCGCATTTATATCAACATATGTGTAACTCCATGTATTGAAAAAAATCCGCATTATTAACTGGTACACCTAGTATATTTTACATATGTGAATATTTATTTAGAATAACAAATCACAAATTACAAATTTTATAACTTGACAATTAGCACAGATATTTCAAAGTCCAGAAAAACAACATTCTAGTTTTATTAACTGCTTGACATATCTCTATATTGCCTTTTTTACATATTCGGGGTGAGGGGAGTGTAAATGTCTTTGTAATGATTTTGTAGTCTTTTTAAAAAACATTTTTATTGATTTCGGAGAGGAAGGGAGGCGCAGAAACATCAATGAGGAGAGAGAATCATTGATCAGCTACCTCCTGCACACCCCCTACTGGGAATCAAGCCCACAACCCAGCGGGAGCCCTTGACTGGAATTGAACCCTGAACTCTTAGGTCCGCAGCCTGCACTCTATACACTGAGCTAAACTGGCTAGGGCACGTCTCATGTCTACAAAACCTGCCTGCCTTGGTGAAAACTGTAGGGAAATGACCTTTCTGCGTGGGCTCCAGTCGGCGAGAGTGCTGAGGAACCAGGGCGGGGAGCGCCCACCACCGCCGCTGTGGACTCCAACTGCTGGACCACCGGGTACTCTCTAGTAATCAGTGATGGCGAACCTATTACACGTGTGTCAGAGGTGACATGCAAACTCATTTTTTTGGTTAATTTTTCTTTGTTAAATGGCATTTAAATATATAAAATAAATATCAAACATATAAATCTTTGTTTTACTATGGTTGAAAATATCAAAAAATTTCTATATGTGACACAGCACCAGAGTTAAGTGAGGGTTTTTCAAAATGCTGACACACCGAGCTCAAAAGGTTGGCCATCACTGCGAGTCTAGTTACATTGCAATTTGCCTGCAGAACTTAGTTGTCTAAGTTATCTGCGATGTGAAACCTGACCTCAGACATTTCCTTTTGCGTTTTGTATTTTAGACAAAATCTATTTACCGTCCCTAACTTCACGGCAGCCAGGGCTACGCGGTCACAAGTCCCTGCCCATTGGAGAGGTTTGCTGGGCATCACCCAGAGCCTCTCCCGCACCCTCCCGCGCGTGCTGGAGGCGGAAGGGGGCGGGGCCGGCGCTTCAGGGTCAAGGCGACTCCCGGCTTCGCTCCCTGAAGGTCGCGAGGAGTCCTGACTGGGAGGCGCCGCTTCCACTGCCACTGCCACTGCCACCCCTTCTGCCTCCATCACTCCGTGAAGGTTCCGGAATAGCGGAGCGTGGGGAATTGGAGGCTGACCCCTTGAGGCTGCCGGTGGAGCAGGATCACTCGCAGGGACCCGCAAGGTTCCGGGGCTGAGAACCGAGGCTGCCCGGGGCAGTGGCTCGCCCAGCCGTCTTAGGGTAAATCGGGCTGAAGAAGGGGCAGAAGGGTTAGAAGGCGCAGGGAGGCCATCTAGTACCAAGCAAGTGACGGCCCTGCGAGGCGGTTTTGCCGACTGCGCTTTCCGACCCAGGACTCCTCTTTCCAGACGGAAACTCGGAAACTCGGCTACGGCTTCAGGCGGACCCGGGATGGGCTCGCTGGTCCCGGCGGGCATGGCTGTCGCGGAGGAGGCGGCGGCGGTGGCAGGCTTCCCGAGTGGCTTTCTGTGGCCGCTCCTGGTTCTGTGGTGCTGGGTGCCCACCACAGGTAAGGTGGCGGGGGGTGGGGTCGAGTGAGGTGGGGGTGACGTGGGGGTGGGGTGAGGTGGGCGTGGGTGAGGTGGGGTGAGGTGGGGAGAGGTGACGTGGGGTGGTGGGGTGGCGCTAGGCAGGCTCCCCCTGGCCTTTCGGGGGCCCCGCCCTAGGTCCTCGGCCACCTGTACCTTAACAGTCCCCAACTCTAAGCTTTCCTTTGTGGAATTGTAGGAATCAATTAAACGGATTTGAAAATTTCTAAGAAATTGCAAGACACCAGAATAATCAAAACAATATTGAAAAGGAAGAACAAAGTTGGAGGATCTTATGCGGATTAAAGAGGGGCCATGAACTCAGGGCCTCTGTACCTGAGATAGCCCCCCCCCCCCCCCCCCCCGCCCCAAAGGAATTTGTTTTTGTGTTTTGTTTTTTAATAAGTTCTTTTTTTAAAAAAATATATATTTTATTGATTTTTTACAGAGAGGAAGGAAGAGAGAGACAGAGAGTTAGAAACATCGATCAGCTGCCTCCTGCACATCTCCTACTGGGGATGTGCCCGCAACCAAGGTACACGCCCTTGATCGGAATCAAACCTGGGACCTTTCAGTCCACAGGCCGATGCTCTATCCACCGAGCCAAACCGGTTTCGGCATTGTGTTTTGTTTTTTTATAAAGGGACAGGCAGAGTGCTGCTACATAGTAAGCTCTTTTTATAAAGATATATCTTTTTTATTGATTTCAGACAGGAAGGGAGAGGGAGAAAGAAATATTAATGACGAGAGGCTCATTGATCGGCTGCCTGCTGCACGCCCCCTACTGGACAAGGAATTTGTTTTTATTTACAAGGTAAAGTCTGAGAGTACAAGGCCTAAGTTTTTTTCAAGGTTCTCCCATAACTGAATTTTCTTCTTTCCACAGATTTGATAGTGGAGATGGAAGGCAAGAATCAGACTGTGTTGCTGAATGACAATGCCACCATCCCCTGTGACGTCCCTGGTTCCACACCCCTGAACATCACGATTATGGGTGTTACCTGGTATCGGAAGCATCAGGCGTATGAGCAAAAGGTGTTTGAAATGTATGGAGACCCTAATCCTAAAGAGGTATCCAGACCCGGAGCCAGCGTGTCTCGAGAGGCGCTAGAGAAAGGGGACGCCTCACTGCACCTTCCTGGAGTCCAGCTGTCGGACGCAGGAGAGTACCGATGTAAGGTGGTGGTCACCCCCTATGAGGTCCAGGCAACAGTCTTTCTAAAGGTTTTGGGTGAGTGCCTGAGGCAGTGTCCTGTGGTTCCCATGGTGATGGGGCTGGGGGTAGAGATGTGGCCCCGCCAAGTAGAGAAGTTTGGGCACGGGCCTTGGAGTTGGATAGACACGGGTTTATGTCTGGACAACTTAGAGCGAATTATTAACCAGGCTGAACCTCAGTGTCCTTTTCTCTAAATAGATGCAATAGTACCTCTATAAGGACCCTGTCTCCAGCCCTAGCCGGTTTGGCTCAGTGGATAGAGCGTCGGCCTGCATACCAACGGGTCCTAGTTTAAAAAAAGACCCTATCTCCAAATAAAGTCACAGTCTAAGAGAATGGGCTTAGGGCTTCAACATGAATTTGGGGGTGGGGCCACAATGCAGCCTATAACCAGGACAATGTCTATGAGCCCTTCAAAATTGTACTTAAGACTTTGAATGTTTTGTACATATTAATTAGGGGGATGGGAAAGCATATTAGTAATTATTTCCTCCGCAACTGACAGAAAGCCTAAAAAATTTTTTAAGAAGTAATAGACTTTATTTTTTAGAACAGTTTTAGATTTACAGAAAATATTGCAAAGATAGTAGTTTCTTTATGACTCCTGCCTGTGCACATACTGCTTTCTCTATTATTAACCTCTTGCATTAGTATGGTATATTGGTTAAAATTAATGAACCAATATTGATACATTTTTATTAATTAATGTCCACAGTTTATTCAGATAGCCTTAGTTTTGACCTAATATCCCTGATAATTTTTCTTGTTCTAAAGGCTACTTTGAAATTCATAGAGTTATTCCAGTTTTCTTTAGATTAGCGTTAGTATGGTATATAAATCCCTTTACTTTTGTTATTGTTGTTGCTAATATTCTCCTGAGGATATTTTTTCCCATTGATTTTTTTTTTTGGTTTGTTTTGATTTTTGAGAGTGGAAGGGATGGAGAGGGGAAGGTGGGAGAGAGAGGCAGAGAGAGACATGGATGTGAGGAAGATATTGATTGGTTGCCTCTCCCATGCACCCAGACTGGGGCCAGGGGCTAAACCTGTAACCAAGGTACCTGCCATTCATTGGCTGGAAATAGGACCTGTGACCCTTAGGTGCATGGACCAGTGCTCTAGCCATTTAGCACACCAGCCCGGCTCAGTTATACTTCTTTCAAATTTTTTTAGTGATTGCAATGTACTTTCACAACTAACCTAAGTTGAAAGAACACTGTACTGCATCATTGTTATCAGTGGTACAGATATTTTATTTCCAGTTCTCCCTTCCCATCTCTTAAAACATTCTGTCATTCACTTACCCATATGCTATAATCACCAATGCATTGTTGCTATTATTTTAAATCAACAATTATGTATTAGATCAATTAAGCATAAGGAAAGATTTTAATTTACCTTCATTTATGTCTTCTCTGATTCTAGTTTCTGACCCATATCCTTTTCCTTCTCTCTGACAACTTTCTAGTATTTTGCAAGGAGGGTCTGTTGGTGACATAGTCCCTCAGTTTTGTTTGAGAAAGTATTTATACTTCACTTTGTTGTTGTTGTTGTTGTTTCTTTTATTATTTTTTTTAAATTAAATCTTTATTGTTCAGATTATTACAGTTGTTCCTCTTTTTTCCCCCCATAGCTCCCCTCCACCTGGTTCCCCTCCCACCCTCCGCCCTCACCCCCCACCACTGTCCTCATTCATAGGTGCATGATTTTTGTCCAGTCTCTTCCCGCATCCCCCACACCCTTTTTCTCCCCAAGAATAGTCAGTCAACTCCCTTTCTATGCCTTTGATTCTATTATAATCATCGGTTTATTCTGTTCATCAGATTATTTATTCACTTGATTTTTAGATTCACTTGTTGATGGATGTGTATTTGTTGTTCATAATTTGTATCTTTACCTTTTTCTCCTTCTTCCTCTTCTTAAAAGATACCTTTCAGCATTTCATATAATGCTGGTTTAGTGGTGATGAACTCCTTTAGCTTTTCCTTATCTGTGAAGCTCTTTATCTGACGTTCAATTCTGAATGATAGCTTTGCTGGATAAAGTAATCTTGGTTGTAGGTTCTTGGTATTCATCACTGAATATTTCTTGTCACTCCCTTCGGGCCTGCAAAGTTTCTGTTGAGAAATCAGCTGACAGTCGTATGGGTACTCCCTTGTAGGTAATTGACTGGCTTTCTCTTGCTGCTTTTAGGATTCTCTCTTTGTCTTTTGCGCTTGGCATTTTAATTATGATGTGTCTTGGTGTGGTCCTCTTTGGATTCCTTTTGTTTGGGGTTCTCTGCGCTTCCTAGACTTGTAAGTCTATTTCTTTCACCAGGGACGGGAAGTTTTCTGTCATTATTTTTTCAAATAGGTTTTCAATATCTTGCTCTCTCCCTTCTTCTGGCACCCCTATAATTCAGATGTTAGTATGCTTGAAGCTGTCCCAGAGGCTCCTTACACTATCTTCGTATTTTCGGATTCTTTTTTCATTTTGCTTTTCTGGTTGGGTGTTTTTTGCTTCTTCGTATTTCAAATCGTTGATTTGATTCTTGTGATCCTCTGGTCTGCTGTTGGGAGTCTGTATAATATTCTTTATTTCAGTCAGTGTATGCTTAATTTCTAGTTGGTCCTTTATCATAACATCGAGGGTCTCACTAGATTTCTTGAGGGTCTCATTAAGTTTATCGGCAGTTTCTAGAAAATTCTTGAAAAACCTTAAAAGTGTGGTTTTGAACTCTATATCCAGTAGTTTGCTTTCCTCCATTTCTGTCATTTGTGTCCTGTTTCTTTGTCTCTGCACTTTTTTATGCTTCGCTGTGTCGATAGAGTGGCTTTCTGTGCTAAGTGTCCTTTAGGACCCAGTGGCTCAGCCTCCCCAATTACCTGAGGTGGACACTCTTGGTGCACCCCCGTGTGGGCTTTGTGCACTGTCTTGTTGTAGTTAAGCCTTGATTGTGGTAGGTGACACTGGGAGGAATTGACCTCCAGGCCAATTGGCTATGAGAATCAGCTGTATCTATGGTGGGAGAACTTCTGTTCTGAAGACACCCTTATGGGGCAAAACTTGCTTCAGTGGGGCTTTGGTGCTCACTGAGTCTGCCCCCTGAGTGTGTCCCTTATGGATCTGAGTTGTAATTGGATGGTCCCACTCTGACCACTGGGTACACTGGCTCTTGGATCTAAGGAGGTGCTAATCTAGCCTCTGCCTGAGGCTACCCAGCAGAAGCCAGCTGTAAAGCAATGCAAGTTGCCCTGGGGCCTTGGGGCAGCTGCAGTTTCTTAAGTAATTTTCAGATTACAAAGGGCCGGGTCTTTCATATGCAATAGCCTCCCTGCACAGCTTGGGCGGTGCAGGGTCCCAGGGGATCAACAGGGCAGGCGAAGCGAGCAGTATGGCTGCTCTCAGTCCTGCCCTCAGAGGCCCCGGCAATCGCAGCAAGCACCTCCCAGAGAAAGCTGCCCTCAAGTTCCGACTGATGCCAGACAGTCCAGTTTCTCCCCGTATGAGTCTGGTCCCCAGAGACTCGCCCGGAACTGGAGCTCAGAGCTTGAGACTCCCTCCCGATTGAAAAAGACAATTGTGTCCTCAGCCGCCAGCCCTCTCCGCATGCACCTCTGCACCTTTGTATTTTATTTCCGCACCGCACCTCCTCTGAGTCTCGGTATGCTTTTCTCTTTCCTTCTAGTTGTAGAATTTCCACTCAGCCATCCTTCCTGTGGTTCTGGATGATGTCTGTTCTGTCTTTTAGTTGTATTTTTGAAGTGGTTGTTAGAGGCAGCAATCTCCGGTGTTTACCTATGCCGCCATCTTGGTTTCTCTCTATATTTCACTTTTTTTTTTTTTAAAAAAAAAAATACATTTTATTGATTTTTTACAGAGAGGAAGGGAGAGAGATAGAGAGTCAGAAACATCGATGAGAGAGAAACATCGACCAGCCGCCTCCTGCACATCCCCCACTGGGGATGTGCCCGCAACCCAGGTACATGCCCTTGACCGTAATCGAACCTGGGACCTTTCAGTCCGCAGGCCGACGCTCTATCCACTGAGCCAAACCGGTTTCGGCTATATTTCACTTTTGAATGATAATTTTTCTGAATATAGGATTCCAAGTAAGTGGGTTATTTTCTTTCAACACTTAAAATATTTCATGTCCCTCTCTTCTCTCTTGCATTTAAGAAGTCCAATGTTATTCTTATCCTTGTTACTCTATGAGTAAGTTATACACATATATATATACATATATATATATATGTATAGTTCTGCATTTTCAATATGATAAGGTGTTTTCCTGCTTGGTGTTCTCTAAGCTTCCTATGTCTATGCTTTGGTGTCTGTCATTAATTTTGGAAAATTCTCAGCTATTATATTTTAAACGATTTCTTCTGCTTCTTTCTCTTTACTTCTTTTTGTATTCCTATTACATGTACATTACAACTTTTGCAACTGTCCAATTTTTGGATATTTCTTTCCCTTCTGGTTCCTTCCTCCTCCCACCTCCCCAAATTCATTTTGCTCTTTGCATTTTAGTTTGGGAAGTTTATATGGACATATTTAAGCTAGCTGATTCTCTCTTTGGCGGTGTTAAGTCTATTGATGATCCTGTCAAAGACATTCCTCATTTCTTTTATAGTGTTTTTGGTTTCTAGCATTTACTTTCTTTTTTTAAAAAAAATATGTTTTTATTGATTTTTTACAGAGAGGAAGGGAGAGGGACAGAGAACCAGAAACATCGATGAGAGAGAAACATCGACCAGCTGCCCCCTGAACACCTCCCACCAGGGATCTGCTCCCAACCAAGGTACATGCCCTTGACCGGAATCGAACCCAGGACCCCCCAGTCTGCAGGCCAATGCTCTATCCACTGAGCCAAACCAGTTTGGCTAGCATTCCCTTTTGATTCTTTATTAGAGAATGTCCCTCTCTGTGCTCACATTATCCATCAGTGCTTGCATGTTGTCTGCTTTTTTCATTAGTGCTCTTAACATTTTAATCATAGTTATTTTGCATTTTCTACCTGATTATTCCAAAATCTGTGTCATACGGGAGTCTGGTTCTGATGCTTTTGTGTTTTTTTTGCACTATTCAGCACGCCTTGTAATTTTTTGTTGAAAGCCAGATATTATGTATCAGAAAATAGGAACTGAGGTAAACAGGCTTCTAGGGTGGGAGTCTATGTTAATATGGCTAGGAATTGGGCAGTGTTTAATGTTCATACCATGCTGTAGGTGTCAGAGATTTCAGTTTTCCTCTAGCATCTTGTTTCCTCCTTCCCTGTTTTCTTTCAGTTCCCCTATGAACTCCTCATGTAGATTTTGTGTCTTGCAGCTCTCTCAGTTGTAATCTATTATCATTATACGGAGCCCGGTTGATGTGGTGGTAAAATGGTGTGGAGGGGAAGCAGTCTATCATCTGAATTAAATCTCATTCTCTGAGTGGCCTGAGCCCCTAGGCTATGACCTTCAGCAGTGTTCCTGTGTGAGAAAGGAAGGTTATAGAGGGCTGAAGAGCTAATCACCATTCTCCCAGGTCAGCTGGCAAAGTCTTCTCTTTTGAGAGCATTCTTTGTTATGGAGAATGCATTGGGTATATTTTTATTTTTATTTTTATTTATTTTTTTATTTAAAAAATATATTTTATTGATTTTTTACAGAGAGGAAGGGAGAGAGATAGAGAGTTAGAAACATCAATGAGAGAGAAACATCGATCAGCTGCCTCCTGCACATCTCCTACTGGGGATGTGCCCGCAACCAAGGTACATGCCCTTGACCAGAATCGAACCTGGGACCTTTCAGTCTGCAGGCTGACGCTCTATCCACTGAGCCAAACCGGTTTCGGCATTGGGTATATTTTTATTGTTTTTTTTTTTTTTTTTTTTTTTTTTTTTTATTGCTTAAAGTATTACAAAGGGTATTACATATGTGTCCATTTTATCCCCCCGCCCTAGACAGTCCCCTAGCCTCCCCTATCCCCCAATGTCTTATGTCCACTGGTTATGCTTCTATGCATGCATACAAGTCCTTTAGTTGATCTCTTACCCCCCTACCTCCTGCCCCGCAACCCTCCCCGGCCTTCCTGCTGCAGTTTGACAATCTGTTTGAGGCAGCTCTGCCTCTGTATCTATTATTGTTCAAAAGTTTATAATGATCTCTATTATCCATGAATGAGTGAGATCATGTGGTATTTTTCCTTCATTGACTGGCTTATTTCACTTAGCATAATGCTCTCCAGTTCTATCCATGACGTTGCAAATGGTAAGAGTTCCTTCCTTTTTAGAGCAGCATAGTATTCCATCGTGTAGATGTACCACAGTTTTCTAATCCATTCATCTACTGATGGGCACTTAGGCTGTTTCCAGATCTTAGCTATGGTGAATTGTGCTGCTATGAACATAGGGGTGCATATATCCTTTCTGATTGGTGTTTCTGGTTTCTTGGGATATATTCCTAGAAGTGGGATCACAGGGTCAAATGGGAGTTCCATTTTCAGTTTTTTAAGGAAACTCCATACTGTCTTCCATAGTGGCTGCACCAGTCTGCATTCCCACCAGCAGTGCACAAGTGTTCCTTTTTCTCCACATCCTCTCCAGCACTTGTCGTTTGTTGATTTGTTGATGATAGCCAGTCTGACAGGTGTGAGATGGTACCTCATTGTTGTTTTGATTTGCATCTCTCGGATGATTAGTGACTTTGAGCATGTTTTCATATGTCTCTTGGCTTTCTGAATGTCCTCTTTTGAAAGGTGTCTATTTAGGTCCTTTGCCCATTTTTTGATTGGATTGTTTATCTTCCTTTTGTTAAGTTGTATGAGTTCCCTATAAATTTTGGAGATTAGGCCCTTATCGGATATGACATTGGCAAATATGTTTTCCCACACAGTGGGTTTTCTCGTTGTTTTGTTGATGGTTTCTTTTGCTGTGCAGAAGCTTTTTATTTTGATGTAGTCCCATTTGTTCATTTTCTCTTTCGTTTCAAGTGCCCTAGGAGCTGTATCAGTGAAGAAATTGCTTCGGCATATGTCTGAGATTTTGTTGCCTTTGTATTCTTCTAGAATTTTTATGGTTTCCTGTCGTACATTTAAGTCCTTTATCCATTTTGAGTTTATTTTTGTGTATGGTGTAAGTTGGTGGTCTAGTTTCATTTTCTTGCATATATCTGTCCAATTTTCCCAGCACCATTTATTGAAGAGACTATCTTGGCTCCATTGTATGTTCTTGCCTCCTTTGTCAAATATTAATTGAGCATATTGGTTTGGGCCGATTTCTGGGCTCTCTATTCTATTCCATTGATCTATATGCCTATTCTTGTGCCAGTACCAGGCAGTTTTGAGAACAGTGGCTTTGTAATACATCTTGATATCTGGTATTGAGATCCCACCTACTTTGGTCTTTTTCAGGATTGCTGCAGCTATTCGAGGTCTTTTTTATTCCAGATGAATTTTTGGAGAGTTCGTTCTAGATCTCTGAAGTATGCCATTGGTATTTTAATGGGAAGTGCGTTGAATTTATAGATTGCTTTGGGTAGTATGGACATTTTAATGATGTTGATTCTACCAATCCATGAACACGGTATGTTCTTCCATCTGTTTATGTCTTCCTCTATATCTTTTTTCAACGTCCTGTAGTTTTCTGAGTAGAGGTCTTTTACCTCTTTAGTTAAGTTTATTCCTAGGTAGCTTAATTTTTTTGGTGCGATGGTAAACGGGATTGTTTTTATAATCTCTCTTTCTGAAAGTTCACTATTGGTGTATAGAAATGCCTCGGATTTCTTGGGGTTAATTTTGTATCCTGCTACATTGCCAAATTCATGTATTAAGTCCAGTAGCTTTTTGATGGAGTCTCTAGGGTTTTGTATGTATAATATCATGTCGTCTGCAAATAAGGACAGTTTTACTTCCTCTTTTCCAATTTGGATGCCTTTTATTTCTTCTTCTTGCCGAATTGCAATGGCTAACACTTCCAGTACTATGTTGAACAGGAGGGGTGAGAGGGGGCATCCCTGTCTTGTTCCTGTTCTTAGGGGAAATGGTGTTAGTTTTTGTCCATTGAGTATGATGTTGGCTGTGGGCCTGTCATATATGGCTTTTATTATGTTGAGGTATGATCCTTCTACTCCCACCTTGCTGAGAGCTTTTATCAAAAATGGGTGTTGAATTTTGTCAAATGCTTTTTCTGCATCAATTGATATGACCATGTGGTTTTTTTCTTTCAATTTGTTTATGTGATGTATCACGTTTATTGATTTGCGGATATTGTACCATCCTTGCATCCCTGGGATAAATCCTACTTGGTCATGGTGTATGATCTTTCTGATGTACTGCTGGATCCGATTTGCTAAGATTTTGTTGAGGATTTTGGCATCTATGTTCATGAGGGATATTGGCCTGTAATTCTCTTTCATTGTGTTGTCTTTACCTGGTTTTGGTATTAGGGTGATGCTGGCTTCATAGAATGAGCTTGGAAGTGTTCCTTCCTCTTGAATTTTTTGTAGTAGTCTGAGGAGGATAGGTTTTAGTTCTTCCTTGAATGTTTGGTAAAACTCCCCTGTGAAGCCGTCTGGTCCTGGGCTTTTGTTTGCTGGAAGCTTTTTGATGACTGCTTCAATTTCTTCCATAGTTATTGGCCTGTTGAGATTTTTAGATTCTTCCTGATTGAGTTTTGGAATGTTGTATTTTTCTAGGAATTTGTCCATTTCCTCCAGGTTGTCTAGTTTGTTGGAGTAGAGCTGTCCATAGTATTTTTTAACAATCATTTGTATTTCTGTGGGGTCTGTTGTTATTTCGCCTCTATCGTTTCTGATTTTGTTTATTTGGGTGCTCTCTCTTTGCTTCTTGGTGAGTCTGGCTAGAGGTTTGTCAATCTTGTTTATCCTTTCAAAGAACCAGCTCTTGGTTTCATTGATTTTCTGTATTGTTTTTTTGGTCTCTATGTCATTTATTTCTGCTCTAATCTTTATTATCTCCTTCCTTCTGCTCACTCTGGGGTTTTCTTGTTGCTCTCTTTCTAATTCTTTGAGTTGTAGAGTTAGATGATTTACTACCATTTTTTCTTGTTTGTTGAGATAGGCCTGTAGAGCTATAAACTTCCCTCTCAGGACTGCTTTCATTGTGTCCCATAGGTTTTGGATTGTTGTGTTTTCATTGTCATTAGTTTCCAGGATGTTTCGAATTTCTTCTTTGATTTCATTGGTAACCCAATCAATATTTAATAGCATGCTATTCAGCTTCCAGGTGTTTGAGTATTTTGGGTTGTTTTTATTGTAGTTTATTTCTAATATTATGCCATCGTGGTCTGCGAAGACGCTTTTTATGATTTCAATTTTCTTGAATTTGGGGATACTTTGCTTGTGACCCAATATATGGTCTATTTTTGAATATGTCCTATGAGCATTTGAGTAGAATGTATATTCCCTGGCTTTCGGGTGAAGTGTTCTGAAGATGTCTATTAAGTCCATCTGATCTAGTGAGTCATTTAGGATTGCTGTATCTTTGCTGATTATTTGTCTAGAGGACTTATCCAGTGCTGTCAGTGGTGTATTAAAGTCCCCAACTATGATTGTATTGTTGTCGATGTCTCCTTTGATATCTTCCAGGAGTTTTTTTATGAATTTGGGTGCTCCTGCATTGGGTGCATATATGTTTACCAGGATTATATCTTCTTGTTGTATTGATCCCTTTAGTATTATGAAGTGGCCTTCCTTATCTCTTGTTATGGCCTTCACTTTGAGGTCTATTTTGTCCGATATAAGTATTGCTACCCCAACTTTCTTTTCCTTTCCATTTGCCTGAAAGATATTTTTCCATCCTTTCACTTTCAGTCTGTGTGAGTCCCTTCTAATGAGGTGGGTTTCTTGTAGACAGCAGATGTATGGGTCATGTTTTTTTATCCATTCAGCCACTCGATGTCTTTTGTTTGGAGCATTTAGTCCGTTTACGTTTAAAGTTATTATTGAAAGGTACTTGTTTGTAGGCATTTCTGTTTTTGTGTGGCTGTTTTCTTTCTGAGCTTTTTATTTCTTATTTTTATACCAGTCCCTTTAGCATTCCTTGCATTGCTGGCTTGGTGGTGATAAACTCCCTTAGCCTTTTTTTGTCTGTGAAGCTTCTTATTTCCCCTTCAAGTTTGAATGATAGCCTTGCTGGATAGAGTATTCTTGGATTCAGTCCTTTGCTTTGCATCACTTTGTAAATTTCCGTCCATTCTTTTCTGGCCTGATGTGTTTCTGTTGAGAAATCATTTGACAATCTAATGGGAGATCCCTTGTATGTAACTTTCCGTCTCTCTCTTGCAGCCTGTAAGATTCTCTCTTTGTCCTGTACATTTGCCATGGTAATTATGATGTGTCTTGGTGTGGGTCTTTTTGGGTTCACCTTGTTTGGGACTCTCTGGGCTTGTGTGACTTTTTTGTTCCCCACCTCAGGGAAGTTTTCTGATATTATTTCTTCTAATAGGTTTTCTAATCCTTGTTCATCCTTCTGTTGTTCTGGTACCCCTATTATTCGTATGTTGTTTCGTTTCATGTTGTCCCAAAGCTCCCTTAGGCTCTCCTCCTGTCTTTTCATTTTTTTCTCCAATTGCAGTACGTTTTGGGTGTGTTTTGCTTCCTTGTCTTCTAAATCACTAATTCGGTCCTCCGCTTCTCCTAGTCTACTGTTGATACTTTCAATGGAGTTTTTCATTGCAGCTATATCACTCTTCATATCTTCTTGGGTCTTACTTAAGTTGTTGATTTTTTCATCTGTTTCTTCTAGCTTCTTCCATATGTTATCGATTTTTTCATCTGTTTCTTCTAGCTTCTTCCATATGTTATCGATTTTTTCATCTGTTTCTTCTTGCTTCTTGCTGAGGTTGTCGATTTTTTCCTCCATCCGGTTTATGCATTCTAGGACCCTTATTCTGAATTCTTTTTCTGTCATGTTGCATGCCTCTGTATTACTTAGCTGCTTTTCTGGAGAGTCCTCCTTCTCTTTCCTTTGGGGGTTTCTTTGTCTACCCATGTTTGATCTCACTGACATATCTAGACGTTGAGTCATTCAGTGGCTGCTCCCTTGGTGGCAGTGACTCCTTGGTCTGCGGTTCCTCTTCGGGCGGTTGCGGTAGCAGCTGCTCTTCAGTTGGCAGCAACTCCTCTGGTGGGTGCTGTTCACAGCTGTGGTGGCTCTTCTGGCTGGTGGGGCGAGGTTTCATGTACAGCTGCTGTTCCTCAGCAGAGGGTGTGGTGCTCAGGAGGTTGCTGTTGCTTGGATCTGCTGTGTTGATTTAAAGGCACAAAATACAACACAACAAGGCACCACGTACCAGGCACTATACACAAATATATTCACGATATTAATAACCCCAAATAAAGGTGACCACCTGAATTGAGAGAATTAGGGGATAAGGAAGAAGGAAGAGAAAAAGAGAAAAGAGAAAAAAGAAAAGAAAATTAGGGACCAAAAAAAGGAGTGCAAAAATGAAATTGGGAAAAAGGAGGGGGGAAAGTAAAAGCGAGAAAAGAAAGGAAAAGAAAAAAAAAGAGCAAAAAGAGAGAATGAAGTGGAAGAGGGGAAGAGACTTTTTATATGAGGAGAATACTCCTATAGAACAGCCATTAATCCCAACAAATTCCAGCAACAGCTCCCTGGAGATGAATGCAAACTAGAAACAACCAATAATATAACGATGAAAATAGAATGGAGAACACTAATCCCAAAATAAAATAAAGAGAAAATAAAATGGCACTTTAAAAAAAATGGTAAAATGGTAGCAGTAATAATACTGGTTAAAAATAAGAAGGTAGTAATTAAAAGGGTAAAATCAGGTGATGGAAAAAAGAAGAAAGAAAAAAAAAAAGAAGAAGGGGAAAATAAAAAAAAAAAAAAAAAAAGAAAAAAATTTGTTTCTTAGTTAAAAGGTGAAAAAAGAAAAAAAAAAAATATTGCAGTAGTGAAGGTCCTTCGGTTCTTCTATTCTTCAGTGTGGCTCGCCTTAGACCTGCCAGGTATTCAGGAGAGTGTTGAGTTTCCCTGCGATACACTGTTCCTCTGTGTTGTAAACCACAGTCCTTATTTTAAAGCAAGCCGCATTTGTTTCCCAGACTGCCTTATTTTGTGTTTAGCAAAGAGTCAGTTTGTGGGTCAGCCTCTGGGTGGCAGTGTTCTGGGGTTGGCCTCTGAGGCTACAGGGCCTCTCTGTCCAGTGGAAGTTCACTGCCCAGAGCTGGCTGCGTAAGAGTTACCAGTGCTGTGTTGTTGCTGGGATTGAAAATCCCTCTATAGGCCAGACCCTGTTAACTCCCAGGGACTGATCAGGTTATTTTAATCCTTGATCTCCTACAGGGTGGAATCTGGGTGTGGCTGTGCGCCTTGCCTGGGGGCTGGGGGGAGGAGTCTCACTCTCCGGAGAGAATGGCTGCCTCAGACCTGGGCTCAGGGGTGACTCAGCACTCAATTCGCTGTCACCTCTCCCGGCCCCCCTTCTCTCCTCAGTCTCTCCCCAGATTCCACTCCTCCGCACACTCTCCCTCTCTTCAGCACAGGTGAGTGTCTGTATCCGAAATGTCCCATGAACAGGGTTCAGTGAAAACAAACAAACAACGCCGGCCGCGGAAACGGGGAAGGCTTGGTTTCTGTAAGCTTCTTCTCTTACCGGGACT
This sequence comes from Myotis myotis, assembly GCF_014108235.1. Classification (NCBI taxonomy): domain Eukaryota; kingdom Metazoa; phylum Chordata; class Mammalia; order Chiroptera; family Vespertilionidae; genus Myotis; species Myotis myotis. The sequence goes on from NW_023416314.1 coordinate 53,173,743, forward strand.
GCATGGTCTGGTCAGCTCTTCAGGCTGCCCCCTTTAGGCTCAGTCCTCTGTGATCACAGACCCAGCTCTCAATTCCCCCGGCAGCGCCAGGAATCCCGCGGTTCTCCTTTCCCCCGTCAGGGGCTGTGCCTGTCCCAAGGGACGCGGCTGTCTGCCACGCGGTCTCCCTCCGACTCTCTGGGCTCAGAGGTCTGGCAAACTTTCCTGCCCAAATCCCTGGTTTTTTTACCTTTCCAGGGGAGTTCTGCTCTTCCCGGCTGTAAACCGTCTCGCCAGCTGAGGAATTTCGCCAATTCGGGGTGGATGTTACTAGTTTCAGCTGCTCACTCCATTTGCTCAGGGACACGACCTGGGACGCGTCTGCCTATACCGTCGCCATCTTCCGGCATTGGGTATATTTTTAAATGGTAACTTTTCCTCTCCCCTCTCCCCCAAACAGGAGGGAATTTTTCTTGCAACTGCAGGAACCTAAGGGAGAGGGGGAGAGTGGGAAGAGAGGGTTCCTGGAGGTAAAACCCAGAAAAACCTCCTAAGACTGGCCTCCAGCTAATCCACCTTCAGCCTTTTAGCCATTTGTCAGTTATAACTCCAGCACCTTCTGCTTATGGTAATATGATTTTGGCTTTGGTTCTCTCAATCTGCCTGTCTCTCTAGCTTTCAGGGTTGTGGTTTGCCCTGTCACCTCAGTTCTCTGATGGATCGAAGAGAAGTTGTTGATTTGCAGTTTGTTCAGTTCAGGATAGGAGTGATGACTTCTAGTTCCTTACATGCCAGAGAGGAAACCAGAAGTCAGCAAGGGCTTTTATTATTTTTAATTAAATTAATTAATTTAAAAATATGTTTTTCTTGATGTTAGAGACAGAGGAAGGGAGATGGAGAGGGAGAGAATCATTGATGTTTGGGAAACATTGACTGGCTGCCTCCTGCATACCCCCTACTGGAGATGGAGCCTGCAACCAGGGCATGTGTCTTGACTGAGAATCAACTCGGCCATCTCTTGGTCATGGGATGACACTCACCCAACTGAGCCACACTGGCCAGAGCAACAGGGGCTTTTAAAAAGGTAGTTTATTTTTCTTTCCCAAAAATGGAGCCAACCCTGGGCAGGTAGGGCTGTTCGTTGATCATCTGGGAGCCAGACTCCTTTTATCTTGCCACTTTGGCATCCTCAACATATAGCTTTCACCTTGTGTTTGGAAATGGCCTCTCCATCTTGAACCATGACATGGTCTTCCAGCTGTTCTCCAGGAAGGATGAAGGGGAGAGGGAGAGAAGGCTATAAGATACCCTTAAGATACCCTTGTTCTTTAAGGGTACTTCCTTGAGGTTGCTCTCACTACTTCTGATTCTATCCGAACTAGTAGACCCTGAGCTCACCAGCTGAAGTGGAGGTTGGGAGATGTAGCTTTAACTTGGATGTGTCATTGAAGGATGGACAGCAGTTTCTACCACAACAGTGTTCCGAAGCTTTCCTCCGATTCTCAAAGGTGTCTATGACACCAAGTGGCATAAGAAACTCTGCTTTACACAATGGCTGTGAGAGTTGGGGTTATGGCAGCCGTGGGCAAACTACGGCCCGCGGGCCGGATCCGGCCCGTTTGAAATGAATAAAACTAAAAAAAAAAAAAAAAAGACCGTACCCTTTTATGTAATTATGTTTACTTTGAATTTATATTATTCACACAAACACTCCATCCATGCTTTTGTTCCGGCCTCCAGTCCAGTTTAAGAACCCATTGTGGCCCTTGAGTCAAAAAGTTTGCCCACCCCTGGGTTATGGTCTATCAGCATCACACTCGCCCTGGGATCAGCATCCCCAGATTACTTAGGCTAAGCAGAATCTCACTCACCTCATTCACCCTTCCTGAAGGCTTGCTATGGGTCAGGCTTTGAACTGACAATAAGCTAGTACCAACCTACCCTCAAATCATGACTTCTCTTCCTTGGCAGCTTCTCCAAAGTGCACCTTGTTTCGAGAACAAGCCACACCGAAAGATGATGGCGACAAATATATTTTGTGTGAGGCAAGTGGGTTCTACCCAAAAGACATTAACATCACATGGTATATATATACCCAGGAGAATCCCCAGGGCCAGGAGATTTCTGAAGGCATCACCAATGGTCCAGCCATCAAGAATGAGGACGGCACATTTAACATCACCAGCCGTTTGAGGCTGAACCAAACTCTGGAACACAATGTGACCACCTACCAATGTGTGATAAGTCACATATCCTTGCCCACCTCCAGGAGGTCGAACTTCACCCTGTCTGGGAGAGGTAAGCATCCTCTAAACGTTAACCTTACTCTTCACCTTGAAGGGGTATAACATAACACTCAGGTTCCCAGTTAGTCTAGGCCAAAATGGGGGCCAATGGGGAAGGATAGAAAGCTTGGTTTGCCCTACTTCAGCCTCAGAGTCAGCAGTCCAGGCTAGGTCCCTAAGCCCGGGTGGATCGCCTAATAGCTAGAGAGTGGTGACAAGCGTCCTCAGGGTTGCTGGTAACTTATGGCAGCTTAAGGAGCTGGATGGTCTATATGACCTGGAATGGGAAGCTTGTCAGCTACTAGGAGAAAGGGGATAGGATCCTGTCCATACCCTCTGAGGATAAGGGTCTATCAGGGGCCAGAGACCCAACCCTACCAGCAACTCTTCTGGCCAGGCTCCAGGGCCACTGCAAACCATTGGGTGGTAGAAGTCGAATCAATAGTTCTGTGCTCAAGCTGGGGAGTCCATTGTAGGGAGTCCTGCGAATGCCAAGGCCTTTCCCCAGGCACACTAGATCCTGAGCTTAACATAATACAGCTCACTACAGAACGCCCCCTGCTGGTGGGGTGGGTTAATTGAGCTCATATCTTAGTTTCCATGGTCATGGCTCTAGTCCTGGGTGGGGATGATCTTGCAGGTCAAATGCATCTGCCTAGAGCTGAGAAGGGTTAGGGAGGCAGGGGCTGATTGATTTTGCCAGATGGGGCTTCAAGTGGTCCTGGAGGGAGAGAGGAATTGTTTTTGGAAGCAAGGGCGAGGGATGTGTATGAGTGTGGTGTGTGTAGAAAATGTGTGGGACATGGGAAATTTGGAATTGAAATATGCTTTGTGTGTATAATATAATATAATATAATATAATATAATATAATATAATAGAAACGTGCAAATTGACTGTACCTTCACTACACCACAAGCCACGCCCACCAGCCAGTTAGAGTGACTATATGCAAATTAACCCAACCAAGATGGTGTCTGGCAGCCACAGAGGCTTGGTTGTCCCGGTGATGGAGGAAGTCAAGCTTCCCGTCTGTCCTGGCCGGCTCTGGTCTCTGCTGAAAGCAACAAAGTTTCAATTATAGAAGATAAATAAACCCCAGATACCTGCTTCCAGCCTGCCTCCACTGGGAGCTTGGGTGGCTGGGGGCCGTGGCAAGCCTGCAAACAGCCATCAGCCCCTCACCCAGACTGGCCAGGCACCCCAGCAGGACCCCCACCCTGAAGGGGCTGTGGCCAGCCTGGAAACGGCCCTCAGCCCCTCACCCAGGCTTTCCAGGCACCCCAGTGAGGACCCCCACCCTGAAGGGGCTGTGGCCAGCCTGCAAACAGCCATCAACCCCTCATCCAGGCTGGCCACAACCTCATGGTGTTAGGGTCCCCGCTGGGGTTTTGGCCAGTCTGAAAACGGCCCTCAGCCCCTCACCCAGGCTGGCCAGGCACCCCAGCGGGACCCCCACCCTGATCTGGGACACCTTCAGGGCAAACCAGCCGGCCCCCACACATGCACCAGGCCTCTATCCTATCTAATAATAGACAAATTGGTAATTAACCATACCTCTGCTATGCTTCCCATTGGCTAATCAGGGTGATTTGCAAATTAACTGCCAACCAAGATGGTGGCCGGCAGCCAGGCAGCTGAAGCAAACCTGAGGCTTGCTTGCTCCAGTGATGGAGGAAGCCATGGTTCCCTGCCTGCCACGGCTGGGCTCTGAGCTGCACTCTAAGTAGCAATGTTACAATTATAGAAGCTAAACAATTCCCAGATACCTGCTTTCAGCCAGCTGGCCTTGGAGCTGGAGCCCCAACAAAGTTGCAATTACAGAAGGTAAATAAATCCCAGAATAAAAAAAAAAGGAAAAAAAGAGAGACTGGGAGCTTCTGTTGTAGGCTTGGCCCGCCTGAAAATGGCCCTCAGCCCCTCATCCAGACTGGCGAGGCAACCCAGTGGGGACCCCACCCTAAAGGGGGTGCAGGCAGCCTGAAAACAGCCATCAGCCCCTCATCCAGGCTGGCAAGGCACCCCAGTGGGGACCCCCACCCTTAAGGGGGTACGGGCAGCCTGAAAACAGCCACAGCCCCTCACCTGGCTGGCCAGACACCCAAGCGGGACTCCCACCCTGATCCGGGACACCCTTCAGGGCAAACCAGCCGGCCCCCACCCGTGCACCAGGCCTCTATCCTATGTAGTAAAAGGGTAATATGCAAACTGACCCTAACAGCAGAAAGACTGGGAATGACTCGTCACTATGACACACACTGACCACAAGGGGGCTCTCGGACTGCCAGAGGGATGTCTGACTGCCAGTTTAGGCCCAATCCCCCTGGGGAGCAGGCCTAAGCCAGCAGGTGGACATCCCCTGAGAGGTCCCAGACTGCAAGAGGGCACAGGTCGGGCTGAGGGACACCCCCGCCCAGTGCACAAATTTTTGTGCACCAGGCCTCTATAATATAATATAATATAATATAATATAATATAATATAATATAATATAATATATATAATATAATATAATATAATATAATATAATATAATATAATATAATATAATTAATATAATATAATAGATTTGTGTTGGTGACTTGTGGCCGCTATAATAAATAAATATAAATAAATATAATAAAAACCGCTGGTTTCCAAAGTGTTGAGTTCAGTTCAGGACAGTTCCCTGTTCTGTTAATTAAACTTTGGGACATTGAAACACAGGCTAGGGGAGATGACCGGATAGAAAACGTTGTTCTATTCACTTACCTCCAAGCCTACAAAAATTAAAACAAAAAACAAAAAACAAAAAAACCGCTGGGTGAGGGCTTTCTTCTGGGTCACAGCTTTCTTGTAGCCTCACATGGTGGTAGGGATAAGGGAATCTCTCTAGGGCCTCTTATATAAGGGCACTAATTATTCACGAGGGCTCCTCCCTCATGACCTAATGATATCCCAAAAGCCCCACCTCCTAATACCATCACATTGGGTATTAGGATTTCAACATATGAATTTTGGGGGGACACAGATATTCGATATATAGCAGTGTATAGTGATGTAAGATGATGTAGTGTGGAAGCTTGAACATGTGCACGGCATACATATGTGGTAGGTGGTGTTCATATTGCCGTGTATTTCTGGCAGGTGCTAAACACACTATTTGATGTGTGGAGGTGTATGTGATAGGAATGACAAGAAGTGTGGCAGAGGATTGGTGGTTATATCTATGACAGGGAAATGACACACGACCACAGATATCTTAGCAGTGGTTGTGTGGTCACTTTGGTCCCTGCACATAGGTTTCCTTTTAACGTTTGCCTCCTCTTTCTGCAGGATCTGAGATGGGAAATGCCTGGGGGACTACTGCTACTTGGATTGCTGTTGGCTTTATTGGAGCAGGCATTTTAATTGTACTGATTGTATGGAAAAGGTAAGGGGGATGCCAAAGCCAAGTTTAGCCCTGTGTTTTGGAATTGACTCTGGGAGTTCCGGGGTCTTTGCCAGTGGGTGATATTTGAGAGTTCTCAGGATCGATGCTGGGGGGAATCTGAGTGTGGTGTGTGTGTGGTGTGTGGCTTTTTCTGATGTTGTGTCAGGGAAGAACTGTCTCATTAGACCCCTATGTGGTAGCTTGGGACTCTGGGGAGATGCACTGTAAGGCCCCTGTGCCTCTTCCTGACATACAGGTCTCACTGTGAACCAGGCCTTAGAACTGTGTATGGGCTGCATTGTTGTCCTCACACATAGAACCACAGCTCAGAGAGGGGAATTCCTTCCCCGAGGTGCTCACATTTTGTTAACAGCTTAAAGGGATAGCTTTCAACCAGATTTCTCCATTAAATCGGAATCTCTAGCCCTTATTGGTGCTTCCAAACTAAGACAGGTTTCCAAACATATTTATCCCTAACACCTGGTCCAAACTGCAAATAAAACAGCACAAGGTAAAGAAGTCTAAGAGACCAGTGTAAAAATGTTGCTTTAAATGGTTCTAGATATTAAATTGCTCTCATTTTTGGGGGGGAGGGGGTCCTCCAAGCAGAATCTTTACAATATCTAATACATCTCATTAGAAATGCTGGTATATGGTCCTGGGGTAATCACTTTATAGAGCTAGTCTTACAAGTGGTTTTTAAAATTTATCCTTCTATTGAAGTTTTTAGGTAAATTATGTATGTTGACTAAATTTACAAATAAATTTGTTTATTTAACTAAAAAAAAAAGAAACGCTTTAGGAAAATTAGAATAATCAATTAAGAAAAAAGGCCGTTTATCTAAAGTTGGCCAACTGATTCATGGGACATTTTTTTTCCTTTAAAAAAAATATTTTTATTGATTTCAGAGAGGAAGGGAGAGAGAGAAACATCAATGATGAGAGAGCAACATTGATTGGCTGCCTCCCGCACGCTCTCCATTGGGAATCGAGTCCACAACCCAGGCATGTGCCCTTGACTGAAATTGAACCCGGGACCCTTCAGTCCTCAGGCCAGTGCTCTATGCACTGAGCCAAACCAGCTAGGATGGGACATTTTCTTCTGATTGGACTTAGGCCAATGCAAAAACTGGATATAAAGTGGTTTTCAAATGATTCTTGTGATATTTGTGAATGTTCTCATATTTCTTGCCTTCTTCTGGCTTCTGATATCCAGAACTGTCACTGTTAGCAGACATTTCACATTGAAAAAAGAGACTACTAAAGCCTTCATGATCATTCTGGATTCTGTCATAGTTTTCAATGAAGGCTCCAGGCCTCCAACCTTCCCTAATCTTTGTCCTTTGCCATGTAACTTTTCAGTGCCCTCCAATCATGGGCTGCCCCTTAACACTGGGGTCAACCTTGTGACTTGCATTGGCCAATAGAATGAGACAGAAGTGAAAGAGGCCTTGTGTATTTCCATTTGCTTTCTTTTGTGCTTCAGACATTAGTGAGAGGAGGACACTTCCAGGCTAGCCTGCGGGAAGATGAGAGACACTGAAGCCAGCGCTAGTTGCTCTAGAGGAGGCCAGTCTACAGTAAGACCTCACCTAACGTCATCCCTAGGTTCTGCAACTTTAAACAAAACGACGTATCATGAAGCTAATTTTACTATAGGCTAATTGATATAAACAAGAGTTAAGTTCCTATGGCATCTCATCAACATAATGGGAGGACATTGACCAAAACCATGTGTTTTTGAGAACCAGCTATAGATTAGATGACAGCCATCCAGTTCCTAGACATGTGAACAAATCTAGCTGAGATCATCACATCAACAGGGTCAACTCTCAAATGTGTGAGAGATAAATATTTATTTTTTAAAAGCCGCTGTTTCAGACTGGCTTGTTATACAGCAAAATTGGTGAGGTACCTTCACATACACCTCCACAGGGTGTATCATTTGGCCTAATGATATCACTATAATAAAAGAGAAACATGCAAAAATGATACACCCTGTGGAGTATCACAGTACCTTCTGATTAACTGATACAGCTCCTCAGGAAGCTGAGTTTTGACTAAAAGGTGTGGTTGCTCTGGAGCTGTGCTGCTGAAAGTCTGCTATGAAGTGTGCACTGGTAACATGTTCTACCTGTGCCAGCTTAGGAATCTGCTGCTATCCTCACCCCAAGGAGGCCCAGCCAGTGTCTGAACAAAGCAGGAGTCTTTGGAGCTCTCTGTTGTAGTGGCTGAGACTTTCTCAGAGTTGCACTATAGTATGAAACTCTTGCTTCCCAATCCTTTCTCCCTCCTCCCTTCACAGATACCAGATCTACATCATGATCTAAAGACTTTCCTCACCTACTTCTGTGCCTTCTTTCATAGGCACTACTCCCAGTAACGCTCTCCTATTTCTAACACATCTAGAAAGCTGCTTCTCAGAAGATTCAAACCACTACCACAAGAAGAGACTGAAGAATTGTAACTCGGTGCTTTCACTAAGGTGCATTCATGATGTATTCAGATGGAGGAGCACTGGAAGACTGGCAGTTCTTACACAGTGACAGATAGCAGAAACCACAAGCTTTCTCAGAGAACGTGTAAGTAACTGACATTACCTTTCCTGATGACTGCCACAGCTTGCTCAAGAGCAGACCATTCAAGTTGCCCTCCTGGATAGCCTCCAGCCAATCATCTCTTTTCAAGAAAAGGAAAAAGCAACGCTTCCCAAAGAAGATAGACAATTGGCCAGCAGGGATATAAAAAGGTGCTCAACATCATTAATCATCAGGGAGATGCAAATCAAAACAATGAGACATCACCTCACGCCTCTTGGAATGCCTACTATCAAAAAGACAAGAAATAAAACGTAGTGGCAAGGATGTGGTGAAAAGGGAAGACTTGGGTACTGTCGGTGGGAATATAAATGGGCGCAGCCATTACAGAAACAGTATGGAAGTTCCAAAAAAATTAAAAATGGAACTACAGTATGCAGCAATTTTACTTCTGGGTATTTATCTAGAGGAAAGGAATATTCGAACTTGAAAAGTTATCTGTACCTCCATCTTCATTGCACCATTACTTGCAATAGCAAAGACATGGAATCAACTTAAATGTCATCGATGGATGAGTGGATAAAGAAAATGTGATACACTCATACACACACAGTCATGCACCACTTAACAAAGGGGATACATTCCGAGAAATATATTGTTAGGCAATTTCGTTGTTGTGTTAACATCATTGATTATACTTACACAAACCTAGATGGTATACTAGTAGCCTATTGCTCCTGTACAGTCAGGCTACACTAAAATCATAAAACAATATGAGACCAAATCAAGCAGAAGAGAAAATGATATCAAGAAATACAGTCAACAGGCTAGGCTGCTGCTAGTGTAACTCCACATGCTGTTTTTCAGCTAACTTATTTTTTAAACAAATATATTTCTTTATTGATTTCAGAGAGGAAAGGAGAAGGAGAGAGAGATAGAAACATCAATGATAAGAGAGAATCACTGATAGGCTGCCTCCTGTACCCCCCGCCCCCCCCCCTAACTGGGGATCGAGCCTGCAACCCAGGCATGTGCCCTTGGCCAGAATCGAACCCAGGACCCTTCAGTCCACAGGCCGACACTCTATCCACTGAGCCAAGCCAGCTAGGGCAGCAAACTTATTTTTATACATAGAAAGAGTGTTGTCCCATACACCAAAAGGGTTGTGGGTTCAATTTCTGGTCAGGGCACATACATAGGTTGCAGGTTTGATCCTTGGTTGGGGCAGGTACAGGAGGCAACCCATCAATATTTCTCTCCCACATCCATCTTTCTCTCTAAAATCAATGAAAACATATTCTCAGGTGAGGATTACAGAATAGCAATAAAAGTATAGCATAATAAATACATGAGCCAGTAACAATTATTTATTATCATTATCAAGTATTTTGTACTGTGCATAATTATATACACTTTTATATGACAGTAGTTTGTTTACACCAGCATCACCACACACCTGTGGATAACGCATTGTGCTACAATGTTAGGATGGATGACTCCCCAGATGATAGGAACTTTTTTAGCTCCACTGTGAGCTTATGGGTCCACTGTTGTATATGTGATCAGTCCATTGTTCCTCAAAACATCATAATGAGGCTTATTACTGTGCACACAATGGAATATTATTTAGGCATAAAAAAGAAGGAAATCTTGCAATTCATGACAACATGATGGGCCTTAAGAGCAGTATTTTAAGTTAAATAAGAGAAAGATAGGTGTGATCTCACTTATATGTGAATCTAAAAAAGTACCCCCCCAAATGAGCTCATAGATACAGAGAACAGATTGGTGGTTGCTTGAGGTTGGGGACAAGAAGGGGGAGGAATGGGTGAGAGGATCAAAAGGTACAGACTTTGAGTTTTAAAATAAATAAGTCATGGAATGTGACAGCACAGTGACTCAAGTTAATAATGCTGTATTGCGTATTTGAAAGTTGCTAAAAGTAAATCTTAAAATATCATCATAAAAATATTTGTAACTGTATGGTGATGAATTTAAATTAGACTTATTGTAGTGATTATTTTGCAATACATACAAATATCAAATTTTATCCTGTACACTTGAAACTCATATAATGTTATATGTCAATTATACCTCAATTAAAAAAAAAAGGGGGAGTGGGGAAGGAAAGCAATACTGTCTGCAGACTGTGACCAGTTTCCATTTCATATTCTATTTATGTTCAGTGAGTTCAATCTGTACATGCCAATATATGAATAAAAATATTCCCCTTTATTTATGGCTGAGTTATTCTTTGCTAGAAAATAAGTGACTTATCCTCTATCTCATGATTAGTAAAGCGTGGAGCTTGGATTTTTAATCAATATACCATACTAGAGGCCCGGTGCACAGAATTCCTGCACTGTTGGGGTGTGTGGCCTGCAGGGATAGGCCCGCTGTGGGAGTGCCTCTCATCCCCTGGCTGTGGACCCGCACTCTGAGCAGCTGCTCCCTGGTCCGGCATCTTCCATGGAGCCAGAGCACTCGCCTCTCCAGGGGACCAGGTCAGGCCGGGCCCAGGGACAATAGCACTGAGAGGCAGCGGAGTAGGCCTCAGTCCTGCAGCAGCCACGAACCCGCCTCCAGGGTCAACTCTGTGAGCCTGGCGGTGGCTCTGTGCGGCCTGTGGGTGTCTGGAGGAGGTGGCAGGGAGCAAGGAGGAGGAGCCTGGAGTGAGGAGGCAGTCGCAGCCTGGGTTCCTGCCTGTAGGCCCCGGGTTCGCAGCCGGAGCAGCCGCTCATCCTGGTCAACCCACGGGCGCTCCCACTGTGGTAACACACTGACTACCAGGGGGCAGCTCCTGTGTTGAGCATCTGCCCCCTGGTGGTCAATGTGTGTCATAGCGACTAATCGACTGGTCGTTCTGGTCATTCCGCCGTTTGGTCACTGGGCTTTTATTACATAGGATTGATTACCAAGGAAGATCCAGGGTGTGAGGTTGGGCTATGAATCATGAGCTTGATCATTAATTAGATCTAGAGGAGAGGCTTCCTCTGTACAGTTCTAGTCTGTTCTTAGAGGAGGACCTGATAGTTGGTGTGTTTGGCCCTTGCATTATTTTCCGTGACTGGAGCAAAGTGGCTGATGCTATTCCTAATTGGATAGAAGTATGGGCACCTCGGCCAGGACAGGCTGACAGGGCTGTGGAGGGTCTCATGTCAGGTGTTGGTCATGGAACATACAGTGTGGTTCTGAATGCAGTTATCAGGGATATGCAGCTGTATTTCAGGACCTTTGTGGGGCAGAGAAGCCCTGTTCCCATCTCTACTGGATGGAGTAGTGACTCAGAAACAATTCTTAGATCACTCAGGACTGGTGCAATTAGCACGCAGGCATAACTTAACTTGCGATTCTCTTGGCTTAGAGCAGTGATTTTCAATCTGTGTGCCACAAGAATTTTTAAAACATGCAATTTCTAACTATTTAGTCAGGGGCACGAATCTTTTCCCTTAGATTGTCAAATGACAACAGCCAACAACAATAGCTGTCTGGTGTGAATGAATCAAAATTATACCTATTTTTTTTGTGTCAAATAGACAATATAATATATTTTTCGGTGTGTTGCAGAATTTAGTTTATGTGTGCCATGAGATGAAAAAGGTTGAAAATCCCTGGTTTAGAGGGATGGATAGAACAGACCCCCCATAGCTGAACTCCCACTTGAGGGTGAGTTAGAGTGGCCTTTAGTGGTGGCCTGTGGGGATCACAGCATCAATGTGGTTGGTGCCTGTTCTGAGAATATAATTAGAGCAACCAATAAATTTCAAAGTGGAAGGAGGCACATGGCACAGTGGGAAGTAGTCCAAAGGTGTTTCTAGTGATTGAAAGAGAGTGGTTGAAAGAGAATGACACCCTTTGGAAAAAGTAGTAAAGCAGAGGAAACTTTATAAATTTAGTAAAAGAAATTATAATTTTGTAGGGACTGTGATAAAATAATGCAAGGGGAAAAGAAATAAAATATAATTAGATGGGGGGAAATCACAAATGGGGTCTTTTTATAGGGAAGATGAAAATATTAGCTATAAAACATGGGGAATAGTAATTAGACATTATTGACTGAAGAGAATCTATGATGTAGGGAAAAAAGGCATCAAGGAGTTACTAAACTCAGATATAAGTATGCTGATCAGACCCTGAGAGAACTCAAGAGAGGCGCAAAAGAGGCAGAATTATGGGATGATTTTCATTCTTCTACTTCCAAGATGGATGGGAAACCAAGGACACAGTAGGATGTTAACAAGGATCTCAGTCAGAACTGTACTGCATTTACTTCTCTCTGGGTTACCCTGAAGTGACTTCTCTTCCGCAGTAATAATGGCCTTGTGAAGAAAACTGGAATGGATCAAATAAAGAGAACATAGAGGCAGGGCTTCTCAAAGTCTGGTTCTCTTCACTTTGGGTGCTGATGGTCTTTGGAGGTGGAGTTTGGGACACATTTGTGCTGCAAGGAATGATGCTCCTTCATGAAGAGGAGATGTGTGGTTGAAGACCACTTCTGGGTACCGCTCACCTGGCCTGTACTCCTGTACACCCTTGCTCCTCCCAGGGAAGGAAATACATTTGTGTAGTTGCATATGCACTTTGCATTACTTTCCCACTCCATGGTGTCAGTGCCTGAGGTTAGGGGAAACGCCTGTACCCAAGTTGGCCAGCGTAAGTGACCTGCCTTTCCTGTCACTTCAGAGTTGAGCCTGTCCAGAGTGGAAATAGAGTAGGGGGTGTAGGTAGCACCTGCTTCCCCTTCCACGAAGACATACAATGCCCCAGGCAGGTGGACCTGGCAGAGAGGATGCCAATCATTTAGAATGTAGTGAGATAAACTCACTCTCTGAAACACAGTCTGACTTAAGTCCCACTGTTCTCTCTTTCCCCAGCTTCTTTCAAGCTGGACCACATCTGTTGTCCTTCACACCTGTCCTAGTCTGGGGTCAACAAGACTTTGGCATGCAAAATTCATATCTTCTTCCCCAAAGTCTTCTGCATGTCTTGGTACTACATGAGGCGTCTGATACCTGGACCTGGGGATAGGTCAGAGGTGAGCCCGGAGACATGTAGGGAGCCACCTTGGTAGAAAGCTCCTTGGGGAAGTTCTCCTTAAGGAAAGCTGCTGGGTAGGAGTTCACCTGCAGGATGGAGTTGGGAGGATGCCACCTGTGGATAGTGGGTCCTGAAGAAGCGGGGCGAGTCCTCTCCAGCAGAAGGGCCACGTGACTGGCTGGAGATGCCAAATCCATAGTCATTACCACAGCTTAGCCTGCCATCAGTCTCAAATCTGGGACTCAGGGAGGCCCAGGGGCTTCCTGAGTTACAGTCTCCCTTTTACTCTTGGTCTAGAGACGATTGTCTTTCTGTGGTGGATTTGACACTTAGGAAAGGTGGTGCCCCTAGTGAAAGCTGGAGCTCAGGTCACTGGGACTGTGCAGCAGCCTCGGACAGACTCAGGCTCGAGTCTTGGGCCTGTCCTTTACTAGCTGTGAGATTTTAGCTCCTGATCCTGTTTCCTCATCTGCAAACTTGGAGAACAGTTCCTCCATCAGCACTGGACCGTGGTGACACGAGGTGCTTCCCTCCCGTGTCCACGGAGACTCGGGAGAGCCAGTTCTGCACGTAGGGTGTGGACTAGCATGGGCTGATGTCTGCTCTTATGTGATGTCCAGTGCTTCCCTGGAGGCAGCATATCAGAAATGAAGTTCTAGCAGGAGCTCCTGCTGGGCTGAGGAGCTCAGGGGACCTTCTTTGGCCAGGTTAGTCCAGTGCTTTAAAGCAGGGATGCCCTCAAATGGAAGGGGCACTACCGGTGGACAAGAACATCCACAAGGGTAAAGAAAGGCTTGATACTTCCCCTCCATGGCTGAAACTTTCCAGCTTCTCCCTGAGCTAAGCCTTAAGGCTGGGGGTGTCTCTCTTCCAGTGACCAGTGGCCTTGATTTTCTGGTATCAAGTAGGTCTTCTCTGTGACCAGCAGGTGGCGCTGAGCCCTCAGTTCTACTGTCACCAGCGGCTTAAAGGTCTGAGGGCAGGAGGAAGGTTACTCTGGATGGAGTCATAAGGATGGTGCTGCTAAGGTATTTCACAGTGGGTCTGGCCCCTCCTCTGGCCTTAAGAACAGCTAATATAAGTCCCAAGAACCAGGCACTGCCCCCAGAAATTCTGGGCTGACTCTCAGTAGCTTCTCATCTCTTTTTCCTTTAAACCAGAAATGGGTCAGCTCAGCAACGCTAGGGGACTGTGTGGTGCAGGGAGGAGGCAGCTTAGAGCTTGGAACTGCAGCAGCAGCAGCTTCCTGACTCTCAGCCTTACCTCTCGAGTAGCCTGGGACAAACTCTCCCTGATCCAACAAAAGCCCTCTGCAGGCCTCAAACTGCAGCAATAACCCTGGCTTGTCATGTACACCATCCATCCATCATTCATCCAGCACTTACTCAGTGCCAGGCACAGGGATAAATCAGACATAGTCCCTGATCTCAAGGAGCTGTGGACTTGGGGGAGGGGAGACAGACCTAAAAATTCAAGCAAAGGTAGAATGCCCACAGACACAGATGAAGGGGGAAGGACCATGTCTTTCCAGAGCAATCAGGGAAGGCTTCAAGGAGGCATCATTTGGCCTGAACTTTTATGGATTTCAATAGGCAGACATGAAGCCTGGGCAGTCCAGGCAAAGGGAGTAACATTGGCAAAGGCTCAGAGGTAGGAAGGTCAATGTTATATGCAAGGAGGAGATAGTAAGGCGGCCGGGGGAGTGGGAGGGTGCACAGGGTCCTGGCCACTGTGAACTGCAAAGCTGGAAAGAAGGTAAAGCTGAAATGGCTGGCTATGGGTCTAGCCTTGACCTAGAAAGCTATGGGGGCTACTGCAGGTGGTTGACATAGGAGGGTATGATCATAAACCTTTTTAATAAGACCACTGGTGGCTGCATCAAAGATGGACTGAGGGAGTGAGATGGAGATAAGAAGACCAGGTAACAAGTGCAGCCCCAGCTCCTGAGATTCGTTCAAGGGGCAACTGTGAAGAAAATAAGATCAGGCAGACAGACTCTCATCACCGAGGGGAAATGCAATAGCACCCCCTCTCTTGGGTAACATCTGCTTGGTCAGCTGTCTCATCGTGTGGCTGATGCAATAGCAATCACAATAGCTAACATTTATTGAGCACTTATTATGGACCAGATACGAAAGCATTTTACATACGTATATTTTTCATTTCCTCCCACAACAATCCTATGAGGTAGGTACTATTAGTATCCCTACTTTAGAGATGAGGCAACTGAGGCACAGAGAGGTTAAGATACTTGACCAAAATCTTAGAGCTAGAGCCAGGATTTGAACGCAGGCAGCTGGCATAAAGGCTTATGCTCCAATCACTACACTAATGCACAGGGCGACCCCACCTCTCTCCCTGAGCACCCCAGCTTTGCTACAAGTTCCTGAGAACAGAGGCAGCACGATAAGCCTGGTGAGTGCCCAAAGGTTGAAATGGCCAGACAGGTTGGCAGGGCTGGGCTGCCTGAGGCAAAAGGGGAAGTGCCTCCTTGAACTGGGGAAGAGGGCCAGTCTCAGGTCTCTTTCCAGAGCTCCTGGACTATACTCCATGGCACCTCTGGAACGTGGGCTGGCAGCCCCAGCCCTCCCCTCCCTGTCCACCAGCATGCCTCCTGCTTCCCCAGCAAGAACAGCCCAGAGTTAGAGTCATGAAGGCAGAAGGCTTTATTGACAAGGAGAAGGCAGAATTATGGGTAAGTACACACAACACTGCTCCAAGAGTCCAGGCCTGGGGCCAAGCCCATCAGGGCCAAGGGCCCCTTCACCTCAGGGGCCTTGCTCACCCCCACCATCCTGAGCTTTCCAGCTTCTCCTTTTCTAGCAACACCTAGACCCTCCATGGTCACTCTCTGGACAAAGTCAGTGGCAGCCCCTGGTGGGGAGCCAGGACCAGAGTTTGGTCTGAGGCTGAGTGAGTGTGGTGGGTTCAAGACCCCCTTCTCCTCAGCCTCTTTCTGCGTGGCATGCCAGTGTCTGCCCCACCCCACCCCAGGGTCTGAGGGTGGGGGACAGGATGGGAACAGGCAGCCCCAGCCCATGGAGCCCTCACCATAGAAGCCTTGGTGTTGGGGCAAAGGGTAGGAGAGCGGTGCCCATCCCCCCTCCCTGTGCCTGAGAGGTCTCAGTGCAGCTGAGCCTTCTCAGCCATTTCCTCCCTGCAGGAGCCTGCCCCGTGGAGGGGAGTCCTGTGAGCCTCAGCCTGCCCCAGTCTGTGCAGACTCCACACCTCCAATCTTCCAGCAGGAATGAGCTCCCTCACTGCCTGCCCTCCCCAGCTGGCCCACTCTTTAGCTCATCACGTTTTCAGGGAGCAAGGATGGCTGGGGCCTGACCACAGGCACCTCTTGGGGCCACACAAACACAGCAGCCAGCCCCCAACCTGGGAACTGTTCTTCCCCAGCCATCTGCCCAGCTGTGGCTGGTTGATCATGGGGCTCCAGGAGTAGCTGGAGATCCAGCGTTAGGGCCTGACACTTCCCACAGTTTCCCCAGCCTTGAGTCCGGGGACGGGCACCAACCAGTCCTGAGTTGGGGCTGGGAGGAGCAGGGACAAAAATAACCCAGTACAGGCTCCTACTGAGACCAGAAATAGGTAGTGACAATGCCTTGTAACACCCTGGGCGAGCGCAGCAGTGGGGAGGCTGAGCTGGGAAGGGCCCGGCCTCACACCAGATCCTGACCTGGCCAACAGGCCCACACCATGTCCACTCTACATATCGTATCACACTGCCCATGTGCACACACATGTGGGGCGAGAGCCCAAGGGACCATGGCTCAGGACAGGGAATCCGGCGAGATGCTAAACCTGGGCTTGGCCTTGGCAATGGCCACGCTGCGCTTCCGCAGTGGCCCACGGGCCGTAGCGAGGGTCAAAGCGTCCAGTAGGCTGCGGTCCTCATCGAGCTGGCGGGCCGTGCAGAGTGGCGTGGGCACTTTGATGGTGTTGCCAAACTTGGAGTAGTCCACGGCGTAGCGGCCATCCTCCTCAGACACAATGGGCACGAAACGCTGACCCCACAGGATCTCATCGGCCAGGTAGGAGGTGCGGGCTTGGGTGGTGATGCCCGTGGTTTCCACCACACCTTCCAGGATGACAATGATCTCGAGGTCCTGATGGTGGTGCAGGTCGCTGGGCGCCAGGTCGTAGAGTGGGCTGTTGGCGTCAATGATGTGGTAGATGATGAGGGGAGCCACCAGGAAGATGCTGTTGCCGCCCACTCCATTCTCCATGGGGATGTCCACCTGGTGGAGGGGCACCACCTCGCCCTCAGGGCTGGTGGTCTTGCGCACCACCTGCATGTGGATGGTGGCGCTGATGATCATGCTCTTGCGGAGGTCGCCCACGCGCAGCATGAAGCAGAGGCGGCCTTGGCGCAGGGCGATGACCGCGTGCTTGCTGAAGATGAGGGTCTCGGCTCGCCGGTGGGCCTGGGCCGTCTTCATGAAGATGCAGCCCAGCATGATGGCGTTGATCATGAGCCCCACGATGTTCTGCACAATGAGGATCAGGATGGCCAGTGGGCACTCCTCCGTCACCATGCGCCCGCCGAAACCAATGGTCACCTGGACCTCAATGGAGAAAAGGAAGGCGGAGGAAAAAGAGTGGATGCTGGTGACGCAGGGCACCATGGCGCCCTCTCCAGGGGCCAGGTCAACAGGAGCCAGGTCCCCGTGGGCGAAGGCGATGAGCCACCAGACCATGGCGAAGAGCAGCCAGCTGCACAGGAAGGACATGGTGAAGATGAGCAGCGTGTGCGGCCACTTGAGGTCCACGAGGGTGGTGAACACGTCCTGCAGGAAGCGGCCCTGCTCCCGGATGTTCTTGTGCGCCACGTTGCAGTTGCCCTTCTTGGACACGAAGCGGGCCCTCCGCTCTCGGGCCCGGTACCGGGGCTCGGCAGGGTCCTCTGCCAGCCGGGTCAGCACGTACTCCTCAGGGATGATGCCCTTGCGGGACAGCATGGCTCCGGCGGCCACCAGGGAGAGGCGTCCCTCATGGGGGTGCCCCCTGACCAGCCTCCAGCCTCACTGTAGAGTCCCTTCCCTGGGTTCCCTTCCACTCTGGGACCACCCTCAGCCTGTCTGGCCTCACTCCTGAGACGCCTCCCCAACCAGACTCATCCCCGCCTCCATCTGGCCCCTGCTTCACTTTTTACACCCGTCTCACACCTCAGCCCACCTGCCCATCGCCTAGTGAGCCCCCACCCTGCCGGTTCCCCACCTGGATCGCAGCTCAACAATCCCCCACCTACTGGCCACCCCGGGGTGGGAGGTGGGGACCCCGGTCTAAGACCCCGTCTCCCCACC
The DNA here is from genome assembly GCF_014108235.1 of Myotis myotis. Taxonomy (NCBI): domain Eukaryota; kingdom Metazoa; phylum Chordata; class Mammalia; order Chiroptera; family Vespertilionidae; genus Myotis; species Myotis myotis. The sequence continues at coordinate 53,192,298 of NW_023416314.1, forward strand.
CAGCCGTCCTTCTCACCCACCTCTTCCACTGTGGCACTTAACACCTCTGGTTATTATCAACTGACCAGACCTCACCCATTTCTGTCCCGGGTCCCCTCCAGGCTGGTTTCATACCCTGCCCACGCCCCAGGCTCACCTGCAGGTATGGCCCCTGTCTCCCACCCCACCCGCTGCAGCCGTCTGGCCGCTCCCCGCTCTCCGATCCCCCTCCAGCTCTCGTCCTCTCTGTCTCCTTGGGATCCTGCGCCCTCCGGAGCCACCACCCCGCCCGGCGCCGCTCCGATCCCCTCACCCCCGGCACGACCTGACCCGCTCACTCCGGAGCCGGGCCTCCCGGCCCCCAGCGGGCCGCACGCACGCCGGCGCCGCGCCCCCGCCCCGCGCTCGCTCCCGGCCCCGCCCGCGTGTCGCCGCGGCACCTGCTCCTGCTCCTCAAGCCGCGGCCATCGCCTCCCCGCCCCCTTCTGCCTTGGGGCTCGCAGCGGCCCGTCCTCCGCCCGTCCGTCCGTCAGTCCGCGGAGACGACCCGTGCAAGGTCGGGGTAGAAGATCGAGGGCGAGGGGCGCCGGAGCAGTGGAGTGGGGGACGGGCCCAGGGCCGCCAGGGGGAGCCCGACCTGTTCTTGAACCGGAGCGGGGCGGGCACAGAGTCAAGCCCCGCCCCTCGCCGGTCACCTCCCTTTGCCTGCTTTCTCCAGACTCACCGGCTGGCCTTGGGGATTTGTCCCATCGGGTGGGCAAAAAGAGGTCCCTCTGGCCAGCAGTCTCTGACATTAGGGAGGAATGGGGCGGGGGGTGGGGGGGGAGAAGGGGGGAAGAAGTCGTGGCTTGCCCTCCCACTCGGGATGGCAGCTCCTGTCGCCCTGGCTTCCATCCCCCAATTTCCCCATCCTCTGTTGGGTCAATATCCGCCTCTGAGTGCAGCACTGGCTTTGCGGTTCCCAGAGGAAGGAGGCACCGAGGGGCTGCATAACCGACCCGGTGACTGGGGGAGATTAGGAGGCCCTGATGACTTCTCAGCTATCTGCTTCTCCTCTTTGGGGGATGTTCTTAACCCCTTCTGAGTCACGGATCCTTTGAGAATCTGATGAAATCACGGTGCTCTCCCCGGGGGTGGGGGAGGTACCTGAGAAGGTGTAGGAACACAATTTAACAGCCACTACAGGGGATGCTGGATACAGGAGCCTGGGTGGTTGCATCTTTTCAATCATGACTGCCCCACCCCAGCCCTGCATTTCAAAGAGGGGTTGAGTTACTGGCACTTGCTTCACACCTCCTCACACCCAAAGCCCGATTTCTTCTACCTTAGTTAATGGGAGGCACTCGGGTCTGTGGGGCTGTATTAGGGCCGACGTGGGCACTGAGGACTCAAGCTCTTGGCCTGGACATGAGTGGTTTCTGCTGCAGGCGTTAGCCTAGGGTTGCCCTATGGCTTGGGCCCCAGATGGGAGGCCCCCAGTTCTTGGCTGAAAGGGAAAGGCTGCTTGGTCTCTATTGTGGCAGTACTAGCCCCACTCCCTTTCTGGGGCTCAGGACCTTATGGAGGAACCCTTGACCCATGTGTGTTCATTGGTTGGAGTGGGGGCTTGAGGCAGAGGCTGGGAAGTTAAGGACAGTGGGTTTGTGGGCCTCAGTAGGGCCAGGTGTGGCTTTCATATTGAGTTTTCCTCTTTCTCTCCCATACCCATCAGCAGACAGAACACTATACTTAGAATAAGCATGATCTTGGGCTGAGGTACAGTGTCTATGGCAGGGAGGGGAAAACAGGATGAGCAGAGTGGGAAGCTCAAGGAGACAGGATTACACAGGAAACCTCTGGAGCAACTACAGCTGTTCAGTCATCAGAAAAGGTGACTTGAAAATCACTGCCCTCCCTCGAGAGTTTGGGCATGACTGCAGAAACCCTTGAGGTCCAAGAAAAATGGGCTAGTAGTGTTGTGTGGCCCCAAGTGTAGCCCCAGTATAGACACTGAGTGGAACAGAGGCAGTCTTCGATTTCATGCAGGAAGAGTCAGTTCTAATAGCCAGAGATGACCCACGTCTGGAGGGTATCCAAGTCAAGGTTGGCAGATCGTTAGGGATGCTATAGAGGGGTTTGGGCCAGGATTGCCTTGGGCATCCCTGTAAGACTTCGGTGTGGACCTTGCCCCTGCTACTTCAATTCCTTGGGGGTAGGGTGGGCAGAGGAGGATGGAGATCCTCTTCTTCTCCTAGGCCAGTGATGGCGAACCTCTGACACCTCTGACATGCGAACTCATTTTTTTGGTTGATTTTTCTTTGTTAAATGGCATTTAAATATATAAAATAAATATCAAAAATATAAGGCTTTGTTTTACTATGGTTGCAAATATCAAACAATTTCTAGATGTGACACGGCATCAGAGTTAAGTTAGGGGTTTTTCAAAATGCTGACACGCCGAGCTCAAAAGGTTCACTCTCACTGTCCTAGGCTCTGCTCCTGGGAGGTCCCGAAATGGAGGGAGCTCCTGGGGCCCCAGAGGCATCTCAGAGCTGGAAAGGCCAGGCCCTCCCTCACAGTGTGGCCCTGAGGCCTCAGCTATTTCCTGCTCTACCCTTTCCAGAAGGAGCTCAGCCCCCTGCCCTGCTTCATCCTGTACCTCCTCATACTCATCTCCCTCAAGTCTCTTTCTTACTTAAAAAACTTCTCCATTAGTGCCCCAAAGAAGCCGCTGGTTTAGAACCACGAGGCATTAGAACTGCAATGTTCTGTTGGTAGCCACTAATCACATGTTGCTATTTAAATCTAAGTTATATTACAAATCCTTGTCCTTATTATGTATCTTGCATTATAGCCACACTTTGAATATTCATGTGTCTAGTGGATTCCACATGGACAGCACAGAGATAATGGGGCATTTCTATCACCACAGAAAATTCTATTGGACTGCACCCCATTAGAATCTTGCCACTGTTCTTCCTCAGTTCAAAATATTTGTTAGAGAATGTTGATACCTTAATTTGATGATTATAACGTTCCACGGACACTCTTGAAAATATAACTGTATGTTCTTTATATTCTTCACCACAAATCTGCATTTTTTTTCAGGTGTTTTTTTTTTAATAAAGTTTCTTGCTTCCAAAAAAAAAAAAAAACTTCTCCATTTCCCTTTTGGTCATAGGCTTATCCCAGACTTCTTGTCCTGGCATTTAAGGCTGTCTGAATTTATGTCACCCATCCACCACTAAATGGGCCATTTCTATCCAACTCTGCCTATATAATTCCTATCCCCCCCATGCCCAACTCAAATCCTGCCTTTTCCAGGCAACCTTAAAGGACTCCCCCTCTCTGCGCTCCCGTGGCTCCTAGAACATCCAGAAGGGTTTGTGTTGGGCCCCTCTCCAATGACTGGTGGGTTTGACTTATGTTGTATGGCTCTGACCCCCTTGCAAACAAGATGAATGCAGGCCCAAGGCTCCTGGGTCTGCACCCCCAGGGCCTGGTACAGCCAGTACTGAAGGCAACATGTAAATGATAATAAAATGATATGCAAACGAGCACCTGCCATTTCTTGGCTGAGTTTCATACCCTGCTCTCCTGTTTCAAGATGCAAATGGAGTCTGAGGACAGTTGTTTTGGCCTCCCCTGTGGGCCCCAGCATCTCCCAGCCATTACCTGGCTGACTTGTGGCATGCACTGTGCTCTCCCTCTGGAGGGCCACCATCTCCTACTTCTGAATGCCCCTGCATGGAGGATGGAGATGGGGCATGTGGTCCAGACCTAGCCAGCCAGTTTGTTCCAATCCTCTGACCACATGACTAGGGGCAGGGATGTGACCCAAGTTGGTCAATTGAGATTTGCTCTCAAGATTTTTGCTGGAACTATTAGGAGAAAGCATCTCTTTTTCAGAGGGGTAGGGTGTAAGCTGGAGCTGCTAGTGACCATCTGTCACTGGGGAGGGAGAGGAAGATGGAACCAGAAATAGAGACACATCCTGAGGTCAAACACCTGGATCCAGTGTGCTTGAAGTAGCACACCTCCTGCCCTTCTCAGTCACATATGATAATAGCTCTAGCTTTTGTTTAAGCCACATGGGGTTCCTGTCAGTTGCAGGGGAAATAGTGCTAATCCAAGGTACTTGGGGTCCCACAATTTCAGTTCAGGAATTAAAGTGAGAAGGAAGGGGACCAAGCTATAAGGAGATCTGCTACCTTACCTGATGAGATAATCACAAAATGCTATAACTCTTGTTATGTGTTGTTCCATATGTTGAAGGCCACCCCCCCACCCCCCAATATGACTGTATTTGGAGATAGGTCCTGTGAAGAGGTAATTAGGTTAAATGAAGTCATAGGAGCGGGGCCCTAATCCAAGATGACTGGCATCCTAACAAGAAAAGAGAGACCACAGATGTGCATACAGAGGAATGGCCATGTGAGGACATTAGCTGGACAGTGGCTGTCTGCAACCAAGGAGAGAGGCCTCAGGAGAAGTCAAATCTGCGATAGCTTAATCTTGGACTTCCAGCCTCCTGAACTGTCAGAAATAAATTTCTGTTGTTTAAGCCATGCAGTCCTTGCTAGTTTGTGATGGCAGCCCTAGGACACTAATACAACCCTCACTTCGCAGACAAGGAAAGCCGCTTTGCCCGAGCTCACACAGCTTCTTCAGGTCTGCTTGATGCCAAAATCATGCTGGCTCCACTGGACCCACAGTCCGCCCAGCCCCTGCCCACCAGATCCAAGGCCTCTGGAAGGAAATAATCAATCTCTTTATTTACAAGTGATTCACAGTTAGAAAACCCAGGTGGGAGGTGGGGCCAGGATGGGGCATGGGATGGCACTTGGGCTCCGGGAGGTCACTTGTCTGCACGGACGAAGGAGGCGAAGACGCTGTCCTTCCGGCTGAGCAGCTTCTCTGGCGTGTCGAACTCGAGGATGGCGCCACGCTTCAGAACAATCACCAGGTCTGCACTCAGGATGGTGTGCACACGGTGCTGAATGGAGCAGGAGGGGGCTGGTCAGGGTGGTGGGGGAAGGCCGGGGCAGCCGAGGACATCCTTCCTGCAGCTTGGAGGAGGAGGAGGCATGTGGCCAGAATGTCCTGGCTCTGCGGTGACTGCCCTTTCCTGAGGTGGCTGTGATTCCAAGCCTCCCATTCACTGATGACGTCCTCTCCCTTCACCAGGTCTCAGCTCTGCCCCAGACTTCAGGCTTCAAGTCTCAGAGACCCCCACCCCCCATTTCCTATGGAGATGTAACCCTAGCCTAGCTCACTGGGCCTTGGGAAGGGGTGAGGAGGGAGGCTTGGAACTTGAAGAAAGAGAGGGGAGGTCTGAGGATAGCAGGTATAAATCCTCCCCACTCCAAATCCTGCAATCCAGGGTCCCTGCCAGCCTTCTAGACTCCTTACCCTGCCCTGCCCTGCCCTGCCCCAGGGTCCCCTCTTGATTACCAGGTCCCAGTGAGCCCAAGGGCTGCTCTTTCACTGGGTGTCCACCCTGCACCCCCTCAACGGGCCCCTTACCGCAATGGTGACCACGGTACGGTCTGCGAAGGCCGTCATCACCACCTTCTGGAGGATGTTTTCCTGCCAGGTTGGAGCAGCAGCTGTTGGCTCACCTGCCCAGTGGTTGTGGTCTGGCCTAGCTTTGGGGATGTGGGGCCCAGGGTTGTGGCCCAGCTCCCATCGGACCCCACTCCTAGCCCCACCTCCTCCCTCTGCCGGGTTCCTAGCCTTCAAGGAGCTCAGCTCTATGCGTGTGTGTGTGCTGTATGCTTATGTGGGGTGTGCTGTGGTGGGGGACAGGTGTGCAGTTGCCGTGGATCTGTGTGCAGCTTGTGTGTATGTGGATTATGGACATGCCCGAGGACTAGCTGGAGTCAGGGTCCCCAGCCCTTTGCCTTGTCTGCCACAAATGGCCTTGATGTTCAAGGCAACATGTTGGACTTCAGGGCTACTTTATGCCAATTTCCCCCTAAGCCACCCACCCTCTCCAAGCCCCCCACCCCGTGGATGTGCCCAGGACCAACCGTGGCCATGTCAATGGAAGCCGTGGCCTCGTCCATGATGAAGATGCTGGTCTTCCTCACAAAGGCCCGTGCCAGGCAGAACAGCTGCCTCTGGCCCTGGCTGAAATTCTCCCCGCCTTCTGTGATGATGGCATCTGAAATCAGCCCAGGAGAGGAGCAGGGCTGAGTGAATCTTGGGCTGTGAGTAGAGTAGATAGTGTGGCTTGGGGGGCGGGGGCTCAGAAATGTCTGTACAGGAGCAAATATGTGAGTGTGTGTGGTGAGTATAGGTGTGTAGGGTTGCCGTGCCTTACACAACAACACGGATGCCACCTGCATGGGTTACAATGAGAAGAGCACCCTCTGGAGTGTGTGCTGCTGGGCCCTGGGCAGTTCTGGGAGGGCTGTGTGCGCTGAGGGTGTGCTCCACATGCGGGGGCCTTGGTGGCGTGATTCTCTGAAGCCAAGGCGTGGCCGGCCTCTGCTGCCAAAGGGGCCGCAGCAAATGCAGCGACCCGGGTGGGGCAGTCTCCCAGGAGCCTGCAGGAGCGCCCTGCGCTTGCGATTCCCCAGATGGTTCTCTTTCTCTCTTTCCGCAAGGACTGGGCAGGCAGGTGGACAGGAAAGGGCGGGACTGAGTGTATGGCCATGGGATTGGGGAGCTGGAAGCTCTGTCTCACAGGGACCCTGATTGTCCTCTCGGTGCCAGACCCTGAACTAACCATTGTGTGACCCGGGGCAAGTCACTTGACCTCTGTGCTCCTGAATGGGGAGAGCGAGGACTAGATGGTCTCTGGGGTCCTGCCAGACCTCAGACTCCAAACTCTGGACAAACCCAAGGCATGAGCTTTCCCTCCCCAGCCCTTTCGGACATCTGGGCGTCCGTTAGTGCCTGACCAGCTGCTCAGCCAGCAGTAGTTACCCAGGCCTCCTGGCAGCGCCTTCACCACCAGCTTCAGCTGCGCTATCTCCAGGGCCTCCCACAGAGTGCTGTCGGAGCACTTCCGCTCTGGGTCCAGGTTAAATCTGGGGGGTGACACGGAAAGCCCCGTAGGGAGAGGAGCAGGGTTCTGGCTCCATCCCCATGGGCCTTGCAGAGCGTGAGGCTGCTGAAGGGAGCAGCGAGTGAGAACTGATTGACCTGAGGGGAGGGGTACCCTTAGGGACCAGGGCCTGCCCAGGCCTAAGGAGAAAGAGAAGGGCATGAGGGTAAAACTCCTCTGAAGAACCAGCTCCAGCCCCTCGTGCTCCTGGCCTTGTTCACCCCTCCAGTTTGTGCTCCAGATTCGATGGATGGAGCTGGGCCAGGCCTGGGCGGGGCCCCGGGGCTCACCGGATGGTGCCGCTGAAGAGAACGGGGTCCTGCAGGATGATGGAGAGGCGCGAGCGCAGGGTGTGCAGCGGCAGTTTGGCGATGTCGATGCCGTCAATGATGATGCGCCCTGCGTGGAGACCATGCTACAGGGGGGGCACCATGGTGCTGGGGCTGGGGTCCCCATGAGATGCAGGGGAAGACACTGATTGCGGGGCTCCTGTGCATCTGACCATACACCAGGCCCGAGGCTTCATCTTGTGGCTGTGGGAGCCTGTGGGGTGCCGGCCATGCCACTCACCTTCGAACATGTCCACCATGCGGAAGAAGGCGAGAGAGAAGGAGGACTTCCCACTGCCGGTGCGACCGCAGATCCCAATCTGGAAAGAGAGGAGCAGGTAAGCTGCGAGGGCGCTGGGAGCCTGGGGGCCCCGAGGCCTCTGGTGCTGGCTATGGGGGTGCACGGGGCTGGGGGGGTCACAGCGCATCCTCTTGTCCTGGCTTCCTCAGCAGCTTCTGCTTGGCCAGGGCTGGGCCTGGGTTTGGACTTGTTTCCTGCAGTGGGTCCCGAGGGGGCTCCCATGGGGACCCGCCAGCAAGTGCAGGTGTAGATGCCCATTTGCCTGGGCCTGGGTGTGGGCCTGGCTTGGCTGCAGGAGAGTTGGGGCACTAGTGTGTCTCTCTGTGCACGGGTGTGGCAGGAGGCCTGGGTGGCTGAGTGTGGTGTGCAGGCTGTGTCTGTGCGTCCCACCTTAAACTGGAGCCATCTCTGTCCGCATCGCTTCCTGGCCCTTGGGTACCAACAGAAACGACAATAAAGAACGAATACAGAGACAGAGATAGTGACAAAAAGATGGAAGGAGAGGGGCAGTGGCAGAGAGAGCAGAGTGAGGGTGAGGAAGAGGGAATCAGTCAGAGAGGCAGGGCAGAGGGCCAGATGGGGGTTCCCTCCCTGGGACAAGGGTGGCCTCACACTCTGCCCCTAAGGTCCTGCTCTGAAACTCAGGGGGCAGTGCCCTGGGACAGTCTGACCATTTGCAATGGGCTTGGGGGTGCTGACAAAGCCGCTTTAACCAGGGGAGTCTGAGGTGTCCTCCAGGGTGAGTGAGTGAGGGCAGCAGGAGGAGAAGGGGAGAGGGAGGGATGGGAGAGGTGGGCTGAGCCATGTCAGGTGAGGGGCCTGGGGCTCTGAATGGGTGTGAGAACTGAAGGACCCTGGAGGGCCCCGAGGTGACTCTGTGGGGTGGCCCGCCCTGTGCCCTCCGCCCTGACCTTCTGTCCTGGGGAGATGAGGGCGTTGACGTGCTTCAGCACGGGCTTCAGGGAGCTGTCGTAGCGCACACTCAGGTTCTGGATCTGGATCTTCCCTTGGTCCGGCCAGTTCTTGGGGATCAGCGAGGGTGCTGGGGGCCGGGCTGGGGGTCAGCCACCAGGCAAGGGCCACAGCTGGTATCCAGGAGTACCCTACCCCCAGGCTCCCTCCTGGTCCCCTCCACCCAAACACACCCCTCCTCCTGGCCCTCTCCCCAGAAGCCCTCCTGCACCCCTCACCCAGCAGCCCCTCGTAGCTCTCTGCCTCTGTTTTCAGGAGCCCGTGGATGCGTTTCACGGCCCCCAGCTGGATCTCCATGTCCGCCAGGTTCCTCACCATCCAGTTGAGGTAGTTGGAGACCTGTGGGGAGCGAGCCAGGCACATCAGTGACCACGTGGTCTATCCCTGGCCACCAGGATGCTCTTCTTATGGCTGAGGAGGGGCTGACCCCCCCCCCCCCATATCTTTTGCTGCCCACTGGCTGGCTGTTCAGGTGGCCCTTCCAGAGGCACAGGGAGACATGAGTTCCTCACTCACCATCCGTCTGGGGCCTGGGCTCTCCTGCCTGCATGGTCCCTCTGGCATCAGACTCCGAGCAGCTTGGGGTAAGGCCTGGGGGTGTCTCATTTGGGAGAGGTGCCCCGGGATTCCCTGAGTGTGGTTTCTGATCCCTCCCCTGACCTGGCCGCTGCCACTCACCATTAGGGCGTAGGTGAGGCCCAGGCCCACCAGGCCGGCAGAGAGCCCCCTGTGCAGGGAGTTGGAGATGGAGGTCACGGCCGCGATGAGGACCACACATGCACCAATGTACTCCTGTGGAGGAATGGAGCTGGTTTGGGACCTCGGGGGCTGAAGCCACAGTGACCTCCCCCCTCCCCTTCAGAGCAGAGAGAAGCTCAGCTGAGACTCAACCCCAGCCCCAAACTCAGGTAAATGTCAGCACACACAGGAGGCCTGTGAAGGCCGGAGCCCCAGGAGACAAAGAGCCCCAGGACACAGCTATGCTCCCCCTGCTCCCCAGTCACCTGCACACGTGTCTCCCCAGCTGGCCCACACATGTACACAACATAAGTGTCATATGACCCACTTCAGACACACGCACTCATCAGAGTTAAACACACACCTATTCTCACTATTCGCACCTCAGATTCGCAGTCCCCAGGCAATAACATGGAGAAGAAGGGGGGCTCCGGTCAGACACTGGGAGGACCACCAGGGCTGGGAGAGGCAGGAGGCCTCAGTGCCCCCCCGCGTGTGCACACGAGCTGGTGGTATTCCACACTCTTCCCACCCGCCGGCCCATGTTTGGCCCTTGCTCTGCAGAGCTCCACACCCCTATCAGAAGCCCCTGTCCTGGGGCCCAGGATGGGGGTGGGTGGCACTTGCCATGCGGACTTCTAGCCATCTGTTGGCAGCCGTGAGGAAGAGGGAGGCGATGTTGTTAGAATCTGTGTATTCGAGGAGCTTCTGCTGGAACCGGGCCTCGTACCTGGAGGGAGGATGATGGTCTGAGAGAATAATTTGGTCCATGTAGCCTGTGGGAACCTGCCCTGACGCTCTAGGGTAGATGAGACCTGTCTGTACAAGGAACTCTGGAGGCTTCTTTCCTGCCCTCGTGCCCTCATCACTACTCTCCTGGGGTTACTGCACATGGGTCTGCCTCCTCTTTCTGACCAGCCTGGGCTCCTGACACCACTCTCCTTGGCCATCCCTCAGACCTGGCTGGCTTGGGCACTTGTTTGATGATGAATAACGGAATGAATGAAAGTGGCTTCAGCACTGCTCCCGGGGATGCAGTGAGGGACTCAGAGGGACTCCAGACAAGCCTTGGTGGGCATTGGCTTTTAACTCCTGGAAGGTGTTCGTTCTGCTTCGGTTATTTCTGGGTGGAGGGCCTGTGATGAACTCTGTGTGTGAGGAGAGTAAAGTGAGTCTCTGAGGTGAGGAGCGGGCGTTTGCACAGCACACGTGGATGTGTGTGGGGTAATGTGGCTGAGGCGGGTGTGAAACCCTATGCCTGCAGGGCTTGATCAAGTGCGTGTGCGAGATGTGCATGTGAGAGTGCAGGTGTGTGCGCTGGGAGAGTCCGAGGGGTATGTGACCGTCTGCGGGGTGAGTGTGTGAGGGTGTGTGAGCTTCTGGGGCAGGTGTGTGATGGTGGAAAGAGCCCCAGCTTTGGGGCCATGTGGACCCAGGTTGGAGTCCAGCCCACTCCTTACTGGCTGTGTGTGTGGACTGAGACTCAGTTTCCTCATCAGATGGTAATAGTTCCTACAGGGACTGCCACAACCTCTGAGCCCAACACCGAGCCCAGTGCTGGGTACTCCTGAAAGGTTTTTGGGGAAAAAAGCAGGGCCTCCTAGAAAAACCAGGTCAGACAGGCCTGGGCTCCAAGTCTAGCTAGCACCAGTACTCACTGACTGTGTAGCCTCGAATTGGTTCCTCAGCCTCTCTGGGCCTCTCTCTTCATCTCTGTAGGGGGCTGCAGTAACTGTGGTGCAGAGTTACTGCAATAGCACAGGTACAGCGCTTAATGCAGGCCTGGCACTTGACTAGTGTGCAATCAGTAAATGCTACTCAGCTCTCAACAGAGTGGGCTGCTGGGCAAAAGCCAATGAATTAAACACATCCAAGGGATGATTATAAAGTTCTTCATTCATTTATTTAAAAACCATCCACTGTGTGAGTGCAATGTGGGGGAGGCCTTGCTGGGCAGCAGTTCCCCTGCCGACCACAGGCTTGGTCTGGGGCTGGTTACAGGATGCTGGGATTTACCCGGATCCTACTGAGAGGGTCTGGCTGCCCTAGGCCCAGCCTGAAGCCTTCAGGACACCAGCTATAAGACAGACATCACCAATATCTAGAGTAGAGGTTAGGCCCCGGGAGGTGTCGAGGGGTCTGGAAGTTGAAGGAACTAGGGAAGTTCAGGCTTGAGAAGGGGGCAGGGAGGAGACCCTAGAGCAGCGGTTCTCAACCTGTGGGTCGCGACCCCTTTGGAGGTCGAACGACCCTTTCACAGGGGTCGCCTAAGACCATCCTGCATATCAGATATTTACATTACGATTCATAACAGTAGCAACATTACAGTTATGAAGTAGCAACGAAAATAATTTTATGGTTGGGTCACAACATGAGGAACTATATTTAAAGGGCCAGAAGGTTGAGAACCACGGCCCTAGAGTCATGTGCCAGGCTCCAAGGAGCCTCTGGATGGGAGACATCACAGGCTTGCAGGGGACAGGGGATGACCAGGGAGCAGAGCCAAGACCAGAGTGGCGCTCTGTTTTACTCAGACAAGACCCCTAAGAGGCTCTCCCACTGGCCCCAGATGTCCCAAGGTGTGAACTCCAGGGACCTGGGCATCTCTCCCAGGGCTGCAGCTGGACTTTGGGGGCTAGGGGAGAAGATGTCAACCTCCTTGGACCCTCCCAGCTGGTCCTTGGGCCCTAGGGTTACTCTTAGACACAGGACTTGGTGTCGCAGGGCTACCGTCACACCCTGCACAGCTATGCCATCCTAAAAATAACCTGGATTCACTCTCTGGTTGAGGCTTAAATGCCAGAGCCCAACTATCTGGGTCAGGGGTGTCTGACCTGTCTGGCTGAAGGAGAGATGCACTAATATATCAGTCAGAGATGAATATAACAGCCCCCCCCACCCCTCCCCAGGCAGCCTCAATGTTCCCGCCCAGCCCAACATCACAACTCAGGATGGCAAGACGATGGCAGGGGCACTGACATTTTCAGGGCATTCCTCCAGCCTGGTGAATTCTGTCCACCCTTTGAGTCCTAGCTCCATTGCTACCTCCTCTGTGAAGCCCTCCATGACTGCCCTCCCTTTGTGTGCTCCCACAGCTTGTGTCCCGCCAGGCACTTTCAGAGTACCTGTCACATGGGTTTGTCCTGGCCTGCTCAAAGTCTGGACTGTACGAGCCTCCAGGTCAAGGGCTCATCTGACTCATCTCTGTTTTAGTGCCTGGCATGGGGCTTAGCATACGGTGCATGCTCAGTAAAGGTTGTTGAATGAATGAGCAGATTCAAGCCTGGGCGCTGAGGGGCCTTACACAGACAGTAATATAAGCTCTCTGAGTCTAAGTTTCCTTGTCTGAGAAATGGGAATAATCACTGTCACAGGGCAGAATGAATGAGATGGGCATGGAAAGAACTCAGCAGTGTTTGGCTTACAGGAGGTACATGCCATTGACTGTGAATCCAACCCATGATCCTTTGGTGTGCAGGCTGATATGCTATCCATTGAACACACCGGCCAAAGCTAGGAGATTCTCAAAGATGGCCTCATGCTTGCCCATATGACATAAGGTCCTTTCTACATTGGTATGTGAGTACTTGTCCCAGCCTCGTTTGTTCTGAAATTCTGCCTTAGGTCACAGGGGGCCCAGGCTTGGCTGTGGGGCTGTTTTCCTCTCTGGATCATACAGTGGAGCCCACCTGCCCTGACCCTCTGGGGGACGTGATCTGGGCCTTGGGGTTTGAGGAGGGGTTTGAAGATGTATGCCCTGGACCTTCCTAAGTGGAGCTCTGAGAACTGAATCTCATGACCTGTGACCCGGGCCTCCCCCCACCCCCACCCCGCAGCCACCCCGCTACCCGCCCTGGGATGAATCTGGTACCTGAAGGCCCGGATGGTAATGAGGCCTTCCACAGTTTCAGCAAAGTGCGAGAGCAGCGGGAGCTGGGTGGTGTCATCCAGCTGCTGCAGGTCCCTGTGCGGGGGAACAGAGTGGGATGGTTAGGAGGGCAGGCTCCGGGCTCAGCCTGGGCCTGCATCCGAGCTCCACCCCTTTAACCACGTGGGCAAATGGCTTTGCCTCTCTAGATCTCAGTCTCTCACTAGTCAGTGGTACCACTCCATCAAGCAGTTGCGAGGACTGGACAGCTCGTGTAAGTAAAGTGCTTAACCCACATGCTGGCACAGTCACTGCTATCCTGGGCATCACTGACCCTCCTCTACACCTCTGCCCCTGTGCTTCTGCTGCATAGCCTCTCTCTGCAGGGAGGCTGGGCAGGCACAGTTAGTTCCCTTGCACAGGTGAACAACCTGAGCCTGAGACAGCTGGTCGAAGGAACAGAAAGGCAACCCCAAAGCTTCCAGTCCCTCCCCAATAACCACAATAGATTTCAGCATATCACAGGTCAGGACAGACTCTAAAGAGCTCCTAGAGGGGGCAAGGCCAGCAGTTTCCATGGAAACAGCATTGCTCCTGCTCTCCACAGCTGCACCTCGACATGCTGGGATGCAGAAAGCAGCTTTTCTGGACAAACCGTCTCCAGGGCCACAGTGGGTGCTAGGGGAACAGGGCCGTTACCCTGGCAGAGGAAATGCACTTTGTAAAACAGCTTGTAGTGTTTAAACAGCCACCATGTTTTGTGAATGTCAGTGCACTATGGATACATTGTGGGTACCAGGGGATTCTGGACCAAATAGGCAAAATGCAATTTATACAAGTCTTGATCCTTTGGTCAAGGTAATTGAGGCCAAAATGTACCTAAATTTAATTGCTATTATTGCTAATCAGCATTTTGACTCCAGTTTTTAACCAACTTTTGGACTTGGGAAAGGAACTTAGTCTTTCTCACCATAACTCACAGTAAGAAATACATTTTATATCATAACACACCCCTATGCCACCAAAACAAAGCTTCCATGAAGCAAAGCTTACTGTTACTATGTGAATATGGTCTGATATTTTCCATTTTATTTCTTTTCTTTTTAACTGCTGCTTATAAGCTATGATACTGATTTCATGACCATGGCTAGGTTGTAATTGGCATCTTGAGAAACTCTGGCCTAGAGGTTCTTTAAAATTGTCCCTGAGATTCTTTGACTCTAGGAGTTAAATAGAATCGTTCCCAGAAAAACTTCCTAGGGAATGTTCTGAGAAAATTTTGAGGAGAAGAGAGGTGTGCGTGGCTCCAAGGCCCTGAAGGCAAATGTGATCATGAGGCTGGTGGTGAGCGACGCCCTGGTGAGGAGGCTCCTGACCCACGCGGCTGGGATGTGTGGTTGCCATAACACCCCTCACATCAGGTGCCCTCTGACTTCACGCATCGGCAATCTGCCTGGTCACGGGACTCATACAACCCTCCTGAGACGCATTCCGGCAAAATGAATGAAGGGCATAAGCACGCACATACCCCGGACCTAGCAGTTCCATTCCTGACCATAGCTCCCAAGGAAACAGTCCAGGTATTAGCTGCAGCCCGTGTGCTGACACAGGCTTACATTAGGAGAGTGGAATATGAATACTTCATTTCCTTCATGTCTGTTTTCCTTTGCATGGGGAACAAGACCCTACTACTTTTATGATAAAGACTAACCAGAGTACCAAACTGCCATTGCAAAGCACCTCCCACCCCCCTCCCCACCCCCAACCTTGGAGGCTGACAAATGATGCCACCACCTGGACGCCACCCGGAAGTACTTCTGGATGAAGTAGCACACGATGGCCAGGGGCAGGAGGGCCACGAGGAACACGGGTGTGACGTAGGAGATGACGGCCAGGGCCGAGACACAGAGCAGGGTGGAGCGGCTCAGGCACTCCAGCGTGGATGGGATGTGCTGAGGGAGGGAGGGGAGAGAGAGAGGAGGGGAGTTTCCATATTTGATGACGTTCAGTGTGTTACTTGCTGCCAGGCTTTGCTCTCTCGAACTATTATAGGCACCCGTCTTATCTCTCCAGCTTCACTGTGAGCTCCCTGAGGGCAGGAGGCAGGACTTTGCCTTCTCACTATCTAGTACAACGGTAAATAAAGAACACAGGCTGAATCAAAATAAATATTCTTCACAAAGTCACCTTGGCCCAGCCAGTGTGGCTCAGTGGTTGAGTGTTGACCTATGAACCAGGAGGTCATGGTTAGATTCCTGGTCAGGGCATATGCCCGGATTTCGGACTCGTTCCACAGTGTGGGGTGTGCAGGAGGCAGCCAATCAATGATTCTCTCTCACCATTGATGTTTCTATCTCTCTCTCCCTCTCCCTTCCTCTCTAAATCAATAAAAAGATATATTTTTTAAAAATCAGTCACCTTGGTTTGGAATATGTTGGAACCTTCCTAGAGTGAGCCAGGGGGCTCTTGGATGGAAGCCAACCAGATGTAGTTTCCCTCAGGCTTATTATGAAGGCCCCACAGGGGGGCGTGGGCAGCATTATAATCAGATTGGGGCCCACTGGGTTCCTCCCTCAGGGCCCAGGTCACTGGATCTGGGGAAGCCAGCAACAGACAGGAGCCTGGCCTCTCTCCAAACTGGAGGACTGGGTCACAGTCCTGTGTACCTGGTCGATGGTATTGCAATCAGATGAAAATCTGTTCAGGATGCTTCCGAGGGGCGTGGTCTCAAAAAACCTAAGAGGCAACCAGAAGAAGTCACTCATTTGTTTACTGATTTCTTTTCTGTTTATTGAATGAGGATAGTTATTTCTTTCATTTTGGTGTCTCTGGAGTCATCCCTGGGTCTAACCTTTGCAGGTCTATAGCCATCTGGCCTGAGTCCCTGAGAATTCCCGCAGCAGCCCAAAGGGGTGCTGGCCCCTTCCTGGCCTCTCTTACTGTCAAGCCCATGTGTGACCACTGCCACCTTCCTCAGCTGCTCCCCAGGCCTGACTCACTCAGCAGCTGTCCTCCCCAGGACATAGAGTCCTCTCCAAGAGACAACCAGTCAGGGGAACAGGGCCCTGGGGACACCCTGTCAGCTGGCTGACCCTGCAAGGCCACTCTGTCTGTCATCACTCAAGCTGTGACACAGGGCCGGCCTAACCCTAACTAGAGCATTTCAGACCCCCAGATATGAGACAAATAGAGGGTAAATAAACTTTGAGGCCATCTCTCTGGGCCACAGAGAGGCTGAAAAGTAAATAATGGAGTCAGGTGGTGAGGTCTGGCATTGACAAGGGTGGGGCCAGATGATCTGTTGGCCTGTGGATTCTTAAGTCTAATTGGCTAGCCAGCTGGGCAGTGACTTCTTTTATACCAAGTGGTCTTTAGGGTTTTTATCCATGTCATTACAGAAGATTAGAGCAGCTACACCATGTGCCCAGTGTCAGAACCTCCAGTCTGGCAGAGGGAGGACAGAGAAGAGGAGAGCTGAACTCGTGGTTGGAGACAGGCAGATGGTACCTGCCTAGGGAAGGGAAACTAACATTTATGCAGAGCCTGCAGACCCTCACTTTGGAAGACTGTTATGATAAGTAGATGAGTCAACCATATAAAATGCCTAGCACTGTGTCTGGCTGAATAAATGCCCATTTCTTTATGTTTTCTGCATTGAGGAGGGCACTTTTACAAACACTTGAGGCTCCTTGAGTCATGCCCAACAGCTTGTGACAGAGATTGTATATCCCCATTTTAAAGATGGGATGACTGAGGCCTACATAATAGTGACTTTCCCACAGCCCCAGTGTGGTGGGGGAGAGGGGTACCTCATGGGAGCCAGGATGATCTGGTTCAGCAGGCTGCGGTGCAACTTCTTGGCCACCTTCAGCCCCGTCCACTCTACTGTGACAGATGTGACCAGGCAGAGCATGATGCCCAGGCTGCAAAGCACCGTGAACACCAAGGCGTAGACGGTCTGGTCAAGGGAGCATTCCTGGGCCAGGCAGAAAATGAGGCAGAGTCCCGGGGGTGTCTATGGCTCACCCCCACCCCCCCAGGCCCTGGCCCTGGGGCTGCTGGCCCCACCTGGCTGAGGGAGCAGTTCCTGGCCATGGGGCTCAGAGTCAGGGCGCTGTCCGTCCACTTGGCCAGCCAGTAGTCAATGGCCACCAAGACCATGTGCTTGAGCAGCTGGGAGAAGACGAGCAGCGACAAGAGCAGGATGCCAGCAGACGACAAATACTTGGCGCAGGCTCTCCATGGGATCTTGGCGCGCTGGTGCAGCACCGACGACAGGTTGTCCTCCTCCTCACTCTCGGCTGCCTCCTCTGCAGGCCACAAGATCCCACCCTGTGGCTTCACATTTCACAGTCCTCTGAGGGTGGAGCAGGGGGCATGTTCTCCCCACTTACAGATGGGCAGACTCAGGCACACAGAGGGGAAAGGGTAAAATCAAAGGCATACTATCTTACCACCCTCGGGACTCAAACCTTAGCCTCCCAGGGAATGGTTAGACCTCAGGCCATGATGCGCTCCCCGTCCCACTGTCTGTACCTTCCTCCTCTTCCTCATCCTGCAGGAGGCCATCTCTCGAGGACATGGCCCGGGGCAGGCCCTGGGGTGGTTCTGGGACTTTTCTCTCCACGATGGTCTCCTGAAAGACAAATGGGGCCTGGCTAATGTCCTCAGATGTGCAGAGGGGAAAAGAGAGGATGGGGGCAACCACCCCTCATAATGAACAGGGTGAATTTCCAGGTTGCCCCTGCCTCTAGAAGGGTCCAGATGGACATATGTTTGTACTGCCTTCTCTTTCTCTGTCTTTTAAAAAAATTATTCTTTATTGTTGAAAGTATTACATATATCCCTTTTTATCCCCCATTGACCACCTACAGCCCCCCACCCACACCCCCCATACTGCCTTCTCCATCAGCTAACAACTCCCCAAAGTCCCTGGGGGAGACACTTTTCCCCTATTCTTAGTCTCTGTGATATGGGAGGGCAGGCAATTCTCTCTGGCTCCAGGGGTGGGCATATGACACAGCACTGCCCAATCCTCACATTCCACATCCTTGGCCACAATGATTCGTTCAGAAGTGGGCACCTGACCAAATTGGACCAATGAGGGTCAGCCCTGGGACTTTTGCTAAACAATCCTGGAAGAGGCACTCTCTTTCTGACAGTTGTTGATTTGTGAGAATGTAAACCTGAAACTGCCAGTGGCCCTCACAGCTACCATGGGAATGAAGCCAATTTGAGGGGAGCAGAGGCAAGGGATGGGGAGAAACAGATCCCTGGTGACATTGTTTAGCTGCCTGGATCCAGCTCTATCTGAGGTTATGATACCCTGGACTTTCTGGTTTCATGAGTCAATAATCCTTAATCTCTCCCCACCCCCCCTTTTTTTTCTTTGCTTAGCCAGTTTGAATTGATTTTCTGAAACTGTAAAGTAAATGGTATCTGACTATTTCAGGATAAGGGGAGGGCATCCTCCTGATTCTGCATTGGGTAGTGGGCACAGATACTGTTCAAACTCTGATAGAAGCAAGTTTATACTCCGCTCTCGCATCTGTCCTTTGGGGGGTTTCCTGGGACGAGTGAGGGCAAGAAGGCCTTTATGAGGTTAGATCTAGCAGAACCTTCTTCTCAGGCGGTGGCTGCTTGGTCCAAGGATATACCCACCTTCTCCAGCTCTTGGTCCTGCCGGTTCATGAGGGTCTTCCAGTGCTCAAAGAGCTGGCACTCAGACCTCTGGAAGTCCTTGAGCGTGCCCTCCCTCTGGATGGTGCCATCCTTCATGGCGATGATCTGGAAAGGCAGTAACAAACTCTGCTGAGGGCTGGCTGGGGATATGGAGTGGAGGTCACACCCCGCCTGACTGAGGAGTCAGAGGTGGACATATACATCCGTTTCCCACCACAAATGGCCTCTGGTTTGCCCACTGCAGCAAGCTGGTAGTGATAACCTACCCTCACCAACACACTCCCAGGATTTAGGGTTTGGTACATCTGGGGGGTAATTCTCAACGGTTGCCAATGGTTGATAGGAGGTTTGCAGAGCAACTTCGTGCATCCTGGCCAAGCTGCCTGGTTATCTGCAAGGCAGCTGTGGCAGCTGTTTTTGTACACTTAATGGGCTCATTGCACTCTACCCTTAGCTCCTCCTGAAGGCAGGTCTGAGAGGTTCTGCCAGCTTTGGCAAAGCACCTGTTGGCTTAAATGTGTGGCCACGCCTCTTTGAAATCAATAAAACTTATTTTATTTGTGACATTCAGTGTTTCACACTCATGTGGACTCGTGATTAGTTTAGACACCTACCCCTGCTCCTCTCACCCCCAAACACCCCCTCGAGGTTTAGGGAGGGCTGCCGGGAGTCCTATCCACTGATACTCCAAGAAACCAGGCACCTCCATGCTTCCCTTCTTAGGAGTAAGGATTGTTATGCAATCTCGTTAAGGTCACCATGGAAACTCAGACATGAACCTGCACCTGTTTTAATAGCTTTTTTTTGTGTGTGTGTGATTTGGACTTTCCCCCCTTTTTCATAGTGGAGGGAGGGTCTCGCTACATGTAGAAGGGAGACTTATTTGGGGAGGATTAGAAGGGCCAATTGGCACAGGCAGACCTGAAGCTTAGGGAGGACCTCAATTTTCAGGGGCAACTCTGAGTAGGGTTTAGGCAAGGCCCAGATGTCAAAAACCAAGTGATTTCCATCTTAAAAACGAAGTGTTTTCCAATGAATTAAAAAGTAACTATGTGTAGATGTTGAGGGGTATGTGGATTTAGTTAAATGTGGGGTTCACAAAATTGCATTCCACCGATAATATGGAAGTTCCTGTTACTACTGCTATCGTTTGTTTCCAGATGGGAAAACGAAGGCACACAGAGGGGAGAGTAAAATCAAGTTGAATCTGAGCCACCGGATGGCAGGAAGCTGGTTTTCCCATTTAGTGGGCATCCCAAAGGCCAGGGGATGAGATATGTAACTGAGCAGGATGCAGAAGGTAGGAACTGAATGTCTACTTCTCAGAGCCAGCCCTTGTGGTACCCAGGCCAGGATGGGAATGCCTGCAGCTCTAGGTGATAGCAAACCCTTGGGCTGTGCAGGTCTCCCTGATCTGCCCAGTCTGCACGAAGCCATCCAGTGCTGATCTCTTCCGCTCAGACACTGCTATGAGACATCTCATTAACTTCTTAGAAGATGCCAGACTGCCTCTCCCACCTCAGCCCCCCACAGCTTGATGTCCCTGTGGCCCCTCACCCAGTCTGCGTGCGGCAGGTATTGTAGTTTGTGGGTCACTAGGACCACCGTCCTCTTATCGTCTCTGAGGAGCTCGAGGATCCCGGCCTGCATCAGGTGGTCACTCAGGTGGACATCCAGAGCTGAGAAGGGGTCATCCTGGACAGAGAGGAGAAGGTAGGGGCAAGTGCAAAGGGAGGGGGTGACAGTGAGTGCAAAAACCAGCAGAGTTATATCAGCTCTGGTCTAGGGACTAATTAGCTGTGTGGCCTTGGACAATGTACCTTAGCTCTCTGGGACTCAGTTGCCTCGTCTTAAAACAGGGCTGTTATCAGCTATCATTCTCACACAGTGGTTCCCCATAGTCTATGAAGCCTGAATTCCTTATCATGGGAATCCAGGCCCTTTACAACCTGCTCAGTCTTCCTTTCAATCTCACTGCTCATCTATCTCGCCCAAGTTCCCTACACTTCAGGTTTCCAGGGAACTTGCGATTCCAGGCCTTTGTCTATACTGTTCCCTCTGCCTGGAGTCTGATGTACCTTTTGTCTGCCTGGCGAACTCCTACTCATCCTTCAGTGTTCCACCCAAGCACTGGCTCTTCCTGTGTCCTTTCCTGACCCCCACACCTAGCCTTCCCTCCTCTCTGTTCCACCGATACTCTGCCCAAAGCCAGATCTGATAGTTATGTACATGAGGCCCCTAAGAACTGAGGCTCCCCTTTCCCCCCAAAAGAAAACTGAGACCTTCTTGTGCCTGGTACAGAGTAGTACCTTAATAAAGTTTGCTGAAATCAACTAAAATATCCACTTTACTTCTTTCTAACAAGGTTGTTTAAAGTTCACATGGGATCCTGAATGAGCCAGGACTTTGTGAAGTGCTGTGCATGAGTCAGTTACAGACTGTGAACCTGACATAATGGCATGTGTTTAGTAGGGAGTGTTTATGTGTGTTGTGGAGAAGAGAGAAGAAAGCTGGGACCAGAGACCTGAGGTTCCTCTTCCAATTCTCTCTCTAAATGGCCCCGTCTTTCCTCTTGTTTAAGTGACCTACACTTCAAGGCCCTCCTCCAGGAAGCCTTCCCTGAGTACCCTAGTCCTCACAGTTGTCTTCCTGGACAAGGCTCCTCGTCGTTGGTGCCACACAATTTGACTCTCAGCTGGGCTGTGGCTCTTGAGTAGAGGTAAGCTCTGCCTCCCTATCTGCACCTTTGAGGCCAGTGGTTTTCCAGTATCAACCAAGGCACCTAACAAAGAACTTGGCATGAAGTAGGACACGGATAGCTAATAAGTTTGCTCTCATGTCTGATGGCTAGTGGTTACCCAGAGTACTGTGTTGAGAAGGATTCCGAGGACAAGTTAAGTTTCTGCGGGAAAAAATTCTGTGATCAACTAGCAATGTCTGCTGTGGGCACAAGATGGGAAGTGGCAGCACACACTCAATGTATTAGTCATTCTCACAGTCAGGCTAAGTAAGTACTGATAGGTTGGGCTCTCCTACAGAGAAGTGGCCTGTCACTACTACTTTCCTTCCCTCATGGCTACTGCGGAACTCAGTGTGAAGTCCACAGTGGGCCATTTGCACTATCCTTGTCTCAGTTTCCCCATTAATCAGATGAATAAGTAATATCTCTGGCAGAAGTTTGTTCCTGAAGAGGGAGGTAGTTGGTGATGGTGTGTGTGTGTGTGTGTGTGTGTGTGTGTGTGTAAGCAATGAACCAGGGAGGAAAGCCAGACACGAGGGCCTCTAGGGAGGTGCTGGCTGGTGCACTCACCAGGAAGACGACGTTGGTATGCTGGTAGAGGGCTCGGGCCACGCTGATTCGCTGGCGCTGACCACCAGACAGGTTGATGCCCTGTCACCAAAGGGGAGGAAAGTTCACTCCCTCATAGCCCTCAGGAGAGACTGTCCTGGCACCTACTCCACTGTGAGCTCTCTGGGATGGAGGCCTGGCTCTGTCCATCTCTTTGTTCCCCCCTCACTTTGCAGAGAGAAGGCACTTGTATATGTTCCCTGAATTCAGTGGGAAGTGGGGCATATAATCTCCAAGTCCTTGATGAGTCATCATATAAGTGCTAGGGACCATATGATGACTCATCAAAAACCAAGACAGAGGATGTAGGGGTTTCATTATATGCAAGGAGGACGGCCACTGGAGAATCCTATTGTCTAAGCTGTGGAGGAGGGGCCCCACCTGGGGAGTGAACAGAGCATAACCCCAAGCCTAGCACAGTGCTGGGGGAGCTCCCAGGATATCCCCGGGGCCTGAACGAAGGAGATGTCAGTCATCTCCAGCCTGGGAAGGTGGTAAGCTTTCTGCACCAAGCAGGGCTGGAAACTTGCCATGGACAGCCCCCAGCCTGGGTTCAAGGAGATGATTTTGACCCCATTGCAGGAAGCTCTGCACCCTCTGCTTCACCCTCTCTCATTTCCCAAGTACCTGCTCTCCGTGACAAGGGTCTGGGCCTGGTGGTGGTGATGGGTGGGGAGCAGGGGAGGTTGAGGTCCCCAGTTTTGAGACAACCCCTTGGAGGCTCTACTAACCCGTTCCCCAATCTGGGTCTGGTCTCCATGGGGCAGGATGTCGATGTCCGGCTGCAGGGAGCAGGCTTCGATGACCATCTTGTACCTGGAGTGGGGTGGGGCGGGGACACAGCCGCTCAGCCTGACCAGAGTGGGGCCTGAGCACTGGCAGGGGGTCATTAGCCTCCAGGCAGCTGTGCCAGGGTGAGCAATGGCTTTAATGGGTCTCCTGCTTGGGTGCAAACAAACACCATGTGAGCTTAAAAACAGCTGAGGGCAGTACGCTCCACGGACTTGGAGCAAGTTAAATATTTGAAGGATGGAATTAGATGGCAGCAAATATACCACACAAGTGACAAGAGAGGGCCCAGGGCCCCTGTGCAGTGGGAAAAGTGACAGTCAGAGCCCACGCTTGGGGCGCTGCCAGGGAAAATTACTGCTGGTTGGTTTAGGCAGTAGAGATAATGGCTGGTCAAATATTTGCCCAGCCTGCTCCTCTCGTACTTCTCGGGCCAGCTCTTCACCTGGCAGGTGCCAGCCAGGGTGCACAGAGGAGGCATCAGAGTGTCTGGGTGACATGCACTTGGGTATCAGGCAGCCTTGGATTTGAGACCCATTTCGTCACTTAGTGGCTGGGTGGCCTTGGGCAAGTTACCTAGGCTTTCTGAGCCTTGGTTTCCTCACCTGCAAAACGAGAATGCGAATAGTACCTGCCTACTGGGATTGCTGTGAGCATTAGAGGAAGTTACGTGTACAAAGAGCGTGGCACAGGGTCTGGTAAGAGCTCAGTCAATGTCAGTGGTTATTGTTCACTGGAGGGGAAAGGGTGCACAGGCCGAGGAGCGGGGGGTGGGAGGGTAGGGAATCATGAGCACAGAGACTCCTGGGGAGCTGGGTCGGCCTTCCCACCAGCCATAGGAGAAGGCAGCAGGGCTGCCGCACCTCCCTCGCCTCCCGCCCTCTCACACGGGAGTAGGGCTGCCTGATGCCCGGGCTCATCTGAATTGTTTCCAGATGGACCATATGGACCAGGCTGGAGTCCAGCTAAGCCTGCTGGAGCGTGGACGGCTGGGTGTGGGGCATGGATGGAGGGGCAGGGCAGAGGGCTGGGGCTTGGGGTCTGGTGCAGGTAGCTAATGCTGCCCATGATCAATTTTTCCCTCCCCAGCCCACCTCCCTGTCAGAGGCTTTTACCGTTGTTTGTTGAAGGGACTCTCAAAGGTGATGTTCTCCTCCACGGTGGCGTTTAGCAGCCACGGTTTCTGAGAAGCATAGGCCACGGGGCCTCTCTTCCTGGGAAAAGCAGGGTGGGAGTAGGGAGGCATTTTCAGGGCGCATTCTCAGAGGCACTTGTCCAGGTGATGGCTTAGGCCAGAGCAGGTGGGTGGGGCGGCACTAAGGTGGGAGGTGCAGTTGGCAGAAATCTGCTGTATGGCCCCTGGTGACGGCTCCTTCCCCAGGGCCTGAGGCAGGCTTGGGTGTTGGGTGTTGGGTGTTAGCTGACTGGGGGGACCTTGGCCCTTCCCTGCCCTACACCCCACATGCCCCACCCCTGCAGACTGTACCCCTTCCTGAGTCCTACCCAGAGCCAGGAGGGAACCAAGCAAACACTGGACTCCTGGTTTCCCCTTCACTGAATAGCTCTCAAACCATTCAACTTTGAAATGAGCAGGTAACTCTCCAAATGGAACTTTTAAAGAAAGTGGAGCCAAGGAAACCACACTTAGTATGATGCAACTTTTGAAGTCCACCCCCCAACCCCCCAAATTAAAAAAGAAAAGGAAAAGATGAGCATCAGATAAAAATGACCTGGTGGGGCCCGGCTGGTGTGGCTCAGTGGTTGAGCATCGACCTATGAACCGGAGGTCATGTGCCGGGGTTGCAGGCTCGATCCCCAGTGTGGGGTGTGTGGGAGGCAGCCGATCAATGATTCTCTCTCACCATGGGTGTTGCTATCTCTCTCCCTCTCCCTCTTCTCTCTGAAATGAATTAAAAATATATTTTAAAAAATGACCTGGTGGGAAGGAGCAGCTTGATGTGCCGTGGCTTCCAAACCACCCCTCGGAGCACAGAGCCCTGTATGGCTCCTTCCTGGGGCCTGCCCTCCACAGTTCTCCTTGGCCTGAGACCCTCTGAGGAAGCCGGGCCTGGAGGGCAGTGCTCCCGCGGCACAGTACCTGAGGTCGGCCTCGGCTGCCGGCTCCCGCTCTGGGCTGCAGCAGGGAAGAAAGAGGCATTTTCAGGGTTCATGTGAGTGGACTGAGCTCTCTGCAGACATTTCGAGCTCCCTCAAACCCAGCACAAGAGTCTTTATCATCCCTGTGACCACGTCTGCAGCCACAAAGCTGCATGGAGGGGTATGAGAGTGGGGCGTGGCCATCCAGGGGGGGCCTCCACTGCCAGAACCCCAGAAGTGTCCAGAATCCATGTGGGGTAGGTAAGGAGGGTTCCCCGGGAAGGATAAAGGGGAGAATGGGGGAAAGCCACCATTGGTGTAGGCTCATGGGGGAAGGGGACTTCTTGCATCGGAAGAGTAAGAGGACCAACATGTGGCTCCTCCAGACCCAGCCTCTGCATCAGGGCTCAAGTGCACCGGCCGAGGTCTCAGGCTGACACGGCTGCATCAACAGCTGGGACAGGGAGTGCTGTCTGGCTGGAGCCAGGCCTGGCTGGGCAGGCGACATTGTTGCCTGCAGTTTGTGGGTGGGAACCCACGGCTGATGAAACTCAGGTGGCACCTAGAGAACTGAGAAGGGGTGATTTGCAGCCCCATGTGGTCCTCTCAGAAGACAACAGAGGAATCTGGGATTGGCCCAGAGAGACCGGTCAGCTGCAGTGCCTACGTGCTCTGGACTGACCTGACCTGCTCCAGGACCAACTATTCTGTCCTGTTATTCTCATCCGCACAAGCCTACTTATCACGTACCACGAGGCCCGATTTTTGGCTCAAGAACTATGGTCACTATGGCTAGAGAGGCTGGGCCTGTCATCACACCCTGGCACTTGGGGACAAGGTGGGAGAAAGGGCAGAGAAAGACAGGGACATGAAACTCTAGTGTCAGAGAGCGAAGGCCAGACCTTAAACCTACATAGCTGAGTCACTCTTTCCAGTCCTGACCTCCACCACCTCAGTGTGTTTGAATGTTCTTGGGAGAGGTGAGCTTAGGGAGAGTTTTGAGAGTCTCAGAGCCCCACTAATCGATTTCACTTTGATTTTTAAGACAAGAACATAAAGCAGCAAGACCAAATGTTTTGTCTGGTCTGGGGGATACCCACCTCCTCTCTTTACAGGCATGTTTCTCAACTTTTTTTTTCTCATGATCACCCCCTAGGGCTATTTTAGACAAATGTTTTCTAAGTGTCCTTTCCTTGAACATATTTCTTACCCAATTCAGTGTTTTGTTTTGTTTTTTTAAATTCACAAAGTTGTACAACCATCACCCCAATCTAATTCCAGAACATTCTTATCACCCTTAAATAAACCCTGCACCCATTAGTAGTCCCTCCCTTCCTGCCTCCCCCCCAACTCAGTGGCAACCACAAACCTACTTTGACTCTATCCGCCAGGAGATTTTAATCCCACACCCCTGAATCCGTAATCAGTATCCCCACCACCATAAGCACCGCCCCCCCTCCCCCGCCCCGCTGTGCCCCACACCCAACCCTTCCTTTATCCAGACCAACCAGCTTCCAACTCAGTTCCGAGGTTGTACCTGGGGTCCTCTCCCGTCTCACTGTCAGGAAGGCTGCTGGGGCACAAATGGGAGGGAAAGAGCACCTGTTACTTCTCTCTCCATTGACTTTCTCTCCATCACCCTGGGTCTTTGGGGAGAAGCGATCCCCACTGTCCCCACTCCCCGCCCATTCCCAGTGTCCCAAGTGGCTTCCGTGGGGCACACACTGCTGTTCTCAGTCTCCACTCTCTGGAAGCTGGGTGGGCACCCTCCCAGCTAGCAAGGGCTTCACCAGTGCTCCTGGCATGGTCAGAGCAGCCATGAGGCTGGCTGGCTGGCACCAACATCAGCTTATAGTTGGGAAAACTAAAGCTCAGTGAGAGAAAGGGACTTTTCCGTGGTCATAATCATTCCCACAGTGTTTCCAAACCATGGAATGAGATCCAATAAGTGGATCTGAAATAAGTGAATTGCAACTGCACTGAAAAAAACACCACCACCAAATCAGGGTGGTCAAGATATGTAGTTTTTTGTGTGCAATTGTTTCTCTTGTTTATCAAGGAATAAATGAATGTAGTGGACTGTGATGTAAAATGCATTGCTTACTGTGGATTCTAGTAAATGTGGTTTTTTGTTTTTGTTTTTTAAAACGCTGAGTGAGGTGACCTGAATTTTGGTACCAATGCTCTTCCTTCTGCCTCAGGCCACCTCTCAACCTTTCAGAAGCAGCCTCCTGCCAATGGGATGTGTACTCTGATAGGCGCATGTGGGGAAAAGGAATCTGCTTTCAAGTAGATCTTACGTCACAATGCTGAAACCAGCTAACACTTGCTGAGCTGTTATAAGCACTGTGATGAGCACTGGGACAGCACTATCTATTTTAAAGCTCAAAAGAGCCACACGAAGGAGGTGTGTTTTGACTGTCCCCACTTTACGAAGACAGTGAGGCGCAGAGAGGCCAAGTAACTTGCCCAAAGTCACAGAGCCGGCAAGCAGCAGAGAAAATAGATTTGTCTGACTCCAAGGTTCCGTATTCTTAATGACTTCACTGCGATTGCCGTGCCATAGCTCCGATAAACGCCTTCTTGTCAGGATGGACAGAAAACGGGGGCGGAAAGCAGCCTGAGGAAATGAGGAAGTTCTTTTCTGTCTCCAGCTGAGGGGCAGGGCTGACTGGAGACCCTGATGGATATGTCATCACTTGTCTCCAATCTCTGTGGTCTCACTCCATTCTCTCAACCCAACCCAACGTTGGGTCCCTAAACCATCAGATAGCTGTAATTTATGGACAAGCTGGTAACGTGAGCAGGATAAAAAAATCCAAGCTTACAAATTCCAACTGTGCGGCCACAGCCCAGATAAGCTTATCTGTGGAGTCTCCTGCCTTGATTGCTTCCAGAGTTGCAAAGGCCGTCATTTATCTGGAGGAAAGCGCATCTGTGGGCTCCCCGAGGACCAGGCCCACAGTGAGCTCTCTCTGCCCTAATTCAGTTTGTACCATTGTCTGGGCTGCTCAATTAGCCCTTATAATGGACTTGCTCTCTCTCTCTAATCAGCTCCTGTGCAAGTCTTTTCTCCCAGTGGGATTTTAAGGCAGGAAGAGCATCTTTCAGCCCCCACAGTGCAGAGCACACGACAGATCTATAATAAAGGGAAGTTGTTAACTGACATGTTAATCATTCGGGAAGAAGGGCGGGAACTAGCATGCAATGTAGGTGTCCTCATGCCAGGCACGGAGTGAAGTTGCTTATATTCACCACTTCATCCTCACAGCAATCCTAGAAACAGGTGTTAGTATCCCCATTATACAGGTGGGGAAACTGAGGGTTAAAGTTTGCATAATGTGCCCAATGGTACAGAGCTGGGAGGAGGGGGAAGCTGGAGTGAATCCAGGTTCTTCCTCTCCTCTGTCTAGTGTAGTCCCCGCTTCCCTAGAATGAGCCTTTCAAGATGTATATGTCTATGTTTTAACCTGAAAAGTAAAGAATGGTATATGTGGCACACACTTTCTCTCACTGATTACTGGGCTCTTCAATGAGTGTTGGGGACATCCTCCCATGCTTGCGCTTTGGGGACCAAGCACTGAGCTGAACAGACAATTTCTCCAGTTTTCCAAGCCCAATATCCTTCCCTCTAGCCAGCCATGAGCTGGGCACGTGAGTGCATCAACCTGAATGAAGGCACAGAACCTGCCCTGCAGGGGCTCACAGTCTGGTAGAGTGAACCGGACAAATACAGAACGTTGTAAGGGCCAGAAGAAACGTAGAGCAAGAAAGTATTACAGAAGCATTGAGGGGAAGGTGCGCACAAACACGTTTGCCAGGGCATAGAGAAAAGACTGGAAACCTTTGGGCGATGGGATGTTAGGCGGCTTTCATCTTCCTTATGCTTGTGTATCTTTTCTAAATTAATGCACATCCTTTAGACTCAGAGAAAAATGTAATTTTAAAATGCAGTTTGGAGGAGGAAGCAATCTGAGGAAGCAAGGAAGGGCTGGTAGGAATTATAGCAGAGCTGAGCCTTGCAAGGGGAAGCACTGAGACAGTGGCGATGGAGGGAGGGGCTCTGGGACAGGGGAGGTGGAGGGAGGGGCTCTGGGACAGGGGAGGTGGAGGGAGGGGCTCTGGGACAGGGGAGGTGGAGGGAGGGGCTCTGGGACAGGGGAGGTAGAGGGAGGGGTGCTGGGACAGGGGAGGTAGAGGGAGGGGCGCTGGGACAGGGGAGGTGGAGGGAGGGGCGCTGGGACAGGGGAGGAGGCAGGAGAAGTGGAAAGAATAAGGACTCTGACATTTGTATCTGAGAGGCTACTCTATTCACTGGTTGCACAATCTTAGGCAAGCCCCTTTACTTAGGGGAACCTCTGTTTTCTCATCTGTAAAATGGGGGTAATGGCACAAACCTCACAGGGACACTGGAGAATAAATTATAATATAGCTCGTAGCTGGTTGGAGGGAAAGACCTGGGGCTGGAGAACTGGGGTGGGGGCGTCATCATCTTTTCAGCTCGGGGCTTGGTCCCAAAGGTGCAGGAAGAGCAGGAACTGAATGGCCCCAGCACTCATTAAGACCCCAGCAATAAGTAAAAAAGGAAGCGGTGGACATTGGGGTTGGAAGAAGTTAAGACTCATAGGTCTCTACGTTCTGTTCATCTTGCCACAGGCAGGCTTGTCGTTGCCCTGAAATGTTACCTTTTCTACCCACAGTGCCTTTTCCAAATGATGTCATTGGGTCCTCATGCCCAATCTCTGAGAGAGGAAAGGGTTTTCTCACTGTCCAGCTGAGGAAACTAAGTTCCAGGGAGGTGAAGTAACTTGCCCAAGGTCACACAGCTAGAGAGGCAGAGCCAAGCCTACAACCAGAGACCATCTGATTCCCAAGCTTGGCTTCACAGTGTCCCTTCTCCTGTCTGCCCACCATCCCCCCACAGGAAACCTGGGGTGCACCTGAACCCTGGGCCCAACCCTGGGCCCAAAGGCTCCAGGAACTATATGAGCAAATGGGACTCAGTCCTGAAAGGAGCTTATTCTCATCTCTGAGGAATCAGGGATCTCGGGAGGCAGCCTTCACACCAAGCACCGCAATACAACAACGTTCAGAGGCAGGCCCAGGGCAAGCAGGGCCTAATGCACGGTTGCCATGTGGAAGCCTTGGCAGGGGTGGGGGCGGGACAGCTGGGAGCCCTAGGGAGGCTGATTTGCACAGGGAGGTGGAACCTTTTCCCCACCCAATGCTTTCCCTCGGGGCCCAGCTTCCTGCTGGCTCCCTGGGGACGCTTAAAATCATTCTACTGCAGACACTAATGGCCCTATTCTTTATTTTCAGGGAAAAGATTTCATTTAAGTACATCTGCTAATATTGCCTTTTTATAACAATGCTTTCCTCTTAAAGATTAAGGAGAGAGTTTGCAAATTCCCAGGTTGATAGTGCATTGAGCAGAGAGCCAGGCAGGGACCAGTATGAAAGGGAATGCTTGGGAGTCACACGATCCACCCCCCACCCCCCACCCCGCCACCCCCCTCCAGGAGAGCTGGAACCAGGAGGCTGACCTGCCAGATCTGCTCAGGGCTGCCGCAGTAACTCTCCAACCCAGAATGCCAGACTTCACCCAGTGGACCCTTGGGGCCTGCCCGGGGGTCTGTCTGAACGCCTCTGTCTACCCAAGACTGGTGACTGATAAGCTCTCTGAGGCAGGGGCCAGGTTTTCTCCTTAGCAGTCTGGACAGAGGGGTTCACAAAATCCACATCTTACGTGGGGCACCTGGGGTCCAACATGGAATAATCCTCCAGCCCTGTCCTCAAGGAGGTCAGTGTCAGGGAGAGACAGCGCAGATGATCACAGTGCAGTGGGAGATGCGCACTAACAGGGCTCACTCATTCCCAATGTTGGTGGAGGAGTTGGGGGTTGAAATTCTGGGTTAGTGGAACAGCTTGGGCAAAGGGATGCAGGAAGGAGAGACATAACAACACATTTACACTGGCAGTCTCTTGAAGGTCATACATCGTTTCTGGTTCACTCATTTAGCATATAAATTCATTAGCTGAGCCACTGTGGATGCAGAGACAAATAAGAGAGGGTCTCTGTCCCCAGGGAGCACACCACAGTCTCCCGGGAGACAGGCTGGAGTACAGCTAAAGAGCAATTTGTTCCTGGCATAGACATACATTATCAAAGAATAATATTTATAATAATATTTATAGGGCGCTCATCACATGCGAGGTCAAGCCTCACGTCCACCCCGTGGGTAACACGGGAAACCTGGTGCAGAAAGGTCACAGAATTTCCCAAAGCACAGAGCCCCAGTTTGAACCCAGGCAGCCTGGCCCCAGAGCTGGCTCAGCCACACTGCTCCTTTGTTCATTGAAGGAGTAAGTGTACAGTACAAACAAACCGATCTCCCAGAGCATTCTCCGTTCTGCGCCTCCTACTCCCCCATCTCCCAGCCTCGTGCCTCCTGGAACTCTTTCTTCCAGGCACTGAAAACCTCCATTCGGTCCCTCTTTCCCTCGGCAACTGGGAAGCTCCAAGCCAGGTTGTGTAGTAAATGCAGTAGCCGACTTCTGCCCGGGTTTCTGAACACCTTTTTCCAATCACTTCATTTCTTGGTTCCTTTTTTCTTTTTAAAAAGCTTCTATTTTATATGTATCTTTTATCAACTAGTCTCAAGTGCTTTCTGGGAATAGGTGGGTATAAATAATAGATTTGTCCTGAGCTCAGCGTGGGGTTCTGGCTCTTTACTTAAGATAGCGATCTTTCCCCACATGTTTGTCTGGGTTAATTTTGGCTCCTCAAAACATTGACTGCTCCAGCTTTGTTGAGGATCAAGCTGGAAACCAATGTGTGCACCCCACCCCCACCTCCGCTGAGTGAGCATCAGCTTCGGAATCAAATGGAACTGAGTTTGAATTCCATTTACCGGGGGATGAATTAGGGCAACTAGTTTAACCGTCATCTATGAAATGAGAACTGTCAGCAGTACTCACCTTGCCGGTTGTCATGAGGAGTAAATGGAATAATGCATGTAGAGGACTTGGCAAGGTACCTGGCACATAGTGAGGGTAATGGGTACTCATGATGATGATGGGAATAACCAGTCACAGCATTTACTGAGTAACCACTGAACACACAGTAGGTGCTCACCAAATGCACAAAGAAGGCATCCTTAATGGAGCAGGATGGTTGGAAGGAGGGCTGCCCGCCCACAGTGAGTGACTCTCCCCACTACCTGAGCCCTGAGGATGTGTGTGTTACCTGTTCCAGAAGACCGCCCCTGAGATCTTCTGCATCTCCCCTAGCGTGGCGAGAAGAAGTGAGGACTTGCCGCAGCCCACCTGCCCCACGATCATGGTCAGCTGGCCTGCAGGGAGGGAGGCCAGCAGATGGGGCTGGGGCCAGGAGGGAGTCTGAACCATCACCACCCAGAAAGACAGACAGATACGCCCAACCCTGGGGCCCCGTTTGCTTTCCTCTGACCTAGAATCCCCAAGGAATCCTTTCCATTTTGAACCTTTCCTTCTGGAAATCAACCCCCTCCTTTTCCTTCCTCACCGATGATTTCTGCCATCCCTCCCAAAGCCCTTCTTCTCTCTTCCACGGTTCCCCAGTGTGAGCCCAGCTCCTTATGGTCCCACTAACACCACCCTGAGTCTCACCTCCATCCCACTTTCATGCTTTGCTCAAGCTGCTGTCCCTGCCAGGATGGCCACCCTGCCTCCTGGCCCGAGGGACCCTGCTTATGTTGAGAAACCCCACCTCTTCCATAAGGCCTTCCCTGGCTACTAGGGTCTGATCTTTTTGCGAAGTGCCCATACTGTCTTCCACCGATGGTTTGACATCAAGGCCCCCATCTTGCCCTGTCCTTGCTGCTGCACACGGACCCCTCAAGGAAGAAGCCCCCCCGCCCCCCCCCCCCCCCCCGCTAGCACCCACCATGAGTGCGCACAGAGCAGACACTCAATAATCTCTCCATTCGGTGGAGGCATGGGGAGGGGCACTTCAGACATGACTCTAAGGGGGCACCCCAGCCCATGATGGAGGGGTGAGCGGGACCTTACCTCGGGGGATGTGGATGGTGATGTTGGACAGTGTGGGAATTCCGTCGGGGGTCCATGTGAAGAAGCCTCCAATGATCTTCATTGGCAACACCCCACCGCCCACAAGAGAATAGAAAGACAGCTGGATTTTCAGTGTTAAAGTCTCTTGCCTCCCCTCCTCCCTGAAAGCCAAAAAAAAACACTGATTCCAGTCCCTGGGTCACTTCCAGGACAGGGAAGTAGAGAAATGGTCTTCTTATGCTCACCCTGCCTGAGGCACCCTCCCTGAGAGGGCAACCATGCCGCCCCCCCTCTCCCCACACACTTGGTCGAGATAGAAGATTTGTCCCTATGAACCCTACAGGCAGGTACAGTAACCTTGTGGCAGAGGACTCAGCACATAGGTCTCTGGCCCTTCAGACGCTGAGCTCCTTCTTGGTGATGGTGCTGGGGGACCAGGCATGGGGTGCAAGGTCTCGGACTCACCTGGACACAGCAATTGTCAGCATTCCCGTCTGCACTGGGGGCCAGCCTCTGCAGTGGGCCTGTGAGGCCCCGACCGTCCTCCCGGGCAGGACGCTTTCGGTTCACGACCTTGAGGGGCTGGGGATGGTGAGGAAGAGGTGAAGGCCCAGGGGGCTGGGAGCTGTGCAGGGGAGCTGCCTTCCTGTGAGGAAAGGCTGAGGCAGGATGCAGGCAGGGCTGAGTGGCAAGGGGAGGCCAGGCACTCACCACGGCCTGGTACTTGCTGGCCTGGCCCTGGGGCGCAGGCTCCCGGGGAGCACACTGCTCCTCTCGGATCTCTGCACTGGACAGGAACTCACTCAGCTTTTGCACGCTACAGAGGAAGCACAGAGACACCCCTCACCCCTGCCAGAGGCAGAGGGAAGGGAAGAAGGGAGAGGGTGCGGCTTGAGAGAGCAGCTCTGAGAAAATTCAGGATCCTGAGGTGCAGCCCCTACAAAGCTCCCACTAGAGGGGGGTAAAGTAGAGGCATCCGTGGTGGGAGCAATAGGCGTTACCAGAATTTGTTAGGGTTGAACAGTCCTCTGGAGTAGGCTAGGGCCTGGATTAGGGCGGATTAGGTTAGTTTTAGGAATAGTTCAATGTTCAGGTTGGTTAGACTAAAAGATGGTTGGTGTTAGACTATACGAGTTACTGTTAGAATTAAGGTTGGTCAGTGTTAAGGTTAATTAGGATTAGAATTGGTTATTAATAGTAGCTAATATTTATTGAGTACATACTATATGCCAGACACTATATGTCTTATAAGCATATAGTTTAATCCTGCCAGGGGAGGTGTACGATTCTCAACTCATAAATGAGAAGCCTTCCCCCGACCCCCAGGAATTTTCCTGTGGACCCAGAGAAGGCTCCAAAAGTTTTGGTTCATTTTCTCTCATCCCTGGGGGAGTGGAACCTGCCTTGGGCAGCTTGAGAATGGTCTGTATACCTCTTTCCTCCCATTTGCTAAGTGTCCCATAGGCCCGGGGCCAGACAAGCCCTCGGACTCTCAAGGCCAGAATAGTCTGAGGCTCTAAATGCACGGTGGCCCCTGGTTTCTGCTCTGGGCACGAACCCCCTCCCCTGACCAGGAGTAGACTGGCAGCCCCTGCCTGCCTCCTCCCCTCCCTCCATGTCTCCTGGATCCAGCACTCTCTCAACAGTGCGTGTCTGCATATGGAAATGCTCCTGAGAATCAGCATAAGGATTTCCAACAGGTGCAGCGTTCTTGGACCTGTGGTTTGTACACAGAATCACAGGGCTGGGGTGGTACTGGGAGGGGGTGGTCATTCGAAGTCACAATGCATGGCCAATAGAACTGAGTCCGCACAGCCAGCCCTGGAAATGAGAGCTGATCTTTTCCAGCCTTTAGTTCCTGGTTAGATATTCCTTGGACCACAATTCTTCTGAGTTATATATAACCCTTTCATCCTAGAACGCCTACCAGAGCTTCCTCCTGTAAGTTGCTCCATCAGCTACTTCAACTCCATAGCTACTCCTTCCTGCTAACCGCCTCGGACCTGCCAGGGTCCCATGAGACAAGGATGTCATTTTCCTCAAGGCTATAGGGTACAGAAGATATTTGTCACTGTCTGGTCCCATTGATGATGAGGGAGGACATAGCCAGCTTTCCCCAGAGACATGACAGGCCACTGTTTTCAAGGAGCTATTTCAGAGGCCCAAGGAGATCCTCACCGTCAAAGCCTCAGCCCTCTACCTTCGGGTTTTCATTCCCAAGAGGGCGATGCCTCTGGGAGAGTGGCAGCCACCACTGGGCTCAAAAGCCTGGAAGTGGGGCCTCCCAGAGCACAGGCCAGTCGGGGACAGGACCTGCAGGCAGTGTGGGAAGTTGCTTCACTGACCAGGGCTGTGAAGGCTCTGGGACCCGTGGGAAGGACGGGATGCTCAGCCTGAGGAAAACAAAGATTCCGTGGATACCTTCTGAAACCCGGGCGCTGTCCTGTGGGGAAGGGATGGTGCTCATTCTGGGTGGCTCTGGAGGGTGGAACTAGGACCAATGGGTAGTATTTATGAAGATGTACCAATTTTGGCTCAATGTTGAATTATTTTTTACAGAGTTATCTTGGAGTTGACCTTGACATTGGAGCTCTGCAAGCAAGCTGGCTAGTCCTTTCTCAGGGATGGTTTGGAGGGGAGCCACACGGGGCCTCCACCCCTCTGCCCACCATAACCGGCTCAGAGAGGCCCACATCAGTGGGAAGGCATGTCCTGGGATCAAACAGCTTTGGCCCCAGTGGAGCCAGTGCTGGGGCTGCCACATGAGATGCCTGTCCAGTGCCCTTGCTGGACCCTCCTCTCACCTGACTAGAGCTTTGACTGTAGACCGGACCACACTGGACAGCAGGAACAGCGGCGTGACCAGGATGTGGAAGAGGGAGAGGGAGGCGAAGGCCACCGAGGGCGAGAAGTCGGCCTCTTTGAAGAAGCTGGCGTGGCCCACGAAGGTCTGTGGACAGAGGCACAGAGTGTGGGCCCCTCCCACACCAGAAGGAAACAAGAGGCCTGGAACAGGGGACTCAAGGGGACCTTCCAATTAGGGACACCTCCACCATCCTCACAGTCATCTCCTGGCAACGTCCCCAGCAAACTAAGGACTCCAAGCTGGAGGGCTGGGATGCCCTTCCCTATCCTGCCCCCTCCTTGCCAAGGGTGGCCACGGGGGAGCCCTCAGGTTGGGTCAGCTCTGCCCCCTCTCAGACAACAGTCCTCAGTCAGAACTATAACCACCCAGTCACAGTGCTTGCCCCGTGGCTACCTGGCTGGCTCACTGTTACCCAGAATTCCCTGAAGAGCCAGGCCTGAACCAACCCAATAAATCATGTCAAAAGAGAATTCCCAAGCATGCCTGATGGGCTGTGACCACGTCACAGCTCAGGGACACTGGCCCCGGGGGAAATAAATGCATCTTTTAAAAGAACTGTAGCTATCACAGAAGCCAGGGATGGGAGTCCTGGGTGAAGGGACTGCGGGATCATGGGGCCCAGGCCTTTCTGGGGGGTGGGGGGTGCATGGGCATGATGCCGCCCCCACTGCTGAGCTCATACACGGCTTTGGTCAAAATCGCTTTAGAAAAACCTCCACTGTAATGTCTAATGATGTGCAGGATTGTTCGTGCCGTGTCCTTACAGTGCAAAGGGCACGTTACAAAACTGTATGTGTGGCCCAGTCCTATTTTCATAAAAAGGTCATATTACGTGCCTTCAAAAAGGCCCGGAAAGAAACACATTAAAGATGCTGCCAGTGGGATTATGGGTGATTTAAATTCTCTCTGCCCTTTCCGTTCTGGATTTCCCAACATTTCTACCATAAACATGCTTGGTAGCTATTTTTAAAAGAAGTTTAATTTCTTGAAGACTAAGCCTCAGGTCCTTCCGGGCCGGAAGCCCGAGGCCCTTGCCTTCCTGGAGTGGGGGAGGCGCCCCCTCCACATAGAGACGTGCAGACCACTGCCCTGTTCGCAGCCCCTCTGGCCAAAGGGACATCCTGCCCCCACAGCCCACCGGAGGCAGAGGAAGAGCCACTTACGATGAGGACAGCTGCGATGGGGATGGCCGTGTTCATGAAAACTGTGGAGGAAGCACAAGTTCAGTGGGAGGGATGAGACAGCTAAAATGAAGGCCCCCTCCCAGGGGGTGGAGGCAGTGCAGCCCATGGGTCCCTTCCCCAGCCATGGAGTGAGCTGGGGCAGGGTAGCGACAGAAGTCTAGCCCTGTGGCACCTCCAGCTCCTTACCTGTTTCCCTCAGGAGGACTCTTGTCCCATGTTTCTGAGACATAAGCCTTTACATAGAGGCTTCCATGCTCCTGTTCTGCTCCACAGTGTGAAGAAAGCCCCGTGAAAAAGTGGTGGAGATGGGATTGGAGAGGTGGTGGCCTGTGGTCAACTGGGAGGCCAGCAGCATGGGCTTCTGGAGCCAGCAAGTTGCTTCTCCTTCCTTTGCCTTTGGTCCCTGGATCCCCCCAAACGGGGTTTCCTTGGGGGCTTAGAGGCTTCCTAACCTCCCAAGACTTGGGAAAGATTTCAAACTCATGCACACTGAGGTATCAGTGAAGAAGGACAGCTTAACACGGGGTCTCCCTTAGCTCTAGGACTGAGAGTCCATGCCAGGTGGGGCAGTTGGTTTGTTTAAAGTGTGGCCCTCGGATCCTCCAGAGGGACCCCAGAGAGCAACGAGAGCCGGACGTAAAGCCAGAGAACGGAGGAGTCCCTGCTGCGTATGAGCTAGGTGACCTTGGGCAGGTCATTTCCCTACTCCGTGACTTTGTTTCTTCACATGATCTTCATGAACTTGTGCTTACTTGTGCACATGCTCTGGCTTTCCCCCAAGGTGAGAGGGCATAATGTGGGGAACAGGCTCTGTGAGCCCCAGGTGCTGATTATCACACCTCGCCCGCTGCCAGCTCAGCCCTGCTCCCCAGGTCCCTGCTCCTCTGGCCCAACGTGGAAGATGCCCGAGGTCTGGGCATGGGGTCCTGAACTTGCAGAGAGAGCGACCCTCCTACTACCACCTTCTTATCTCATCTTTCATTTTCCCCGTAGCCTCTTCCCGGCCAACCCAGAAAGGAATCTGGTCTGTAATTAGCCAAATGAAAGCAAAGGAGCCAGGAGCC
Source organism: Myotis myotis (assembly GCF_014108235.1). Taxonomy (NCBI): domain Eukaryota; kingdom Metazoa; phylum Chordata; class Mammalia; order Chiroptera; family Vespertilionidae; genus Myotis; species Myotis myotis. The sequence continues at coordinate 53,230,598 of NW_023416314.1, forward strand.
AGGAGCCAGGAGCCAAAGACCACAGGCTCAGCCTGTGCATGTGGCCCTGTCTAATGAACAGTGAAGTCTCTGACACGCTGAAGAAATCCAGATGGTTAACACCAATCCGAGAAGCTGAGTGCCTACTTACTCCAAGAATCCTGCATCCGCCAGTACATACACAGTGTATAGCAGCGGTTCTCAACCTGTGGGTCGCGGCCCCTTTGGAGGTCGAACGACCCTTTCACAGGGGTCGCCTAAGACCATCCTGCATATCAGATATTTACATTATGATTCATGACAGTAGCAAAATTACAGTTATGAAGTAGCAACGAAATAATTTTAGGGTTGGGTCACAACATGAGGAACTGTATTTAAAGGGCCAGAAGGTTGAGAACCACTGGTGTATAGGGAGGTCTGGACCCGAGTGGGAGGAAAACATAGCCCTGCCTTCAGGGGGCTCCTAGTTTGAGGAAGGAGACAAAACTATGCCCTTAGGAAGGCCCTGATATGCTGGGAAGAAGGAAACATGGCCCTAGGGAGTTCCCAAGCAGATAGGGAAGACATTGTGCCCACCTGGGGGGTGGGGGGTGGGGGGCTTCTAATCTGATGAGGGAGACACAGCCCCTGCAGAGCTCCCAGTCTCATGGAGGACGTATGGCTGGGGCTCCTGGGGCTCTGCCAATCGGTCTGACCACAGGCTTTTCATCAACACCAGTATCACACATGACCCTGCTTTAACTGCCCTTCCTGAAGAGGGCTCCACGCCGCCAGGTGCCCACAGCAGCGCCACAGCCCTCCCTCAGAGTCTCGGGCAGGGGCAGTATAAGCATTATTGGTTTTCCTACAGTAGAAGGGACCCAGGTCTGGGACTAGGACATAGCACAGCCATCACTGGCTGGGGAGAGGGAGGAGGAGAAGGACTCCCATGAGGCCTGGGCCCTTGACCATCACCAACTGTATAGCTCTAAACACAAGGTAGCCTTGTCCCTCCCCTCCAGGGCCAGTTACTCCAGGAAGCTCTCTCAGGACAGGGGCCTCCTCCTGTTCCTCTCCTGCCTATCCCAGCAACTACCAAAGAGGGGGGTTCAAGCTACAGGGCACCTGTGCACCACCCCTTGGCCCTTGCCTCAGGCTGAGACCCCTCTCAGCTAAAGAACAGGTTCAGAGTTAGATTGTAATTCGGTGCAACTCTGCTTGGAAAGCAATCTGGTGCTTTGTAGTGAGAGCCACAGAGTTTAGACCTTCTGATCCTATAATCCCCCTCCTGGGAATTTATCTTGAATACGTAATCATTTGAGAGAAGCAAAAAGCCCTCAGCAAGCTGGTGCTAGCTATAGCACTGTAACAGGCAAATGAAACCACAGCCACAGCCACAGCCACAGCCAACAAACCACCGGAAATGAGATCAACTGGCAACATCCAACACCAGGGGCTGTTTTAGTAAATGTGGTTCATCAACGTTCAGGGTGATACTGCAATCACAGAACATGTCATAATTAACACTTTGTTCTGTAGCATGTTCTTCCTGGTTGTGATTTTCCTTCATTTATATTTTTTCTATTTTGTTGTCTTTATTTTTCTTGTAGCTGCTTGAGCTCCTCTGAGGAATGAGACATGCTATAAATAAATTTAAAAGTGAGTATTCCAAAGCTGATTCTCTCAAAAGAGAATTCATCTATAATAATAAAAGTGTAATATGCTAATTAGACCAGATGACCTTCCGGATGAAGCTGGGGCTGCGAGGGAAGCCTGGGTCCTGGGTGCCAGAGGGAAGCTGGTGTCGGCAGCTGGGGGAAGGAAGGCCTACTCTTGCACGAATTTCATGCATCGGGCCTCTAGTATGGTATAATTAATGTTCTACCCCATTCTGGATGTTGTATGGAGACACTAAAGAATGAAAATATAATTTTTCATTTTCCTCACCCTCTTTTGCAAGGATGGCCTTTGTGCAGGAACTCTGGGTCCCCTTTGGGGCCGGGATTGGGGGATGGAATTACTTGCTGCTTGTATTTTAAAAGCCTCTCTGAAGAGCACTCCGCTGGGTCCTGAAATGGACAAGGCTGGAACTAGGGATGTCAGTCAGGCCTGGGAGGCTCTGTGGAGGGTGGGGAGGACGGGGAGCTGGCATCCCAGCTGTCGTGGGTTGAACACTGTGGCCTTGCCTCTTAATGGGGATGGTGACAGAGAGGTAAAAAAAATATGACCAATAGATTTCTCTCCAACTTTGGCATGGGGTAGGAAAGAAAAAGGAAAACAAGATACTGCTTAGATCTTGCATAATAGAGAGCAAGGGATCCTGTTGAATAACACGAAGTGAGAGCAGAAGATTACAAAATGCTGTGCAAGTGCGATGCTGCGGTGGACAGGTTTAGCCGCGCGTAGGCAGGCTTCAAAGGCCTCCTTCGAAAGCGAAAGCCTCGCTGTTGTGGTGTAGAGACGTGGGTAGGTGTTGTAGTCATCTTCCCCCAAAATATCCTCTAAGAAGAACTTATTAAAAAATTCTTTTTTGAGGGTCTTCTCTGTTCCAGGCATGATGCTGGCTTTTCCTACCCTTCCCAAATGAAATCAACCCACAAATCAACCGAAACCAAAGCGGGGTGCAGGTCACCCCTGGCTTTGCCTAAGGAATGCGGCCTGGCTCTGTGGGTGCCAGGGGCACCACAAAACCAGAGGCTTTTCATTTCCAAAGATAAATATTTCAGAAGCCATGTGGCAGGGAGCCGCAGCCAGCCACTTGTGCCTCTGGTTAACTGCAGCTTTGTCCCGGGGCTGGGGGTGAGGGGTGGCCAGTGGAAGCGGCAGGCTCACAGCCTGGCCTAACTGCAGGTGGCACCTGCAGGAGGGGGCAGTGTAGTTGGACGTGCACAGGGCTGTTTTACATTCTGTCTCATAGTCACTCAATGTCAGCAGAGGAGGAGAAAGCAGGTCACCGGGGTGTCTGCCGCTGGCTGGCCGTGGTGGAAGCACAGCAGGAGGCCCCACACATCACACTGATTTCTGCCTCCTTCACTGATGAGCCTCCCAGCTCCCCCGCAGCCACCCCAGGCCCAAGAAGGTCAGGATATGCATCGGCAACCCACACCCACCGTGGCTGCACCAGCTGGTGGCAGGAAGAGCAGATATTGAAGAAGAATTTCAGAGAAGCTGGAGAAGGAAGAGGGACCAGGTCAGGAGGCCCTGGCTGTTCTGAGTCAGGTCCTTTCACCGAGGAGGACAGAAGGAGCTCAAGTCTTGGGCTATGGACCGGGGGCAGGTGCTGGGTGCCCTGTGAATGGGGTTCACCAGCATCCTCCTGCCCGTCCCACCCCCATGCATGGCATGGTTGGGTTTGGGAGTTTGCTTTTTGCTTTCCAGGACATGGTATGAGGCCCATCACATTCATCCAAGGAGGGCCCACCTGACTGTGGCTCAGACCGGACTGGGAGGACAGAAGGTCGTGATCCCAGAGCACTAGGAGAGATGGCAAATCCAGCGTTCCTGCAGTTAAACACCTTCCATGGCGCCCCTGCCTCAGGAGAAGACCCAGAGGCCTGCACACAGGGCACAAGGTCCTGTATGATCTGGCCTTGTTCCTCTCTGCTCACTGGATTATGTTTGAGTCTCGGACACACTGTCCTTCTCACCTGTAGCCCTTTGTACCTGGAACATTCTTTCCCTTACCTGGTTAATTCCTAGGAGTCCTTCTTTGAGCATCGGCAATGAACTTCACTCTATGACTAGGTCAGGTACAATTCTCACTGCACCTATAGAAAACCCCTTTCTACTCGTCACTCACCACACAGTCCCATGACCAGCTGCCCTACTAGACTGTGAGCAACCTGCAAGCAGGGACCGATATTTCTTCTCAACCCCGCATCCCCCATGCTTAGCACAGGGCTTGGCACACAGCAGGTGCCCAGTGAAGATTTGTTAAATAAGTGAATAAAAGCAACAAAAGAGGCCAGGGCCAGGTGAGTACCACCACAGAGAAAGTGGAGCACTTAGAACTGACCCCTGGCTCCGACCACAGGCATGGCATGGTCACCCACAAGACTGTGAGGGTGGGGACCATGCCTTTTACCCCCTTAATCTCCAAGGTCTCAGTAGAGTTTGGCACAGAGAGAAGGCTCTGGAATGGGTGCTGCATAAAGGACAGAATGAACTGGCAGCGTGCTGTTTGGTTGACTGGTAGGGCCTAGGACCCCGCTGTCACTCTTGCAAAGCTTGTCCTCAAATACATGGCAGGGCTGGATACCTAGAGTTATGCTGCTGCTGCAAGGGAATAAGTATTGAACTGACTTCTAAGGGGAGTGGCCACAGCACTGGCCTCCAGCTTTTCCCCATTTTATGTTCTACTCATTGAAATCCTGCCCATCTCGCAAGATGCCACCGAGCCTCATCATGGGCTTCCTTCTTCTCTGTCATTTGCTGGCTGAGGACCTCAGTGAGTCATTTAGCTTCACTGAGCCTCAGCCTTCTCTGCTGTAAAACGGGACAATGGAGCTACACACTTCACAATGTTGGTGTGAGGATTAAGTGCAGTCAGGCTTGCTAGGCAGGCAGCGCAGAGCAGGTCCACACAGTGCACAGCTCCCTGCCCCACTGTTAGCTCTGACTTCTCAGCAGACTACACGCTCTTTGAGAATGGGGAGCACATCTTACTGACTCTTGCATTCCTCCCGGTACTTGGCACAGGGCCGAGCACACAGGGCTGGGCTCACTCAACACCCACTGAGTAACTGACACCTGTTTTTCTTTGATTCTGAATTTTGACGGTGGGGAAACTACACCCATTTCCTTTTCACCCCCTCCGGGGTGGCCCTGCCCTGCCCTGCACCAGGGCTCCACACACAGCTCTCAGTGAAGCTGAAGGTGAGACCATCAGATAGAGAGTCAGGGGTAACCTGTCTGCCCCACAGCCTGACTCACTGGTGTAGGATGACAGACTGAAAGCCCAGCAGGCAGCGCCAGATGGGCCCCATCAGGAAATGTGACTCCAGGGCTTCGCTGTGGCACCAGGACCCACGGCTGGCGCCGGGGGTGAGAGTTAAAGATGCCCCATTACCTCAAGCCTAATGACCTGTGTCCTGATCCCTGGGGACACAGAGCAGAAGACAGGAAGTCTGGGAGGAGATCAATGGAAACACACTCAAAGCATATACCTGCAGCCAGGAGGTGCCTCACCTACCATCCATCTCTCCCCCTCCCTCTGACCAACACAAAGAAGCCGGTCCCAAGAAGGGTGAGCCCTGAGCAAACAAGCGCTGGGCTTTCAGAGCTTCCCGAGGGCTCTTTCCTGCCCCCCCCCCCCCCAGCGCCTCTTCCAGGGATCCGCCTGGGCTGCTCTGCTGATCCTTCTGAGTCCCCCCCTTGGCTCCAGAGCCCCTTGCTCCTTCCAGAGTCATCTCAGCTCTTGACAACATACAGTCTCCTTTCCCTGGGTCCTCCCGGCTTCAGGCCATTCACAAAGCCCGGGCTTGTCTTGGCCAGCCTGGGGACCGGCTGCTGTTTACATAGGATGGAATGCGGGATGAGCATACACCTAGGAGCAAAGTAGCTGCCACCTGCCCCATCACCATGACGGAGGCTGCCCCCTACTTTCCTGCCAGTGCCTCAGTTTCCTTGCCGCTTCTCTCCCATTGCAGCGACCATGAGCCTGCCCTACCCCACCCTGCGGTGTTGTTGCTGGGAGAGAAAGTCACCTGGCAGGTGGCGGAAGCCATTTCCTCCCTCACTAGCTGTTCCCCCTGTGCTCAGGTGTCAGTATCTCAGGGGGCTGTACACAAGGTGGGGTTTCTGTTAATACAACCAGACCCAGGGGCAGGCAGAGCTGGCAGAGAGAAGGAATTTTACCAGTTTGGGTCTTTTTTCTTTCTCTATTTCTGGGCTTGGAGTTCCCAAACCAGTTGGTTACTGTAAATTCAGTCAGTGTGGCTACACCTGTGAGGACCTCAAACTCGAGCTCCTGTTGTTTAAAGAAAACACTTCTCCTCCTCGGGGACCCAGATAAATGGAAGTTTCCTGCTGCTTTCCCCAGGCAGTGGCAGCTCAGTCTGACTTATTGAGAAGGAGCCTCACACTTAGGAGAATTCAAAGTGTTATTTATTCCTTCACTGCTGCCTCGCAGGAACGTATCAACTCAGTAGCGTATCTCTCTTTCTCATCCTGTATCTTGAGCACAGTGTCCCTGGCACAGCAGGCTCTCAATACGTTTTCTGAGTAAATGACGGAGAACACTGTAATTTCTGGGAGCTCTGCTGCCTGAGACAGTGTGAGGCTCAGCTGGAATGGATGACCCCAAAGCCTCCCGCTCTGCCACCACTCCCTCCCCCAAGCCCTGAGACCCGACCCCAGCAGCATGCAAGGCTGGCTGGTTGGGTGGACTCACTGGAGATGGAGGTATAGATGGCGAAGGCCCTGAGACTGGTCATCTCCTTCCTGCGGGTCATCTCCACCCGCGTGCGGAAGATGTTCTCCCAGGCGTACAGCTTGAGCAGCTTGATGCCACGGAGCATCTCGTTGGTCTGCTTCAGCCTCTCGTTAGAATACTCCTGCCAGGGGCACCGAGTCAGAAACAGGCTTCGTCTGCCCCCGTCCCACACAAGAGGAAGGAGCTGAGCCCATGTCCTCACCATTTCACAGACAATGCCCAGCTCCTGCCTTCTTCACTAATCCCATCCCACGGACCAAGACATGGGTGAAGCCAGCAGGTGAAGTGACCTGCTGGAGGTCAATGATAGTGTGCATGTGCGAGTGCATGTGTGTGTGTGTGTGTGTGTGTGTGTGTGAGGGGGTGGAGGTATTTGGTGGCATGTGGGGGAAGAGTGAGGAGACCCACTGATGAGAGGGGAGAGGGAGCAGGCAGACACATGGGGGAAGGATGGACACTCACCAGGGTGCTCCGCTGGGCCTGGGAAAGCTTGGTGGCCACGAAGTACTGGACGGGGGCCAGCAGAATGATGACAGCTGCCCCAATTAAGGCACTGACTCCGAGGATGTAGTAAAGGAGAATCACGCCCACGATGATCTGAGGGAGGATCATGGGAATGAATTCCCTTTAACCTGGTGACTGCCCTGCCAGGGGGTGTTGGCAAAATCCCCTCCTCTCCAGTCCCCTAAAGTGGTACAGCCTTGGTGCCCGGGTTTCCAAATTGTCTTGGGGGTCAGGGCAGAGGAAAAGGGGTGGCAGAGCAGTATCAGAAGGAGGAGTTAATGATGGACTCACACAGCAGAGAGTTTCTAGGCTGGGAACTAACTGCATTTATCTGCAAGGCTGGCTGAAGTATTATCTGTCCCCACGTCTGTTTCCCAGACGGAGGTCTCAGAGCTGAGGCTGCACAATGGGTGTGATAACACCCTTCGTTTTGCGCTGGTTATCGAGGCTGGAAAGAGTGGCATATGAGCAAAGGGGCACCGTTGCCACCTCCATGCCAGACAAAACCAGCCCAGGATCCGAGAGTTTACTTTTCATTCTTATGCTCCTGAAATCTTTAATTTTTTAGTGGATCTCAAAGATATTCTCTAAAAAGAAAATTCATTCTGTTTCTAGCTTTATGTAAATGACTGCCTGCTTCTGAATATTTATGAGAAGCATAAATTCCTCTTGCCAGTCCCCAAAGCATCAGGATGACAGTTTCTCAGGTTGCCTTCAAAAGCAGGCACCTCTGAATTCAGGGCTTATTCTAGAGGAACAGATGCTGCCTTCCTTAATTGAAAATAAAAAAGTCTGCTGGGCTGGCCCTGCACTTCCTGAGCCCTACGCCAAATTGGTGCTACGCTCCTTGCACCACCTCAAGGACAGAGGAGTGGGCGGGTGGCCCTGTGATTTCCATTAGTCACAGAATGCTTCCTGCATTAGCAGGTGTTTAGGGCTGGTAAGCGACCCTCCGCCACCTGCCTCCCAGTGTTTAGCTGATGTTAAATTAATGCTGGCACGGATGGGCAGAGGAGCTCCTCAGGAGATGAAGAACCTCCTGCTCCTGCTGGGCCCCACTGCCATCACCTTCTGGGAAAATTATCCCTGGCATCCAGTCCTTCCATGAACTGCCCGCATATGGAAGCTATCAGAGCGTCGTTCAGCAGCTTGGGTAGGGCCAGACCCCAAGGAAGTTCCCATAGTCACCATCAGTGCACCATCTGGGGGTCAGTGCCTGCAACCCCACCACCTCCAGGTGCTGGCAGCTGCTGGGGCAGGAGCTGGGGAGGCAATATCTGCAAGGCTCCCCCTCACACTCCACCTGCCCTTCCTCGTGCTCCTCAGACTCCTCTGTCCACGCCTCTCTTGTGCAGGGGTCTGAATGAACCCCAGGGGGAACATACCAGGAAGCAGGGATTCTGAGTTTGCAAAGCAAGTGTGGGGGGAAGGGGCTATTCTAGCTCCTATTCACAAGTTAGAAAAACAATCTAGGGCAGTAGTGGGGAGATCTCAGCACTTGCTGGCTGTGCAATCTTGGGCAAGTTACTTAACCTCTCTGTGTCTCAGCTTCCTCACTTTTCTAATGGTGATTTTAATGTCCACTTAGCAGGACTGTTGTGAAGATTAAATGAACACATGTGATAAGCACCTAGAATAGTGCCTGGCACATAGTTGTAGATCAATACAAGGTGGCTGATGCCCCCTCTTAAAAACGAACAAATAAACAAATGGGCCCTATGGGAACCCTGTCACTAGGGGACCCCAGAAAGGAGATGCTTGGCTGTGGTGCTGCTACCAGCTCACTGTGTGACCCAGGGTAAGCCCCGGGGCTCTGGGCCTCTGATGCCCAGACACGGGATGGGGAAACACAGAGGTCCCTCACTATGGCCGAGTTCATTACCAAGGTGTCCGTAAGCTTCAGGGGGCTCATTGAGCCCCGGAAATTGTAGGCAAAATGTGTAAACACCCATTTGTTTTTCTGAAAGAAGGTTTCATTAGATTTTCAAAAGTATATGTAGACTGATGGTTGCCTAGGGCTGGGGTGGGTAGGAGGCATGACTATCAATGGGTATGGGCTTCTTTATGGGGTGATGAAATTGTTGTCAAATTGTGACATGATTGCGCAACCCTGTGACCATGCTAAAATCCATCACGTTGTACACATTAAATGGGTGAATTATATCTCAATAAAGCTGTGATTTAAAGAGTATACGTAACCAAAAAATGACTACAAAGCCGGGAGAGCTCTTGGGGATAAAGAAATGGGGTTCCCGAGGCCTAGAGAGGTTATTTGAACCAGCCTGTCTCTTCCAAGTCCAGACACTTTTCTCTACACCAGGCAGCCCCCAGGAGCTAGTAGGCCCCCTGGGAATGGGTCTGCGATTTCTGCTTCTGGCCTGAGCACCAGTGGAGATCCACTCCCAGCTACAGGAGAGGGTCAGAGACTCCCTGGTGGAAAGTGGGAGTCAAGTAAACCACATCCAATTCCTCCCGTACAGTCAGGAGAGAGTGCACCTCTTCACAGCCAGCCTCTAAGGTTGTTTGGTTTTAAAAACAAACATGGTTTTGATGGTCAGAAATAATACATGCTTACTGGAGAATTTAGGAATGCGAGAGAAAATAAAAACCACTTGCACTCCCACCATGTGACCTTCCAGTTCTTCTTTTCTGTGTGAATCTGTGCAAATGTATACGTACAGGTATTCCAATTTAGTAGGGAGTGTATTGCATATACTATTTTGTAATTTACTTGTTTTGCTTAAAATATATCAGAACACTTTTCAGTGTACTTAAGCCCTTTGCTACAACATAACTTTTAAAGTCTGCAAGTGTTCCACATATGATTATTCTATAGTTTAAATAAAAAGATTTTAAGGTTTAAACTGCACTTAAAAAAGTTTTAATGGTACTACCTTCTCTGATCATTCAGAGAGATGGCTAGATGCTTGCAGAGGGTGAGCCAGTATAGAGACCAAGGGATGCACCCCATGGAGACCCTAGCAGGGTGGAAGGTACAGGCAAACATGGAAAAGAAGATGGTGACTCCTAGTCACTGAGCACACAGCAGTAGATTCTGGTTGTGTGCCCCCTTCCCTACTCCCCACCAAAGCACGCATCACTTACCTGTACTGGCATAGCCCAGAGGTTTGGGCACAAGAAGAAAAACCACATGAGCTGGTTGGTGTCGATGGCAACCAGGTTACAGATCTGCCCGGCAGTCATTTCCCCCATGGACAGGTTGGAGGTGGACAGGTGCATGATTTTATTGTAAATCTTGGTCTAGAAACGAGAGCACCATGGTTCACATTTGTCATCATCATTCTAATCACCACCCCAGATGCCACACACCTATAATGTGCCAGGGGCTTCTCAGACATTCACCCTACAGAGCACAGAGCAGCTCTGTAAGGGGGCCCTGCATTACCGTCCCACCTTTACCAGTGAGGTACCGAAGGCCCAGAGAGGTAGAGGGCTTTGGTGACCAATCACACAAGCCTGAGAGGCAGCATGCAAAGGAGGAACCCATGCCAGGGCAGGCTACTTTCCCAGCAAGCAAAACCTCTCCCTTGGGGACAGGACTTAATGAGCTCTTAAATCTTAAAAGCAGATTTTCCTGTCCAGTTGAATTCTTGATTTACCAGAGGCCAGTAGAGAGCATACTTCAGAGCCATAAACATGACAAAGTGGGGCAGCCATCTGTTTTAATGGGCCATCTCCAACCCGGGATGGGGTGTGCTCCAGGGCCAAGTCCTGTCTTCATTGAGCCTTGACACAAGATAAGTGCTCAGCCTGGAATGGGCTTATGTGAGACACAATGTATGGGTGTCCATGAGCCCCAGCCCCGTCCTGGAGGCCAGCCACCCTGGGGACCTTGCTCTGCCCCCTCCAGGCAGATGAGAACAGCCATGGCAATGGCTCTTGTGAGCTGTGACCCTAGAAGCCATATGGGCAGAGTGATTGTGCCTCCCAGAAGGACGGCAATTCCCGGGCCATGTGCTCTTGAAAAAGGAAAAATGCATTTCTGTCTTAAATATCCTAGGGATGCCTGCTCACAATGAAATTCTATTGTGCGTTCTGTTGTAAGGTGCGTTCCCGGGCCTTAATTCATAAGTTGTGTAAACCCAGGCTTTTCTGTGGGTCGGGCATACTTAAAGCATAAACCTATTCTATGTCTTTTTTGTGAGTTTGTTTGCACCACGGGTAAGGTTTAAAATGAGGGCAATGGCATTTTTGGACAAGCCTATGCACATCCTAGGTTATATGAAATCGGTCTTTAAAGAATAATAATAAACCTAGTTTCAGTGAAGTAGAAACATAGACTAATCTATCGAAGAAAGCATTATTAAGTAAAGACCAAGATACATAGAAACACACAACCGACGGATAGCTAGTAAGCCAAAAAATTATATGTAACACAGGAATTTTGCTTAATAACTTTTCATGCAAGAAATGGGATTACTCTCAAATTCACAAAGACATGGATTCTTGTCTATAATTTTCTGTGAATTTCTGAAAGAACTAAGTTTTTTTAATCTCATTTGTTTCCATAATTAATGCTAACTATGTTCTTTTTGAATCAATCTCTCTTATTAATGCAAAAGATTCAGGTAGTTTGATAAAAACAATTATATGCTAATACATTAAAAAAACCATTTTGCCTCTTTTAGTGTAATTGGAAAATTCTTGTCAGAGTGTGAATTATGACATACAAATAGAAAGCTGATTTAATTACAAAACTGTTTGACTACAAAACTGGCTGCTGTTTGTGGTGTTGCAGGTCTGCCTGCCACTGGACGTATGTGAGCAGAGGCTGGGATTTTCAGATTGGTTTTCAGAACTGAGCTGGTTCCTGCCAGTTCTGAGCACCTGTGAGTCTTAGAGGGTCTTGGATTTTCCTGGGATCTTTCTACCATTCTCCTATGATGACATTCCTGGAAATGGCTCTTCTTCCTCAATGTAAAGCCATTGGGGATGGGCAGCGACGTCCTGGCAGCCGCTCAGGTTGTGCACTACACAATTCCAGGGGGCACCATACACATGACTACACCTACATAACCAGAGTTTGGCCTCTGACGCTGTCCCCAACCCAGGCTATCCCTTTTCCCTTCCAGTCCCTTTTCTACACAGCCTCTGGTCCCGGCTCCCAGAGGACCAGTCAATGTTAATGATTCTGAGGCTCATTTCTGAAGAATGATGTGGCTTTGGGGTTTAATCACAACTTCCTAGTGCTGTACTGACTTCATGGGAATGGCCGGGTATGGCAGAATCTGTAGTTGTCCCCCCATATCCATTCTTTTCTTTTCACCGGAAGAATTTCTAGAAGAATTATGGCAAGAAGAAAGACCCCACTTTTTAGCCTCTAGGAGTGGCCATGTGGGCAATTTCTCAGGAAAGGGATGGGAGAGAAGATGTGCAACTTCCGCACTGTGATTTTATAAGAGGAAGCATTCCCTCCTATTGCTCCATCTTTCTTCTGCTGAGTTAAATGTAGACATGTGGCAATTTCAAAAGTCCTTTAAAACCACAAGATGGAAGTAATTGTGAGAAGCCTGGCAGAGCAACATTACAGAAAGAAATAAGGTCTCTGATATTGCGTAGCTATTTCACAGCCCTGACTGTGAAAAACAAGCTTCCATCCTATGTAAACCACTATTGTACTGGGTCTCTTCATTCCAGCCGCTGAATCAAAATTCTAATAAAAACACTGGGGCTTAGGCAACACTCATCACCAGCTTGCCTAAAGGGGCCCTGCCTGCTCTCTGACTTTGATCATCCTTCCAATGACTCAGAGAAGAAATCCACAGAAGGCAGCAGCGAGAAGCTAGGCCCAAGGGACCTATCAGACCAGCTAAGTCTCTCTTATGACCCCAAATCTAAGCTCTCCAATAGATCTTAGAGGCTCTCTAATCCTGGCGTGTCAAACACGTTTTCTGTTTTGCACCCAAAGAAGACTGTCTGGTAGAACCCTGGAATGGTATCTAGAGAAGGATTCTGAGGCTGCCTTTGCATTCCGAGGGAAAGAGCGCTGGGATGGATTAGGGATGTCAGTCCCATTCAAGGCTGAAAAACATGGAGGCCCAAAGGCTGAGCAATTGACATTACGGGTCAAATCCAAGGCAGAACTACAACAGTTCCTAAGTCCAGCCCAAGCATTTTCCACTATCCCACACTGCATTGTCAATGGTATTTCAAAACACAGTTAAAAGAGCCACACACACACACACACACACACACACACACACACACACACATCCCAGCAGAAATAATCCTTGAGGGCCCATGGGGACAAATCATGTGGTTCTCACTATGAAATGAAAAAATAATCATCCAAGTACCTGTATTGCTCCTCGCAAATTAATTCCAGTTTCGATGGCGACATAGTAGGATGCTTGTAGAAATGTCCTTTGTAGCAGGAGGGCGAGGAACAGAAGCACGGCCAAGACGTAGGCATTCGCAAGAAACTCTTGGGATGAGACAAAGTAAACCCCGAGAAATTGTGTCTGTTGGAAAGACAAGTGCAGAGGTGGCTGTCATTGCCAGCAAAAAGACCACCTTCAGTACCTGTTACTGGGCCATAATGGCTGTCATTATAGGGCCCCCGTGCTTGCAAACCCATGTGCAATTGTTTATGCATGAAAATCAGATTGATAAATCCCACTAAGCATTCTTCTAACTACAGGGAGGGCTGCCTATACCCTCTTCAACATCTTGCTTAGGGGAACAGAATGTGGCCCAGTTCTAACCTGACACCCAAAAATATGACTTGCAGTGTTGCGGCCACCAGGCCCAGGGGAGCTCGCTCTGAACGGAGCAAGAATAAATAGAGCGACTCACAGAGCAGCCAAAACCAGAACGGCTAGAACAAATCCCACAATGTGTGTTCTTTGCTATAAAAATGGAATTAGGGAGGCCTTGTCCCACACTCACCAACAGCCTGTTCTGTAGTAATTTCTGGGAGAAAAGACCAGCGAAAAAGATGGCATGGCAGTGCTCCCAGGCGAGAGATAGGAACGCATCGCCTATAATAGACTGAAAAGATTTCAGGCCCAAGCCCCCCAGCCTCTTGAGCTCTCAGGGCCTCCTTTTAGATTTAGGGTTCTCTTGCTGCACTCTCCAGCAAGAACTCAGACGGCAAGCAGTGAAAAAAACCCCAAACATTTTGACTTTGTTGCTAAAGATACCAGGGAACAGCAGCGTGTCTGTTTCCAAATTCAGCACCAACAGCTCCCAGGAAAGCTTTGATCTTGGCTAAGTTCATTGCTCCCCAGCAGAGCCACATCAATATTTCCATGAAGACAGAGGTTCTTCCCTGAACTCTGCAAGCGATGGGGAAGGGTGTGGGAGCTGCTGCGGGGGAAAGAGTGCTGGGAACAAAGGGATGAGAAGGGGCCGAGGCATGTCCCTGACTGTGGTCAGGCTGAAAGGGGCAGGCCTCTGAGGGGAGTCCTTTCCCTAGAGTCAGAAGGGCTTCCGGATGGCAGGAAAGATACTGCCATTTGGCTCAACAGGGCTCTCTAAAGGAGCCCTCACTGCTTACAACTGTTTCTCCCTTGCTCTGTGGGACAGGGTGGCTCTACCTGTCCCACAGCAGGGGACAGCAGGAAGCAGACACAGGGAGATCATTGAGGGATTCACATAGGACTCTTAGAGGAAAGCCGACTGAACCCTGAAGCCCTGGACACTCTTTCTCATTTGTCAAAATACCAGAGGGAGAAGGGAGAAAGTAATGAGTGGGGGTGGGCAGGAAGTAGCAAATGGACCTTAAAAGTAGGCTGCAGGGTGGGGTGGGGGGGGTAACCTGACCTTACAGGGAAGCAAGGGGCAGGACACACTGTTTATCAGGTGCAGAACTCCATCCTCATAAAATCCTAATGAGAAGGGTAGCATTCTTAGCCCAATTTTATACATGAGGAAATGGTGCTTCAGCACAGGTAAGGGGCTGGCCCCAGGTCACGTGCTGTAAAGGAGAATATGTGAACATGAACCTGTATGATCCCCAAAACACCATCCCAGACCTGATGCTTAGGCCATCTAGCCGGTGACCTTTAGTCTTTTATCGTCATCATCAAGCTGTGACCTGCGGGGGGGAGAGAAACATGCCCATTTGGCTGGTTCGGAGTGAAAAATGAAGGCATGCACGGAATTCTTCCGTACTGCTCTCCTCTGCAGAGACCCGGCTCTGGAGAATGGAGTCCACTATTTTAAAACAAGAAAGCACATCATGGGAAGTCATTCCAAAGGAAGTAATTTAATGTAAGGAAATGGCTGTAGGTGCAAAAATGTCTATCCCTAGATTAGATCAGGGGGACAGTGCAAAAATCCCTTAAATTTCTAACCACAGGAAACTGTCAGGTATATTATGATGATCATGGGAATGCTATGCACCCAAGAACACGGATCATCATGAAAGCTCTTGAGCAGCCTGGAATGCCACACATGTGCTGTGCCACAATGACCAGAAAACACACAGGGTGGAGAATGAGGGCTGGAAAAATAAATGGGTCATAAATGTTGGTTAAGCTCTGGGTAGTGTTTGTTAAATGCACTCATTTCATATTTGTATATTTTTTACAAGGTAACAAATTCTCTTTTTGCAGCTATAAAAGCAAAGCCTTTACCCCTTACCCTGCCACATACCCATTCTAGAGTCAGAAATTGTATTTCTTTGGATCAAGAATTTTGTGACCTGTTAAAATAAAAATCTCCCTTCAGGCATAAGTCATGAGGTCATTATTTCATCTCCCTTCAAAGAGACAGTTTAAACAGGATGAAGTCTAGAAAGCAAAGTTTTGATGAAGAAGTAGGTACTAGGTTAGCCAAAGAGGCCTGGGGTATTGTCCAAAGAAGGCAGGCCCTGAGGAAGTCTAGTGACCAGAGGGTCCTGGGAGGCCATGCATGGGTGTGAGGGCATGGCCATTGTCCAGTGCTCTGAAAGCATCATGGCAGGACAGAAAAGGCTAAAGACCTACAACGTAACATGTGGTGGAAGATAAATGCTTTGTAAGATCAGATGCCCTCATCTCACATTTTCACAAATCCTCAGAGAAGAAATTACGTTTGTTTCCAGGGATTTCCCCAATAGTGCTCAATAAATATTTAAAAATTAATCAATGCATATGATCTTCATCCCCCAACTAATTTCTATAGAAGTGATTGCACTTTTCCCCATTTTGCAGTTGAGCCAATGAGGGCTGTAGAACGTGAGTGATGGAGAGCATAAGGAGAGTTCGTAGCACAGGTAGGACTAGGGCCCAGGACTCATGACTCTACAGTGAGGACCCAGGGCCCCTGCCTGGCCAGAGGTTTGACTGGAAAGTCTTCCTTCCCTTGTTCTCTGGAGCTCGAAGGAAGGGGCCACTTGACCTCTTGCTTCTGATTTTGGCAGGACCCAAAAGGTGAACTGCCCATAGGTCCCAGCCCTGAGAGGCTATGGGTAAAAGCAATGAGAACTGTCTTTGACTACTCACACACCAACATAGTCACCCATCTGCCCACACCACTTGACATGCTGGTTTAGAGCCTGGACTTTGAGGCAGACATATCTGAGTTCGAGTTCTGGCTCATTACATACTAGCCATGTGTCCCTAAGTAAGTTCCTCAACTTTTCTGAGCCTCAGTTTCCTCACCTGTAAATGAGGCCATGAAAGGTTTCTACTTTAGAACACTGTTGGGAGGATTCAACGTAGCAATGGAGGTTAAAAAAATTTAGTAAGTGCAAGTGCTCAATCAATATACAATAACTTCTGCATTATTTGTTGAAGATCATTTCTTCTGTGCCTTCTGGGTGTCAGGCCTGGAGCTGGGAGCTGAACACACAGAGACCAGACAATGTAATTCCTGTCTTAAGGGACTCAGGGTCAAGTTGAGGAAGGAAAGAAGGGGTGCTTTGATGGTGCAAGAACAGTATGTTATAGGACCACAGAGGAGGGCCATCTAATTCAGCCAGAGGAAGGCTTCCTGAAGGAGGTGACATCTGAGCTGGGTGTTGGCAGCTGAGAAGGGGTTAGTGAGGTGAAGGAAGGAAGGAAAGGCACCTCAGGCCAGAGCAGAGGCATGGGAGCTGCCACACACTAACTTCACAAAGTCACAGGAATGCATACAAGTTCACAAAGTCACCCGTAAGGATAGCCACAAATATGGGCATTCAAATGGGGTCACAGACTTACAGAGAAAAAGACATACCAACAGACACAGGGACAACACAAAGGACTCACAGATAGAAACACAAGCAGTTCCCAGGAGAACTCATTCAGAAACAAGCACACACACAGTCACAAACGTACATGTTTTTTCTCTGAGATTTAGAGGCCATTCAAAGCTCAGCCCTGAGACCATACCCAGACGGTTTCTCTGTTCAGCTGACAGCCTAGACCAGTGCTGGCAGGTTTCAGATGCCAGCAGTTCTTTTGAATCCAATTTCCTCATCCTCTAGCCAGATCAGTGGCATCCATGGCAGGTGACAGATTGTGGGTGGGGGTTGGGCAGGAGAGGGCACTGGAAAAAGATATATCATGGGCTGTGCCCAGCCTGGGTCCTAGCTTTTCCTGGGGAGTGGCAGGGGGGACAGAGGCATCAAAGATTTGTCAGGCCCTGGGACACATCCAGTCATTAAAGAAGAAAGAAGAAATGTTTGTCCTTGCAGATGCCAAGGGCGGTGACTCTGGCTCACTGTGAGTGTCCTGGACAGGGAAGAGGGGGCAGGGCAGCCACTGATAGTGAAGTAAACACTGGTGCCCGGCTGTGCAGGCTTCAGCAGGTGGATACGGCCAAGTGGAAAGAAGGGCTTTCTCACCGAGAGGTTTAAACATTGCAATGTGTAGCTAGAGAGCGTCCCTCTCTGCAGGTACATAAGCACCAGAATAGCATCTGTCTCTCTGGGTGAGAGCTGCTGGGAGGCAGGGATGAACCAAATTACCTCAATACATGACCCCTTCCCCCCATTTTCTGGGCCCAGAAGCCCAAATGAGAAGTAAGCCATATCCCAGTCAACCACATGATTGAGGATTCTTCATTGCTGACAGTAGAGACTACATTTACTTTCAACTCTCATCTCTATGTGTGTCATTTGCTGATTGCATTTGGGCCTCAGAGAACATATGTTAAATGTGTAAGGCCTGCTGCTGCGGAGGCAGGGCCACCGGTCTCAGGGACTTAGGTGCTGGCGAGTAACTGGGACAAGCGCATGCCAATGAGAGGGCAGCGAAGCCCAGGTTTGTGTTTAAATAAAGAGAAAAGAGAAGGCAAAACTAGTGTCAGATGAACTGACATCTAAGTGCTATTCTCACCATCTCGTCGGTACATCCTGCCTCAGAGCTCTCTCCTCAGAAGAATTCCACAAGATTTTGGGGAAACACAGGAAGAAGAAGATGATGTGGACAAGCAGACAAGGGCTCTGGCCTGAGCCACTTCCTTCTGATATTAGAAACTGGCTCCATGTTGCTGCAGGATTACCAGTGTCGAGTATTCTGGGGTCACTTCTGACTAGAATTAAGCTAAAAGATGACAGTCCTGTGGACAAGAGAAGCAGTCTCTTCCCCTCTCTTTTGGGGCCAATAAAGTTCAGATGCTCAAAAGCCAGAGTAAGCCTCAGAAGCCATTGAAGTCTCAATAAGCAAAAGGTGTCCTCACATTCTTGATTAAACAAGAAATCTGCCCACCTTAGCCTGACCAACTCCTATTCATCTGTCAAGGCCCCATTCAAATACCCCTTTCTCTATGAAGCTGTCAAGACCACTGGCTGAGTTAGTCATCCATCTTCTCATAGTTCCCTGGATATGCCCCCTAAGAGTAGTATTTAACACACAATATAAAAATATTTGATTTAGATTTCTCAGAGTCAGAGGTGATGGCCTCATAATTGTAAGTGCCCAGACTATGGAGGGAAAGAGACTTTGGTGCAAATCCTGACTCTGTCACACACTAGTTGAGGGCCCCAGGGAAAGTTACTTAACCTCTTTGAGCTTTAAGTTACTCATCTGTAAAATGGGGATTAAAAATACCTACATCATAAGTTTTATGGTATGTGAATTACATCTCAATAAAGCTGTTATAAAAAATACCCTAAACAGTTGTTTTGGGGATTAAATGGGATAATACATGGATCACTCCTGCACACAGCCAGGCATATAGTAAGCAGTCAATAAGTTGTGTTATTATTGTTAACTAGAGACCCGGTGCATGAAATTCGTGCACTGGAGTGGGGGTCCCTCAACTCGGCCTGTGCCCTCTCGCAGTCCAGAATCCCTTGGGGGATGTCCGGCACCCCTTGCTCTTTACTGCCTGCCTGCTCACTGCTCCTTACCGCTTGGCTTGCTGCTCCTTAGCACTGCCGTGGAGGAGGGAGAGGCTCCTGCCACCACCACTGCACTCACCAGCCATGAGCCTGGCTTCTGGCTGAGTGGCGTTACCCCTGTGGGAGCACACTGACCACCAGGGGGCAGCTCCTGCATTGAGCATCTGCCCCCTGGTGGTCAGCGTGCATCATAGCAACCGGTCATTCTGGTCATTCTGCCATAATGGTTGCTTAGGCTTTTTTATATAGACTAGAGGCCTGTGCACAAAATTTGTGCATGGGTAGGGTCCCTAGGCCTGGCCGGCAATCAGGGCCAATCGGGGCCTTCCAGCTGCTGGCCAAGGCCTTCCTTCCAGATGCTGGCTGGGGCCTCCCTTCCCTGGCTGCCAGCTGCCAAATGGGGCCTTCCTTCGTTCCACGCTGCCCCCTAGTGGTCAGCAAATGTCATAGAGAGTGATAGAACTGGCCTCCCAGTCAAACTCCCACGGGGACACTTTGCATATTAGCCTTTTATATATATAGATAGTCCTCATCATAACCATTGTCTGTATTCTCACAGCCTTACCCAGGTCTGACACATAGCAGAGTTCAGTAAATATTTGCTGAATAAATCAGACAAACAGACTTGGAGTGTCTCATATCCCTGACCCAAAGTGCTCGGCTGATTAATTATAGCTCAAGAAAAAATTAATATAAACCTCCAGAGAATTAACTGCTATCTGCAATTTTAGAGACCTCGAGATGAATAACATGGCACAAGGGAGTGTCATAAATTACTAAGATCTCTAGCTAGTCATTCTCTACGTCATTTTTGAACTGTGTGTGGTTAAAAGGTTGTAATAATGTTCTTTCTGGGAAAATAAAACACTGAGTCTTATTAGAGGTGAAAAGTTTTCCATCTTGTGACCATCGAAACCCAAGTGGCAGCAAAGAAACAGGTGAAAGAATTAGGTATCCCACCTCCCACCCACGGTGACTGCTACTGCACCAAGCAGGGAAAATGTTATCCAGAAAGACTTTTTGTCTCTTTTGCCCAACAGGTTTCAGTTTGTAGCATCTTCAGAGCTGGAAAGGCCAGTGGATATCATCTAGTCCAATGGGTTTCAAATATTTTCAAGACATGAAACTCTTTAAAAAATAAATTCAGCCTTAGCCAGTTTGGCTCAGCGGATAGAGCACCGGCCTGTGGAGTGAAGGGTTGCTAGCTCAATCCAAGAGTGCGGGAGGCAACCAATCAAAGTGTCTCTCTCACATCGATGTTTCTCTCTCTGTGTCTCTGTCCATCCCTTCCACTCTCTCTAAAAATCAATGGGAAAATGCCCGTGGGTGAGGATTAATAAAACAAAACAAAACAAAAAAGAAAAGAAAAAGAAAAAAGAATTCAATGGGAAAGTCTAACATATTAATAAAACTGGGGAAGCTCTGAATGAACTTTGGATCAGGGGGAGAAAAAGCCCTAGGCATGGGGATTTCCCATGCTCCTTCCCCCAACAGCAGCCCCCGAGGTCCCCTGCAGAACCTCAGGCGCTATGGATATACAGAACTGGGGAAGACAGATCCCTGAACAGGTACTGAGAGTCTATTAAGGTGACATGAACTAAAAGCAAACAAGTCATAAAAGCTCTTGACCCTGAGTACACAAATGCACTTCCTGCAACTTTCTCAGTGACTAAGTAACTGGGAGAGCTATTCTGGTGGTGAAGGCATGAGGAGCAGAGCAGGGCGCCAGAAATCCTCTCGGGGCACAAGCTTGCCTCCAGGCATTTCTGTGGACCGATGCGGAGCATCTTCTGGATGGGCATATTGCCAAGTGAGGAGCACTATTGTGCATGTGCGAGGAGTTACCCTACGGCAGCCACAGCTCACACACATGGGCCTCTGGCACGCTCTCACCCACCAGTGAAAATTTTCCAAAGGGTGCCCTGCTCTACCCCCGGGTGGCCTACCTTGGGCTGGAAGACATGGTTCTCCTTCCCTAGGTGGTCCACGATTCCGAAGATGCACATGGGTCCGGCGAAGCCCAGTAGGTCAGCCAAGATGCGGAAAGTGCTGCTGAGGACCAGGCGTCTCCCGAAGGCGTGGCAGAGGGCCCGCCAGATGGCCCGGGCGCCCTGTGGGCTCTGTGTGTCCTTCCGCTGCCCAGAGAGACCCACGGCCAGGTCAGAGCGGCTGAGGGCCCATTCACAGCAGGCCCCAGCATCCCAGGAAACCCCTGGCTCCTGCTGCCTGGGGAAACCCAGTGGCCATGTCTGCTGCTGGCAGATAAACTCCAGGAAGAAATCATGGAACCACCAAGTGCATAGGTGGGTGGGCCCATCAATGCCAACATGGTCCAGATGGGGAAACTGAGGCCAGATATCGATCAAGGTCACACAGCTGACCTTGTGGGGACTATGTGATGAGCATAGCACTGTAATGAGGGGTGGCACATGCCACACTTACTTGCTCTTGCTTGCCAGCACATCTGCCTCGGTGTTTTCCCACCATGCCAGGGCAGAGGCAGCGAAGGAGCACTGAACTGGGAGTCGGAAGACTGGCTCTGATACCTGCCAGCGGTCGACCAACTCTGAGGAGGTCCTGGCCTTTCCTAGGATCTGTTTCCTACTCAGTGATGAGGCGGGGGGGGGGGGGGGGGGGGGGGGAGAGAGAGATCCTTTTCTGGCCCAACTCATAGGATCAGGCCACTAACGCCCTGCTCTCCAAAACAGGTGAAAATTCCCACCGTTAATCACTGAGCTTCAGAATGAAGAGCACAGGACATATGGTATCCAGTGGGGTCACTACCCTTCTCATGGCCTCAGTTTCCCCACCTGGAAAATGAGGGTGTTAGACCGGATGACCTAAACTATAAGGGCCATTCCAGCTGTGACTGCCCTATGGCTCAGTGGCCCTGGACTTGTCCCTGGCTCACTGTGTGACTTAGGCCAAACCTCTTCCCCTCCCAGGCCTCAGTTTCCCCACCTGTCCCCCCCGGGGTTTGACCTGATGCTTTCTGAGGATCCTGTCTGTGACTCTAAACCAGAGGGCAGGGAAGGGATGGTGTGGCCATGCTCCCACTGACCACCTGGGCGTCGAAGGCCTCGCGGAGCCGCCGGTAGTTGGTCAGAGCCCTCATGGCGATGGGCAGCTTCCCGATAACGCGGAGATCAATGGGCTTCTTGTGGGCAGTCTTGATGAAGGCGTTCATCCACCAGTACGTGCCTTTGGACAGCAGGTTCACGAAGGGCTGCAGGAAGCGCACCCCCAGGTCCTGCAGGTCCTCGGGGGGCTTCACCTCCCTCGGCGTCTTGAAGAAGATGTATCTCTGTGGGGCACACAGGCCACTGGGATGGGCAAGTGCAACTTCTCCCCATCTCCAGTTCGCCCCAGCAGCAAACATCTGGGGTGATGACATCCCACCCTTGACCTCTAGCAAATGGGACCATCGTTTGCCTATTTCCAGGAAAAGGAACACCCGATCCTTTGGCCACCAACACCAGCACCTCCTGACTCTTCACTGAGGCTCTCTGAATCCCCTGGGCTGGGCTGGGTTCCAGTGAGATTGGGGAAGAGCAGAGATCCCCCATATGCTGTCTTCTCCACAAATGGGAGGATATCACCATGCAGGGTTTCCAGAACATGGAGCCATGCAGACCTGGGTTCGAATCCTGCCTCTTCCACTTACTAAATTTTTGGACAAATCTTATCTAAAATGTTTCCTCATCTACAAAGGGGGTGGTACTTGCATCATAGAGGGTGCTGTGAGGGTCAGTTGAGGTAGGGAATGTAGGAAACCCTTGTACCCTACAAATCAACTAAAAACAGAGGAGTCAGAGAAATGCACATTGAGGTAGCATTTCCCACTCATCAGACTGGCCCAAATGAGAAATGGCTGTAGCCCCCAGTGCTGGTTGGAGGAAGGAAAAGGGTTTTCTTATTTATTGCTGGTAGATTACAGCTTTTCTGGAAGGTGATCTGCAACACTGATTAAAACTTAAAATGCACAGAGTGTTCGAACCAGCAACTCAACTCCTTGGATTCTCTCCCATAGGAATAAAAGCAGCAATACATAAAGATGTAGTGAGTACGTTTGATACACCATTGTTTGTGGAGGCAAAAACTTGGCAACAAACTGAATGCCCTTTCATAGGGTAATGGCTGATAAATTATGGCTCAACCACATGATGGAATATTATGCAGCCATTAAGTAAACAAAATAGCCATACTACACTTGGGGGGAGTCCTAAGAGATATCTGTTGGATGAAAAAAGCAAGATGCAGAAAACTGTAATATAATCCCATTTTTTATAAAACAAATATTGAGAGAAAAAACTGTGTGTGTGTGTGTGTGTGTGTACACAGAGTACCCCCCCCCCCAATGTATACACACTTTTTTTGTGATTACTCAATTGATGTTTTTTTCTTTTCAGATTTAACCCATTGGAATTAATAATTACTCAAAGTGTGTATACATTTTGGGGGGATACCCTGTGTGTGTGTTGAGAAAAAAAAAACCCTGGATAGAAGTTTATGCTATTATATTAATAAAAACAAAGAATGGAAGGTCACAGATTAGGTTGTTAATCTGGGTTACCTGAGAAAGGAAAGGGAGGGACAGGGAGGGGAGGGGAGGGGATGATCCTAGAGAGTAAAGGGGGCAAGCAAAAATGACAACAAAACAAAAGGCATGTATGCAGCCACATTGACTCATTCACATATATGTGTAACTATATGAACACATTAAAATAAAAACAAGTATCATCCCTCCCCTCCCCCTGAAAAAAAAAATCAAACAAACTTGGAGAAGGCAGTGCCTGAAGCTTTTATCTCCCCTCTGTGGGATTAAGCGCAGAATCCTATAACCTTGCTAACACATCCTGTCACCTTCCTTCTCTCTGGGCAGCTGGGCCAGACGGAATGTTGCTCCCGAAACTTCTGACACTGGCCTCAGCTCCCCTTGCTGAGGCAGGTGAAACAAGCTGACTTCTAGGACTTGGCTAAGAAGCAGGAACTGGTCAGGAAGGAACTGGTCAGGAACCCCGCCCGAGCCCAGGTGCGTCCTCAGGTGGGGGGCGGGGCAGCCCAGGAGGGGCCTGCTTACCCTCACCCTGATGACATTGACCTCCACGAGCAGAAGCATCCCGTAGAGGATAACCAGCAGCCCCGTGAGGCAGAATCGCAGCTGCGAGAAGCCGATGTTGTGGTCGTAGAACTTGACAAACTTGATGGTCTTGGTGATGAAGGCCAGCGTCCAGTAGGCCAGCAGGGCTGTGGAGGAGAGGCAGAGAGCAAAGAGGGTGTGTCTGTGCCCCCATGCATGTGCAAATATGTGGGAGAGAAGGAGAAAAATGAGGCATTAGAGGAGGTGTGTGAACAAGCAAGTGTTATAGATGTAAGTGCACACATTTCTGAGTAAAGGGATGTTGCAGTATGAAGAGATGAGTGTGTCCTTTTGAGATGATGTACATTCATTAAATCATTCATGATGGGCATGTTCAAAGACACTAATCTTGGAAGTCAAGCTATTCACCCTTTATAATAAATGAAGAAAAACAGGGAAACAATTTCTTTATTTTAATTAAGTTGTAGGTGCTGTGCCAAGTAAGCACTTTAAACATATTGTCTCATTTATTCCTTATAATAGCCTTGAGAGAGAAGTCACACCCCCAATTTAACAGACAAAGGAGTTGAGGCTCAGAAAGCTGAGGTGACTGATCCTAGGTCGTACAGGCTCCACCCTAGATGGGAATTGTGGAATTTCCAAGCTGAGATCTTAACAGTCCTTCATTCCGGCCCTTTCATTTCACAGATGAGGAAACCGAGGCCCAGAGAGAGGAGGTGACCTGCCCAAGCTCACTGCAAGCTAGTAACAGAGAGAGGGTGAGGGTAGAGGCCCCTGGCTCTCCAGTCCAGAGCCGACTACTGCATGATGATGCTCCTCAGGGGGCCTGGGATATGAGGGATACAAAAATTCACAGTCTGACCAGGTGGCTCAGTTGGTTGGAACATTGTTCCATACACCAAGAGGTTTTGGGTTGGATTCCCAGGCAGGGCACATTCCTAGGTTGTGGTTTGATCCTGGTCAGGGCACATATGGGAAGTAACAGATTGATGTTTCTCTCTCACATGGATGTTTCTCTCTCTCCCTATACCTCTAAAAAATCAATAAAAATATGTCCTCGGGTGAGGATTAAAAAAAGGGTGAGCCACAGAACTGGGGGGCAGTGTGTACAGTGATTAGAACCGGGCCCTATAGCTAGATATAGCTGGGCTCAGGTCCTGCGACTTAACAGCTATGTGACCCTAGGTAAGTCATTTAACCCTTCTAGGCCTCCGTTGCCTTATCCATAAAATGGGGATAATAATAGTACCACCTCAAAAGTTGTTGTGAGCAGGGTATGAAAGGCATTTAGCACAGTGAGCCTGGCACACAGTGGGTGCTCTTTGGACAATAGCTGTTAATATTTTTATTATCTTCAGATTTCAGACCTGGGGTCATAAATATCAGAAGCTGTCAGTGGATTCCATCCTCTTAATTCCCACCACTGCCACCTACCAATAAACCAGTCAGCTGGCAACAACAACAAGAAGAGCACAGGCAGCTCCTCCCCCCCTCACTCCCTAGAGCCATCAGCAGATAAAGTCAGCCTGACTCTGCTCTAGACCTTCACCCGGCCCTCCATCCCTAGGTGGGCCTGGACATGAATCCCAGGACATCTCTAGGGACAAAATCTGGAGGCTGCCCCAGCCTGGCTCTGAGCTGGGTGCGAGGTTGAGGCACTGAACTTGCCTGGAGAGGGGCAAATGCCCTCTCAGCTCTGTCTGGTCTCCAGGTCACAGGGATCCCATAGCTGGAGGCCATCTCCCTGCTTCCACCTACACTGCCCTGGAAAGGCTCTATCCCAGGTGTCAGATCCTCTTTCGTCCTTAGTGAGGGTTACCTACTGGGCCAAGACCTGACAATATGCCTCACACTGGTCTTGCCTCTAACTCTTAACAGACATGGTCTGATTTGATCTTCATAACAACCTTATGGCGTAGGGACTTACTATTCCTGTCCAGATGGGAAAATGAGGCTCAGAGAGCCTAAGTGTCTTGTCCAAGGTCACACAGGGAGTTAGTGGTGGACCCAGGACTAAGCCCAGGGGTTATTTCCTCAGTCCCATCCTACAGTGCTGAGTCCTCAGCCTGTTGCCAGACACAGCCGCGCCCAGCGAAAGCTTAGTGCTTGACTGAGAAAAGGGGAAAGGAAAAAGAGTGGTGGCTCACAGGGGCTGCTGGGGAGGTTAGGTTCAGAATGCCAGTTTCTCCTGCTTCTTTCCCCCTTCCTCTCTCTCAGCCCCATATTCCACCCATTACCAAGTTCTGGCAATTTCACCCCAAAATACCTTGAATCCATTCACTTCTTTCCATCCTGGTGGCCACCCGGATCCAGGCTGTCCTGGTGCCTACCCTGAACCTCCTTGAGAGCTTCTCATGGCTTCCCCACTCCCCTCACCCAATCTAGCCTCCATAAAGCAAGACATATCAAACATGATCTCAACGCACCCATGTTCGTAGCAGCATTATTCACAACAGAGAAAGGTGGACACGACTCAGTGTCCGTGGCCTGATGAATGGGTAAACAAAGTGTGGTCTACACATACAATGGAATATCATTTAGCCTTAAAAAGGACGGGCATTCTGACACATGTTACAACCTGGGTGAACTTTGAGGATATTATGCTAGGATAAGTGATCCAGCCACAAAAGAACCCAGTAGTGTATGATTCCAATCATATGAGGTACCTAGAGTAATCAGATTCATAGAGACAGAAAGAACAGTGCTTGTGAGGGGATGGGGGAGAGGGAAATGGGAGTTAGTGCTGAATGGGTACAGAGTTTCAGCTTGGGAAGATGAACAATGTTGGAGATGGATGGTGATAATGGCTACACAACAATATAAATGTACTTAATTCCACTGCGCTATAGATTTAAAAGTGGTGAAAAGGTAAAATTTATGTCACACATCTTTACGCGCACACGCACGCACACACACACACACACACACACACACACACACACACACATACATCACTCCTCAACGGTGTGGCTTTCAAGGCCCTGTCTAGTGCAAGCCCCACCTGCCATGCCAATCCTCAAAATTCAGCTCCCTTCTGTGCTGCACTCCAGCCACTATTTTTCTCCCAGATTTCCTAATGTGCGTTGTTCCTCCTGCCTCATGTGCTATTCCTTTTCCTAAAGCGCTCCCCTCATTTCTCCTAAATAGTTGCTACCTATCCTTCAGTTCTCAGCTCAAACATGACTTTCTCGTAGGACATTTCCTTGTTCTCACTTGGGGCCCCAGAATCAAGATTGTTTTGTGGGACGATGGAAGCTGCATCGTGCTTCACCTTTCTGTGGGACTCCAGACCTGTGATCAGAAAGTAGCCTCCTCAGAGGGCCAGCTATTCCCCCAAATACCCATTGCCCCTCTCATTCCACTTTCCCCTGTTCTAGAATTTCTGGCTCTGTGGCGAGCAAAACTCCAACAAAGGGGAATGGAGGGAGTTAGTCCTTGCTCCGTGGAGAAGGACAGGGTCATCCATGGGTGGTAATTTGTACTTTAAGGAGAGAACATTATGTGTTTCTCGGAGAATGAGAAAATGAACTCACCAGATGCCCAGACAAGGGGTTTCCAGGGGGACCAGGCAGTTAATGAGGGATTCTCTGCATAAGAAGCTGCTTCAGAACCCAGAGTGGGAGGTCTCTGAAGCCTGTATTTAACATTTCCCTCTATACCCCCCCCCCCCTTGTCTCCCAGCCATACTGACCCAGGGCCCCCAGGGCAGCGGGATCATCTGGATGATCAATGGAGCTCAGCTCCCACCTTACATAGGAAGGTAGGCCTGTGATCAGCTTTTGACCCCCTCACAACACTGTGCTGTCTCTGACTTAGTCCAGAGAGGTCCACATTCCAGATGTCAATTAGATGCTGTGCCTTAATGACACACAGGCTGACCACAGCCTACCAGCCAGATGAACAGCCTGGTGTTAGGCATGTAGACTGAGCCCAGACAAAGAGGCAGATCTGTGGATTTATACCTCTGGCCCGTGCACACCCTGAGGACTTTAGACATACAGTCTCAGAAACAGTTAAGACCCTGCTGGGGTGCCATAGTCCTGGCACCTCTGAGCTTCTGTTTCCTGACCTATCAAGGGGAAATAATAGTGATGCTTACCTCACAGCGTTGTTGTAAAGATTAAATGAGTTAATATATGTAAAATGCTTCGGATAGTGTCTGGCACCTAGTAAGTCTAAGTGAGTGTCCACTGTTAGCATTTTTAACTTCTGAATTTCAGGGTCCACATCTGTAAAATGGGAATAGCAACAGTAGCAATAGGGAGATTGTGGGGACTAAGTGAGATCAGGCATGTAAGAAGCTTAGCACTGAGCCTGCATGCAGTACATGCTCAGCAAATGTCCAGTTATCACTTTTGTTTCTGCCTGGGACCCCAGTCACTTGGTGTCAGAAGCTCTAGGCTGGCACTCCTTCCTGAGTCTCTTTAAATGTTGGCAAACCACAGGTTCTAGTCCCGCGGCCTTTCTCTCCTCCCTCGAGCTGACCTCATCTGGGCTCAAGCTTGAGATGCTACCTGTAAGCCTGTGACGGTGGAAGGTACATCGCCAGCCTTGAGTCCCCCCCCCCACCCCACCACCATTTATCTAATTCTACTCATTTACTTAGTGGCCTATTTGATATTTAAGTTGGCATCTCAGCGACATCTCAAGCTCGACATGCAGGAAGAAAAATTGACCTCTACTGCACCCCAATTCTTGCTCCTTTGCCATGTCAGTTATTAATACCACCATTTGCCTAAGCACTCGAACCCAAAGCCCCTGACCTCATCTCCTACCATTTTCCCCTTTTCCATTTGATTCCTTTGACAAGTTTCTTCCTATCAGAAGGCCTTTGCACTTGCTGGTCCATCTGCGTGGAACATTCGTCCCCCAAATATCTGCAAGCTCACTCTTATCAGAAGCCTCCTCTATACGGACAGCCCCAATACCATCTCTCTCTACCACTGACTCAGCTTTATTTTTGTCACAGCACCAGCACTACCTGTTTATTTACTCCATTTGCCTGTCTGTAAGCTCTGCGATGGCAGGGTTTTTTTCCTTCTCCACTTCTGAACCTCTAGCACGTAGAAGAGTGCCTGGCACATAGGAGTCCTCAGTAAACAAGATCTAAAGGAATGAAAGGAGGTTCCTACCCCTCCCGGCTCCTTTCCCTGCCCTACCGATCAGCAGCTTAGGGAAGTTGGAGGTCTCGATGTTGTGATAGTAGACCACGGAGGTGACAGCAGCCATGAACGCCATCCCGGCCGGCATGTACAGGTGAAGATGGCGGGATTCGGTCACCCTGAGAAGGGGCAAGAGACAGACAGACAGACAGGATGTGGATATGCTGAGTACCCCAACAGAGCAGCCCAGGCCTTGGGCTTAGGGCTCAGCACACAGGACTCATGCACAGCTCCACACCATTCGCTGGCAGCTCTCCCCAGTCATACTACAAACGTGCCCGCTAAGTAAGGGGCCCAGGAGGCCTCACAGAGATGCCAGGAAGGCTCGGTGGTCAGGCTTTGGAATTCACAGCCTTCTTTCCCTGGGTTCATGCTCATAGAACATGGCATAGGGAAGCCAGGCTTGGCAGTCGCAGCTGCAGAGCCTCTGGCCTGGAACTACTTTTCTGGGAGTGAGCACAGCTGGGTCTCTGTCCTCAGGGTGCTCTGGGCAGTGCAGGAGCCTGTGCACCACAACTGTCTTAGTGACAGCCCATTTAGCATGAACAGCGTAGGTCAGCATTGCTACTCCTCCCCAGGCGCTGTAATAATAACACTGGTAGTCAATATTTATTGAGCATTTACCGTGTACCAGGCACTGTTCTTAGCACTTCCTGTACGTCAACTCACTTTCTCTTCATAAAATACCATGAAGCCCATCTGAGGCATAGAAAGGCTAAGTCACAAGGCCAAGGCCACTGTTTTTGTTTCCCTCCTTGGGCCGGGGATGAAAGCAGCCCATGCCAGCTCATCCCCTCCCCTCTTTAACTCACAGAGGCCTGGGTGGGCTTTGGTCTGGTGATAAGACGCCTAGGGAGCCAGAGCTCCTCCCAGAACTGAGACTTCCCCAAAACCAGTGAGAAGGCTCACGTACTTGGTCCTGATCATGCCCTCCCAAAGCTCCCTCCTATAGACAGCAAAACCCACAGCCAGCACCACAGGCTCAGTGATGTGCCTCCAACCATTCGTCTAGCATTGCCCAGGCTGCTCTTTCTACTGAAGCCGTGCTGGGATCCCCCCAATTGCCAGAAGGCCTCCTCCAGTGTCTCATCTCTTGCTTGCACTGCTCCTTCTCTACAGCCCAGCAAGGCCCCTGCCCTCGACAAGCTGACAGTAGAGAGTGGGCAAGCAGCTCAGAGCTGACTGACCAGACAGCCTAGGGCAGTGATACTGCAGATGAGCAGAGGCTGAGAGCACAAAGGAGCTGGTGGGCAAAGGAGCTTCACAGGGGAGGTGGCACCGGGCTGGACTTTGAAGGATGAGCAGGAGTTCCACAAAGAAGGAGAGGGGAGCATGTTGGAACCACAAGTGGTCTGGTGGGACTAGGGCAGTCGTGGGCAAACTACAGCCCGCGGGCCGGATCCGGCCCGTTTGAAATGAATAAAACTAAAAACAAAAAAGACCGTACCCTTTTATATAATGATGTTTACTTTTGAATTTATATTAGTTCACACAAACACTCCATCCATGCTTTTGTTCTGGCCCTCCGGTCCAGTTTAAGAACCCATTGTGGCCCTCGAGTCAAAAAGTTTGCCCACCCCTGGACTAGGCATAGGTATAGAGGCAGGGGGGGGAGCTGTTCACCAAATGGTATGTTCCTCTCTTTCCATGCTAAAAGAACTACAAGTCTGCTCCAATAGCAACGCGCCCAGCCCCAGGGAATGGATGGTGATTGGTTCAAGCACCATGCAGTTCCATACCCTTTTGCCAGTGATTTGTCTAAGAGTGGTCATAGCACCCAACTCCAGCCAATGAGATGGAAAGGAAAGCCTGCAGAGGACGTCTGCATGAGGAAGAGGCATGTGGGGAGCATGAGTGACCATGAGAGAAGATACAGCGGACACACTGAGGGTAGAGTAAAAAGATGGGGAGAGCTGGGTCCCTGATGCCATCACTAAGTCACCACACAAACTGAAAAAGGCAACCTCAGGCTTCTTGTTAAATGAGACAGTAGATGTCAATTTTCCTTAATCCTCGATCAATGGATATTTTCAGCAAAATATTGATATGTGACAAGGCAATCAGTCACCAGTGGGGACCCTGAGAGCAACCAACACTTGGTCCAGGGGGCTTCAGAACTCTTGCCTCTGTACTCCTTGAAGTAGCTTTGAAAAAACTCTATAATAGACTCTCGCACATTTTGAAAGTGACATCTAACATGTCACATCATTTAAGTTTAAATGAATTATTTTTTTGCCACAAAAAGTAGAAATGATAAATATTTTATAAGATGAAATAAGATGAGGAATAACCATAATTGAAATAAATATTTCATGACACAACCTCATAATATAGGTGTTGGCTGCTTTACTGAGTAGTATAAGCTGAATTAGGTAAGAAATTAGGGACCATTTTTTACATATGTGTATGGTGGTGGTCTGGGGAAACATTCTCCTTATATTTTTTTAAAAAGTGCGTCCTCATTAACCCACACTGCTCTGGTTGTTTTGAACCCAGAGCATCACACACAGAAATAAGACTCAAAGGAAGACAGGAAGCTTTACAGGGTAAGAATGGCTTGATTAATCACTAAACGAGGCTTATCCTAAATTAAAGTCAAGTTTGAAGACCACTGCTTTAACCAGCCTCCACTCCCACCTGCCCCCTAGACTTCCAGGCAGGTCTGTAAAACCAGGCCAGGATAGACTGGGGGTGCCACAGGGCAGGGACTGTGGCTTCTCTTCCTGTCTGCTCCTTTCTGATGCCCCTCCTTCACACTTGCTTGTTCAGGGTTTTGGGGCCACAGATAGAGGCCAGCCAAGACCAGCAAGTGCCCGGTTCAGGAGCTGACCTGTCTGCTGGGGAGGAGAGGGCGGTTTGCACTGAGCTGGAGAGGTTTGGGATACAGGTGCAGCCCACACAGGAGGGGCTGCTGGACAGCCTAAGGCAGAAAAGTCCTCGACCTGGTTCACTCCAGTCTCCCACGCTCTGGGGATATGCTATCTGCCCAAGGCTCTGCCACTCCTTGTCTGGCACCCTGTTTGTGCTCTAATTCCATCCTCTATGGCCCTGTGAAGCAGGCAAGGCAGGGATTATAATGCTCATTTCATAAGAATGAAAGAGAGGCTGGGTGGCTTGTCCAAAGACCCACAGCTGGTATGTACATGGCAGAAGTGCTAGCAGAAGACCCAGGCCTACCTTCTCCATGGGCGGAGTGTCTTTCTCTGTCCCTGCTAATTATAACCTAGTGGGTATTTCTGGCCTAAAGGCTCACACGGCATCCCTCCCCTATCTAGCATTTGTGTGCTTTGAAAAGGGTGTTGGGGACTTGTCACCTGCTAGTCACTGTGGCTGTACGCATTCTGGTCATCTTGCTGGTCTGGGGACTTTGATACTCAAGAGAAGCCTCAAGGCAAGCAGTTATCACAGAGATTACCACTGAAGCCAGGATGCAGGGACACTGACAGTAGGAGGGTGAGGGAGTGTGTGGGGCGGTGAGGGATCCCATCCCCCTGCCATCCAGCTGCAGGAGCCCGGGCTGGCAGGAGTGGGGTCTGAGCACACACTGATTCCAGCTCAGAAGGGCTGGACCTCAGATATTTAAGCCAAATGCCCCCACTTTTCACCACCTCCTCGCCCAGGCAGTAGCTGAGCCTTGCTGATTCTTCCATTCTTCCTTAGTGACAAGACTGCTTCGCCCCCTTCTCTTATGCACTCCCAACTGCTGACACACCATTTGCAGCTGCTATTATTTCTCACCTCGATGACTGCAATCACCTCCTAAGTGCTGTTTCTACCTCCACGTTCTCCCTGGCTCCAAACCTGCCCTGGACACCCTCTAGGGTTCGCACCAAAAAGTGCTGTGCTGATTACCGCCGATTACACTCAACCTCCATCGCTCTGCTCACGCACCTGCTGTGTTTCATGCTTCAGCCCCATGCACTTCTCCCAACCCGCCTGCTTTTCTAGGTGGTGCCTTTGTGCCTACAGGCACAGAGAGCTGACTGTGAGGATGCTGGATGCCAGGCTGAGGACTAAGGACATTATATACAATTGGAAACCAAGGAAAGATCTTAAGCAAGAGTATCCCCCCTCCCCCCAGTAAGGTAACCCCAGCAGCTGGTAGAAGAGGCTGGGTACCTTCCACAGAGTTGGGCACTCCAATAGGCTCTGGGATGACCTCACTGGGTTGTGGCATTCAGATCTGGGTTCCCTGCTGCACTGGGAGCAGGGCTCACTTGTGTCCAGTGCCTGGCACAGAGAGTGGCACACAGGAGATGCTGGGGGAACAGCTGCTGGGTTAATTAGCAAGTGATACTGGCTCATGGAATGCAGGTGAGCCAGGCTCTCCCTGAGCCTTTCAGGAAGCACCTGGAGCAGACGAGAATCACTCACCCGTCAGACAGGATGCCCTCCGCGATCTCACACACTAGGACGAAGAGCAGCATGAAGGTCAGGATCCAGCGCAGGTTGTGCCCAGGGAAGTGGAGCCACGTGCTGTGGTGGATGTGTACCTTGGAGCTCTGACTGCCCCATCCTGCAAGGAGAGACAAGAAGAGGTGGGAAGCCTGGTGAACGGGGAGGAAGGTGCATGAACCCCAGGAAGGTGCTTCGACACTGGGTCCACGGTGGGGGGAGGAGCATACCCCTTGGTACACCTGTGCCATGGTACACATGAACTAAATGTCCAAGCATGAAGCCTGGACCCGCCCAGGCCCACCTACCCATTTTATATATTGATCTCTTGTGTGACAAGTTATCACATAAATAAACCATTTGGTTGAGAACAGAAATGTAAATGTTGGTATAATTTTTGATACACATATGAGCATATGTTGCATATGCTTCCTTCTTGTTTCTATTTGTCAACAACTAGCAACTCTGCTTCTGCAGCATCCTGCTCTTTTGAATTTTGTTACAATATGTTCTTTCTTCCCCAAAACTGCATATGAATTTTAAGATTTGCTTTTTTTATTCTTAGACTGAATCACCACCTTTTGAGGAGGCAGGGGGATGAGTTGACAGAGCCAGCCAGCTTGGGAAATTCAAGGTCTTGAAGAGGGATGAAGGGGACGCGGTGAAGAGCCAGGCATGAGCATGATTGTCAGGGCAGTGGCGCCCAACTTTGCAGAGAGCTTTCAAGCAGTGGCGCGGGGGGCCTCTGGCGTCCAAAGTCAGGGGCTGCTGGCACCGAGCCTGAGAAGTTGCGCTCCAGAGACACGCGCTCACGTGGGGTCGCAGGGAAGGGGATCCTTGTCCCTAGCTCCCCGCTCTCCTCGCCTAGGCCGAGTGGGACCCTGGGATTGTCAGAGACCACACAAGGGTTTGCAGGGCCTCGGTCCGCCTCTGAGGCGCAGGCTGCACTCCTCCTGGGCCCAGCTTCGGCTGACAGGGAGGGTGCCTTGGGGGAGGGGTGACCCGGCTCAACACAGCCCGAGCCCCTCCCGACCTTTTCAGTGGGTACAGAAACCTCTGTGTTCCCCTTTCTCCACCCCAGCTCCGGTCCTGAGGTGACAAAACTTGGGGATTCCCTGGGTTTGGAGCGTCCGCCTTGTTCGGTGCAGGTTCAGGGGCACCCGGGGGAGTAAAGGGAAGTGCAGACGTGAGAGTGCGGAACGGCGGGGTAGTCCACAGAGCAGGGGACTAGGGGAGGGGACCCCCGAAGGGGAACAAGCCGCGGCCGCGGGGCCCCGCCGCCCCCTCCCCTACTCCGCCACCCCCTCCCCTACTCCGCCGCCCCCGCGCGCGCGCTCACCGATGAAGAGGATGGGGAAGGTGATGAAGAGCAGGAAGACGTGCGGCACCACGTTGAGCGCGTCCACGAAGCAGCCGTTGTTGAGGACGCCCTGGTCCACCCGGTAGGCGTCCGAGTGGTTCTCGCTGCCGCAGAAGGCCAGGGGCATGGCGGCGCGGGGCGGGCACGGATCGGCTGCGGCTGGCTCCACGCGCCTCCGCGCCTCTGTCCCCGGCTCCTCAGCCGCCCGGCCCGGCCGGCAGGCCCCCGCCCCGCCACCCCGCGGGCCCCGCCCCGCCGGCTCTCCCGCTCCCCTCACCCCACCACCTCTCCCTGATCCACTATCTGTGGGGCCGGGGTGGGGGTGGGGCGCAGCCGGGAGCCCAGCCGGGCCACGCTGGACCCCCGTTCCAGCTGTGGCAGCCCACGCGCCCAGATGTGCTGGAGGACGCGTTGTGGGCGCCCCGCTGCGCGCGTGCGCTTGGAAAGAGGGAGAAGGGTGGGCGCGCTCAAGTCTGGGTGGAAGAGTCAGGGGTGCAGAAGAGAGGAGGAGGGTCCTGGTGGGTCTGGAGTGGGAGGGAGCGTTTGGGGTATCTCGTGTGAGCTCCCCGCCCCGGGTCTGAGATGTGGGCTCACCTGGGCAGGGCGCCAGTAGATGTAGTTAGATCCGAGGGTCCTGGTGGGGGCAGAGTGGAGCTAGTCCCCACCCCAGGTGGATAAGAAAAGCAGTAAGAACATTACTTTGGGCGGGGGTGGGGGGGTGGGGGCGCTTGGAATGTTTTTTTGAAAAGAGGTCCCAGGTGCGGGGCACTCGTAGGTGCTTTAAGGTGTATCCAGTGCTTTCACAAACGGGATCTCCCAACACTTTCGCTAAGTACACGTTGTAATGGCTCCCGTTTATTTATTTATTTATTTCTGATAGGAAAACGGAGGTTCAGGGAGGTTACATGACGGACCCACGGTTTCACTGCCAGCAAGTGGGGAAGCATAATTTGAACCCAGCTCTTCCAATCCGCCCCACCCCTCCCCTCGTCCTAAGGCATGCATCTTCTAATACAGTGGTCAGCAAACTCATTAGTCAACAGAGCCAAATATCAACAGTACAACGATTGAAATTTCTTTTGGGAGCCAGATTTTTTAGAACTTAAACTATATAGGTAGGTACATTGTTATTAACTTAATTAGGGTACTCCTAAGGCTTAGGAAGAGCCACACTCAAGGGGCCAACGAGCCGCATGTGGCTCTCGAGCTGCAGCTTGCCCCAGGATTCTAATACGTCCATTGAAGCCTCCCCGTGACTGGCAGGTGAATGGGTGGGATGGATACTGGCTCAAGGCTGAAAAAGAGGCCGCTTGTGGAGTTGCATCCAGCAAAAGCAACTGGCGGCAGTCAGAAGGATGGAGAGAGAGAAAAAAAATCACTATAGGCTGTGTTCTTAATCAGACACAGATAGGTTTAAGGAGCTAAAGAACCTGGTAAATTGGAGACAATGTTATGCATTCCTACACTTTTTGGAGCGATTCTCACAGGCCTATGGCCAAAAAGGTGTATGTCTTATGAAGAAAGATGAGCAAATGGGATTTTAGGTTAGTTTTTAGAAGAATTTCTTGAGTTCAGGTTATAGAGCATAAATCCATATGTTCTCAGGAGGGGCTACGGGGACACCAGGGGAAGCCCTTTCCGCCCTTTCCCTCTGAGCTTCTCCGAGCGTGTCCTGGGGCTGCTTGGAGGCCCCTGAGCATTTTCAGGACATTGTCAGGCAACGTCTCAGCTCTGCCTCGGGCCCTGGGAGCCGCCAGGGAGAACCAGGCACCAGGGCAGAAGGCAGGTGGGGTTGGGTGAACAGCCTGGGGAGGGCAGGCGCTCAGGGTCTTAAGGCCTCAGACAGCCTCTAACTTTCAGGGAATCTCTCTGATGTTTCCTGCAGCATCAGCCAAAATAGTGAAAATTTGGCCGCAGTAAATGTTTAGCACTGGCAGCAGGAGTTGATGAATCTGAGTGAATTCAGGCTCTGAAAAGGCGATTGCTGCATCCATGTAGCCAAGTGATAAAAAGCTTATGAGATAATGTCGGGGGGAAAGGAAGGACACAAAACTGTGTGTTTCCTATGGTTACAGCCATATTAAATATGGATGTTTGCATGCAAGCCTGCGGGGGAAGCTCAGGCTTGCCAATGGCTGTTGCATTAGGGTGGCGGGCAGTTATATGTTACCTGCTGTTGCTGTGCTTGTGATTGTTCTGACCATTTTCTTCCTGTAAAAATGAGACAACTGATGTTCGGAGTGATGAGATGGTCACCTAATTTTTTTTTAGAGTTCTTTCTTTCTTTATTTGTGTGTGTGTGTGTGTGTGTGTGTGTGTGTGTGTGAAGGGGGGAATCCAAGTTTTTCTCAAGCTTTCTGCAATGTGGCCATTTTGTCTTTGTAGTTACAAGTTCAGTTTTCCACACTTTCGGCCATGCTATTTTTCTGTTTAGTACTAACAATATGCATATCTTTAAATAACAAGTCCCCAACACCCACCACTACTAGTTGTGTGATGTGGACAAGTCACCATTCTGTGCTTCCATTTCCTCCTTTCTAAGTGGGGAAGATAGTAATACGGACCCCAGAGGAATAAAACGAGACCACAGAGTTAAATATACTTTGTAAGCCAGGGAGATGGTTCAACCATCATTGAAGATTATCTAGTGGTTCTTCCCTTCCTTGGCACTCAGCATGCAGTGCCAGGCACAACCCACACGCTTGCCTCTTCCAGGTCATCTATATATATAAAAGGCTAATATGATACGTGTCTGACCATGCAACCGGTAGCTATGATGTGCACTGACCACCAAGGGGCAGATGCTCAATATATAGACATGGAAACATGGAACAGATTGATGACTCTCAGAGGGAAGGGGGTAGAGGGGAGGGCGGGAAGAGATTAACCAAAGATCTTATATGCATGCTAGAGGCCTGGTGCACGGATTCATGCACTGGTGGGGTCCTCGGCCTGGTCTGTGGATCAGGCCGAATCCATGCACCGGGCCTCCAACATCCCTCAAGGGGTCCAAGATTACGAGAGGGCGCAGCCCAGATTACGAATGCACGCACTGGGCCTCTAGTTTGAAATAAACAATTAGGCTGGTCCAACACAAGCGTGCCCAAGCATAAAGGACTATTAAGCGATCCTCAACTGGGACTAAGAGAGTGTTAGGTTTGGAGGCTAGAGTGGGGCACAGGGCTGGTCATCTCCAGCACAAACCCACTGGGTGATTGTGGGCAAGTTCCACCCTTCCCTTCATCCAGCGTTACCGTAAAGATGCCCTGCCCACTGCCCACTGTGTGGTTGCAGAGTTATTTGAACAGCATGGAGTCAGGTGCACAAAGGAGCATGAAAGGACTTCCGTAGTGTGGATTATAATCTTGGAAACAACCCGATTGCTCATCAGTAGCATGCTGGTTAAACAAAACAAACAAAAACCATGGTGTTATTCATACTGGGGAATACTGTGAGGCAAGTACAGAGAATAGAATTGTAGATACAGACATGGAAAGATATCCAAGACATAGATGTGGAGCAACTTGTGCTGCAGAAAATTATTTATTTCAACAACAGAAATAGACACGGAGCTACAAATGTCTCTATGGGGAGGCGCTGGGTCTCACCTCTTCCCACCTCCAGAGATGCCTTCTAGCTTCTGCTGCCGTGAGCTGGAAGAAGGGCAGGCTCAAGGAGCTTGCTCAGAGCAGGGATATTCATTCCCCTTTGAGAATTCCTAGCCTTCCTGCACGCAGGATGGAAAACCTGGTATGGATTTCTGGGACCTGGATGCTCCCCACTCAACTGGTCCACTGGGTGGGTGTGGCCTAAGGCAGGGCCCCTCTTCTCCTTTGTCAGGCAAGGGCGTGGTGCAAGGCTTCCTAAGTCTTTCCCAGCTCTAATTGTTCTGCTTTAGTGCCTTGTCTCTAGCTGGCTGATCAGGTGTGCCTGTGATCATGTCAGAGAAAGTCATCAGGATGATCATGGGGTGATATGTCAAGAAATTAACCTTTTCAGTAACTCCAATCAGTAGTGGGCTGGTTAAAAACAAACAAAAACAAAAGCCATGGTATTATCCCTACTATGGAATACTGTGCAACAAATACGGAGAATGAAGTAGGGCCAGCTGTGCTGACTTAGAAAGATGTCTCCTCCCCCACCCCCATCCCCTTTCAGGCAGACGATGGAAGCTGTGGCCAGGTGGAAAGCAGACGATTGCCGTTCCAAAGCCTGTGTCCTGGGGGAACTTAGAAGACTATTAATTCACTAAAAGAGAGGATTGAGTTATATACAAAATGTCATGGCTGGAATCAGGAGGGAAAAGTCGTCTTTCCTTTCATCCCCATCCTGCCCTATGTCGGGAGGCAGGAGGAGGAGAGAGAAGGTCTTGACAGCAGGAACCTGTGCCCAGCCTCCCTGCCTGTCTGCTCTGTGTGTGTGGGGGGTGGGGGCGTGGGTAGTCACCCAGCAAGCGAAAGGCTGTACATTATACCAGGAAATCCATACATGGGCTATTTTGAAGAAAGGTTTCCTTACCCAAGGCAGGGCCACCAGACCGACAGAGGTAAGGGTCCCAGGAACAAGATGCACCCAGCATCTTGGTACCACATAACTGGGGAGGTGAGGAAAGAACTCCAAGAAAGCCCAGTGTTAATGCCTTCTGCCAGCTTGGCAGAATGGGAGCTTGAGATAGAAATTAAATAAAGTTCTTATTTCTGCCTATTTAAGTTTTGGTCCAAGATCACCCTCACTACAGTAACATAGCTCGGAAGGCTTTTCCATGCGTGACCTGGGTACTCTACACCTTAAGGCCACTTGAGGTTGAACTCAGCCTCCCATTGCATCCCCCCAAAGATCCCCAGCCCATCAGTAACAAATGGAGGCTTTGCTGAACTCTTCTAGGGGAGGTGGAAGGTTGTAATTTTCACACCGCACAACAGAAACTTAGTAAAATCTCCCCATTTCTCTGCTCCCAACGGTCTCCCTCACATGTTATTGTATATCTCCTCTTCGTTTCTTCCACACGGCCTCTTTAAAAAACATGCCCCTTATTGTGGTAATCATCTCCCAGTATACATATGTCAAAACATTATGTTGTGCATCTTAAATTTATACAATGTTATATGTCAGATATATCTCAATAAAACCAGACCAAAATCAATGCATGTCTTAGGATTTCAGGCAAGAAGCCCTCAGCTGATCTGAAAATGGAAAAGCCTGCCATGAGGTCTACTGTGAGCCAGGCTTTCTCACTCATATGATCCATGAGTTTGTAGAGGATCAGAAAGATTGACTTGCCCAAGGTCACGGCTGGTCAGGTAATCCTGGGATGTAAAGTTCCCCAGCATAGAATTTGGGTCCAGACAGCCTCTGCTCAGGGTGGGGGCGGTGAGGGGGGTGGAAGGCAGGTTGTTCATCACCAGCACCTGGTGGCAGGGCTCTTCAGGCCCAGACAGCTGGGGGCAGCTGTCAGTGGCCAGAACAATTCAGCATTTGCATCCAGTCTACATAGCCATTCAGGATTTCTCAAGCATGTCTGTTTCCCTTCCCAAGCTGCTGACCATCCTCAAACCTGTTCTCTTCCTGGATGGATAAATGGGGGATCGGGCAGAGAATAAGATTTTTTTGTCTCTGTTTCACCAACATTTGTCAATGTTTAGTACGTGCAACACACTTTCCCTGTTTTAAACCTCAGAGTAACTCTGTTTAGTAGTCGCTATTACCAGAGAAAGCTGAGGCTCAGAGGAATCACATCTTCTCCCAAGGTCACACAGCTGGGAATTGGAAGAGAAGAGATGCAAAGCCAATTAGGCCCAGTTCCAAAGCCTGTGCTGTTAACCACCTCCCCAAGGGGTGCGGGGCCTACTGAGGACGTTCCTGCCTCTGAGACTGTCTCCTGAGGAGAGAGCACAGGTCCCAAAAACCAGACCTTTGGGGAAACCTGCATCTCGGTGCATTTTGCCTTTCCTGTGTTAGAAACCAAAGGACAGTCCCAGTCACGGCATCGGTCGCTGGCATCAGTCAGGAGGCCAGATGGGAGCACGCGAGTGAGGGGAGCTCTGCTGACTGGGGCCTCACCCTGTGGGTAAGGCAGCCACACAAATGACCCGTGGTGATTTGCTTTGGAGAGAACTCCCATTAGTGACAGAGGGAAATGACTGCATGCGAGCTTTACAAGGACAGTTCATGATCTGGTCCAGCACTGAGGGATCCTGATAGGTGTGCTGACCCACCCCTCCCCCACCTGGGGCCACACCACAGTAGGGCCTCCCTCTGGGCTCAGCAAAGAGGATGCCTCTCTCTGGCACAGCCTGGCCACTGATAGCTGCCCCAGCTGTCTGGGCCTGAAGGGCCCTGCCAGAGCTGGGGCTGAGGCCAGGGAAGATGGGGTGCTGCTGAACAACCTGCCTGCCCCCGCCGCCCCCCCTTCCCCCCCGGCCCCAGCTCCTGTTCCCTGAGCAGAGGCTGTCTGGACCCAAATTCTATGCTCGGGAACTTTACGACCCAGGATTACCCGACCAGCCGTGACCTTGGGCAAGTCAATCTTTCTGATCCTCTACTCCAGCGGTTCTCAACCTGTGGGTCGCGACCCCTTTGGCAGTTGAACGACCCTTTCACAGGGGTCGCCTAAGACCCTCTTGCATATCAGATATTTACATTATGATTCATAACATTACAGTTATGAAGTAGCAATGAAAATAATTTTATGGTTGGGTCACAACATGAGGAACATGAGGAACTGTATTTAAAGGGCCAGAAGGTTGAGAACCACTGCTCTACTCAGTGGTTCTCAACCTTGGCTGCACATTAGAATCACCTGGGAATCTTTTTAAAATCCTGATTTCTGGGCTCATCCTCCAGAAATTCTGTTTCTTTGTTACTGATGTTGTGGGCTCACCCCATAACCCATTTTCCCTCCTCTAGCATCTTTCTCTGTCTGACTTATTTTACTTAGCATAGTGCCCTCATGGTTCATCCATGTTGTCACAAATGGTAGGATTTCCTTCTTTTATGGCTGAGTAATATTCCATTTCATACCACATTTTCCTTATCCATTCATGCTTTTTTTTCTTTATCTTGACTATTATAAATAACACTTACTGATTTTTAATAATTAACTGAGCTCTTACCTAAAACTTAAGTGGACAAGGACAAAGTGCCAAGTCCTTTATTGCATTATCTGGCTGGATCGTCATCTCCCTTTAAGGCAGGTGGCATAAGGCAGAGAGGAAAACTCACGTCCAAGGTCCCCCGTAAGTAGCAGAGCCTG
Organism: Myotis myotis; assembly: GCF_014108235.1. Lineage (NCBI taxonomy): Eukaryota > Metazoa > Chordata > Mammalia > Chiroptera > Vespertilionidae > Myotis > Myotis myotis. Next base: position 53,273,037 of record NW_023416314.1, read on the forward strand.
GGAGTCTCCCGCTGAGCAGCAGGGGGTGTCTGGGCTAGGGGTGGGGTAAATGAGGAAGGCAGGAAGGAGAGTGGGAGCAAGGTGGGTGGCCTTGTCTGGAAGTGGTGTCTGCAGAGTAAGCCCATGCCCTTATTTAGCCTTGCTGCTTGAGGATGCGCCTATATGAAACACATATAGCTGGCTTCCTGTGCACTGGTGAAAGCTCTGTGCATAAATGGAGATAAGTGTGGGCAGCCTGCGACTGTGCTCTGCGGGGAGGAGGGAGGGAGACCCTTCACTTTGGTGTTTGAGCAAAGAAAGGCCTCTCCACTCAGGCAAGCCGAGACCTGAAAGGGAGGGAGGGAGGAAGAGTTGGGGGTGAGAGAGAGACATTGAGAGATTGACAGCCACGACCTAACTTTCACCTGTTCCAAGGAAACGTTGCTGAAGTACTCCCCTCAGGCCCATAGTCAAAATCTATTTTTGGCTAAAATGAGTATAATTCAAATTCAAATTGGTAATTGTATTCAATTTTAAGCTTTTGAAGAGCAGTGTGCTTTTAAGAGGATAATCTTTTAATGATGTGGGTGCTCTGCGGCTTGGACAGAGGACAGAGCTTGGAGAAGTTTTGTCAGAAAGTGAACCAGATAGTTTGGAGAAAAGTATCACCTTTTCCATTGGGGTTGGAGAAACCAGGTCAAATTCCCTGCTGGCCCAGCCCCCGTGAGAAAGGGTGGGGGGAGAGGGTGTTGAGGTGTTTGTTGCTTGCTCCCCGAATTGGGAGAAATAACCTAGCTCATCCAATGGGTGCCCAGATGTGTAACGGAGGCAATTAGTCAATCAGTGAGCAGGCATTTATTGAGTATCTACTGTGTGCCGGCTGGATTCCCCTGTAACCCCACAGCATGATTGTTATTGTGTCCTTAGAAAACTGAGGCCCAGAGAGGCTAAGGGACTTGCCCTAGGTCACACAGCCAGTGAGAGGCATAACCTAGGTTGACTGGGCTTGGAGAGGTAGCCTATTGGATGCTTTAGGAGAAAAGGTGGCTTGAGGGATGGCCCAGCCTGTCCAGGGGAAGAAGGGAGAGGACGTATGGCTGGGGAGGGATATCGGTATGGGTGAAGGTGGGGAAGCTGGAATAAGGCTCCAGGTGCAGTGAGTGGCCATGAGTCTTGCTGGGATGGGGCACACCGAGGAGTCATGGAAAATATTGGACTGTGGGGACTGGGTTGCCCATGCTCTGGGATTTCCAGCTAAGGAGTTACCCCTACAGATGGTGGCTGTTCACTTGACAATCCACATTTAGGAAGCACCTATTGTGTGTGTGCCCAGCACCAGGCAATGGAAACTGAAAACAGGCTCCTTTGCCCACTGACTACCTGCATCTCAGCTTTCAGCACTGAGCTCACATGTCACTTCCTGGGTGAAGCCTTCCCTGACCCTCCCACAGGCAGTCCCTGGCTTGGGTCTCCCAGCATTTGGTATGGTCCCTGTCACTGACCTTATACCACCAGTATTGTGACAGTTCATTTGCAGGTCTGTCTCAATGGACTAGGATCTGGTACAGAAGGCGCTCCATTTCAATAAGTATTTGTTAAATGAATATTGAGTGGACAAGCGAACAAATGAATCGATCCATGATAATGTTCACCCACAGAACAGCTGTGTGTTTCCTCAGCTAAGTGAAAAATTGGATTCAGTTTTCTCATTGACTTACATCATCTCATTGAGGTGCATTTTCTTTATCTGTTTTTGACAGATTCTTCTTCATTCATTTGTTGGCTTATCTTTGCTGAGCACACACTATGTGCTAAGCACCTTACTAAGTGCTGGAGATACAGTGGTGACTACAAGGCCTGCTCTGAAGGAGCTCACTATTTAATTTTTTGGGAATTCCCAATACCTCATTATTAAGGTTTTGTTTTTGTTTTAATTGTCACCCTTTTATGAGAGTGGATTGAACCTCTTTTGGGTTAAATCTGATAAGAGCTTGGGATCACTTCTCCAAAAAGAGATTCTAACACTGGGGTTTGTAAACACTCCCTAAATCCATCTGTGGGCCCTAAGTCGGGAACGGTGGCCTGAGGTGGCTGCTGGTGCCTGTTGGACGGTGCTGAGGGATTGGAGCCCCATCAGGCAGAGTGGTGCTCTTTGACCTATTAAGTGGATGATGGGCCTGAACCGCAGAATCTGAACTGACTCCCTGGTTTCAGGGTTGCCTTTGACGGATGAAGTGTCTGTGGCCAGAGTGGCTCGTTGTGGGCATTTAGGCAGAGAGGGAGGAACTATCCTTCCTCTGAGGTGGCTGCCCTCATCGCCTGCCTGTAGTGCTCGCTGAGAACCTCCATGGTCTGCCCACCTGTAAGCAGGTTGTGGGGAAGTAAGCTCCCCTGGATTTCTCAGAGCTCCTGTAAAAAGCCCTCCCCTCCTGAGACTTGGAAAATACAAAAGCTATAAAGATAAGGGAGTTTTGCTTCCTCTTCCCCTAGAAGCGTTTTGCCCTTCATGTACTGTGAGAATTAGATCTGTAGCTATTTGTCTAGATAAGTGCTCTGACCCAAAGGGAAAATAAAACATATCCAGCAATCCCACGTGTGGGTCCATGCTCAAAATAATTGAAAGCAGAATCTCCAAGAGATATTTGTACACCTGTGTTCATAGCAGCATCGTTCACAATAGCCAAAGGTGGAAGCCATCCAAGTGTCCACTGACAGATGAATGGATAAACGAAATGTGGTATATACATACAATGGAATATTACTCAGCCTTAAGAAGGAAGGACATTCTAACACATGCTGCCACATGGAGAAACCTAGAGGACATTAAACTAAGTGAGCTAAGCCAGTCATAAAAAGTCAAATACTGTATGATTCTACTCTCATGAGGTATCTAAAGTAGATTCATACAGACAGAAAGTAGAGTGGTGGTTGCCAGGGGCTGGGTGGAGGGGGGTGGGGAGTTCGTGCTCAGTGGGCACGGAGTTCCAGGTCTGCATGATAAAGGGCTCTGGAGATGGATGGTGGTGATGGTGGCACAATAAGGTGAATGTGCTGAATACCACCGAACGACCCACTTAAAATGATTAAGATGGTAAATTTTATGTTATGTGTAGTTTACCACAATTTTCAAAAAGGATAATACAACTTCTCTTATCTCCCCAAGAGGGCCAAAGTTTTGGAACCAGGACCAGCCCCTAAGGTGCCACGAAGACTAGGGTTCTTACTCCATAGGTGTGTATATTGCAGAGTTTCGGGTGAGAATCCACAACCCTTTCCGTCCCCTCTCAAAGAAGCAACGTTGTTGTTTTATCTATCTCTCCTTTCTGGAGGGGAGGGGCCACCGTCTCTCTCCTGTATGTAAATGGGGAAAATCCATTGTTTCCCATCTCTGGCCTATGGAGCCTCTCACCACTCAAGTAGGTTTTTCCATCAGGTTTTCATTGCACCACATGAGAGGTAAAGTCTGGGGCAACTGAGAGGGGGAGAGGGACAGACATGCTTATCATTTACTGTAAGGCAGTTGATGAGCACTCTGTCTTTATTCTAGAAAACCTTGTGTGCACTTCAGGCTAAAGTTAATAAAGATGAATATTAAAACTCAAATCTGTATACGTGTGTGTGTGTGTGTGTGTATGAACTCAGCTGGTGGCCTCTTGGGGAAGCAAGTGCTCCCTAGAAAGGGAAGGGGCATGGAGGACTTTCTGTATGTAACACGTGGAGGGGAAGCAGCTCCCCTAGTTGCTGGAGTTGTAAGTTTGGGGGGCACAGGGGCAGGGGAAGGAACAATTTGCCTTACACCTATCTTTGGGAAGCTCCATCCTGAGGGGTGAAATGGGCTCCAAGCGGCTCTTTCTACAGCACCTATCCCCGATTTTTAAAAAAGTTATCATTCACTTGAGATCCAAGAACTGTTTCTAAGTTCTCTATCTATATTCCTTTAGAGTCTCATCAGTCTGTGAAGTAGGTACTATTTATGCTCCTTTTTATACTTGGGGAAATGGAGATAGAGCTTCAGTAGTGTGCCCCAGGTCAGATTTGAGTTCTCACTTCTCAGGGTACTTGGGGAGCAAGTGTTGGGACAGCTGTGTCTCAGCTGTGAGAGTTCTGTGGTCATAGCAGGCCCCTCACTTCCCCATTTCTTCTCCCCAAGTGGTGGCCAAGCAGCTGTGAGTTGGTGAGGGTTCCACACACCAAGGGAGCTAACCCCTGGCCTCCTGAGCACCCGATTCCTCCCAGAGTAGGTCACAGGGACAGGAAAAGGGAAGAACAGAAGGAAGGGAGGGGGAGAAGGAACTTTGGGGGACTGAGGTCCTTAGTGGACCCTGCTTTGTGCCTGCCAAGATCTATTTCTCCTTCCTCTGTAACAGCACCCCAATTTTCCTTTTGGAACCCATCCTTTCCCTTCACTCAGTCCATGGGGTGCTGATGGGGCTACATGTGTGAATGTGTAACGCAGGCTTGGCCAATTGGAGAAGGCCTTACCCTCAAGTCAAGCAAATCAGAGTAAGTCCTTGGGATTTAGCTGGCACTCTTAGGATGGAGATGTGCTTTTTCCACGGGGGTTGCACTACGCGGTAGACTACGTTTTGGATGCTGGAGGGCCATCTTGGCATCACATGGGAAGAGCCTATATGAGAATGAAGCCAACCAGATGGGGGGAGAGTCCAGAGATGGTGTGCTGGGTAATTTTACGTATCAACTTGGCTAGGCCACGCTACCCAGATATTTGGTCAAACATGTCTGGGTGTTGCTGTGAAGGTATTTTTTTAGATGAAATTAACATTTAAATTAGTAGACTTTGAGTAAAAATTATCCTCTATAATGTGGGTGGTTTTCACCCAATCAGTTGAAGAGGTTAATGGAAAAAAGACTGATGCCCTTGAGGAAGAGGGAATTCTGCCCCCAAACTGCCTTCAGACTTGAGCTGCAACATTGGCTCTTCCCTGGGTCTCCAACCTGCTCGCCTGCCCGGCAGATTTTGGACTTGCCAAGCTTTGCAATCGTTTGAGCCAATTCCTTAAAATTTCTCCTCTCCCTCCCCTCTTTCTCTTTCTCTTTCACCCCCACCCCACCCTCTGACAGCTACAGATGCCCAGAACAAGTTCCCAATGTCTTGTTTTACTACTTGGATCTAGTCAGACCTGACATCAGCTACCCCTGGATTTTTTACTTCAGTGGTCTTGAATTGGGTGACCTATCTCTGTCACAAAGGGTCCATCTCAGTGGGAGGTGTTGGAGAGTTTTAAGGAGAGCCAGGTGTGGGCTGCTTCACTCTGCAGAGGGAAGGACACAATGAAGCAGAGAAAAGATAGGTGCAGAGAGGAATTATTTTATGGCTGGAGTTTCCCCTGGTGCTTCTGAAATCATATTCCACCCATCCTTTCTTTCCCACTTCTCAAAGCAGTATAGCATGGTGGTCAATATGGACTTTTGGAGCCACCCTGCCTGGGTCTACATCTGGCTCTTCCATTTACTATTTAAGTCAGGTACGTTACTTAAGTCTTGGTGCCTCAGCTCCCTTGATGAACATAAACAGCATCATTGTCTCCTCTTAGTAATGTCTGGTAACGATTACCTGTCACTACAGGCTTAGGGCTCAGCGCAGTGCTTGACACAGAGTAAATACCTAGCAGTTAGTAGCAATCTTACTCCCACCAAGGTCAGTGGGTGGGCTGCTGGGGTGCCCCTCCAGGCCCCAGGAGGACAGCTGTGGCAGGACCTCTGCCCTCTCCCCGGGCCAGCCCCCATCTGCCTTTCCCAGGGGCTGTGCCTGCGCCCTCCGGTTCTCACAGAACATGGCCAGCCTGGGCCCAGGGACCTGGGAAGGGTCACTGCAAGGACAGGAAGAGAAAAGGGCTTTCAGCTCTGAGAACAGATTTTTATCCAAGTCTCAGGCTTGGGAATTAGGTTGGAGTCGGGTGAAAACCAACTTCCTAGCCCTGCTCAGGCCCAAAGGGGTGTCTCTAAGCACAGAGGCTGTACCCCAGCCCTTGCACTCCGACTTCCAGATGCAGAGGTGAGAGGTTCAAGGCCAGCTCAGTAAACCCGAGACTAGCTGTGGGAAGCAAGTTCAGTGAGATAAATAAAATGCTAAAAGTTCACAGTCAAAGGGCACCTCGAGTTCCCAACTTTTTCCGGTTTTGTTTCCACGGTGCAACAGAAATGGTAGCTCTACCACCAAGTTAGGGGGACACTGGACAAGAAAGCCCCTCCTTGGCCTCAGTTTCCTGAATACCCAAGGATGGGAGGTCGATTCAAAGGTGGCAAGTAGGGCTCATCTTGTGGCCAGGTTTGATCAGCTGTTAGTGGCTCCCTGTTTAGCTGGTTAGAGAGAGCACTGGGATTACCGTAGTGATGTCTGCCATGTGTGTGGGAGCCGATGGGTGATGCATGGCTGTCCTTTGCCTGGATGGGTTTTTTCCTGAATACTCAGCCTTGGCACTGAAGTGAATTCCCAGGTCTGGCCCAGTGCCCCTAGTGGACTCTTGCCTCAGAAGGGCCCATCATGGCTCCCCTGGAAAGTTAGGAACTGCTTTAGGCCCAACCTCTAAACACATTCTCTGGGCTTTCCACTTCTTACCTGGTTACTGCCAATGTCTGTTGGGGAGAGCTGTGTACTTTGGGTTCAACATGGGAGAACTTTCCAATACATGAAAATTGATTTCCTTGATGATAGTGAAGAGGAGTCAGGCCTTATAAAAAAGCAAGCTGAAGCCCACACACCCTGCCAGCCCTAGGCAGCCTTGTGGCTCAGAACTTATGTCACTCACATCCCAGCCTCCCCTATTCCCTCTTCCCACCCTGCCCAGTGGCACACCTTCCCTGCTCCTCTCCTCTAACCAGGGGCTCAGGCCCTCTTTGTTGTCCCACTCATCAAGCGCTGAAAAGCACTGATAAACTCATTTGTTCTGAGGTGCCAAGAACTAAGAATAGCTGGAGATAACTTCCAATGCTGAGATTCCAGGCATCAACAAGCAGGAGGCCTCAGCAGCAGTATTTGTGAGTCACACGAGGAGGTAACCATCGCTGAACAGCAAGCAGAATGTTAGTTGTTCTTCATCAACTATGGGGAGAATTGTTCTGCCAAAGGTCTGGAACCTGAGACATTCCACTAGGGCTGCCCTGCCCTGCACAGGATGTGGTGAGAGGGTATGGTCTCTGGGGTCAGAGTGCCTGGGCTTCAAGTGCCAGCTCCACTTTCTCACGTGACCTAGGGCAAGTCAGGTAACCGCTTTGTAGTTCAATCTTCTCTTAACAAAACGGGGTTGGTGATGATATTATTACCTACCTTGTAGAGTCATTGTGGGGAGCAGATGCTCTTAGTGGTTAGGATAGTCTCTGTCATGCAGTCAATGCTAAGTGTTGGCTCCTTGGGGGGCCATGCACCCACCCCAGTCATTGCAGTTTGAGGTGGCAGACACCAGGGTCCAGCCCAGGCCTCGCCCATAGTGGGTGGCAGCAAAGATGAGCCACCTCCTTTTACCTTCATTTTGGAATTGTCTCCAGAGTCAAGTCAGGAGCTAGATAAGAAAATACAGAGAACACCTCAGCATGGCTGCTGTCTCTGGAGCTATTAGAAGGTCATTGTGGCTTTGTCTCCACTGAGATCAGAAAGTCCAACAGATTCTCTCTTTCTCTGTGCCTCCCATCGATTATGACTTGCTCCCCACAGTCTCTATTGCCTCAGCAGCTATGTTAGGTGGGACCTGATGCCACCCCTAGCCATAGCTGATTGGACCTAGGAATGATCCCTGGCCCTAGGGCTGCCCACTCAGGTGAGTTGGCCCAATCAGATTCTGCCTTGGGAATTTGGAGTTGGGAAATGGAAACTGAGCCAGGTGATGGTGATGAAGTCACAGCTGAAAAGTCACCTAGAGCTTGGCCAATGATCATGATGGCCATGTTCAAGCTGAGCCCTGGGGGTACAGAGGAAGCTGGTGGCAGAGACAGGAGGCCTGAACAGAGAGTGCTGCTCCTTTGAGACACTAAATCAGAACCACTTTCCACTTCCAATTCTCAGGAAGCCTGAGGACACTATGTCTCCTTGGCTCGGATTTCCGTAAGATGCCTAATACTGACACGACCCCACTCTCTTCCCTGGAGCTAGCCTGAGAGCGTTCCTAGGCCCTGTGACCAGGAGGGCCTCCACTTATCCTCCGACAGCTCCTTGGCTCAAGCCCTGTCTCCTTCCATGAGGTTCTGCTGGATGTAATTTCATGGACGGGCTGGACCCCTGCACCTCCCTCACTCACACCCTGTCTTGGGGACCTCAGGGGAAGCAGCCGTGGCCATGCTGTCCCTGAGAGAAGCTGGGGAACCCCACACCTTGAGGCAACCATCTGGGGCCCCTGCTTAAAGCTATGCTTTCTGGAATTGAGTAAAGTCTCTACGACACTGGCTTCATTTCCTGCCATCTTTCTGCTGAGAAGACACTGAAGCCCAGCTCAGCCTGCCTCTGCTGCCTCAGCCTCGGCTCCAAGCAGCCCCTGGCCTTGATTATTTCCTTCCTGTGAGACCCAAATTCCAGCACTGGGTTCTGTTTCTCACTCTTGATTAGGAGCCAAAACGTTATATGTTGTTGTTTTTTTAATTTCACAGTCTTGAATTTGCTACCCAAATCCACACTCTCTCCTGTAAGCTGGAAAAGAAATCTGTTTATTTTACTGATGAGTTCAAAGTAAGGTTTGTGGCAGCAATCTTAGCAGCAATGACAGCAGGAAGGACCAAGGGGAGAAGGGTGTAGAGAGTGGGACCGAAGAGTCAGGTCCTATTGGATTTCAAGGGAGAAGTCTCCCAGGGCTGGGAGAGACCAAATTCACAGGGCCAGAGAGAAGACATGCGAGTCCGGCTTCCAGGGGCCCTTCCAGAACGATTGGCTGCTCTCCCTCCATACTGGCCTTCAGAGCAATGGCCGAGGTGCTCCCATGCAGCTCCTCTACAGGGCCAATGGGTGTCTGAAGCCGCTGGGTGCTGACTGTGGGTTTCCAGGGTGCCTGCAGGCTGGCGTCTCTCAAGGCTGGTTCCCGGCTTTGTGTTCAGAAGGGCGGGTCCAGAGCTCACTGGCTTCGAGGGGTGAATTTGGTTTCTCCTTCTGGACTTCAGAAGAAGGTCCTGTGGGGAAGATGAAACAGACCAGGAGGGTGCAGGCCTTGTGGGTGCACACTCAGCCCAGGGAAGGGCCTGACAACAGGCAGAACTCCCCAGGGGTGCACGGCCCTGCCAACCTCTGGCAGCCCCTCTTGGTGCAGGCCCCCAGCAGCTACACACCAGTCATAGCCACAGCACACAGGAGGCCAGGGAGGAAGCAGAAGGGACACCTGGGATGAGGTAGGAGGGGGCCGGAAGGCAGAGGGGCTGGGGTCCCTCACAAAGAGCAGAGGACACGCGACAGAAAACATAGGGCCACTGAGGCCATCCCCGAAACCACAGCAGAGCCGGCCAGTGGTCTTGGGAGCATGAGGCCCTTATGTTTTGAGGAACTTGTGACAGAAAAGACATAAGTCCAGGCTTGCGTCTGCCCTAAATGCTGCTAGCTGTGGGCTTTAGACCACACCAAACACCAGTTTCACAGCCACCTGCCAGCTCTGCCCATGGGCACAGCCCTGTCACAGGGTGGAAAACACATCCCACAGGTGGGCTCCGCAGTGTCCCTCAGATAAGAATCCAGAGCCACGGGAGAGAGAAGGCACAGAGAACAGTTTGGTCTGAGCCAGGCTCAGGCCACTACAGTCACAACATGAACAACCCCAATAGGCCAACCCTGGTTCTTTGGACCAGCCTTCATTGCTTCTTAATCGCCCTGGCCCTGCCCAAGCATGGGGCGAAGTGGAGCAGGGCTCCCAGAAGGTGGCACCCCAAGGAAGGGGAACTCCAGGCTGCACTTGCTTTGGGGTCTCCAAGCCCGTGGTGCCCGGGTTGAAGCACTGTCTGTGCCCAGCAGAGGATGGTGCTCACCGCTCCATCCTGCTCACTGGGGTGCTGTGTGGGACCTGTGGCAGGTCCCAAGGGCTGTGGTGAGTCAGGATGCCCAGGACCCAGCCTGCTACAAAGCAGGCTCTGCTCAGCTCCCCTGAATGAGAGAGCCTTTGAGTCCAACAGAAACCCAGTGTGGCCAAGAGCAGGCCTGAGTGGCACTTCAGGAATGGCGCCTCGTGGGCCCCTCCAGACACCAGTCCAAAGAACCTGCCGACGGCATGGGCAGCAGACGGCCACGACACGCAGCATGGACAGACGGGGCCCTGCAGCCCGCCTGCCTATTCACCGTGGGGGGCTGCCAGGCTCCAGCTGCAGGAAGAACCCGTGTCTAACCACGGGAGCACGGTCTTCAAGGAGCTTTCGGACCGGCTGGGGGCTTTCGGCTGCAGAGGAGGGAAGAGAAGAGCTACATACGCAGAGCAGAGCAGGAAACACAAAACAGGGCTCAGTTATTCCCAGGCAGAACTCCATCGGACCTCTCCCTTCACTTGGCTCCTGCCTAGGCCCTGGGTTCCAGAATTCCTTGCTATGAGACCTTGATTTCTCTAAGACATGCACAGGACTCAGCCTCTGCTGGGCAGGGGGAGCAGGCAGGTCCAGCCACGACAGGCAAGCAGAGGGGTAAGGAGGTGATGTGATAAGATGAAGATGGAGGTCAGACACCAGAGAGGTAGAGAGAGACAAAGACAGAGACAGAAAAAGACAGATAAAAATGGATGCAGAGCCGAAACCGGTTTGGCTCAGTGGATAGAGCGTCGGCCTGCGGACTGAAAGGTCCCAGGTTCGATTCCGGTCAAGGGCATGTATCTGGGTTGCGGGCATATCCCCAGTGGGAGATGTGCAGGAGGCAGCTGATCGATGTTTCTGACTCTCTATCTCTCTCCCTTCCTCTCTGTAAAAAATCAATAAAATATATTTTTTAAAAAAATGGATGCAGAGACTCAGAGATAGAGAAGCAAAGGAGAAAGTAAGAAAGAAGAGGGAAGGCAATGAAGAGAAGAGAAGGGGAAAGAGTGGGGCAGATGGGAGAGAGAGATTGACAGAGAGAATAGGGAAGAGGGAGAGAGGGGAAGGAGACAGAGAGGACTGAACTAGAGATCCACACAGGTACAGAGACAGGAATGAAACAGAGAGAAACAGACATATAGGAAATCACAGAGGAAGATGGAAACTGGACCAAGGCTCTTCGCAGATCCTGCAAGTAGGGCCAAAGTCTGTGGTCCTGGCAGCTTAAAGACTCAGCAAGAAGCAAAGCAGTTACTTATCAGGGAGACCATCCAGAGAGTTAAAGACAGAAATCTGTAAACTAGCTGATGAGGGTGTGAGGGCTGAGCCTCTGAGTGGGGAATCAGAAGTCCCGAGGCTTTGTACCAACTTCACCATTTACTTGGTCTGAGACCTGAACCTCTCTGGGCCTTAGTTTTCCAGACGTAAAGAAGAATTTGGACAAGATAGTCTCAGAGGCAGCTCTGAAAATGCTTGAGGACCATGACTTAGTTCTAGGCTTTCTCTAGCTCAGTGAGTTCTAGGAGTGATTTCTACTAGAAGCTGTGTGCTTGGGGCATTCCTTCAGGCTGATGGAGGCCGGGAGTGGGCTGGCAGAAGGGAGCCAAGATTCTGGAGGAGGAAGAGACAGAGGAGGTAGTGTGCCAGGCTCCCGCACACACTTACAGCTCGTCATCATACTCCTTCGGGGGACAGACAGCAACAACAAGGTCGATCCAGTCCTGTGGGGAGAAGGTATGTGATGCTAGGGCATGCTCAGGGATTGATGGCATGTCTGCCCCTGACACTCCATTCCCATTCCTGGGCACCATGGCCCAGGATCAGCTGGCTCGGACCTTCTTCTCATGGGAAGGTGGGCCCAGTTGGGTCTGGAGGACCTCCTGGTGGGATGGGTCTCACTTTGTGGCCCCATGGTCTGGGGAAGCTTCCAGTCTCTGAGGCTTCAAACCACAGAGCCAGGGTTGCCAGGCCCTTGTATGACACCAAGTTCCCAAATGCTGACCTGTGGACCAGGGCCAGGCAGCATCCTTGGGGTCATGGGGGAATTTCTTAAAACTCTAGATTCTTGGACTTGACCCCGGGAAATCTAGGGTAGGTCCTGGGAAACAGTATTTTTAACAAGGTCCCTGAGTTATTCTGAGGTACAGCCAATTAGGGAATTGTAGGCTAGATTTCTGATCCTAACGCATGCACCCCCTCAATGGATCACTGCCATCCTTGGCTTATCCATCATTGTCCACCCTTGATTTGGGCGTATTCAATAAAAGGTATGTGAACTACCACTGGGTCCCTCTACCAAGCAATAGCTCCTAGTATGGAACTGAAATCTCTTCCCAGGACCTCCCTCCATCCAATCCAGTTCTGTTCTCAAGAACCACAGATAGCACTTCTGCTCCCTCTACCCTAAGGCAGCCCTTCAGATAATCAAAGACAGTCATCATGTTACCCGTAAGTCTTCTCTTCTCCACATCCCTTCATGTGGGTCCCAGTCCCATCTGGTCAGCTTCCTCGGCTCTGAACTTAATACCCCAGGCTCGGCTGCCTGCATACAGTTGCACAGGTTGTGCATTGCACAACATGAGCGGGCGCCATTCACACTGTAGTTGGTAGGAGGGCACCCCTCGAGTTGTGCAGTGCACAGCCTGGGAGATCTTATGTGGTGGCCCTGACCCAGGTGTCTAATGAGCACAGAGCAGGCTACCCTCAGCCCCTCCTCCATTCTGGGCCCTCTGCTTCTGTGAATGCTTTCTAGTAGCCCCAGGCACTCTTGATTCCTGGTCAGTGCGCACTTACAGAAGACCTTAAGTTTTCTTCTTGGGTGGGTTGCCACACCTAATCTTCTGGAGTCTGTATCTGTGCTACTTGCTTTTTGGATTCAAAATCAGGAACTGACATTTATTTTTCTGAATCCCACATTGTCAGACTGAGACTCTTGGCTGAATGGGGTATGTGGGCATCACCCAAGTGTTGCCTGGATCCTGGATACCCCCCTGGGATGAGGAACCCCGGCTCTAAGGCCTGGTTGCAGAGGCCAGGGTTTGAGGCAAACACACAAGGGAGGGAGTCAGGGAGGAGGTTCGCTCTTACCCCCTGATTCCAGGCCTTCTGCAGGGCAGCCTCAGCCTCAGCCAGGGTGTAGTCCGTCACGATTTTGCCATTGATTGCCATGACCTCGTCTCCTTTCACAAGACCGCCTGCGGGAAGATGAGGTTGATTGGCAACTGGGCTGTATGTGACATGTGCCTAGCCCAGGGCTTGGCTAAGGGGGTCACCGTGGAGCTGCAGAAGAAGCCTGACTCCTGGATTCTGAAAGCTCACATGGGCTCCGGAAGCACGAGGGGAAACAATCCACCAGGTTGCTCAAAGGCACTTCCTTCCCACACCGTCCGCACTCCCTCACCCCCACTCCACTTAGTAGACAGGGACACCAGTGATAATCTTTGTCACTCAGCTTTACTACGGGCCTCTGCTATTTCAGAGGGAGGCAGGCCTGCATTCCCAGGGAGGTTACTAGAAATATGAGCTAGTTCTGCAAGCCATCCCTCTCTGTGCTCCAGCCCTGCTGGTCTGCTTCAGGGCCCTGAGCTGGCCAAGCTCTTTCCTGCCTCACCTGCTGTTCCACCTGAAATACTGTTCCCTCTCTTTTTCGTCTAGTCTACATCTGAGATGAAATGTCTTCTCTTCAAAGAGGTCTTCCCTGACCCCCACTCACTCTAAAGTAGATCGCTCTTTTTATTCTCTCACTGTATCCTGGTCCTTTCCTGCAGAGCATAGTTCACAATTTGTAATCGGTCTCTTCCCAGCAGCCCCCTTTCCCTTGGTGGCTTAGGGGCCCCTCAGAGTTCCCACAGCTTCCCTCCACCCCCATAGTCTTTTGTCAGCCCTTGGCAGACTGCACTGTTATTGTCAGTACCTGGTGATTCTGAGCACGTTTTCACCACGAGATGGGGAGCCCCTGGAGGGCAGGGTATATCTGATTTGGCTGTGTACTCACAGGCCCTGGCACCACTGTATGCACACAGGCAACATGTGGTACTGGGTGGACGGATGAACAGGAAGGGGCATTCTTGAGCAACTGCCAACCACTCCGAGTGGGCAGCTGTTGGCTTTCCTGCAGAGTCCTGTATAACCACCACACCATCCCCAAACCAGGACACGGCTGTCCCCTCTCACCATGCCGCTCAGCAGCTCCCCCCTCGTAAACAGCCGAGACGACCACCTTGCCGATCGGGGAGTCCACACCACCTTCCAAGGCCAGGTCTAAGGATCCCTCCTGGTTAGAGAAAAACAGGCCTTAGGGAGCCAAGCAGACAGCAGCCTGTGGGCACCTGGGCAATGAGCCTCTTGACAGGGCCACGTAGAGGACAGGAGAAGCCATGGGGCCAATGGCAGGGCCGTAGGGAGAAAATGAGGCATGGTCACCAGGCAGGGCCAGGGCGTGGGACACCACCACAGGAGGGGCCCCCTCAAGGGAGAGAGGAGGGACAGTGGGGATCTGGGGAGTCAGCCAGGAGTCTCCTGAGAGTTGGAGAAGCAGGGGACCAAGATGGGAGGGACAGGGGCAGAGAAGCGTGGCGGCTACCCAACCTCCATGTGCCCAGGTACCTTCTTAATGCGCAGGAGCCGGATATCCTTCCCTATGATCTGCTCTGGGGTGAACTAGAGGGAAAAGACAATGGGGAGCTTTGAGTCTGTCTGAAGGATGAGGGTGGGGCAAGGGTGGGAAGGGACATGGCTGTCCTCAAGCACTTAAGGAGGACATGGACAAGGGGACTTTTCCCAGCCTCCCACCATCAGTCTGGAACTGGGGGTCCCAGCCCCACTGGGGAACATGTGGGCACACGCACAAATCCCAGTTCCATTCTTCCTGGGAATGTTGTGAGATGGCGAGAGCATGTCTCATAAACACACAGCACAGTGCCTGGCATGTAGTTAGTGCTCAGTGAGTGTAACTTGTTATCAGACACACACACACACACATACACCATACACTTCCCACTTGAATGCCATTTGAAAGGTGCCTTCACAGGAAAGAGCAGAGCAGTTGGGGCCTTCTTGGGGCTCCTCATGTGCTCATCCCTGGCACCCCCAGGGCCCAGAATGTATCACCACCAAACACATTGTAACGCCCAGCCCTCATTCCTGGGGTTACTCGCGGGGGAGGAGAGTTCTCTCTCACCATGGAGTAGGGGTCAAAGCCTTCTTCATATTTCCGGAAATCCTGGAAGCAAAGGACGGTGTTAGGGCAACAGATCTGAGACCCCCGAGGGTCACTGCAGGAAGCAAGCTTAGGGCAGAAGTAGAGGAAAGGGTGAAGGGGCCAGGTGTGGCCTGGATGGAGCATGCAGGAGGAGGCTGGCAGCCCCAACAGCCGGAGCACCCCTGCCCAGGAGAAGCAGAAAGCTGTGGGAAGCATCAGGAGAGTCCCAGCCCTGGACCCTGCACTGTTCCTGGGAGTGCCGGGGGAGGGTGGGGTGGGGATGGGGGTGGGGTGGGGTTAACATCTGTGGCTGACAGGGGCACCAAGCTGAGAGGTGTCCAGGTGGCCTAGGCAGTGCCAGCCTTATTGAAGGTCTTATCTTCCCACAGCCACAGGTCCTATGGCCCTACTTCAGTTCCTGCCCCTGCCCTGCGAGGCCAGGTCCAGACTTTTGGAGGGGAGGGAGTGAAGCCCAGCTTTTCTCCACGCAGGGCTATGATCCCAAAGAAAGACCAACACTGTTCAAGAGACTGCTTATCCTGGGGAATCAGTCACAGGATGATGGGGAGGGGGGCAGGAGCAAAGGGAGCGCAGGCACCATGAGGAAAGGCAGGAAGTCTGTGCCTGCCCATGTCCAGTGTTGATCTTAATGTAGTGTTTATCTAGAAGGTGAGAGGCCTCCTCAGAGCCTTCGCTGGGGAAGAGGCGAGAGGACACACAGCTCAGGGGACCTGGATGGTGGGGACTCTGGGAACAATATTCCCAAGATGTAGAAACAAGGTGGTGAGAAGGGAGGAGGAGGTAGAGCCAGGAGTCACACAGAGAGCGGGAGCCCGGGGTCCACAGACTGAGGGGCCAGGCACACCAGGCCGGAGAGCAGCAAAGCCTCTGCTGGTCCCCATGGGAATATGGGAGCAAAGGAGCGGCCTTTCTGGACTGAGCGGAGCCACCCCCAGCACACAGTTCCCTAGGCCACGCCAAGTGTCCCTTGAGGCCCGTGTTCAGCATCATGGGGAGGCCACAGCCACCGCTATGCCCAGCATAAAGCATCCAAGCTCGGGGTACAAGACGAGGGCCACATATCAGCAGATGGCTCCCTGGGCATCTGCCTGTCCTCCCTCCTCTCTAATCTTCATCACCTCGGCTCAACCCCAAAAACCCAAGGAGTCTCCAGCCTGGTCCAGCTCGAGGCCACCCCCAGGTCAGTCTATGGATGTCAGGGCAGCAAATCCATAGGCAAGTGAGATCAGGAGGCAGGATCTGAGTCAATGCTCTTTCAGGAGGGCCCTGCCTACCCCTGGCTGTCGCTTCTGCAGAACTCGGCAGTGCTGGCTCAGGGCCCGAGAACCTTCCCCCTGAGAATCTGCTCTCAGGGATGGGCCAGATGGCAAGTGCTTGTGTCTTGTGTAAATTTAGATCAGAGACTTATAAGCCATTATAGCTGGTCAGCCCTTGAAAAAGGAGCCCAACCCTTCATCCAACAGAGGAGAAAAGGAGGCCCAGAGAGGTGACATTCATGCCCAAGGCCAGCCAGTCAGTGGGCAGTGGAGCGAGGGCTTGACTTCCATTCTCACCTTCCTGCCTCTCTTCTTGGACTTCTCACCTTCCTGCCTCTCTCTCTTTGAACCTGTGTGTGCCCTAAGCAACACGGCCCTTACATGTCTCTTTGACAATCCTGGTGCTTGGAGAAACAGAATGGCACAGCGTCAAGGGGCCCAACCCCCCGAATTAAAACCTGGGGTCTGACACCGGCTGTGTGCGTCAGAACATCACAGGTGTGTTTCCTAATCTCTCTGCGTGAGTTTCTCATCTACAACATGGGGATGATGATAGCACGTAACTCCTAGGTTGCTGTAAAGATGGAATGAATTAACAGACATAAAGTATTGAGAGACAGTGCTTGGCGCAGCACACCTTCTGTTAGCCACCGCCTGTCATTGGGAGCAGCCTCCTTGGCAGACCCCCATGTTTCACTGTCAGCCGACACCTCCCCTCAGCTTCCTGCCTGTAGTCACATTCGCCTGTGGTTGGGTGGTGGGTTATCAGTGCAGAGTTGGGCTGCACGATCTCCCTCCATCTGGGCGTCTCTTTCATTGGTGGTGAGGCAGCCAATCAGTGGTGGTTCTGTGGATGTGAGCCCCAGAAGGTGGGAGGATAAGTGGCTGCCTCCCGACCTCACTCATGGACCAGCTAGGACCTCTGTGGCCCCGTGCACAGGAGCACCCTGGGCAGATGGAGGATCTGGGCCATCACTTCCTCCCTGATGTGGGTTCAGTGTGGGGTGGGGGGTGGGGGTGCTGGGTTGACTCTGTGATCTGCCTTGAGGGGCCAAAATGGGGGGAGGGGCAGGTAGAAACCTCAGGCACCTAGGGCTGGAACAAGGGCCCATCTTGGCCTCTGAGGATTCCCTCTGTCCTATTCCTCTTTGAACAAACAGCAGTAAAAGAGCCAAGCCCCCAGGGATCCTGCATGGGGCCCAACAAACCTAATGTCCCCACCTGACACAAGACCCTCCCCAACCCCTGGCTGTGGCCATGGGGACACAGCTTTGGCCTGAGGCTCCCAGCAGATGGCGCTAGGGGCCACCTGAGAGCCACCAGCACTCCCAGAGAGAGAAGTCAGAGTGGGAGACACGGGGTGGCAGGGAGGACCACAGACACACGACGGGTATCACTGTACTTGTCTGAACGCTGTCTGATAAACCACCATCCTCTTCAACATCTCCTGTGGCTGCCAGAAAAAAAAAAAGTTCCATGCTGGATGTTACCAACAGGCCTCGTCTGCCCCCTGGTGCCCGATCACGGGCCTGCTACCCTGGGTGGCCCTGACAAAATCCCTCCCCAAATAGACACAGCCTGATTTACATTCTGGCCCGTACGATGTCCCCAGACACACAGCTACCCAGTTCTAGTCAAGCAGACACCACCCCTTGTCATCAGCCAGAGCATGCGACACAGATGCACCAGCCGCTGTCACGAGAGCATGAACCTAGCTTGTCGGGAAGCTGACAGGACAGCTAGAGCTCAAAATAAGTATCTGAGCTGCCCTGCCCTGACATTTGGGTAGGGTTTTTTTGAAAGGAGAATTAGAATTCTGGCATGATTCTTCCCGCCATGGATGGGAGGCCAGTCAGTGGCTGGTGCCCCTGGAGCAGGTGCGCATGAGTCCCAGCTCGCTTAGCTGTGGGTGACCAAGAGTGGGCAGACCTCCCCTCTCCCCCAGCACCACACCTCACACTCTCAGTCCCAGAGAGGAGTGAGACGTGAACTGGAGGGTGGATCTGCTTTGGCAAGGTCCCCTCTGAGGGTGGTCCGTGCCATGTGGAGCCACACCGCGCATTAGGGGCAGAGGCAGGACCACTGGAATCACCGTAAGTTTAGGCAAGTTGGCAATGTGGGTCAGAGCTTGGGCTTTGGATTCTGAATGACCCTGAAGTAAGAAGTAAGTCCTGGCTTTGCCTTGGGCACCTGACTTAACCTCTCTAAGCCTTGGGTTCCTCAAGTGTGAAAGATGGATAACAGGTACCATCTACTGGGTTGGTGAGGATTAAGTGAGACCCTGCAGAGCCGACACATGGTAGGCTCACAGCAAGTCTGAGCGGTTATTTTTATTACTTCTAGATGGAGCTGCAGCCTGTTTGGTCAAGTGAGGAACAGGAATGTCACTGGCCATGTTAACAACCACTTACACCAGGTGGGTTCATCTTGTGGCCAATGAGATGGTTAGGAGATGGCACCTGATGTGAGTTTGTGTCCCACCTCACTGTCCCTCCAGCAGAACCCAGAGGAGGCGGCCCTGGTCTGCTCTCTGGAGATGCGCTGGAAGGGGACCCGGGAGGCTTACCAGGACCTCGGATTTCACCGCTGGCCTATAGATGAAGTTGGACTCCTGGTGGACCATGACAGGCTTGGAGATGGTGGACACGCCAGGGCCTCGTGGAGGCTGTGGACTTGGGCAGAATGTCTAGCGAGGTTAGTTTAAGAGAGACCCGTGTGAGGTCATGGCGGGCATGGCCCAGGTCAACCGCGGCACTCTGATACACGTGCAAATTCACACCGTGCGCATGCTGAGCCAGCCTGGTCCTTTCGCCCACCAGAGGTCCTGGGGTCTGATCTTCAGCGGAGAGATGAGCAATCTGCTGGCCACAGTGTGCCCTGAACTCAGACACTACGTGCCTCTAGGGAATCAGGGACGTGAGCCAGAGTCTGGTTCTGGGGTCACCAGCAGCCACTGTCACTCAGAGGATAGGCTTTCAAGGCTTCCTCTCAGTGGCCTTGGATGCCGTCCAGCCTCCTCTCTCCCTAGGGCTTCTCTCTTCTGGCCACGGACCCAGTCCCCTGACTGCACAGGAAGTATCTGCTGTCCCTGATGGGTGGGCATAGAGTCTCTGGAGGCTGGGGGTGAGGAGCAGTAAGAGAGGCATCCTGTCTGCTTTGCTCTAATGCACTTGATCCTCTTGGGTAACACAATTCAAATTGGGTCACAAACCCTACCCAGGGCCCTTGGTGGGTCCCCACTGACTACTGAGCCCCTTGACTTGACCCCAAGATCCTTCATGAGCTTCTCTACCTCCCTTTATACTCATTGCTCACTCCTCTCCCTTCTCACACTGCCTACCTTTATCCTCCAAAATGCCAGGTTTTCTTGCCTCAAGGCTTTTGCACATGCTCTTTCCTGCTGCTTTACCTCCCAGGTGTTAGCTTGGGAAGGCATTCCTTGAGCTTTTCCTCTCCACTTCCGCTACTCATCCCCAGTGTTCCCCCCCTCTCCCTCTGGTAGTGTGGTGGTTTCCTGCTTACTTGTCTGTCTCCCCACAGGACTGTCTTGGGCAAGGACTGGGCTGCCTATTTTGTGGTGGTGCTCCAGTGCCCACCATAGTGTCTAGCATATAGTAGTTGCTCACTAAACATGTTTTATGAACAAAGGGATGACTTAGTAGTATAGTGGGCACATGAGACAGTGCCTGGGGGTAGATATGACCCTGAAAACCTTCCCTTGGCTGGTGCTGATGAGGCAGGTACAGAAGCCAACACAGGTGTCTTTTCCCATAACCGGAGACCTGCTGCTGGCTGGGCTGACAGTGCAGATGTGTGATCAACCACACCTCCTGCTGCTGCACTGATGACAACTCACTAGGAGCATACAGAGAGGAGGGTGGCAGGGTTGCGGGTGCAAGGGCCAAAGTGCTAACTAATAAAACAGCAGCCCCTGGCCTTTGAGTCAGGAAAACCCTGGCTTTGATGTTGCTTAAGACACTTATGGTCCCGTTTTTCAGAGGCTCCTTGTGCTGGGGGAGTTTTTAATCCTCCCCGTGCTCTGACCAGGAAGTAGCAGTGGGAACTTCATAATTCCTGGAGCAATCTCTGGGAAAGCTGGATCCTGTTTTGAAGCTTGACCCTGACTCAAAAATTGGCAGAGGTTACCTCCAACCTCATGTTTGCAGCTTCACCCAAATTTTCTTGTACCTTGACTTGTCACTGGTCACAGTTAATGTCTACGGAGCACCTGCTATGTGCCTGCCATACTCCTAAGCATTAACTTAGAATGAGGCCAAGTGTTAACCCATTTGATCCTCATAACAGGGAGGTGCCATTACCTCACCCAGGCTTAGCTTGATGAGTTAACACATGCTCAGCCAGGATTCACACCAGGCAGTTCCTCCTGGCAGTTCCCTGCACTTGCAATGCCCTCCCCCAAGTCTTTCATGCATCGCCATCCCTTAAGGTTCAGCTCTGCAGAGATGCCTGCAGCCTCCCATTAGAAGGAGTCTCTCCCACACAACACCTGACCTGTGCTGATTTTATAGCCGGTCCTGCCCTGTCAGCTGCTCATTCTTCCGATGGCAAAGTCCTGGAGAGCACAGGTGGGCCCACCTCCCGGGTCCTTTGCAGCACTGCTCCCCTCCCCCTTCACACAGAGAGGCACAAGGCAGGTCCTCAATCCATGATTTTTGAATCGAATTTGTTGAGGAAAAGCTGCCCCCCATCTGGGTGGGGACCCCTCACAATAAGGATGTGGTCCTCTGTGCCAGGCTCATTCAACTGCCTGCAAACCTGGTCCTGGCTGGGCTCTGAGGGAAGACATCCCTGGAACAGTCAGGGCTCAGGACTCCACCAGAGGTTCAGAGGGAGTCTCCCCCTCCTCACCCTCCCAGAGTCCCCATGAAAGCCAGAGCCTTGTCTGCATCTGGCACTTCCTCACTCCCACCTTCCTTCCCCAGGCTCTCCTCAGTGCTCGGAGAGGCTCATTCTGCTCTGTAGGCAGGAACTCAGATCCAGGCAGGGAAGGTTAATAAAAGCCACTGATCGGTACTACTGCCTGCCCTCCCCCACATACCTGCCACAGTCCCCCTCACACCCACACCCCCAGCTGACATGGGCTGCATGGGCTCTGACGCCAGCCTGGCCCCACAGCTATTGGAGCAGAGGAATATTTTGTTTTTTCCTTCCCAGGAATCAAAGTTCTGTGTCTTCCTTGAGGATTGCCTCTTCCAATGTAGTCTTTGCATTTTGAACAATTAATAAGAAATATGTCTTTTTGAGAAAGATCACTGTTCTGCCTCCTGATTCCAAGAAAACGATCCCTAGTCTTTTCTTTTGATAGTAAATTTGGAGATTTCTAGGAATTCTCCATCTTCATCTTTTCTGGAGCTGGAAGATGGCCAGACATTTCTGGGGATTATACTTCAAGCCAACGGAGTTGATTGGTGCCATAGGAAATGCTGCATTGGGCAGTGTTATTGCTTCATTTACAGAGCTTACGATTGCTCCCCTGAACCCCCTTTTCCTCTGTTAAACTGTGGATTCATTTCCCACACTCAAGGCTTTCTAGGCGAATAGCAGGACATGACCAGCTGTGACATAGTGCACTGGCTACCCAGCCCAGCCTTGCAAGTACTACATTGAATGTCACCAGCCCACACTAGCCAAGAGGAAGAGAGGGCAGCTTCACCCAAATTTCCTTGTACCTTGATTTGTCACTAATCACAGTTAGTAATGTCTACTGAGCACTTACTGTGCGCCTACTGCAAACATCGAACATCGATACACTGTTGCTCATCCCAAGTACCACAGGCCATTCCCCATACAATACACACTTCAAAACCAGCAGAAACCATCCACATGCAGGGTGTGCACAACATGCAGGCTGGGAGCTCATTCCTGGAAAGTGGGGTGGGGTGATGTTTCCTCCCGTCTCCGCTCCCAGCGGCAGTGGAGGACACGGGAAACAGCAGCCCCGCCCACTCCACCCGCTTCCCAGGGTAGCACGCAGAACAGGGGCAGTACCTTTGGGGTGGGTGGGAAGCTCCGTTCAGGGATAGGGGAATTGGCGGGCTTCCCGCTGTGGTTCTTTGCCTCCCAGTCCTCTGTAGGATTGCCTGTGTCCCCAGCGCGGAACGTGTGGTTGCCCAGTGCCTCTTCCAGGGCAGAGGGCAGTGGGCGGGTAGGAGCGAGGTCTTGGGTGGGAATAGATGGTGGGGGAGGGATGGGGATCGGGGGTGGGGTGTGCTGCACCCAGGGTGAGGATGAGGCACTCACACGGCCTGATGACGGAAGGACAGGGGTTGCGGGGACCTTGGAGGGTGGGTTGGAGGGTGGAGGATGGGGCATCACAGGTAAGGCAGAGGGAATCTTGGGGGGGTAGTAGAACATGTCCAAAGAGATGTCATCCAGGTCAGTGGTGTGGAGGTGCAGCCCGCCAGCGAAGCGTCTCAGGGGTGGGGCCAGGGGAGACATGGAAGGCGGGGGCCCCGTGGTCATCTGGGGGTTGCAAGGAAGTTCTGTAGTCTTGGGGGGAGTGCTTCACTTCACAGGACATTGAGTACAAGGCTCTTCTAATCGATTTCTCTTACTGCTGGAGACCTACCACCCTCACACCAGAGCCACATGGGTGCCACCTGAGCTCATGCTGGACAGCTGGTAGGGAATGCCCACATGCAAGAGGGTCCCGCATTATGCCATTTGTGGGTGACAAATAAGGTGACCATATAATTCACCCTCTAAACTGGAATGCGCTTGACAGTGAACGTGGCCCTCTTAGTAGTTACACCAGGACAAGGGGCCTAGCTGGGACCATCGCAGACAAGCTGGGACTTAGTGGTCACTCTGGAGACAAGCCCAGGAAAACAGCTATGCTCTCCCTCCTCAAGAGAGGAAGGGGGAGTGCGCTGGACAGTGGCCATCGTGCCTCCCGCTGCCCCCAGGGCGGGTCGTTCGGAAGGCAGCAGGAGGAGGGGCTTGGAAAGAAGGGCTCTGTTACCTCCGAAATCTCATTATCAGCAGAGGAAATCTGCTCAAGGCGAGTCTGACAGAGCCTTTCCACCCAATACTGAATCTTCTCCGATTCCTCCAGGTCTTCCCGCTCCGTCTCGGACACCTGGGACCCAAGGCCGAGGCACAAAGGAGAGGGAGGACAAAGGGTGCACTTGAGTCACACGTGGGCGGCACACACGTGGCGGCACACACGTGGGCGGCACACACGAAGCGTTTCTTAGAAAACCCCAAAGTACTGTTGGTGTGTCAGCTGTCTAGAAAAAGACCCAAGCTTGTTTCAGTGGGCCCAGAA
This sequence comes from Myotis myotis, assembly GCF_014108235.1. Lineage (NCBI taxonomy): Eukaryota > Metazoa > Chordata > Mammalia > Chiroptera > Vespertilionidae > Myotis > Myotis myotis. The sequence goes on from NW_023416314.1 coordinate 53,296,762, forward strand.
GACGGGCAAACAGGCGGGGGGGGGGGGGGGGAGGGTGTCGCGGTGTTGGTTTGACTAACGCCACTTGTAGGAACAGTCAGAGAAGGGGCTCATGCATTGCCTGGGATTCGCTGGCCCCTGAACCCTGAGGTTCTTAGGATTCTCCACCAACGGCCCTATTGCAGGCTCCTCGCACATTCCAAGCGTTTAACTTTACATTTCTTTTCCCTTCCAGGCTGCCTTGTCCTCAGAAGCACAAGTTCAATTTTTTTAATTTTGTGGCTAATCTGTTCCTAGTGCCAGACCTAATGCACTTCACATTCTCCAGGACTTCCCTTGTTTTGTAATGCAATCAGCTTGGCCATCTGTCACGGAAGCATGAAAGGAAGCCGAACCAATGCTATCTCAAACAGCTAGGGAGTGAAGGTCACCCAGCTCACCTAGGAAGTAAGAATTACTCATGCTGGAAGACTGCTTTGGCATGTCTGGAAGGGAACAGCCTTAGATACATCCCCAGGTTGAAGAGGTCCAGCCTCAGACTCACGCTCTGCTGAAGGGAGCAGCCTCAGACCCATAGCCTGATTAGTTGAGGGAGAGCCTGAGATATCCTGCCTGTGCACGTGGTTAGCCTCAGACTCATACCCTCAGAGCCCAGGCACTTTGGGAAACCCTGGTCTTGAACTTGTAACCTGGGGAGGGGGGCAAACTGATTCAGATGGAATGACAGGCAGGTGGGAGGCTAACTTCCGACCTACGTCTTAGGCAGAGGGGTGAGCCTCTGACTCACAGCCACACCTGGGGCAGAGAGGCCGAGTCTTGGACTCATAGTCTGATACAGTGGGGGTGGAGGGCACAGACCCAACCGCTGGCCAGGTGTGGGGAGGGCTGACCTAAGTCCTACAATCTGAGCAGAGAGGTTAGCTTCAGACCCACACCCGAGCAAGGAGGCCAGTCTCAACCCCAAACATACATCTAAGCCAGAAGCTAGTCTCAGATGACCCTGGGCAGGCGGGATGACCTCACCCTCCACACTAAGGAAGGGGGCGGGGCTCACTCCACCTTTGGACTCCATTTGGGAGAATAACTCTGGCTGGTTCCCTGGGGGCATGATGGGAGACAACCAAGCCGCCTCCCAGGGGTGCTCACCTGGCCTTTGAGCAGGTCACCTACCTCCTGGGCCAGCCGGTTGATCTTCAGTTGCTTTTCCTTTTCCAGCATTTCCTCTTTTTCTTTGTAAAGCTTTTGCTCAAACTCCAGTTCCTTCTTATTCTTTCTCAACTCCTGCAGGCTGTCATACTTGGCTTTCTTATCCTTTCCTTTCTGAGCAGATGTGGCATTTTTTACACGACAAGGGTTACAAGGTAGTGTTGACACTGGCACAGCACCACAAACAGGGCATTCAGTCCTCAGCAACACCAGGCAACCATCCCATGGTGAGCCCCTCCCCCAGCTCTGCCCATGGGCATTGGAGCTCAGGTTTATGACAAGCGGTCACTGCTACTCACTGCAGAGTAGGAGACACAATCCCTTTACCAGAAGAATGGGTTTACTGATTCACTAACTGGCTGTGTGACCTTGGCTAAGTTTCTTAACCTCTCTGGGCCTGATTAGCTCATCTCCAAAATGGAAGAAATACCTGCCCCATAAGCTTGCCATCCAGAGCCAATGAAATAACATCTATAAATGTGCTTTATAAGCATGAAAGTACTGTATAAATAAAAGGCATTGCATTTATTTCCTAGTATCTGGGCACATGCCTTCTCCAATATCTGGAGAGAAAGGTGTCTCATATGTAGACACCACATGATATAGTCTCTTGCCCAACACCAAACATCTAATAAGTGGTGGTGCCAGGATTTGGTCCTGAGTCTTCCAGGTCCCACAAAGTTTCTACTGTGTCCAGATGAGCTGGGGGCAATGGGAGCATGGCAGGTGTCAACTCCATCACACAGGCCTGGAGGATATAGCTAGCTCTCTGGGGAGGGGACAGCAGGGAGTCAACATTCTGGGGAATGTCTGAGGAAGGAGGAAACCCACCTGTGAGCTCACCCCACCCCCAACAAACCTTCCTGGGGCCTGCTCTCAGAATTCCTGAGTCACTCCAGCATCGATGGCCAGGAATGAAGATTTGAGTTGACTAGCGATTGTAAACAGCTAGAAGGACTTGGGTGGGGAGGTGCCATTACGGACTTATGCTTGAGTCATCCTGCCCCCTAAAGACAACCCCCACCTCTGGGTGCGTGTACTGTGCTCTGGAGATGATCCCACCCTCCCCCATCTGAGGGATGGGATCCACCCCAGAACAGTCTAGGGGCCACTTGAGAAAATGGTTCTCTTTGCTACAGAGTCCTGCTTGGTTCCTTGCCTACCCTGTTGACTAGACTCTTGGCTCACTTGATAGATGAATCCCTGCTATCAGACAGCAAATCCCCAGGAGGCGCCAGAAACATTGTGCCTGGAGGCAGCTTGCTAGAGGAAGGGAATGGCCTCCCACAGGCACCATTATGATAGGAATGGCCTTTCTGTTGGTTAAAAGACCCCACCAGTGCTACGGTTTTGGAGCCAGGGCACCTGGCTGGGGCAGGCACATGTGACCGTTTCTGTCCCATCTCCAAGAAAGCAGCGCCTGCTTATGGAGGCAGAAGGGCAAGGTGCCCCATAGCATTGTCTACGGCTCTCAGAACAGTCTGCTCCAGGTGGGTACTCAGTTGCATGTGAGTCTGCCTCCATGCCAGATGGTGGGCCCCTGCAAGTATGGCTGGTCTTCATGATTCACTCATGCAGTCCTGGTGAGAGGGCTAGTCAGAACCACACATCCTCAGGCCCTGGCATAGACTCTGTGGGGCCACTGACTGGGGGCTTTGAACCCCAGAGGGATTACTTCCAGGTTAGGAATTGAGACATGGAGCCTTTAGCTTTTCAAATAAGGGAGATGTTGTGCATCAATGGTCATGGCCATAGACAGCCACATGTACTACCTGGGCACTGGGTGTTCCAGCTCCCGGGAGACACGGCATCTCACGTGGCCCTGGAGAAAGTGGCTGTGGATTTTCAGAGCCAGCAGGAGGAACACGATTCTGGTGTCCTTTTAGCTGTCGGTTAAATTCATGGCAAATATTCCTTTCAGTCGGGACTAAGGAGAGGCAGATGGGGTGGATGTGTTCTTGCTGCTACCAAGAAGCAATTTCCCTCTCTTTTGGAAATGAAATGGAAATCGAAATACCAGCTATTTCTGGAATGACTGAACTAATGAGTAGGGGGAAGCAGGTCCACTTCTTTACCAACAGCACTTCTCAAGGGACATGATCTCTGCGGGGAAGTGTGTGTGTGTGGAGGAGACTCACACACACTTCTCTTACATTTGCCGAGTTATCAATGCCTGGGAAGGATTTACCTACCCATCTCCTGTCATTCATTTTTCAAGTAGAATCCTGTGTGTGTGTGTGTGTGTGTGTGTGTGTGTGTGTGTGAGTGTGTGTGTGTGTGTGTGTGTGTGTGTGTGTGTCTAGTTATAATCTAGTAGAGACCGTATATAGGAAAGAATTCGACACGTAATGCAATGAGGCATCCTAAGCCAGGGTCAGCCTGTAAATGGAAAGGACAGTTTGATGAGACCAAGTCCTTTCTGAGGCCACCGCAGTGTGGAGAGGAGTCCCCTAAGGGGCTCTGTCCTGACTTATTCAGTGTCAGACAAAGCATGATCTGTGCTCCTAAGGGAAGACGCTCTCGATCAGGAATAATAGTGCTGTCTTCGTATCTGAACGGTACTGTGTTGGAGGAAGGGGTAGATGTTTCTAGCACATTAGATATTCCCATGTACAGGCAGGGAGAAGCTACATATGACCAAGGTCACACCGCGGCCAGGGCTTTGGTTTCTGGAGGCCAGACATCCCGCCAGAAAGAGCCGGTCGAGTGATGACACCTACATTGCTTCACCCAGATTTATGCTGATGCCTGGATCCCAAATGCCAAGTCATCCTGAATGTCCAATCTATAGATGTTAACAGCGGCATTTTCATAATGAAATGCCAAAGTGATTTAGAAAGAAAAGGGATGAGAAAGGTTTATGGGGCCTGGAGATACATAGTAATAAGGTTTAGAGAGAAAATCTAAGGCCTCAGAGACCAGAAAACTGCATTATCCGGGGCACGTGCAGAGATATTTCTAGGGAGAGTTATGATTGGTGTGGCTCTTTGTCTCAACCCGAGGCAGCAAACTCCCGCCTCGGCAGCTGGTCTGTGTCTGGCTCAGTCGGCCTCATAATCTGCATTGTGACATTTCCCTCTGCCTGTCCTCAGCTTCCGGTCTTGGCCGCTGGGTCTGCTTAACAGAGCGACAAAGCAGCAGCTTCCTGCCATGCCCCTGCCCCGGATGCCCTGTGCCCAGGAGGGCTGACCCAGGTGGTGCCTGATGGTGCCTGGGCAGGTTTCACCCGAGAACCCCCCCACCCCCCACCCCATGATGCCTCTGTGACAGGGCCCTGCCCTCTGATGACAGCCTGACAGAGAAGCACAGCCCTCGAGCGAGCAGTCTGGGTCACACTGTTGAGCATTGACAGGAAAAAACAATGTTTGGAAAAGGCCAAAACCCACAGCAAACTCAATGGCAAACGGCACAGCACCCAGCCCTGTCCTACCTTCCGGATGGATGGGAACTTGCCATCGTAACGATAAAACCACCCAAAGGCTGTAACAACACAGAGAACGGAGCCGTGAGACAGTTCCGCGCAGCCAGCACCCAGCGAGGGCAGAGGCCGGGAGCGGGGGTTCCCATGAGACGAAGAGCAGCACAGCTGGTCCAGCAGCAGAACGGCGCCCTCTGCCTGACTCTCCACTTCCCTGCCTCGCCTGGGCTGTAAAGCAGGCCCAGGACCACCTGAGAAAGGCCCCGATTGCCAGGCCCCGGGCCCCTGCCGCTGCCTCTGGCTTTAGAAATCAGTGCCAGACAAACCAAAGAGAAAGCCCCTGGTGGGAGGATGAGCTTTTCCAACTCAGAGCCACTGCCTGCAAGACACAAAGCCCCGCTGAAAGGTAACGACGCTTTTCCTGACCGACGTCTGGTCCCTCCATCCAAGAAATGGCTCGAGACAAAAGGGAGCCTGGGTCTCTGCCTAGAACTGCTGTCAGCCAGGACAAAACAGTCTTGTCCCACAGTCCAGGCCATATCCTCCACTTTCAGTGTTGGAAGAGAAAGCGATGATTGGGGGCAGCTCTGGGAAGGACGGCTCAGGCAGCCAGCAGGCAGATCGGCCTCCAAAAGAGCATATCCCCGTCCAGGCCAGACAACCCGGGCACCAGCCCCCTGCCTTCCTCAGGCAGCAGCATGGCTGGGCAATACCGCAAACCTGAAGCTCCCCGGCCAGTGGTGAAGGCTTAAATAATTACTCACTCTGGACCAGTATGGGCTCTAGAAGAGAATCTTGAAAGCCCCTTGCTGGACCAAGCACTACCCTCTAGTTGCCGGATCTTGGGGAGATCTGGGTGTCCTGGGGAGAGGCCCGAGGAAGAACTTGGCCTTGGCCATACTTAAAATATTTGAACCAGCAGTTCAGTTGTACTGTGTGCACCAGCCGACATGTCAGCCTGGCTTTGTTCTCAAGGTTTTGTGTGCAGTGCTTGGACCAAGCCAGCGCTGGGAGGAGGTCCACAGACTCCAGTGGTCTCCACCATATGCTGGTCCCCCAAAGCCGGACGCAGGGATGGCAGGGCAGGTGGGCAGAGCAAGCAGAGCAGCAAGGCCAGGGAGCGAAGCGGGGGCCGCAAACCTGCTCTCCCTGCTCCTCCGTGCCTCTGTCCCGGTCGTTGGCAGGCTCAAGCTTAGGCTCCACTCTCTGATCATCTACCCGGGAAAACAGGGGGAAGCTGGTGAACCGAGAGGGATTCAGGAGACCCAGAGGCCAGAGGCGCTTCCCAGGAGCCTGGGGGCCTGGGACCAGCTTCCTCTAGGGGAGCTGTGAGGTCGGGGGCAGGAACAGGGCTCAGGAGCCCAGTGCAAAGCTTTCTCGCTTTGGGATGGCGCGTGTCGAGCTTTCAACCTTGGTAGCTTTAGTTTCTCTGTCTGTAAAATGGGCTCACAACACGGGCCTGTGATCTGACAGCAGAGTGAGAAGCATTTTGTGGGGCGTCCAACTGACACAGAGGTGTGGCACAGAGGATGGGAATACCTGAGTATTATACATGTTTGGTGCCAGAGCATACAATGGGAGGACAGATCCTCTTGGCTTCTTACCACCTGCAGACCTCTGGGTCCCCCAGGGACTGTTGGAGCTGTGTGGGCGGACTGGGGACCCTGAGGAGGTGGGGAGATTCCCAAGGGTAGAGGGGCACACATGGTCAGGAAGACACGAATTTTGACATAATGTGGAGAATAGCAAACCGCCCATTCCCGTGGTTTCCAACCTGGACTCCAGCCGCCCTGGGATGGTAGAAGGTAGTATATAAATTTGCTGTGAGTTTTTTATTAATATTTCAAATATTAATTAGAAGAACTTGCCCAATAACCGATGAAAGGGTAAAGGTTAAGAGCCATTGCTTTTGGCTTGATTTCTGGTTACTCGACAGTGGAACACTGTTTGTTTCTTGCTAACAAGAATGACTACCTAATCCAACAATGGGGACACACATGATTACTTAATAGTTTGGTAGGAAAACAACTCAACGTCCAAACCATGGGGCCTATTGGGTGTGGGGACTAATTGATTGATGGGGTCCGTAATGGCAAGAGAAGGGTGGAAATCCCTAGTTTAAACCTCTTCACCTCTCCAGGCTTTTTCTAGCTCTGGGATTCTTGATTAAAATCCCTCCTCCTTGTTGGTTTAGCTAAGGAAGTTCTTCTGGGGAGTGCTATGACAGTGTGTCATGGACTTGAGGGCCTGGCAGGATGTTGGGGTTCTGCCAGGTTGGCCATGGGTAGGCAGGGTGAGCCCCTGGGACAGGGGGTGGTGAGGGGATCAGTCAGTCCCACCCACATCATTAGGATGAGTGGACTCATTTTCTGGGCAAGAGATAATCCCCACTTTTTAGGGTTCAAAAATGCAGGGTCCACCCCTCATCAGGCACAGACACCTGAGTCAGGTGTAACCTGTGGGCTGGCTGACTGGGCCCAAGTTGAAGAGGGTCAGGGAGGACCTGAACGCAGCCTGGTCCTGCTGGCCCAAAACGGCTGAGACAATTCCAGCCTCGCAAGAATACGGAGAAAGGCAGGCACTGGGCCGGCTCCCAGGCCTTCCTGCATCTCCTGACTTATCTCCAAATGAGAATTAATTGCTGGTGCATATGGAGATGGATAGAGGCGGCAGCTGCAGCAGCCCCAGCTCAGGCTGGCGGACTCCGGTCATCAATCTCATGCTTCGCGATGTTGCTTTAGAAAACATTTACATCTCGGACAAAGTTCTCCTTTTCTTCAAGAAGCTTGGTTTCGTTTAAAATCATGAAATAAATAGCTAGCTGCAGAAAGGGTTTTCATTTTCTGTAGTTCCTGAGAGAGTGTGTTTGTTCTGAAGCCAAGACCCAATTTCAAGGCAGGTACTAAATTGACTAGGGTTACTCTCAGGAGAAGCAATTAAAATCGATTTCTCTTCTCCTGAAGCTCCTGTTTCACGCATTAAGAGCAAATTAACTCCCTGTCTAAAGCACAGATTATTCACCGGGAATTTAGCTCTGGCCTCATCCTCAACTAATACCGAATGTCACAGGGAAGGCTGATGAGAGTGTGCTTTGTCCTTCCGAGAGGACCCTGAGATGACACGGTGCCCCCTGCCAGGAAGGAGTGGCTGGGTGGGAGCTGCTTGCCCTGCACCAAGGAGGGTGAGGTGGAACCATCCAGACGGCTCTGAACCTCTTCATCAACCCCAGTTCATGTCCCTCTAGGGCTTGGGCAAAATTCAAAGTTGGAGCCAGAGATGTCCGGACCCTATCACAGATCCCAAATGGCTGCCACACAGCAGAAATGGGGAACCTTGGTCCTTGGATACAGATTCACCCCACATCCGGAGGTTCCCAGGTCGGCTGAGCACAGTCAGCTGGAGTGGAACCTGCCCCATGTCAATGATGAAAACAGCTATAAAGAGTAAAGGCCCAACCAGGCATCCTGGACTTGTGGCTGCTACGGCCCCCACGCTGCCTTGCTCCTGGCTCCCCACCACGAGCCCTTTTAAAAAGCACTGAGAGTGAGCCCCCACTTTGCGCTGGTGCTGTGAGCTGCCCCTTGAAGAGGCTTCCTGGGAGTTGGGGTTGAGAGCTAGTGGAAAGGAGAGCAGTTGGTTGAGGCCTGGACCAAAACTGGGGATCATAACATAGGACAGATGAAGAAAGGAGATAAAGGCAGAAGGACCCGAGGCCACAGGATGGCCGCAGTTTGGTGCCTGGGCATCCTGATTCCATCCTTGGAGTGCAGGGACCTCGCAGGGTCCAATGCACAAGGATGCAGGTGGCAGGGTCACTTCAGGGAAGCTCCTCCCACAGTTGCCCATCAAGCTTGGACTACCAGAGTCTTCTCTCATGTGAGACCCTTGCCCCCTTTCCTGCTGCTCTTTCATCCCAGCACCAATTCAGACCCAAGCAGGAAGAAGATACAACACCCAACAAACTAAGATAATCCCATAAGCAGTTCACTTTCCCTACAGCTCTCCAATCCCTCTTCAGCAGCCCACGGGCACGGGGAGGGTCCAGCTGCCTGTGTCTGTGTTGTGGGGGAGAGCCTGGCAGCAGGCCTCGAGGACAAGGTGGGAAGACAGATCCTTCCCACCCCAATGCCCTGGCAGATAGGCCCTGGCACATGGCTGCCCCTCTGTGAAGCACATGCAGCCCAGACAGCCAGGGTGATTCACCTGGGGAGGTGGTGGTGAGTGAAGAGGGACCAGTATCTCATCCTGGACCATCCCCCAGCCTCCTGGCCCCAGAAGGAAGCTCTCTCCCCACCCACCAGCACATGATACGTACACTTTGGCTTGCGAAGGGGCACGGGGTGCATCTCGGCGCTGATGGTCTTAGACGAGAGCAGCTGTTCCCTGGAGCCCCAGTCTTCTTCCCACTGCTTCTGGAACTTCTCTTCCTCCTCCACGATCCTGAAATAAGACCCCATGCCTGTGATTAGAGTCAGAACCTTCACGGGCCCAGCTTCTGCCTATAGGTCAGAGGCGGGGAAATCGTTTGGTCTGGCCCTGCCAAGGCATTAGGGGTGAATTAATTAAATGACCAAATATAGCGGGCTAATTTTTAAGTTGATAATTCTGTATGTCCCTTGAATGATGTTATAAATATCCAAATGGCCCTTGGCAGAAAAAAGGTTCCCCACCCCAATTTGGCTCAGTGGGTAGAGCATCAGCCTGCGGATTGAGGGGTCCTGGCTTTGATTCCAGTCAAGGGCACTCGCTGGGTTGCGGGCTCGATCCCCAGTAGGGGGTGTGCAGGAGGCAGCCGATCAATGATTCTCATCATTGATGTTTCTATCTCTCTCTCCCTTCCTCTCTGAAATCAATAAAAAAATGTTAAAAAAAAAAGGTTCCCCACCCCTGCTGTAGGGAAACCTCAACCAGCCTGGGGAGAGACCATGGATTCTAGCTGTGGTGAAGACTACAGAGTCCTTGGCTCTCACATTCTAAATCGAGTGTGAATGCTACCCTGGCAATTATGTAAGATCATGTTCTAGTTACTGGAATGAGATGGCTTTACGGTACTAGGATTATGGAATGGCTAAAAATAAAGGAGGATCCACCAGGGACAAGAGGGCCAGGTAAACTGGTCCTGGAGGTGGCCTCTGGCTGGCTACCCTCCGAGAGCACACTCACGTCCACACACAGACACGGTGCGGATGCATGGGGCGGAGGCACTCACTGTTCCATCTCCTTCCGGTATCTCTCGTTTTCCTCTGCTGCCTTCTGGGCAATTTCCTTTTTCCTTCTGAAACACGAATGCAGATTGGCATGCTGAAGTCTGTGCAAGGGGAGTTCACTCTTCTTTGTAGCTAACTCCTGACTTGGAAAAAGTTCTATTTCTTTCAGGTTCCCCTCCAAGGGTGCCTGGGCCAGCTTTGGATGCTGGTCGTGTACTCTGTGGGGTTTTGTTTGGCACCACTAAGCAGAGATTCTGTGCTGCCGGAGCCGGGGTGCAGGTCAGAGTGGGCCACACTGTGCACCCACCTCCAAACTCTTAGATACAGTGACTGATGATAGGCAGGGCCTGGCCTGAGGGAGGTTCTCCTGGAAGAGGCCCCAGACCCCAGGGGCAAAGCTGGGTGACTACCCAAGACCAGGGCTGTGGGCAGAGGTACCAGCAGGGTTAGTTTTTCAGGCTAAATCTGTGATGGGAGAGATGGGAAAATCCCTTTCCAAATTCTTATAAAGCTCCTAGAATGTACTGGATTTAGATTTTGACATTGTTTTTGATCTATGAATTGCTTGCCCCGTTTATTCTCTCAACCCATCATCTCAACCATCCCATGTGGGGGCGGGACTTATCACCGCAGACAGGGCAGCTAGGCTGCCTGTTGTGAACCCCCGGTTGGCCACATGTGACTTTGCACACAAGTGGCTTACCCTCTCTGGGTCTCAGTCTCCTCACCTGTAAAATGGGTTAATACCACCCATCTCACAGGGCTATTGTGAAAATGACATTCAGTAACATACATGAGGCTATAATATAGCACCAACTGTATTATATATAATACATGGATGGTACTCGACAGACGTTAGCTACTGCATCCCCATATTCCTGGGTCTTGGAAATCAGGGGCTCTCTTTGGCAAGCAGGGAGGAGCCTGGTGGCCTGGAGGCAGGGGATGCTTATGCTGACCACCACTAGACACATCTGGTCTGAGGACAGGCCTTCAGAGGAGAGGATGAGGTTGGCTCAGGACACAGTGGGCAGGAAGCAAGGTGGATGTGGTCTGAGAGGATAGGGAAGGGGCGTCCTAACTGGCCACACTCACTGCTGCTCCATCTCCCGCTGCTCTTGCAGGATCTTGTTGGACTCCATTGCCAGCCGCTTCTGCATGAGGAGCTCCTGCCGCTGCAGCTCGCGCTGCCTCACCTCTTCCAGCCGCTCCCGATCCGTCATGAACAGCTCCCGGCCCTCGTGGGGAGAAAAGAGGCCCCAGGCTCAGTCCTCTGGGAAACCTGGGCTCCCACTGCCATGGCCTTGGGGGCCCAGATGAAGGCTGTCTTCTCAGCACCGTGACCCCAGTGTCAGGCACTGTGGTTCCTGCTGTCTCTGACCCACATGTGCCCTGGCTGGACAGAGACCCTCTCCCTCTGCTCTGTCAGAGCTTCAGGGACGGAGACACCCTTGGCCCTTCTCGGGAGCGTGTGGCAGACCTCAGGGCTCTGAGTGGCTGAGCCTGGAGGTCAGGGGTCATGGAGGCCCAGCAGCTCACTCTGGACTTACAGCTCCAGCTACGATGGAGATGGTCAGGCTGCGGCTACTCTTCAGCACGTTCACGGCCTGTGGGGACAGGTGGGCAGTCAGCTGAGGCCTGACAGACCAGAGCAGCCCAGGCCTCTAGAGAGCACAGGTTTCAGACACCATGGCAGGGGGAGGGGTGAGATGTGGAGGGCAGAGGTGTAACAGCCAGTAGGTCTCACCTCCTTGTGGTCCAGGTTGGAGAAGTCGATGCCGTTGACTTCGACAATCTGGTCCCCTGCCTGGTGGAGAAATGGAGAGGCATCAGCGTGTCTGCACTATCTGTAAACTCACTTATCTGAAGGAAAGGCTCATCCTGGGGCTCAAGGGCAGATGCTGGGTTTTCAAGTGACTGCACCTCAGCTCTCCTTCATGAGCAGAGCGTTGGAAAGCTCTGATGGAGGCCTCTCAGGGTCCCTCTGCCTCATGTCTTTCAGCAGCTGCCAAGTATTATCTTGTTAGAGGGTCATTCCTTTGGCTGAATGTACGACCTTTGCTTTAAACACTCAGAATGTAGACCTAGGAGCCCGTGGACTTCTCATATAGCAGAGGCTGTGCTGAGTCATCACTGGTAGCTAGCATTCAGCGGTCCCTTACTACATGCCAGTTCTCAGCATGTGTATTGATTCATTTAACTCACACAATGACTCTAGAAGGAAGGCCATCACCCCATATTATAGGAGAGAATTCTGACGCACAAAAAGAGGAAGGAATATGCCAAAGTAGAGGTGACAAGTTCTGGCTCTGTAATCAGACCACCTCGGGTTGAATCACAGCTCTACCATCCTAGGTAGCCGATCTTGGAAAAGTCACATACTTTCTCTGGGTCTCAGTTTCCTCATTTGTAAAATGGGGATAATGACAGTACCCAATTCTCAGAGTTCTATTGAATTTAAAGGGCTTAGAACACTGTCTGATCCAGTAAACACTCAATGATCATTGTTACTGCAGTCTCAAGCTCAGGAATAAAGGCTCTCAGAGCTGGAGAAGACTGTAGAAAGGGTCAAATGCCACCCCCTCTGTGACGCTTCCCTTAGGGCGTGGGAAGGAATCATCAGCCAGTGACTGCCGAGAGAGGGCTATGTGGGAAGACGTGTACCTCCATCACTGTGCGGTCACAGTCTGACCCTGGCCCGGGCTCACTCACCTCCAACCCCACCTCGGCAGACAGGGAGCCAGGCTTCACGTTACTGATGAAGATGCCTGGTTTCTGGGTGGGGCCGCTGGAAATGCTGTGGAAGAGATGGGAAATGCAGGTGAGCCTCTGCCTCCAGCGCTCGCTCATTCTCAAGGCCTTGCTCCCTCTGCCTGTGTCTCCAGGCTCTGGTCCCTCAGGAAACAGGTCACCCATGAGCTCAGTACCCAAGGCTCTTCACTGTCTACCTGTGGCAAGAGCCACAGACAACTACTTGTAACCCCTGCCCCCCACCCAATCCCTCACCCATATTTCTTTTTCTAGCACTTTCCTATTCATTCCTTAAGGCTCAAATGCTATCATCTCTACAAGGTTTTAATGGAACTCCTCTTCTATCCTAAGATTAAGATAGTTGCTCTCTTCTCAGTGCTCCTAAAACACCTACAGCAAGGGAAGCATTTGTACTACTGTTCTCCCCATCTAGACTGGTCACTAATCAATCACAGCACTCTTTCCCACCAAGCCTGGATGCAACCTTAGAGTTCTTTTCAAAACAGTACACCATGCAGCCACTACTAATTGATTAGAGATAGCACAGGATTGGAAACCTGTTTGCCATCCATGATGCAGAATGCAGCTCCATTAGCAACCTTGTCGTTCATTACTGTAACTGTTTATGTGGCTGGATTCGATATTAGGCTGCAATCTCTGAGAAAGGAGGGGCTTTTTATTACGTAAACTTGGCAGGAAAGTATTGAATAAGTGTGAATGAATGGAAACAATAAGAATGACTTAAATAATAATAGCTAATGTTTACCAACTGCTTACTACTTGCCAGGCACTAAGCTTGATACTTCTGTCATCTCATTCCTCCTCACAATGTGGATATTATTACCCCCAGCTTATAGAGGGAAAAGCTGAGCTTCAGAGTGGTTACGTAGCTAGTCCAGGTTCTGGAGCTCGTAGGTGGCAGAGAAGGGGCTGACCCCTAGCCCTGTGTGCTTATCAAGAGTACGTGGTGTGATCTAATTCCTATTTGCAATCCCCTGGCTGCCCCTTAAGGAAACCCACAAGGCAACAGGTAACAAGGGAACAGTGACAGAGATGATCAGCAGGACAGAGGCCTTTACAGTGGCTTGAGGTCCCACCAGAGGAACATGGTTCCTCTTTGGGCCTCAGTTTCCTCATCTGTAAAATGGGCCTGTTAAGAGCTGTCCTCCTGACCTTGCAGGCCTGTTGTGAAACTCAGAGGGGAAACCAGGCACCAAGAAGTGTCATCAACAGTGGGTAAAAGTTTCCTCAGAAGCAGCAGTGAGAAAAGGGAGAGGCATTAGGGTCCTCCTGGGGTCTGCTGGTCATGAGGGAGCCCCAGGGCATGCCTGCTACCCACCTGCAGCCAAGGCCCCGGGAGCCCACCAGGCTGATGAAGACCTTCTTCTCCCTGTTTTCTCGATTCCCTAGGGAGCCCAGAATGTTCCGCCCGCCCTGGAGGAAAGAGAATAAGGGTCACTAGGTGTCAGATGTGTGAAAATGGCCATTTGAGCTCATAAGCACTACTATTCGCATGTGAGTCTGATGGCCATTCTGTCCCTGGGGGGAGAGGTCTATACCTGCTGGGCTTGGCTGGGGGCCCACCACCCACAGGGGCTTTCTGGATGCACAGGGGCATGTGTGAAGCCCCTGAGGGCACATCCCTAGAGCAAGGCCCCTTTCAGGACCAACTGCCCCTCCTTGAAGACCATTCCATCCAGACCCCATCACTGGTGGTCCTGGCCCTTACCTCAGATCCTGACACAAACTGATCCACATACTGCCATTTGAGGGGCTCGTCAGGAGAGCTGATGGGAAATGAAATGAGAAGGGGGGTCATTAGAGATGTTGGAGAGACCAGGCCCTAAGTCCAGATCTGCCCCATCTGGAGCCCCCAGTCATCACTGGCCCAGGGGCAGTGCTGGCCTGTGGGAAGCCAAACCCCAGGACCCTGAGCCCACAGGGAAGAGTCTGCCTCAGAGGAGGGTCCTGCTCACCTCTTCACGGGGATCAGGCCGATGTCTGTGGGAGAAAGGCACTGGGGTTAGGGCGGCTCCTCTGCCCTCCCTTCCTGCCCCAGGAGCTGATTCCCTGTTGCCTACCACCCTCCTCCACCATTAGCACCTCCCCACCCTTCTATCCCCCCTCCCCTGCCCTCTGGCCTCACTCACGTCTCACTTTGATGGACACAGTCTTCTTGGTGCGGATGAGGTTGATGACCTCCTCATGGGTGCAGGAGGAGATGGAGTACCCATTGATCCGGACGATCTCGTCCCCTACCTTGGCCACACACAGAGGGAAGAGGCACAGGTTGAGGGAGCATCGGGTGGCCGGGCGGGTTCACTACCAGATGCCCCGGGCCTGCTCTCCAGGAAAGGGGACGATGGCCTAACTATGTGCCCTAGTACCTTGTCACAACCAACCCATCCTCCAACAGCCTGACAGACCCCAGGACAGTGGCACTTCCCAGGAGTCTTTCTGCTGCCCTGTTTCACAGATGGAGAGCCTAAAATGGTAGGGGAAGGGCACAGAGAATGGGTAGTGGCGCTGGGAATAGAATACAAGGCTCTGTAACCTAACTCTGGCGTCCCTTTCACCCCATTGGGGTACCAACAGGTTCCAGAATCCATGCAGAGGGTGACCCTTCACACAGATTCAAGCAGCTCTTCCCACCTCACCCCAAGGGGCAGGCTTCCCTGCAACACCATAACAGAGTTGGGGTGGGGAACTTCTAGGGCTCCTGGCCCAAGCGCACATCTCTCTCTCTCTCTCTCTCTCTCTCTCTCTCTCTCTTACACACACACACACACACACACACACACACACACACACACACTCCCTTTTTTTCCACACTATGGAAATTCAATGGACATTTAATCTGACTCTGAATTCCCATTCTGGGTGTGAGCAAAGAACAGCAAATGAACAAAAGGCTTTGGCATTGGATGGCCTGTGTTCAAACCCCTGCTCTTACTCTTATTAGCTGTGTGACCTTGGGCATGTCTATTGAACTTCCTGAACCTGTTTCCCTCACCTGTAAAATGGGGAAATGTGGTTGCTATGAAAATTAAGTGAGTGTGTACATATAAAGTCAGCCAGTGTCTGACCTCAAATAATAAATACATGGTTGTTATTTCTATTTTTCATTGAACCTGAGCTCTAAATATTCTGATCAGATCCCTCTTCTCAGGACTTAGCCCTCCTTATACAGGGACAGATAGGGGGCACTTGGGCCTGGCGGGCCAGCCTGGATACGGATCGGTGGTGAGACTGCCCCCTAGTGGACACTGCCTTGGGCTCCTCCAAGTACCTTGGCCTGGGGATCAGGCTTGAAATTCCTCATTTAATAATTGCAGGGCTGGAAGGAACCTCATACATCAGTAGAAACTGAAGTCCAGGGAGGTGATGTTTTGTCAAAGGTCACACAGCCGTCTATACTAATAAAAGGGTAATATGCTAATTAGACCAGGCGTCTTCCGGCATCCTTCCAGACAAAGCCATGGTGGCAGGGGCCGAGGCAGAGGTGGTTAGGGCAGATCAGGCTGGCAGGGGAGGGAAGTTAGGGGCGATCAGGTAGGCAGGCAGGCAGGTGAGCAGTTAGGAGCCAGCAGTCCCAGATTGTGAGAGGGATGTCTGAGGGGGTCGCAGATTGGAGAGGGTGCAGGCTGGGCTGAGGGACACCCCCTTCTCCATGCATGAATTTCATGCACTGGGCCTCTAGTTAGCTATAAAACAGGGATGGATCCTGGATGCCCCTCTCTAGCCTAAGGCCAGCGCAGGTCAGCAGGGGCTTAGCTCACACCACATGTGCTGACCCTTTGGAGACTAGTGGGTACATGTTGACTCTGAGTGGGGCCTAGGGGCTGGGCAGGCAGACAGTCCAGGAGGGAGTGTCAACTCCTACCTTCTACAGCACAGTGGCAGTCACCCTCTCATTGTTGCCACCTGAACACTTTCCTTCCACACCTGGACACACCCCCTAATCTTCTTAGGGGACTGACAAGAGTGGCACGGGGTTCAAAAGGTGCCACGGGGAGGGACTCACTGCAGAACTGTCTAGGTTTCTGGGGCCATCTCCTGTAAGGAGAACCGTTACTAGCCCCTGCACTGACTTTTTACAACTCTGCATCTCTGTTAACCAGATGAGGAAACAGGCGCAGAGAGGTGAAGCCGCTTGCTTAATGTCACCCAGCCAGCAGACAGTGTTGCTGGGATTTGAAGTCAGGTTTCCACGACAGACCACAAGCGTTGGCTTGTGGGCGTTTGGAAACGGAAAAGCAGGGCCCCTGGCCAAGCCTGGCTGCAGTTCCCTGTGTCTTGCCCTCTTTGGATCCTTGCCACCTATCAGAGCCCTCAAGTCCCACAGGAAAGGCAGGGATTGCTCTGTCCACTTTATGGCTGGGCCCTCCATGCACGCAGAATCATTCTCCAGCCCTGGACCATACAGCAGGTTGGGCAGCACAGACCGCCCTGTGCAGGGCAAAGGATGTAGGTTCGGACACCATACACTTTAAAAAACACACACTAAAACATCTCCAATAGGGGTGATATGAGCAGAGAGATGAGGTTCCAGGGCTAGGTCCTATGGGTGGGTCCAAGCCCCCCAACCCGGGGGCCCAGCCTCACAGGTCAGATCAACAGGACCTTCAGTCCAGCCAGGCTGTGCCTGAACATGCCCCTCCCCTGCCTTCCAGAATCTTCCTCCAGCCACATCCAGGCAGAAGATCTCCCCAGAAACATGAGCCCAGACAGGTGAATGGATGCTCCCCTGAGTGAAGTTCCCGGTCTTGTTCCTAAAGGGAACCTGCCCAGGACCCCAGGCAGAACGATTCCCACGCAGCCCCCGGCTCAGGTTGCTGGATCAGCTTTCCTCCTCCTCTTGCTGCGAGCGTAGCCCTGCAAAAGGCCCTTTGTGCCAGCGCCACAGTGAAATGACGATCTGAGGGGCAGCGGCACAAAGGAGAGATGAGCCCGCCAGCCCGAGAAAGGGTCGATAATGCATAAGCCTGAGAAACAGGCGGGAAGATAAAACTGTTTCATTAAAATGGCCCAAAGCCCCCAGGCATGGAGGCATCGCTGAGAAGTGCTTGTCCTAGAAGGAGAGCTCGCCCTGGAAAAAAAGGGGGCCTCCGCTGACGCCCGGAGAGGAGCTCATTGTGCTTTCTCTCTGGCCGCATTTCTGGGCTGGAAAATGTGCGCACGGGAGGAGTAATGAAGCGGCTGAAATTTCAGACGCCACCGGCGAGCCGTGAGACAGGGATTTAGAACAAAGCGGTGTCTGTCAGCTCCCAGTTTCCACCTCCCACTCCACGGTGTCTGGTACCCTTCCCCTCAGGCCCCTAAAGCCCTGGCTTGGCAGCCCGGACTGGGGTGTTGATAACAAACATGCTGGAAGCTCTGGGCGGGAGTGGGAGGGCCTCTTTTATCTGGACATACAAAAACACAGCTCTGGGCTCCGGCAGGAGTGAGACCTGGAGGTCTGCCCATCTTTGCTCAGACACTGAGGTGCAGGGACCCCGGGGGAGGGGCACCTGGGGTGCTGAAGAGAGATCCCTGGGCTTGGCAGTCAGGAGACCTGGGTTCAAATCCTGGCTCTGCCACTTGCTGGCTGTGACACTAGTCAAGACTGAGTCGCTATCAGCTCTGGAAATGGGATGATACAGCCAAGGCATACAACGAGAGCTGGTTGTGAGCGTGTTACCTGGCACATCCTTGGTGTTTATTCAATCTCCCTCTCTGCTTACCTAACAAGCACAGGAGCACTTGTGCCAGGCACTGTTATAAGTACTTCATAATATGAATTCTCCTCTTAACAACCTGATGAGGTGGATAGTATCATCATCATCATCATCATCATCATCATCATCATCATCATTCCCATTTTACAGATGAGGAAACTGAGGCATGGGGTTAAGTGTTTTCAGCAGTCACACGGCTACAAAGCCAGGACAGTTAGGATAGTACATCGGATTTCCTTTTACCTTCCAGTAAAAGGCTACATGCCCAAAGCTTCAGGTGTCAGGACATAACTAGGAAGTAGGGGAGGTGGGGGGAAGAGCAGCAGCAGCTGCAGCAGCATCAGGGGGAGCCATGCTCCCAATGGGACTCAATAAAACAGGCGATTGCCTGCAGCCTGAGGGAAATCTATCAGGATGGGGCAGCGTCTTCCTCTCCCAAAGTCTCAGAGAGGTGAGTGACCATGTTATGCCATGCAGCCCAGCAAGTGAGTGGGGGAGGCAGGAAGCCTGAGGATTCTGCCCGCTCACCTGCAGCCCGACGCTGTCTGCCTGGCCACCTTTGATGAGGTGGGAGATGAAGAGCCCACAGCCGAACTCGAGGCCGCCACGCACGCTGAGGCCCAGGCCTTCGGGGTGCAGACGGTCCAGACGCACCTCTTTCAGCTTCCTGCCATCGGAGAGGTGGGTGATGGTCCAGCTTTGGCCTGACCACCAGTGCTACCCCATCCACTAGTGAGGGACCCTGTCCATCCCAGGGTGGCTTCGCCCAGCCGTGCCTCTAGTCAGGGGGCTCCCTTCGTACCTGGAGCGCCGGGGGGTCAGCTGGTCGTACTCCACCTGGTGCTTCAGCGGGATCAGGGGTCTGATGGCGTCAAACAGCGGCAGGCGGCTGGGCTCATTGATGACCAGCTTCAGGTCTCCCACAAGCACAGCCACATCCATGGTCCTGCAGAGACAAGGGGGACCTGGAGTCTCACCCAGAACCATGACCTCTGAGACCCACGGATTCCCAGAGAAAGCAGTCCTGGACTGGGTCCCCACCCACTGGGCCCAGGCCTTGGAATTGAGAATCCGGAAAAGCCAGAGCCCTACCTCTGGGCAAGCTGTCTCAGAAGAACTTTGTTCTCTCATATCAGCATCGCCAGGAAACCCGGGAGGTAGGGGTTAGGAACCCATTTTGCAAATGAAATCAAGTCAGGATTCAAACTCCACTCTGCCCAGTTCTGAAGCCCAGGATCTCTCCAGACAGGAAACCTCCTGTGAGATGGCACTGACCCCTCCTGCCCCTCCCCTCCCCCGGTCTCCCACTTCTAACCTGTAGCTAAACTCTGTAAATTCTGCCTCCACAATACCTCTCACTCGCCTCCTCTTCACACTGTTCAGGCCTCAGTGTCTCTGGCCTGCCTCTCTCCAGCTGCCTGCCAACTTGCTCACTCTCATCTAGTCTTTTCTAAATGTAAGTCACTCCTCAAAACGCTTCAATGGCTCCCCCCTGCCCAGAGGACACACTCCATTCTCCCCGGCAGCCTCAGGGCCTCCCTGGCCTTCTCCAGGGACTTGCTCCAGGTTTGGCTGTCTAAGGTCTCCACGAACCCTGGGCTCTATTCCCCCAGATCACTTGTCACTTCCCAGCCACACCTGTGCTTTCACAACTTCATCTCGGTCTGCTAACGCTGTTCCTTCACCCTGGAATGTCGTTCCCTGGTATTCCCACCTACCAAAATCCTTCTTACCCTTCAAACCCACGCTAAAGCCTTTTCGGTCCTTTCCCCTGTGGTTAGAAAGGAAAACTCCCTTTCTTCACATCCTGCTTTTAATTTTTTTCTACTGCTTTTAATTATATTCAGAACTTCTTTTACTATAACTTATATTAGAGGTTTTTTTTGCATTTGTAGTGTGTGTCCACCTCCCCTCTCTAGGCCATGAGCTAGCTGAGGAAAGAAAGTTGATCTTATTCGTTACTGGATTCTGCATGGTGCCCAGCAAGTGGCAGGAGCTTATGAATGTATGCTGAGTGAGTCAAAAAGCAGGTGGGTCATAAGAGACATCTGGCGCAGGTGCTGGGGCCAGCTGGCATGTCCTGTCCTATTCCAGCAGGCACACTCTATGGAGCCTATCCGGCTACTTGATGTCCCCTCCCCATCACATTGTGAGCAAGCTGAGGGCAGCGACCCGTCGGGCATGCTCACACCTATGCCCCAGCCCCTAGTACAGAGCCGTGCACAGAGTGTTTGTGCAAATATTTGCTGAGACACCTGAATGATGTGTCCATTTCGTTCCCAGCACCTGCTCCACCCCCAAGCTCCCCAGCATGGGAGGGGCGGTCCTCCTGTCATAAAAGGACCCATCCCAGGGCTCCCTGCAGACAGAGGTCCCCAGGTGGCCCGCAGGAGCTAGACTCAGCACACTTACTGGTGATACATCCGCAGCACGTCATAGAGATAGTCCTTCTCGGCGTCATTTTCAATCAGAAAATCCACCTGGAAAACCCAAGAGCAGAATTACAGCTGCAGGCCCAGCACCCCCAGTGCAGATCCCAGGGAGGGGGAGACCACCACTAGGGGCCTCCTCAGCATCAGCTCAGGTCTGGGGCTGTGAGGAAAGGAGGAAAGCTGCAGGCCAGGCTGGCCCTCTAACCCCAACACCTCACACCTGTGCAGACCACCCAGGCGTGGCCACAGGAGTACTCTGCACATCCAGATGTGCAGGCCAAGCCTCACCCCAGGTGGGTGCACACGCATCTGCACATATATGACAGCGATACGTCCCGTGACAGCGGGGCTGCAGCTCAGTGTCCAGGGTGACCACGGCAGTGTCGGCTCCTGGTCTTACCTGATAGTGGCTATAGTGCCGGATAACTGCTTTCAGAAAGGATTTGGGCCACTCGCTCAGATAGCACATCCCACCGGCTGGAAGCACCCCACCACCGGGTTCTCCTGTGTCACCGATGCCAGGGGCCACTCCACCGTCTCTCCCTGGCCTAAGCTTGGTTGGCCCTGACTTCTGGCCACTCCTTCCTCTCCCCATGTCCCTGACTATCCCCCCTGCTCCCCACACACACACTAGGGGGAGAGTCAGGTTACTTATTTCATCTTTGCTGACGTCAATGGCTGGGACTCCAAGGTCAGGGTCAGGAGCTGTTTCATTAGCACCTCAGTCCCAGGGGAGCTGGGGGCCCAGGAGCCTCGAGCTCCACTCCCTGGGACGGCTCAGTGCGAATCTCTACACACTGTATCTTTGGCTCCTCTTCAGCCCGAGGCTGAGTGAGAGGGCAAAGTTAGCGACTGGAGGGATCACTGGGTCCCTCCCTCCTGCAGCCTCCAGACCCATCAACATGGCCCAGGGCCTCAGCTGCAAGCTCCCCGCTGATTGGTCCTCAGAGGAGGGTCAGCACCGCTTTGCCTCTTTCTATGAGTATCTCAGGGGTTCTGGGGTAAGTCTGTCCAAGCACCCTGGGCCCAACCCTTTGGCCTGATTCATCATGAGTGAGAAGACACTCTCTTGAATGACTGAACCACAGATGTTCTGCTCTCCAAGGGGAGCATAAAAATCCCATCTGCTCTGGTTGGAGTGAGAACCTTCTGACCAAATGGCTCCTAGCCCCACCCCAGCTGTGGGGGC
Organism: Myotis myotis; assembly: GCF_014108235.1. Lineage (NCBI taxonomy): Eukaryota > Metazoa > Chordata > Mammalia > Chiroptera > Vespertilionidae > Myotis > Myotis myotis. The sequence goes on from NW_023416314.1 coordinate 53,318,661, forward strand.
GCATGAGATGAAGGTGAGGAGAGAGAATCTCTTGTTGGCTGAGGCCTTAAGGCTGCCGCTCTCTCCCACGCCTCCTTGCAGAAATGCCTCCCGCTGTCCTCAGCAGGCAGGCAGCGTTGATGCACTGGGTGGAAAGTGGGAGTAGAAGACAAGCAATTTCCAGTGTTACAGTCTAGGATGCTGTTTTTCTCCTTCCCGGACAACCACAGATCACCTGGAGATGGTCTTTGTGGAAAAAAGCCTGTTCCTGGGGGTCCCAGGGTCCCCGTCCTTGTCGGCAACCCTCCAATGCTGACCACAGCATCCAGAAGTCACATCCTACCAGTGGCAGGCAGCTGCCAAGTTCAGCTCTTTAGCCTGATGTCACCAGCTCGTTCAGTCACTCAAATCCTGGTCTTGGGTTCTGCCCGGCCCTCCTTCTCCAGGGTCATCTCCACCATTTCCGATGTGGGACTTGGACTCACTCAGAATGACCCACCTCCCTCTATCATTTCAATGTGTCCATTCAAAAAATTATCTATATACCACAACAGCTGGGAAAACACACCTGGGTTATATGGGATGCTCTTTAAATACAAATCTAAGTGGTCAAGTCACATGGAGGTCCTGTGGCAAACCATCTGCTTCATCGTCAGACCACAGCCACGTGAAAACACACACTCACACCTCACTCTCTGGGCTTTCAGAGGCACCGAGACAGACAACTGAGAAAGATGGAACTTGCTCTAGAAGCCTCACACGCAGTAACATCACCAGCATAATTCAACTTTCACTTCCTAAATAATTTTTAACAACTTATGTGGTCTCTCCCCTCCTCCTGGAGTCTGGGTCCCAGCAAACTCGCCAGGAGGACAGCCCAGCCGCAGTCTGAAGATCGGCTGGGTGGGCTTCTCCCGATACCTCGCACTCAGGTACCAGTGAAGCGCCTGCGCTCAGTGGCATGCACACAGGCATGCAGTGCTCAGTGGTGTCTGCTGAATGACAAGTGAGCTCCAGTTGCTCTAATCTGGAACCTTCCTTCCAACCTCTTGGCCCAATCCTGGGTGACCACCTCCCCATCTCCTCAGCACACACACATGCCACGGCATCCTGGATCTTTCTCCTGTTCGCTCAGTTTCAGCCTGTCACCAAAGAGTCAGTCCCAGACCCACACAAGATGGACTGTCCTCCCTCCTCCCCTCGAACCCTGCCTTTGCTTAAGGGGAGTGCAAGCCCCTCCTTCCAGAGTCTTTCCTGACCACGCGCAGCCTGGAGCTTCCTCACCAGCCTCCCAGCTGAGCCCCTTCTTGCCTGGCTCCCTCATTCAGGACAGACTCTATTTACCGACTGCTCACCGCGTCTGAGGAAGTTTACACGTAATGCCTTTAACCTCCCAACAATGCTCTGAGGTGGATGGACAATACTATCCCCATTTCACAGATGAGTAAACAGAGGCTCAGAGAAGTAGCAGAGCTGAGCCTTCACCCTATGTCCGCTGGTTCCAAAACCTCTGCTTTCTCTAGACCACCATATGGTATCCACTTCCCAGATATACCTTTTTTTAAAATATATATATATTTCTTTATTAATTTCAGAGAGGAAGGGAGAGGGGAGAGAGAGAAACATCAATGATGAGAGAGAATCATTGATTGGCTGCCTCCTGCACGCCCCCTACTGGGGATTGAGCCCGCAACCCAGGCATGTGCCCTTGGCCAGAATCGAACCCGGGACCCTTCGGTCCGCAGGCTGACGCTCTAACCCAGGGGTGGGCAAACTTTTTGACTCGAGGGCCACAATGGGTTATTAAATTGGACTGGAGTGCCGGAACAAAAGCATGGATGGAGTGTTTGTGTGAACTAATATAAATTCAAAGTAAACATCATTACATAAAAGGGTACGGTCTTTTTTTTCAATAGTTTTATTCATTTCAAACGGGCCGGATCTGGCCCGCGGGCTGTAGTTTGCCCACGGCTGCTCTATCCACTGAGCCAAGCCGGCTAGGGCCAGATATAACTTTTTTTGTATGCATTTGTCTAATACACATTTATGGAGCACCTATTGTGTATGAGACACCATGTCTTCTTTCTCCAACTATATCTAGAAAGCCTTCCCTTTTCTTAGAGCCCTTCTCGGTGATGGGCACAGAAATCCTAAGGAGCCACCGTCTACAAATAACTATTGGGAGGTTTATCACGTCAGTCCCCCCACCCCCCCGACTTTGTGTCTGACCTTGTGTCTGGTCTCCTTCATTCTCTAGCTGGTGCTCAACTATCTCTGTGCTACAGGCCTATATGGCAGGGAGATGTAGGGGGTCAGACCCCTTGTCTGGGGCATGAGAGGCAAATTCTAGGTGTGACCTTGGACCCACTGCAGCCTCAGCTCCCGGCATTCCTCTGTGTGGTCTGGCCATTCAGGAGAGAGGAAGCATATACCTTCAGCTCATGCAAATTCAACTCCATGTGTGCACCCAGCCAAAGAGGGAAAAAGAGAGCAAGAGCAAATTAAATAATGCATATTGTTCCGCTCGACCTTGGGCCACGGTGGGGATTAAATGAGTGAATGCATGCAAAGTACTTAGGAGAGTGCCCGGGCCCCAAAACATGTGCTGAATCTCTTCCTTTGCACCTCCAGACCCACTCGCCAGCCTTCGCCACACGCCCTGTATCCCAGGAAGCTTTGCCTGAGCTCCTGCCCTCAGCTTTCTGCTGTGTTCAGCGGTGGGTGGGGAGGGGTGGGGAGAAGGGGAATGGGTTCTGATTCCGGCTCCCACCACGCTGGATCACCTTAAGGCGGGCTCCCCGACCTGAGGCTGCAGATGCTGTCTGGGCCATGGCTCCCCCTGTTTGGGGGAACCCTCCCTCCCCTCGCCTTCAGGAGCCCTGGCTTCTGGCTGCTGCTCCTCTCAGGCTGTGTTAACAAGCCTTGTTGGTCCATGTGCTCCTGCCCTTCCCTCTATGTGGCCCCTTCAAGAGACTCAGTTTTCCCGGTTGGATGAGCCAGCTGCTCCCACCTGACTGGCTGGCCTGAAACATTAGCTATTATTGATGGCGGTGCCAGCATCATTTCCTCTGTGACCTCTTCTTCCACCGCTAAGACTCCTTGGCTCAAATGTCAGCTCGCCTTGGTCCAGCCTTTCTCCGGGCTCCGCCACAAAGCCCGTCCTGTTGTTCTCCGCACGCTCTGTTGCCACCCCGGCCCTGGGACCCACCGAGCTGTGCTGTACTTTCTCTCTTACCCGCCTGTGTCCCCACTAATGTGTGTGTGGCCCAGGCACAGGCCTGGGGGGAGTGTGGAGAGTGAGGCCAACAAGCTCCTCCCCCATCTAGGTCTGCGTCTCTCTGCTTCACCTGAAAAATGGGGATTCAAGTATCTGTTTCATAGGATTTCATCCTTCTTTGAGGGATTCATTATTTTAAAGTGATTCATGAGTGATTAGTGGTCAAATGCTCAGAACAGTGCCGGGCAAATAGTAAGTACTCAGCATTTGTTAAATAAAACTAGGTAAGAATAGATAGTACAGCCGTAACCCGTTTGGCTCAGTGGATAGAGCATCGGCCTGCGGACTGAAAGGTCCCAGGTTCGATTCCGGTCAAGGGCATGTACCTTGGTTGTGAGCACATCCCCTGTGGGGGCGGGGAGGGGGGGTTGCAGGAGGCAGCCAATCGATGTTTCTTGCTCATTGATGTTTCTAACTCTCTATCTCTCTCCCTTCCTCTCTGTAAAAAATCAATAAAATATATTAAAAAAAAAAGAATAGATGGTACACAGTCTATAGTCTCAGCAGCGGGCAGAGAGTGGGCCCTTCGTAAATGCTGGTGGGACGAATGGGCCCAGGCACATTCTTCCCTGGCCCTCACGGCTTGCATCCCAGATAGTGCTGGGGCTGCTTGTCTCTTGTTTCATTATCCTTCATCTTTTCAAATCTTTTCAAAAGACTCATATCTTGCCAACTAGTTGGGAGCATTTAACCCAGCGCTTGGCACAGCTGACCATGCTGCCTTCTCCTGGTTCTCCTGCCTTATTTGCTGTTCCTTCTCCTCTAAAGGTTGGGGTGTCCCGAGCCTTTTCTCCCTAAATGACCTCGTCGGTCTCAGAGCTTGAACTACCATTCACACCCCAAGGACTCACTGAGACTTGTGTCCAGCACAGACCTCTCCCAGTCTTCACACTCCCACCGCTACTGGCCTTCTCACTCACCTCTCCATTGGAAGGTCATAGGTATCTCACACTTAAAACATCCAAAATGGAACTCTTCGTTCCCACCATCTCCCACTCTGTCTCCACCAACCTGCTCCTTTTCCCAAAATGTAGGTCACCCTTGGTGTCTCTCTCTCCACACCCATAGCCAACCCATCAACAAAGCCCACAGGAAGGGCTGCAACATGTATCCTGGGTCTGACCTCTCCTCACCCTAGTCCCAGCCCCTGCCTCCGGCCTGGGCTACTGTAGGAGCCTCCTAACAGGATTCCCCTCTTGGCCCTCTTAGGCTGCTCTCTACCAGCAGTCAGAGCAGTTTCTTTAAAAAAAAAAAAAATATTTATTTTAAATATTCGGTTTGATGAGTTTCAACAAATTTCCACACTGGTGTGACCAACACCCAAATCAGCTCATCATCTCAGAGTTTCCTTGTCTGTCAGCCCCGCTCCCATCCCCTTCACATATATGTAGTCATACAGATCATACTTTTGTGTTCTCTGTGTTTCACTCAGCAGAATGTTTCTGAGATTCATCTGTGTCATTGTGTGCCTTCCTATGACTGGGTGATAGTCCACGGTGTAGGTATATTGCAGTTTGTTCATCCATTTCTCATTAGGTATGAGTCTTGTGGACATGTATTTTCACTTCCTTGAGTAAATATCTAGGAGTGGAATTGGTGGCTCATATGGTAAATGTATGTTTAACTTTTACAAGAAACCGCCAAGCTACCTATTTTACAACATGGTTGTATCATTTTGTATTCACTGCAGCAGCAACATGTGAGAGCTCTAGCTGTTCCCATCCTCACCAATACTTGTTATTGTCAGTCTTTTCCATTTTAGCCATTCGGGAGGGTGTGAAATGTTATCTCATTGTCTAATGTGCATTTCCTTAGTGACTAATGATGTAGAGCATTTACTTACATGCCTATAGGTATTTCATGTACCTTCTTTTGTGAAGTTTATGTTCAAATCTTAGAGCAATTCCTTTTAAATGTAAATCAGTCATGTCACTCCCCTGCTGGCTTCTCATCACATAACAAATCCCAAAGTCTTGACCATGGCCTACCAACCCACTCCCTCGCCCCCTACCACCTCTGATCCTTCTCCCACCACCCTCTGAATTACTCTCAGAAACACCATCGTACTTGCCCTTCTGAAAGAAGGCAAGCCTCTCCTTGCCCCGGGACCTTTGCACTTGCTGTTCCCACTCCTGGAACGCTCTTTTGTATATATCCCAAGACTCCTTGCCTTACTTCTTCCAGGTCTCTGCTCAAATATCACCTCTTCAGAGAGGCCTTCCTGACCACCCTATATAGAGAGTACCCCTACATTACTCTCTATCCCCTCACCCCGGTTTAGTTTTCATAGCATTTATTATTACTTGGTATTACATGATACGTTTATTGGTTTACTTGTTAACTGTCTGTCTTCCCTACTAGAATGTGCTATCTAAGAGGGCAGGGACTTTGTTTTATTATTCAATGGTTAAAATATTATCTGGCATATATTATGAGCTTAGTTGATATTTACTGCATGCATCAATGAATGAATGAGGAGGAGATCCCTAGAAGGCAGGGACTCTTTCTGACCTTTTTATGTATTTCCACCTCACCTCCAGGTGCTTGGCCTGGGGCAGGGTACACTACAGATACCCACAGGCAATAAATACTTTTTGAGCAAATGAGTAACCAAGCTCCTGCACCGTGCAGGTGAGCGAGCAGAGGGGCAGCCTTCTTTGCTGCCATCCTCCCCTCCCCTTGGTATCCGTGTGACCAGGAAGGCCATGCACGTGCTCCCGTTGGCCTTGGCAACCTGCACAAGCCCAGAGGGACAGACTCCTGTGGCTCCGAAGGCATCGGTGGGGAAAGGATGTCCATGTATCCAATGGTTACTGTGTGCCCCGAGTAGCCAGCACTGGAGTTCCTATTTCATATCTCCGGTCCTTAAAGGGAAGCACTACAAACCTCACCTCATAACTGAGAACACGAACACTTGGAGGATGACGTGGCTCACGAGTTGACAGGGTTGCAATCTGAACCTAATTCTGCGCAGCCCCAGATAATAGACAACAGCGGTGAACGGTGGTTGAGGCCTCTCTAGGTGCCGGGTCGAGTTAAGCTCCTTCCGCATGTGTAGATCGCCTCCAGCACTCACAGTAACCTCACTAGTTAAACATGATTGCTATCCTCATTTAATTAGAGAACGGAGGCACAGAGAGGTTAATAGCTGGTTCAAGGTCACATAGCACTGTCCAGGACAACACACTACCTCTAAGCCTTAGAGTCTAAGGCACTATGGATTTAGTATACATACCAGTGAGTCAATTAGCTGTGAAACACTAAGGAGGGAACATCCAGAGAACAGTCGACAGCAAGTAGTTGATTTCACCCTCTATACCTGTGAGCCCCTCTCTCTGTCCTCAGCTGCTTCTTCCTTTCTCCCTATTCCTTCCTGAGTGATCTCCAGCCTGGGAGGGGAGGGCCGCTGCTGCCTCCCAAGCTGCAGGGCACAAAGTCCAGCCCAGGCCTTGCCCAGCATGGCGCCTGCCCCGCCTTCACTCAAGGGGGGGCATTAATAGGTAATGACTTGTGATGAGGAAGAGCCCGGCGGGGTAAACACAGAGGCCTGAGGCCCTTTGGAGCCCGTGGGGCCTGGTGAAGAGGATCAGGGGCTAACCCAGGGGCTGACGCAGACATTGGGGCCCCAGAAGTAATTCTCTGAAAAGAGGGGAAGACTAGTACCTCCTCCTCCCCCGGGGAGAAGGCAAAAGAGGGCCCGGCCTTAGCCCAGGGGCAGGAAAGTGAAACTCAAGCCTGAGCCTTGGGGTGGGGGACGTGAGGCTGTGATCCTTTAAAGTGGGTTGTCTGAAATCTACACTCACCAGATGCCCTTGCTGCCGAAATGTCTCCCCTCACGTCCCTTGGCAAGAGGGTACACCAGTGAACACTGCCGCACACTCCCCCCAGCTATCGCTCACCCCAGGATGCCCAAGGCCTCGTTGTTAGGAAACTTCTGCCAGTATGAGTTGCCCGCTTTGTGCCCCAGCAAACCTTGATCCCCCCCGCTCAGCAGCCCAGCTGCAGGTAATTAATTATTCGTGTAGGGTCTGCCTCCCACTCACACAGCCAACAATTTGAGGGCAGAGACTGGGTCTGGCACAGAATGGGTGCTCAAAACATGTTTATGAAGTGAATGACTGACCCCTGGCTCCTGGCGCTCAGCCCCTGTGGCCCTGCACTGGCTGGCTCCTTGGCTCCCCTGGGCCTCTCTGTGGGGAGAGAGGGGTTAAGTACCCTCATCTTGTCTATCTGAGCTCTACCCTCAGGCCTGAGAAGAGGGTAGGCTTGGTGTAAAGACAGGAGCCCTCTGGGCCCTGGGAGGGAGAAAGGGCACACAGTTGTGAGTCCCTCAGGCGGGGCCTGTGGGTATCTCCAGGCACCCTTGGCTTCACTCTAGGCCTGGTGGGGAGGTCCCCTGGCTCTCCGGGATGGTCCTCTCTGGTCTCAGGGCTCGGGCACAGCTCTGGAAACTGTTCTGGAAATTCCCTGGGTGAAATCCAGCATCTTTCAGTGATGGTCTGGACTCCCCACCACAAATGAGGCCCCAGTGGGACCCGCAGGGGGAGATGTGGCTTTGGGGAAGGTTCCGGCTGACTCCCTGAACCACCTCCCTTCTCCCCACTGCCCCCGGGGCAGCACCAGTTCCTCAACCGCTTCTCTTCTTGGGGACCTAAGAAATGTCCTTAAGCAGGAAAGGGGGGCTCCCTGAAGGGTTTTGAGGTCGAGAGAGAGAGAGAGAGAGAGAGAGAGAGAGAGAGAGAGAGAGAGATGCAGTTCCCTAACTCTCAGACACTGCCCCCACCCTCTCCACATGCTCCAATTGAGCTGGGGCACTAGGAGCTGGGGGATTTGCCCACTTTGTCCTGTCTCAGGCCAGGGCTGCAAGGAATTCCAACTCTAAAGACGTCCCAGCCCGTGGAGGGCAGAAGGAGAAGGGACAAAGATCAGATCCGCAGTTCCTACAGGGGAGCCCCAGTGCTGCTCCCTCATTTTACTGGCTTCATCAGGGATCCCAGGCTACCTGGAGCCCTCTGGGTTCCACTGGGAAAGGGAGGGGCCCCGGGGCGCTTGGGGTGCCCCTAGCAGCTCTGACCTTGTGCCGGAATTCTCGGGCCACCTTCCGGTCCATGGCTGGGGCAGATCGCGCCTTGTCTCTGCACAATTCGCTCCTCCGGGTGCCAGGCTGCCGCAGACAGTGACCGGCAGGGCCTGGGAGCGGTGGGGCGGGGCCTGGCCGGTGGAGGCGGGGGCGGGGCAGGGCGGCCGGGGGAGGGAGACACCTGTCCGCACCTCGTCGCCGCTCTCTGACGCGCCCCGGGAGCAAGTGGCTGCAGTGTGTGTATGTGGCGGTGGGTGGGTGGGTGGCTGACGCTATCCCAGTCCCCTTGGAACGACCCTCCAGACGCTCACGCTTGAAGGAGAGGATCTCTGGAGACGAAGGAGGAGGTTTGGGACATTTTTTTTCTTTTTTATTTTGCGGGGGCAGTCATGCAGTGGTCCTGAGACTCAAACATAGGTGGGTAGGGAGTGGGGTAATCCAGTCAGAGTTCTCTGGGTAGACAAACAGAGGCCCATGTGCCCTCATGAGCCTGTCTGTCATCCCTTGCCCCAGGTCTCTCCTTCAGCGTGCATTCCATAATGACCTCCTTCCTGGGCTTTTCCCACTAGGAAGAAATCTTTGATCTGAATTCCTTGGGCCTGGGTCTTAGTGTAGCCCACAGAGGCCAGAAACAGTGGATGGAAGTGCCCCTCCTCAACCAATTCCCTTCCCACCTCCCCTAGCCCACTCCCTCCAAACAGCCCCCCCCCCCCCCCCACACACACACATATTCACTGAAGCATGGAAGGGCCTAGCAATGACAGTCAGATTTACAGCTGACCTTAACCCATGTCTGAGACCCCACCTGGTTCATGTGATTCAATTCAAGCAAAGTTTGCTCAACTCCAGTTCTGGTGCTGGGTACAAAGACGGATGGACCCAGCCTGGGGCAGACTGAGAGGAAAGAGGGGCCAGGAAAGGGGCAATAATACAGGTGTGAGTGGGGAGAGTGGGGACTTTCCATTATGGAGCTTCTTGTGCCTGGGTGGGGCCTGCGCTGTAGGCACCACACTGGGGGAAGGGAACAGGAGGTGGACAGCAGCCCAAATCAGGGAACCACTTATCATTGTAACTTCAGGAGCACCTAAAGACCACCTCCTTTGCAATAGCTGAAGTTTTGCCAGCAGACTATTTTTTATTTGCCTAGTTTAAGATGTAAATCCCTCCCGGAGAAGAACCTTAAAATGTTATCCACGATCTTGCCTTAGTAGTAACTAGTTATGTCAGAGATAAAAGGGAAAAACTTGTGGGATTTCCAAAGGTCCAGGAAAGACACACGAAATACATTCCTCTCCAATTTTCTTTGTTGATTCTCTACATTTCATTACTGTATCATAGAGCCATGTTTAGAATCCAGGCAAGGTGGCAAATGCCCTTATAAGAGGGAATGCGGTCCACTGGCACCCCAATTCTTTTACATGACTGCCTCCCCCACAAACTCCTTTTTATAATACTTCCCTCTTGGTTTGAGGATAGCGCCCAGTCCTGGTTCTCCTCGCCCATGCATGTTTCCTTTTAAGCTTTTTCTGAGACAACCCTTCCTTCGCCCATGCCCTAACCAGGCTCCACCCTCGGCTCTCTCCTGTTCCCCTTCCATCTACGCCCATGGCTGAAACCCCCTGTGCTTTACTTACCGCCCTCATCCCAGAACAATGTGTGATGAGGGATGGATGCTCACCGACTTAGTTGAATGGCTGAATGAATGAATGAATGAATAGATCCCAAATCTATACCCCCGTTCAGAGGTCTCCTCGGGCCAAAATCATCATCTCCAAGGCCTGGCATCTAGTTGGTGTTCCAACACTTAGTTGGACACGTGACTGATGCCCAGGTTCCCAAGGCTCTCAGGTCCAAATTTCCATTTTCAGTTCCCTCCTGGACGGGAAGTGTACCTTGTTCACAAAATTTGGTCAAAGTCTGGCCTTGATGGGAGAGACAGGATGGGAGTGTGAGGCACTTCTGTTATTAAGTTAACATTTCCTGAGCGGCTCAAACTGGAGTGTATGTGTGTGCGGGTCGGGGGAGGCAGACTAAGGAGGCTGTAGTGGAGAGCGGTGGGAACACAGGCTAGGACTCTGCCAACCTGAGCCCTGAACACCGACCACTGAGGGGCATGTCGCAGGGCCTCTGTGAAAGGAGTGGGAGGAGACATACTAGCATCTTGGGTCTCTGGCATAAGGGGCTTGCGGGACCTGGATCCTGAGCCAGGGATCTCTGAGGAATAAGGGATGTGGGAGGCTGCACAGGCTGCCTCCTCATTCGAGGGAAAGACTTAGGGCTGAGGGATCTGACTCCAACCTCCCCTGGGAGGGGCAGCCAGTACAAGAAGGGCTAAGGCTGGATCTTCCTCAGGCGCCTAAATTATGGTAATGACCTGGGCAGTCCTGTCACTCTAGCTTGGGGAGGAGCCAAGCGCCTGGGAGGAGGGGCCAAGGGAACCCTGGGCAAGACTGAAGACAGACCTCGGGAGGCAGAGTGGAGGTGTGACCGAGCCTTCGCCGGGAGAGGTACTCAGACTCCGGGCCTGTGTTCAGGCTTCCGCGTCCCCTCGCGCTCCTATGGGGGCCCCGGTCCCGAGCGTCCCCGCGCCCGCGCTCTGCCTGCTCCTCGCTTGCGCCCGGCTGTCCTGGGGTGAGCCGGCAGGGGAGTCCCTGGAGGTGCCTGCTTTAGGTAAGAGGGGTGTGGACCAGGGGAGGCCGGGGCTGGGGAACGTTTAGGGGAACGGACTGGGGCAGGATGGAGAGAGGGAAGAAAAAGAGAAGGTTTAAGGGAGGCCAGCCAGGGAGAGGGTCTGAAGAGAGGGGCCCAGAAGGAAAGAGAGTCCTGCGAGAGCCGGGGGAACGGGTCCCCAGCTGGGCAGAGTGGAAGAGACCCAAGGTGGTAAACTACAGAGAACTGGGCGCAGAGAGTGCCATGAAAGAGAGGGACCCTTATTTAAGAGTGCCGGGGAGCAGGGAAGGATTTGAGGGGCTAGGGGAGATGTGGTGGGGGACAGGTGGTGGGAGGCCCAACAAAGAGAGGCCTAATTTGAGCGGAGAGGAATTCCCTGTCCCCAGCCGAAGCACCTGCACCCCCCAGCAACGCAGAGCTGCAGCCTGCTCTAGCCCAGGATCCCAGGTGAGTAGGTGTGAGCTTGTGGCTGCCCCACCACTGTTCCCATCTGTATTCCTGGTGTGAGTGACCCCAGGAGTTAGCACGGAGGGTGGGATGGCCTGGGAGTGGTGAGGAGGCCTGGCCCATTCTTATCCCCTTGCCCATGTCGGGCTTGTTTCTCTCCTAGCCACAGCCCCCAGGAGAGGACCCTTGCCATAGGGGACGTGACAACATTGATGGGAGGCCAGGTAAGGGGAGGCCTGGAGAAGGGGGCCTTCAATGGGCAGGGGCTCATTTCTGTTGGGATCTGAGGCTGGTAGGGAGTTCCTAGGTTTCAGGAAGGCTGTCTCTGCAATTATTCAGAAGAGAGCAAACATGGTTTCTGGTATGAAGTATGCAAATTCATCAGTCACTTCTATTCCCACTCTCCTAATCTCTTAGGGCCCTGCAGCCCACTCATTAATCTATCTATCCATCCATCTATCTATCCATCCATCCATCCATCCATCCATCCATCTACCTACTTTTTAATGGGAGGAAGGCACCAAGGTGCTATCAGGAGACAATTGAGCTCTCCCTCCCTGAGTGAAAAGTGGGAAGGTGAGGGGTTAGGTGTGTTCTCTTTTCCCTGCCTGGCCTGGGAAGGCCTTAAACCCTTTCAGAGGCCCCTCTCCATACCCTGAGCAGTGTCCCAGCAAAGCTGCCCCGAGAGGGGAGAAAAACTGGGCCACCTGGTGGGGTTTGCAAGGAGGGGTCGGTTGAAAAACAGAGGCCTCTGAGCTATTGTCCTTTGAATCTTGACCACTCCCTGTCGCCCACCCTCCTGGGTTCCTCGTGCTTTCAGGAGAGGTGCTGGTTCGTTTTCTTCCTTTGCCAAACTTCTTTGGGCTCTGGACCAGGTGACTCAGGTTCTCTTTCTAATCCTGGCCTGCACTTCTCTCCTTCCCACAACCGCAGACATGTTACAAATGCAGCCCATCCGCCCGCCAGATCCCCCAAGCATCTTGAGCCTCATCTCATGCACCTTAGGGATCAAGTCTGGGTGGCTCCTTGTGCCAGCAGGTGGGGAGCATCATTTATAGTGGGAAACAATGTGTCTCACATTCCTGCCCTTTGGAAATAGATATGAAGACCCCAAGGTAGGAGGGGTCATGCTTATCTGGGTAGTTGTTTGTTTTTTATTTCTTGTTTGCATACTTTTCTAGCTCCCAACTTGTAGAATTATGGTGAGATATAGTTTGAGTTGAAAGATACTATCTTTATTTATTTATAACTGGGGAAAGCAAGGTAGGTGGGTGACTTGCCAGGCCCCCAGAGAGCAGGTGGAGCTGGTCTCCTGGTGTACTGGTCTGTCCCTGGCACCATGGATGCCCCACAGGACTCCAGGGAAATGTGTTTCAGTGAGGGAAATGATCCTTACCCAAGTACCTCTTCCCCTGGTGGGCTTCATTCCTTGCTGGATTCCAAGATAGGCCTCCCCTTTTTCCTTGTGAAGCATCTGGACCAGACAACCCCAGCAGGATTCTCACATTACTCATAGAGCAAATAAGGGTGACGAGAATGAGGCCATCAGCTAGAAAGTGAACTTGGGGGACGCTTCAGGGTCTTCTGCCTAGAATGCCCTCATTCGTAACAGAGGAGGAGTCCCTGACCAGCACCTGACCACCCCTCATTTCAGTGCTGCCTCGCTCCTACAAGAGCTCAGCCATTCTCAAAGAATTGATGGCGTAGATCAGGGGTCCATGAACATAGGTGGGGAAAATATATTATTATTTACAGGAACTTCAATTAACTGAAATTTCACATTCCTTTCAATTATTGCCATAGACTACACACGACAAGAGTGTTAGTAGTGTCTGTGACTGTCACCAAAGAAATCGCAGATGTGTCCTATCACCTTACAGTTATTGACACCTCCCGATCTCACTTATGTTCACTGCTTCGAAATTTTGGCAGTGACAACATGTGCCGCTAGGTCTGATTATTTAATATGTTAATAAAAAGTGCAAATATTACTAAGTCACAATTATAAAATATTTTTATAACTATATTTCAATATATTTGATTTCCTTTGTAATCTTATGTTTTATTTTTTAGAAACATTATTCTGAGAAGGGGCCACTAGTCTTCATTAGATTGTCAAAGGTGTTCATAAAAATGGCATGACAATAATTAAGAAACCATCTACACTGAAGATGAATCATTTGGACAGGGTTTAAATTTTTTCTCCAGAAAATAGCCTCAACTCTGTAGCACAGGCTGTTTTATCCTCATAACACCAATCTCAGAGGCCATATCCTAGGTGGAGGAGAGGAGTAGAGAGACATCCAGGCCAATTTTAATTCAGCCCTTTGGGGCCCTGGAGGACCTTGGTGTTGATTGCTTTCCCTGGCTGCTCTCTCCTATTCCTGTGGTCTCTGAGGCCCTGGGAGATAGATTACATCCAGGGTGGGCAGCCTGACCCCTCGGGCTCAGCCTGGGTCTACAGGGTCGGGAGAACTGGGGAGGACCCAGAACCAACCTGGTCAAGGAGGGGCCAGGGACTTCCCAGGGGTCAGCAGGATAGTGAAGAGGGAGGAGGTGAGTGTCTGGAGATGAGGCAGAGAGACTCAGCCTGCCAAGGAGGGGCAAGGAGCTGGGGTTGGTCTCAGGGACCAAGAGTTCCTGAGAATACTTTCTGTGTTCCAAGTCCTTTGCTGGAGGCTGGGGATTCATCCTGGGTATGCTGACAGTGAGAGAGGAAGACATGTTAGACAAATCCCCACACTGTGTTTGTGTCTTGTTGGCCCTGTGAAAAAGAGCATGGGCTCCCTGAGGGCAGGATTTTGTTTTGTTCACTACACCTGGCCAGAGGCTGGGCATATAGTTCCGGAAAACTGTACAAATGAGAAGGCCGAGGCTCTGAGAGGAAAGGAGCCTGCTGTGCATAGAATCCCAGTTCCAGGTGACTTTAGCCATTTTGGACGGGAGTTCTGCAAGGTCAGATGTCCAAGTCAGCTAGCCATGTGGTGACTGAACACATGGTGTTTGGAACAGCCCTAATTTCAGAGGGTTTGTATCTCGAGAGACCAAGTGTTTGGATTTGGGGTCTGGAAAATAGGATTTCTTAGTGTTATTGGTGGGGAGAGGTCCACGTCCCCACCTGTTGCTTGTGGGAGTGGGCTTCTTGCAATATCCCAAGAAAAGGAATTTTCTGAGACTCACACAGGAGGATGAGGCAGAAAGCTTTATTTCTGAGGAATTAAACCTCTGAGTTTCCAAGGTCTCATTTCCCTTTGCCCCACCTTAGAAGAAGTGTAGTTGTGGCTTTAACAGGACTAGAATTAGAGCCAGTGTCCCAAAGTTTTGCCCCATATTGGAGCAGTGTCCAGTCCAGCATCAGACTAGCTTAGTTTGTGTTCTCCCTTGCAGTCCATCAGTCCATTGCCTATGGGGTCCACATGGCCACATGGCTATGCAGCTATGGAGGGAACATAGGCAGGAGCAAAGCCAAAGGAACCAGAGAGCTGAGAGAGCCGTGCGCCAAGAGCCAAGAGAGAGCAAACTCTTTTGTTTGGGGTGTTATGTAACCCCCAAATTTTTGTGGGCTTGCATTGGCTCCACCTCTTCTACTCCATGATTTCTGTACCCAGGTTTGATTGACAAGTACCTTCCCTAGGTCATCCCAACTTCACTGTGCATGCGTCCATCCTCTCCTTTGTCCAGTCCCTCCCCCCAGTAATCTGCAGGGGATGGGCCGGTGGTTCCCTGGGGAGTGCAGAGTTGCAGCCTCCTGGTAAAGCTGCCCAAATGACTTGCCTATAATGTCTGGCCTTCCCTTTTGCTCTTTTCCTATTATGAATGACTAGTTAATTACAATGGTATCAGTAGCTCTACTTTGCCTGTGTCCTCCTCAGATTTGTGGTATCAGGGAGAGTCCTGACTTGGAGTTGAGTTCCAAGGACTGTGGGTGGTGATGAGTGAGGCACTGTTTTCGCTGTTGGAAGATCCCAGAAGGAGGGTTGGGGTGAGGGATGGGGTGAGATGTCCTCCCATCCTGCAGTGAGGAGCTTTGCTCTGCCTCATGTGGTTTCTGTGGAGGAACATGTTTGTTCTTAAGACAAGGGGGTTTTGTGTTGAGCTGTGGAGATGCAAAGGTTTACTAGAGGGGAGGAGTGGGGAGAGGCAGGGAATATTAGAGCATGGAGGGAGGGGGTGTGGGATGCCACTTTGGAGAGTAAAAAAAAAAGCCTTTACTTCTTTGGGCCTATGGCAGGCCTGAAAATTCTCCTTTCCCTGCCTTCCAGAGGTGGGCCTGGGCAGGTGCAGGGCTGGGGCATGGAAGGGTCGGGGGCCTCCCTTCCTCCAGGTGATGGACAGAAAGGGATGTGACCTCCAGGAAGGCTGCCCTTGATCGCATTCTCTTCCATTTTTAAAAGGAGACTGAAGCCGTGGACTCCTTGGCCATGTCTTTCTGGGAAAGGCGGCTCCATCGGGCCAAATGTGCACCATCTTGTAAGTGGTCCCCTCCCTGTGGTCCGTGGGTGTGTGTGGGAGGGCCTAGCTGGCAGAGAGACCAGTGAGGGCAGGACAGGCTTCCCTCGGGGCCTCCTGTGACCTCCTTTCCCTGCATGGGCTTTCTTTCCACCTTCTGCAGCCTCATCCTCCAACTTCATTTTGTGTTCTCCTCCCTGGTGGAGGAGCGCCTTGCCAGTGTTCTGTTCTTAGGACCATGGCCTTGTGGCTTTCCACTCTCACACTATCTGACTCTAATGAGTTTATGCTTCCCCCTCCACTGTTTCTGTGGCCTCTCTCTGTGTTCTGTGGCATTGCTCTTCATCCTGTCCTGTGTCCCTGGCCTCTCCCCTCACTGTCCATGGCCTCACCTGTCCTGTATCCATGCCCTCCTCTTGCATCATGGCTCCTTTCCTCACCACACCTTGCTCTGCTTTATCTCCTTGTCCTCTGTGGCCTTTCCCTCTACTGCATTCCAGATGTGAGGCCTCGTCCCCTCCCCTGGTTTGTGCCATGGCCTCTGTGCTCATGAAGCAGTGAGGAAGAGCAGAACTTGAAGATTTCGGGGTACTGTCCCTGCTCATCCCACATGCTCCATAGCTCAGCTCTGCCTGCCTTGCCTCGAGGCCAGGCAGGAACTTTTAGCGATGGAAGCTGATGACCAGGTGGGGCTGGTCTGGGGGCCATGTGGTGCATACTGAAGGCAGACACCCCACCCTACCTGCCTGCCAGGGAAGGGGCTGGGCAGCAGTCTGAGGCACCCTACTTGTGCCCCCATTAAGGTTAGCTACTGAGGAATGTTGGAACTGCCTGGGATGGGCATCTGAGTTCCATGTAGCTCTGGGAGGGCTGGGGCCGGGTGCCCTGGCCTGAGGGAGGTGTTTCATCCCTGAGTTCTGCCAGTCTCAGCTCAATAGGGAGGTCCCTTCTGTGTCTCCCTTGCAGACTTGTTCTCCTGCTTCAACGGGGGTGAGTGTGTGCACCCAGCCTTCTGTGACTGCAGACGCTTCAATGCCACTGGACCGCGCTGCCAGATGGGTGGGTCTGGGCTCCATCCCACCCTGGGAGGGGCCGTGGGTACAGGGACATTCTGGGGGTCCGGGACTGTGGGGTGAGTGGGGGTGACCCTAACAGGGCTGGAGCCCAGCAGCCTTTGGCTTGGTGCCCACTGCAGCTACACAGAGAGGTTCTCTTTTCCTGGCGCAGTGTACAACGCTGGCCCTGAGCGGGACAGCATCTGCCGGGCGTGGGGACAGCACCACGTGGAGACATTTGATGGCCTCTACTACTACCTCTCCGGGAAGGGCAACTACACACTGGTGGGGCGCCATGAACCTGAGGGACAGACCTTCTCCGTCCAGGTGAGGCCTCCCTTGACCTGCCTGTCTAGGAAGACTTCACTAGGTCCTGGAGGCTGGTGCCCCTTGTCGCAGGCATGCACCTGCTGAGAGGCTGCCCAGGGGGCCATGCCCTGCAGGGCCATGACCTTGACCAATCCTGCCCTCTCTGCCTTGCGGGGTCCAACATCAGAGTTTTCTGTGGCTGTCATTTCATGATGGATATGTTACAAGTATGTAGAGTGATGAGATACCACTCATTCATGGATTATAAAATCAACTGAATGAGTCACAAACAGCATAAAAATCCCCAAAGAGAATAGAAAATATAAGAATACATTACACTTGAATGGGGTAAATATTATTTTGTTAAGCTTTTGTTTTATTTATATATGTATACATTTTTATTTCTTACTCTGGGTCACGGTCAAAATATTGGAAAAAATTTTAGTAATTAGACTACGGGGTGGCTTTCACAGGTCCTACGTTTGGTTGAAGCAGTCCATCTGCTTATCCACATTTAACGTAGCAGTGGAAGGTTCAGGAAGAGAAACATTTTCAGATTTTTTTCTAAGCTCTGGGAGCTCTGGTGCCCCCTCACCTGCCACCCCCTGGTTCCTATGGCCTTGGAGGTGTGGGTTCTCTCTGAGCAGGGGGCAGAGGAGATGTGTATGTGACAGGCAGCATAGGAGTGACCTGGCTGCGGGGGAGGGCCAGACTGTTCACCAGGGTTGTGGTAGAAGTGTGTTTACAGTGTGTGGGTTGAGAGTGCCCTGTGAGTATACACATGAGGTGAATATGTGTGTATGTTCATTCTGTGTGCATGTGAAATGGTGGGAGTATACAACCCTGCCTTTCAATCTGATGGGATAACCTGGGATGGAGAAACAAAGAGTCCAGAAATGGGGAGGGAGCACAGTATAGTGAGAGAGCGCTGGAGTTTGAACCAGCAGACCCGGGTTAGCATCCTGGCTGTGCGTGTGACCTTCTTCACTTCACCTTCTGAGCACCAGTTGCCTCCTCTCTGGAAGTCAGATAATCGCAGCTCTGACCTCCCTGTGGTGTTGGGGAACCGGGAGAGGTCGCAGATGAAAGGTGCCTGGCATGCAGTGGGCAGGCGATCAGCATTTAGCAGAAGCTCAACAGGGGGCCACTGGGTCCAGAACGGAAGTTCCCAGCAGGAACCCTGCGCTCTGGCCTTTGAACCCCCATTCAGGTGCACAACGACCCGCAGTGCGGCTCCTCCCCCTACACCTGCTCCAGGTCTGTCAGCCTCTTCTTGGCGGGTGAGCAGGAGCTCCGTCTGGCCAAGGAGGTCACCCACGGAGGAGTGAGGTAAGGACACCTTCTGCCCTGACCTCTCCTACTCCCGGGCAGTGCTGGGGGTGGGTGAGCACCTGCCGTTCTCAGGCCTAAAGAACATTGTTCTCTGGGGCAGCAGCAGAACTTCCACTATTAGGGCAGGAACACACTGGCAGGCCAGCTGGGTGTCCAGTCAGCGGGGTTTGCTGAAAGACGAGGCCCTCGTGGTTTCCTGTGACTCTCGGCCCTGTGGGTTTTCAGGCAAATAGCAATTTCCCGGAGAGATGCGGGTGTGCTACTAAAGCATGCTTAACCCCCCTCCACCCCCACGATTTGAAGAAAATCTGCCCGAATGGATAGCACACAGTTCAAGTCTCCTCAGAACAGGAACGGCACGCGCTCGCCCTTTTCTGGTGACATGGGGTCGTTTTCTGGGACATCAGGGACCACACAAGGAAGGGGGACTCTGTTCCCACGCTAACTGGACTGGTTCTTCCTGAGCCTTCGTCGCTGTCCTTCCCTTCCCTGGCAGCTGTCAGTCACTTTGTGGCCGAAGGAGAGGTGGGGTTTTCCTGCAATGACCCTTTCCCCCTTTCTCATGTCTGGCTTCAGACCTGGGAACGGGAAACCAAGCTGCTGGTACCATTTTGGTTGGTTGGGCACTTCTTTTGTCTTCCTTTCCTGATTTTCCAGGTGGATGGCCAGTCCCAGGTTGGCTGGGAGGCCCTATACCAGTGAAACCAGGGAAAGTGGTCCCTGCGTCTTTTCCTCTGTCCACTTACCTTCACCCTCAGTGTTTGCTTTCCTTACTCCTTTCTCGTCCCCCACCAAACACTGAAACAAAGTCACTGTCTGCTTATACCACCTCTCCTGTCCAGGAGAGCGGAGCTAGCAAATTCAGTCACTCTAAGATTTGTCTCTGCCAAGGGAATTGTGATTTTAAAAAGCAATTTTAAAACTCTGGAGACAAAAGAATCTCTCTCTATGGTGGACTTCTTGGCACCGAGGAGTTGGAACGAGGAAGGGTGGCCTTGGATTTCCTGGTCCCAGTGGCCATGTGGCTGAAGCAGGTGCCGTGTACCTGGTCCCAGTAGCCGTGTGGCTGAGGCAGGTGCCGTGTACCTGGTCCCAGTGGCCATGTGGCTGAGGCAGGTGCCGTGTACCTGGTCCCAGTAGCCGTGTGGCTGAGGCAGGTGCCGTGTACCTGGTCCCAGTAGCCGTGTGGCTGAGGCAGGTGCCGTGTACCTGGTCCCAGTGGCCATGTGGCTGAGGCAGGTGCCGTGTACCTGGTCCCAGTGGCCATGTGGCTGAGGCAGGTGCCGTGTACCTGGTGCCAGTGGCCATGTGGCTGAGGCAGGTGCCATGTACTGGTCCCAGTGGCCGTGTGGATGAGGCAGGTGCCGTGTACATGATGGGTCCTGCAGGTAGTGATGGCGGGTCCTTTGGTGAGGAGACTGGGCTGGTGGAGGTGCTGTGAGTGCTCTGGAGCTCTGGGCTGTGCGTTGCAGGGTCCAGCTGCCGCATGTGATGGGGAGCGTGCACCTGCAGAGGCTCGCTGGCTACGTCCTCGTGCGGTATCAGTCCGCCTTCACGCTGGCCTGGGATGGTGCCTCCGCTGTCTATATCAAGATGAGCCCGGAGTTCCTGGGCTGGACCCACGGGCTGTGTGGGAACAACAATGCCGACCCCCAGGATGACCTGGTGACCAGCTATGGTAAGGTGCAGCGTGGGGGCCTCCAGTGGGTTTTGGTGGAGGGATAGGTCTGGGAGGGGTGGGAAGGCCTTAGGGGAGAACCCTGGGTCATGTTACTAAAGATCAGTGGGAGGCCACTTCCTACCACGTGTGTGACCTCAGTTCTTAAACACTCGACCTCAGCTTCCTCATCTGTAAAACAGTCATAATGAGAATTCCTACTAGGGCTGTGTAAGCATCTACTGGGCACTTTGCTGGGTGGGGTTGACCTTGTAAGGCCTGGCGGCGGGGGTGGGGGGGAGGGGGGGAGGATAGAGGGCCGGAGAGCCAGGAAGAGAGGGCTCAGCCAGAGCTGAAGATCCCTACGGAGGAGAGGGAAGAGTAAAAGTGAAGGTCCAGGGCCCAAGCTTGGCGACTCAGGCCCAAACAAGGGCAGTGACTGCCTTGAGCACCCGCAGCATATTGAACACTTTATGTGCATCACCCCATATAGTCCGTGAGATGATCTCATGGGCGATTATGGGCCCTATTTCACATATGGGGCAACTGAGGCTCCTTGTCCAGGCTTACACACTGTTCTCTCTCCACTGCATGCTGCTGCCTCCCCTGAGTGTGGAGCAGGAGGGACCCACTGCAGGTGTTGAGCATTGTCCCAGGACAGAAGCTCTATTGGGCATGCAGATTGGGATGGGAGCCCAGGAGGCTGGATTCCTCAACTCCTTGCCCACCTCTGGGCATCTCCTCGGTTCCACCTGCCTTCCCCCAGATCCCTCTGTGCACCTGCCCCAACCTGTGGTCATGCTGGTTCTCCCACAGGGAAGCTGACGGACGATGTGGCTGAGTTTGTGCACAGCTGGCAGGAGCAGGCCCCTAACCAGCCTCCAGGGCCCACAACCTCCTCCCTGCCTCGCCCGCCGTGCCTGCAGCAGAGCCTGGGAGCCATGCAGGTCGGGACCCCGGCTCCTTACCTCCCACCCTAGTGCCTGGCTTAAGTTGGTTCCCCATCTACCTCTTGAAAAGGCATTGGCTGCAGGTGCCCAGGTTGTTGGTGCCCAAGGACCCTGTCCTCTCCTCCCTGTCCCCTGGGCCTAAGCTGGGGTTCCATGTGGGGCTGGTGGAGTCAGAGGGCTGTGCGTGGCCCTGCTGGTCCCCGGCTCCAGCTCCCTGCCCTTGTCCCAGAGTGTGTATGACCGGTGTGAGGCGCTGCTGAGGCCCCCCTTTGATGCCTGCCACGCCTACGTCAGCCCTCTGCCCTTCGCGGCCAGCTGTACCAGCGATCTCTGCCAGTGAGTGGGAAGCCAGGACAGGGGAGTGGTGGGGAAAACCTCTGAGTATTGGGGTGGGGCTCAGCCCGTGGACCACTGAGCCTAACAATCCCAGGCACTGACAGATATGCTTCCCAAAGCTCTGAAATTATCTGCAGAGCTTTTCCATTCACTGAGGCTCAGAAATGGGGCCTGACACCCCCTGTTCCTTTCCCAACTGTGTGGAGAGCAGGGGTTCTCTGAGCCCTGCAGTCTCTACAGAATGTGGAGGGCTGGTGGCAATTGGGCCTTGCTCCAGTATTACCCTCGGTTTTCCTGCACAGGTCAGCGGGTGATGAAGCCGCCTGGTGCCGGGCACTGGCTGAGTATGCCCGGGCGTGTGCCCAGGCGGGGCGGCCCCTGCAGGGCTGGAGGACCCAGCTCCGGCAATGCAGTAGGTGCAGCCTGGTGGTGGGCAGGGCGTGCCCAGACAAGCTCTGTCCTAGGGTTGTGCATGGCATTCTGAGGCCTCAGCTCAATGTCCTGTCCTGTTCAGAACCGCAGTGAGAGCTTTAAGCCCTGAGGTCTCATCCCCATGTGACCGATGGGAAACTGAAGCTCAGAGCGGGATGGACTGGCCCAGGGCCATAGAGTGAGAGGAGGGTCATTCTTGCCATTAGGGCAAAGGGATCAGGAAAATCAAAGCCCTTCCATTGCTGCCCCAGGGCCTAGGATAGGGACTAGTTGGGTCTTGGCAGAGCTGGGCCCATCAAGAGCTGACAGGCCATACTGCTCCCTTCCTCCCAAGCCGTGCACTGTAAGGAGAAGGCCTTTACCTACAACGAGTGCATCACCTGCTGCCCCACCTCCTGCCAGCCCAGAGCAGCCTGCGTGGACAGCGAGATTGCCTGTGTGGACGGCTGCTACTGCCCCGATGGTATGCTGGGGATGGAGGGGGTGCCTGACCTGGCCGGGCACGGATTGAGCATGAAGCAGGAACTAGGAGGATGCCTGTGCGTGGAATGAATGAAGGAAGGAGCAAACAACTAATAAGTGAATAAACGAATGAATGGGTTAAGGGAGGTGAGGATGGGGGTAGGACTGTGGCTCTTGAGAGGTTCGGCAGGGTATTTCATTTCTTTGGGTCTGAGCTTTTTAAGGTGTGTAGATGAGGACAAGTCATCCATCATTCATCTATTCATTTATCACACACACATTTGTTTCAACACTTATCCACGTACTGTTGTCACAGTGCATAACTTTGCAGCACATCTATAGTGTGCATGCAGGCCACTCGGCTAGGCAGGGGTGGGTTAAAAAATATAAAGATTGGCTATAGGGATCAGACTCTGGTGGCAGTGAGAAGACACTGACATATGACTCCACTCTAAGGCACATCAACTCAGGGGTTCACACAGAAAGGATATGGGAATTCACTAGTGGGAGAGATGGTCAGGGAAGGCTTCCCGGAGGAGGTGGTACTATGCTGGTTCTAGGATTTACAGTAACAGGCTTTTGAGAGGTGGAGAGGAGAAGCTAGACCATATGCAGGTTGTTTGGAATGGGTGTCTCTGAGCAGAGTTCTGGAGGTGAGGTTATTTGCTCAGAGGAGGTTCAGATCTGGCCTGAGCTGAGGATTTATACAGGAGGAAGTTTGAAGGTGGGCTCCGTGGTGCAAGAGCTTGGGTGTGGGAATCTTTATCACAGGATCTGGGGAGCCATGAAAGGTTTGTGAACAGGAACGGAGGTGAGTTAAGCGGGCCTTTCTGTCACCTTAGGGTTGATCTTTGAGGATGGGAGCTGTGTGGCACCAGCTGATTGTCCCTGTGAGTTCCACGGGACCCTGTACCCGATCGGCTCTGTGGTGAAAGAAGACTGCAATGCCTGGTCTGTGTCCGCTGCTGGGGGTGGGAGGAGGTGGTAAATCCCAGGGCTTTCCATCAGGCTGCCCATCTGGGGTCTGGGAGCCCTGATGACATGAGGGCACTCACTCAGCATCTCTGAGTCACAGATGTCATTAGATTTAATCTGTGGGTGGAATCTCCACCGCCCATTTCAGAGATGGGAAAACTGAGGGCTGCGGGCAGGAGCTCTGTGGACCCCACCCCCCTCCAGCATCTCTCCCAGGCCTGGAAGGGTGAGCCCCTGCCTTTTTGGTCTCTGTTTCAGCACATGCACTGCGGGCAAGTGGGTGTGCAGCACATCTGTCTGCCCAGGTACACCTGACCCCCACCTTGGGCTCTACCCCCTTCCTCTAGTCTCACAGTTTTGAGGGCAGGGAAACTGGGAGCCAGGCCTGCTGTTGGGGCTAGAGTGGAAGATTGGGGGGTCACTCAGTTTTGTTGTTGTTTTTGGCGTAACCACCCTCCCTCTGTTTCCTCAGAGCTGCTTTGCCTGATTAGGCGATTGCTCCATCCCACGAGGGCCCATTTTTTCATGGGGTTCTATGTATCTAAGGGCCTTCCTGACTTCAGGGGCTTGGAACAGAATTGGTCTTCAAGCCCAAAGCCTGGTCTCCTGTCAGAGGGAGTTCAGGGCAGGGCTGCGTCTGCCCAGGGACCAGGGCTCCCAAAGAGCAGGCCAGGGCTCCAGACGCTGCCCTGAGTCCCGAGGACAGGGTGCTGACTCCTCCTCCTGCCCAGAGCCTGCAGGGCCGAGGCTGTCCCCATGCGGCAGCTCTCATGGGTCAGCCACCTTTCTCTGTCCTCAGCCGAGTGTTCCGTGACTGGTGACATCCACTTCACCACCTTTGACGGCCGCCGGTACACGTTCCCTGCCACGTGTCAGTACATCCTGGCCAAGAGCCGCTCCTCGGGCACCTTCACAGTGACATTGCAGAACGCCCCGTGTGGCCTGGTAAGGGCTGGGGACCCCAGGCACGATCTCGCCAGCCACCCCGCCCTCTGCCGCTAGAAAGGCTGAGGGATTTAGGGCAGGGCCCCAGGTCTTCCCACAGACCACTTAGCCTTCTGTCTATTGTTCTTGGGCAGAGCCTGGGGCAGGAGGCTGGGTTCTGGCTCTAGAATGGCTGAGAGTCATTTCCCTTTCTTGGGCCTCAGTGTTTGTGAAAAAAAAACACCAATCTGTAATATGGCTCTAATTTAACTTAATCCTCTCTGCTTCCTTGGATTGTATCTTCAACATCTCTGTATTCATTCATGCATGCATTCATTTTCTTCATTCATTCATTCATTCATTCATTCATTCATTCATGCGTTCAGCAAATACTTGTGCCCAAAGCTATGTTAGGTCTTGGAGACTGGGATGAATTGAGCCTGGCTCTGGCCTTTTGGGCCTTACACCGTGTTGGGTAAGGCAGACAAGTGACCCCATAACTCACTCTGTTATAGGAGCGGTGACAGTGTGGGGCGTACAGGGTAGCCCTCCATGGAGGAACTTTTCCTTGTTGCTGTTTCACCTGGGCATCAGGGGTGGATCAAGAAAGGCTTCCTAGAGGAGGTGACCCCCGAGCTGTGTCAGCTCTGCCTAAGCTGGCCCCTGCCTACCTCTTGAACCTTATCTTAAAACGCTTTGCCCAGTGCATTCCGCCCCTCTGGTCTTTTATGTCCTTGAATGCATTATATGCCACCTGTGTCAGGGGACATTATTCAGCTGTTCTCTCTTCCTGTGTCTCCCTTCTCCCCTTCTCCCTTTGCATCGTTCAGACTTCAGCTCCATGGCCACTTTCCCCCATGACTCAGTTTTCTGATCTGCAAAATGGGGTTGTTTATACTTACTGAATAGAATTGCTATGAGGGTTAAGTGAATAATGTGTATAAAAAGATTAGAACAGTGCCTGAACACTGAAAACCTACCTTAAAGTTAGCTGTTACAATTATTATTATACATGGTAGCATTAAGAGTTTTAGTATTGCTATGATTACTTTTACCTTATTATGATTATCATTTCCTAGGATGGCCTTTCCTACCCCTGCAGATTAAGTCTGGTTCCTTTGCTATATGTTTTCTTAGCAGCTACATGTGTTTGCAGCACTGATCACAATGATAAATAACCAGCTTTGTATCCTTCATTTAATGTCTGTGTCCCCCACGAATATGTACTCTCTGCGAGGGCAGGGGCTGTGTCTGTCAAGTTCATCACTGTATGATTGTGTTGATCTCTTCCGGAGCAAAGAGGTACAAATGGCTTGTGCATACCACCCATTTTAGAGATGAAAATTCCAGGCCCAGAGAATATTAGCTCATTTCCCGCCCCCCTGTGAGAGGAGCCTGGTACTTTGCAGGATGTGCACACGGAAAGAGCTAAACAACCATACAAGGATGAGATCGAAGACCCAGATGGCAGTCGAGCGGGGCGTGTTTCTGAGGCTAGACTTTGGGCCATCCAGGCGCCGTCTCTGCTTTGCGTTGTAGACAGCATGAGGGTTGACCATCACATGTATTTGCATTATCCTAGCTCTGCCACCGACCTCCAGCCTGAGCCTCTGCCTTCCCATGCCCCAGATGAAGGCATTTAGTCAGAGGACCCTTAATGTCCTCTCGGGCTCTGTCACCATGAGGAGCCTGTCCCTGGCCGCAAACTGCACTCAGTTCTCTGCTCCTGGAGGGCTCAGTTGGGACCAGCAGGACAGACAGGCTAACTCTGCCGCATGGGCCTTCCTGTTTTCCCAGAACCAGGATGGAGTCTGTGTCCAGTCGGTGTCAGTGATTCTGCACCAGGACCCTCGGAGACAGGTGACCCTGACCCAAGCGGGGGATGTCCTTCTGTTTGACCAGTACAAGGTCACCCCACCCTACACGGACGGTACGGCTTTGGTGGACGAGAGTGGGCTGGGAGCGGTGCCCAGGCTTCTCCCAGGCTCCTCTGGCCAAAGGCACTGCCATCTGGGCAAGAGCTCCAATTCTAATACGGGGTGGATCAGGCCAGGGGCACCTTGGTCCCAGGAACATGGATTCTGGACTCTAAAATGATCTTTGTCCTCACCCCACGTGACAGGCTTCAAAGCAGTATGGCCTCTTCTAAATTAGGGTATGAATGGAGCTGTTTTCCACCCCTACTCTCATATTTGTTCATTGATTACTGTTATCCTGTCTGATGCAAGGGATTTGTGGTAGCTCATAGGAAGCACAACTAATAAAAATGGCAAAACTACTAAGAAATGAAATAACACCAGAGAAAATGCAAAAGGAAAGAAGAAAGAATAGGGACTCAGGATGGAGAGGAGTGGGGTAAAGAGGCCAAAGAAGTACAAACCACCAAGGGCATAAAATTCACCACAGTTGCATCTAAACTTTAAAATTGCTGCAATTGAATCTAAAGTCATGTGGTGAGCTTCCTAGTGGCCACTGTGAGAAGAATGGGCAGTTACGGAATTTCCTTTGCTAGAGAAGGAAGCGTACCGGTGACGCAGGGAGGCAAAGCTTTAATAGGCATTTAGAGCTAAAAGACCTTTCTCAGGCGGTGCTGCCGCAGTAGGTAATCCCTGGTCCCGGTTTCATCGTGGAACAGGACTTCCTCGAGGCTCCCCACTCACCCTCTCGGCAGGCCTTCACAGTGTGTGGAGGCTGGGCCGGGCATGGGGCTCGGACGGCACCACGCAGGTGGTCGTGGAGGGTGGGGTGCACAGTGGCCCAGCTCCCCACATCCCCCTCCGGGTTCTGTGCCCAGACGCCTTTGAGATCCGGAGGCTGTCCTCCGTGTTCCTGCGGGTGAGGACCAACGTGGGCGTGCGGGTGCTCTACGATCGAGAAGGCCTGCGGCTCTACCTGCAGGTGGACCAGCGATGGGTGGAGGACACAGTGGGCCTCTGCGGCACCTTCAACGGCAACACGCAGGACGACTTTTTGTACGTGCCCCTGCCCTGGAACAGGAAGTGGGGGGTGTGTGCCTGTAGGGCCAAGTATCCTAATCTCCCAAACTCCGATGGGCTTTCACGTGCCTGGTATTCACCATTGATCATTTATTTCTCTGCATGTAAATTTAAGTATGTTTCTTTAAGGCAATGGTTCAGTCTTTGTGCAGAAGATGCAAAGGTTGTTAAAATGCTGATTCCTGGGTCCTACCCTTTAAGAATCTGCTATAGGTTGAGGCTCAAGAATCTTATTTCTAACTAGAGACCTGGTGCATGTAATTTGTGCAAGGGGCTCGGCCCTCGCAGCCCTGGCTTCATCCGGAGGGACATCCGGAAGCTCGTTCGGCTGTCTGGTCTAATTAGCATATTAAGCTTTTATTATTATAGGTAAGCACCACTGCAATTCTAGTCTATGAGGTCTATGGAGCATACCTTGAGAAATACAGCTTTATGGCAAACATCTCAAAATTAGTAGAGGTTTGAGTTGGCACGTGGTTGTTTGCTTTAATTGACTGTGAACACCTTTAGATGAGTGCAGACCCCAGTGAGCCAGTAATGCCAGAATCCCTGCTTTCTGTCTCACCAACCCTTCAACTTTCCTGCCTGGTGCTGCTTCCCGTGGACTGACGGAGAGTTGAGAAAGGACTCCCTGGGCTTGGACCCAGTTTAGGGACGTGGGAGGGGTCAGGAGTCAGGCCTTCCAGAAATAAGGACGAAGGGTTGATCTTGAAGGAGGGGGCTTCCGGCCAGTCCTTCGAGTTACACTCATTGGGCAATGCAGAAGGAAACACGAGAGGCTTTCTCAGCCAGGAACAAGAATTCAGATTTGCTCGGAAAACCAGTACAAGGAAAAGCTGAGCGGTTTTCAGTGCACGCACACTTACAATGCAGCGTTCTGCTCTGTCTTGCCTGGTGAGGCTGAGGGTAGGGCAGCTGGCCGGACGGTGGGGGCAGACCTTGGTTTGCTGTGTGGGCTGCTTGCCACCCTCCTAATTGTGGACTCTGCGGAAATATGCTCTGTGTCACCTGAGGACTCTGACTGCCCTGGAGCAGTATTGTGGGCAGAGCCTGCCCCCTGTGGACGCCGAGGGCTCTCTTCCTGGGCTTGCTGACCCTTGGAGATGGCGATGTTTAGAAAACATCATGCTTCTCCCCCTCGCTCTCCTTCTTGCTCCTCATGTGACTGTCTCCTACCCAGAGAGAAAGGGAGGGCGGAGGAGTTTTCAGGAACTGCCCGTGGGGAGGGGAGGAAGAAGTCTGGTTCATAGCGCTCCTGTTTCTCTCTCTCTGACACAAAGAGCTGGGGGTGGGTGCAGGAGGCAGGGCAGTGTGGGGCCCAAGCCCATTGTGAGTCCCTTTGGAACCTGTTAGATGTGATGTATTTGTGTGCGCACAGCCGTAATTGTGTTTGAATGTGGTTGTGGAGGCCCTATTGGCTGCTGGCATGTCTGATACATATCTGCGCTGTGTGTGTTTGTGTGAGAGGTGTGTGCAGGTGGTGTTCTTGGGCCTATGGTGTTCCCGTTCAGGTGGGTACATTTGTGACTCTTACGGTGCGTGCTTATGCTTGGTGTGTGTGTGTGTGTGTGTGTGTGTGTGTGTGTGTGTGTGTGTACATGGTCAGGGGGGTGCTTACTTGGGTGTACACTGGATGCTCACCTGGGTCCACATGGGCAAGTTGTGTGAGTGTGGCTCTGTCTTGGCTGCAGGTCCCCGGTGGGGGTGCCCGAGAGCACCCCACAACTCTTTGGCAATTCTTGGAAAACACTGTCTGCCTGCTCCCCGCTGGCCTCTGGCTCCCCCCTGGACCCCTGTGACATGCACCTGCAAGCCGGTGAGGTGGGGGCAGGGGGGCTGGGTGCAGTGGGGCTGGTTCGAGAGAGAGGAGATGGGAACCTGGGCATGAGGGTGCTGGTCCGACTGGGCAGGGGTGCTAAGAAACTGGGATTCCGTTCTGGTGAGGGCTTGGCAGGCAGGAAGCTTCACGTTCTACCCTGTTAGGTGCACACCCATTTGTACTGGCTCTCTTATCTCAGGGCAAAAGCCCAAGTCCTCACTGTGGCCCCATCAGGCCCTACACCCTCTGCCCACCCCCTCATCTCACCGCCTCCTCCCCTGCCCTCCACTCTGCTCTGGCCCCCCGACCCCCTTGCTGCTCTCCCCACACAGCCAGGCCTCCTCTCCTCTCCAGGCCTTTGCACTGCTGTTCCCTCCACCTGGAATGCCCTTCCTTCAGAAAACATACTTCTCACCTTTTTCACGTTTTTGCTCAAACATCATCTTCCCACGGAGGCCTTTCCTGACTACCCACCATTTAAAACCGTTATTTCTCCTCCCACCTCACTTTCGATCCCTGACCTCCTTCCCGGCCTCTCTCCTTAGAAATTTCTCTATGTAAATTGTTCAGTGATGGTCTCCACCTACCCGAATGTACGCTTCATGAGGGCAGAGATTTCACCTGTTTGTTCACTCCTGTTTCTCCTTCCAGCACGTGGGTTCATGCCTGGTGGAATGCAATGTATGAGTGCATGTAACATGTGTAACATGTAAACACATACTCCTTTACAGTTATTTATGCTCATGCATATGGCCCGCCACATATTCACATCCAAACTCACTAAACCATACCCACACATTCCCAACCAGACATGCACGCACACACACACACACACACACACACACACACACACACACACACACACTCTCTCTCCCTGAGCTGTGGGGAGGGAGGCAGGGGCTGGGACTGGGCCCAGCAAGCCTGACCCCTGGCCCCCGGCCCTGTGCCTCCTGTCCGCAGTCTCCTACGCGGTGCAGGCCTGCAGCGTGCTCATGGAGGAGCTGTTTGCGCCCTGCTCCCTGTACCTGAGCCCCGTGCCCTACTTTGAGCAGTGCCGCCGGGACGCCTGCCGCTGTGGGCAGCCCTGTCTGTGTGCCACGCTGGCCCACTATGCCCACCTGTGCCAGCGCCACGGGCTCCCCGTCGACTTCCGCACCCACCTGCCAGCCTGTGGTGAGTGCCCCACACTTTTGCGCCCGTGTGAGGGGGGCTGGAGGAACGGGAGCTCCAGACCAGAGTGTCCACCTGAACTCTCCCCTCGCATGTCCCCAGTCTTCTCCAGCCTCACATCCCACCTCCCAAACAGCTTCTCCTGCTCTCCACCTCTGCCCAGGGCCCTTGGTCACCCAGGCCTGATGCCTGGGACATGTGACACCTAACTCCTGTCTTACCCTCACCTCCAGCCCATCTCCAGGTCCTGTCACCACCCCCACCACCACCACCACCACCTCTCAGCACTTGCATTGCCACCGCTCTGGTCAGAGCTGGAACAAGCTTTCTAAAGACCACCAGCTCCATGGCCCTCGGGTGCGTGTGTGGCTCAGTGGGCATGAGCTGGCCCATACCCACCACACCCCACCCCGGCCACACACTTCCCACCTCTTAGTTGTCTCTGTGCCCCTAGCCCCAGCACCGGGCCCCACTCTCTGTAAGCCTTAGGGAAATGTCTGTTGAATAAATGAAAAAGTAACAGTACTGGGAGTCAGGAGGCCTGAGTTCTAAGCCAGCCCAGCAGGTAATTGCTGTGTGTCCCTGGCAAGGCCATGCCCTCTCTGAGCCAAAGTTTCTCTAGAGGTGACTGGATAGGACGAGTGGTTCTCAGCGTTAGAACATTAGACTCACCCTGGGAACTTTTTCAAATGCACTTCCTGGGCCACATTCAGTTCAATGAAAACAACGTACCTGCTGAGGGGCTGGCATCAGCATCTTTAAAAACTCCCAGGTGGTTTGGTGTGCAGCCCTAGTGAGAACAACTGAGCAGGACGGTCTCAGGGGACCTACTTGCCCCGACGGGGGGTGGGAGACCGGAGGAGTGGGACAGCGGCCAGATTAAGTAAAGAGAAGACCGTCTGGACGAGAGGCTGCCGAGGGGGCATAATTGATCTTAAAAGCGTGGAAATGAGAGGGGCAGGAATGCGTGTATGTGTGTGTGTGTGTGTGTGTGTGTGTGTGTGTGTGTGTGTGTGTGTGATGGGGCGGGTATGTGGCTGTCAGGGGCCAGTGATTTCCACTCCTCCCCCAGTATCATTCCCTACGAGGAATGCCCTGCAAAGAACAAGAAACACCAATGGCAGGGCCCAGGCTGAAGTCGGGGGCTGGGGCCCAGCCTGCCGCCCTGCTACGCTGGTGTAGTGGGAGGCAGTGGGACGCTGCAGTCAGACTGGGTTTAAATCCCGACTCTGACCTAACCTGCTGTGTGACTTTGGGTGAGTGTCTTAACTTCTCTGGTTCTCAGTTCTCCTCATCAGGATAATGACCCCACCCTACACAGTTGTGGGGACAGTTCCATTTTCTACTACAGCACTGTCCTGTGAGGCCACCAAGGAGTACAGCCCCTGCGTGGCCCTGTGTGGACAAACCTGCCAGGACCTGGCTGGCCCTGAGGCCTGTGGCGGTGACCTCAGCGAGGACGAGTGTGTGGAGGGCTGTGCCTGCCCACCAGACACCTATCTGGACACCCAGGCTGACCTCTGTGTTCCCAGGTGAGCAGGTCAGCTTGACCTCTGTCAGTCGGGGAGGAGGCTAGGGTCTCCAGGGCACCTGAGACTAGGAAGCCTGCCTGGGCCTCTGATGTCCCTCCTTCATCTCAGAGTCACAGGGAAGATCTGGGTGGGCAAGGTGGGTGAATGGGTGGGCTCCCTCCTCAGCTCTGGCTCTTCAGGCCACTCCACAGAGACAAAACTACCCCACAGGCAGTGGGGCCCTGAAGTCACACTGGGTTTAAATCCCAACTCTAACCTTGACCTGCTGTGTGACCTTGGGTGAGTGTCTTAACATCTCTGGTTCTCAGTTCTCCTCATCAGGAGGACCACAAGACAGAACCACCCCACAGAGCCAAGAGAGTCTCTCTGCCCTCACCTCTCCCCTCTGTCCACAAATATTTATTGACCCCCTAGTGTGGTCCTGGCACTTCTAGGTCCGGGGAATTCAACAGTGAACAAACAGAATGCTGTCCTCATGGAGCTTCCATTCTAGGTGGTGGGGTGCGTAACAGACAGACAGACAGACAGACAGACACTTATGGGTCTGGTGGTGATCAGAGCTACAGAGTAGAGTGAGAATAGGAGTCCTTGGGGTGGGGAGGGTCACCGTTATGTCACCTGAGAGGAGCATGGAAGGAAGGCCTTTCTGATGAGGCAACTTTGGAAGTAAGGGAAGAGCGCTCCAAGCAGAGGGGATAGGACAGCCCTGAGGCCACTGTAGGCCTGGTCTCAGTGTGGCTGGAAGGCATGATGGGGAGTGGAACCCTCCCAGGATCCCGGGGTTCACAGGCAAGGCCCTTGATTGCCAGCCATTTCTCCATCTGTAAAATGGTTTCGTATTCGACTGAGTGGTGGGGGCTGGAGAGAGGCCTCTTTTGGGGGTAATATCAGAATCACTCAGGCCTTTTTAAACTCCAGAATCCTCCCCAGAGATCCAGCCCCTCCACCCCTGATGTTGAGTATTGCCAAGAGGGGAACCTCTGTAGGGTATATGGGAGTGGGGGTCGGGGGCGACTGGAGAAGGAGAAAGTGACTGAGAAACCTGGGGGTCGGATGGGTTCAGACTTCCCTTCCAGCCCCCAACGGCTCTGCTCCAAGGCCTGCCCTTGGCTATAGCCCACAGGTGCTGTGGGAGGCATGTGAGGAGGAAACAGTCTTTGCCCTCAGAGGACCTACAGTGAGGAACTGGAAGACAGCACAAGGATCCTTGCCTGACAGGGTCCATTGTGAGGGACTGATGACATGAGGGCCTTGCCTGGTGCTCAAAATATGTGACAACCTATGTGGCACTCCACAGCAATTAGAACAGATGCTGGGTGTGAATGACCCATACAAGACCATGGCCCTGTCCCTGACACGGCATGGGCTCAGGCAGCGTGGCCTTGATTTTTCATCCAAAAGAGATTGGCGTTGGGAGAGTACAGAGACCTTGATTCTGGGGCCCATCCCTGACCTCCGTCCCTGGTGCCAGGCTGGCTTCCTCACTCCTGGGAAATGGGTCACATGTCACAGTAGATGCCATTAGATGTCCCGATGCCCCTGGCTGGCAGAGGAGTGAGTCCCTGTCCTTGGCAGTCCCTGCCTTGGCCTCTGTGTCTGCTCACCATTCTCTGTTCCTGGGTTTTATAGGAACCAGTGCTCCTGCCACTTCCAAGGAGTGGACTATCCCCCAGGGGACAGCGACATCCCGTCTCTGGGCCACTGGTGAGCTCCCTGTGCAGCAGTGCTGCTGTCTTCCCTGTAAGTGGAAGCGGCTAACTGAAGAGAGCGCATCTGAGCAGGACGTCCCATGGATGGCACCCACCTCTGCACAGGAGCCAGGGACAGGCAGCGGGGATATCTGTCTGAGCCCAGAGATTGGGTGCCGTGACTCAGGGTCTCCAGGTCCTGCAGTGACGGGGCTTTGATGTCTGGGCTGTGCAGTGACTGGGTCAGCTGACCAGCATATCTCTCTCTCTCTCTCTCTCTCTCTCTCTCTCTCTCTCTCTCTCTCTCTCTCTCCCTGCAGCCACTGCAAAGATGGGGTCATGAGCTGTGACAGCAGAGCCCCAGGTACGGGGACTGGAAGGGAGGGGGCTCCTCCATGTAGTGTGGTTATAGAGAGGAGAGTGGGGAGCTCAAACACAGATCAGGACGGGGAGCGGTCACCCCCAATCTTGCCCTACACCGAGCCTTCTGTGTTCCCTGCCCTCTCGGGAAAGACTCCAGCTTGGAGGGTGGCGTCCAGAAGTCCTGTCCCAGCCTCAGCCCCACCCTGCGCCCGTCCTTCCTGCTTCTCTAGGAGAGCCTGAGACCATCTCTCTCAGGGGGGCCAGCTGGTGTCTGGATGGTCCCTGGACTTCCCCTGGGTCCTGGATTTCCTGGGCCTGAGCCATCACGTGTCTACTGAGGCAGACTCTCTGCCCAGTCAGGTGCTGGACGTGGGGGTCACAGAGATGGGGAGGACAGCCTGGGCCTTTGAGACATTCCCAGGCCATAGAGATGAGGGTGAGGTGGCCCAGCTTGGAGGTGGTAGAACGGAGACTGGGGTCTTCAGGGAGGGTCTCTTGGGGCAGAGGAGGCCACTGAGGGTGGAGGTCAGCACAGAGGGGACCAGAGACTAATCATATGGCAGGTGGCCAAGAGCAGGGCCTCCAGAGTCAGGCAGCCTCGGTTCAGATCCTGCCCAGCACTCACTAGCTGTGCAGTCCCGGGTAACTCACTTCACCTCTCTGGGCCTTTGTTAACTTTTGTAAGTAACCTAGACTTCTGCGTTCTCCCCATGTCCCATGTGTATTCCTGAAAGTGTTCTCCTTTGATCACTTCTGGCTTTGGGTTTCTGCCTCTTTGGGACTTTCATTTCATCTCCTGTGGCTATTCCTTTCTCTGCTCCATCCCAGGCTGGGCATGAAACTCAGCTCCCTTGTACTGATTTTCCTGAAGATCATGCACACAAGTGTGCGTGTGCACAGCCAACGTGACTGAAAACCTGGCGAGAGAGGAAAGAGAGAGAGAGAGAGAGAGAGAGAGAGAGAGAGAGAGAGAGAGAGAGAGAGAGAGAAAGAAAGAGAGTTAGTTTATGTCACAGAAATACGGGTAATGGGAACTGACTTCCTGTTTTTAAAAGCCCTCTGGCCACCCCGCCTCACTGCACGGCTACCCTATTTTTGGCTGCTCTCCTCGTCCCTCTGGGCACTTCCTCTTTATCCTGCCTTTTGCAAGCAGAAGTGGTTTCTCTACATTATATGGGGACATGAAGGAAAGAATACCTCACAGAGCTGTTACAGGAGTAAATAAGAAAACGCATGTGAAGTCGGGGAGCAGTGCCTGGTGGGTAGCTGGGGCTGGTAGCTGAGGAGGCTGTCCTGCTCTGGGACACCACACATCCCTCCTCTCCACGTGAATGTGCACATGGGAACCCAAGGAACGTCCAGAAGCAACCAGGGCACCACAAAGCATCAGGGCCCCATCTCCCCCTGCATCTCCCAGATGCTGGGTCCCCTCATCTCCCTCGCCAACCCTGCCGCCCAGGAGCCCACCCCCAGGCCCGGGTGTTCCAAGCATCTTGCTGAGTGCCCGTGCTCCTCCCAGCACCCACCCTCTCCTCTTTCAGCCGCTGCCTGTCCAGCCGGCCAGGTCTTCGTGAACTGCAGCAACCTGCACACCGACCCCGAGCTGAGCAGAGAGAGGACGTGTGAGCAGCAGCTGCTGAACCTGAGCGTGCCAGCCCGGGGCCCCTGCCTCTCAGGCTGTGCCTGTCCCCAAGGGTAAGTATCTATGTTGCCATGGTCTCCCACTTTGCGACCCTGAGGTGGAATGAGGGTCCGGGAAAACCTCACACAGCCTTGCAGGCCGACACTAGCCCAGGGCTGGCCTGTGACAACATAATGGCCAGTGAGGAGCCTGAGAGAGAGCAGGAGCATGTGGGGTAGAGTGTACCTGTCCCTGCTTATTACCAACAGGCAACCTTGGGTAAGGAGGGGGCCTGGCCTCTCTGAGGCTCAGTTTTTACATCTGTGAAATGGGAATAATAGTAATACCTAGCACCGCAGCAGGTTGTTGTGAGGATGAAACAAGATACTGAAGTTGAAGCGCTGAGTGGGTGTGGCAGGCTCTAGAGGTCCAGTGGATTCAAGGCTGTGAGAGCGTAAACCCTTGTTTCAGCTCCCAACCTCTTTCCCTGAACAGAGGTCTGAACAGAGTCCTCTGGTGACAGTCTGGTGCCCCTATAATCCTCGCAAAAGCAAGGCCCACCCAGTGTCCCTCAGGTGGCATGAAAGCTGTGAGATCCATACGAGGTGGGTTTCGTGGGTTGCCCGTGGGTGCTCTGTACACAGGTGGCTGCAGGGGCCCTGTACCCAGCTCTGCCAGTTCTCATTCCTGATGCTGGTCTTGCTTCAGGTCTGGGTTGAGAAGACAGATGGTGCCATGACTTGGCATTGCAGGGCTGTGTCCTTCAGCCTGTGCAGTGGTCAGTGGCCAGCTGGGAGTCGTGGGCCAGGCCTGGTAGCCAAGGGAAGTGAGGGGGTGGGGGGGATCAGGACTTCTAGGGCGGGAAAGGGAAGAGGCAGTCATTTGGAGCTTTACTGGTTATGGAATACTTCGATATTACCATCCCATTCAATCTCAGAGCATCCCTCAAAGAAAGGAGGGAAGGATCATTATTCCCATTTTGCAGATGAAGAAACAGGCCAGGGCAGGATGGAGGGAAATGGTCTGCCCTGGCAGCCGTGACTCAAAGCCCGCAGTGCTCACTCTAAAGCCTGCCCACTGGTTAGAGTGTGCTGGCTCCACGAGGCCCAAGGCCTGGTCCCCTACACAGAAGTCACAATGTGGGTGATGAGCCTGCCCCTTCCTAGGCAAGGGCATCCACAAGAAGCCCCGTGAGGTCTCAAGAACCCGCACAGGATCCTAAGCCAACTGCCACCTGCTGCCAGGCCCCAGAGGAGCTTGCGAAGGGTGTCTGTCACTGAAGGCCTCTGTGGCACTGTCCTGTGTGCACCGGACAGGGAGAGCCAGGGCCTCTGAGGTCAGGAGCGGAGGGCCAGTCACTGCCCAGCACGGTGGGAAGGCCACAGAGGGAAGGTGGAACTGGGAGGGGTGGACTGGAATGGGAGACTTGGCTCGGTTCTGCCAGTGACTCGTCATGTGACCTCTCTCAACAGATCCTCGTCTGTAAATTGAGGGTTGAGGGCTCCCTCCAGGAAGGGACTGGGGAATGGAGGATTCAGCGAGACCCCTCTTGTGAAGGAGCTTTGGGGTTCTCTAGCGATGTATGTGCTCCTCAAATATTAATGTGCTCACGAATCTCCACCAGAGACTCTGCATTTCCAACCAGCTCCCCGGAGACGCTGTGCTGGTCTGGGGACCTCACTTTGAGCATCAAGGGTCTAACACCCTGTCCAACACTCGGACTCATTTAACCCGGAAGAGCTCAGAAGCCAGAGTGGGGTTCCCTTTTCAGTCCCAGGTTCCGAAGGGGAGGAGAGGATGGGAAGGTTTCCAATGGGCTGGGTGACCTTGGACAGGTTACCCGGCCACTCAGGCACCCGTTTTCTTGTCTGTAAGGCCCGGCTGGCTGCTGGCAGGACCCATCTGAGCGGGCAGGACCCAAATCCTCCTCCCCCGCCCCAGGCCTCTCACAGGTCAATCTAGGTCCCGGCGCTGTGCCAAGAACACCACAGTCTGAGGGCTTCATGTTTGTCATTCATTATGTGACATCACTTGGTTTTTCTGAGCCTGGGTTTGCTCCTCTGGGAATTGAGGGCAGTAGCACCCACCCTGCAGGGTTCTCGTGAGGTTTAAATGAGACAGAGGTTTCGAGGAGCCGGCACTGCTCAGCGGTGCTCCATGAAGACTCGTTCTCTTCCCCTTTTCAGCGTTCAATCCCATCACCTCCGGGGTATTTGCCCTCGTGGCTCATGCCCTATGAGGAGCTCCCACACCTCCCACAGGGGCTTCTCCAAGGGAAATTATTACAATCTCAGCTTGTAAGGAAAGGGCAGGCATCTCCTAGCCTCGTGGAGCATCCTCCTGGGATTTGGGGTAAGGTTCCCAATGATGTCCAAGCACCGTCCTAGCAACCCCTGTTGGGGACCCTCTGGGCCCCTGGGCCCCCATGCCTCTCCCCATAGTGTTTCTAAGAACCTCAGGATGCCATGAATTGCTGCAAAGGACCCGGCCGCTGCAGGGGCCACGGAGGCTGGCGGTGTCACTGCAAGGGACCTGGGCCGCCAGGCAGTCCAGCACAGCGGTGATGTACTATCTCACCACCTCCTGGTGAGTTAGCCCCTGAACCTCAGGTTCCTCATCTTACAGTGGCAGAGAGTAGGCACTCATGTGAGCAGACAGCGTTGTCTTCTTTCATTTGGATCCCATGCATTTGCAATTGTCCCCCGAGGGGGCCTTGGAACTAGAAGGTCCTTTAACAGTTGAGGAAAGGGCGCCTCACAGATTGAGGGCACCTGGAGGACAGAGGCCAAAGCTCCAAGTCTTTTCTCACTCCTCTCTGTGGTGGGCGCGAAGCAGGTGCTCGGGACGCAGTCAGCCTGCAGAGGGCCGGAGGGAGCGCTGGATGGTGGGTGGAGGGAAGACCTCTGAGGAAGCGTCTAGAGCCCAGGCCTGGGGCTGGAGGTGGAAGGCAATGAGCCAGCCCACTGCTGGTGTCTGATGCAATTATGGGGAGAGGAGGGGCAGGAAAACAATGTTACTGTGTCCATTCCCGGTGCTAGGCAGTGTGCCCAGCTCTGTAATTAGATTCTCATAATGACCTTGAGAGGAAGGTGTCATTATTTTCCTTTTATACATAAAAAAGTAGAGGCTTAGAAAGGTGGCTTCAAGGAAAGCGAAATGGGTGAAGCGCAAGCCTTTCCCCCTGCTTCCCCCCACAATCGCAGTGACGTGCTGGTGATGGAGTAAATAAGGTATACATCCCCAGCGAGAAGGAGAACAGCAGTGGGGTGACAGTGGACAAGATGGGTCCATCGTTTCTGAAGGAGGAATGAGCTGGGTGTGTGGAAACTGACCTTGTGAGCAGAGGTTGGCAGCTGATGCCTGGGCAGCCAGGAGAGCAACCTACTTCCTGCCGACAGCTCTAGGACAGGAGGCTCTGGGAATCCCAGAAGGTGGGTGGGGGCAGGGAGACAGGCAGACAAGTCGCAAGTCAAGTCGTGTCAGGATCAGTTAGACCACTGGCCCCCTTCCCCACCCCCGGGGTCCTGAGACTGCCCTAGTGCCACCCAGCAGGAGAGAGGTGGTAAGAGTTTCTAGAGAAACCAAATCCGAGGCTTTGATCTTAGGGGGCAAGGAGGGACGAGAGATGGAGTGAAAACTGGGAGATGGAAGGAAAACCTACTGGGTCCCCTGCCTCTTCCCCAGCCTCGTTCCCAGGTCGGTGGCATCAAAGCTTTAGCCTCCCAGGCCACAGATGAAAGAGGATTCTTCTCTATATAATTGGCTGGGGCTAAAGGAAACAAACAACAGAAGCTGGCGTTTGGGGGATTCCCAAGAAAATGGTGGGTCCCCCTTAAATATGGAGGTTCCAGTCAGCCTTTGGTGCCTCACTGTGTTTTTTTTTTTCCTTTAAAGACTTAGGCATAATTTATATGTAATAAAATGTACAGATTCTGAGTATACAGCTGTGCTAAGCTTTGACAAATCTATATCCTCTTGTAACCCACACCCCTCTCAAAATATAGAAGCTTCTGCCACTTTAAAAAATTCCCTCCTGCCCTATGCCTTTCCCTAGGTGGTTCCTCTCACCCCCTTCACCAGGGCCTTCCTTTCAGCATAGACGGCCTCTGGCTGTTCTGGATGTTCACGGCCATGGACTCAGACAGTATGACATCGGTCTTCCTTTCCTTAGCATATGTTTTCGAGGTTGATCCACATGGCGACACTTTCCAGTCGTTCGTTTCTGTTTACTGCTCAGCAGTATTCCGTTGTGTGAATAGACAGTAACTCACTTACCCACTCAAACGCTGATGGCTGTTCGGGTTGCTTCCAGTTTGGGGTTACTTTGAATAAGGCTGCTCTGTCTTCCTCTTGGGTGAGCAGGTTGGCATGGAATTGGGCCCCAGGGTGGATTTCTGTGTAACCAGATGAGAAACTTCCAAATAATTTTCCAAGGCGCTGGTGCAATCGTACACTCTGACCGCGGGAGAGGGCTGGCCGCAGCACCTTCACACTATCACTTGGTGTTTTCTGACTTTTTTTGTCGTTTCAGTGAGAACATAGTCCTAGCTCACTACAGTTTTAATTGTATTTCCCTAATGACTAACGGTGAGTCCTTTTTCACATGCTTTTTGTACAGCTTCCTTTGCGGAGTGTCCATTCAAGTCTTTTGCCTATTTTTCATTGGGACGATATTTAAAATTGAGTTGTACAAGCTCTTCATATATCCCGGATGGAAGCCCTTTGTCCGACATATGAATTGCAAATGTTTTCTTCCAGTCTGAGGTTTGCCTGTTCATTTACGTAATGTGTTTCATATGTCTAAAGACTTCTGATGAGCAGAAGTTTTAAATTGTGATGATGTCCAGTAATTGGCCATTTCTTTCTTTAGGATTAGTGCTGTCTGTGTCCTAAGAAATCTCTGCCAACTCCACGGTTGCAAAGATATTCTCCTATGTTTCCTTCTAGGAGCTTTACAATTTTAGCTTTTACATTTGGGTCTGCAAGCTATCTAAAATTATCATATTTTGTATATGTTGCAAAATGAAGTCGAGTTTTTAATTTTTTCTCTGATGGCTATCTATTGGTTCTAGCCTCATTTTTTTTAAAAAAAAAAATAAGACTTTCCTCTCCTTATTGAATTGTTTTGGCACTTATGTAAAAAAAAAAAAAAAAAAATCAATTGACTTTAGAAATGTGGGTCTATTTCAGGACTCTCTGTTTGGTTTCATTGATCTATTTTTCTATCTTTAGGCCTATATCACCCTGTCTTGATTTCTAAAGCTTTATAGGAAGTCTTAAAATCAGAAAGTGATAGTGTTCCAACTTTGTTGCTTTTCAAAGTCTTTTTGGCCCTTCTAGGTCTTTGCATTTCCATGTAAATTTGGGATCAGCTTGTTAATTTCTTCCAAAGAGTCTCTGGGATTTTGTTCAATCTGTAGATCAATTTGGGGAGAACTGGCGCCGGCACACTCGTGAGTCTTCCGGTGCACAAACATGGTATTATCAGTTCATCTATGGAGTCTTCTTTCATCTCTCTCAGCCATGCTTCAGTTTTCACATAAAGGTTTTTGCACATTTGTTATTGAATTTATTCATAAGCATTTGATGTTTTTATTGTGCATTGCATCTAAGTTGTCAACTTTATTGACTTGATACTGTATAAATATTGCTTTGTTTTCCTTTTAATATCTGTAGGGTATGCAGTGCTGTCTCCTCTTTGTTCCTGATATTGAAGATTTTATTTATTTACTAGAGGCCCGGTGTACGGATTCGTGCACCAATGGAGTCCCTCAGCCTGGCCTATGAGGATCAGGCTGACACTGGCTCTTTGACATCTCCCGAAGGGTCCCAGATTGAGAGAGGGCAGTTCCCAGGTGACACATCCTGGAATCTGGCTCCCTCCTCTCTGGTTCTGGGTGTGTCACCCAAGAACCACAGCTGCCAAGTCACAGCAGCTCAGCAGCTCCTGTGTTGAGCATCTGCCCCCTGATGGTCAGTGCACGTCATAGCTACCAGTCAGAGTGTCTGCCCCCTGCTGGTCATTGCACATGATAGCTACCAGCTGGCCAGTTGAACTAGGCTTATATATATATAGATTTGTTTTTTACTATCCAGTCTAACCAAAGCGTTGCCAATTTTATTGATCTTGTCCAAGAACCAACTTCTGGTTTTATTGATTTTATGTTTTCTATTTTAATTCTGCTCTTATCTCTATTATTTCCTTCTTATTACTTACTTTGAATTTAATTTGGGTTGATTTTCTAATTTAGACATTTTATTGCAATTCCTTCTTATTTTCTAATATAAGTATTTAAAGCTAAAAATTTCCCTGTAAGCACTGCTTTAGCTGCACTCTACTAATAGCGATACAATGTGTTTTTATTTTTTTGGTAATATTTTCTAATTTCCTCTTTGATTCATGGTTTATTTAGAAATGCTACTAAATTTTGGAATATTTGGAGGTTTCCTTATATCTGTTCATTCCTGGTTTCTAATTTAATTTCATGGTGGTTAGAAAATATTCTTTGTATGATTTCAAGTCTTTGAAATTTTTTTATGGTATAGAATATAGTTATCTTGGTGAGCTTTCCATGTGTGCTTGAAAGCTATGTGCATTCTGCTATTATTGGATAGAGAGTTCTTTAATTGTCAATTAGGTAGAGAGCATTGTTTGACCTGTTCAAATCTTTTACATCTCTGATGATTCTTTTTGCCTATTTGTTCTATCATCAATGGAGTGGAGTGTTGGAATCACCAACTATAATTATAGATTTGTCTCTTTCACCTGTTCTGTGAGTTTTTTCTTCTGTTTTGTTTGTTTTTTAGGCTTTGTTACTTAGTGCATGTCATTGAGGATTGTTATGGTCTCTTGATAAACTGACTCTTTTATTGTCATGAAATAGCCCTCTTTATTACTGTTAATGCCACTTGTCTTGAAGTCTACTTTGTCTGATGTTAATATAGCCATCCCGTCTTTCTTATGGCTGGTATTTCCCCCACCATTTACTTTTACCTTATCTGTGCTTTTATATTTTAATTGTGTCTTTTGTAAACAGAATATAATTGGATGTTGCTTTTTTAGCTGATGTTACAGTTTCTCCCTTTTTATTGGAGGATTTATGCATTTGCATTTAATGTAATTTGACTAGATTCAATACTACCATTCATACTACTATCTGTTTGTTCTATTCTTTTTTTTTATTCTTCTGCCTTCTTTTAGGTTAAGTATTTTCCAGTATTCTATTTTATCTCCTTTATTAATTTTAAACTATATATCTTGGCAATTTTTGCAGTGTTTCTAGAGATTATATGTATCTTTCATTTATCAGTTTATCACAAATTAATATTTTCCACTCTATGTAGAATATTTGCAACAATGTAGTTTCATTTATTTCCTTCTCATTCTTATTATTGTCATACATTTTACTTTTATATGTTATAAACCCCACAATTCATTGACATGAATCTTGCTCTCAATGCTGTTTTCTCTTACAGAAATTAAGAAATAATTTTTTATGTTTACCAACAGATTTTCCATTTTTTTCAAGCTTTTCATTCCTTCACGTGGAGCTGCGTTTCCATCTTCCTGAAAAACTCCATTTAACATTTCTTTTACTGCAGGTCTACTGGGTATTCCATGGGGAACATGGTCTGTTTATTAGTCTACAGCTGGTGCTGAGGGGCAAATGGCATCTAGCCTGGTTGGGGGATGTGGCTGGTAGGGCATAGCCTTGCTTCCTGATGAATGGCAGAGCTGGGCCAACTCTGTGTCCGGTTTTTCCAGTTACCAAGGTACCTCTGAATCCCACTGGGCAGGATGGTAGTGGGTACATGGCCAGTCTCTTCTAGGGTAAATGCCGAGAGCCACCCTGGATGTCCATGTGGTTACGGGGTCCTCCCCAGATGGCAGAAGTGGGAAGGGCGCTCTCCTGACCACCTGCTTACTGTGTCCCGCAGCCTCCTCAGACATGGGGATGCATGTTTCCTGCCGGAGGAGTGCCCATGCACCTGGAAGGGGAAGGAGTATTTCCCTGGGGACCAGGTCATGTCTCCCTGTCATACCTGGTAAGTGAAGGCCCCACCCAGACTCTAGCTTTATCTGGGGGTGGGGTGGGGATAGATATGGGATGCAGGATCATGAACACAATCAAGCATGCCCCTTCCATATTCATGTTGTAGGGGTTTTGCCTCCATATACCAGT
Organism: Myotis myotis; assembly: GCF_014108235.1. NCBI lineage: Eukaryota > Metazoa > Chordata > Mammalia > Chiroptera > Vespertilionidae > Myotis > Myotis myotis. The sequence continues at coordinate 53,362,367 of NW_023416314.1, forward strand.
ATATGCATAGAAAGAATTTTAGGGGTGTTTTTGTGAGTATTTACATGAATGTGATTTGTTCAGACATGTATATAAATGTATACACGCATATTTGTAAACTTGATGGTGTGTTTGCATATTTATATAAATGCATAAGGTGGGCAGAAATCCAAAACCCATAGAGTGTATACATGAATGTATATGCAAGTGCATATACTAGTATATGAACAGATGGGCATTCATAAACTTGAATATGTTAGTGAATATATACAATTATGGATTTGTGTATGTATACAGGTATGTTTATATATATGTGAGCATATACATTTTCACAATCAATGAGGCCTCTCAACAGGCTGGGCAGCTTCTACTGCGGCCACCTCTGCCAGGTGCCTCAGAGGTTCCAGCCGGGGCTTTCCAGGGCTCTGAGAATGCTGATGCTCCTCCAGCCTTCGTGTATCTGTAGGATGGAGGCAGCCCTGCCACGCCCCAGGGGCCAGGGGCCAGCTCAGGGGCCTGGGGCCAGCTCAGGGGCCCCGAAGCCCTGGCTCCTGCCACTCTCTGGCCAATGACCAAAGCATATCAGCTAAAGCAGTGGGGCTAAGATGGGGAGGGGAAGGAGACAGGATCAGGATGCCTCAGCTCATTCCAATGGGGCCTCCCACCCAGTGGAACCCATGTCCTGTCCTAGTCCCACATCATATTCCAGTGACTGTCCAAAGGGGTCAGGCTGGGTACAAGACCCTGGGTACAGTGGCTTTGGGTCAGGCTGGGTGCAAGACCCTGGGTACAGTGGCTTTAGGTCAGGCTGGGTGCAAGACCTGGGTACAGTGGCTTTGAGTCAGGCTGGGTACAAGACCTGAGTACAGTGGCTTTGGGTCAGGCTGGGTACAAGACCTGGGTAAAGTGGCTTTGGGTCAGGCTGGGTGCAAGACCCTGGGTACAGTGGCTTTGGGTCAGGCTGGGTACAAGACCCTGGGTACAGTGGCTTTGGGTCAGGCTGGGTGCAAGACCCTGGGTACAGTGGCTTTGGGTCAGGCTGGGTACAAGACCCTGGGTACAGTGGCTTTGGGTCAGGCTGGGTGCAAGACCCTGGGTACAGTGGCTTTGGGTCAGGCGGGGTACAAGACCTGGGTACAGTGGCTTTGGGTCAGGCTGGGTGCAAGACCTGGGTACAGTGGCTTTGGGTCAGGCTGGGTACAAGACCTTGGGTACAGTGGCTTTGGGTCAGGCTGGGTGCAAGACCTTGGGTACAGTGGCTTTGGGTCAGGCTGGGTACAAGACCCTGGGTACAGTGGCTTTGGGTCAGGCTGGGTGCAAGACCCTGGGTACAGTGGCTTTGGGTCAGGCTGGGTACAAGACCCTGGGTACAGTGGCTTTGGGTCAGGCTGGGTACAAGACCTGAGTACAGTGGCTTTTTGTCAGGCTGGGTGCAAGACCCTGGGTACAGTGGCTTTGAGTCAGGCTGGGTACAAGACCTGAGTACAGTGGCTTTGGGTCAGGCTGGGTACAAGACCTGAGTACAGTGGCTTTGAGTCAGGCTGGGTACAAGACCTGGGTACAGTGGCTTTGGGTCAGGCTGGGTGCAAGACCTGGGTACAGTGGCTTTGAGTCAGGCTGGGTACAAGACCTGAGTACAGTGGCTTTGGGTCAGGCTGGGTACAAGACCTGAGTACAGTGGCTTTGGGTCAGGCTGGGTGCAAGACCCTGGGTACAGTGGCTTTGGGTCAGGCTGGGTACAAGACCCTGGGTACAGTGGCTTTGGGTCAGGCTGGGTGCAAGACCCTGGGTACAGTGGCTTTGGGTCAGGCTGGGTACAAGACCCTGGGTACAGTGGCTTTGGGTCAGGCTGGGTGCAAGACCCTGGGTACAGTGGCTTTAGGTCAGGCTGGGTGCAAGACACTGGGTACAGTGGCTTTGGGTCAGGCTGGGTGCAAGACCCTGGGTACAGTGGCTTTGAGTCAGGCTGGGTACAAGACCTGAGTACAGTGGCTTTGGGTCAGGCTGGGTACAAGACCTGAGTACAGTGGCTTTGGGTCAGGCTGGGTACAAGACCTGAGTACAGTGGCTTTGAGTCAGGCTGGGTACAAGACCTGGGTACAGTGGCTTTGGGTCAGGCTGGGTGCAAGACTCTGGGTACAGTGGCTTTGAGTCAGGCTGGGTACAAGACCTGAGTACAGTGGCTTTGGGTCAGGCTGGGTACAAGACCTGAGTACAGTGGCTTTGGGTCAGGCTGGGTGCAAGACCCTGGGTACAGTGGCTTTGGGTCAGGCTGGGTACAAGACCCTGGGTACAGTGGCTTTGGGTCAGGCTGGGTGCAAGACCCTGGGTACAGTGGCTTTGGGTCAGGCTGGGTACAAGACCCTGGGTACAGTGGCTTTGGGTCAGGCTGGGTGCAAGACCCTGGGTACAGTGGCTTTAGGTCAGGCTGGGTGCAAGACTCTGGGTACAGTGGCTTTGGGTCAGGCTGGGTGCAAGACCCTGGGTACAGTGGCTTTGAGTCAGGCTGGGTACAAGACCTGAGTACAGTGGCTTTGGGTCAGGCTGGGTACAAGACCTGAGTACAGTGGCTTTGGGTCAGGCTGGGTACAAGACCTGAGTACAGTGGCTTTGAGTCAGGCTGGGTACAAGACCTGGGTACAGTGGCTTTGGGTCAGGCTGGGTGCAAGACTCTGGGTACAGTGGCTTTGAGTCAGGCTGGGTACAAGACCTGAGTACAGTGGCTTTGAGTCAGGCTGGGTGCAAGACCCTGGGTACAGTGGCTTTGGGTCAGGCTGGGTGCAAGACCCTGGGTACAGTGGCTTTGGGTCAGGCTGGGTGCAAGACCTGGGTACAGTGGCTTTGGGTCAGGCTGGGTAAAGTGGCTTTAAAAGGTCAGGGGGCACTGACCCATGGTCTCGTGTTTCAGAGATGAGTGTGTTCTGTACGAGCCCTTCCCAGCCCCTCAGCTCTCCTGAACGGTCTCTTGTAGGCTGAGGAGCGTCTCCTAGACTCAGGGTTTCCTCTCACCCTAATGAGTGTGTGCACATGGAGTGTGCAGAGGCTGTGTGCTTTAAGGGTGGTGTCTCCTACATAAAGGGACCCACAATCCCACCCTCCAGGCTTCTGTGGGAGGCTGATGATGTTTGTTGGTCCCCGGCCCTGGGGCACACAGTGAGAGCTCAGTAGGCAATGTCTCCGTCAAGGATATTCAGGGGGGTGGGAGTACCCTGCCAGCTGGTCCGGGTGCATGTGTTTCAGCGTGTGCCAGCAAGGCTCCTTCCAGTGTGCCCTCCATCCCTGTGCCGCCACCTGCACGGCCTATGGCGACCGGCATTACCGCACGTTTGACGGGCTCCCGTTTGACTTCGTGGGCGCATGCAAGGTGCACCTGGTCAAGGTGAGCCCCTGGATGCGTCTGCCCAGCTGGCTCCATGAGGGCCCAGGGTAGCTGAGGCTGCAGACCTGTCAGAGCCTGGTGATGCTCTGGACTCCAGTGTGACGCTAATTGGGTGGTTGGGGGATCTAAGCCCTGGAGTGCGGCTATCCAGAGGCGGAAGGAAATGTCAAGGAGCAAGCCAGAGGCTGGACAGAGCTCACCAGTCCTAAAGTGCTCCACTGCCTGTTCACTCACCATTATAACCTTGGGTCCCTGTGTTCTTCTGTCTATAGTAACAGCTAGTGCCTTTTGAGCTTTTGTTATGTGCATGGTGGTCGACTGAGCACTGTTTGTGGATTATTTTACTTCATTCTGACAGCAGCCCTACGAGGTAGTTATTGACCCCATGTTATACTAGTAGATGTAGCAACTGGGGCTTTGAAAGGGTAGGTATGTTGCCCAAGGTCCCACTGCCAGGCAGTGGCAGAGCTGGGTCAGGTTTGAACTAAGAAGTCCGAATGGAGAATTGGTGCTTAAGGAGTCACGTGGAGGAAGAGGCATGGCGATGGGGCGGGGCACAGTAGAAGCAGGATCCCCTCCAGCAGGAGGAAAGGGTACCAGCAGGGTAGGTGGGAGGGTGCCAGAGACACACCAGGGGACCTTGGTTTTGCTAAGGGCCAGTCTATTTCATTATCTATATATATATATGTAAGAGAGTAACATGCAAATCGACCAAACGGCGGAACAACCAGAACAACCGCTCGACCAGTCGCTATGAGGCGCACTGACCACCTCTTGGTCCCTCCCCCTGGCTGGCAGGCTCTGATCCCCCAATGGCAAACAGGGAACTGGGGGATGGGAGGCGGTGGGGGCTGGGCCAGCTGCCGGGCAGCCGGGGAAGATGGCCCTGATCACAGGCCAGGCCTAGGGACCGTACCCGCACACGAGTTTCGTGCCCCGGGCCTCTAGTGTAATAATAATAAACCTTTTATGGAATGAGTCCTATCTATGGGGCACATAACTTCAAAGCTCCACAGACCCCATTTTATTTTTTAAATTTCGAAGCTAATGTATGTCCTTCACTAAGATTTAAAATAATAGAATAGCACATATTAAAAACAAATATTCCTCCTCATATATTTTTTGTTCTCATTCCCTGTTCCTAACCGGTGTGAATCCTGAAAGATCATTTTTCATCACACACACGCACCTATACACTCTTTGTTTCGTTTATATGGATAAGTTTCTACAATTTGCTTTTTTCCCCACTTAACAGTATACCTTGAACATTATCTCATATAGTCAGTGCACACATTTTTCTTTCTTCTTGCTGTTGAATTCTGCAGAGAGGACATGCTCTAGTCTGTTTTATTATTCCCTCATTGATGGATTTTTAGGCTGTTGCCAATATTTAAATGCACAATGAGTACTTTTGTGAAAGTATCTCTAGACTTTTAGAAGTGAAATTGCTATAAAAAGTATGTACATGTAAAATATTGCTTAATGCCTGCAAATTGCCCTCCAGAAAGGCTTACACTGCCACCTACCATTATCACTGTATGTGAGGCAGTGTCCCTTCCCCTACACGCCTGTCCTCCTATTATTCATTCATTCATTCACTCATTCATTCATCCATTCACTCATCAGATACTTTTTGGAGAGCCACTACATGCTAAACACTGCACTAGGTGCCTCCCCCCGCCCCCCCAATGGACACTGAGCTTCAGAAAACTGAAGTAGGTTGCCCAAAGTCACACAGCTAATAAGAGGTAGAAGTGAGTTGAAAGCCACTTCAGAGTTCGTGTCCCTCTACCCCTGTGCCTCTCAGCAGACCTCTTCTCTCGCTGGTTTCACTAAAGGAATTTGTTTTCTCCTCAGAGCACATCAAATTTCAGCTTCTCTGTGATTGTAGAAAATGTAAACTGCTACAGCTCTGGCATCATCTGCAAGAAATTTATTTCCATCAACGTTGGGAACTCACTCATCATCTTTGATGACGACTCGGGAAATCCCGTAAGGCCCGGTGCAGGTGAAGGTTGTAGGGTCACGTGGCAGGTTAACGGGCTGAGGGCGGAAGAGGGCTAAGGACTGGTTTCTTTACCACAGCAATTTCTCTGGGAGCCCTGGAATCAGCAGCTCAGATGGTTCCTGACCTTGGCCAGGGTCAGGAACACAGAGGTCAATGTCAAGGTGTGAGGGAGGCGTAGGAGTTGGTGAGGTCCCGGGGCTGGGCAGTGACCTGTGGCCAGGCCCAGCTGCCTCAGGTGTTGGGGGACGCTTTGGCCTCAGGAATGACCATCTCTGTCGCCTCAGAGTCCTGAGAGCTTCCTGGACGAGAAGCAAGAGGTCCACACGTGGCAAGCAGGGTTTTTCACGCTGGTGCATTTCCCGCGGGAGCACATCACCCTCCTATGGGACCAGAGGACCACAGTGCACATCCAGGCTGGGCCACAGTGGCAGGTAGTCACATGACGAGTGACCCTCCAGGAGCCATCTGCTCCTGCCTGGGGCTGAGCCAAGCCCCTGGGTGTCCGTGGGTGAGCTCTACCCTCCCGGGGGAGCCAGCAGCAGCATGCCTTCTGTCCTGTCCTCCCCACCCCTTCTTATCTGACCCTTCACCTACTCCTCTTCATCCTCTTCATCCTGGGACCTCAGTAGTTGCTTCTAGGTTCATGACAGATTCCTGGGCTCACGGCAACCCCCTGCCCATGGTTCACCCCTGGCAAGCCTGCAACTGACATGGTGTCCTCTCTTCTTCCAGGGCCAGCTGGCGGGGCTCTGTGGGAACTTTGACTTAAAAACCATCAATGAGATGAGGACCCCAGAGAACTTGGAGTTAACTAACCCCCAGGAATTTGGCAGCAGCTGGGCTGCAGTTGAGGTAAAGCCCCCGTGAGCTGGGCCCTGGCCAACGCGAGAGGACCTGGCCCAGGTCAAGCAAAAGGGACACTGGTGGGAGGCTGCTCCTTCTTCTCTCGGCCTCTGAGCTGCATCCCCAGCCCAGACTATCCTGTGGCCCAAGGACACCTACCATCCCATCTCACAAATCAGTGCACACCTGCCCTGGTCCAGGCTCCGGGGGGCGGGGGGGGGGCGGGGGGGGCGGGGGAGGACTGGGAAGGAGACAGTCTCTGTCTAGGAGAGATGACCACCTAGCAGGAGGGTGAGGCTTGTTGAAGCATCACCATCTTACCCACGTCTGTGCCCCCAGTGCCTGGCACTAGGTCTGGCACAGAGGAGAAGCCAAGAGAGACCCGTGTGGGTTGAGGCAATTTGAGAAGGCTTCATGAAGGTGGTGGAACTAGTGTGGTACTTAAAGAATAGGACAAACTTAGAAGGATGAGTATATCAGAGAGAAGACCTCTGAAAAGGGAGAACAATATTAGCAGAGGCAGAAATGAGGGGGGTGTCTGACTGAGGCTGCCAAGCTGTGAGCACTGACCCTGGGTTCTTGTCTTGGGTCATCAGGGACTTGGGTAACCTTAAGTCCCATCTTCTCTGGTCCTCTGTGAAGGGGTTGTGCCAGGAGAGGTATGGTGAATAGATTTCACCTCATCTGACAACTCTGATCCGCGAGAAGAGGCTGCCAGGGATGCTGTGTTGAGAGATATCTAAGACTTGTGTCAGGCTCAGTTGGAAGGAAAACTGATTAGTTATGTCTGCCATGGGGCAGCAGTGGAGGGTGGGGATGAGTGTTACATAGTCGCCTTTCCTGGACTGAGTAGTTTTAGGTCCTTAATTCTCTGTTGGGGAGCAGACAGAGATGCACCCATGTGGACTAGGGTCATGGCCTGGAGCTCAATGTCATCCTAAGGCGGGACAAGGCTGTTCTCACAGCCTCAGAAAGGTGTGCTCTGCCCCATTCTCGTTCTGGAGAAGCTGAGTGGTTGACTAACCCTTACTGCTCCCCTCCTTCCACCAGCTATTTCTCTCTTGTTACTCGCCTTGGGCATTTCCCCGGGAGGCTGTAGTGAAAATGTAGGCCTGAGGGAGGAGGGGGGTCAGCTGACATCAGGAAATCGTGTTATCTATAGCTGTGCAGCAACAGTCCCTCGGGCTAAACAGCAGTCAGCCATCCACACGTATGATCGGTTTCCGTAGGTCAGGAGTCAGGGCACGGCTTGCCCGGTCCTCTGCCTCAGGTACCACAGGCTGCAGTCAAGCTGTCCGCTTCGGCTGGGCTTTCCTTTGCTTCGGAGGGTGGGGTGGGTGGATCTGCTTCCTCGCCCACTCACGTGGCAGTCAGTAGCATTCAGTTCTTTGCAACCGGGTAACTGAGAGCTTCAGTTTTTTGCTGGCTGTTGTCTGGAGAGACTCCAGCAAGATGGGCTCTACAAATAATGCAACAGAGTCATGCAATCACTGACATAGCCACGTCCATCCATCACCTTTGCTGTCTTCTGTTGGTTTAAAGCGCGTTCTAGGCCCCTCCCACTCTCACGGGGAGGGAGTTATACAAGGACACGAACCCCAGGAGGTGAGATCAGGGGGTCACTCTAAGAGTCTGCCTGACCACATCTGGCAACAGGCGTTTGGGGGTAGGGAGGTCCACAGCCCTGCCTTTGCCCTCAGTGCCCAGACACCCTCGATGCCCGGGACACGTGTGTCCTGAATCCTCTCCGAGAACCGTTCGCCAAGAAGGAGTGCAGCATCCTGCTCAGCGAGGTGTTTGAGACCTGCCACCCTGTGGTGAGTGGGCCCCAGCCAAGGCCACTCCTGACCCCACCTTTCTCCTCGGGTCCCTCCTGCTCTCAGACCCCAACCCCCGTCACGCCTCGGGAGAGACACCTCAGGCCTAGAGGGGAGACCCATCGCTGCCGTTCCCTGCCTCCAGCTCAGATGAAATAGTCTGTCCTGTTTCTCCAGACAACCCAGGACAGACAGCAGGACAAACAGAGCTGTGCCCTTTCGAGCCTATCTCCACCTGGCTCTTCCCGGGGCAGGAAGTTCTTCTGAACCCCACACCCTCCTGCTGTGGCAGCGGCAGTAGAGACAGGAGAGCTGGGGCTCAGCTCTGCTCCGCAGCCTGCAGGCCCCCAAGGCAGCTGTCTGTGGCCCAGGCTGGCAGTTCATGCCCATGTCTGCTCCTCAGCCCCCCACCTCCAGCCCCGGGATCCAATGGCTTAGGCCCTGATCCTGCCTGCATGGCAGCTCACACCATCCTGTGGTCCCTTCGTGTTTCTGCTGCTCCCTGAGTCTGATTGGCATCAGCTGAGAAGCTTCCGGGCAAACATTCAGGGTCAGTCCTCTGACCTCTGACTTCTGACCTCCTCTAGGTTGATGTCACTTGGTTTTACTCAAACTGCCTGACGGACACATGTGGGTGTAGCCGGGGCGGTGACTGTGAGTGCTTCTGTGCCAGCGTGTCCGCCTATGCCCACCAGTGCTGCCAGCACGGGGTGGCCATCGACTGGCGGACCCCACGTCTCTGCCGTGAGTGTCCAATCACCTGAGGGGGAGAGTGGGGCCCTCTGTGGGCAGGCCTGAGGGGGACCATCACTCTGTCTAGCATTTGTTGAGTACTTATTCTGTGCCAGGCACCAGCTGCTCTGTGTGTATCATTCATTATCTAGAGGCCTAATGCACAAAAATCGTGCAAGGGGCTCAGCCCTCGCAGCCCTGGCTTCGTCCGGAAGGTCGTCCAGAAGGTCGTTTCGCTGTTTGGTCTAATTCACATGTTATGCTTTTATTAGTATAGTTTCTTTACCAACTCCCCTATGAAGAGGACTGTTTATTCCTGTTTTAGAGTTGAAGAAACAGGTTAGAGAAAGAGATTAAATAAGATGCTCAAGTTCACCCAGTGCAGCCTGGCTGTAACCTGTGCTCTTAACCACTGTGCTAGAGGAGTCAGGAGTCCTGGATTCCAGACTCAGAGCTGCCATTTGTGAGCTGTGTGACCTCAAACAAGCCCCCAACCTCCCTGGGGCTCAGTGTTCTCATCTGAAAAAGAATAGACTTGTCCCACCAGGTTTATTGTGAGGGTCAAATGGGATAGTGAATGTAAAAGCCCTTTGTCAGCTGAGACCTGCTGTCAGAGGCAGCCCAAGACATCAGTATACCTAGGGCCTTGTGGTTTGCAAACGCTTTTGGTTGCACACTCTTATCAAGTAAAAATATTTTGAACACACACACATATGCATACACAGGTACACATACATGTGTATATTATCAGCATAAATGTATATCACGAAATAGATAAAAAAGTAAATATTTTTAAAATGAAAAAGTATATAGAAATTTAAATGATTGATTATTGATTATTTCTTTCTGCATAACAGTGATCTTCCTGGTGCAAGCACGCCTCACTTTGCAGTGCTATGGTTATTACACAGGCCTGGGGCTGAACCCTCTGGGACTCAAGCTCCATCAAGCAGGGTGACCAGGGGACATTGCTTGCACTGAGCTGTAATCGAGGGTTCAGAGAACTGTACCTACCTTGCAGGGTGCTGTGAGGTTTAAATGTGGTAGCACATGTAAAGCACTCAGCACGATGCTCTAGCTATTGCTGTCATATGTCATGACAACGTGGGTGCTGGCATGTCCTGAGCCCTGGGGCTCCAGGCAGGATGACCTCAGGAGGAAGGGGGAGCAGAAGCGGCCCTTGGCTTCCCCTTTCTCTGCCTGTTTTCCCCTGAGACCCTTCCACCACCAGTGCCCTGGGCCCTCCTGCTGTCTGCTGCTCCCTCTCCTTCTCTGATACAAATCCTCCAGGAAGGAGAAGGGGACCCACACTGAACAAGGATCTGCTGTGCCCCAGGCCCTGTGCCTTCTGTGCGTTAACTCGCTCATCCGCAGGTGCAGGGCTGGGGCGAGGCGAGCGAGGCACTCAGTGGGGCACAACATAGGTCATATGTTGACAGTATATTTTAAAAATCAAAACGAATGTAAAAATAACTTTGATGAACAAAATACCAACATTTTAAGGAATGACAGGATTAGTATTATTGATTTTTCCCTTTTGCCTCGGGCTCCAGTATCACTCAGCAAGGTGCTGTCACTCATCCTAACTTTATTTTTAAAAATTTTGATATTTTATTCATTCTAGGGATTTTGCATTAATTTTGAAATTTAAAAAATGTTGATGAACATCAGTAGAAATTGGTTACTGAGATTTCTGATGCCTCCTTAAATTTTGCACCGAGGTGAGCCCTTGCCTTACCCGAGCCCAGGCATCACAAGTCTATGGGGCAGATTCTAGCTGTGGTCCCATCTCAGAGAGGAGGGCACCAAGTGACTAGAGGTTGCGTGACTTGTGCCAGTGTGCACAGCTGACCAGTGAGAGAGATGGGGTTAACCCAGGCCTGACTTTAGGGGCCCGGCTCTTGACAATCCTGGGTGACTTGCCATGAACCTAGTGCACACCTGAAACCAGAGGCTCAGAGATCTTCTAATTTTCTAGTTCCGTTTTCTGATCCACAGGTGAGGAGAGGCAGGTACTTGCCCAGAGCAGTACAGCAGATCAATCTTCTGACCCCTGCAAAGCAGTAGTGTTGATTAGGGGGTTTGGGCTGTGGGGTGGAGTTGGTGGCTCTCTTCAGATCACACCTATGAATGGAGAAGCCCCTCCTCACTTATCCCAGGTCTACCCAACTGGCTCCTCATAGCCTTGCTCCTGGATTTAGGCGCCCTTTTCAAGGTCCCCAGCTTACTCCAACCCACTGAGGACTGTGGCTGAGGAGCCAGGGGAAAAGGCTGTGTTACAAGACTGGGCCACTAGAGGGCGCGCTGAGCACACGCTTAGAGGAGCTTTTGACAGCCTGGTGGAAACTGCACCAGGGGAACTTGGATCTTGGACTCACCTGGTCCCTTTCCATCCAAGGTTCTTGACAGACTGACTTCTATCTGTGCTTGCTTTCCTCTGGGACCTTCCGCGACATTTCCGATTGGAACTCCCACCCCTTGATTCTAATCTTGCCCTTTGGGGACACACAAAGCAGACCCTTCTTCCCAACATCCTTCCTTCCTTCCTTCCTTCCTTCCTTCCTTCCTTCCTTCCTTCCTTCCTTCCTTCCTTCCTTCCTTTCTTTCTTTCCATAAATGCTCAGTGCCTCCTCTGGACCTGCTTTGAGCGTTGTGCAGGGGGCACAGAGAGGAGCCATTGTATTTCCTACAGCTCAAGATATCTGAACATAATGCCATGCCTGAATCTTGGAGTTTGGGAGGCAGGCCAGGTCCACCCCTTGGGGAAGGAGGAAGAGCTGGGATGCTGGGGCCGTGGCTCTGCCCATCTGTTCCAGCTTCCTAAGAAGGCTGATCTCTCTCTTTCAGCATACGACTGTGACTTCTTTAACAAAGGTAAGCCCATCCTCCCCAAGTGGAACCTGGGGGCTGGGGCACTGCCAGCCCTGACCTGATGCCACAGCAGCGGCAGGGCCCTGCTGGCCCTGGAAGAGCTGTGACATGGGGCAGGGAGGGACCCTGTCATGCAGAGAGAACCCGGACAGTGCAGGGCCCAGGGATGCCCCAGAACTCTATACCCAGAAGCTTATATGGAGCCCAGGCCAGGCCAGCTTCCTGGGGGTTGTGCTCATTAGGGCAGCTCCACCAGGAAGTAAAAACCAGTGGGCCACCCCACGGCCCTCCTAATCTAGCTCATCAGGCCCATGGGACACTCTCTGGGGTTTACCGAAGTTTTAAGTTGGCAACGGCAAATGCAAACTGCTCTTCCCAAGGATGGCCTGGCTCAGCCCCTCAGATTCGTCATCAAATTTAGCCAGGGTCGTAGGGTCCCAGAACACGCTCCCTCCCTGCATTAATCAGAGTGAAAACACAGGTCATAACTAGAGTGCAGACCCCAGGGAGGCTAATGTCCAGCGTTAGAGCCAATTAGTCAATTTAGTTGCTGGGGCCAGTGGGCAGTGGGAGGAGGGCTGCCCAGGAGTAGTTTCTGGCTCGGATCTCTGTCCAGCTGGGCCAAGGGCAGACCTTGGCAGAGCTAGATGCTCAGCAGGTCCTTGGTGTCATTCACCTTTGACCTCCAGTGCACCCCCACACCCCTCCCGTCCTTCCAGGCTCTGTCCTCTTGTCCAGTTCCCTGCATTCTCAGATTTTGGGTTGAAAAACATCTCCCTGGAAAGAGTACAGCAAGGAGAAGTGATAGGGGACCAATTAGAGACAAAGATACCAGTTAGGGGGTCTGAATGATGAGGGCTGGGCCAGGGTACAGCGTCATTCACAGGGACTGCAGTCCCCCTTATGTGTTAGCGCCTCAGGGCTCCTGATGGACAATTACCTTTAAGCCCTAAAGGGATAAATCTGTGATGGGAGAACTGTGGTCCCTGGGACAGGCGGTGTCTGCCTGACATCAGGCAAGACATTTCAGCAAGACGGCTCTGAGCAGAGTTTCTGCCTTCTGTGGCATTTTGGGTAGCAGTGACTGGCAAAGGACAGGCTGTTTCTAGCATCCTCCACCTCCCCACCCACCCACCCACCCGTCCATTCCTCACTTTGCTTTTCTCCCACACTTTCTCTGGCCCAAGTCCTTGCCGGGTGCTGGGGAGTTGATGGTTGACGAGAGCTGTCACGGGGGGCGGGGCGGGGGGCACTGGCTGAGCTGGCCCACACCGGCTCTCTAGAACCAACTGTGTGTCCCCAACTCCGCATTCAGTTGGTAGTTTGAAGCTGACCACCGGTGGGAGTGTTCACAGCGTGGACACTGCACTTTGGGGTTTTGTGTTTGAGGGCTGATTATGAACTGTGGGCAGGCACAGCGCTGCCTGACTCCCATCTAGGAGAGGAGACACACAGGGACCCCCGACTGAGATCCCTCATAGGAGCTGTGATAGCTGTGGCCTGTGGAGCCCAGCGGGAGGGCCGATGCTGGTGTGTGGCAGGAGGGGTGCAGGGAGAGCTTCACCGCGGAGGTGACATTTGAGCTGGGCCCCAGAGATGAGGAGGCGTTTGCCAGGCACAGGATGGGAGGACTATGCTGAGGGGCCGGGAGGGGGCAGCATGAGTGGAGACACGAGGCGGGGCACAGCAGGCTCTTTCAAGGAACAACAAGGGAAGCTTAGTGTGGCAGGGGCATAGGTGTGGGGAGGGGAGGGTAGGCAGGGGCTGGGCATGAAAGGCCCCCGAATTCAAGCTGGGCTCTTGGACTCTCTCCTGAGGGCAATGGGAGCTCCTGATGAGTCCCAGCATGGAGTGTTAGGAAGGTGACTCAGGCACTTGGGGAGGAGGCAGGGAGGTCACTTACAAGGCTGTTATAATTGTCTAGGACCGTGGTTGGCAAACCGCGGCTCGGGAGCCACAGGCGGCTCTTTGGCCCCTTGAGTGTGGCCCTTCCACAAAACACCACGTGCGGGCGCACACGTACAGTGCGATTGAAACTTCGTGGCCCATGCGCAGAAGTCGGTTTTCGGAAAAGAGACAGACGAAACAAGCATACAAGACGAGTGTGGATGGGAGAGTTGGAAGGGGTCGACCTCAGCGAACGCACCTCAGTCAGATTGAGGAGGTTTTTAGCAAAGGCCAGCTTAGGAGTACCCTAATTAAGTTAATAACAATGTACCTACCTATATAGTTTAAGTTTAAAAAATTTGGCTCTCAAAAGAAATTTCAATCGTTGTACTGTTGATATTTGGCTCTGTTGACTAATGAGTTTGCCGACCACTGGTCTAGGAAACCAGCCTATACTGACAGTGCAGGACCCCAAGAGACACAAAAGTGGCGCATGCTGGGAATAAGGAAACACTAGTGTGAGCCCAAGCCCCTGGCCTTCATCCCTCAGGCCGGGCTGGGCAGAGACCAGGTCTGCTATCTCCTCCCAATGGGGACTCTGAATAGAGCAGTGGCTGGCGGTGTAGAGTCTCAGGCAGGGGGACAGGCCCATGGAGAGACTTTTGGGAGGTCCTTATGACCCCTGGGGGTGACCTTGTTCCCAGGCTTCCTGTGAAGTTACTCAGGCGCTATGCTGGTCCCCCTCAAGGGTGACAGCCTCAAGTCCCTGTCCTTCCTTCTCATGGAAATCGAGGTCCCTAGAGCTTGGGGTGAGGGATGGGACCAACAGCACCTCTTTGGCACCCTCCCTCAGCCCCACCTCTGGCAGGGGTGGGCAGGTAGGGACGGGAGGTGGGCACAGGCCCCAGGAGGCAGGCCTCCTGACTGGCCCTTTCTCTCCAGCACTAGGTAAGGGCCCCTACCAGCTGGCCAGCCAGGGAGCTGGTGGTGCCCGTGTGGCCATGAAGGCGGCAGGCGGTGCCATAGTCCTGGTGAGCGCAGAGGATGTGGCCCCGGGGGACTTCGTGAACTTCCTGCTGACGGCTGCACTGGACAAGGCCAAGGCCCACGGTAAGGCCGCCTCTGGGGAGGCATTGCCAGAGGAGGGAAGGTGCTGAGGCTCTGACCCAAGCAAGTCAAACTCAAAGGCTAACATAGGCCAAATACACAAGGTTTACGTTTAAGTGGCCGCAAAAAACAAAAGCTTCAATTTCATAGACACATAGGTTTATTTCTATAGAGACATGCTGAATACAAAGGGCTGAAATAAATGAGTCATCGTTAACATAATAGACCATTTTAATAAAAATTAATATTTTTTCTTGAACATTAACTTACCAGACACTGAATAGCTGCACAAATGAATAGGCGTAATGCAAATAAACCTATTTTTCTTGTTCTCCAAAAGCGAAATATTTCCCGTTACACACACCAAGCAAGTCAGTACATGACTAATGATGTGGCAGTCGGCTGCTAAAATATTCGCTGCTAGTATTAGTGGAGAGAAATGGTGCGCCTGCGCGTAAGGTGCATCAGGGAAATAAATGCAACGTGATTGCAGTAATCAGTCATTAGTGAATGTTGTAGTTCGTTATTAATAACTATGCATAACAGGATATTGTAAAGATTAAGTTATGAAATATTTATTAAAACATTTCTTACACACCGTTATATTGGCTGGGCCACAAAAATATTCACTGTGGGCCGCATGCAGGAGGTTGACATGCTTGCTCTAAACTATCGAGAGTAGCTGAAGACATGTGGGGCTCCAGCTGGTGCCCCTTTCCCAACTGAGACAGGGTTTGACCTCAATCTCTTAGCTTCTTTGAAGAGACACCTCCCATCTTCTTCCTGAGAAACAAAACAAAACAACCAAAAACGGAGGCCAAAGTCCAGAGACACCTTTGTATCTAGCCTTACACAATGGCTGTGTTCCAGCAAAGCAGGTGGCAACACCGCTACTTCTCTCCTCCCTACTTTCTCCTTGCTCTCCCTTCCCCTCCCCTTCCTCCTCCTCTCCTTCCTTCTCCTCCTCCTCCTCCCCTTCCTTCTCCTCCTCCTCCCCTTCCTTCTCCTCCTCCTCCCCTTCCTTCTCCTCCTCCTCCCCTTCCTTCTCCTCCTCCTCCTCCTCTTCCTTCTTCTCCTCCTCCTCCTCTTCCTTCTCCTCCTCCTTCCCTTCCTTCTCCTCCTCCTCCCCTTCCTTCTCCTCCTCCTCCTCTTCCTTCTCCTCCTCCTCCTCCTCTTCCTTCTCCTCCTCCTCTTCCTTCTCTTCCTCCTCCCCTTCCTTCTCCTCCTCCTCTTCCTTCTCCTCCTCCTCCCCTTCCTTCTCCTCCTCCTCCTCTTCCTTCTCTTCCTCCTCCTCCTCTTCCTTCTCTTCCTCCTCCCCTTCCTTCTCTTCCTCCTCCCCTTCCTTCTCCTCCTCCTCCCCTTCCTTCTCTTCCTCCTCCCCTTCCTTCTCCTCCTCCTCCTCCTCTTCCTTCTCCTCCTCCTCCTCTTCCTTCTCTTCCTCCTCCCCTTCCTTCTCTTCCTCCTCCCCTTCCTTCTCCTCCTCCTCCTCTTCCTTCTCCTCCTCCTCCTCTTCCTTCTCTTCCTCCTCCCCTTCCTTCTCCTCCTCCTCCTCTTCCTTCTCTTCCTCCTCCCCTTCCTTCTCCTCCTCCTCCTCCTCTTCCTTCTCCTCCTCCTCCTCTTCCTTCTCTTCCTCCTCCCCTTCTCCTCTTCCTCCTCCCCTTCCTTCTCCTCCTCCTGCTCCTCTTCCTCCTCCCCCTCCTCCTCCTCCGCTCCCTTCTCCTCCTTTTTATCCTTCCCCCACCCCCTTCTCCTCTTCTTCCTTCCCTGCCCCTCTGCTCCTTCCTAGTCCCACTTTTGAGCCGGGATAGACTTTAAATGCCAAGGGGAACTGGCTGGAACCTTGACCCCAGCAGGGCCTCCTCCTGTGAATGGAGTGGCCGGCTCTTGACTTGCTCAGGTTATGCTCCTGAGTTCCAGGCGGGTGGGACACACACTGGAGCACACCTGGGACCCGCCTCCTGGGTCTCAGACCACCAGCAACCCCGAGGGCTTAGCGTTACAGGCATCGACCCCTCTCCAGAGTTCAGTGGTGCTTGAGCAGCCGCAGACCCTGCCCAGAGGGGAGGGACACCCCGGCTCCGGCCCTGCTCCACGCACAGCCAGAGTTCCCAGCAATGAGTGATGTTCACGGTGGTGTGAGCTGGAGGTGCAGTAGGAGGTGCCAGAGGAACCATGTCACTGCACGAGCGGGGCCTGGGAGTGAGGAGCCAGCACTGGGCCACAGGAGGGCCAGAAGTACCACCCCAAGAAGGATACTTCCTCCCCAGACATTGCTGACCCCCAGGTCTGTGTGAAGAAGGGTGTCTCACAACCTTCCAGATGTGATAGGCCATCTGTTAGTGGGGATTTTCTGTTCCCCACTCAATATTTTAGTCTAGTAAGGTCTGCACTAGAGGAAGTGTTGATTTTCCAGTGGTTTTACGGGCATATTAAGAACTCCAGAGCAGCCTGGCCTTGAGAGCATCACTGTGGGGAGGAAGAAGTTGGACCCAGAGTCCAGCCTCCCTCTCAGTCAGGCCTGGGTTTCGTGGGCAGCTGGGGGTAGGGGGGCAGACCCAGTGAGGACCCAGGCTCCCACCCCGATTCCATCCTGTGCTCCTCCCTCCCCACCCCCCCATACTATATACAAGGTACTGGACAGCAAAAGAGAAAGTGCCTTCCAGGTGAGGTCTTGGGTGGCTGCGTGGAGGAGGTGCATCCTTAGGGGTGGGAAAGATTGTGATGAGGACAAATGGAGAGTAGAGACTGTCTTGGGTAGGGAGGGGGATATCCAGCCAGCAGTGAGCCCCACTCTAGAAATGGGTCCTTGTGGATGTTGGAGAAAGGGTAGGGAAACAGGCTCTGGGCAAGTGCCTTCCCTCGGGGACACTGTGTTCCCATCTGGGGTTGGACTCAGGGTCCCCTAGTTCCACCAGCTCTGACCCCCTGGGATTCTGTGAGGAGCAGGACCAAGCTGGGGTCACTGAAATCTGGCAAATCACCAAGCCCAGCTTGTCTGGTGTGACCAATAAAACGTAACTCCACCAGGACGGCCGTGTCCGTCTGTTCTGGTCACTGTTGTGTCCTGGCATCTAGAATTGCACCTGGCACAGGGGGGCGTCCTCAAAGTGTTTGCGGAAGGAAGGAGGGAAGGGAGGGAGGTCGCTCACCTCCCGAGGTTTGGCAGTCGGTGGCTTCTCCAACCCTCCACCTGCCCTGGGGATGAGGAGGCTGGCAGAGGGGCAGCTGGCAGGCAGAGGAGGTGGGCCGACGGGAGGCGGGCGGGCCTGGAGGAGCAGGGCCTGCTCTCCACAGAGTGCAAGCTGTCCTGTGTCACTGAGAGTGCAGACGGGTGCCGGGTGTGTGCCCCCCATCAGGGCCTCTCTCTGCATTGACCTTACCATGTGGCTCTCTGCAGATCCAGATGTGGTATCCCTGGAGGCAGCGGACAGACCCAACTTCTTCCTCCACGTCACAGCCAACGGGTCTTTGGAACTGGCCAAGTGGCAGGGCAGCGACGCCTTCCACCACCACGCCTCCTTCTCACTGCACCAGGGGACCTGGCGGGCAGGCCTGGTGGCCCTGGAGTCCCTGGCAGAGCCTGGCTCTTTCCTTCACGTGTCAGGCCCCACGCTGGCCCTGCGGCCATATGAACACTCCGAGGTCTTCCGCCGGGGCACACTCTTCCGCCTTCTGGGTAAGTGTCCGCCCTGCCATCACCCTCAATTCCTCAGCCCCTCGCTCAACCGCCCTTCCTGCCCTCTCCTATTCCCCTTCCAAGGGCCCCCAAGAGATGGAATCCTCACTCTCCTGGCACCAGGAGGCCACGTGGGTGCCACCCTGAGGCGGGAAGTGTCCTGGCCTCCATGTTGGTGGCCTGAGGAGTGTGGGCAGCGTGGCTCGGGGCCCAGCCAGCTTCCCGGGTCCTGCCTACGCCCACAGGCCAGTCACACATCTAAAAATAGGGCGGCCTTTGTGGAAACACAGGGAGAGTGATCGTGGCGCTGCTTGCGCAGCTCTCTGGCTCAGGTTTCATGCTGATGGGGGCACATGCCCGCCCTGCGAACCGCAGCCTCTCCCTTCCCCCCACCCCCCGCCCCTTGAGGCCCGGGCCCCTGTGATGGGGCAGCACCATGTCCTTTCCAGCGAGGACTGGAAAGGGTCCCAGGGCTTTGCCATCCCCCTGCCGGTGTGCCTGCCCCTAATGACTTAGTCTCTGCTTGGACCGGGAGGGAGTGATCACAATTTCTTTACCGCTCCAGGCTGGCCTCTCTGACCCGTATGAGCACATGTGTGTTCATGCCTGTGAGGGCACCTCCCACTATATGGATGAACCCACACATGTGTAAATGTGTCTCCAGCCAGGCTGTTCACTGATCACCCCCACCCATACCACACACACACACACACACACACACACGCCAGGCTGGGCCAGCTCACGCTTACATTCAGCGGTCCTCCAGCCAGTCCACCAAGAACCCCACCCAGGACAGAGTCATCGCTGGCTGTGATGGCAGGGCTGTGTCCCTTTCTGGAGGACCCCGAGGCAGAGCGGGTGAGCCCACGCTCTGAAGCCAGACTGCCTTGGGTTCGAATGCTGACCGGGGTCCTTGGCGCTTGAGGAGAACCCCCTCCCTGACTGTTTCTTCACCCGAACAACGGCGATGTTTGCCTCAGGGTTACTGTGGGCGATCGAATGTATCTCGTGCGCTTTGCTCTGGGCCTGGCTCATAGTGAAGTTCTCGGTTCTGGTCCCAAGGATCTTGGAAAGCAGGTTTCTTCACAGGCAGCAGCAGCGCAGGGGTTAGGAAGTCAGGAAGGGGCTGCAGGGCGGGGCCAGGAGCAGAGACCCCCACGTGTGCCAGGGAGGTCTGGGGTCCTGTCTGCCTTGAAGCCCCGCAGAGGCTACACACGCTTCCCCTGAAGACCCTTCATCTGCCAAGGCCCTGGCCACGGGGCCTTTTATGAGGAACTCTGCCCCGGGAGAGTTTAATTTCCCCAGCAGCTTGTGTGCCTCAGTTTCTTCATCTATAAAATGGGAATAATAATAATGCTACTTCGTAAGGTTATTGTGAGGATGAATGAGTGCATACTTGTGTGAAATGTTGAGTATCCTACTTGGTGCTATTTGAGTCAGCTGTTGTTATTATTAGTAGCCCAAGTTACTAGGGGCAACAAAGACAGTGCTCAGACAAACTCCACGCACCCGGTCGGAGACTGGCTACTTCACGGAGGCCCTCTGGGAACCGGGGGGGGGGGGGGGGGGGGGGTTGGACTTGTAAAGAACAGCTCTCCTTGTCTGGGGCCAGATGCCCCACAGGGCCTTGGCTGACAGGGGAGGAGATTCCCCAACCCCTCCCTCACCCTCAGGGGAAAGCCTCCTGGCTCCCTGGAGGTCTGCAGTGGCCTGGCCAGAGGCAGAGCAGGAAGGATGGGGTTGTGTCCTGGGGTGCAGGGCAAGCCTGACCACCAGGGTCTCAGAGGGGTAGGGTGACAGGCAGCCTTATGGAGAGATCAGGGATCACAGCCTTCTCTTCAGTCACCCCTCAAAGCCCAACGCCAATGCCTACTCCATAGCACCCCCTTCCTCAGCCCTTCCACCAAGTTCCCTGACCCCACTCCATGGATCCTCCAGGCCCTGACCCCAACTCTCAGCGACAGTGTCCCCTGAGGTTGGCTTTTATTTATTTGTCCCTACTTTTCCCCCATGAGTCCATTTGTCTCTTCCAAGGGTGGGCGGGCGGGCGTGGGCTGAGCTGGATTGCTTCTGTGCTATGGCACTGATGCCCCATCCTCAGACTCTGGGGCGGCTGACTTTCCAGATGCCAAGCCATCGGGGGCTGCCTACCCCATCTGCGAGTGGCGCTACGATGCCTGTGCTAGCCCCTGCTTCCAAACCTGCCGGGACCCCAGGGCAGCCAGCTGCCAGGACGTGCCCAGGTGAGATGGCATGGCATCAAGGTATGCGCATTAGCCTGTAGAGCAGCGGTTCTCAACCTGTGAGTCGTGACCCCTTTGGCGGTCGAATGACCCTTTCACAGGGGTCGCCTAAGACCATCCTGCATATCAGATATTTACATTACGATTCATAACAGTAGCAACATTACAGTTATGAAGTAGCAACGAAAATAATTTTATGGTTAGGGTCACAACATGAGGAACTGTACTTAAAGGGCCAGAAGGTTGAGAACCACTGCTGTAGAGCATACATATGTGGAAATGAGTTTGTATGTCATCTGTGGCAGAGGCATAAGCATATATCGAGGTGTGTGTGTACTCACATATACTTATATACACATGTGTGCTGTGTGTATGAGGGGTGTGTACCAGATGAATGTGCCTCATCTGAGCATATGTGAATATCTGTGCACAATGTGCGTATAGCTGAGCCCTGTGTGTGTTGTGTGTACAAGGTTTGCCTGGGCTTGTACAGCTGTGTGCACACATGTGTCTGAGCTGCGTGTGTTTGGGTGTTGGTGCAGCTGTGTGCATGAGCGTGTGTGCACTGATGTTTGTAGTGGTCTGTGTGGACCTGTATGTATATCTGTGTGAATATTTTTGAGTCCTGCAGGCATGGGGGCGTGTGTGAGAATGTGCCTGGATAGAGGCACATGTGAGCACATGCAAGTGAGTGCACAGTGTGTGCTTAGCTGGACCTTGTTTGTGTGTTTCCCTCTCGGTCTGAGGGCAGGATGTGCAGCATGTATGTTGGGGTATGTGTGCTTCTGTGTGATATGTGACAGGATATGGAGGTTCATGGGAGTGTGTACATGATAAGAGCACACACACATCATAAGAAAGGACGAGGCCCGTGCTCAATGCAGGTGAAAAGAGCTGACCCTCTCACATTCCCGACCACTAACCCTCCCTGCTCTGTCCCCAGGGTGGAAGGCTGTGTGCCGGCATGCCCCACCCCCAAGGTCCTGGATGAAGTCACACAGAGATGCGTCTACGTGGAGGACTGTGAGTGGCCTGCACTTCTCATCCCTCCCTCGGATTCGCTGTAAACCCCAGGGTCTCACGGACCCGTCATACCCAGACCTCCCAGGTCCCTGGACAGGCCGGGTCAGCAGAGGGGCCTCTGGAAGAACACTGTAGAGCAGGCTGAGACCTCCCTCATCCAGCCCTTCCTCCCGATTTCACAGAGGAAAAATGAGGCCCAGAGTAAGGGAGGGACTGGCTTGAAGTCACGCAGCAGAGCCCAGACCCGCTGGCTCCTCTGAGTCACCCACGTGGCAGAGGCCGGGGGTTGGTCAGGCAGCCTAACAAGCCGTGGGAAGCTGTCTTCCCCGCTCACCTCGGGTGCCCATCTGACCCCAGCCCTGCACAGTGTGACCCCCGGGCAGCAGTCACCCCACCCTCTGAGCCTCTTCCTCATCTGCCCCAGGTGTGGAGCCTGCAGTTCTGGCTCCCACGGAAGCCCATGGCAATGAGACCCTGCCTCCGAGTCAAGAGCTGCCCACCCCCAGGGACCAGGAGCTACAGTTCCCACAAGACACTCCCGGGGCCCCCCAACACAGGCCGGCATTCACCCCAGCTGCCCCGCCCACCACGGCCCTGAACCCATCCCTGGCAGCCACTGAGGGGCCACCGCTGCCTCCAGCCCCCACCCAGGAGCCCCTGGGGGTCACGGCATCGAACCTCCCTGCCCATGCCACAGGGGCCCCGGCCAGCAAGGGAGTGACCGCCAGCCCCCCCAGCACCCCGCACGCCCCAAGGTCCTCATCCCTCCCCCATTTGCGGCAGATGTCCACACCTGGCATGGGGTTGGGTGCCATGGAGACGACCAGGGTAACCATGACCTTTGCAGGGAGCCCCAACATTACAGTCTCCTCCCAGTCACCCCCTGCACCTCGCTTCCCACTCATGACCAAAGCGGTGACAGTCCCAGGCCCTGGCTCCTTGCCTGTTAGGACGACACCCCTACAGGCCTTGCCCAGCCTGGGCTTGCCTGCAGGTCCCTCCTCCAGGCCTGTGGCTTCCCCTGCAGTGACCTCCAGGCCTCCCACTTCTTCACAGTCCCACGAGACTTGGCTGACACCTGCAGTAACAAAGGTCACAAACAGGACAGGGATCCCCCAGTCCATACAGACCCAGCCCATTCCCAGTCCCAGCAGCCCCCCAGCTGAGCCTGGGGCAGCAGCAGAACAGGCTCTTGTCAGCCCTGTGGCGACCCAGGGAGTGGAGATGATGCCACCCACAGAGAAGGTCCACCTGGGGCCAGGCCAGCCCACGGGCCTGCTGCCATCCCCACTTCCCAGCCCACTCCCCACTGCCCCGTCCCACCCCTCCGGGCACACCACCACAGCCACCAGGCCTCCAGCGCCACCCCCAGGGACTCTGGCTGCCACTGGCCTGTCCACAGTTGCCCATGGGCTGGGGGTCACACCCTTCATGTCTCCGGAGTCAACTCGACCCCCCCAGCTCCTCTCTGGCCTACCTCCCGACACCAGCCTACCCCTGGCCAAGGTGGGCACATCTGCCCCAGTGGCCACTCCTGGCCCCGAGGGCCCTGTCGTCACCCCTCCACTCCAGCAGCAGGCCACATCTCCCGCCATGGCCACGACTCCATCTGCTCAGCCCCTCAGCCCTGCACAGCCTCTCACCCCAGCTATGGTGGCCCAGGTGCACCCACCCAGTCACACAACCCCTCCGGCAGCAGGCACAGTTCCAGGCCCGCTTCTGGGAGCCACATTGCCAACCTCTGGAGTGGTGACTGTGGCCGACGGGGTGGCCTCCACAGTATCTGTTGCCCCACGAAAGAGCACCACGGAGAAGATGGCCATCCTGTCCAAGCAGGTGTCTCTGCCCACCTGGGTGCACGGCTCTGCCCAGGAGGGGCCCACAGCGCTCACGCCTGCTGTGGCCCACACTCTTGCTACCTTGGTGACCGAGGCCAAGGATCCCTGGGCCGGCACAGGGCCACTCGTGCCCACATCCCATCCCCTGAGCCCTGTCTCGGCCAGGACCGCCTCCCGAGAGAGCTCACTGGTTCTGCTCCCTCAACTCCCTGAGGCCCATGGAACCTCGGCAGGACCTCGGCCCCCCGCAGGGCCAGTGGGAGAGGCCACCACGGAGCAGTCCGGGCGCTCGGTCCCAGTCCAGAGCATCTCCGAGGGCTCAGCCGTGGCCTTGGCAACCACCACTGAGGCCAACGCATCTGCCATGTGTGTCGTGAGTGATACAGGAGGTTTCTGGCCTCCTGTATATGGACCCTCCATGCCTTCCCTCCTCCCATGCCACTGGGCTTGGGCACCACCACACTCACATACCTGGGCTAGGGGCACGTCCTATGGAAGCTTCTTAACCAGCGGCCAGACTACAAGATGGGGTCTAGTCACTGCCTTCACCCCTTCCCCATGCCCCTGGAGCCTGAAAAGTTCTCCAGGCTCCTCTGGGCCCCTGATACCATATCAGGGTCACACTGTGCCCCAAAGGGGCCCCAGGGGCTAATTGGATGGCTTGGTGTGATGTCCAGGTGTAACCACATGGGTATGTCAGTGTGCATGTTTGTGTCTGGGTGCCTGCATGGGACTGTGTACACACATTTGTGTTCATGTATGTGAGACTCTGAACACTCAGATATCTGTATGTGTGATACATGATGCTGAGAGACTGTCTTTGTGCATTTGTGAGATAGATAGATAGATAGATAGATAGATAGATAGATAGAGTGTGGGAGGGGTGCTTGTGGGAGGGGTGCTTAGACTTCTATGAGTCTGAGCTAGTGTGTCTGCACACTGTGTACCTGGGGATCTCAGCATAGACCAGGCAGATATGCAAAGACTCAGGGAGTCAGTCCTCTGACCCTCAGTCTCATGCGCAGCCCAGCCCCAGGCCCCGATGGGTTGGGTAGATGGAGAATGAGGGCTCCATTCCCTGGTAGGTTTACCTCAGGGTCTCCTCCTGCTAGAACCTGCATCTGAAAGGATTCCGGGCCCTCATGGCTTCAGGCTGGGTGGGCTGGGGGTGAGTGGCTGTGGCTTCTAGCCTGGGCCCTCACACGTCCCTTCACCTTGTGCCCAGCCAATCGCGGAGGAGGACTGCATCCGCCACATCTGCCTGGAGGACC
Source organism: Myotis myotis (assembly GCF_014108235.1). Lineage (NCBI taxonomy): Eukaryota > Metazoa > Chordata > Mammalia > Chiroptera > Vespertilionidae > Myotis > Myotis myotis. The sequence goes on from NW_023416314.1 coordinate 53,387,041, forward strand.
AGCTGATCCGGGTGAACCTGACTCAGCACTGTCCCCAGGGTGCTGCACCCCTTCACTGTGGGGTCCTGGGCCTCTCAGTGAGAGTGGGCGGGGACCGCTGCTGCCCCTTCTGGGAATGTGCCTGTGAGTCTGGGGTCCTCTGGAGCCTCCCCTGTCCTTGTACTGTGTCCTCCTGTACCTCTGCTCCAGCCTGATTTCTACCTCTGACCTGGTGCTTCCCAGCCTTAGAGTAACCCTGACCTGAAAATGACCTCCCGTGGGACCTCTTGTCTCAGTGCGACCCTTGACCTGGCAGATTTCCTACCCTTGCAACCTCTGTGTGACCCTCTAGCCCCCAGGGCCTCTGCATCGCCCAGGAAAAGACCCAGGCACCGGTTCCGTGTTCCTACGCAGCCTTGGCCTTGAAGGCACCTGTTTATTCTTCTTGTCCCCTGCCCTCCCGCAGGCCGATGCTCCATCTTCCCTGATCTGAGCTTTGTGACTTTCGATGGGAGCCATGCAGCCCTGTTCAAGGAGGCCATCTACACCCTCAGCCAGAGCCCAGACGAAATGGTCACCGTCCATGTCCTTGACTGCAAAAGCGCCAACCTGGTGACTGCCTGCTTCTTTCTGCCCGCACTTGGGGCTATGACTAGGCCTGGAGGGGGATTAGCAATGAGTTGGGTTTTGAGGCGGTGAGGACAGATGCGGAAGCTCTGTCTCCCGGGGGTCTCCTGAAATGGGTGCGTGGGGAAAGAGTCAGTGGTGTCTGCCACCTGCTGGCCTTTCCTGGGGCCTGTGCCATCCCCAGCTTGTCTCAGCTTCCTAGGCATGTGCATAGGATCTGGGATGCCATTCCAGGGATGTGGCCTGGTCAAGGGTGCCAGCTGCAGGGAATCCCCACTAGGATGCCCCATGAGCCAGGTGGAGGAGGCCGGGTTCTTTGTTTGTTCGTTGTGGCTGAGCTTGCATGGAGGTCAGGTAGAGCCAAAAATGTTCTATGGGATTCTGCACCATTGCACAGCCCCAATGGTTCCGCTGGCATGTTGTTGGGAGAGGAGTCAGGGATGGGGGCGGAGGGTGCTCATACTTGCTTACCAGAATAGGAGGCAGGATGGGGCTCCAAGCTGATGGGTTGATGGGGGCTGGGATGTCTCTGCAGGGGCACCTGAACTGGCCCCCGTTTTGTCTGGTGATGCTGAATGTGACTCACCTGGCCCATCAGGTCACCATTGATCGCTTCAACCGGAAGGTGAGTCTGTCAAAGAGCCGGTCTCTGGGGCCGGGCAGCAGTCAGTGGAGGGCCAGGGCTTCCAGGGGTGGAGGGGCCTGAGGCTTATTCATGGTTGGGAACTGGGTGGGGAAGGACAATTTTAAGAAAAACAATGCAAAATTAAGTATATTTGGAAGGGGTTTTAATTAGAATACTTTGGCCACCGTACTGTCAAGCAAGGAAGAATACCGGGAGGAATACTGTGACAGAAGACGTTAGAGGGGCAAGAAACAGTGACCTTCATGATTGTGGTTAAATATCTGACTTCCGCACTTTTGCTCTGAGGGATTCTGTCTTAGTGGTCAGCGCAGAGATGGGGAGACCCCAGAGAGGAGTGCCCGGCCCAGAGGCTGGGGGTTTGGGGAAGATCTCCCAGAAGAAATTATCTGAGCAGAAGCAGGAAAGAAGAGAGTGATTAGAGGGACCCAGAATTTGCTAATTTGCCCATAGAGATGTGGCCTGCTTCTAGATGTTGCACTTCTGGCTTCTTTGTCATGTGCTCATAAAACCTCCACGGAACTCTTTTGTGCACCTCGGGTTGTGTCTTGGCTGCCGGTGCCTGAAACAGAGCCTGTCACAGAGAGGGCGCTTAATAACTGTTGTTGGATAATTGGAGGGATGGATGGATGGACGGATGGATAGATGACCAAGCTGTGCTCACATTCAGCACAACCCCTCCCCCCTTTAAGGTGACAGTGGACTCACAGCCTGTACGGCCCCCCGTGAGCAGGTATGGGTTCAGAATTGAGGACACAGGCCACATGTACGTAATCCGGACGCCGTCACACATCCTGATCCAGTGGCTCCACAGCTCGGGACTCATGATCCTGGAGGCCAGCAAAGCCAGCGAGGCCCAGGGCCGTGGCCTGTGCGGTGAGGTGGGACCCAGCTGGGGGCAGGGGGCTGCTTCCTGGGTCCACCTCTGCCCCCCAGACACAGGTTCCCCTGTACCAGGGAAGGCTGGGACAGAGTGTCAGGCGAGAGTGGGGATCAGGAGAGCTGCCAGGCAGAGACCCAATGTCCCTAATGTCTTCTATTCTGGAACTGAAGCTGCCAGCAGGGAGATGGCTCGGGGCTCTGGCCTCGGCCAGTTGTCGCTTCAGGCAGGATTGTCTGTCAGCTTCGCTGGTGGCTCCCTAATACCAGATAATCCTTCCAGCCCGTGTATGCCTGAGCACTTCACAAAGCACTTCCACGCTCCCATCGCACTTACTCCAGGTCATCCACACAATAGCCCTGAGAGGTGGTCATTGAACTAAAGAAGAAAGGGGGCTCAGAGAGGTTAAGTGGCTTGCTTAAGATCACACAGCAGAGCTGCCACACACATAGAGCTAGTGTTCTTAGACCACAACATGATTGCCCTTGGCCCGTGCCCTAGGGGACCAGTGTATTTTGATAAGCAAACTTGGATTCAGGAGGAATCCGAGTATGGACTGCTACTCCTTGAAGGGGCAGGGGACTCCATGACAGACTGCCCTGATTATGGTGATGGACGACATAGGGAATACTTACACACACACACACTTACGACCTCCATCCGTAAGTCTGCTCCCGTTTTGTTCATTCACACTCACGCTCCTGTAGTCAAAATGCCCTCTACACTTAGACTAACACATCTAAGTCTGCTTCCTGATTATTCTTTCATTTGTGCAACGTATAGTTACTAGGTACCAGTCACTGGAGGCAGAACAGGAGGCAAAAAAGACAAACCTCCTGTTTGATGAAACTTCTATTTTTACTGATACAAGCGTCTCTCCTTGTACACATCAGCACCACCAGCACCCTTTTCTCACCTGTTCTGCTCACACCTGGCAGAGTGCTGTGGTCAGCGGTAACTGGGCGGGCCAACTCCTCGGTAGGGTCGCTTTGTGACACCCTTCAGTGACTCAGTGCCAAGACCAAAAATGTGACCTTTGGGACCATCGATAAAATTTTATTAAATGAGGCTTTATATTCACAAAGCTGGTGGCTCGAAGTGTCAGGGCAGAAGACAGCTAAGTTATCCAAACCAACACTTGGTATCATGGCCACTCTGCTAGGCATGGGGGAATACCGAGTGAGAATCTAAAGGAAAATGAGTCTTTTGGAGAAGGTGACACAGAATTGGGAAGGTCATGGACGGTGCATTAAAGGGGTCCTTGAAGGGAGTATTTCAGGCAGAGGGAGCCGCCTGAGCAAAGTCAAGGGCAGGGAAGTGTGTGTCTGACGCCCAGAGTATGAGAGAGAAGCTGGAAGTTAAGGCCACGCTAGAGGTTATGACAGGTAAACCTCAGTCCCCTCCCTCACTCAGTGCCTTCACACACAGTTTATTTCCTGCACACATAAATTCCCCAATGGAGGATCCTCCCATCTTGTGGCGCTGCTATTTCAACACGAGCTTCCAACTCCACAGAAGGAAAGAGTTGGGAAATGTTTATGGGCCAGGCCTGGACGTGGTGCCATCACCTTCACTTGGGTTTCATTGCCTCAGTCAATGACGCAGTCACATGGTCTCAACGACTGCAAGGCAGCCTGGGAAAAATAAGCTAGCAGATTGCCCAGGCAGAAGAAGAAACAGGTGTGACAACTAGCTAGCCATCTCTGTTAAAGCAGACATTTTTAAAAAATATTTTTATTGATTTTTTACACAGAGGAAGGGAGAAGGATAGAGAGTTAAAAACATCGATCAGCTGCTTCCTGCACACCCCCTACTGGGGATGTGCCCGCAACCACGGTACATGCCCCTGACCGGAATCGAACCTGGGATCCTTCAGTCCGCAGGCCGACGCTCTATCCACTGAGCCAAATCGGTCAGGGCAAGCAGACATTTTTGAAGTAACTTTTAACTTCATATAATGTCAAACTTCAAGGTTACAAAAATAGTATAAGGAACTCCCATGTACTATTTACTCAAATTTACCAAGTATTCACATTTTGCCGCATTTGCTTCTCTCTGTGTATACTAAGATATAGATAGATATAGAGATAGCGATAGAGATAGAGATATACTGTGTGTGTGTGTGTGTGTATTTGTATCAATGCACTTTTCTGTGCATGTGCAATTTATATATATGCGTTTTTTCCTGCACCATTTGAAAATACTTTTGTATCCCTAAATACTTGGGCATGTATTTAGAACAAAGACATTTTCTTACATAGCAGGTTTGTTAGCTTCTCTGGGCTTCATTTCCCTCACCTATAAAATGGGATAATACTAATACCAGCCTCAAAGACTTGTTCTGAGGAATATGCAAAGTGACAGCTGAGGACCTGGGAGTGTGGTGACTATTGTGGCTGTTGGCTAATTCTGCCCCCTTCAGGTATCTGTGATGGGGACGCAACCAATGACCTCACCCTGGAGGATGGTTCTGTGGTGGGCGAGGACGAGGACCCTGCTCCCTTTCTGGACAGCTGGCAGGTGCCCAGTTCCCTGACCTCCGTGGGCCAGACCCGCTTCCGCCCAGACAGCTGTGCCACGGCTGACTGCTCTCCCTGCATTCGCATGGTGTCCAACCGCACCTTCAGCGCCTGCCACAGCTTTGTATGTGCCAACTGGGTTCAGAATGGGGGGACCCCCTTGGCTGGGAATGGCCAGGAAGGGAGGGGCAGATCTGGGTGAGCTCCCCAGAGGTCTTATTTGGGACCAGATTGGGTGTCTGTTAGAGGCTCATTGTCACCTCCGGGCAGCGCTAGGGAGAGCTGGGCCCCGGGATGTGGGGAATCCAGGGAGGCAGCACTGCCTGATACGTGTGCCCAGGTCTCTCCAGAGTCATTCTGTGAGCTGTGGATCCGGGACACCAAGTACGTGCAGCAGCCCTGCGTGGCACTGACGGTGTACGTGGCTATGTGCCACAAGTTCCACGTGTGCATCGAGTGGCGGCGCTCTGACTACTGCCGTGAGTTTGTGGCTGGGCGAGGGCAGGCATCTCCTCCATGGCTCCTTTACTCCCACAGTTAGAGCCGGAAATACTTTTACAGACCTGAGTCCAAGTCGAGGCTTTCCAGACTTAATTATTCACTCATTCAATTGCATTAATTAATAAATGTCTATATACTTCATAAATAAATCTATGCATATTTTAACAAATTAACAAATTTATTTTTGTTCTAATTTATATTACCAAGTCAAGTAAATCTTATTTATTTATTATTTTATTTCTCTGAGTCTCCTTGGCCCATCTGTAAAATGGGGACAGGAATGATAGCTCCCTCTAGGGTTGGCTTGAAGATGGCATAAGATACTGTGTTCAGAGTGCTTCACACTAGCCTGTCACATGGTTATGTCCAGCACATATTCGTTCCTTTCTCTTCACTGTTGGTCATCGTCCTCTTCTTTCAGTCCCTCCCCTCCTTCCTTAAAGAGAATTGAGATCCACACTGTCCCACCCCCATTAGCTTTGCCCGGGGGCAGGGGGATAAGCAGGGTGGACTGGCCTCAAGTAGTTTGAACACACCCAGACAGGCAGGAGATGGCTCACAGGAAGCCACACCTTTAATGTGACAGATAAATGAAAAGACAATGCCACCCAGAATATGGTTTTCAAACTGTGGATTTCAACTCAGTGGGTATGAAATCAACTTTTGGGGTCAGTGCCAGCATTTGAAAAATACAATAAAATAGAATATACTAGAAAAATTAAATATTATCTCATGAACAAGTTTTTGTTGTTGTTGTTGCAATATATCAGTGATTCTCCGTTCCAGCTACCCTTTGAAATTGCCCAGCGAACTTCAAAAAGCAGTGATGCTTGGGCCCCACAATCAGAGATTCCGATTCCATTGGTCTGGGGTGGGGTCCCCATGATAGCAGTTCAAAAACTCCTGGTAATTCTTTGGCTATTTGGTTTGAGGACCACTGTTCTTTCATATATATGTGTGTGTGTGTATGTGTGTATATGTGTATATATATATATATATATATATATATATATATATACACACACACACATATATGTACATATATATATATATTTCAGAGAGGAAGTGAGAGGGAGAGAGAGAGATAGAAACATCAATGATGAGAGACAATCATTGATCAGCTGCCTCCTGCACACCCCCTACTGGGGATCGAGGCCACAACCCAGGCATGTGCCCTGACTAGGAATTAAACCTGGGACCCTCCAGTCCGTAGGCCGATGCTCTATCCACTAGGCCAAACCAGATAGGGCAGACCACTGTTCTATTGGACCACAATGTCAAATCTAATTTTTACAGTCAAGAGAGTTTGAAAACACTGACTTAGAGCAGGGGGTTGGAATGTTGTCTGTGAAGGGCCAGATGAATCTTCGAGGCTTTGGGGTGGTACGGCCTCTGCACAACCACTCTGCTCTGCCCTGTAGGACACAGGCAGCCACATTCAGGAGTAAATGAACGACGTGGCTGTGAAACATTCAGTAAAACTTGGTTTGCTGACTCCTGATCTAGAGGAAAGAGGTCGTGAAACCCCTTCGCACTGTCTGCTGAGTCGCAGATGGTGCTCACTGACGCCCTCTGTGTTCCTGCAGCCTTCCTGTGCTCCAGCGACTCCACATACCAGGCCTGTGTGGCGGCCTGTGAGCCTCCCGAGTCCTGCCAGGATGGGATGCTGGGCCCGCTGGACCCGGAGCGGTGCCAGGTGCTGGGCGAGGGCTGCGTCTGCTCTGAGGGCACCCTCTTGCACCGCCGCCACTCGGCGCTCTGCATCCCTGAGGAGAAGTGCGGTAGGTTCCTGCCCTCCAGGGGTGGGACCCTCCAAGCTGGCTTCGCCCTAGGCCCTCCTTCACCCTCCTGCACCCATGGCCTGTATCCTTCCAGGTCTGCTTTGGGCTGGTCATTGTCCCAGGGAAGGTCTGACCTGGGACAGTCTGGGTCTCCCCACCCTCCTGAGGCCCCTGTGCCTTCCCCACACCCCCGCTGCAGCCTGCACAGACAGCACGGGGGTGCCGCGGGCCCTGGGGGAGACCTGGAACAGCTCCCTCAGCGGATGCTGCCAACACCAGTGCCAAGCTCAGGACACCATCGTCCCAGTGGACCTGGACTGCCCGGGCCCCCGCCCTGAGACCTGTCCCCGCTTTGGGGAGGTGGCCCTGCTCCGGCCCACGGAGGATCCGTGCTGCCTGGGGGCTGTTTGTGGTGAGTCCCACTGTTCACTTCCCTGGGCCTGGACTCCAAGACAGTTAAAAGGCTCCAGCTCTGACCCTGATGGATAGCACAAGGCTGGGAAAGTGAACGTGTCTGGTGTTTGGTGGGGGAACTGGGGAGAGGGAGAGAAGCCCACCTGGGGGACAGGAGCCACACCTTAGGGTGGGCAGGGCTTAAAGGCACAGGCTCTGGAGTGGACTCTTCCTCCACCACCTGGCAGCCTGGGGACATTGGCAGATCATTTAACATCCTCTGTGCTTCAGTCGATCCTCCTGTAACAGGGGGCTGATAGTACCCACCTTCCGGGCTGCTGTGAGAATTACAGAAGTGAATACTGATCCAGAACAGCCGCTGGCACATGGTCCATTGGGTTGGATGTTAACTATTATTGCTTTTTTGTCCCAGTCACCATCTGAGGCTCCTTCTAGGAACGAGGGACCTGGGGGCTGGGAGGCATCATGGGGACCAGGTGTCCAGGGTCTGGGAACCGCTGGAGGCTGGGAGAAGTCCTGGCCTCCAGGTGACAGGCCCTGTGGCCCCCGGGCCAGTATGTAACCAGACCCTATGTGAGGGCCTTGCCCCCACCTGCCAGCCAGGCCACCGACTCATCACCCACTTCCAGGAGGAATCCTGCTGCCCCAGCTACAGCTGTGGTGAGAGGTCGGGGACTGGGAGAATGGGATACCGACCACCTGGGGGAGGTGGGAGCCTGCCCCTGGGGTAGGGGAGCAAGGACAGCTTTGGGGATTGGGTTCTGGCTGGAGATTAGGACAGAATCAGGGTGGGTGGCCTGGTGTGGCCAGGCAAGGTCTGCTCCCAGTGCCTCGATTCTGTTTTTTGTTTTTTTTCCAGAGTGTGACCCAGATCAGTGTGAGGCCGAGGTGATCCCCAGCTGCCGCCAGGACCAGATCCTGATTGCCGGCCGCCTGGGGGATTCGTGCTGCACCTACTACTTCTGCAGTGAGTGGGCAAGCCATCAGACGTCAGCGTGCACCCCTGGGCCGCAGCCACCCCTTCCCCACCCTGGCTTCGTTGGGTGGCGGGGAGGAAAGGATGGGGGTCACAGGTGGGGAGGGGGGCACAGGAGAAGGTGAGGTCCCTGTCCAGAGAGACGTGTAGGAGAAAGAGGAAACCGATCCCTGTGGATGACTGAGCACTAGGAAGTCGGTGCTTGCTCAGCGCAAGACTTAGATGGACACAGGGAGAACGTGCGCGTTCTGACTCCAGGACAGGCCATGGGGGACCATGAACCACTGCCCTTAGTCTAGCCCCGTCCCACCTGGATTTTCAAGGTGTCCCCACCTCGCCACCTGTCCCCTCCCAAGCCCCGTCCCCACGAGGGGGGCTGCCTGTGACCGCAGGGCCCCTCTCCCCTCAGCCTGTGGTGACTGTCCAGATCCGATCCCCGAGTGTCAGGAGGGGGAGGCGCTCACTGTGGACAGCAACACCACGGAGCTCTGCTGCCCTCTGTACCAGTGTGGTGAGTCCCGGCGGACGTGGGCCACGGCCGGAAGGGGCTCCTGGGTCCTGTATGTGCCACCGGGCCCTTCACAGAGCCCCCTGCCCCTCCCCAGGACACTCATGTTATTACCCCATCCCAGTCTTCATTATGCTTTCATTACAAAAGCCCTATATCTGCCTCGTAGAAAGTACAACATCCAAGTGAAAACACTGTCTTCCTGCCTCCCAGGTAGCCGCCTGTCAGCATTTCCATCCGTGTCCTCGTGATGCCTTTATATGTGTGTGCTTTACCCAAAGAACATCACCTGGACATACTCTTCTTTAACCAGCTGTGAACACGTGACCTTCACCTTTCCACATTAATAACATTTTTAAGTTATCTCGTACCCAGTCCACAATTCTCCTGGCTTGTCCAACCCAAGATCCAGTCCAGGACCACACATTAATCTTACATCTCTTAAACATCTTTTAATCTAGCATGGGTCCCTTTTTCTGTGTGACACTAAATTGTAGGGCCTGGCTGTGGTCCTGCGGGAAGTCCCACCGTCTGGATTGTTCATCTTGCTTCTCTAGCCTGTGCACTTCCTGTAAACCGGAAGTTAAGACCTGAGACTTGGTGGATTCAACTAAAACGTTTTCTAACTGGAGAGTGCATGAGCTTCGTAGTACATCCCACCAGGAGACACATACCGCGTGGCTGAGCCACTGTAACTGATGTGAACCTCGGCCCTGGATTGGGGTGGGGACGGCCACAGTCCTCCATCTGACACTTACATGTTTCCTATTACAACCAGAAAGTAGCCCATTACTTGGACGCTGTACGATGTCCTTCTTCCTCTCCGCTTCATACTTTTGTGAAACACCAGTTGACAATGCTGACCTGTGCCAGCAATTTTTTTAGTAAATCAAACAAGTCTTACAGTCTTTCCCCTTCAGCGTTGACCTTTGTACCTCTCCTCCCCACCAAAGAAGTTGAGCCTAGAGATTTCCTCACTCCTGGTCTTGCTCTCGATACATGAGCGTGGCCGAGGAACCCTCTGCAAAGAGGGACCTGCCTGAATAACAGTAGGAAGGGAGTGTGAGCCTGGAGTGTGGCCACGCCGAGCAGCTCGGGCGGCTGCATGTGGTGATGTCCACCAGTGGGAAGGGTGTGCTCTCCCCCAGAGGGAACCGCTCTGGTCAGTGGAGCTTATCCTGGTCACTGGCTCCCCTCTGATCGCTACTCTCGGGGTAACACAGAACCCGGAGGGGGAGGCCCAGTTGAGTGACCTTAAGGTTCTGCCATTGCCACATCGTAATGCCTCCCGGAGCAGAAGTAGGGCCTCCCAAGGTAGTTCTACAGGGACATTCCGGGATCCCAGACTTCTCTCCTGGACTTCAGCCCAGGAGGGTGTCTGAGGAAATTGGGGGGACTCCCTCCTTAGCCGATGTTGCATTTCTGAGGATTCACGCTCCAAATCGTCTGCGGCTAATGCGCCCCCTGCCTCCCCTCTGTGCAGTGTGTGAGAACTTCCGCTGCCCCCAAGTGCAGTGTGGCATGGGCACTGCCCTGGTGGAGGTGTGGAGTCCAGACCGCTGCTGCCCCTACAAGTCCTGTGGTAAGTCCCGGACAGGGCGGCCCCTCCCGAAGGCAGAGATCCAGGGCCCCTTTCCATCAACAGTCTTTATTGCAACTAGTAATAAAATTTTGTTAAATCCACCTCAAATCCTTTGGGGAAGTAGGTGGGAGTGATCAATCATGAACACCAGTGAGCTTTATATAAAAATATAATTTTAAAAAGAGTTGAGCCTGACCTGTGTGGCTCAGTGGTCGAGTTGACCCATGAACCAAGAGGTCAGGGTTCTATTCCCAGTCATGGCACATGCCTGGGCTGTGGGCTCAATCTCCAGTAGGGAGCGTGCAGGAGGCAGCCTATCCATGATTCTCTCTCATCATTGATGCTTCTATCTCTCTCTCCCTCTTCCCTTCCTCTCTTTGAAATCAATAAAAACCTGTTTTAAAAAGAGTCAGGAAACTCTAGTTTGCACCTGGATATTTTGCTTGTCTTTTTCTGCCCCTGGATGTGAACCTCGTGAAGGCAGGGGTTTTAGTCTGTCTCAGTCATTGCTCTGGCCCCAGAGGAAAGCTCTGGGCACGTAAAGCCATCTGCCGAGGAGTTCCCCAGAGGAGTGTTTCACAGCCACTCTGCCCTGGAGCGCCTCCCCCTGAAGCTGGAGCTGCTGCCTCCCTTCAGTTGGCCAGTGGTGCCTCAGCGAGGGGGAGGGAGGCAGGCTGGAGGAGGGCTGTGCCTGCAGTGAGGCGTCCGAAGGCCCGAAGGTCCTCCACCTGGACATCTCTGGTGAGGTGGGTCCTGGCCCCTCCTGTTTTTCAGAGTGTGACTGCGACACAATCCCAGTGCCCCGGTGCCATCTGGTACGTAGAGCCTGCCCTCCCCTGGCCTGCCCCGCTTCCTTTCCTTCCTTCCCGCCCCTTCCCCTGGAGACCCTGTGCCTTCCATCTAGGACACAGAGCCTCGGGTTGCAGGTCAGTGTTGGAGTCCTAAGCCCTGCTCCCTGGGCACAGTGCCCTTAGTTGTAAAGTGGGCGTGGTCATGCTTCAGAGTTGTGAGGATTAAGTACAATGATGATGAAGATGGGGATGATGAAGATGCTGGTGATGATGGTGGGGATGGGGAGGATGGTGAATATGATGATGATGGTGATGATGATACGACGGTAGCTAATATTAGTTGAGAGTTAACTATATGCCAGGAACTTTCCTAGGGCCTTTATGTATATTATCACATTAATTCTCACGACAACCCAGTGATTCTATGATTGACTCAGTTTTACACACAAGGACATTAAGGTTACGGTCATATAGCTAGTAATCACAGTGCCAGGATCAGGAGCCAGGAAACCTGCAAAGTTATGTTTAAAGTTATGTTTTTCACATAATTTTATGAATTACATGTATTCCCCCCAAACCTCAACATGCATCTCCTCTCACTTTGCCTCCTGCCCCATCCTCTCTCTCTCTCCCTTCAACTGGGGAAGGAAGTAGGGAAGTAGCATGAGCCCAGCGAGATGCTGTGCTGCAGCCATGCATCGGTCCCCTATGATGGGGCCAGTGGGTGCTCAGAGTGACAGGAGAGGCCTGAGGCCCAGAGAAGACCCTGGGGTGCTTCTCAGCGGGGAGCCTCAGCGGGAGGGTGACTGGGCTCACAGGGTGCCAAGGGTCCCCAGGCCCCAGGCCCTTCTCCACTGCTGCAAGGAGAGAGGGGCTGAGGTGGCAGACTGCTCCCGAGGGCGGGGCCGGGCCTTCCCACCCGGGTGCTGACCGCCTCTGCCCCACCCAGTGGGAGAAGTCCCAGCTGGATGAGGAGTTCATGCACAGCGAGGAGAACGTGTGTGGCTGCGCCAAATACGAGTGCGGTGAGCGGGGAGGTAGAGCCAGGGTGAGTGAGCCATGGGTGGCGCGGGGGTGGGTGCTGGGCTCTCGGTGACTGTGACTGCCCTGCACACCCATGCAGTGAAGGCTGCCGTATGTCTGAGCCGAGAGCTGGGGGTGATGCAGCCGGGCCAGACAGTGGTGGAGCTCTCGGCCGATGGCGTGTGCCACACCTCCCGCTGCACTGACCTGCTGGACCCTCTCACCGGCTTCTACCAGATCAACACCACCTCTGTGCTGTGTGACGTCCACTGCGAGGCGGTAGGGGGCAGCATGGGATGGGGTGGGGGAGGGGTGGTCAGAAGGGCTGGCCTGGCAGAGCCTAGATGCTCCAAGAACCAGAGGGGCCCTCCAGCTCTCCCCAAGCTCTCTAGACAAGTCTAGAGCATGGGCATCAGGGGCTCCGGAGACCTCTGTGGAAAGTGCTGGAAACAGGGCTGGGTTGGGCGAGGCCAGGAGAGGAACAGCGGGAGTGAAGGCCTGGCAAGGGTGGGGATTTGACAGAGAACATGTATGAAGCACCTTCTGTGGCTGGCATATCCCCTAGTTTGTTTATTTCTGTGTTTGCGTTGCTGCTGTAATTTGTTGAGCACGTCTACATGCCCGATGCTTAGGATAGTTACTGGCTTCTAGTGAGTGCTAAAGAACTATTAATTGAATAAACAGGCTTAGAATTGTTCCTGTTTTTCAGATGAAAAAACTGAGGTTTAGGGAAGTCCAGTCCTTTGTCAAAAGTCCTACAGGAACTGGGACTCAGCTTAAGGTCTATCTGGAACCGAAACTGGTAGCCGTAATTACCAGCGATGCCATCTTTGAAAGGGGTGGGGAGCTCTTTATCACTGGGGCTGAGCCCAGGACCTGCAGCAAAGGAATCACAGAGTAGCCATGGGATGACCTTCCTGCCGGGATAGAAGGAGCCTGGGGGTCCCCTTCCTGAGCGTCTACAGAGGGCCCTGCTCTGGGCTCAGAAACAAAGACAGTGGGAGAGGCAGGAGGGCGGAGGTGGGCATGTGCCGAGCCCATCCGTCTCTCCCTGTCCTGCAGAACCAGGAGTATGAGCACCCGCGGGACCTGGCGGCCTGCTGCGGCTCCTGCAGGAACGTGTCCTGCCTCTTCACTTTCCCCAATGGCACCACCTCCCTGTTCTTGGTATGCAGCCCCCTGACTGCCCACCTAGGAAGGGGTTCCGGCAGGAGACACCGAGGACCAGGACCCAGGGCTGGGTACAGATGGGGTCCTGGGCAGTGCTAGGCTTGGGGCTGCACCTGTCTTCGGAGCTATACCGATTGGTTCACCCGGGCCATCCATCTGGCCACGGTCCCCATCACCCACCTCTGTGCCCTCCAGCCCGGGGCGTCCTGGATTGCAGAGTGCGCCCGCCACCACTGCAGCAGCACCCCCCTGGGCGCCGTGCTTGTCCGCTCGCCTATAAGCTGCCCACCGCTCAATGAGACTGAGTGTGCCAAGGTCAGTGCCAGTCCCCCCGCCCCGCAGCAAGGCCTGAGGACAGGGGCGTCGGCGCTCTTAGTAGTGGGGTGGGGAGAGGTCTTTTGTGCAGGGGTGTGGGAGGAGGGGTTCCCGGAGCCTGTGCCTGCCCCGCCGCCCCAGGTCCACATCTCTCCATGCCTGCCCACCTCGCACATCACAGGGCCACACACAGACACACACAAATATACACTGTTACAGACACACTGCCACGGACAGTCGACTGCACGCACACACCACACACTCCGCGGGGACATTAAGACCTCAATATGCCAGCGCACACATGCTCACTGTCACACACCACAGCACTTTTGCACTAGTGTGGACAGCTGTCACTATGGGTACACCCCAAGGACAAGGATTTCCTCGAGGGTTAGGGGTTATTGTTAAATGATAAAAGCTCCTGAGATGGATATGGGCATTTAAAGATTTCTGACCTTACCTAGAAGATAAATACACACACACAGTCATACTCTCATATTCACAATCACACCTGTACACACACATATATGCTCACAAAATCACACACATATAGAAACGCACACTCACACTAATTCACAAAGAACTGTCATGTCCATTGTCTCATCCATTTCACAGTAGAGGAGGAGGGCTCTAAGGGAGAATTGCTCCCATTTTAGAAATGGGGAAATTAAGCCCAGAAGAAAGGGACAACTTATCCAGGGCTGAGACGGAGCCCAGGCCGTTCACCCAAGGGGGCAGTAGCTGACCCCTCCCTGGCCCTCCATGCGGGGAGCTGCCCCTGGAAAGCATCACCTTAACCTGGGCTCCAGCCTCAGTGGGAGCCGCAGACAATCTCAGTGCCAGTGTCCCAAGCAGTCAGCTCACACCTGTGGCTCTCCCATGGCCAGCCCAGGGCCCCCTTCTTCCTCTGGCCGAGGCCTGATGGTTAGCAGGGTCTGGAGGTCCTGCCTGGGGCATCATGGGAGGAAAGGAGTCAAGTCCCTGGGACTCCCTGCCTCTTGCTGGGATCGTGGCTCCTGGTCTGGACAGGATCTCCCACCCACCTTCCCTCTTCTCCCTCCAGGTCGGGGGCTCGGTGGTCCCTTCCCTGGAAGGATGCTGCAGGGCATGTGAGTGCTCATGGTGGCGACCCAGGGGTGAGGGGCTCTGGTGGGGGGACAGCATGTCATGATGGGACTAGAAGGCCAGGCCCTGGCCTGGCACCTCCGGTGGTGTCTCTTCGGGAGTGAGTAGATGAAGGAATAATCCCCGACCACGAGGTCCAGGCACTGGCACAGACAGGCAGCTGGGCAGAGGCCATGCTCACCTTCCTGTCCCAACACAAGGCCTCTGCTTCTTGTTGGAGACGGGGACATTGGGATATTGAGTCCAGGAGGTCAGTAGCTCACTGGCCTGCCCCTGCCAAGGCCTCCAGCCCAGATGCCCACCCCCCACTACATGAATTCTCCCTGTGGCCTGGAACCGTGTCTTGGAGGGGCCTCATAGGTGGGATTCAGGCCCACAGATTCCCTGCAGAGTCTGAGTGAGAGGTCTGCACAACGGTCCTCACACCTGGCCCTGGGACCTGCAGCCCCAACCACATAGGCATGCCTGGCCAGTCAGCCTTAGCGCCTTTGCCCACATGCCTCCCCTCCCCCTCGGGTCCCAGGCGCTTCCTGGGAGGGCTATAGAATGTAAGACTTTTTATGCTCACCGCACATACTCCAAGGAAGTTGGGCTCAGTGCCTCATTGGCTGATCTCTGACCCACAGCTCATGTTCCCTGAATGTCCCGTGTGCTCGCATGTGACCTGCAACCCGTGTCCCTCTCCCCAGGTTCCCCGGGGACCCTGTTTCCCGTGGTCCCCGTTAGCCCCGCCTCTCCTCCACGGGTTAGTGTCCACTGCCGCCCAGGTACTCCTCTCGGGAGCCCACGGAACTGGAGGCGGGCAGCCGCGTTGCTATTTCCAACCATGTCCCTTCTGCTAGGTGGCCCCAGCTCTGGGGGTGGGGGTGGGGAGGGTGGCGGCCCTGCTCCCTGCCTCTGGCAGAGGCCTTTCGGCCAACAGTGCATGCTGGGTAGCAAGCTGTGCCCCCTGGGCTTGCATGGGAATGCTTCAGCGGTGCCCGCTCACCTGGTGCCCACCAATGCCCAATGCTGCCACCGCTTTGCTCCCACTGGTCACTCAGCCAGTCTCAGTCCGGACCCAGGGGCCATG
Organism: Myotis myotis; assembly: GCF_014108235.1. Classification (NCBI taxonomy): domain Eukaryota; kingdom Metazoa; phylum Chordata; class Mammalia; order Chiroptera; family Vespertilionidae; genus Myotis; species Myotis myotis. Next base: position 53,402,947 of record NW_023416314.1, read on the forward strand.
GCCAGGATAGCACTCCATTCTCCTGCCTCGTGGGAGCACAGACAGTGGACAAAGTCAGCTTAGCTCTGACTGGGAGTCCTCCTGCCTCTGTGGTGGGAAACCTGTGGTGAGGCCCCAAGGCCAGAAGAAAGGATTCCTCCCATTTCCAGAAGGCACCTGGGGTCACAGAGCAAGCCCGTGCTCCTGGCAAATATTTACTGAGCACCAATGTGCCAGGCCCTGTGCTAGGCACTGTAGACACAGCATACACCAGGCCTCGTGGAGCTGCCATTTTAGCCGGGAGAGACAGAATAACTAGTAAAATACAGTGTATAATAGAGGGGATGCCTCTGGTTTTATGGGGATGGAAGCATATGCAATGTGGAGGCCCCCATTCAGAAAAAGAACACAAACTTATAAAGCCAGATTGAGGTGTGAAAGGAAATATTTATTTAGAATGAGGACAGAACTCACAACAAACTGTGGACGAGGCCATGCAGAAGGCTCTGCAGCTTACACCTCAGCAGCATAACCAGCAGGGCGTCTCTGACTGGGTGGTGACACTGTCCTGGGCAGAAACCGGCTGGGGAGGGGTCAGCAGGGAGGACTGGTGCAGGGAGAGGTGCCATTCCAAGCAGGGATTCAGGGTAGGCCAGTGGTGAGGAGATGCTTGAGCAGCCGGGGGCATGAATGAGCCGCGTGACTACTGTCTATGGGAGGCATGGTCCAGGCAGAGGAAACGGCACTCCGATCAGTCTCCATATGGATGAGCCTGCTGTGTGCACACATGATACTCAGGACTGGGGTTGCCTTCATCCAAGAAATTGCAGAATCTTAACGCTAGGAGCCCTCTTGAATAGAAAAGCTGAAAATCACACAGGGATGAGGTCACCGATAGAGGTTAGAGACAGATGTTGGGACTGGGGTGGGGAGGCATCCTGCCTGTCCCCAAATCCTCTCTTCCCTAGCCCAGAGCCCCCGAGGCCATCCCAGGCACCTTCCTCTGTCTCCCCTGCCTTCCGTGCCACTGTCTCCCTCCAGGGCTCTGAGTGAAAAGCTTGCCCTCTGACGGGGAGGGGCTCTAATGCATGGGCACTAACGCTGGCAGACGGACCCTCCAGCATGACACTAACTGCCCCAGTCCGGCCCATCGTGCTGCCACCGGAAGCACCTTTCAGCCACGGCCACCTCACCCACCCTGTCCCCCTAGGTAAAGAGGATGGGCGCTCCTGCAAGAAAGTGACCATCCGCATGACCATCCGCAAGAATGAATGCAGGAGCAACACCCCTGTGCGTGGCATCCACCAGGCGGTGGGGGAGGGGCCGCCAACGATGGGGAAGGAGGGGGTTTGGGCAGGTGGGAACTACACAGGCCGCCTCACGGGCTTGCCCATCCCCAGGTGAACCTAGTGTCCTGTGATGGGAGGTGCCCATCCGCCAGCATCTACAACTACAACATCAACACCTACGCCCGTTTCTGCAAGTGCTGCCGAGAGGTGGGCCTGCAGCGGCGCTCCGTGCAGCTCTTCTGTGCCACCAACGCCACCTGGGTGCCCTACACAGTGCAGGAGCCCACCGACTGTGCCTGCCAGTGGTCCTGAGGCCTGCGGAAGGCCTGGGGCCGGGCCTTGGGCTGGTCGGGCCACCTCCATCACCCCTGCTTTCAGTTTCCAGCTGGCCTGTGTGGGGGGGAGGGGACGCTTCAGGTGTGGAGAGCTGGTTCATGCTGAGCCTGGAATGAGCAGAGGCACAGAGAGTGACCAGAACAGGCCACACCTGCCCATCCTGGCTCCCTCTCTAGGCTGCCCCTCCTCCACACTTGGGAAAGTGCCACAGGAGAGGGCTTGGGGACCTCTGTCTCTGGCTTGAGGCTGGAATGGGCCCTGGGTCAGGGCGGCAGCCCCTGCACACCCGTGACTCTGGCCACAGTGCTTTTGGTGGAGGGGGTGAGAGCTTTCCTAGGACGCTGGGATCAGAGCTGGACCCAAAACCAAGTGCAGGGTCAGGATGTGGGAGCCCATTCTCTTTCTTGGCCACGGAGAACCACAGACACCGTAAAAGGAAAGACGGCTTTAATTGCAACACACGGCCTGCACAGAGCTGCCCAGAAGGAATTCCCAAAAGCAAAAAGGGCGGGTTCCTGGGTCTAGTCTCACCAATATCTGTGCGCTCAGACCCAGAGACTGAGGAGCAGCTCAGTGACATTCAAGTCCCCTGAGCACCCTGGTATCCTGTTATTGACATTGTGATTTGGGAAAGGTTTAGGAGAGCAGGCCCATGCCTACTCCATACCACCCCCCGCCCCCATCCACCACAGCTGGCCTTCCTGGCAGGTGGGCTGGCTCTTGTGGGTGGTGATGGGAGGGAATGGCTTCCTCAGCCAGGGCCCAGCACAGCCCACCCTCCAAGGGCCATAGTGTTCAATGGGTACCTTCAGCCTGAAAGCAAGAGCAGCTCGGCTTTGCAGTGGCCATTTCTCGAAGGACACAGCGGCGTTGGTGTCTAGAGGGACTTCAGGTGGGTTTTGTGGTTCAGCTGGTTCTCAGCTCACTGCTTCCTGGGTCTGTTTAGCAGGAGAGCACCTGTCAGTGGGAAATGCAAGCCCTGTGTGTGCCGCCCAATTATCTGAGCATCTTCAGACCCTTGTCTCTGAACCAGAGTGTCTCTCCAAAACCAGGGCCAGGGCCCCTTCCACACACACACACACACATCCACCACCAGGTCACTTGTGCTCCTGGATCCAAACAGCATGAACATGAGGTGGTCCTGGCCAGCACCGTCCTGTATATCTGGATGTGTGTGGTTGTCCTATGCCCCCAGGGTTGGGTTAGGGTTCTGTGCCAGGATGGTCCCCAGCTGTTCCTGCAGACTCTCTGCTCCTGCACCTGAATTCTGTTTATATTTCCAATAAACCATGGGAAGACATCGAGACTCTGAGCATCTCTGAGGGTGTCAGGTGTGCTTTGACTCTGAAGGGCTTTCAGCTGTGAAGATAAGACCCTGTTTTATGGCCCCGGAGGTCACCCTGACTTCTGCCCCGCCCATGCCCAGCACCGTGCCCCACTCAAGACAGGTCCTCAGTTGGTATCTGTTGGTTGGAATTGGACCGATTCCTAGGAGGAGGGGTGGGTAGAAAAAAGAGGACATTGGGAGCTGGGAAGCTGGCACCCAGGTGAGGGGCCTGGGGAATGCTCCCAGCTCTGTGGGGCCAGGGCACATGCTTCTCACATAGGATGTGAATGGCAGGTCCTGAGGGTAAGTTTCATGTCTCAATGTTTCTGTATCTATTTTCCCGTTGTCTCATAAAGCTCAGTAAGTTTTTGCAAGCACTGTTGACTGTGCTGGGGTTAGGGAGAATCCAGAGAATAGCCTCAAGACTCAAGGGGTATCTATAGTATCTCCCCAACCCTTGTGTCCTCCCCACTCTGTGTGTGACTTAAAGCTTAAGAAAACCCCAGAGGCCACACAGACTGGTAAGAAATAGAAGCCCATGGTGGGAGGGTAGAGGGTAAAGGGGTCAAATATACAGTGACGGGAGGCTAGACTTTGGGCGGTGGGCACACGGTGGCATACACAAAGGATGTGTTATAGGGTTGTACACTTGAAACTTAGATAATGTTATTAACCAATGTCACCCAAATAAATTTATTTAAAAAAAGGAAGGAAGAAACAGAAGCCAAGGTCCCAGCCACTCGGAGAGCTGGTATTGAGCTGGGCGCACTGGGCGGCTGCCTAGCCTGCAGCCCCCTGTGACGTATTTGCAAACACGAGGGGTTTTGAGCCCCAGAACCATCCCATTTTCCTTGCTTGGGGCTCAAGTTCCAGCCCCGATTTTCTGGGCTTAATCCTCTTCCTGTGGAAATCAATAAGGACATTGTGATGGAATGATTCACGTTCAAGGTCAGGCCGGAGCAAATTGGAGGCGACATGCTGATTTTACTGCCCTCACTGAGCAGAGAGCCAGTCCCGCTCACAGACCCCTTAACCCTTTCCTCGCCACTCCCATCAACTGTGTCAGCACCTGCCCGGCTTTAGTCTCCTCCCCAAGGTCTAGGTCCCCAAGGCCTGGTCACCCATGTGTGGCCCTGTCTTTCACATTTCCCCAAGGATACTCACACACTTGTCATAGTGGTTCGGGGAAGGCAGATGGCAGTCACAGATGGAATCAAACAGGAACGACTTCAAGTTAAGATCAAACTTGTACAAGTTCATTGGCCATATCTTGCGCCAGAGCAGGAAGCTTTCCACTTCCAACCCTCTTTTCAAGGTTCTAGGCCCCCTCTTCCCTGCTTTCCTGGGTTGTCCCATTTGGGGAGGTGGAGGAGAAGAGGAACCAAATTCCTCATTTTTTTTTTTTAATGGATAGCAAGTCAGATCTTTTCTGTGGTTCAAATATGATAGTTTATTTTTCCTTTCTAATGAGAGAGGGAGGGAGGGAGGGAGGGAGGGAGGGAGGGAGAGAGAGAGAGAGAGAGAGAGAGAGAGAGAGAGAGAGAGAGAGAGAAATGTTCCTGCGTAGCTGGAACCTTGCATCCAAAACGATTCAGAGAACCTGGCTCCTCTGTCTTGGGAGTCTAGCATCTCCAGCAAGAGCCTTCCAAAGCCGCCATGCTCATCTGCATCAGGCCAGCCCTGGGAGGAGTGCGGGGAACATGCTCTGGAGGTTTGGGGGTGCCTGACTGAAAGTGGCTTGCTTTTATCACACTGGCCAGAACTCATGTGCGAGGCCACACCTAACTGCAAGGGAGGCTGGGAAATGTAGTCCAGCTCTGTGCCCAGGAAGAAGAGGAGATGCATCTGGGGGACAGTGTCTTCAGTGAGGAAGTGGAGAGAGTGCAGACAACTCCACGGAGTTTAGCTGAGAGGGCAGAAGAGGGATAAGGCATGAGGTCCAGCAAAGGTTTGTTTGCTGGTTTAAAGAAGCAGTGACTTGACCATATGTCCTGGAAGGAGCCAGTGGAAAGAGAAGAAAGGTTTTGCTGGGAGAGCAATCAAGGGTCTCAGAGGGCCTGGGGCTGGGACAGTGATGGATAAGGGCACCTCTAGCTGGGCAGTCCCCAATGTCCATGTCCCCAGTGTCTAACACAGAGCACTGAAAAATGAGTAGGAACATGCCTTTAAACATGAAAGTGAGGAGTCCGGGCAGCAAGAAGTTAAAGGGTATATAGGGGTGGACAGCGCCAGGGAGCCAGGTTCCTCCCCCTAACTCCCCCCCCCCCCCATACTGTGGTGGTGCCAACTAATCCCCTGCAGCAGGCAGGAGGCCTGCACAGCTGTCTCTCCCACCCGGCCCTTTGCCCAGAGGTCCTGGCAGCCCAGGGAATTGGAGGAGGGGGATAAGGAGGGTACAGGATGGGTTCAACCGCTGCAACCTTGGAGAGAGCTGAGCCGTTCTCTAGGCTTGCCACTCAGCCCCCACTTGCCATGAAGTCCCACCTCCCTGTGGGCCAGTGCCCCGCAGCCATCTGGACCCAAACCCCATCCCTGCTCCTCCCACACAGGTCCACTCCTGCCTCTGCACCTTTACCTGGGGCCTTTGCCTCATCTGGAATGCCCTTCTCCTCCATATCCCTAGATAGTTCTTGCCTAACCTTCACACCAGCCTTAAAACCCTATCCCACAGGATTCTTCTCTTCGGCCCCTAGCCCCACCACACCCCTAGATTCTGCTCGTCTGGGGCCTCACTTGCTGGTCTGTGCCTGTGCTCTGCTCAGAGCAGGGGGATGTAGGTTCACTCATTCATTCATTCATTCATTCTTCACCTACATTTCCTTCACAACAAATGAGGAAGCTGAGGCCCAGAGAGGTTAGGCAGCTGGCAGCTGGAGAGTGGAGGAGTCAGGATTTGAGCCCGTGCTTGTGTAGCGCCAGAGCCCACACTCAGACTTCCCTTTCCAAGCAGGAGGGAGCATGGAGGGGTTTGGGGGGAGCCCATAGCTCATTCTCTAGGACCCTTCCTCCAAGAAGCCAGAGCGGGCAGTGAAAAGGGGTTTCTAGTCTCTCTTCAGCCAATTACCAGTTAGAGGACATTGGCAAATTTCAAGCGTCAGTCCTCTGTTGTGAGAAGGAGTGACAGGTTCTATATCCCAGGGTTGGCATGGGGGTCAAGTGAGATCATGGATGGCAACGGGCTGGACAACTGCAGAGGCTGTGGCCATGTGTGAGGCTGCCCGGCTGAGCCAGGAGATCCCAGGCCAGTTGTGCCCAGGGCAGGAGAAGAGCAGGAACAAAGCGCCCTCCCCAGCCCTCGCCCACCCTTCACCCAAGAGCTCTGGGGCTCACCGCTGAGCCTTTGCCTCTGCGCCACCCCGGCCAACTGTGTTTCCTGCCTCGTTCTACCTGAACTAAATCATCGTCTTTAGGTTGTTGGAGCTGGAGGAGGAGCAGGGTGCAGGGAAGGGGCCTGGATTACGGGGACAGGCTCTGTCTCTGAACAGCTGTGCGATTTCTTCTCCCCAAACCTCAGCTTCTTCGTCATTAAAATGGGAATGAGAATCTGGCCCAGTGACGGTGAGAATGTTTATAGATAAAGCTCCTGGCCTATACTAGGCATTTGATGAATGGAGCTATTGTGGCCACTATGGACAGAACCTTGGACATCATCTTCGTGGAACTCCACGTTTTCAGGAGCAAGACACTCATTCTAGAAAGAGGGTGACTCACCCAAGGTCTTACTGCAAAATGAGCAATGGTGGAGGCAGCACCAGACTCCAAACCCAGTGTTCCTTTCCTTGCCTCCCCCAGGGAGTCTTCCCTGAGCTCCAGCTCAGGCTGGGCCTTCCCCCTCTGACCTCACAGCCTCCGCTATCTGAATCACCCACCGGGCCTTTGGAGACCTTTGTCTCCTTCTAAGACAGGAAACTCGCCGAGAGAACCCATGCCTTTTGCTCTTGCCCTTGCTTCCCCAACAGTAACAATCTCCAGGCCAGGTCCTCTCCAAGGTGTTCGGACCCCTCTAGGGTCATTCCTGGGGCTTGGCTGAGCTGGGTGACATTACCTCCCAGGATGGAGGGGAGAGAGAAGCAAGAGAGGGAAGGGTTAAAGGCTCGGCAGCTGGGGAGGGCAGCCTGCAGACGGCCCAGCCCAGCACTGGGAGGCCTGGGCCATTCCATTCCTTTGCAGATCAGTTACACCCAGCTGTCTCCCTCCCCACCTCAGTGCCCCTCGGATTAGGCGGGAAAGGATCCCCGGCCTGCAGCCTGCACACGGCCCGTGGGGAACAACGCCTGCAGCCCACGCCTCCACGACAGCTGCTGAGTGTCAGGCAAGAACATAGATCAGCAGGATCCTGGCAGAGGTGCCCCAGCCCAGGCCCTACCCCCACCATATGCAGGAGGGGCCCCCTGAGGGGAAAGGGGGTCTGTAAGGGATTTGGGAGGTACAGGGAAGGGACTGCTCCCAAAAATATCTCTTCTGCCCATATGTCACTATGCCTCCAATTCCACCATTAGACATCTCAGAAGCTTCAGGTCTTCCAAAGACACCAGTTAAAAACGACACGCCATGATATAGCTGGCGACCTTATGCACTGCTTGCTGGGAATGGCTTGGTAAAATGTATGAACATTTTATTTTACAAAGAATACATGAAGTCCCTCAAAAATGTCCATTCCTTTGTCCCATTAGTTTCCTGAGGACTTTAACTCAAAGAAGTACTTAAGTTGCATAGTTTATAATGTGGGGGAAAAATGTTATGGAATATAGTTTCATGATTAAAAAAAAAACACTATTGCCACGAATATTCTTAAAATACTCACATGAAAAGCTACATGAAATATACAGGACAATTTTAAACTAGAAAATATCAGTACCTGTAATGAAAAGCATGGTATAGTTGCATCAGTAGGCCAAATAGATGGAGTTTCTGGAAGCTATACAGCAAAAAATATATATATAGGTTGGATAGGCTGCCTGAGGTCTAATCCTGGCTGCTTCACTCACTAGTTCTGTGGCCTTGGCAAGTTACTGAACATCTCTGAGCTTCAGTTTCCTCCGCTGTAAACTAGAATAATAGTTACAATAGTTGTGAGAATTATGTGGGAAATTTCCTTGTGATCCCACCAGCAAAGGAACCAGCATCCACCTAGTGAGTGAATGGTTATGGTATGTCTCCCACTCCCCCAGCCAACCACTAACACATCTGCTGATGAACCCCACACAGGACCAATTCTGATTAACCTAGATTTTTGTTATAAACTAGAAGCCCAGTGCACAAAATTCGTGCATGGGTGCAGTCCCTAGGCCTGGCCGGTGATCGAAGCATGAGTGTCTGGTGTGGAAGCGCAGGTCCCAGCTGACCCCTGGGCCCTGGGCAGCACCTGGGTCCCCAGGCCTCCACACCACCCCCCCCCACCTGAGTCATCAACCCCCGTCTGGCTCCCTCAGCACCTGGGAGCTGGGTGGCGGCCCTGCCCCCCAACTGCTGCCACTGGTCACCATCTGTGGGGTGATCTGCTGGGCGATTGGGCCCCGCTCACACCTGCCTTGGCCTGGCACCACCTGCTCACCTGCTCCACCATCCCACCACGATCCAGCTCTCATCAGGGCCCATCGGGGCCAGCAGTGCCTCCACTGCCGCCCCCTGCCAGCGCTGCATTGCCAATGCCCATCATGTTCCGTGCCGCCCCTGGTGGTCCACGCACATCATAGCGAGCAGTCAAACTCCTGGTCGAGGAGACAATTTGCATATTAGGCTTTTATTATATAGGATAGTATCAGCCAATTAAAACTCACTAGCTATTTGAAAATAATAGACAAACCCAAAATGGTGTGTAAGTTGAGATGACAGTGGAAATTTTGCTCAGTGAAATACCATCAATTTAAGAAACAGGAAGGACATGAACAGTATTCTAATCGACATTCCCAGGATGATTCATGAAGATAATTCAGTGTCCATAAAACAGGAGAATTATATGTAAACGCACAATCAGAAACCAAAAAAAAAAAAAGAGAGAGAGATTTTAGAAATTGAAAATGCACAAGACCTCACAGCAGAGTAACCTGCGATTACAAGCCTACCTACAACTATAAACAACTAGAAAGTTGAACAAAATACATGCAATATGTGTTTTTAGACATTGGACAACAGGCAATGCAGGGCTGGGACCCCCAAGAGAAGGGAAACAAATGATATGCGTCTTACTAGAAAACCGCCGTTTTCTCTCTAGAAGCATTTGCTGGAACAAGGCACAGAGAGGAAGTAGCCCAGCAGTGCATGGTGGTCTCACTGAGCTGAAACGACAGAGATCAAATTCAGGAAGTCTGACAGACTGGAATTTGTGTGGCGGAGACCAGAGTAGAGGGAGCTGTGTAGAGAAAGGGCTCCAGAAATCTGCGTAGATTAAGTCTGTTGCTGAATACTAAGGAGCACAGTGTAGGGTAGAAATCCATAAGGCTGAGCAAAGAACGACTGGGTCATTGGTAAGCTGAGCAAGACTTAGAGCTGCACAGGGCTGAGGGGCATTCAAGTTCTTACCAGCTAGAGTGGAGAGACCTCACTGAACATCCAGGGCACTTCGTTGATCCTCTAGAAAGGATCACACCTTAGAAAGAGGACTAAATTAGACCTAGAGTAAATCTTACCCTTAACTGGCCCTAATTAAGTTTTGAAACAAACCTCAAATTGACCATGCTGATATGTAAGTAACTTACCTATAAGGTATAACAAAGTCTAAATATTCTTTAGGAGAAAAAGTCCACTCAACAACATAATAATAATGTACAAAGGTCAATAAAAAATTACTAGATATGCAAAGAAGCTGGAAAATGTGACTCACAGCAAGGAGGAAACTCAGTCAATAGAAAAAGACATGGAAATTACAAAGGTGATATTAGCAGATAAGAACTCTTATACATAACTATTACAAATATGCTCAAGAATGTAGAGAAAAAAATACAATCATGAGGAAAGAAATGGAAGGTGGAAAAAACAGAAAATGGAACTTCTAGAGATGAAAACCACAAACTTTAAATGAAAATGGGTTTAACAACAGATTAGAGACTTCAGAAGAAAAGATCAGTGAATTTGAAGACATAATAGAAATGATCCAAAATGAATTACAGACTGAAAGAAAGGCTGAAAAAATTAAACAAAACCTCAATGGCCTGTAAAATAATATAAAGAGATCTCAAATCCATTTAATGTAAGAACCAGAAGGAGAGAAGAAGGGAAAGAAAAATTATCTTAAGAAATAATGGCTGAATGTAGAATATATAGAGAACTCCTACAATTCAGTAACAAAGGAACAAACTACACAAATTTTAAAAGGGCAAAGGGCTTGAACAGACATTTCTCCAAAGAAGATAAACAAAGGGCAATAAGCACAAGAAAAGCTGCTCACACTGACCTAATTGACACTTAAAGAAAACTACACTGGCCAACCCGAATACTCATTCTTTTCAAGTGCACATAAAACACTCAAGAGAGAACATATTCTGGACAACTAAACAAACCTCGAGAAAATTGTTTAAAAATTTGAAATTATATAAAGTGTGTTTTCTTACCGAACAGAACTAAACTAGAATGTAATAATAATAAAATAAAGATGTCTGGAAAATCCACAAATAGTTGTAATTTAAACATGTATTTATAATTAACCCATCAGTCAAAGAGGAAGCTGTGAGAGAAATTAGAAGACATTTTGAATTGAATGAAATGAAAATACAACAAATTAAGACAAGGGGGGTGTAGCCAAAGTACTGTGCAGGTGGATGTTACAGCATTAAATGTCTATGCTTTAAAAAAAGAAAAGCTATACACCAGTTTTATGTCTTCATCTTAAAAAACAGAAAAAAAGAATAAACTAAATCCAAAGCAAGGAGAAGGGGGTAATAATAAAGATAAGAGGAGGAATCAATGAAATTAAAAAGGAAAAAAGTTATAGAGAAAAATCAATAAATTCAAAGCAGGTTCTTTGACATGATCAATAAAACTGATAAACTTCTAGACAGCCAGACTAAGAAAAAGGAGAGATTATCTAAATTATCAATATCAGGAATAAGGGAGTTGACATTACTACAGATCTTACAAACACTAAAGCAGAATAAGATATTGTGAAAACACAATGCCAGGCCTGGCCCGTGTGCACAATGGTTTGAGCGTCGACACATGGACTAAGAGTTCATCGTGAGATTCTGGGTCAGGGCACATGCTGGGGTTGCCGGCTGGATTCCCAGTAGGGGGCATGAAGAAGATAGCCAATCAATGTTTCTCTCTCATCGATATTTTTATCTTTCTATCCTTCTCCCTTCCTCTCTCTCTAAAATCAATAAAAACATATTTAATAAAAGACAGAATGCCAATAAATTTAATAACACAAAAGAAATGGAAAAATTTCTTAAACACACAAATTATTAACTGCCACTCAAGAAGAAATAGATAATCTGAACAGTAATGTATCTGTTAAAGAAATTTAATTAGTAAATTAAGACTTTCCAACAAAGAAAACCCCAGGACCAGATAGTTTCACTGGCAAATTCTGTTAAATATGAAGGAAGAAATAATACCAATTATATGCAAACTCTTTTAGGAAATTAAGGAGGAGGGACTAGTTCCCAACTCATTTTATGTGGCCAGCATTATGTGGCCTGATAGTGAAACCAGAAAAGAATCATAAAAATAACAAATGACAGACACAATATCCCTCATGAATATAGATACAAATATGCTTAAGAGACTATTAGAATATAAAAATCCAGCAATATAGAAAAAGACCAGTATCTCATGACCAAGTGGAGCTTATCCCAAGTATGCAATTTCAGTTCGACATTTGAAAGTAAGTGGAACAGAGAAAATCACTGTCAACAGAAGACAAAAAAACAAACAAACATAGTATCTCAATAAATGCGGAAAAAATCATCAGACAAAATTCAACATTTATTCATGATAAAAACTGTCAGCAAACTGCGAATAGAAGGAAATGTCCTTAATCTGGGAATGAATAAAGGGTAAAACATTCTACAAGCGTTACTATACACTTTTAGAGTGAAATGATGAAAGACTAAATGCTTTCCCCTTAAATCTGAGAACAAAGGTAAGATATCTATCTGTTCTCACGACTTCTATCGACATTATACTGGAAGGTCTCCCCAGTGAAGTAAGGCAAGAAAAGGAAGAAAAGGAATACAGATTGGAGAGGAAAAAATAAAACTGCCCTATTTGCAGATGACATGGTTGTCTCTGTGGAGAATAACAAAGAATCAACAAAGAAACGATAGAACTAGTAAGTGAGTTTAGCAAGGTTGCAGGATACAAGGGCAACTATCACCAATAAAGGATTTGAAATTACAATTTAAAATAAGTTACAGTGTCAGCTAAGGCTATCGCAACAAAAATACAATAGACTGGGTGGCTTAAATAATAAAAATTTATTTTCTCATGGTTCTAGAGGTCAGGGAGTCCAAGATCAAGGTGCAGGGCGATGTGATTCTTAATTCTCCTGTGTTGTCACTAATATTTTGTCATGAGCAACCAGTGAAGGCTGATGGAGAAGACCCTGCAAGAAGAGCCCTTATTTTTGCAGCAATTTGTTTTAAAAACTTGCTTCATTAAGTAAGTCAGACAGAGAAGGACAAATACATATATAATCACAAGCTCATACACACAGAAAACGGATTGGTGGTTGGCAGGGGTGTGGGGTGGGAGAAATGGGTAAAGGGGGTCAAAAGGTACAAACTTTCAGTTTATAAGATAAATAAGGTCTACAGATTGGAGACTAAAAAAACAAAACTGGCTCTACTTGCAGATGACATAGTTATCTCTGTGGAATATCCCAGTGCAATGGGGAAATGATTATATTTTCAATAAATGGTGCTAGGCCAATAGGACATCTGTACAGAAAAAAAGAAAGAATGTTGACCCCCCGCCCCATCTCACACCATACACAGAAATAAAGTCCATGTGGATTACAATCTAAATGTGAAAGGTAAAACACAAAGGCTTTTAGAGTAAAATGTAAAGCATTTTTGTGACTTTGGAATAGGCAAACATTTCTTAAGTAGAGCATAAAAAGCACTAACCAAAAAGGGAATTTTAAAAATAAATTAGACCATATTAAGATTAAGAATGTCTGTTCATGAAAAGATGCTGTTGAGAACGTGAAAAAAGCAACGCATCAAGAGAATGAGACGACAAGTCCCAGACTGGGAGAAAATACTCACATAAAACATATTTAGTGGAAAAAATATTCCCAAATTATACAAAGAACTCTTAAAACTCAGCAATAAGAAAATGAGCAATTCAACTTAAAAATAGGCAAAGGATCTGAATAGATACCTCACCAAAGAAGATATACAGATGGCAAATAAGCATATGAAGAGATGCTTAACATCATATGCCATAAGAGAATTGCAAATTAGAACAATAAGATACCACTACACACCCATGAGAATGCCCAGATACAACACCAAATGCTGGCAAGGATGTGGAGCAACAGGAATTCTCATTCATTGCTGGTAAGAGTGGAAAATGGTACAGCCACTTGGTAGTTTGGCAGTTTCTTACAAAACTAAACATATTTTTAGCATACAACCCAGCAATTGCACTTCTTGGTATGTAGCCAAAGGAATTGAAAATGTATGTGCACACCAAAAAAACAACAACAAAAAAAAACTGTACATGAATGTTTTATCAGCTTTATTCATTTGCCAAAACTTGGAAGCAACCAAGAAGTCCATCAGTAGATGAATAGATAAATAATTGTGGTACATATAGACAATGGGATATTATTTAGTGCTAAAAAGAAATGAGCTAATAAGCCATGAAAAGACATGGAAGAAAATTAAATGCATATTACTAAGTGAAAGAAGCCAATCTGAAAAGGCCACATACTGTATGATATCTGGAAAAAGAACAATTATGGAGACATATAAATATTAGTGGTGGCCCTAGCCAGTTTGGCTCAGTGGATAGAGTGTCGGTGGACTGAAGGGTCCTGGGTTTGATTCTGGTCAAGGGTACATGCCCAGGTTGCAGGCTTGATCTCCAATAGGGGACATGCAGGAGGCAGCCTAGCAATGATTCTCTCTCATCATTGATGTTTCTATCTCTTTGTCCCTCTCCCTTCCTCTCTGAAATCTTATATATATACTAGAGGCCCGGTGCACAAAAATTTGTGCACTCGGTGGGGAGGGGGGTCCCTCAGCCCGGCCTGTGCCCTCTCGCAGTCTGGGACCCCTTGGGAGATAACGACCTGCTGGCTTAGGCCTGCTCCCGGGTGGCAGAGGGCAGGCCCAATCCCTAGGTGCAGCCCCTGGTCGGGCTCAGAGCAGGGCCGATTGGAGAGTTGGGGTGCCGCCCCGACATGCACAGAGCAGGGCAGATTGGGAGGTTGTGATGCCACCCTCAGTCACGCTCAGGGTAGGGCCAATTGGGGGGTTGGGGCACTGTCCCCTGTCACACTCAAGGCAGGGTCGATGGGGAGGTTGCGGTGCCACTCCCTGTCACGCACAGAGCAGGGCCAATCAGGGGGTTGGGGCACTGCCCCGTCACCCACAGAGCAGGGCCCATCAGGGGGTTGGGGCGCTGCCACTCTCACACTCAGGGCAGGGCCGATGGGGAGGTTATGGCTCTACCCATCACACACAGAGCAGGGTCCGTGACGGGGGGGGAGGGGGGGGGTTGGGGAGCTCCCCCCTATCAGGCACAGAGCAGGGCTGCTCAGGGGGTTGGGGCCCCGCCCCCTGTCACACACAGAGCCGCAGGGCGATCAGGGGGTTTGGGTGCTGCCCCCTGTCACGCTGATCCCGGTGCCAGGAGGCATATTACCCTTTTACTATATAGGGTAGAGGCCTGGTGCATGGGTGGGGCCGGCTGGTTTGCCTTGGATCAGGGTGGGGGTCCCCACTGGGGTGCCTGGCCAGTCTGGGTGAGGGGCTGAGGGCTGTTTTCAGGCTGGGAGTGACTGAAGGTCCCAACCGCTCCTTTTTTTCTTTTCTTTTTTTTTATTCTGGGCCAGCTTTACCTTGAGGCTTAGCTCCAGCTCTTAGGCCTCCGCGTGGCTGAAAGTAGGTTTCTGGCCTTTGCTTACAATGTTGTGAATCTGCTGGCTGAAGTCTGGTGGTATTTGTTACAATGTTTCTTAAACTGCCCGCTCAGAGGCCTGCAGCTGCAGACGGGGAACGTTAGTTTCCTCCGTCACTGAGGCAAGCAAGCCTCATGTTAGTTTCAAGCTGCCTGGCTGCCGGCTGCCATCTTGGCTGACAGTTAATTTGCATATCTCGCTGATTAGCCAATGAAAAGGGTAGCGGTCGTACGCCAATTACCATGTTTCTCTTTTATTAGTATATATATATATATATATATATATATATATATATATATATTTAAAAAGATATATTAGTGGTGGCCAGGGTTATGGGGAAGGGAAGAATGAGTAGGTAGAGCACAGAGGAATTTTACGACAATGAAACTATACTGTATGAAACTACAATGATGGATACATGTCATTATACATTTTTCCAACCCATAGAATGTATAACACCAAGAGTGACCATAATATAAACTATGGGCTTTGCCTATCCCTTTTTCAATGTAGGTTCATCAATTGTGAAAAATGTATCATTTTGGTTCAGGTTGTTGACAGTGGAGAGGCTGTGAATGTGTAGGGTACGGGAATATAGGAACACTCTGTACTTTCTATTCAATTTAAAAAATATGTTTTTATTGATTTTTAGAAAGAGAGGAAGGGAGGGGGGAAGAGAGAGAAATATCAATATGAGAGCAAAATATCAATCGGCTGCCTTCTGCATGTCCCCTAGAGGGTTCGAGCCCTCAACCCAGGTATGTGCCCTGACTGGAAATTGAACCAGCAACCTTTCAGTGCATAGCATGACACTCAACCAACTGAGACATATTGGACAGGGCTCCACTCAATTTGCTATGATAAAACCTCATAAAAATGCATGTGAAAACTAGTGAAAGTTGCATAAGATCTGTAGCTAAGTTACTACTATTGTACTGACATAAATTTCCTGGTTCTGATAATGCACTACAGTAATATATCCCTGGGGGAAGCTGGGTAAAGGGTATGCAGAAACTCTCTGCATATTATGAGTCTAAAATTATTTAAAAATAAATTTAAAAAAACAACAAAATTAATCTATGGTGCTAGAAGTCAGGGCAGTAATTAGCCCTAGGAGAGTCAGGTGTGACTGGGAGGAGACACTAGGAGCCTTGGGGCGGGGGGTGGGGGGGACCTCGTGGTCTGTTTCTCAATTTAGGGGCTATCTACGCAGGTGTGTTCATTTTACGAAAATTCATCTAGCTGTAAACGTATGTGCATCTTTTCTATGTATATTATACTTCAATAGAAAGTTGTGTGTGCTTTCTGAAAAAGCAATGATATGCTCATAGAACTTGGCCCAGTGCCCCCACACACTGTACGGGCCCAGGAGGAGCATGTCTCTATGTCTGTGGCCGTCTCCTACCTTACTCTCCTGGCAGGTTCTCTCTTGTGTTGTCCCCCCATTTCCCCGCCACCCAGATGAGCACATTTCATAAAGCAGATGCCTTGGCCCACAGGACTAAGGGTGGGCATTCTAGGCAGATATTTGGGAATGAAAAAGACCACCTGGCAGAAAAAATAAACCTCAGTGTAAAGTTTAACATGCCTCCTGCTGGCACTGAACACAATAAGAAAGGCTTATTATAATTACTGGCACATAACTTTACTAAAAGCCAATAATTTATTGGTTTATTGGTTAAGACAAAAATACTCTTCATTGAAAAAATACCCTGAAATTATTAATAATCCTTGACAATATAATAATTAAACAATATCCTGTTGCTATGAAGAACTTTATACAAATGACAAAGGGTATGTTCTGATTTTGCAAAACCTGAGCTATTTGAGCCTTTTTGATAAGCCAAGCTACCCTCACAAATGGTGCTGTCTCCCACAGTTCCTTAAAGGGGCTCGAATGATTTTTATTTTGGAGAAAGAATATTCTGTCCACGTCAAAAGTGATAGGGCTATTCAAACTGCAGCATACACTGCAGAAAAGCAGGCAGTTGAGTTGTAATATTTCATAGTAACCATTCCAACAAGTTCAGTCTTAAATTTTTGCCAGTTTGGCATTTTATGATTTTACATAAAGCAGCGTAGATAATGTTTCTAAAGGGTCACTTGAGAACTGCTTTTACACCTTTGGTGCTTCTGTCACAGTGAAGTTTTGACCTATTTTTAACTTTGGGGTGTAAGCCATGCAAACAGAGCCAGTAGCTGTTTTTCAACTCTGAAATCTTGAGTCTCTATAGGCAGTTAGTGTATCAATTACAGGATGAAAAATGGTGAATTATAATCCTTTCTCCTAAACAATCTGCAGATCAGAGAACCGTCATATGCTCTGAAGCAGATGACATAAAAATGTTTTAAGTGTTATCCTTCCAACCAAGAAAGGTTTACAATATGGGAACTGTGATTTAAAACAGTTGGTTTAGCATAACCTTTAGCACAATGCCACTGGCCACTGTACACTTTAGTAATTGGATTACAATTTATGCATTTCAATTCAAACATGCAAGAAAATATACTTTTTTGTTCTCTAGACATTTTTTTAAATCTTGTTTTAAAATCTAAAACAATGAGGGTGGGGGAAAAATTATACTCTAGCTCTTCTAGTTAAAATAGCCTCTGAGTAAAGCCAGTCTATGGTAGTTACTCAGTCCTTCAAGGAGATCTCTACTCACCCCTTCCTCTCTGTCCCCTGCGTGGGCAGGAGCACCAGGAGGTAGGGGACCTCTGGGCTGAGCCATAGCTTCTGCTTATCTAGGGGAAGGGGAGCTCAACCCACCTGATCTCTGGACATGAGCCCCGGTCCTCCCTCCTGCGTGGTTGGGGAACCTGTGGCTGAGTACCTTGTGTTGGCAGCACAATCACTTGGTTGCTTTCTGGGAGAGGCCCCTCCCCCTGCTATTGGGCTCCTGCTCCAGCTGCTGATGCTCTGAGACTCAGCTACAACACTCACCTGAACCCCTAGCTTTGGGCTACCTACCTGTAGCCCCTTGTAATGGAAGTCCCTGTACCTCCATGTGATTGGGGGTCCCTGTACTTCCATGCAATGGCAACCTTTGGGCAGGTCTATTGATTCTCAATTCTCAGCCACCTTGTCTGTTTGCTGTAGTCGTGTAAATGCTTCTGGATGTCTTCTACCCACACAAAGACTATATCCGGCTACCAGTCTAGACACATCTGGAAGCACAGGGGAAGGGCTGGGAGAAATTGTAACCTGGCATACATGCTTACAGAATTTCCCTGAACCTGCTGAGGGGCTGTGTTCCTACTGGGGCATCTGTTGTCTTCCCTCTGCCCTGTATCCCTGAGCTAAGGGAGCAGCAGCACCCTGACCTTATTTCATCTTTTCCCTGCAACTGAAGAGCTCTCTGTCTCCCTTCCTGTCTGTCAAGGCTTCTCTCCCACCATCACCTTCTCCTTTCCCACTCCACCCCACAGTCTGAAGGTTGATGGCAGAGATGCTAGAGGACACAAACCCAAACCACTTAGAATAGCAAAAAACATCAGGAGGTATTAAAATATATATATTGCCCCTGCCATATGATTCTGACAAAGATTTCTATACACTTTCAGCTAACAAGCAGCCAAGTCTCAGAGGGCCAGCAACTACTCACTGGGCATTTATTCACACAATGCTCACACCAACACCCAGGTTCTTCTGGCGAAGGGCAGGCAGTAGCCAGTTTACCTGGGGCCTCCCAATACACTGACCAGACGTATGTATATTATTTTTGCATATGAAAGTTATCCAGGCACTGCACAGCCTAATCTTAAAAATTTAGGATAATAAGTGCAAGTGAAACATCCATTGGCAAAATAAAGTCTAAGTTTCAAAGCTGAATTTGAATAATACAGTAACTCCCTGTGCCTTTTAAAAAACCCACTGATGCTTTTATTTTTACCAGCACAATGTGTTTTGCTCTTGTAACTGCTTATCCAATTAAAGACTAAGAGGATGGCTATTAAGTGTTATTGGGCAAATGGCAGAAAATTGTATTAATGGAGGATTTTAATATGCTTCAGCTCTTACCTCCTCTGTTGTCTTAAGTGTACATTGTGATACTGTAATTGAGTGTTTGAATCCAGATCCTTTATCATATACTTGAATCCTATTAAGTATGCTTTTTATTTCATTGCTAGGGTGTTTATGCTCATTTTAAAATGCTGTAGCATATTTAATAGCCACAACCAATACTCTTGCCACCTCTGACTCGCACGGTCTCTCAGAGCCGCTGATCTAAAAGCAGCATTCTTCTAGATCAGTGGTTCTCAACCTTCTGGCCCTTTAAATACAGGTCCTCATGTTGTGACCCAACCATAAAATTATTTTCGTTGCTACTTCATAACTGTAATGTTGCTACTGTTTTGAATCGTAATGTAAATATCTGATATGCAGGATGGTCTTAGGTGACCCCTGTGAAAGGGTCATTCGACCACCAAAGGGGTCGCAACCCACAGGTTGAGAACCGCTGTTCTAGATCATCCTGGACCTCTCGCTCATATTTAAGCCTCTGCCTGCACCTCACAAGGGACAGGCCCAGACAGAACCAGGCACTGAGGTTGTCCTCACCCAGGAAGTTAAACTGCATCCCTAAGATCACTGAGCATCACCCAGGTCTGCACACGGGCTGATCTTGGACTGAATCCTTAGCCACTCGAACACAAGGCTGGGGCTTTTTCATTCTGCAAGTTCCCTTCCCTCTGAACACATAATAGCAATAGCTAACATGTATTGAGAACATATTGTGTACCAAATACTTTACATTTATTATCTCATTTAATTCTCATAATGTCTTTGAGGTATGTGCTGCTAATATCCCTTATAGCTGAGGAAAGTAGGGCTCAGAGAAGTTATGTACCCATTGGAAATCACACAGCCAGCAAACAATGAAGCTGTAATTTATACCTATCTAACTCTAGGGCTCTAAGCCATTAACACTGGGGCCTATAAAAGTTAAATAGCTGATCTCCAGTTTTATAAAGCAAATAAGTGGCTTGGGTGGGATTCAAATCCAGTTCTCATTCAACTCCAAACCTTTGTTCTTCACCCTACGGGGACAGAGAAGAGGCCTATGAGAGCAGCATGCATTCACATGGCCATAGCAGCAATTAGCCTTTAAAGTAGAAATTGCATGGATGTGTGTGAGAGCCAAATAAACAGAAATTCATTTCAGCTGACTGGGAATCGTGATCTCCTGGTTCATGGGTCAGCGCTCAACCACTGAGCCACACCAGCCGGGCAGAGAACAAAATCTTTGAAGAACATAGGGTGTACTTGACCAAGGAGAGCTACATATTGTGAGGGGCAACTGGCCAATCAGAAACTTCAAAAGGGGGATTAGTTAGTGAAACCGACCAATCAAGGCATCACAGTGAGGCCCCGGCTCTGAGTTGGGAACTTGCTCCTTGGAGAGGTAATCTGACTTCCTAATGGCGAAAGGCCACTCTGGGCTCTGACTGGCGCCAAGGTTCCAGGAAACAGGTCTGAGGCGGTTCCCGCGCCCGCAGTCACTGCCAGCGCGCCTTTGCTCATAGATTAGCCATGAGGTCAACCGTTTTGGTGACTCACCTCGTGAAAATGAGACAGCAGTGTCAGGCCTTGCTGTTTCTCTGTAAGCATTTAAATTGATTTTTCCAGCTGGATAAATTCCCCTTTGTTTTTCTACAGAGGCTTAGGATGTGGCTGGATATCAGGTCCAAAGCTATTACCAGGTAAAAGAGCTCCACACCCCATGCATGCAAGATTCAGACTCTGTGACCGATGAAACTGGCATTGAAACTGCCCAGAATCACAGCCTGGGGAAGCCAGGACCAAGGACTAGGGGACATTCCTCACTAGAGACAGAGGCAGCCCCCTCCTGAAACACCCCCGCTGAGTGGTGACCCATTGCCACACACGTCAAGGGATCACACTTCTCTGCTGGCTCCCGTAAACCACGTGACATCTTCTATTTGGTCAGAAACTTCCGGAACTCCAGGAATTTTACATGTGGAGAATCTCTAGGGAAGGGAAGGCTGTCCTGGCTACTGAATCCCTGGAAAGTTCACTTTCTATGCTACCCTGTCACCCAGGGTCCCCGCCCACATACACCATCATGCTGCTCCCAGGTCACACAGCCCTGCAGGCACAACCACACCATCGAGGTTCATGGTTCAGGTCACTCTGAAAGTAGAGCCCGAGGCAAGGATTTGATGGAGTTGGTCTACTCAGAAAGTGACCCCGTGAAGCAGAGTGTGGAGTAGGAAGAGTGAGTCAGGGAAATAGAAAAAGCCAAGACGAGGGCGTGTGTCCTTGAGGCCGCGTCTGCAGACACAGGGGTGGATTCTGCTGGAACCTCTGAGGAGTGTATAGGAGGCCTCCAGAGTATCCAGATGTCGGATGATAGCTGGAGTCTTTCTCCTCTGTCTCCCTTCCTCACTGATTGAAAGTTGTTCCCGGGGCCATTAACTCCCAGTGCTTCCAGGGGGCATGTGCTGGCTGTGAGCAAGCTCCTGTGGTGTGGGAGAAACCCCAAATTGAACTTGGAAAGACTCTGGTTCCAGCTTAAAGCGGGGCATTGCGAAGGCGCCTGAGCCCGTGTAGAGCTGTCCTCCACAGCTGTGGCTGAAATCAGAGGTGGGCCAGGGGCTTACGATGCAGACACCACAGGCTACACACGCTGACTAGAAGCTTCCTGAACAATGTTATAAAGTCTGACAGAGAGCAACAGGGAAATGAACGCAAAAGGAGCGAGACATGTGAATGGGCTTACCTCACCCAGACTGAAGTATGTAGTCTTTCACACTTCTACCTGGAAGGCATTGGAGAAAATGTACTGACTTCTGAATCCTGCAAATTGAGGTTCAAATCCTGGCTGTGCCACACTGAGAGTTTGTAACCTTAGGCATGCCACCTGCCGGCTCTAGGTCTCATTGTCCTCAAGTGTATAATAGGGATAAAATACTTACCTTACAAAAACGTTGTACAAAGCCCTTGGGACATGGTAAGCCCTTTGTCAACATATGGCAGCTCTCAACAAAGGCACATTTTATTTTATTTTTAATGTTTTACATTTTCTCTTCTTTTTTATCTTTATTGTTGAAAGTATTACATATGCCCCTCCCCCCCCCCCCCCCCCCGCCCATCGACCCCTTCTAGCCCACCCCACCCCACCCCCTGTCCTTCACCACACTATTGCCTGTATCCATGGGTTATGCATATGTGCATTCAAGTTCTTTGGGGTTTCTCTTCCCACCCATCCCTGCCTTCCCTCTGATATTTAACAGTCTGTTCCATGCTTCTATGTCTCTGGACCTATTTTGTTCATCAGTTTATTTTGTTCACTAGATTTTCCATACCCTCAGTCACCTCTGAGCTCCAGGCTATCTCTGAGGGAAGGTGGCTATTGCACCTTCTCTAGACTAGAGCTGCCTGGCAATCTGGCACTTCAAAGGCCAGTCCAGGTAACCATGTGGCCTCTACTGTCCTCATCCTCAGAACCTTAAAAGAGATACTTCTTTTCCTAGAGATTTCGTTCGCACCATTCAGGAGGTACGTGGGAAGTAGATTTGAGTGAGATATGTAAAATTCAGGCATTAAAAGAAAATGGAAGGATGTGGGGATGATCAGTCTTTGGAGAACTATCCTGACCTTTCCCTCAACTACTGAAGACAAAAATGCAAGCTTCCCCCTATGCATTTTACTGTTTTACAGTCTGTGTTCCCATTCCTTTGGGTGAACATTGAAATAAGCAAACTCAGATTCTAGCGGTGAGTGACCCTATGTGTCAAACCCAATCATCTGTGTTCCTCAATTGGGCTAAAAATGGTGCTATGTCTGTAAAACACATTTTTAAAACTTATTTATTGTTCTTATTTCAATTATTCCCATAGTTACATCCCTGCTACTCCTCAACTTTTCAACTTTAAATGACCTAAATGTTGACTTTTTAAATCTGGACTAAAAGGATCATGTGCTCTCATTTAAAAACTTCCTTCTCCTGATCTGCTTTGTCCTGGGGGACTGGGGTTGGACATGAACCCCCATTTCAGCCCTAGTACCCAGACAATAGGTCTGCAGAAGAACTTCCCTGGGAAGAGCCAAGGAAAGAGTCTGGGCTGGGAGTGGAGAGATCAGAGTTCTAGTGCAGCTCTGCTGTGAACAGGCTGTGTGACCTTGGGCAGGTGCCTCGCCTCTCTGGGCACCAACTTCCTGTTCTTTAAGGTGAGGTTCTCTGAGAATCAGTGGATGTGATCCTTGGGGGCTTAGGCAGAAGTCCCTGGATAGCTGGGATTTTCTGAGCCCCGCCATGGCGTCCCTGGCCTGGCGAGGGGCTCCCGCAGGGCAGGATCACATTGCCCCAGATTCCAGGACTCACTGCGGCACAGACCCAGGATCGGGTGACAGATCCATCCAGCCTGGACTGGCTCAACCTCTCAGCTACAGCGGCAACCATGGGGGCTGGAAAACCAGAGCTAATGCAAGCCAGCTGGAGGCTAGGACAAGATTGATGAAGGACAGGGAGAGGATTTGGCCAGGGGGTTGGTGTGGCTAGAGCATAATTAGTCCTGCCTGCTTCCCAGAGGCCCCCAAGCTGGGTAAACCTCATTAACTGGGAAACCCCAGTGGGGAATTCCTGTTCATGACCCAGAAAAGGAAGGGCTCCTTAGGAGTTAATTAGTAGTGAAAGTGTTTAAACTATTAAATCGCTGAGCACCTGTTTACCTACAAACAACTGATATGTCAATTATCTGATCATCGAAGCAGGCCCCCTAAGATAGTGATTACCAACCTGGTGATCCTAAAGGTCACTAGGAACCTTGTTAAGCATCAATCTCCAAAGCAGTGATCCTGATTGGTCAGCCAGGGGTGAGAACCATTGCCTTAAGCCATCCACTAGCCCAGGGTCTCTTGGTCCAATCTCAGTGGCTATGCATATCAGCAAGCAAAAAGTAATACTACTGCTATTGCTTTTTCTATAATTTATTTAGCATTTACTATATACCAAGAATAATGCTTGGCTTTTAGAATGCATTGTCTCTTTTAATCCACATAATAGCCATTTGCATTAAGGTAACTCAAAGGATTTAAAGGGGGGGGGGGAGTAATTAGGAATAATAGTAAGTGACAAAGATTATATTTGGTTCCAGATTTTTTGATTCCTGAGCTCCAATCTTGACTTTTTCAATGATCCCAAAAGCCTTTCCTGCCTTTTGGCCGGATAAGGCAATACTCTGTTAGGCTTTTAAGGATAGACATAGTGCTATTAAAGATATCACCCATTACACAGACAGTAAAACCAAGTCCCACAAAGGAGACATTAATTGATTCAAAGAGTCCAGGTTTATGGCTTCCACACCTGGGCCATTTTCCTTTGACAAGGCTAACACCTGGAATTGTGACCTAGAAGGAAGGAGAGAGGCCTGTCTCCAATGCTAAATGTCAACATGTGTACCCTGATATTTAAGATGCAGACTGATTCAGTTAGGAGCACTGGGCTGTAACCACAGCCACACCACTGACCCCAGTGTGACCTGGGACAAAGCACTAAACTTTTGCAGGTCTCAATTTCCCCATCTGTCAAATGGAAATGCTGCTATCTGGTTTGCCTTCAGCCTTGTGGGGGACAAATGAATGATGATGAGTGAGGGGAAAAAAAGGAAGTGTTGTAATGATGTAAGGACCGCTCCAAGTGATGTGGGGCAACCTTGACTTAGGGAGACTCTTGCATAATTATATGGAAACTTAGGGCTTCACAGATAGCCTTTTAGGCCTTTGTTCCCAGAGCCAGTCTTCCCCTCATTGAGTTGTAGGAAGCTAAAGAAAACACTTCCTCATTTTCTCTAGGCAAGATGGTTGACCAGACGGCTCCCATGGATTACATGTATGGCTCCTGGATTTAACCTTATTGGCCAGGTAAACTTTGCAGTCCTACTGCTCAGACTGAGGGCAGATTCTTTCAAAGCCAACCTCACCTAGGAGCCCCATCCGGATGCCCGCCTAGTTCCCTTCCGGGCTTGGTGAAGGCATGAGCCTCCCCCGCCTCCTGCTCACTCCTCGGCCGCCAGCCCAGCAGCTGTTGCCTCAGATCATTGTGGACCATCTAATCCCCTCTCCCGAGCCCTGGCCCCCTCCTCAGGCAGTAAATTAAGGAGGATGTAAGAACAGAGGGCACCAGCGTCAGCAGAGCGGCATCCAAAACATCCTCCCCCACCCTGTGCCTGAGTCACAGGGCCCTGAATTGGCCCCCTCTCTGCCTCGGTTGAGGGAGGAGGAGGCAGGGAAAACCAGGCCTAAGGAAAGAGGGAAGTGAGAACCCAGAGGAGGGAAGGGGTTTATAGAGAGGAACCAGGCTTGGCTCTTAGGGGTGTTCTAACTCAATCACCTTCCCTGTCACTCTATGTGAGATCCCGAATTCATACACCAGAGTGATGAGGACATGGAACCCAGACATCAGCTTCTAATCTCATCTCTTTCACATATTACATCCACCCTGGCTATTGTATCTCCATCCCTGAAATGAACAGAGAATAGTCAACTGGCAAGACTAGGGAACACCTCTCACTCCAGGACCCACCCCAAGTCCTTGTTGAGGAGCTGTGGTGGATGTGGCACCTCTGCCAGCTGTCCTCACCTCCTGTCTGATAGCATAATTGACAGGACTGACCTTAAAATTCTATTACTCTATAACTTAAAAACACTATTTAAGATTCCCTATGCGCATAAGATATTGAAGGTCATGCCAAGAGCTTTCTGATCTTACACCAATCTTCCAGCAAACTGAAGATGGAGGAAGAGAGAAAGATGGCAGATAAAACTGCTAAGGCATCTACTGATATGATCCAGAAAGAAGAGCAATGTAGGGATGCTACCCAGCTTTTTGGAGATACCACCTGGGAGCAGTGGCTTCCAATGCAGAGATCAGAGTAGGGTGATAAACCCATGAACTTGCGATTTTAAGTTAGCAAAGTCAGAGACTTACTAAGATGCAACTCATCCTTCAGAAATAGTGTGGAAATGTTTCATGTGCACAAAGAAAATGGGTCTGTTCAGAGGGAAGGACAAGCAATCCTATATAAAAAAAATATCCATGTTGTGTTTCGGTCTTGCTGAAAATACCATTTTTATACCGATAACTATCAAATTTCTATCCTCAACCCAGATCTCTCAAATGAACTCCAGACCCTTAGAAGTATCAGTTTGTGCGATGTCCAATAGACCTCTCAAACTAACCTATCCAAAAGTGAGCTCCTGATCTCCTCTCTCAAATTTCCTTTACATACAACCTTTCCCATCTCAGCTTATGGCAGTTCCATCATTCACGTAGCTCAGGCAAAAACCTTGATGCTACCTTTGGGTCTTCTCTTTGTCTCTCCTCTCCACTCCCACATCCAATCTATCATAAGATCCTATTGGCTCTACTTTCAAATACTATAGCACAAAGCTAACTACCTCTTACTTCCTCCACTGTTACCATTGTGAACCAAGCTACAACTGCTTCTAACCTGGATGATTGCAAAAGCTTTCATACAGTCCTCCTGCTTTTACCCTTGCCCTTGCCCCACCCCCTCCCCGCCCTAACCCTCCAATCCTTTTAAAATGCAAGTTGGGTCTCATACCCTTCTGCTCAAAACCCTTCAAGGCTCTCCATCTCCTCAAACTAAAAGCCAAAGGCCTGGCAATGCCTACAAGGCTCAACATGATGTCGTTCCATTAATATTTGGCTCTCATCTCCTGCTACTCTTCCTCCTCCTCTGCTCCAGGTACACTGACCTTCTTGCTGTTTCTGAAATCTGATAGACATGCTCCAGCCTTAGAACTTTTGTTGTCATCTTTCCCTCTGCTTAGAATATTCTGCAAGATGTCTACCTACTCTCCTCCTTCCTCACCACCTTCAAGTCTTTGCTGAAATGTGTTTTTTTGTCTCTCCAGCATCCTGATCGCCCTTACCCAATCAACTGTTTCTTTTTGTTTATGTAACACTTTTACCCTTAGAGTATATAACTCACTTGTTCAATATCATTATGCTTGTTGACCATCTCTCCCACTAAAAGGAAAGCCCCACGAGATCTGCATTTTGTTCACTGTTGTATCCCCAAGTGCCTAGAACTGAACTTGGCTCATTGATGAATGAATGGATGAATCAAGGTGGTAAAGGGGAGAGGAGTGTCCCCTGAAGCTTTCTGGTTAGATTACAAAAAATGAGGGCTGGCCTATTGAAATATGTTCCAGGGCTGCTTTAGAGATCTATTTAAGCAATGATGGGATCTCCATCCATTTAGATGTCCTTCTACAAGAGACTTGTGGCTAAAAGTCAAAAATGTTGCAGACTTTGAGGTATCTTTAAGACAGCCCTACTTATAGCTGACTCAATAGAAATGGGCAAAAACTAGAAGCAACTTCCTCCTGATATTCTTTGAGTTCACCCCATGCCTGCTGCCCTATTCATGCCTTCATAACTGGGTAACTGTCCTGGTTCTCAATTTTGCCCAGCCCTTTAATTTTAGATGTCTATTCTCCCACCCAGAACAGTCCAGACCCACCTTATGAGAGTACCATCTGTTTACTTCTTTGGCCTTTCAACTCAAATGGCTTATTTTGTTACCAACTTTTGCCCCATTCCCATTTTTGCCACTTGTGTGTGAGAAAACACCTGTATTCATTTTCTGTAGCTGTGTAACAAACTTAGTGTCTTAAAACAATACCTACTCTAAATCAATTGTCATTAGAGAAATGCAGATTAAAGCCACAATAAGATATCACTTTGTAACCCCTAGGATGGTTTAATCATAATAAAAAAGACAGATATAACAATTGTTGGCATGGTTGTGGAGAAATTGGAACCCTCATACATTGCTGGTGGAATGCAAATTGGTACAATCACTTTGAGTGAGAGTCATCATCTGACCCAGCAATTCTGCTGCTAGATATATATCTAAGAGAACTGAAAATATAAGTCCACACAAAAACCTGTTCACATATTATCATAGCAGTTTTATTCACAATAGCCAAAAAGTAGAAACAACTCAAATGTCTATCAATTGATGAATGGATAAATATAATGTGATATATCCATATAATGGAGTATTACTTAACCATAAAAAAGAAATGAAGTACTGTAAATGCTACAACCTGGATGAACCTTGAAAATATTATGCTAAGCAAAAGAAGCCCAGACACAAAAGGCCACATATTGTATGATCCCATTTATATGAAATGTCCAGAGTAGACAAATCCACACATAAAAAAAGTAGGCTCGTGATTGCCAGAGACTGGAGAAGTGGGCAATAGGGAATAACTACTTAATGAATATAGGCGTTGCTGGGAGTAGAGGGGGAGAGGAAAATGTTCTGGAATTAGATAGTGTTGATGGCTGCACAACTTTGTAAATATACTTAAAAAATGCATTGCACACCTTAAAAATACCCATTAATTAGTTCACAATTCTGTAAATCAGAAGTCTGGGTGGGCTTGGCTGGGTTCTAATTTTAAGGTCTCAAAAAGCTAAAATCAAGGTGTCAGTAGGAGGGTGACATGAGACATATTCCAAGGATCTGCATTCAAACTCATTCTATTTGTTGGCAGAATATAGTCACTGTGATGATAGTGATGAGGTCCCGGTTCCTAGCTGGCTGTCTCTCAGCACCCTAAGGCCACCTGCATTCTGTCTTGTATGACCCCCTCAATCTTCAAACTAGCAAATCAAATAAGTGCATTGAGTCCTTCTTAAACTTCATATCTCTCTACCTGAGAGAATTCTTTGCTGTTAATAACTCATGGGATTAGATTAGGACTCCCCTCCACCGCCCCCTCAGATAATCGCCCCGTTTTAAGATCAACTGTACCGTATAACATACATAATACAATGAGGTATCTCATCACATTCACAGGTTCCAGGGATTAAAGCATGGAATCTTAGGAGTCATTCTTAGAAATTCTGCCACTACAACACTTGGTAACGACTTCAAGTGGACTTACTGACAATTTTATCTCCCAGAATGAGCAGGCATTCCTGAGTGCCTGTTGCATTCAGATGCTGGGAGTTCCACCAGTTGCCCGCCCCATCTCTCTGGTCCTTAGTCCAGTCCTAGCACACGATATGTGTTTAATGGATATCCATCATGTGTTTGCTGAACTATCCCTACCCTATGGTAGGTCCCTGATCATTTGAGAAGACAGAATCATCCACATACTGGAGAGGTTCAGGAGCCAATAGCTGTGAGAGTTAAGTACAAATGGAGGTCTTGATGTAAAGAATGGTCTCTCTGAAACTGGTCCTGACCTGTTACATAAAGAGAAGTGACAGGAACCCTGAAAAAAATTAACAAGTCACTTTAGAGCTTATGGTAACCATAGAGGTTATCTACATGTTATAAATGCCAAGCATGTCCCCATTTTTTTGAAGGCAGATTTCAAAAAGCAGGAGAGAAGAGAGCCAGGCACCCATGAGCAGATGTGCTAGTCAAAGGTAACCATTTTTAAAAATATATAATTGCAAATGATTCCCATGAAGAAGAAAATTTGAGGGGAGAGGAGGGAAGAGCAGAGCAATAGAGAATAATAGGGGCTCTGCAGGATGTCTTCTGGTGATTGCTTTCCTTCTTTCAACAAGTATCTACTGAGGGCACTGTGCCAGGTGACAACACAGGGAGAAACCCAATGGCAAATGCAGTATGCAGCCCCCAAGATGCTTCCCAATGACCCCTGCCTCCTGGTATAATGTAATCTCTTTCCTCTGTGTGTGAATATCAGCAGAAGTAATGGGTTGTCACTTCCAAGATTAGGTTATAAAAAGATGCAGCTTTATTTGGGGTACATTCTCATTCTCTCTCTCTCTCTCTCTCTCTCTCTCTCTCTCTCTCTCTCTCCTCACTTGCTCTGAGAGAAGCCAGCTGCCACCATGTTGTTGGCTGCCTCATGGGGGGACCCACATGGCAAGGAACTGATGTCTCCAGCCAAGAGCCACTGAGGACCTGAGGCTGCCAACAGCCACATGAGTGAGCTGGACATGGACCCTCCCCTAGTCACACTTCGAGATCAATGCAGCCCCAGCCAACACCTTGATTCCAGCCTATGAGAGACCCTGAGCTAGAGCCCCAGCCAGGCTGCTCCTGGATTCCTGAACCACAGAAACAGTGGGATGATAAAAGTTGGTTGTTTTAAACTGCTAAATTTGGGGGAGATTTGTTATGCAGCAATGGATAACTAATGCAGGAAGGCTTATAATAGAGGTGATAATACTTCATAATAGTTATAATAAGGAATATAAATGAAGAATATACCCCCAAATCAAAGGCAGAATATATACCTAGCAAAGGCTTGAGAGAAGGGAGTCAGGAAGAAGACATACGTGGAATGAGACTTGGGGAAATGCTAAAGGCAGAAAACAAGGTTTCTTCAGTTTTGTCTGGGGCAAGAAGCAGAACAAAGGAGGCTTTCTATTGGGGCAGAGGTGGCAGAGAAGCAGGGAACTCCCCAATTTCATCCCATATTTATTGTCTCCATAGGTGAGCAGTGTGCCTCCGGTTACTTCATTCATTTCTCAGAAATGGCCAAGGGTGGAATGAGGTCTGAGTGGACCTGAAGAAGGAGATGCTGAAGATTGTCCTAGAGCTCAGAGCTCCGCTAAGTGCACTCTCCTTAGGCCCCAAGAAACCCCACTCCGAGGGCCCAAGAGCATGTGAAGTAAGATTGTTGAAGTGCTATTGGTGGCCCTTGGGAGGCCTGGGAGATGGGAGAAGTCATACTGTTACAGGAGACAGACACTGACTGTCTTTCCAGAACAAAGGAGGTGAGTCCTGAGACACACAGACTAGTGATCCTGATCTGGGAGAGGGTCCAGAACAGATTCTGAAGAGATGATGTGTGAGCTCCAGGCCCAGCCTCGAGTTCACTAAACAACACAGGTCCAGGCTTGTGAACCTTCTGGAATATTAAACAGCAAAGAACGAGCAATAAAAGCCAGGATCAGGTAAGGCTGTGGAAATGACATATCCTGATTTCATCTGCCAATTGACAGCCTCTTATGGAAAAGTGGAATAAAAATACTTCTAGGGTGACTTATAACCATTTCAACAGTGATGGCCAGAAATGACTGATTAAAGGAATATTATCGACTAGGGTGTTCCCAGGAGCCTCTCGGCCCCTACTGGATAATAACGTTAACAGTTAACATGTATTGTGGGCTTACATTGTACTAGGAACTATTCTAAGCACTTTCTGTGGATTGTTTCATTTGATTCTCGAAACAATGAGATAGACACTTATACAATCAGTTCCGCTGAACAGGTGAGGAACCTGTGGTACAAGGAAGTTGACAAGATCACACAGTTAGGATATCACAGAGCCAGGACTGGTGTCTGGTGGCCCAGACAATGCCTTTGCCTTTACTCCATGGCCCTATTGCCCACATTCTCCCACCTGGGAAGAAGCAACTTGGCTGTTTGCACGAGTATGAAGCAGGCTTTGATGTGCAGCATGCATGCATGCGGCCCTGTATTAGTGCCCGTGTCTGTGTGTGCCTTGTGAAACTGCACATGTGTGGTATTTGGGTGCCTGTGTGCTCTGGGCCAGCAAGTTGTTGTGAAAAGCTGAAGGAAAGGGGGCTGGGCACTGCAGCCCTGATCACGCTGTGCCCAGGGTGCTGGGAAGCAGCAGGAAGTTGGTCAGTGGGTCAGGCAGCTGGTCACTCGAGCAGAAGGGTGACAGGTGGGCAGGGGTGACCAGCCGGCTCCCACCTGCCGGGGCTGTCCATCAGCACCAACCCTGGCAGTGCCTGAGGCCAGGACCCCCAGCAGGCCAGTCCCAGAGGCACACCCTTCCAGGGGACATCCCAAGGTGGCAGAAACCCACATACACACACAGCCAGGTCCAAGCCCTGGTCCAAGACGTAAGCACCCAGATTTTCCCCTGTCCTCTCTTACCCAGCCCGCACACCAGAGGCTAAAGGCTGCCGTGGCTGCCTCAGACCCTGAAAGCTAGGTGAAAGGATGAGATGGGCTGGGGACACACCGTCAGTGGGAGCCCTCCCACTCTTATCTGTCTTCAACATTCAGATGATCCCAAGTACCCATGACCTTGCTAATGTTGTGGGATAAGAAAAGGCGAAAGGGTCCTCAGAAGCCATCTATATCACACCTCTATTTCTCCAGACAAGTAAAATTGAGGTTCAAAGAGGCCCTGGGATCCCCCAAAGATTCTGGAATCCATCTGGGGTCTAGTAAGATTCAGAGGATTAAAACTGGAAGTTTGGCTGCCCTGGGGGAAGGTGAGTTCTGCTCAAAATAACATGAGCACGTGGAGGCTGTAAATATGTGTGGCAGGGGAAGAAGGAACCCCCCTCCAACCTTTACAAATCCAGGTAGGGGTGGGGGTAAGTGAGGTCTGGCCAGCTGAGAAGGGCGGAGCAGGTAAGAAAGAAGGGTGGAGAGGGAGAGTGAGCAGGGGGAAGACCAAGTCAGGATCCGGTAAGGGGGTGGGCTTGGAGCAGGCAGGTGGGAGGCTCTGGGGCAGGGCTGGGCAGGGCTGGGCACTGCAGGGCTGTGGTGGGGAGGCTGGCATGGGGGTGCAGCGCCAGCCTGCCTGGAGACCCCAGGGAGGCTGATGGGCAAATAGGGGGCGGATCTGGGGGCGGGGCGGTCGGGTGCTAAGGGATATGGAGCAGGGAGCACAGGGACAGTGGGTGGAGGGCAGACTGCGCAAGGCAGGGGGAGGTGAGAATGGGTGGAGCGTGGGGAGGGGCCCGGCGGTGGGCGCGTGGCGGGGGAGGGCGGTGGGCCGGGGCTGCGGTGATGGGCGGCGCGTGGCCCGCCGACCCCAGCTGTGGCTTCGCTCAGGCCCGGCTTAGCGGGCCAGGGCCAGGGATTAGGGGCAGTGGCCGCACCTGGTGGGACGGCCGCAGGGCTAATGCTGTGTGACCGCGAGGCCCCGCCTGACAACTGGCTCCCTCCCGCCGCCGAGGAGGGCTGTGAGCTCGTTAGCCCTCGCTGGCGTGTGCGCGGGGGTGTGCGGCCTCAGGCGGCAGGCGCACGTGTGCCACCGGCCCTGCGGCTGTCGCTGATCGCTGATCTCGCTGATCGCAGGCCTGAGGATTCCTGGAGCAAGACGGCGGAGGGCTGCGGAGGGCAGCGGCCTGAAGGTGTCTCCCCCTGTGTCAGGCTTTGAGGGTTAAGTGCAGGCCGCTTGATTGTGTGCCACCGTGAGCAGTGGCCACCTGTGATGGGATCGCTCTGGGTCTGTCTGGAGGTCTGACTGGGGGTGCTTCTCTGGAATGACAGGCCCTGTTATGACTCTGTGTGGACTGTGTCCCCACCCAGGACCTTAACCCGTGTCTGAGACCATGTGTCCCTGGACCAGACTATATGGGACACCTCCATTCTTTAGCGGTATCAGGAAGAACTCTCAGGAAGAACCTTCTTTGGGGACCGCTGCCCAGGTCCCTTCTGCAGTTGTAGCCTTTGGGGCACAACCCCTCCCCCAACAAGCTATCTACTTCCCCAGCAACACTATCTCAGCCATGTACCCCGCAGGGCCCCAACTCTCTGGTGCTGAGTGGAGACCACAGGAGGGGAGTCCTGATCCCTGCATTTCACCTGCTCTGAACTCAAGCCTATCCCCTCAAGCCCGTCCTCAACCTTGACCTAACTCAGGGCCCCAGACTTGCTATAACAGCCCATTTTCTACCTAAAATAATCGGATCCGGACAGAGTTTGTGTTGGAATTGGGAGATCTTATCCCATGCCATAGATAAAGCTCTGGGCCTTTGCACCTGCTGTTCCCGCTGCCTGGAGGGAGGCCTCTCCTTTTCCTAGAGCTCAGGAGCCACCTCCACCAGGAAGCCCTCCTGTAGTACCTCCACCCCACCCGGCTCTCCCCTCTCCTTGCAGAATCTTGGCTCACACCAGGCATGGGCTACTCCAATGTCATCTGCAGCTCCTGAAGATAGGAGCTCGCTGGGAACGGAGGCAGGTCTGGACACATGATAATGGCAGGGTCTGCTCACTGAGCTGAAGCACTGGGCAGGCGGCGCTATGCACCCTGCTCCTGCCCACAAACAACTAGGAGAGTCTCCCAGGGGCTTCGTTCCTGAGAGGCAGGAGGGTCGGGCAAGCCCTGTGTTCACTCACTCCTCCATGTGCACACATGTCCTCTCTCCTCCCAGAGAGGCACCAAAGCTGCCAGGAGCAGCCCTGCCCCCTCACCACGCTCCCCAGCAGTGAGGAACTGGGCTGAGCTGTCCTCACCCGCCCTCCTGGCCTCACCCTGGCCCTGCCCTGGCCCTGCCTGGGGATGCCAGGACCCACAGCAGGTGCCTGGACAGACTTGGGGCTGGAGAGAAGGGCTGGGTGCAGCAGGCCAGCCTCTGGCCAAGAACAGAACTCAGAGAAGTCCAAAATCTTCCTCTTCCTCATTCTCTCTGTCCCCTCCTTAGTCCTGTTACTAACAACAGCTACCATTCACTGGGTGCTCATTGTCTGCCTGACACAATGAGGATGTCTGTGCATTATCTGCTTAATCCTAAATCAATCCTGACCAATGGGTACTGTTATCCCCATCTTCTGATGAGGCAGTAGAGATTCAGAGAGGTTATATGCCTTGTCCATGGTCACTTCACTGGTCAGAGCCAGGGTTCACACACATACCTTTCCTTGCCCGTGTCCCCCTGTGCTGACCCAGGTGCTGCTCTGCTCACCCTGGGCGGTGGTGACCTGTTACACATGTGCCTCCCATGTTAGGGTGGGACTGTGGGGTAGCAAGGACTGTCCTGTTCTCCTGATTGCCCCAGTGACAGTACCAAGGCATGCTAGCAGAATGTGTTAATTTGGCTGTTAGCACAGCAAATGTGGTTCAAACCCAAGATGCATCTTACTTGCCTTATGACCTTGGATGCTAATCTTTCTGTCTCAGTTTCCTCATCTATAAAATGAGAAGGAAATCATATGGTGGTGTTAGGAGGTTGAGGTAACCTAGGAGAAGTCCCTGGATGTGGTAGGTCGTATATAAGGGTTAGCTGTTACTTTCATTATCTCGCTCTGGACTAGGATGGTCCCTGACCGACTCTCTGCTATGTTCCCAGCACTGTGCACAGGCCCGGCCTGGCGGGCTCCTTCCATTTCCTCATCCGTGAAATGTGGCTGAAAATACCCAGTTTCCAGGGTTAAGGAGCTGTTTATAAAATACCTGGCACAGGGCAGGGGCTGGCATTGGTAGTGGCACCGGTGGGGCTGTGTGGATAGGTTGATGGGGGCTAGGGCCAGCGTGGGCTCTCCTGGACACCCCATCTTTGAATCCAGGACAGAAGCTGTGGCCAGCACCATCCTCCTGCCATCATCCACTTCAGGCCCCAGTAGAGAGGGGGCACAGAGCTCCCTCAGACTGTGCCCTCCAACATGTGGAGAAACCCCTCGTCAGGGCCAGCCTGGGCACAAGATGCCTCCTCTTCACCCCTTACTGGGTCTTCCTTGAGGAACGGGGCTCTGGAAATTAAGTCAGGTAAACAGAAGGCACCCAGTAGATCACCCCAAGCCACACCTCTTTAGGAGAGGAATCCTATCTCCAGTTAAGTTCTGACATGAGACACTGCACATAAAGTACATCGAGGTAACGTGTTGTTGTTGTAAATTAGTTTTGTTAGTGCAAATGTATCACATGTATTTCTTATAAAGAGCACCACTGCTCTCCACCAGGCACAACAGGGCCTGCCACATAGCAGGCTCTCAACAAATCACTTCTGACTGATGGACAGTTCATCGGTGGGGAAAGGAGGTTGTTCTGGTGAATACAAATATGTGAAATGGGAGGAAGGGTTCTGGACGATAGTTGCAGAAACCTACCAGCCTGAAATTCTAATCCAGCCCTTGTGGAACCCCTGTAGCACTTCTGAATCGCCCAGGACTCCACAGGGTACCGTCTGAAAACAACTGGTCTAAGAAAGTCCTCTTTTTTGTGAGTGAGGACACTATAAGGCCAGAGGGTCACTGGTAGAGTCAACTAGAACCCAAGCCTCCCAACTCCCCATTCCAGGGCTCCCTTTCAGCCCCACAATGCATTCTGGAGCCCTAGGGTGGGTCTTTCCTGTCCATTTCACCCCGCCTGGGACAGCCTTTGTGTCACTGGCCCACCATCCTGCTCTGGGTATTTCCCACCAGCCTCTGCCCCAGGCCTGAGTCAAGCAGGAGTCAGGTCCTCTCCACTGACTCCGGCCTGCGTTCTGTTCCTAATGTGTATCATCCAGATGGGAAGGCCCATTGCCCGCCACCCCTCTTGGAACCACTGGGCATTCTCAATAGGTGCCAGATCAGCAGAACCTGCTGGGTACGTGAGAAGTGGGGGGATAAGTACAGCCACTGAGGGTCTGGGCTGGGGGAGCACCTCGAGCACCCCAGATCATGGGCCCCACAGCCGTTGGGGGCATTTATGGGCCTTCCTATAAACTTCTGAGAGGGTAACTTTATCCTGCTTCTTTCGGCCAAGTATCCTCCTCCAGCAGCTGGTCACAAAGCTGGTTAATCTCCCAGAGTGCTCAGCTTAAAACCCGTGACTCACAGCACAGCCAGTGTGGGGGGAGGGGGCAGCCGCCTCCCAAACGTGGCGCCCACAGTCAGCTGTTCCGGGGCCTTCTCAGGTTTCTCCAACTCAGGCCTGAGGTTTGGGGCCTTGTCTTCCCTCCTGTAGTCCTGCTTCTCACTGACCCCTAGATACAAGCTATGCGAGGTCAGGGCCCTGGGAGGAAAGCCAGTTTCAGAGCCTTGGTTTTGGCCAAGACCTCAGGCTATCCCCAGGAATGACCAGCAGGCATTGGCCTTCAAGGGAAGGGTGCAATTTCAAGTGTAACTCTGGGAGAGAGGACAGCCCTACCGATTGGGGGTCTCTCTCCTGTACAGACCTGGAGAAATTCCCTTTCAATCACGACCCCTCTCTACGGATCTGCCATTCCTTGTCGGAGTGTGATGTGAGGGCATGGAGAATGGCTAAAGCAGGCTTCCAGAAGGGAACACAAATGTCCAGTGGCCTCTGACTTGAAATGAGCCAAGTAAACACAAGACCTTTAAGGGAAAAAGGTGAAGTAGTTAAGAGTACTGGCCTTGGAGTTGGAGAAACTTGGGTTCAAGGCCCAGATCCACCACTTGCTGGCTGAATGGCTTTTCTGAGCCTCAGTGCCCTCGTCTGCAACACGGGGATCATCACAGTACTGACCTTGGTGAGTTAGTGTGAGAATCAGATGAGGTTGTTTTGCCTACTTAGTAAGTGGGAGTTATTAATATTGTTATCATCATCACTGCTCAAAAGGCAGGAGAATCCATGTTTATTTATCAGGTACTGACTGTGTAGTAGGAGGGAAATCATGGTCTGGAAGGCTTTTGATGACTCCTTTCATTGGGTAAGGGATCTATTCAGATGAACATAACTCTGTGAGTGATGAGCGAATGTGTGCCAGCCAGTGGCATTGTGCTTGTTAAGGCTGAAAACCAAACCTGAGAAACAGCTAAAGCAGATACATGGCAGAGGATCCCAGTGTAGCGCCTCTAAGCTTTGGTAACCTTTGCTGCTGTGGCTCCAGAAAATAACGGAATCTTCTATTCTATCCAAAAAGTCCCAGGAGAAGCCTAAGATTTCTGTGGTGGAGAGGAACTAACTACTTTATACGTTTCTATTATGGGTCAGGTCTATATTAAATACATATATCTGACCCCAACTAATCTTTGCAGCAGTCCTGTGGGGTAAACATACTGTTATCCCCATGTGGTAGATTAATTATATGAATGAGCCCTATTCTTCACTCCTCCTGGTACCCATGCCCTTTGCCACATGACTTTGTAGCTCTTCACAGCAAGAGGCACATTTCTCCCTCAATTCTGAGTTCAACCATGTAACTTGGTGTGGCCCACTTTTGCACCATTGCCACTCCAGTGAAAACATGTACAGACTAGCCTTCTTGACGATGAGATAGAAAAGAGCTGAGCTGCCCCCGTCACCCCAGTCAAGGCCAGCCTGGAACAGCCAACAGCCAGTTGGCCACCACATGTGAGCCCAGCTGTGCCCAGAACAGCTTCCTAGGTGAGTCCAGGAGAGCAGCCCCATCCAAATGGCCCACTTACAGACTCGTAACCTAAATAATGCTCATTGTTTGAAGATACTGTGTTTGGGGGTGGATCATTACATAGCACTGTCATGGTGATAGATAACAGATACACACCTTTGTAAAAATCAAATAGACTCTCTTTTCTAGGTCAGTTTTAGGTTCATAGCAAAATTGAGCAGAATATACAGAGAGTTCCCATATACCCTCTGTCCCCATACACACAAAATCTCCCCGCCCCCCACTATCAACACCCTGCACCAGAGTGGTACATTCGTCACAACCGATGGACCTACATTGAATCATAATCATCCAAAGCCTATAGTTTACCTTAGGTATCACTCTTAGTGTTGTACATTCCATCTGTTTGGACAAATGTATAATGACATGTATCCACCAATATAGCATCCTATAGAATAGTTTCACGGCCCTAGAAATCCTGTGCTCTGCCTATTCATCTCTCCCTACCTCATAACCCCTAGCTAACTCTGATCTTCTTACTGTCTCCAGAAGTTCATATAGTTGCAATCATACAGTATGCAGCTTTTTTTCTTTCAGATTGGCTTCTTTCACGTAGTAATAAGCATTTAAGATCCCTCCATGTCTTTTCATGGCCTGATAGCTCATTTCTTTTTAGCACTAAATGATAGTCCATTGTCTTGATGCACCACAGTTTGTCCTCTCACCGACTGAAGAACACCTTGATTGCTCTCAAGTTTTGGTACACCATTGTTTAGATGAGGAAACTGAAGCACAACGTGGTTAAATAGTCTGTCTAAAAACACACAACCCAAAGTGGCAAGTCTGGCATTCAAACTTAGGTCTTATTTCAGAAGTCATGAACTTTATATTCTTTTGTTGGACTGTCCCTATAAAACTATGCCCTTTTATTTTTTTAACTTTTCTTTTATTTTAGAGAGAGAGGAAGACAGGAGAGAGAGAGAGAGAGAGAGAGAGAGAGAGAGAGAGAGAGAGAGAGAGAGGAGAGAAGAATAAGAATAAGAATAAGAATAAGAATAAGAATAAGAATAAGAATAAGAATAAGAATAAGAATAAGAATAAGAATAAGGAGAAGGAGAAGGAGAAGGAGAAGGAGAAGGAGAAGGAGAAGGAGAAGGAGAAGGAGAAGGAGAAAACATCCATCAGTTGTCTCCTGTACATACACCAACAGGGGATCAAACCCAAAACCTGGGTATGTGCCTGACCTGGAATTCAATGACACTCCAACCAACCAAGCCACACTGGCCAGAGCTAAAACTATGCCCTTTCAGAATATTCTGCTTTGCCTATTCTGGTTCCTCTAGTTAGCACTAATTAGCAAATATTTCCTCAATAATCCTCCTCCCTTGAACATTAGAGACTTAGAGGAAAAGATCAAAACATATTCAATTTTACACCTTTCAGAGCTGGGCACCAAGTGAAAACACGTGGTTTGTTGAAAGAATAGTCAAGTGAGCTAAGCCAATGGGAGCCATTTGCAACAAGTGATAAAATTGCCAGTTCTACTCTGGTCCCTCCTCCTGAGAGCTATGAGAGGTGAGAGTTGCCAGAGAGCCGCCCTTGGAAACATTTTTAATACAGTTATACCTGGATTCTACACATTTGCTGATAGTTGCTCCCATTAGGCCAAGCGCGGTCTCCATCCTCCAGTAGGATAAAAGAGAGGCTGATGGAAGGAGGGGCCAGGCAGGACAAACCCTTTCACTTCTTCCTCCCTTCTGTGGTCAGGAGCTCTTAAACATCAACTATTCTAGAAGTCTGTGTATGTAAATTAATATCTCCACTTTTTAGATGTGGAAACTGAGGCTCAGATATTTAAGGGACTTGCCAAAATCACAGTTAATGGCAGAGTTAAGAGTACAACCTACACAGTGTGACTCCCAGAGCCCGCAGGCTTAACCACATGACTTACACTGCTTCCTTTTATGTGGCTCCTCCTTCTCAGAAGTGACTTCAGAATCTCTATTTCCATCTCAGAAACACACCATCTGTTGGCCTGGGGGAGATTCACCAACCTCTTAGCCCTATCTGCAAAATGAAGAGAACAATCTTTACTTACCTAGCTGTGATCAACTTAGTCCAACATCTATTTCTTGCCTCCTTCGTTTATGTTTACTTAATGTCCTGGGCTTATCTCAGCCATCCACATGCATTACACATTTTATTTCTCAGGGCCCAGTTGCATGGTAGATATTCATTAGGAGACAAGTTAGGCCGCTATAACAACAAAAACACCTAAAATTTTTGTTTACTCCTTTCTTACATAAAATTTCAGGGCTGTGGTCAAAGACTTGTATAGCAGCCCAACAATACCAGGAACCCAGGTTCTTTCAATCTTGTTGCTCTGCAATCTTCAATAAGCAATTTCCATCACAGAATCTAAGATGGTATACTAATTTCCTATTGCTGCTGAAACATTGCCACAACTTCGTGGTTTAAGACAACACAAACTTATTATCTTACAATTATAGTGGTCAGAAGTCTGAAATGGTTCTTATAAGGGTAAGATCAAGGTGTTGGCAGAGCAGTTTTCCTTCTGAAGGCTTTAGAGGAGAAGTCTTCCCTTGCCTTTTTCAGCTCTATAAACTACCTGCATTCCTTGGCTCATGGACACATCACTTCAACCTCTGCTTCTGTAGTCACATTTTCTTCTCTGACTCTGACTTGCCTGCCTCCCTCTTTTCTTATAAAGACACAGGAGATGACATTGGGCTCACCTAGCTAACCCAGGATAATCTCCCCTCAAGGTGCTTAACTTAATCACATTTCCAAAGTCCTTTATGCCATGTAAGATAACATACCCAAAGGTTCTGAGGATTAGGATGTAGGCATCTTTGGTGGCTCATTATTCTGTCTACCATAGATGGATTCCCCAGCTCCTGCCATTCACCCATATTCAAGCCAATGGAGGGAAGAAAGAAAGGAGACAAAAAGTCATAACCAAGAAGTTCCATGCAAATCACTTTCACTCAGACCTAATTGGACAGAACTTACTGACATAGCCACAGATCACTGCAAGGGAATCTGGAAAATGTAATCTTCTGCTAGGTGGCCATGTTTCAGGCTAAAAATTATATCAGTATATAAAAATATTTTTAAAAAAACACAACAAAACACCGTCAGTATGCAATCAGAAAATAGATCATATGAAACTCCACAGGACAAACATACCTTTTTTTCCCCCCAATAAATATATTGCAAAGGAAACAAAAAGTTGCGGAGGAGGAACTTTTAGGTTTGAAGAGACTTAAAAGACAGGTCAACCAATCGCAATGTATAGGCCCTATTTGGATCCTGATTCAAAGAAACAAAAACATTTATGAGATCATTGGAAATTTGATTACTAATTGGATATTTGATGGTTTAAGGAATTACTATTGATTTTTTAACACTTCCAGCCACTAATGGTATTGTGCTAATGTAAAAATTGGTTCTTATCTTTTATAAATATATAATTATATATATATATATATATATATATATATATATATATATATATATATGAAATGATATGACCTCTGAAATTTGTTTCAGAATAATACAGGAGGGAAGGAAGTGGGCAGGATGTTAACAAGTCAGGTTTGGACATGGGTTAATGGTTGTGGGAGCTGATAATGGGGCTAATTGAGCTATTGTGTCTATTTAAATGTTTGAAAATCTTCATAATGAAGAGTGAAATAGGAGGTTAGGCTGGAGAGGGAAGAAGAGGCAGGGGAAGGACTGAATGGAATGGGAGCAAATTTGATGGACCCAGCAAGTCCCAAAGACCAGATATCTTTTTCTCCCCATCTCCCTGCCTCTCCCGAGTCCCTGGGACAAGCACACTCTGAGCCCTCATCTGAAAATCACTACGGAGGGGCAATGAGACGCAAAACCCCAGAGCCAGATGGTCAGCGGCCAAATGTCAGGGCAGAGGGTGACCCTCTTGACCATAGAGAAATCAAATCAGTGCCAGCCCTGGTGACCCTGTGTTTGCCTTTGAGTAACACAGGTGAAAGTGTCCCTGCTCAAGGGCATGAAGTGGCACAAGTTCATTTTTATTCATTTGGAGAATGCTGGCCATTAAGGGGCCTCAAGAAGCCATTGACTCCATTCCCCTGTCCTCAAGGTCTGAGATTTGTAGAGTTGGCTGGGGATGGAGAGCCAAGAAACCCACGTTCCTGTCCCAGAGCTGCCATATCTGAACTTATCTGAACCCTGGGCAAGTTGCTCAGAGTCCCTGTACAACGGGAATGTACAATGGGAATAAATGGTGTCACTGGTGTTGGGCCAGGGCAGGGCCACTGGCCACTGAGATGTGGACTCTGCTGGGCCCAGCTTTCTCTGGGGATGCTTTGTACAGAGCTGTCTCCTTGGGCCTCTCCCAGCCCCCGCCTCCTGGCCCAGCCTGCACCAGCCTCTCTGCATCTGTCATCAGTCCGCTCTGTTCCCCCAGGACCAGGCTTTGTTTGGGGGCGACTGGCAGGCTGCCCGTGCGCACAGTGGAGG
Organism: Myotis myotis; assembly: GCF_014108235.1. NCBI lineage: Eukaryota > Metazoa > Chordata > Mammalia > Chiroptera > Vespertilionidae > Myotis > Myotis myotis. The sequence goes on from NW_023416314.1 coordinate 53,445,481, forward strand.
CAGTGACGCCCGCTGCTGCAGACAATACTTCACAGGCTGCATGGTTACCTACACTTCCAGCCGCCCCACATCCCACCATGGCCCCCAGTTCCAAGAAGTCCATAGCCCAGAATAGCCAGGCCACCCAGTGCCCCATCCCCACCCCACCCACTGCTTGCTCATAGCTTCCATCCAAAGGGAAAGCAAGCAGGGCAATAATAATCCCCAAGCTCCTGCTGTGCGCCACATGAGGCACATGCCTTGGCGAATTGCACTCTTACAGTCCTAGGAGGTGGGTGCTAGGACTAGTCACATTTTACAACTTCAGAAAGTGAGACTCAGAAAGGAGAAGTGACTTACCCAAGGTAAATAAGGGGCAGAGCTAGCATTGGTGTCTGGGTTGATCTGCCCTCTAAGTCCAGAGGAGACCCCTGAGCACACAGCTCCAGGCACTAGTGTCTGTGTCAGGCAAGATCAGCACCATAATATATATATATATATATATATATATATATATATATATATATATATATATATATATATATATTTACTTCAGAGAGGAAGGGAGAGGAGAGAGAGAGAAAAAAACACCAATGATGAGAGAGAATCATTATTCAACTGCCTCCTGCAGGTCCCCTACTGGGGATGGAGCCCGCAACCCAGGCATGTGCTCTGACTGGGAATTGAACCGTGACCTCCTGGTTCATAGGTTGACACTCAATTGCTGAGCTACACCGGCTGAGCCAGTTCCATATTTTTGAAAGCCAAGTTCAGACAGGGCCTGAGAGGTTGTGCTATCTCTTCAGAAGAAGCCAAAGACTATGACTTTCATGGCCCCCAGTGTCCACTGGGGTGGGGACCTCAAAGTCAAGTGCCTTTCAGTCTGAGGGACAGGTTTCTGCATCTCATGCTGAGCCCCAGCCTCACTCAGGCTTCTGCTTCCCCCACCCCCAGCTCTGTGCTGGGCCAGGGGGACAGTCAAAGAACAGGCCTCTGCCCTCCATACAGGGAAGGGAGGCCCACGAGGGAGGCTGGGAGGCCAGGCAGAAACAGGGACCATGGCAAGATCTCTTCCTGAGTGTGAGTGGAGCCAGGAGTCCAATAGCTCATTGTAGATGGAGAAAGTGAGACCGGGGAAGGGGCATGGGAGGGTTCAGAGAGTACCACACGCAGCACACAGCCAGCACAGTGAAAACCCTGGTCTCTGGGCTCCAGTCCAGGCTCCCACCACTGCACAATTACTGTCTTCCCCTGCAATCCCTCCTCACTCCGCCGTCTACCCTTGATTTAACCTGTTGTCTTGCTTGTCCTTAACTGGTGGGCTTTACCTCAGACTCCCATTTATCCCTCTGGGGAGTCTGAAGGATCACAAATTACCAAAGGTCCCAAATGACCAAAGGAACCCCAGATGCAACGTCAGCCACAGGGGGAACATTGTATGTGGCATGTTGTCATGCCTTCTGGCCTTTGCTCCTGCGATTCTCTAAGCCTGGAGAGCCTTTTCCTTCTGTTCTCCCAGTGGCCACTCCTTCTCATCCTTCAATACCCAAGAAGAGTCTCAATATGTCCCCCTTGGGGAAGTCTTCTTGGAGATTCACAGGAGAGTTCGTCACCCACTCCAGGTGCTCCCATAGGGTGTTTTAATGACTCACTTGTGGGTCTCCCGCTCCCCACTAGATGGAGCTCCCAGAGGCCAGAGACCCTGTCTGAAACACCTTAGATCCTGCCACAGTGCCTAGCTTGGAGCCTGGGAACAGAGTAGGTGCTTACAGAATGCTTGAGGAATGGAGGGACAGTAGGCCTGTTGGGGCACATAGACTGTAGATCACTTTTCAAAACCAGGGGGGGAAGCAGCAATCCAGGAGAGCTTCATGGAGGTGGCAAGACAAGATATGGAGTAGAGGCGGATGACAGGTGTCCTGGGCAGCCGGGATACCACTCATGAGGCCCTTTCCCTCTGTCTCTCTCTGCCAGGAAACCTGCCCTGGTGCCACTGGCCAGGGGTGGGCAGGTTTAGAGGAAAGAATCAGGCCCCAAGGCATGCGATCTCCCCTTGGAAGCGTATGGCTGGGGCAGCTGCTGGGGGCAACAGCTGGTGTCTGTCCCTAGAGCCCAACGGCTGTGTGTGCCTTAATCCCGGCTCCTTGGAGCCCCCCAGGCTGGCAGGTGGGCCAATTGGGCAGAATGGAGGCAATGGTAGAGGGGTAGGGAGCCAAGGCCCCTCCCCAGGCCCCCACAGCTGCCCACTGGAACTTGCCACATGTGCTGCCCCCATCACCAGGCCTCCCATCACCAGTCCTCTCCTCTGCCCAGAGCTGCTCCTCCCTCAGCCCTTACATGAAGGCCTGGTCTTCTCTAGGCAGGAAGACTCAAAGTAAAAGGTTTAAAATAGATTCCTGGCCGGTGGCTCAGCTGGTTGAAGCATCGTCCCCTACACCTAAAGGTAACAGGTTTGATACCCGGTTGGGCACATACTGGAGGCAACCAATTAATATCTCTCTCTCTCTCTCTCTCTCTCTCTTTCTCTCTCTCTCTCAAAATCAATAAAAACACATCCTCAGGTGAGGGTGTTTTTTTAAGTTGTATTAGAAACTGCAAAGAAGAGATGGATGCCACAGCCCCTTAGTGCCTTCCTTCTGGATGGAGTAGGAGCAACAGACACCTAGGTGGAGGCAAGTGTTCACACTGGGACCAAGGTGTGGATGTACCTGATGCAGAATATGAGCAGTGAGTGTGAGACACGGGTGTAGTGTGGACATAGGCATGAGGTGTGTTCTGTAGGTGAGGGGTACACAGCATGTAAGGTATATACACGTGTGAGGAATACAAGGAATATGAGGCATACAGAGTATATGATGTGGAACGTGTGTGAAGCAGAGATGGTGTGAGAGGTGTACACAGTATGGAAGATATGTCCTTTATGTGAGATATACGCATGAGTGAGGTGCACACGGTGTGGAAGGTGTAAACAGAATGCAAGGTGTACATGGAGTGTGAGGGTCACATGGAGTGTGAGGTCCACGTGGAGTGTGAGGTCCACTGGAGTGTGAGATCCATATGGAGTGTGAGGGTCACATGGAGTGTGAGGTCCACGTGGAATGTGAGGTGTACATGGAGTGTGAGGGTCACATGGAGTGTGAGGTCCACGTGGAGTGTGAGGTGTACATGGAGTGTGAGGTCCACGTGGAGTGTGAGATTCACATGGAGTGAGATGTGTGCATGGAGTGTGAGGTTCACGTGGAGTGTGAGGTTCACATGGAGTGAGATGTGTGCATGGAGTGTGAGGTCCACGTGGAGTGTGAGGTTCACATGGAGTGAGATGTGTGCGTGGAGTGTGAGGTCCACGTGGAGTGTGAGGTCCACGTGGAGTGTGAGGTCCTTGTGGAGTGTGAGGTCCATGTGAAGTGTGAGGTCCACACTTTTTTTTTTTTTTTTTTATAAATGATCCCTTTTTATTTAAGTAATGTACGACACTGGCCTGGCTTTGCTCTGCAAGCCCTCGGTCAAGATATAGTCAAATAACTATGGCTGCAGGTTCTTCTGCACAACCCACAATTCAGACACAGACACAGAGCTGAGGTGGGTGGGAGAGGCAGGAGGGTGGCAGTGGGCAGACTCTCCCCAGCCCTGGCCTCTGTTGGGTTGGCCAAGGCTGACATACCCCACGGAATGATGAGCAAATGGCACATGGCCCTTCCCACAGCAACCTGGAGCTGCTGGGAACTGCCCTTCAGAACCTTTGGACCCAGGCCATTTTAAGCCCGCAACTTTTCATCTGGATTATTTAATAATAAATTAAAATTAAGCAATAGCTTGGTCCTGAGGATGCTGAGCCAGCATGTCCACATTTTTGGCACAAATATCACAGTCTTGGTTGTTGGTTTTCTTTTTTGAGTGCATGGCTTGTTGGTTTGTTTGCAAATTAATTTTTAAAAACACATTCCCTGTGAGGTAAGACCCTGGGGTGGGGGGAGCAGGGGCTCTGTGAGAGCCTGAACCTGGGACACAGAGTCGTCTCATCTTGTCAGCTCCGGCACTGCGCATGCTCTGTTTCCTCTTGGGAAATGGAGACAGGACAGGGGTGTGAGCCCAAGAAGAGTGGTGGAGCCATCAGGACAGGGTTGTGGAGAGGCCGAGCTGCCACTATGCAGCTTTGGTCGAGATGAGGGACTGGTCCCCACCCTGGGCAAGGGCTGAGGTGGAGGCAGGAGCATATGCTCGCTGTCTTAGGGCCGGGCTGGGGGTGCCTAACAAAGACCCCCGGGAGAAAAGTATGGAAATGGGCCCAGGCCCAACTCCATGAGGTGTACATGGAGTGTGAGGTCCACGTGGAGTGTGAGGTGTACATGGAGTGTGAGGTCCACTGGAGTGTGAGGTCCATGTGAAGTGTGAGGTCCACTGGAGTGTGAGGTCCATGTGGAGTGTGAGGTGTACATGGAGTGTGAGGTCCACTGGAGTGTGAGGTGTACATGGAGTGTGAGGTCCACTGGAGTGTGAGGTGTACATGGAGTGTGAGGTCCACTGGAGTGTGAGGTGTACATGGAGTGTGAGGTCCACTGGAGTGTGAGGTGTACATGGAGTGTGAGGTCCACTGGAGTGTGAGGTGTACATGGAGTGTGAGGTCCACATGGAGTGTGAGGTCCACATGGAGTGAGATGTGTGCATGGAGTGTGAGGTCCACGTGGAGTGTGAGGTTCCCTTGGAGTGTGAAGTGCACACGATGTGAAAGAGGTGTTCGGTTTGGGAGGTGTAGACGGAGTGTGAGGTGTCCACAGTTTATGAGGTGCTCATAACTATGACACAGCACAAAGCGGGAGGGAGGTATGTGGGTGAGGACAAATGGCCCATCCAGGGAAATGTGCCTGTCACTCTGTCCTGGACCCAGACGCTGGACCCTTGTCATCATCGGCAGGAGAGACAGAGGGACATCCTCTGGCCATTCACAAATTCTTACATGTGTCAATTAAAAAGCTACTCAGAGAGGCCTTCTCATGAGCTTTCTGTCTTAACAGAACCCTTAACATGCCCGCCTTCACACAAGTAGTCACCTTATTTGTGCTGTTTTAGCAAACCACAGTGAGTTTGTATTTCAGACCCCGGGAATCTGGGTCCACGAAGACCCCTGTGCTCACCTCAGAGGCAGAGAAAGGCTTTAATTACATGAAGAATAAGCTTGGAGGAGAGAGACCGAATGAATGAATGAACCCTGGTCTTTCCAGGAGGCAGATATCGGGTGGATCTTAAATTGAGCCTCAGCCGTCCCTGCCTCTGTCAGTCATCTGAGCTCCTACTAACTTCCTTCACTGGCTTCCCAGTCCTGGGGGAGAACCTGTCTGTAAGAGGGGAGTGAGGGATGCATGAGTGAGGTGCACATGGCATGTGGGGCTGTTTGGGTGAAAAGCAGTGCAGGCTACCAGGGTTTCTCCTCCAACAATGCCAAGCTGGAACCAGGCACCCTTCCCCATGTACACAATGTACTGTACACACGCTTTTGCCTGCAAGAACCATCCCATCCTCACCTCACCTCACCCTGTCAGCCATCCATCCTCAACCCCATCTTATGTCAGCCCCACACCCCTCACCCAGCCCAGGCAGCAACAGACATTCGGACAACAGTTCCTGGAAGAGCAGGAGCCATGCCTTTGTTGTTCCCCATAGAATTCCTGCTCCTGGATGGCGACTGTCCCATAGAAGGTGCTCAGCATGTTCTGTCTGCCTGGAAAGGGGTTCCCCAGATGGGCACATGGCTCACCCCCAAATCCCTTTGACCTCTTTGCTCAAATGTCACTTTGTCAACCTGACCACTCTAATTCTGCAGCCAGTCCCGCCCTGACACCCCAATCCCGCTCACCCTGCTCTGCTTTTAATATTGTTCCCGCAGCACATCTCACCTGCTAGCATACCCGTCATTTCCTTATTAGTGTGCTCACTGCTTCCTGTTGTTCTTTCTGTTAGAATGTCAGCTCCACAAGGGCAGGGAACGTTGTTTTGCTTTATTCCCAGCACCTGGCACAGAACACGAGCTGCATAAGTATTTGCTGAGTGAGTGAGTGAATTAGAGTGGATGACTGACGGTGGGCGTGGGCCCCACAGCGCCCACAGTGCACACACCACCCACACAGCCGCCCCTGCTCACCAAGGCAGGAAGGAAGTTTGCCTATTTGTGGTCTCCCTGTGCCCTTCCCCCTCCCTGTGGATTCCTTTTCTTCAACTCCCAGTTCATCTGCTAAACTCCCAAGCCCTGCTGATATGTGAGAGGCTGGAAAGTACCCCCAAGTGGGAAGTGTGGCCATCTGTGGAGAATCTCTGGGACCCTGGCCCTGAATCTAGGACCATGGCTATACCCTCTGACCACCCAGATGGGCCCAGGGCGGGAGCCATGCCCATGTGGCAGGCAGTTTCAGACTTCCCCAGTGAGTAAGGTTGGCAGGAGACAGAGGAGTGTGCTCAGGGTGCATCCAGGAACAAGAAAGGAAAGCCTGGGGACAGAGAGGGGACCTGCAGCTGGCCCTGCCCCACCTGGCCCACTCATATTTTCACCGTCTGGCCCTGTGGCACCCCCATCCAGGGCCAGGCATGTGCCAGGCCATAGGGAGAGGCCGCACGTCCAGTCTGGGCAGGGGCAGGGTGCTTGAGGACCGGGACAGGTGCAGGCTGGCTTGGGTTTCCAGAGGCTATATATATATATAAAAAGGCTGCCGGGAGCCCAGGGGCCGGCCGCTCCCTGAGGGCGCAACACTTCGGGGCCCAGCCAGGAACGCTCAGCATTCCTGTCCAGAGGCTGGCTCTCCATTTATAGCCTGAGGCAGGCAGGCCAGGGAGCTGAGGAGGGGGGACTAGAGAGGGTGGAGGAAGAAGAGGCAGGGAGCCCTCCCCACTCCCCACCTGCTACCAAAAGAGCTCTTCCGTGTGAAGAACGGAAAACCAAGGCCCGGGGTGAGGTGTGCACTTGCCCCAAATCACATAGCCCACCAGTCTGCTCAGCCTGGAATTGGAGGAAGAGGTCCTGGGGGGTGGCCCCTCCATAGGACCCGCAGCACATTGTCATTGAGCTCACCCAGGACAAATCCCCGAGGGGCACCCTTGACTAGACTCTGCAATATTAGGATTTGGGCTCTTTCAGCTTCCAAACTTGATGTCCTTTTCCTCCCTGCCCCCACCCAGCACCAGGGCTCAGGATATCCTTCTCTAGCAACAGGGATGAGATGGTGGTGCTGGCAAGCCTCCCCCAAAAGATGCAGTGGCACAACCAGGAGAGCGACCTTGGGCCGGCATGGGTCCCAGTCCTGGAGAGATCTGCGATGCTCACCGAGCCCAGGGATTCCCAAACTCATCAAGCAGCGGAAGCCTCGTAGCAAACAAAATTCCATGCGGAAGTCTATTATGAAAGTGGCATGCACCTCTAGGGTGTGTGAGCATTTCTTAAAAAGTGCTCCCTAATTACTGAAGAAGAAGATAAAGCTCCAAATCAAGTTGAAAGCTACCAAAGCAGTTTAGATTCCTAAGCCACAAGGGATAAAATATTAAACGTGTTTGGTAAGTTTAAACATAACATGTAATATTGTCACCTTGATGGCAGCCCTGAGGTTGTTTTTCTGAATGCAAAACACACAAAAAAAGCCAAGTTGTAATCATTTAAGTCTCAGCATGCGATTTATTTCTGTGTTTTCTTTGCTTGCTCAGGTTTGAGAAAGGTCTAGATTTGTATGGATACGTGGTTGGAAGAGCTCACCTGGAAATCTCAAAGTACTCTTCAATGAAATGGTTTGACTCACTCATCCATTCATCCAACAAATGTTTACTGAGTGCCTACTGTGTGCCGGGCATTCTGCTGAGGCCTGAGCCAGTGGGAAGAATGTTTGTTTCAATCTAAATCACTAATGTCACAATTACTCACATTCTTCGCTGTGAGTGGTAGTCAAATGAAAAGACTCAGGCTTACAATAAGCACCAAATCTCTCTTTGGTAAACTATTACAATTTTATAGCAAGCCATGTGTAATTGCTCAACACACAGTAACATGCCCCAGGTCAACGGGCCTTAGTCTTGCCTGGGAAGAGCAAGTGTGACTGAGCATGTGTCTCTAAGCATCTATGCAACTGTCCAGTTTAAAAGAAATACAGCCGTCTTCATTAATGACACATTTCAAGAAGTTCAAATGGAGAAACTAAGATGGCGGCATAGATAAACACCGGGAAATTTCTGCTTCCCACAACAATCGATAAATGCATCAAAAACACAAGGTGGACACCATCCAGAACTACAGGAGGGCTGGCTGAGTGTAAATTCTACAACTAGAAGGAGAGAAAAGCACACTGCGAGCGGGAGGAGCTGCGGAGGTGGCGTGCAGAGGTACGGGGGCTCGCGCGCGCGCGGAAAGGGTCTGGCACCTGAGGACGCGGCTGTCTTTTTGAATCCGGAGGGAGACACAAGCTCCCGACGGCTCTGAAATCCGGTTCCGGGAAGTCTCTGGGGACCCAGGGCTCATACGGGGAGATACTGGACTGTCTGGTAGCGGGCGAGCTTGAGAGCGGCTTTCCCTCAGAGGTGCTTGCAGCCATTGCCGGGACACTGGGACTCGCGACTCCTTAGGGCAGGGCTGAGGCTCCGCCATAGCTGCTTTCTCAGCCCTTTGATTCCTTGAGACCCCGCCCCGCCCAGGCTGCGGCAGAGGCTTTTGCATATGAATGCCCCGGCCATTTGCAACCTGTAATTACCTAACCGCAGCCGGGCCAGATAGACTCAGAGCTTCCAAGAGAAGGCCCAGGCCCCACAGCGGCTTGCATTGCTACACAGCTGAGCATCATCAGGGCAGCTGATTCTCGCTGCCAATTGCCCTGGAGGTCAATTCCTCCCAGTGATCCTACAACAACCAAGGCATAGCTACAACAAGACTGTGCACAAAGCCCACGAGGGGGTGCACCAAGAGTGTCCACCTCAGGTAACTGGGGAGGCTGAGCTACTGGGCCCTACAGGACACCTAGCACACAAAGCCACTCTATCAACACAGGGAAGCAACCAAAATGCGGAGACAAAGAAACAGGTCACAAATGGCAGAAATGGAGGAAAGCAAACGATTGGATATAGAGTTTAAGGCCACGGTTATAAGGTTTTTCAAGAATTTTATGGAAACCGCCGATAAATTTAATGAATCCCTCAATAAGTATAGGGAGACCATGGAGGACATGAAAAAGGACCAACTAGAAATTAAGCATACACTGACTGAAATAAAGAATAATTTACAGAGATCCAGCAGCAGAAAAGAGGATCCCAAGAATCAAGTCAAAGATTTGAAATACAAAGAAACAAAAAATACCCAACCGAAAAAGAAAAAAGAAAAGAGATTCCAAAAATATGAAGATAGTGTAAGGAACCTCTGGGACAACTTCAAGCGTACCAACATCAGAATTATAGGGGTACCAGAAGGAGAGAGAGGGCAAGATATTGAAAACCTTTTTGAAGAAATAATGACAGAAAACTTCCCCTACCTGGTGAAAGAAATGGACTTACAAGTCCAGGAAGCGCAGAGAACCCCAAACAAAAGGAATCCAAGGAGGACCACACCAAGACACATCATAATTAAAATGCCAAGAGCAAAAGATAAAGAGAGAATCTTAAAAGCAGCAAGAGAAAGACAGTCAGTTACCTACAAGGGAGTACCCATACGACTGTCAGCTGATTTCTCAACAGAAACCATGCAGGCCAGAAGAGACTGGCAAGAAATATTCAAAGTGATGAATAGCAAGAACCTGCAACCAAGATTACTTTATCCAGCAAAGCTATCATTCAGAATAGAAGGTCAGATAAAGAGCTTCACGGATAAGAAAAAGCTAAAGGAGTTCATCACCACCAAACCAGCATTATATGAAATGCTGAAAGGTATTCTTTAAGAAGAGGAAGAAGAAAAAGGAACTCTTACCATTTGCCACAGCATGGATGGAACTTGAGAGCGGATAAATACCACAGGATCTCACTCATTTGTGGAATATAATGAACAACATAAGCTGATGAACAAGGACTGATCCAGAGACGGAGAGGCATTGATTGGACTGTCGGGACTTGGAGGGAAGGTAGGGGAGGGTGGGGGTAAGGGGGAAAGATCAACCAAAGGACTTATATGCAAGCATATAGGCCTAACCAATGGACATGGACAACGGGGGGGTGAGGGCATGAGCGGGGGTGGGGGGGTGGGGGGTAGAGGGTAACGTGGGGACAAGGACACATATGTAATATCTTAATCAATAAAAATATATTTAAAAAAAAAAAAAAAAAAAAAAAAAAAAAAAAAAAGAAGTTCAAATGTAGAGATTCAAAGGGCCACCCATTCATTCATTCGACATTTATCAAGTTTGTACTATGTGACAGCCACTGTGTTGGTTTCTGGAAATGCCTTGATCAACAAAACGTCCCTGCCTTTATGGAGCTACATCAATCAATGAACAAAACTAATAAAGAAGATAATGAAGGAGTAGCTGTGCTAAGAAGGAAATGAGCAGGTTGATATGACCCAGTTACCTTAGGGTGGTGAGAGACATGTGAGCTAAGACCTGATGTATGAAAAGCAACCAATCTTGAAGAGCCCGGGAGAGGGTGCTGTAATCAGCAAGAACAAGGCCCTGAGGCAGGACCGTGCTCAGAGGGTTGGAAACCAAGAAAGGTGGTCAGGCTAGAATGGATTTCAAAGGAGACAGTGATTCAGGTGAAATTCCAGAGATGGGCTGAGGCAGCTCATGCAGGGTCTTCTAGGCCAGGGTGAGGAGATGAGACTTTATTCTAAATGCAATGAGAAGCTGTTAGGGAGTTTGAAGCAGAAGAGGATTATAATCCCATTTATGTCTTTAAGGGATTACTCAGGCTGACGTGTAGTGAATGAATACACTGGAACAAGAGTGGAAGTAAGAAGAGTAGCCAGGAGGCGGTTGGGGTTGTCCATGCCAGCAGTGTGGCAGCTTAGTCCAGGATGGTGACACTGGAGATGGAGAGACTTGAGAGATGTCTTAGAGGTTAAGTGGAGAGGTCCTCCACATGCACAGATCTCTCCTCTGGAACTCCGGCCTCATAAATCCTCTTGCCTACTTGACATCTCCACCTGGATATTGAATATGCATTTCAAATTTTGCCCAAACTCAGACTCTTGATCTGTCACCCACAAACCTGCTCTTCCCCCACTTCACTCTTCCAGGAGTCATCCTTAAGTCCTCTCATCTCAGTGCCCACGTCCAATTATGAATAAGCCTTGCTAACTCCATCTTCAAAATATATCTAGAATTCAACCACTTTCACCATCTCTACAGCTGCCACCCACATCTAAGCCACCATTACTACTCACTTGGAATTTGCAATAGCCTCCATTTGCTCTCCCTGCTTCTGCCCTTGCTCTCTATAACCAATATGCTCCTGTTAAAATGTAAGTCAGATTATGACATTCTTCTCTTCTGCTAAAGCCCTCCAATGGCTTTCTAGAATACAATTTCTTTGCTCCCCCTCTGACCCTATCTCCCACCACCCTCCCACTGGCTCACCCTTCTCCGGACATACCGGCCTCCTTGCTGTACTTTAAATCTACCAAACACAATCCTGCCCCAGGACTTTTGCACATGCTTTTCCTTCTGTCTGGCTCCAGATGTCTACTTCTGCTCCACCCCCTTCATTCAGAACTCTGCTCAAACGTAATCAGCCTAAAGAGGTCTTCCCAGACCACTCCATATAATGAAATAATCTTCATTACTTTGTTCCCTTGCCTTGTTTTATTTTTTTTTATAGAACGTATAACCTCCTGACATCATACAGTATATTTCTTTGTTTATTCATTTATTGTCTAGCACCCTACCCTAAAATGTAAGCACCATGAAAGCACCTTAATTTTGTTCATTACTTTATCCTCAACACCTGGACCAGTACCTGGCACACCAAATTGATGCTCCATAATATGTGTTCAATAAATAAATGAAAGTGGTGGTATGGAGCCAAAGGAGGCAAACATTTCATGAAAGGGGTTTTCAGCACTACTACAAGTGAAGAAGGCAGGGCTCCAAAAGAGCCCTCTCTAGGTTTGGTGGGAAAAGGGGGCTTCCCAGCATCCAGGGAACCAGTTAGGAAGGCTTCCAGAAGTTAGTGGGAAAGGCACAAAAATCATTCTTGCTTCTATCTCTGTGCTCCCGAGAAGAGACCCAAGGGAGTGTCTAGTCCAAGTGAGACCTCTAGCCAGAGTGCTGAGAGGAATGTGTGGACTGCAGATTCAGGAAGAGGCTGACAAGCCCTATGGGGGTAGGTACACCCCAAGGCTTGTGAGGGAGCCAGAGATCCCATGAGGTGGCCGCCTCCTCCTATTCTCAGTCTCTGCAGTGGGCCTCTGGGAAGAAATGAAGCTGCAGCCTCAGTGGGAGCTGAGCCCTAAGACTACATGGCCCCTGTCAGGGCTCTCAATGCCCCAGCCAACAGCTGGGGAGCCTACAGGGAGGGCACAGTCCACCGTTGCCAGTGACAGGAGCAAGCCCTTCTTGTTAATATAGCCTTGCACCTCAGACTGTGGGCTACCACATCTTTTGTCTCCAGATTCTCACCACAATCACTCCTAGAGATCACTATTATTATCCCCAAATTTGCAAAGTGGGGAAATAGACTCGGAAGGCCAGTGACTTCCACAAAATCAGACAGGAAACTGGGGTCTGTACTGAACTTAGGTCATTGTTCTGCAAACTCCACACTGAAGTGGTGTTCTCAGGATGGGTGTGGGCATTCGAGGCTTTTGGGCAATGAGCTTTTCTGGTGCAGCACTGCAGGCCAGACAGGAGGCAAGACCTGATCAGATGGAGTTTTCTTTCCAGATGAAGAGATAGTGCCTCCTAGAGCGGCACTGGATACCCCAGGTTGAGATGGTCAACGAGTCCATTTTCCTCCCTCAAAGCAGGGACCGGAGCTGAATTTGGAGAGCTTAGTGCAAAGCTTTCGCAGCAATCCTAGACTCCAGTATAGATGCAGCTGGACTTCCAAACGTCCAGGGAAGACAGCAGGAGCTGGCCTAATGAGCAGGCTGTCACGTCCAGTTTGACTCAGGTTTACCCACTTAGACTCTCGGAGTCCATCTCTGGAGTCTCTCTCTCTCTCTCTCTCTCTCTCTCTCCCCCCCCCCCCCCCCCCCCCCCCCCCCCCCGTTTGCGCGTTTCTCTGCCTCTGACTCTAGCCTTCTGCTTTCTGACTGTCTCTCAGCCTCTTGGGTATATCTCTCACGGACTCACTATCTCAGCTCTGAGTGTGTCTCTCTCCAAATCTCTTCCCATCTGACTTCTACGCCTACCCTGCTTCTGGGTCCTCCTACCCCAAATCAGAGGACAGAGGAACCCAAAGTCAGTTGGGAGGTGAGCGCCCTCGGCCAGCGTTTCCTGTGGACACAGGGAGAGTCTTGTGCTGGAGAGGTTTGGAAAGAGTGTGCCCGGGAGCCAAGTGCAGCCGCGCCGCGTCGCGCTGCCAGCTTCTGCCTCCCTTGCTGCCTGGGGAGGAGTCAGAGCGCGCGCGCTCCGGGTGTGGAGAGGTAGGGGGATGGCCTCCGCGGCCACCCAGGGGATCCCAAGCTCCTCCCTTCCTTGCTCCTATTGGCCTCGGGCGCCCCCGCCCCCAGCAGCCGGCTCCAGCTCTGGGGACCCGTAAGCTACTACTGGATAAATAGCCCCCGGCGCCCGGCTTGAAGTTAGGGGTGGAGAAGCCCCAGGACACTGCCGCCACTTTCCCGGGTGCCCGTCAGGCCGGACCCGACAAGGCAGGGTCGGGGGTGAGCGGGTATACATCCAGACCCCCAGCACTTTGCTATCACACGGCGCCCGGCCGGGGCTCCAGGGTGGCAGAAAGTTTAGGGCAACCCTTGCCGCTGGGGTTGGGCAAAGCCTGGACTGAGCCGCCCCGGACCGAGATATGGAGCTGCTGTCGCCACCGCTACGCGACGTAGACTTGACGGGTCCCGACGGCTCTCTCTGCAACTTTGCTACAGCGGACGACTTCTACGATGACCCGTGTTTCGACTCCCCGGACCTGCGCTTCTTTGAGGACCTGGACCCGCGCCTCGTGCACGTGGGAGCATTTCTGAAACCTGAGGACTCCCACTTCCCTGCGGCTGTGCACCCGGCCCCCGGCGCCCGCGAGGACGAGCATGTGCGCGCGCCTAGTGGGCACCACCAGGCGGGCCGCTGTCTACTCTGGGCTTGCAAGGCGTGCAAGCGCAAGACCACCAACGCCGACCGCCGCAAGGCTGCCACCATGCGCGAGCGGCGCCGCCTGAGCAAAGTCAACGAGGCCTTCGAGACGCTCAAGCGCTGCACGTCTAGCAATCCTAACCAGCGGCTGCCCAAGGTGGAGATCCTGCGCAACGCCATCCGCTACATCGAGGGACTGCAGGCGCTGCTACGCGACCAGGACGCCGCGCCCCCTGGCACCGCGGCTGCCTTTTACGCGCCCGGCCCGCTGCCTTCTGGCCGCGGTGGCGAGCACTACAGCGGCGACTCCGACGCATCCAGCCCGCGCTCCAACTGCTCCGACGGCATGGTGAGGCTGGAACCCCGGGATAGAGGAGGAGTGGGGCAGCTCTCGGGGTACATCTGTGAAGCATTTCCTCTGTGGGGAGGGTTGGACAGGGAACCTTCCGGGGAGTGGATCCCGTGTCCTGGGTAGTGTTTGGGGGACGCAGGGCAAACATGCGAGCCACCTGATTGGGAGTGCTATTAGAACACTGCTGCGCCGTGGTCTGTTCCCCACCCCCGGCCGTATTCCTATTTCCAAAGTTAAGATATGTGCTCCTAGGTGACTGTCCGCCTTCTACTTGGCCTGACAGCTCCTGTCCACCCTAATCGCAGCCCCACCATCAAGTAGGACAGGAAACTCATGGCTGAGACTTGGGGAGCTGGGGTGGGGACACAGAGAGTGATGTTCCAGTGGTCCCGCGGCCTGAGTCGATCGCCCTTGCCCTTTGCAGATGGATTACAGCGGCCCCACCAGCGGCGCCCGGCGACGGAACTGCTACGATGGCTCCTACTTCAGCCAGGCGCCCAGCGGTGCGTATTCGCGCCTCGTTCCCACGTTCCCCTTTGAACAATCCTGGCTTCCCTCTCCCTAGGACCGTCCCCTCGACACACACACACACCTCCCCCACCTCCCCACCCACCCCCGCTCCACACACACAAATCCTGGAAGAAGGTGCAAGGAACGAAATACTAAGCGCTTAGCTCCCTCTCTTTTTGCCCGCACTCTCGGTGGATCGCGCCGGACAGTGGCAGGCCATCCGTTTCAGGTCGGTCCCAAAGCACTGGGACCCGCGTGGGAGAGTTGTCGGAGACTCACCCCCTGCATACTAACCTCTCCCTCCCCGCGCAGAACCGAGGCCCGGGAAGAGCGCTGCGGTGTCGAGCCTCGACTGCCTGTCCAGCATCGTGGAGCGCATCTCCACCGAGAGCCCCGCCGCGCCCGCGCTTCTGCTGGCCGACCCGCCGCCCGAGTCGTCCCCGGGCGCGCACGAGGCGGCTGCCCCGGACGAGGACGATCGCGGCGCCCCAACCCCTACCCCCGATATTGCCCCGCAGTGCCCCGGGGGCGCGAACCCCAACCCGATCTACCAGGTGCTCTGAGGGTGTCGACGGCCGGTGTGGAAGGATGACGCTATCCACCGCCCGAGGGATGGTGCCCCTAGGGTTCCCTCGCGCCCAAAAGATTGAACCACTGCCCCAATCGCGCTTTAAAAGCGACCCCTCGCGAGGGAGGAGAGGCGGGAGAACTGATGTGTTTCCGCCTTCGTACCCCAGAGCAAGGACACAGTCTTTTTTTCCCCACCCTTCCCTGAGACCCACTGCGATGACCGGTCTGTGTTCCTCCGTGGTCCAGAGCTGATCCTAGAGGGGCCAGGCCCTTCCTCTTCCTCACCCCTTTGCCGCGTGGGTGGGACTCGCGCAGACCTAGGCCCCAACCCAGACCCCCAATTCCTTATGCGGTCCGTCTTCGGTCGTAGCCTCTCCTTTCGTGAGCCCTGGAGACATCAGCTCTTTCCCACCCCCTGCGCGCCGAGCTCCGGTCCCAAGTGTAACGGTAACCTCTCCCACTCCCTATTCAGGACCACTTTTTGTAATACTTTTGTAATCTATTCCTGTAAATAAGAGTTGCTTTGCCCGAGCAGGAGCCCCTAGGGCTGTATTTATCTCTGAGGCATGGTGTGCAGTGCGAAAGGAACTTTGTATGTTTATACCAAAGGGGGGGCGAGCCGCTGGCCTCGCTCAGGTGTTGGAAATAAAAATGCTAATTTATACCAAGGCGGTACTGGCTTTCCCTAGGGGTCGGGGCAGACTACTGACCCAATACAGCAGCTAGCCCTGCAGGTGGCAGGCGGATTGTAAGGAGGAGCCACGAGAGGGAAAGGAGGGGTACCTCTGTCTCCAACATGTGGGGAGGTTCTTATGACCATGACCAACGTGATCATACGTCAGTCAGCGGTTCTCATGTCAGATGCATATTAGAATGATCTGACTAGTTTATAAAGTGATCCATGCCTGCCCCCACCTCACCCCTGAGAATCTGTTTTATCTATCTGCCCCAGACACCTGGGGCCAGATATTGGTATTTCCTTTTTTTAAAATATATTTTTTATTGATTTCAGATAGGAAGGAAGTGGGAAAGAGAGATAGAAACAATGATGAGAAAGAATCGTTGATCAGCTACCTCCTGCACACCCCACACTGGGAATCGAGCCTGCAACCTGGGCATGTGCCCTGATTGAGAATTGAGCTATGACCCCCTGGTTTATAGGTTGATGCCCAACCACTGAGCCACACTGGCTGGGGTGGATATTGGTATTTCCAAAAGCTTCCCAGGTGATTCTGACAAGCATAAGAGATTGAGAATCACACTTCTCCATACACAGAGGGGAGCCAGGAGGATCACTGAGAAGTCATGGCCCCAGGTGCCACTCAGAATCCTCATGGGTACAGAGGGTGTGCTATGGTGCTCACCGCATTACAAGGAAACACTAAACGAGTGTAAAGGGGCATGGCAAGCTGCATGGTACTCACAGGCTCTTAGCGATAGGTGTAAACACAAGGGGACATTGTTGAAGATGAGGCAGGTCCAGACGTCTCAGCTCAGCCAGTAACTAGGCACCTCAGGTAGAGCATCTCAGCCAGCACTCTGATCCCCTAAGACCCAGACCTGCAAGGAGAGGGGCACGTGCAAACCTGCATCCCTGCAGGTGGCACAGATGCTCTCATCAAGATATGGACACTCTGGGAGCAGAGATGGGGCCACTGATTTAGCCAAGGTGCTGGGGAAGAGGTGCCACTTGAGCTGTATCTTGAGAAACAAGAAAAACAACCCACACACAACCACAGGGGAGAGTTCATACACACACACACACACACGCACACACACACACACACACACAAATACACACAGAGGCACTTCTGCCCTCCCACCCTCCCGTTGAAGGATGGCCTGGCAAAAATTCTTCCCCATTCACATGCCACCCCAACCCCACCCCCTAACACTCAAGACATCAGTGCTTCCTATTCCCACCCTTACAGACCCTTTTCCCCTCGAAAACCTTATAAGCCCACTTTCAAGGGCTCTTCTCACCAATGGAGGCCCTGGGGGAAGCAGGCACGATGGGATGCCAGCAGGAAGGGCCTCATTTCCTATCTGAGCATCTGCTCTCTGCTCCCAGGAGAGCCTTTGCTCTCCCCAACGCAGGGTCCCTGAGGAGCCCGCAGGGTTGCTCTGTTACTAATGATCCTCAGCTTGTCTCCTGGCTGCTTCCCCAGATGTGCCTCTGGGTGTCTTACACTCGTTGAGACCCCTTGGGGCTCATTCATGAATTCATTCAACAGATGCCAAGCCCCATGCTGGGTGAACGCAGAGACCAGTGGACACAGTTCCTGCCCTCGGGAAGCACCCAGACATTTGGGAAAATTGTATCTGTCAGCAGCTGGTTACATGACAATGAATTAAGCGCTATAATGGGGGTATATGCAGCAGAGGGAACACAGTAGGGACAGAAGGGACAGACAAGCAGGTCGCCCCTAATAAGAATCTTGAAGGAGTTGGTCAGGAAAGAGGAGCCAATGGGGTTGCTCCAAGCTGAGGAGACAGTCAGTACAAAGACCCGGAGATGAGAGAAAGCAAACTGTGCCTTCATGAAACCAAAGCTGCTCACGGCGAGGGGCCAGAGGTGAGATGGAGAAAAAGCAGAGGCAGGGCCACGGTGATCTCATTTGGGCTTTATCCTGAAGGCAATGGGGAGCCATAGAAAGTCTAAACAGGGGAAGGATTCAAATAAGTCTATATTTCAGAAAGGCCAGTCTGGGCTGGCAGAAAAGGTAGGATGGGAGACATGTCAGAAGTGCCACCAGAGGACACACAGCGTGGCCTGAACTGGGACAGTGACTGGCGATGGGAGAGAAAGCGTAAGAGTGGAAAGAGTTGTGCCAGACAAAGCTTCGGTATTGAGGGTACCGTGGAGAACCTGGAAGGCACAGTCCTTACCCTCACACGGCTGAAAATCCACTGGGGAAATAGCCATTAGACAAAGAACCAAATGGACAGATGCAATGTTATAAATGCTGAGAGGTGCTACAAGATAAAGTAACAAGGGGACATCTGTAATACTTTCAACAATAAAGATCAATTTTTAAAAAGCATAGAGTGTAATGACAGATGATCATGGGGTATGAGTAGTTAACCAGGTGTGGAGAGGAGGAGGCAGAGTTTCTACACGGAGGGAATTAATTACAAAAATGAAGAGGGCTCCGGTGGCCTAGAGGGAGCTAGAGTGCAATTAGGAAAAGGTGTCCCTCCTTCCCGAGGACCCTGCCGTGCACAAGGCAGCCACGACTGGACTGCAGCCCCACTCACTGCTCAGCCAGGTGCACTTGTGCAGTGAGCAGCCTGCATAATCGTCACGTGGAAGAGGCAATAAAGAATATGCAGCCCACCAGACGCCGTGGAAAGGAGTGGGCAAGCCTGGCGAGAAAAATGAGCAGGAGGGGGAAGGCAGAAGAAAGAGGAGATGAGGTGGGAGATAAATACAAACATGATGATGGTACTGCTGCTGAACAACAGTTGGTCCTATCTCAGGTTTTCTCTCATGTATAAGATACTACTTAAATCCTCTCTACACACCTCACCACTGTTACAGGGAAATGTTAAAATGTGAGACGGTGTAATGTTTGTGTTTACACGGCCCATAGTTATTTTTTACAGACAACATTTAACAGCAGGTTTTAATTCATACGGAACTTCCCCAGTATCAGGGGCACATGAGTCCCAGATGATGTCAATGGCTGCATGATTCCTGGGATCTAAGCCCGGCTGCGCTGCTGACCAGTTTTGAGATCCTGGGGATGTGGCTTAACCCATCTGGACTTGGGCTTTCTCTCTGTGGAAGAGATTAGTGAGCTTAAAAGGTATGTTCTGAAATTCTTTAGTAATTCACTCAAAGCATTTCAGAAAAAGATAAATGAAGCACATTTTTTTTTTTTTTACAGATAAGGGAACTGGGACCATGACAAATAGATTTTTCTCAGCATAAGCAAGTAATTTATAACCTCCCGCTTTACTGATCCTCCTTTTACTTTTCTCTATGTTTTATTGAGATATAATCCATATACCATAAAATTCACCCTTTTAGAGTGTCCAATTCAGTGGCTTGTGCTATATTCCCAATCTTGTGCAACCATCCCCACTAATCTATTTTCATTTCTATGGGTTTGCTTCTTCCGGGCAATGGAATCACACACGATGTGGTCTTTTGTGTCTGTCTTCTTTCACTTAGCACAATTTGTTCAAGGTTAATCCATGTTGTAGCATTTATCAGTACTTCATTCCTTTATTTTGCTGAATAATATTCAATTGTATAGATATGTCACACTTTGTTTATCCAGTCATCAGTTGATAGATATTTGGGTTATTTCCATTTTTTAGCTGTTATACATACTGGTGCTAGGAACATTGACCTGCAAGTTTTGGGGTAAACATATGCTTTTAATTCTTTTGTGCATATACCTAAAAGTGAAATTGCTGGGTATATCATAACCCTATGTTTAAATTTTTGAGGAACTGCCAAAGATTCCCCCAAAGCAGCTGCACCATTTTACATTCCTATCAGCAATGTATGAGGGTTCCAATTCCTCCACATCCTAACAACACTGTTATTGTCTTTACTGTAGCCATCATCCTAGTGGGTGTGAAGTGGTATCTCCTTGTGGTTTTGATTTTGCATTTCCCTAATGATTAACGATGCTGAGCACTTTTCCTGTGCTTTTTGGCCATGTGTATACAGCGGGGCCTTGACTTACGAGTGTCCCAACTAAAGAATTTTTCGAGATACGAGCCGTCTCTCAGCTGATTTTTTGCTTTGAGTTGCAAGCTAAAATTCGGGTTACGAGCCAGCTTCAGATACCCCACCGCTAGTTGGCGCAGCGAATGTCACAGTGAACACCACCACATCCGCCCAGCATCACGTGTCTCACCCGTTCACTTTATGATTTGACATACGAGTAATTTGAGTTACGAGCTCCGACACGGAACGAATTAAACTCGTAAGTCAAGGCCCCACTGTACCTTCTTTGGAGAAATTGAGTTTTTTAATCCTTTGTCCATTTTAAAATTAGGTTCTTTGTCTTTTTATTGCTGTGATGAGTTCTTCATACATTCTAAATACTGGACCTTTATCAGATATATGATTTGCAAATATTTTCCATCATCCTCTGCATTGTCTTTTCACTTTCTTGCTTGTTTGCTTTCTTGAAGCACAAATTTGTTTTTTATATTTTGATAAAGTCTAATATGCCCATATTTTCCATTTGTTGCCTGTGTTTCTGGTGTCTTATCTAAGAAACCATTATCTGACCCAAGTTCTTCTAAGAGTTTTATAGTTTCAGCTCTTACTTTTAGGTATTGGATCCATTTTTAGTCCATTTTTGTAAGTGGTAGGACAAAGGAATCCAACTTCATCCTTTTGTACGTGGATATCAGGTGTCCCCACACTATTTATGTTGAAAAAAAACTGTATTTCCCCATTGAATTGTTGTGGCACCCTTGTAAAAAATTAATTGCCCACAAATGTATGGGTTTATTTCTGGACTCTCAATTTTATTCCACTGATCTAAATGTCCATCCTTATGCCAAACATACAGTCTTAATTGTTGTAGCTTTGTAGTACGTTTTGAAATCAGGAAGTGTAAGTCCTTCAATTTTTTTCTTTTCCAAGATGTTTCAGCTATACTGGGTCCTGTGCATTTCATGAATGTACCTTTAAGTAGCTTGTCCTGGTGATATTTTCAAGAACCACAAACCTTGCCGGGTACAATATGGCATGAAAATATAAAGCAGGTTCTTTTTGGTGCCCAGAAAAAATAGTTATAGGTGGGTATGCTGATTTTTTTCATTTCCAGTCATTTCTGATGCAACTTTTACATAATAAATGTTGTTTTGTTCACTGAACATCATTCTGTAATTGCAAAAAAAAATGTTGCAACTATTTGGGGGAGCATTATGAATGCTTCTCTGTAACCATAACTTATGTAAAAAGCATTATGTAGGTGTGTCCATCAGTTAATAAAAATATTAAGCTAGTTTCCCTGGATTTTTCATGTTTATAATAATTGTGAGCTTTTTAAAATTTGCATCTGGTCCTGATTTCTTTTCTAAGTCTAAATAAATATTCACTTTTATGCCCAACTTTCTAGTCATTTTTTTTTTTAAGAGTGACTCCCAGATGTCTAAACTTCAGGCCTCACAAAACCTGGGCCCACCCCTGCACACTGCTGACCATGCTTACCTGCAGACTGACTCACATACAGGCGCCCACCAGGAACACACACAGGAGAACCCACAGGACTCCTATCAAGGGAGTCAAAGAGGGAGGAAGGCTCTTGGGATAGCCATGCATCTCCAGCAGCTTCTGGGAGAACTCTGTGGCCCCTGCCCAGTCCTTCTGGGGATGCCCTTGCAAAAATGCCCACACCCACCTGCTTTCCCTATGCACCTGCAACCCTGACACCCTCATGCATCCTTCACCACAGCCATCATTGTTTCTCACTGCCCTCCCTCACTCCCATGGCCAGCAGCAAGAGGCACTGAGACCCTATCTTCCCCAAAACTAAGCCTAGGCAGGGCTGATGCTCTGCCCCTGGCCATGCTGACACTTTGAGGGGTGGGCGTTGCTGAGAAATGGCAGGAACTCATGGGGGTAAGGGCTGTTCACAAAGGGTGTGGAGGGGTGGCCGTCCAAGAGAAGGGACGTAGGGGAAGGAGAGGAAGTTCAATGAGAGACACTATCTCATTTAATCCTCACAAAAGTGTTATTTCTTTTATGCAGACTAGGAAACAGAAACCTAGAGGTGAAAGTGGCCAGTTTACACAGCTAGTAAGCAACAAAATGATATTTCTAACCAAAGTTGAGGACATTTTACCCCCCAGATGACATTTGGCAGTCTGTAGCCCTTGATGGTCATGACTGGGGAAGGGATTCTACTGACATCTAGTGGGTAAGTGGTCAGGATGCTGCTAAACTTCCGGCAATGCACAGTACAGCCCCCACCACAAAGGATTATCTGTTCCGAAAAGCCAACGGTGCAGAGACTGAGAAACCCAGACCTAGCACTTCCCCAGAGTATTCCTCATCTTGGCTCCTTTCTCAAGTTCCCTGGTTCTAAGAGATCTGGGACCCACTTGCCCAGGGGTTTCAGGAAGGAACAGCTCAGCACCTACACATTCCCAGGTTAGGGACCAGGGTCCGTGCCCAAGCTAAGGGTCCGGCAGCCACAGTCACCAATTTCCCACTATTCCACCTGCAGATTCACTCTCCCCTGCCCATTAAAGGGAGGGTTCCTGTCTGGGGAGAAAATGCCTGTCAGTCTCATTGTTTACTATCATCCCAAAGCCTACTCTGTGTCCAGCTTAGGTTAGCTTCCGGATGTAGCCACAAGATGGCACCCCAACCCACCAGGTATGCTAAGGCTCTGGGCCTGGGAGAGCAGCATATAAGATGTGCCAACCTGGGCAAAGGCCTGGGGGCTGGCCTTGGGCCAGTTCCAGAGCCTAGCAGGGATAGATCAAAGGCCTGCAAGTGCCAGGTGAGGACATAGGCCAAATTTGGCTTCAGGACTCCCTTCACCTTTTTTTCTAGTCCAGCCCCAGTTCAAGTCCCACCACCGATCTTCCTGGAGCCCAGCAACCCCTCCCCTCTAGTCTGAACAAGGGAAATTCCAGAGCTGAGGTGTTACTATAGGGCTTATTGTTATTCAGAGCCAACGATAAAGAAACGGAGGCATAGGGAATTCGAGTAACTTGCTCAAGGTCACAGCTAGTCAGGGGTGGAGCTGGGATGTGACCCAGGCAGTCTGGTTCTATGCTCGTAGCCACTGAACACCAACCATTTCATCAGTGCACTGCCCCCCGCCCACCCCACGCCACTGATCCTAACAACCCTAGCATGGGACCACAAACTTTCCTCTCTGAAAGGGAGGGGGCAAATGGCTATGAGGGGGGGGGGCACTCCTCAAGAATGAAAAGGAGTGAGGCTCTTGGCTGGGCTGGGGGTCTGTGGTTAGTGGTTGTGGGTGAGAAGCTAAGGCTCCATCAGCAATTCCTCCTCCCACCCCCTTTTCTCTGGGGCCTTTTTCCTTCTTGTCCTGTGGTGCCCTCTTGGTTTTTCTGGGCTTTCTGCAAATGCCAGCCTTCTTACAGTGTGAAGAGGGTGTGAGAAAAAAGACTTTTATGTCCCTGCTTAGGACAGAGAATGGGGGGGGGGGGCATTCTTTGAGGCCTGCGCTGGGGGTGTCATCAAGGACAAAGGTGAGAATCCTAAAGTGGGACGGTGTGGGGTACCTCGGGGCAGCTCCCCTCTCCCACCAGGGCGGCTCTTCTCTCTGAGCCTTCTCCGCTGGCCTCAGAGGGGCTGGGTTTTAGGATGTGATGGACACCCTTTGACACTCCCCTGCCCTCCAACCCTGGCCTGCTTCTTTTTCTAGCACATCCTGCAGGACCAGGCCCAACCAGAGCTCCTAGTCACCCAACCTTCTCACCCGACCTCCCCCCTCCTAGGAGCCCTATGCCTCTCTGTCTTTCCCCCTTCTTCTCTCCACCATCTGGGCATATTTCAGCTTCCCACTGTGACTCACCATGGGTAGTGGCCTGAGTGGGCTCCACACTGACTCCCTGAGAGGCCCTGACTAAGTCCTTCCCCCTGCCTCGGTCTCAATTAAGGACTCCAGACTCCTGTGGCCTCTGACACTGGGATTCTAGGACCCTGGCCCCTCTCCTGGCCTTTCTCAGATCATCCAGGCTCTGAATGAGGAGCTCCTGTGCCCTGGGCACTGGGGAGGGAAGCAAACAAGAAGCATGCCCGGAGGAGCTGATCTCGCTTTCTGGAAACAAGATGAGCTACAGTGAAGGTTGCGGAGTTAACTTGGATCCCAGGGGGTCCTGCAGGAGAGGGAAGGGATGGAATCCTGGGCCCTGTGGCTGTCAGGACCACAGAAGGTTTCCTAGGAGGTAAAGAGGGGTGATTGTCCGGCTGGAAGGAAGGGAAGGTTTGGAAAGGCTCTTTCTCGCTCTCCCCATCCTGATTTCTCCCAGCCAGGTGTATGCGTGTCTCTGTCCCTGTGGGTCTCTCCTTTTCTTTTCCCTCTTAGGTCTCCATTTTTCTATTGTATCACCTCATTGCTTTGGGGCAGGGCTTTCTGAGAGCCTGTGTGAGGAGATCTGACTCTGGGCCAGGCTGAGCCACAGCAGGTGGTGAGGGGATGGGGCTCACTGGCTGGGCTGAGAGGGAAACTCAAAGCACTCCCATCCCTGCGGGATTCTGAGATTGCAGGGGGAATGGCTCCCATTTAGAGGAATAACAAAGACCAATCTCTGAGGGAGGACTAGCCCCTCCATCCTGGCCCCATACTCCAGCCTTCTCCCTAACTCTGCCCATCTCCACCCGTTTCTGCCTGTCTCTTGTCTCTCCTCTTGTCCTTCTCTCCTATCCCTCATCTCTTGCCCCGCCCCTGGCCTCTCTCCGACTGTCTCTACTCCTCCAAACTTTCCCCCACCACTCACAGATTTCCCTGGGGCAGGGCTGGGATTCCCCTGGCCAGGCGAGGAGAGAGATGCCAGCAGCACAGCTTTGTCCCTAGGCCCACAACAGTGTCTGCGGGTCAGTGTCAAGGGACAGCTGTCCGCACAGTTAGCAAGTGCCGACAGGTAAATAAGAGTCTCGTGTCTTCTTAATTAAATCGCCCTTTGCCCAGGCAGCCTTGTGTTCGATTGAGCTGGGCTGAGATCAATAAGCCTCTTCCCCAGCACAGCCACCCCTGGAGCTGGGCCTGACCTTCCCAGCCCTGTTCAGGCCGACCTGCCCACTTCCCCCCCACCCCCACCCCCCCACCCCCACCCCCAGCCTGGGCGCCCCTCGAGGGCAGGCTCTCCTGTGCTCCTGTTGCCCAGGACAGAGCCTGGAACAAGCAAGGAGTAAAGGAGTGATTGCTCGATTGAGTGAACGGAGGCACTGGCAGCAAACATGGGCCAGGAAGGCTCGGAGGCCCAAACTGCCACTCCCACCCCCACCCCCCACCCCCAGGGTCATCTTTGAAGCTGTAGGGATCACAGCAGGCAGCTGCTCCCATCCAGCCCCAGACCCAGGGCAGCTGATGTCCTGCCGCGTGAGAGGAGGGATTGTCAACCTTCAGGACCACCTTCTGACCTCTAAGGGTATACAGTGCCCCTCTCATAAGGGATCCCCATAAGGATCCAGGGCTAGTGAGGGAGAATCAGTGAGCGGGATCAATATGGTAGAATGTGTGGCACTCACAGGAGACTAGGGTCAGCCTGCAGTTATGAAAGGCCAGGGTCAGTAGGGGTCAAAAGGGGTTAATAAGCATCCTGGGTTATTGGATTCTTAGTAGAGAGCTTAGGGGACAGCATGTGTGTTATATGTATGGAGGTGGGGGAGACATTTTGGGGTCCATGCGAGAGGGTACCTTTGAAAGGATCATGTGGGCTTCAGCTCCCCTGGCAAGGGTCAGTATTAAAGGGTTGCTTGGAGCGGTGTCTCTCATAGGGATGGGGCCTCTCCGTTCACTAGGGCTTAAGACAGTCCCCAGTTTGAAAAGAGAAGGGCAGGTGCGACACTCCTCTCACCTCAGTCTGACCTGGGGAGGCTGACCTAGACGTCTCCTGGAGCCCTCGTCCATCCAGTGGCTTTCCCTCCCCGAAAAGTGAAGCGTTGGCAGGTGCCCGGGAGCCGCAGGAGCCGTGCCGGGAGGGCGCCCCCAGCGCCGGGGTTGAGGGAGGCCCAGCTCCTTGCGGGGCTGGGAGGGGGCGCGGAATCAGGGCTCTTTAGGACCCAGCGCGGCGCCTCCCTCCGGGGGCGAGTGCGGCTGCGCGCGCCGTTTGCCCGTGTCCGGAGAGCGGCGGGCTGGACGCGGACCGCGCGAGCGAGCAAGCGAGCAAGAGAGCCAGGCAGCAGCCCGGGCGGCAGCAGCGTCGCGGCGGCGGCCGCTCCGCGCCTCACCACCCCGGCCTCGCCTCGCCGCGTCCCGACCTGCCACCCCCACCTCCCCGGCGCGACCACCGCAGCCCCCTCTCTTCGGCCGGCATCGCCAAGCGCCTGCCTGGAGCAGGGCGCGGAGCGCGGAGCGCGGAGCGCGGAGGCACCGGAGCCAGTGCCCGCGGGCCCCGCAGACCGAATCCAGCCGGGAGAACCCCCGCCGGGCCCCGCAAGGCTCCACAACTGGGAGCTGTCCCTTCAGCACCGCAGCCGGAGTCCGAGCGCAGCCCAGCGGAACCCCAGCTTGAGCCGGAGCGCAGCGCTCCACGGCAGCCGCACCGAGCAGCGTTCCCGTGCCCCTGTCCAGGGGCCCCGCCATCTCCTCCAAGAGGCGGGGAGAAGGAGCGAGCAGGGCGGGCAGGCGGGCAGGCGCGCCCGCCACCGGGGGGAGCAGGCAGCCGGGCGAGGAAAGAGGGAGGGGGCCGGAGCCCGCCCTGCGCCCCTAGCTGCAGCCCAGCCACGCAGGGAGGAAGGCAGCGGGCATCCATCTCCCCCGCGCCGAGAGCGCGCTGCGGCGACCACTGCACAACGGAGCGCCAATTTCCCCTCCACCTCTCCTCCTGGGGGCTGGTCTATCTGCCTGGCTCTGGGAGCAGCTGACCTTACCCTCAAAAGCTTTGTGTCGCTTTCTACATTTTCTCGCTGAGATGGGGACGGGAGCCCGGTCCCCCCACCCTCTTTTCCCTCCTCCCGGGGCTCGCCGCTGAGCGCCCACCCCTCCCTCTCTTCCTCGTTCCCTCTCTCCCGCCCTCCTTTCCTCCTCTGCCTCCTCCGCAGCCGGACCAGCTCCCTCCTACATCTGGCGCCTAGAGACCCTTGGGATCCCGCACACACTCACTGCCCTGGACCAGCACCCGACAGAAACCTCCCTGAGGGGCTTGGGTCGCCTGAGCCGCTGATCTCTGTCCCCTCCAACCCCCCACCCCCGACGGCTGGGGGGAGAGGGGAGGAGGCCGCGCGCCCCCTCCCCGGCGCCAACTCCCCCTGGCGGCCGCTCCCATGGGTGTCGCTGGGCCGCGCCATGCCTAAGGGGGCGCCGCGATGGGCCAGGGGGACGAGAGCGAGCGCATCGTGATCAACGTGGGCGGCACGCGCCACCAGACGTACCGCTCGACACTGCGCACGCTGCCCGGCACGCGGCTCGCCTGGCTGGCGGAGCCCGACGCCCACAGCCATTTCGACTATGACCCGCGTGCCGACGAGTTCTTTTTCGACCGCCACCCAGGCGTCTTCGCGCACATTCTGAACTACTACCGCACGGGCAAGCTGCACTGCCCGGCCGACGTGTGCGGGCCGCTCTACGAAGAGGAGCTGGCCTTTTGGGGCATCGACGAGACCGACGTGGAGCCCTGCTGCTGGATGACCTACCGCCAGCACCGGGACGCGGAGGAGGCGCTGGACAGCTTTGGCGGTGCGCCCCTGGACAACAGCGCGGACGACGCGGACGCCGACGGCCCTGGAGATTCGGGCGACGGAGAGGACGAGCTGGAGATGACCAAGCGCCTGGCGCTCAGCGACTCCCCGGACGGACGGCCCGGCGGCTTCTGGCGCCGCTGGCAGCCACGTATCTGGGCGCTCTTTGAGGACCCCTACTCATCTCGCTACGCCAGGGTAAGCGACACTTACCCATCGGAAGATGGGGCGGGGGTGGGGGTGTGTTCGATAACTGGTACCTAGTGAGTCAAAACTGAAAGGGGGTGCGTGTGGTATGTGTAAGAGAGGGGATGATTTCTTTTTGAGGGTGACTAGTTTTGTATGTAGTAAGGTCTGTGTATTTCCAGATTTAATATGTATGAGCGAGTATGAATGGGTGTGTTTGTGTGTGCATATTTATGTAAGTGTGGTGGTGTAGATTTGGGTGGGTAAAGGATGTAGTGAGAAGGCGTGAGCATGTGCGTATGTTTGAGTGTGCAGGAGTGCCTGTGCGTGCATGTGTGTGTCTGCAGATGTACACGGTGAAGGTCTGACCTCCCCTTTGGGTTTAGGTGTGGGGAGGGAAGCTGGGCACCCTTCCCTCTTCCCAGGTAAGGGCATCTGGGGCCAGCCAGGGCCCATGGACAAGGGCTGGAGGCCTGGGTCTGCTGCTTGAGATGGACCCCCTCCCTCCCCAGGGAGCAGCCTCAGGCCATTCTGAGGAGGTGGTCAGGGGGGATCTTTATGGTTAATCACAGGCTTGGAAGTTGGTGTGGGACTCAGCTGTAGGGAGGTGGATATGACTCCTCTGAAACCTGCTCCTGGGCACAGAGGCTGTCCTTCTTCCTGGTCAAAAGGGCAGGGTATTGGAGGGGGCCGCTGGCCTTATGCCTGGACCTGTCAGGGGCAGAGAGGGGGTGTACAGGGGGAGCCTACAAGGAGGAAGTCTGTGAGGGGGTGGGTCTGTCTTCACCAGCCACTCCTCTTTCCTGACCCCAGTTTGTTTCAGGGGAGAAAGGGCACCTGACCTTGGCCCCGCAGGTGGCCTCTCGGGATCAGTTTCCTCATCTGTAAAATAGGAGAGGGGTGGGCTGGTGACTTCTAAGGGGTTTTGCTACTGAACTAAGCCCAAAAGGGAGACACTGGTAGCAGCCACCTCCCTTGAAAGAGATGACCCCTGCCTGCACTGGACTCTGTCCTCAAGAGGCCTGAATGGAGCCTGAGGCATGAAGGAGAGGGTCAGAGGTAGTCATTTAAAGCAGAGCCCCTCCCCCATCATAGCCACCCCCACCCCCCTACCTGGCAAACCGCTGACTTTGCCCACTCTTTCTTTACTGCTCCACAGGCCTTCCCTTCCGCCCATTAGAACTGAGGGGGGTGGGGAAGATGGGGCGGGGAAGGGGCAGGAGTGTCTGCGGAGCTGCTGGGGATCATCAGTGTGGGAAGGGGCTAGGGGACACTGAGGCGTCCACAGCAGAAAAAAGCTGTGTTTAGGCACAGGCCTGGTAGATTTGTTACTGAGATAAACACTCAGTGTCTTCGCATCCTTTACGGAGGGGTTAGGAGGTCAGAATGTTATACATTAAATCCTACAATAGATGTGTGTGTGGTGGGGGCGGGGGCGGATAACAGGGAGAGGGCCAAACTCCTCATGCTGCCCCGAAGGACCCTGTCCAAGGTCACCCAGGGAGCTAGAAGCTAAGCAGGACTAGAAGGAGGTCTCCTGGGACCTCATCCTCCAAAGAGGTGCCATCCTCCTGGCCACCTTGGGCTCATCTTTAGGGCTCTGACCTATGTCCCTGAGTTTCAGAATTGGCAGGGGTCATGTGGGGCAGGTTCCAGCCCCCTCCCCTGTCCATCTTCTCCCACGGAACATTCGTAGGCTGTGGGGTGGACTTCATCCAATGCAGATAAATGGGCTGGCAAGTGGTTTGGAGGCTTGTTGGTGTACAAAAGCTTATTTAAAAGTCCTGATTCTATCAAGTGTCCATTGAAGAGCAGACTTGGAGGGAAAGCTGGGTAGTAAAGGGGAATAGAGATAAATTGGAAGCCGATCAATGCTACTGCCTTCTCTCCCCAGTAGCCTCATAGAGTCGTTCCAACTTCCTTAGGTGACAGAGAGGACACTGGGGCCCACAGGGGGAGGGACCTGCCCAAGGGCACACAGAGCCGAGGGCAGAGCCTGGATTAGAACCCAGGCCTCCTGCCGCCCTCCCTCCAGCAGGCCTCGCTGCATTGCGCTGCCTCTCTGCGGCTCATCTGCGCAGAGACCAGCGGGCTGCCCTCCCTCCCTCCCTCTCCATCTTTTCTCTGCTGCTGCTGCCGCCGCCGCCGTCACCTTTGTTTACCCCTCCCCCACAGGGGCCCCAAGCCTCCTCAAAGTGGTGGGATTTACATTTTTTTTTTTTTTTTTGTAGATTTTGGGCCAAAATCCTGTATGTGTGTGACATTGTATATGTGTGTAAAAGAAACGCTGCAGGTGTGAGAGGATCTGTGCAAGAGAGATTCTTTGTGGCTGTGAGAGACTCTTCATGTGTGTGAGAGACTGTATGTGAATAAAAATATGTGTGAGGCTCAGGGTGTGACGGTGGTGTGTGTGATGAGATCCTGTGTCTCTACCAGAGAAATTCCGTGTGAGAGTGAGAGACAGATTGTGTGTGTTTTGAGAGATGGACTTAGCGTGTGAGAATGAGACTGCGTGGGGGGGAGTGTGTATATGAGGAAAAGAGACTATATGTGTAAGAGAGATAGTGTGTGTGTGAGAGAGAGAGAGAGAGAGAGAGAGAGAGAGAGAGAGAGAGAGAGAGAGAGAGAAATTCTTGGGAGAGCTGTGAGACTTGAGGTGAGTGTGAATGCACTGATGTGTAAGGCTGTGTGGGGTGGGAAATCTATGTGTGATACAGACTGTGTGTGAGAAACTGTGTCCATGTTGGTGTGTGTGTGCTTGTATGTGATGTGAGAGAGACCTTGTGGTGCCTGGGTGTGAGTGTTCCTGGAGGAAGATGAAAGCGCAGGCCAGCTTCCTGCCTGCTGCCTCGATCTCCTGGGACCTCTGAGCCGCCTTAGTGAGCGGTTTTGCTCCTCATTTCCCATCAGTAGAAAGATTCTGTAGCCCCGGCCAGTTGTTGCATGGGCCAGGTGGTGAGGCACCTCACCCAGGCCTTGGCATTGTCTCTGGAAGATAGGGGCTCCTTGGCTGGGGTGGGGGGTCCCATCTCTTTAGTGGTGACAGAGCAGCTGGTTCCCTGGCCTTCTCTCCTGTGGTTTTCTGGGTACCCAGGCTGAGGGGTGAGGGGTGGGGAGGTGATCTGGGACACAGTGAGCCCAGCTTGTATTCTGGGGCAAGGGGTGAAGGAAAGGATGATGATGCCACTATGGGGCGAGGGCTGTGCGGGAGCTTCCTGGGACTGTGAGAGTAAGAACTGTCCCAGAGGAGGTGATGCAGGGGGAAGCTTGGAGGGACAAGTAGGAATTGGCCAGGCAGATGGCAGGGAACAGCAGTCCCAGCATGCAAAGCCGTGGGAGGTGTGGGAGCAGGCAGGATTGTGTTGGGGCCGGCCTGCCCTCCTCTCTTCCTTGGGGGCAGGTGCCGGTCTGAGGCCTTTGGCTTTAATCTATGATTTGCATGTTTCCATTAGGAACATTGTTCTGTGTCAGGTCAGGGCCAGTGGTGGGCCCTGTGCTGGAGAGTATCCCGCGTGTGTGTCTCTGTGTGTGTGTTGACATCTGTCCCCTAGAGTCACTTGACCTTCCAAAATGATGAGCAAATGCCAATGGAAACCCCTCCTCCATCCGCCCCACTGCCCACCTCTCCTCCAACTCTAGGTCTTTGTCACTCTGTCTTGTCCCCACCTCCATGGGACCTGCTGTGGTCTAATGCCTCCTCAACTCCCTGGGAAGGAAATTCACCTAGTGGCTGGGATGAAGAGCCCAGCCAGAGATTTCTGTTTCTCCCTTGGGTCCCAGCTGACACCGGACTCTTGGAGCCTTGGCTTGTCAGGCAGAGGGCCTGGGGACAGAGCTGTGATCAGGGCCTTTCCAGGTAGCTTGCCCCTCAACCCAGAGCCCATCTCCCCAGATCAGGAAACCCGTGAGCAGTGGTGAGGGAGCCACCCCAAGTGCTCCCTGCCACAGTGTAGCCCCCATTAGGTGTTCTCTTTCCCAGGATGCTTTCACAGGTGTCCTCGTGTCTTTGAATGGTACCTTCAACCCCTTAACCCCAGCTCCCATCCTAGTAAAGAAAGGCACGAACCCAGCATCTCCTAGTCAGAGTCTCAGCCTCTTCACCCCTAAAATAGGCATAGCGATAGAAGCCACATCCAGAGGGCTGTAGAAAGATTAACTGAGGTAATATGTGGGGAGCCCCGAGTCACAGGGCCTGGCATGCAGTAAGTGCTCAGTAAATGTTGGCTGCGGGTATTACTCCTATTAGTTGTATTATTTTACTTCATGATTTTCTAGACTCCATCCTTTGCCCTCTGTCTCCATGTCCACTCTCCTGCTTCAGGACACCACTGTTTCCCTCAGGCAATCTTTCCAACAGCTTCCTGACTGCTCTCCCACCTCCAGTCCCGGCACCTACAGTGCATTCTCCACTTGGCAACCACAGAGGACTCTTCAACTCACAAATCTGACAGCTCACCTCCTTGCCTGCCTAACACCCTTTATTGCTCCCCCTGCCCATAGCTGCCTGCTCTTCAGTCTCCTCTGGCCTGGCTGTCCTCACCACTCCCCGAGCTCCAGCCGCCCTGGCCTCATTTCAGTTTCTTGCATGTGCCAGGTCTGCCTGCCTCGGGGCCTTTGCATATGCTGTTCCTTCCGGCCCACTCTTTCCTCCTGGTTTGCCCCTCATCATCCTTCACACCCTGCTTCCAACATCAGGTCCTTGGCGATGCCTTCCCAGACTCCACAGGCTGGGTCAGGATTCAGAACCAGAATCCTTGCCTTCAGAGAAGCTATCTGGTTTGTAGTAAAGTGTTCATTAGCAGCCTTGCTTGATTCGGGTTTGTCTCCGCCTCCAGACGCTAAGCTTCTTACATAAGCAATAGGAGCTATTATTATGACAGATGAGGAAGCTGAGGCCCAAGGTCACAGGTGAGCAGGTTATTTGGGGGGCTGGTTCAGAAACCCAGGTCTCTAAATTCCTGCTCAGTAGCCTGGGAACCCCATCCACCTTAAGACACTTCAGGGAATGTTTGGAGTCTGGTGCTCTGGGGGCAGCAGTCTGTGCTCCCTAACTCTGGGCAGGAGATCTAGCATCTGCCAGAAGCTTTGGAGGAGATTAGCTCGAGCCTCCCCCCAACCCCACCCCACCCCACGTTGTCTCAGTGGTGGGGGAGGGGGTCTGGTGGGGACTCATTGCAGGGCCCGCTGCCTGGGCCAGGGATCTCAGGGAACTTCCAAGACAGCTGAATATAGTGCTACAGCTATTCTGAGCAGTCCCATGACCAGTGTATTCGCTCCGGACCAAAAGGTCAGGGCCTCAAGCCACTGTCTCCCATCAGCCCCCAGGCCAGTCTGGCCACCACCCGGGCCTGAGCTTCCCTTCCCTGGGTGCAGGCTCAGAGGATACTGTGTGTGTATTTGGGGGGAGCGGGGAGTTAAGAAGTTACAGGGATTGCTGGCTGCCCAGACCTTACTCAATAGGGGAACCACTTGGGTGGGAGGGACCACCCTCCACATACATGGGACAATTGGAGCAGATGGGTGCCCCCAGGCCACCTTTAGCCACTATTCTTATCTAGTGGAGAAGAAACAGGCTCAGAGAAGGAAAGACTCTTGCCCAAGACCACACAGGAATCAGTGAGACTCAAACTCACACCCAAGACTCTTGGGTCAGGGTCTGGCCGTTTGCATCTCTTTTGGCGCTCAGCTTTCGAAGAACACCAAAGCTCATCTGTGGCATTCTTTTCCTCTTCCCTTTACTTCCTCCCCTGAGGGAGGGAGAATAAGCAGTTACCTGCCCTCCTACCTCTCTTCCCCACTCCTCCCTCCGGGCCCAGCACAGCTAGGTGAGACCGCCACAGGTCAGTCCACCCAGATTCGCCAACATCCTGCTCTTATCATTCCCCAAGCAGGATTTTCCAGAACCCCCTTCTTTTCCTGAGTCACAACACTACTGTTTACTAAGGCATTTATTATGTGTCAGAAGCCTTAAGAGCTTAATTTACATATTCTCATTCAATTCTCACAAAAATCCCATGGAACTGTATTATTATTATTAGCCTGCCAGTGGCACAGATGAGGCTGCTGAGTCGCAGAGAAGTTTAGTAACTTATCCAAGGTCACTTAGCTGACGAGTGGTAGAGCCAGCATTCAGACCTGGGTCTGCCTGCCACCAGAGTTCTGCCGTAACCACTGCTCAGTACTGCCTCCTGTCCCTTCCAAGGACGGTGGGGGTCTGTGGCTTGCTGCTGTGGCCCAGGTTTGGGTGTTTATCTGGTTCCCTCCCTCCCCCACCAAATACTCTTTCCCAACAACTCAGCCAATGGGAGTCCTGCCCAGCCATTTCTGGCCCCTGAACAATGGTAAGTGAGAGTTCAGCCTGGAGGGGCTAAGAGATGCCCTGGCAGCCCCAGGAAGAGGGTTTTCAGAAGGCGCCTCAAGCGACTCCCACTGCAGGCTCCATAAGGCCCGCAGGGAGATGGCAGAGAGCTTGGGGAGGATCACAAGTTATTCTGCACGAGGCGATGGATGGTAGCAGTGCTGGCTCCTCCTCAGCTTGGCATTCCAGGCCTTCTGCTCTGGAACCTACCATGTCTCCCGCTCCCTTCCGACAGGCTCCTCCCTGGCATCCTCATCTTTAGCCCTCACTCCAACCTCTGGCTTTTGCTCATCTCTTCCCCTCCTTCAGTGTCCTTTCTAGTTTTTGCTGAACACGAAAGGTCCCCAATTCCTAGCCGGTTACTCTGGCCCTTGATGCCCTCCTTTAAGAGTGAGGGATCTGGGTTGGTCATGGAGTCACCAGGCTTGCAGGATTTGAGGTCAGCTATGGAGGCTTGTGGCTGGGGACAGGCAGGTCCGCAGGACTAGGGACCTGCCCAGGTCTGTGGAGAGATGAGGCCACAGGCAAGGCCCCGGGTGCAGGTATCATGCAACTGAGCCGGATCAAGATCTATAGCTAGGCCATCAAACCAACCAGCTTCCCTTGGGCAAGTTCCATGGTCCCTTCAGGCTGCAGTTTCTCCACCTGTAAAATACAGAAGTCATTCTAAATGACCACCAAGTCCCTTCCCAGGTCCAGCATTCCGGGAGTAGAGGAATTCTGGGCTTCAACTTCCCAGAGGCTCTGTGGGAGCCACGCTAGTCCTTCTCCAGCTCTCCTTCCTCCTCCTCGGCCCAGCTCTTCTCTAGGGCACCTGTGAACTCTCCTGGCAAGGGTGCTGATCCCAAGTGGTAGGAGCCCATGACAGCAGGGTCTGAAGAGCTTCCTCCTACACTCATTCAGGCTCCCTCAACCTGCTCTCACCCATTCATTCAAGGCACAGTAATCACGCTCTGCTTGGGGTCTGTTCTGGCGCTGGGCCCCTGGGGGACATCCTGGGCAGTGTTTAGAAAAGGAGAGTATAGCGCCCCTCCCCCCAAGACCTACTCATTCAGAATCAGCATTTTTAACAAGAGTCTCAGATGAATCATCCATTAGAGTCTGAGAAGTATTGATGTGGGTAACAGTTCCCAGTCGAGGGGAAGTGTCAGGATACAGAGAGGCCTGGACGGGTGCGTTCAGGGTAGCAAAGCTTCACAGGTGATTCTGACCTTTCCTGGTGCCCAAGACTTTGGCGTCAGTTAGGGTGATGGGCCTGGGCATGAGTCCCCAGGTCAGTAAATGGCAACTGTGTCCAGTTGCTCAAACCAGAAACCTTGCCATCATCCTGGCCTCTCTTTCTCTCACACCTCAGCAAATCCTGTGGTCTTCACGTTGAAAACTTACCCCGTCTCACCACCTTCACCGCTACCTTCCTGGCTGAAGCTGCATCTTCTGTCCCCTGGATGGCTGCAAACTGCTTCTGTCCTTGCCAGCACCTTCTCCACACCCTGGTCAGGGCCATCCCGGTAAAACGCTAGTCAGACCGAGCCACCCCGCCCTGTCTCACTCGGGGGAGGAACCCAAGTCCTCATGAGGGTTATAAGGAGCCCCTGACGATCTCCACCAAGTCCCTGCATCCCACCCATCCCTCTGCTCCCCTGCCTCTCTCCTCCGGCTCATCCTGGCCTCCTTGGTTTCCACCAGCAGCTGCTCTGCTTCTGCCTCAGGACCTGTGCTACTGAGATTCCTTCCTTGCGGGAGGCAGGGGCGGGGGGGCACTTTCCCTCAGATTCCTCCCTCACCTGCAGGTCTGCACTCAGATGTCATTGTCTAGATCGCACCCTGCCATTCCCTTCCCCCCCTCATACTTTCCTGTTTTCTCCTTGGCATTCACTGCCATCTAAGTATGATACTTATTTACCTTGTTTCTTGTCTGTTTCCCCCCACTGGAATGTGAGTCCCACGAGGGCATGGAATGTTGTCTCTTTTATACATTGTTCTTTGCTTAGAACCTAGAACCGGGTCTGGCACATAGTGGGTGCGAAATAAATATTGATTGAAAGAATGATAAGGAGGCCACAGTTCAAGACGTAGGTCAGACATTGGCACATCACCTTTGAGCCTGTTACTGGTTGGCCCCCTCCTTCCTTGTTGCACCTAGAGACACAGACCCTCCATCCCGCAAGCCTGCAGCACCCGACGGAGAGGCGGAGGCTGAGGCGGTACTGGGAGTGCTGGGTGCCCTCGTCAGGGTTCCACCTGCCACTGTCACTGCCCAGGGCCAGGTGAGGCCCTTCACCCGCTGGCCCCTCCATCTCTCCAAACTTCTCCACGCGGCATCAGCCAAGCACCTCCAGCAGCCGTGGCTCAGAGGCTAACAAGCTGTTTTCTAAAACCAGGACGCACGAGCTCTTAGGATGGTGACATTGCAAGGACACTGAGTTCACGGGTCCACTCGGTCCAGCCCAACGCCCAAGTCCAACTCCCTTAGGACTCGTTTCCCCTGATGGCCAGCTAGGTTCTTTTTCTCCTTCTCCCTTCCCGACTCCTTCCCCATCCACTTCCCTCCCTTCCCTTCCCCCTCCCATGGGCCCCTTTCCTCTACCAGTTGTGTTGGTGGGAAGTTGTAGGCATTTGTTGCTGGCGTTCAACACAGATTCTATCCCTCGAAGGCCTAGCATGCGTTTTCCCCCCTGAATCCCCCTGCTTTGAGCCTTCGTTATGTCTTCAGTAGAAAGTGGGTGGGCTTCCCAGCTGCCCCCTCTTCCTGGCTACATGACCTGGTGCAACGACCTGGAGCCTTGTTCGGTCCCAAGAGCACAGCCTCTTGAGCCAGGAGACCTGCGTTCGAATCCCAGCTCGACCCCTTCCCAGCTGTGTGATCGTGGACCAATTCCCTAACCTGTCTGCGCCTCACGAGAAGTATATTAATAGCACCTGACTCATAAGGAAGTCGTTAGGATTGAACGTGTTAAGCACTTCGCCTAGAACCCCGAACATCAGGGCCTAATTACCATGGGTTCCATTATTGTCTTCTTATCAGCGCTAGGTCTAAAAGGTCCAAGCAAACCCTCACCTGTCCCGTCTGCTTCCTTCTTTCTGCACTGACTCTCCCTTCAAATACCTCTCTAGGGGGTCCCCTCACCTACCTTGGCCCTGAGGGTTCCTCCTTCCAGTGTCGGCCTCCCAGGGGCCAGATTTCAGAGTGCCTGGCTTCTGCCTTGGTTCTGCCACAAATCTGCTGTGTGTCCTGGGCAGGTCACGGTCCCCTCAGAGCCTCAGTCTCCCCATCTGTGGTAATGGACTGCTCATCTGGGCTCTACCGTCCTGCCCTGTATTGGGGAATGAGAGAGATGAATGGTGGAACTTTCATTCCACCATTGGAGGAATGGTGTCAATGGAGGGAGGGCCATTGACACCAGGCTGTGGTCATGGTCAGGCGCCAAGTATGGGGACCTGACATGCTGACAAGTACGCCAGCATGGAGACGCTGGCAGGCGGGGGTATGCACCATACCTCTTTGTAAGGGATGCTCGGGCACAGGGAGCAGTGGCAGCAGGAGCCTGGAAGACCCCAGGAGCTGCTGTAGGACAAGCGCTAGGGCTGGGGCTCCTACTGGTGCCAGTTGGTGGTACCCACCTTGGGGCTGAGCTGCCCTGCCACACCGACGCCAGGTGGGATGGGACGAGCTAATGTTAGCTGAGGTGACCCCAGACAGCTGAGCTCAGGAGGCTGCAGGGGCCAGCCTCGCTGGGCCAGGGATCAGATGCTGCTTCAGCCTGGGCCATGGCAGCCAGAGGAAACTTTCTCAAGCCTGTGCAGGGCCTCGAATGCCCCATCCACCTGATACAACCCAGACCCTGCTGGCCTGGCAGGCCTGATCCTGCTCACCCTGGCTGCGGCTCCAGTGCACAAACCCCTGGACCACTGCCCCTAATGTCTCCCTGACTTTACCTCTTTCCTTTCCTGTCCTCAGTGCAGGAAGGGACTTCTCTCCCTACATCCCTACTCTGCACATAAAGAGTCTGTGTAGGTCCCCGGCCAGGAGCTGCTGTTAGCACTCATTCATTCAAAAAATATTTATTGAGCACTTACTAGGTAACAGATACTGCTCTAGAAGCTGGGAATAGAGCAAAGAATAAAACAGTCAAAAATACCTGCCCTTAACAAGCATATAATCTGGTGCAAGGAGAATAAAAAGAAGCAAATGGAAACATGGAATATAACGTGTGTCAGACGGTGAGGAGTGCATGGAGATATATAATGGAGGTAAGGGCCCAGGAAATCTGGGCGGTGGCAACTTCAACTAGGAGGGAAGGCAGGTGATGTTTCAGCGAAGACTAGAAGGAGGTGAGGGAGGGAGACATGACATCTGGGGAATAAAGGGAAATGCGACATGCCCCAAGCAGATGTGTGCCGGGGATTTAAGACACAGCAAGAGGCCAGTGTCCAGGGTCAGCCTTAGAGAGCCAGGGAACAGTGGCAGGTCAGAAAGAGCAGAGCGGGCCTACCCCTCATAGGGCCTATCCTTGGGCTCCCTGGGTTGCCAGTTCTTGGCTGTGTTCATATCTGCAGTCCCCTCCCCTGGCCACAGGGTCTGCGCAGTCTGGACCTCCAGGCAGCTGGGCCTCAGAGAGGGGACCTCTATCATCTCCCTGGAGGAGATGGTGGGGCCACTCATGGCCACCAGACACGAAGGGGTGAGCTGTTGTCCCCTGAGGGGGGCGTGCAGCTGGAGAGAAGTTGGTGAGGGAGCCGGAGGTGAGGGGCCCTTCCAGACAAAGTCCTGTGAGCAATTTCCATTCTCATAGCCCTCGGTGGCCGCTCACCTGGCTCTCACTCCAGGTGTGCTGAGAAGACGGTTAGTGTAGTGGTTAGCATAGCAGACTGGAGCCACACTGGCAGGGTCCACGCCTAGCGGTGTGCCCTCTGCAAGCTTCAGCCACCTCAGCCGAGGGGGCGATCATAAGAGTCCCCATGTCAAGGGGCTGCTGTGAGACCAAAAGAAATAAGCCACAGAAAGCCCTCAGCACAGTGCCTGGCACAGCCCAGTGTCCCATCAGGCACTGCTGTCATTCTCACCACTTGGCACGTGAGGCCTCTTTCTAGGATGCTCTGCAGACACTGGCCTCACACCCTGGAGGCTCTGAGAATAGGAACCTAATGTCTTCAGCGGCGGGGGGAGGGGGGGTTCTGTGACCAGGGAGGCTTCAATGGTTCCCAGGGAGTGTCTCTACCCCTGCAGGTGGTGGAATAGGGAAGTGAGACTCCCTTGGGCCTTGTCACCAGGACTGTGAAATGCTTCAGACCCCAGCCCCCCACTAAGGCCAGCGTCTCACACTTAGAGATTGATGTTTTATGCTCAACCTCAGGGGCTCTCTGAGCAGCTGTGAGAAACACAGTCACCTGCTGAGCTACCTCGAGCCAGCCAGAGCCCTGGGCTGAGGGCCAGCGGCTGGGCTCCTGGAAGCGCATGTGGCTGTCATCTGCTCAGGGTTGCCCAGGGCAGTGTGCTTCTCCCCGTGTTGCCGTGGTGCTCCTAACTTGTCCCCTGACCAGTCCGCACACCAGGAGCATGGCCCTTGTCCTTCTGGGCCTTAGTGTCTTCACCTATAAAGCATGCATAATGATGTCCCTACCTCACAGCAATGCTGGGAAGATCCACTAAGACCAGAGGCAGAAAGATCATTTGTGAGGGAGAAATATGGCTCGCTGCAGGGCCCTGTGCAGGAGGAGACCACCATCTCAAGGGCAGGGCGAGTGTTGAGAGGGGACATGGCAGAGGTGAGCGCACAGGCCTTGGACCTGGCTGGCCTGGGTTTTGGTCTTCCCGCTGTGTCAGTCTGGGTTGGGGCAAGTGTCATCTGGCTGAGCCTGTTTCCTCCTGTGTGAATGGAGGGAGTCTCAGACCAGAGCCCCAGGATGGTGCCTGGCATACAGGGGGCCCTTACCAGGGGTCAGACCTGAGGCACCGTTGTCACCCTGGCCCTGAGTCCAGATTCCCCAGGGAGCTGGTATAATGAGGCCCTGGCTGAGCCACAGAGACAGGGAGCCCGCCGTGGAAGCCTTGTCCGATGGCCCCACAGTCTCGGGGGCATGAGCCACTGTCGCCAATGATATATTTAGCGACACAAAGGTCAGAAATGCCAGGAGCTGGCTTCCTTCTAGGCGGCAGGAGTCGTCTCTCCCGAGGCCTGGCTGTCACCATGCAGATAATTTTTTCCTGTCTGGCCGTCAGGGATCTGAGTAAAAGCCTCAGAGTGAGGAATCACTGTGGTTTGCCCTGGCTCGCTGCGTCTTTCCATGGCCATTGGCCCTTCTCCAACACTGCTGTGCTGCCCTTGGGAATTCCAGCAGTCCTGCCTTTCCAGGTCACCCACCCTTGGCCTCCAGGCACATCAGCCGTGCCCCCAGCATGCTCTGGCTCCCCCTGCCTCCTGCCTTTGCCTATTCTGTTCCCTCCACTAATATGCCCTTTCCTCCACCTCTACATATCTGAATGGATCCTCCTCCAAGGCCAGCTTTGATGGCCCCTTCTGTCTGGAGCCTTTCCTGATTCTCCCCCTCCCCCTCCCCCTCCCCGAAGAGGCTGCTCTCCCAGAGAACTC
Source organism: Myotis myotis (assembly GCF_014108235.1). NCBI lineage: Eukaryota > Metazoa > Chordata > Mammalia > Chiroptera > Vespertilionidae > Myotis > Myotis myotis. The sequence continues at coordinate 53,486,567 of NW_023416314.1, forward strand.
TTCCTGCCCTTGACCCAGCTGACCTGTTGAGGTTACATGTCTTCTGACAGCTGCAGCCTCTTAGAGGGCAAGGACCAGCTTAAGCAATGATAGTGCCTGTTACATAACAGAGCCAATCAATCTTGGCTGAAGCAGCATACTTCACAGCAGCCCTGTGAGGCAGAAGGATTCGATATTATCCCCATTGTATTGCCGAAGGAAAAAAATGCCCCAAGAGATTAAATATATTTATATAAGACCACATGGTTAGTAACTGGTGAAAGGAGATTAGACCCCAGTCTTCTTTGGGGGATTAAGAAGGTAAATGATCAGGGCCAGTGTTCCTTCCTGCCCTACTATGCTATGGTTCTCTGGTCAAGAATGAGGTGGACAGATGGATGAGGGACAAGTGGATGAAAGAATGGATAAAAAGATGGGTTTATGGATGGGTATGGATGAATGGATGGAGGGAAGGATGTATGGATAGATACCCAGATGGGTGGGTATCTTCGTGGATGGGTCAACAAATGGATGAATGTGAGGGTGGATGAATAAATTCCTAGTCTCTAGGCTTCAAGGCAAGAGAGGAAGTCCCACCTCTCATTAAATGAAAACAGCCCAGAGAATGGCACTTGGATGCTCAAGACTTTAAGGTGGAAGGCAGGGTGGAGCAGTCCAGTGTATGTGTGGAGAAGGTGGGTTTGCCAGATGCAGGAGAGGGATGGTTTGTGGAGTGAGGGAGCTGGGAACTGGAGGCAGGGACTGGCCTAGGGAACTGGTCCACTCTCAAAGGTTAGAGCAGCGGTTCTCAACCTGTGGGTCGCAACCCCTTTGGCGGTCGAATGACCCTTTCACAGGGGTCGCCTAAGACCATCCTGCATATCAGATATTTACATTACGATTCATAACAGTAGCAACATCACAGTTATGAAGTAGCAACGAAAATAATTTTATGGTTGGGTCACAACATGAGGAACTGTATTTAAAGGGCCAGAAGGTTGAGAACCACTGGGTTAGAGTCTCTGATGGAGCAGCACCAGGATAGGCTGGAAAGAAGTTGCCATGTGACAATGGAGGCGTCAGGCCCAGGGTATTTCAGATTCCCTGAAGCCACTGGAGGGTGGACAGTGAGTTGGGGATTGGCCTCTGAACCCCAGAACATGCTGAGCATACCTGAGGAATGTGCCTTCCTGAGGTATACCAAGGAATACCGAGATCCACCATCTTCCCACTGCTCTTTGCTGCCAATCCCCAGGCTTTAAGATATGAGTTCCAAGGCTTTCATTCTAATTGCCTATCAAGGGCCGATAAAGGGACCATGAAATAGGTGGCCAGTAGTTGAGCTTGGCAGGGCCTGGAGGCTCAGAATCTGTTAGCCTCGAGCAGATGCTTCCAGCTGGAGCTAAGGATCTCCATTCGCACCAGGCACAGCGCTGTGAGCGTCTGTACTCACAGACACAAAGCCTTGCTCCGGTGTCCGCTGGCACCAGGCTGCACCCCCCAACACATACACTGACCCCAGCAATCTCCCTGGGAAACCAGGTCCCAAAGAGAGTGCCTGGTGCGCTGCTAACTGCTCATTACAATCACGGCTGCAGCTAAGTATAGCTCCGGCTCACACAAGACCAAGACAACAAGGGAAAGTCTTTCCGTACAAAAGCTGCACGTGCAAGCACACATCTGCACACACATGCTCCCCACAGTCATGCATGCCAATGGCCTTGGATGCTCGTGGACCCCTCCTTGCACCAACACAGTTTTTCATTCATTTACTCAGGCACCCATTCTATCAATGTTTGTTGAGGGTCTAGGGGAATGGTTACGAGCATGTGTTCTGGAGTCAGACAAAGCCTAACTCCATCACCTCCCAGGTTCATGATCATGGACAACTTAACCTCTCCACGCCTCAGTTTCCTCCTTTGTAAAATTGTGATGGTGACCGCAGTGTGGACTTCAGAGATGATGTATGGGCAATGAGATGAGTCATGTATGCTAAGAGTGCTTAGGAACAGGTCCAGCTCAGTATTAGTGTCAGCACACAGTAGGTATCTTTATCCTCATGATTGATACCTACGATGTGCCCAACTCTGTGCTGGGAGCTTTAAAGCTGTTATTTCTGGAGGTGGTTGTGAAATGTACCTGTTGTATAATAGGCACTCCGTAAATACTTGGTGATTAAATCAACGAACAATTGTGTTAAAGCTGCATCAATGGATGGCCACATGTCCTTGGAGCTTTCTTCTTTCGGGAGGAGCCGCCCGCACTTGTCTCTCATCCAGGCTGTCTCTGGTAGATCTAGGTGTTCTTGTGGGTAGCACATGAGTCCTGGAGACAGAGCTGGAGCTTGAGTGGATCCAGGCCACCCTTCGCTTTGCAGATGGGGAAATGCAGCCAGTGGGCGCAGGGAGTGCTGGACTGGCACTAGGTAGGGCTCCGTCTGCGGGGAAAGGGCTGGAATTCTATCCAGCCTGAGTAAGAAACAAGCTTCAGGATTTGAAGGTGCTGTCACTGTTCCCAGCCTTTGACTAGGCCAGCAGCTAAACTGGCTTGGCCATCTCCTCCCATCACATCTCCTCAAAAAGAAAGTGACATTTCCTGGTGCTTTTTAAAGCCCAGGGTGGCTGGGCCGGCCTGGGTGTGGGATAGGGAGGGGGCAGGCGGTGCTTGGAGTCACACAGCCCAAGTCTCTCCCTCACCTTGAGTGATCTCAAGATGCTGGGAATAGACATGGTCTCATGTCGCCATGTGTCCCAGATTCCAGATCTGATGCCCAGATTCTAGCTTCCACACCCCAGTGCCCGCATGTTGGTTTTGAATTTCAGGTTCCCATGCCAGGTTCTGCCCCCTGGCAGTACTCGGGGTGTTGAACTTCATAACCTGTGCCTCCAGCTGGCAGGAGCCTCTGTGCCCTGTGCTCACGCTCCTCAGTCATTCATGTCAATGCTGGTGGGGACTCAGGTCTTTGTGTATTGAATGTGCCCATTGCCCAGAGATGAACGTGATTGTGCCTGCTGCCCATGTGTATGTGTGTCTGCTGAATCTGCTGTCAATGAGTGTGCCCATTGCCAGTGTAGACATGGGTCTGCTCTCAATCTCTGTGCCCGTTGCCAGCGTAACAAACAACCTCTGTGGAGACTGAGCTGATGGGAACATAGCTGAGTGATTTGTGAGTGCATCCGGGGCCAATTTAGTCACAGACTCGTGGATAGAGATTATCCTCCATCAGCGTAGATGAAGATCTGAGGTAAGCGTGGTCAGTGCCAGTGTAAAGGCCAGTCTGACATCAGTGACCGTGCACATTGCCAGTGTAGATGCAGATACAGCAGCAGTAAGTCAGTGATTGTGTGCACTGCCCATACAGAAGAGGGAAAGGGGGCCCCAGAGGAGAGGTTCCCTTCCTAAGGAGGCTGAAGGGAGGAAACTTGTTATGCCCATTGTGTAGATAGAAGGACTGAGGCCAGCGGATACAGGACATGTATCCAGGACCTTCCCACAGAGAGGAAGCTGTGCTCTTGCTTAGCTGTGCTCCTGGCTCCTAGCACAGTGTGCTGCCTGTAGCTAGGCCTGGCGGCAGGGCCAGCCTGATCCCCAGATTCAGCCACTTCACGGCTGATAAATATGAAAACTCAGTAAATTAGATAGTGTTAAGTATCAATATTCATCCAACTGGCCACTTAGGATGGGAAACTGTTATTGTGTGTGTGCTCTACCTCAGTAAAGCTGGGGGAAAGTGTGTATTCAAAAATGGTACGTGCAATGTGCGGGGTATGGAATAAGGAAAACCAGATTGGTTGCGGGGTGCTGGTTGAAATTTAAAATAAAGTGGTCAGAGTAGGCTGGCACTTTCATGAGACGGTGAGGGAATGAGCCATGAGGATACCTGGGCAGAGGGAACAGCCAGTGTGAGGGCCCTGAGGCAGGCATGTGTCTGGCATATTTAAGGACTATGTTTTAGGAGGCGGGTGTGGCTGGAACAAAGATGGCCAGTGGCAGGAGAGGAGCGTGGAGGGGTAATGGCGGACCTACAGGGCATTGTGAGGACCTTGGGTTTTCCTCTGAGAGAAATGGTGAGCAGGGTTCAGGGCAGAGAAATGACACAGTCAGATTTACATGTTAAAAGGAATGTCTGGCTGCTGTGATGAAAGTAGTCCTAGCACACCAGGAATCTTGCAAGCTGAGAGACCAGTTAAGAGGCTCTCACCATAATCTAGAGCAGTGGTTCTCAACCTTCCTAATGCCGCGACCCCTTAATACAGTTCCTCATGTTGTGGTGACCCCCAACCATAAAATTATTTTCGTTGCTACGTCATAACTGTAATTTTGCTACTGTTATGAATCATAATGTATCTGATATGCAGGACGTATTTTCATTGTTACAAATTGAACATAATTAAAGCAAAGTGATTAATCACAAAAACAATATGTAATTATATATGTGTTTTCCGATGGTCTTAGGCGACCCCTGTGAAAGGGTCATTCAACCCCCAAAGGGATCACGACCCACAGGTGGAAAACCGCTGATCTAGAGGGAAATGATGGTGGCTGGGACAGTGGTTGTAGGAAGTGGTCAGATTCTGGATTTATGTCAAGCTGAGCCAACAGGATTTCCTTATAGACTAAATGGGAGGTGTGACGGAAAGAGAGGTGTCAAGGATGACTCCGGTCTTTGTTAAGGATGGCGTTGCTATCTCATGAGATGGAGAAGGCTGCAGGCCGTGGGGGTGGTACAGGAGTTGGTTGACTTGTTAGGTTGGTGAGAGAGCTATTAAACCTCCACCTAGAGATGCGAAGGACTGGGACGCTGAAGTCCTGAGCTCCGTAGGAGAACTTGACAGCAGGTGAACATTTAGGAGTGTGCTGTTAGTGGGACTTGAATGGGTGATGGTGTTTAAGCCTGGAAACGAGGTGAATCACTAAAGTGAATGAGTGTAGACAGAGAAGAGGACCAAGGACTGCCCGATCGTTAGAGGCTGGGACAAGAGGTTGGCAAAGGACATCAAGAAGGAGCGGTCAGTGAGGTGGGAGAAAGTCAAGAGGCAGTGGGCCCCGGGAAGTGTGACAAAAAGGAGGGAGTGACCAGCTATCTCAGATGCTGCTGGTGGCCAAAAGACATGAGGACTGGGAATTGTTCCTATCTTTCTGCCTAGAATGCTCTTCCTCGTAGCCTGTGTTTCCCTAGTTGATTCTTACCCATCCTTCCAACCTCTGCATGTGTCACCTCCTCCTGGGGGCTCTAACCCCAACACTCGTTGCTAAAGACCCATCAAATGGCCCGGCCAGCATAGCTTAGTGGTTGAGATTCGACCTATGAACCAGGAGGTCAGGGTTTGATTCCTAGTCAGGGCACATGCCATGGTTTTGGACTCAATCCCTAGTGGGACATGCAGGAGGCAGCTGGTCAGTGATTCTCTCTCATTACTGATGTTTTTTTCTCTCTCCCCATCTCCTTCCTCTCTGAAATAAATAAATAAATAAATAAATAAATAAATAAATAAATAAATATATATATATATATATATTTATATATTTTTTTTCTCCCATCAAATGCATTGTGCATTCTTGAAGCCCTCATCACCTCATATAGGTATGTATTTGCTTGTACGGTTATTTCATAAATAGTTTCCTCTGCCAGGTGGCTGTTTGGTTCACTCTGTACTCAGTGCCCTACACAGGCCTGGGACTAGGAGTAAATATTTGTTGGAGAGAGAGCAGGTGGACAGTCAACTGTGGTCCTACCTGGGCTGTGCCCACTGCCCTCCCTGAGCTGTCCCTCTTGGGTCACTTTTTTATTCCTTTCCCCCCAACACACACACACACACACACACACACACACACACACACACACACATATATATACACATGCATACCCTATTGGGAATCAGGACCCCTGACTTGATGCAAAAACACAAATGGGCACAGGGGAAAATTTCCCAGTGGATTTCTAGTGGACATACCATGAAGCTTGGAGCCTCAGTTTTCTCATCTGTCAAATGGGGACAATCAAGACAGATCTGCTGATGGCCCAGGTAGTGTGTGTGTGTGTGTGTGTGTGTGTGTGTGTGTGTGAAAGAGATTTGCAAGTGGAAGCTGTAGCGCATAGTGGTTTGGGGGTCAGAACAGCCTGGTTTCAGATTCTGCCTATCACTTCCGAACTGTGTGGGTTTTTGAGGTTTTGCACTTCGTAATCACTCTGAACCTCAATTTTCTTGTCTGCAAAATGGAGGAAATGATACCTCCCTTAGAGAGGTTTTTTTAAAGATGAATGAGATCATGTTGGTAATGGCGGTCATTGTTACCTGATAGCAGAGGACAGTGAGGCTCAACAAAGCTAAACACTCCTGCCACCAAGGGGACTGTAAGGACTGAAAAGGGTAAAGCGTGTGATGCGTTTAGCCATGCACAGTGAGTGCCCAAGAGAAGCAGGCTCTGAACCAGGCCGGGGAGCTGGCCCAAGACAGGGAGTGTGATGGAAGTGGAGGCCTGGTCTGCAGCAGGGATGGCTCAGGGCTGAGGTCGGAGGCCCACCTGCAGCTGTGGGCAGGGCTGTCACGGAGAAGAAGGGAAGCGGGTGTGTTTGGTGACTGCATAGAGCAGAACTGGGATCACGGGGGTGGGGAGGTTGACTTATACAAGGAATAAAAGCATGTCTCTAGAGCTGTCTAAAGACAGAACAAGTGGCCTCAGGAGCCCCTCTCACTGGTGGTCACCAGCAGAGACATCTGCCTCAGGGCTACCACAGCGGCCATTATTGACCTGCCCCCGTGGGAGGCCTGTGTACCCATATGGGATGCCTTCCTACTCACTTCCTGACCTGGCCATCTCAGTCACCTATTCCTTATCCCAAATAGCGGCACAAAAATGTTTGAGGCCCGTGAGACACACCTACAACAGAACCCTTAGAAATGAAGAAGAAAAGAAAAGAAAAAATAAGAATAATAGAGAAGAAATAGTGATACCCCAAACCCGGATAAAAGATTAGTCCAGAGGTGAGCACCAAATTTAGTTGAGCTCCCTGGCAAGGAAATACGTAGGGTTCCTTAACTCATCAGACAAGCCCACCCAGAGACACACACCAATCTAAGGCGTGAACCAGAAGAGCAATCTCCTGTATGGAATACTAGTATTTCTCCGGGTTTAAAATGTTAATGGGCCCTGGCCCGTGTTGTACAGTGGTTAGAGCAGTCGTCCCATGCACCAAAGGGTCGTGGGCTTGGTTTCTGGTCAGGGCACATTCCCAGGTTGCAGATTTCATCCCTGGTCTGAGCATATACAGGAGGCGACTGATCGATGTTTCTCTCTCACATCAGTGTTTCTCTCCTTTTCTCCTCCTCTCTCTCTAGAATCAATGAAAACAACAACAACACCATAATTCTAGTGAGGATTTTAATAATGTTAAAAATGCTGGGGGGCAAAAATGCTGTGTTTGGATTTTTGTAGAGGAAAACTTTGGCTCCACTCCTGGAATCCCAGTGTGAATCCCAGTGTGAATCCCAGTGTGCGAGGGAACTGGCAGCCCTGGGGCTTCTCTTGCCCCAGGATTCTGCCCTGGATCTGGAAAATTTCTAGACACCCACCTGCTCCTCCAGGCCCCTCAGTAATGTCTTCCTTCCTGGAGTCTGTTATTATCATTGTCCTCATTTGAAGAATAAAGGGACTGAGTCTCCAAGATGTCATTTGCCTGCAATCATAAGCCAGTGGTAAAGCTGGGATTCGAACTCAGGTCTCTGAGGCTAAGCCCAGGACTCTTCCCTTCCACTACACTGCCGGCTCCCCAGCCCCTAATGTTGTCTCAGGACGATGAGGTTCATTGGGCATCAGAGCTGCCTGCACTGGGTCTCATCTGGTCCCAATCCCAAACGCCAGGATGGGGCTGGGCAGACTGGTCACGTGCTGCTCAGCCAGGCCCAGGCAGGAGCCCACTGGACGCAGGCTCACTCAAGCCGCCTGGGCTGAGCTGGGCGGGCGGAGGCTCTCTGAAGGACAGTCGTGCTGTTCTGTGATGTGGGGGCACATCTGCCCCCGTCCCAGGTGCTCCCAGCTCAGCGGTTCCCACCCATGACTAAGATTCTCGGCTCTCCTGCATGTGAGGCACTGATCCCAAGCTCTCCATTTTGGTGGGAAAGGACCAGGTGGGAGGCCCACTGGAGGTCAGAGTGGGAGGTTTGCGTGGGGCCTGAAACAATGTGTTTGAATAGCTCCTTCCTATTTTCTATGCATTATTTCATTTCATTGTCACAGCTACTGGGAGGCAGGGAATCCTATCCCACCTCCTCCCTATCCCTTGATAGGGGGAATGAAGGCTCAGAAAGGGCCAGTGACTTGCCCAAGGTCACCAGCCAAGCCAGGCCCCCAAACTCAGGTTGGTCTGAACTCAGGGTCCCACCATTTCTGCTCCAGCTGCGGCCTCCTTTGACAAGAGGGACTCGAGCTGCTTCAGACCTGGGGTCTAGAAGGCAGACAGGACCTGGGGAGCCAAGAGGCCTGGGAGGGCGTTTTAAGCAAAGGCTCAGTGGCCGCAATGAAGGGAGCCCCAAGCTAGAGCCCAGCACTGTTACTTCCGGAGAACCTGGCTTTCCACTCTGCTCTACCTGAGAGCTCTGTAACCTTGTGCGGGTCCCTTCCCTCGCTGTGCCTCCATTTCTCCATGTCTGCCCAAGGGGCGGCCTTTGCACCAGAAACCTCTGAGGGCCTCCTCTCTCTCTCTCTCTCTCTCTCTCTCTCTCTCTCTCTCTCTCTCTCTCTCCTTCTCTCTCTCTCTCTCTCTCTCTCTCTCTCTCTCTCTCTCTCTCTGTCTCTATCTCTCTACCTCTCTACCTCTCTACCTCTCCACCTCTCCTCTATCTCTCTATCTCGATGTTCTGGGTTTCTAATGACCATGTGTTCACAAGTCCAAGGTGCCGCCGATTTAAGACATGCCATGAGTCAAATAACAGCATGTTGGGGAAATGGGAAGAAATACTGTTTTATGGATGTGTACATTTCATGACATATTTGCATTTCCAAAATGTGCATCTTGGAATGAAGCAACATGGGAACCTCGGCAGCCCTTTCTGGGCATGACCTGGGTCTAGGGTGGTGAGAATGAATCATGGATTCAGTGAAGTGGGTTCTTACCTCTTGGGGAGTCTGGGCTCCTTGCACATGCCTCCAGTCAGGTCACAGAGGCGGGTGACATGCCTTCATCAGGTACACACCTACTCCACGTTTACACACTGCCGCCCTTCCCGCCAGCCCTCTCCCAGCACACAGACTTTCCCAAACCGGAGCCCACACAGCCATGTTCCCCACACACACTCACACCCTCCAGCTCCCTCCCTCCACATAGCACCACGGGAGCTCCTGTCACCCACCACTCCCTGCGCTGGGTGCCAAGAAGGGAGGACTTATGAGAAGGAATGGGGGCCAGGACCTGGACACCCAGATGGCGTGCTCAGGACCCAGCCAGCGTGCTCAGGACCCAGCCAGGCTGCTTGGAGTTGATGGTGGGGGCATTTACTGATGGACCCAAAAAGGGACCCGACCCCAAAGTGCCCCCTTCCCTTTTCTCCCCTCCTCCCAACCCTCAACCAGCCCCACACACTGTGGGCACGCCCAGCGCAAGGAAGGGCAGACGAGTCTAATTCGGTTTCCAAACTCAACTCAACTGACAATTTATTTAGGCCAATTGGCCATCCCGCCTGCTCTGCATCACTGACTCCACGCAGATTGACTCAAACGCCCCACACCCCCGCTGGGCAGGTTTAATTAGACGGAAAATCTGACCTGGAGCCTCTGGGGGCCGGGGCCTGGAGCCCAGCCAGGGCTCCCCGACCAGCCCCACTGCCTGAAACCTCTCAGCAGGGACCGAGTCCAGTTCTCACTTTGCCAGTGATGACAACGGGGCCCAGAGTGGGGAATGAACCTGCCAGAGTCACAGGGCGAGTGCGCGGCCAGACCGGGATGTTGTCCCGCCATCGCCTTGTTTCTGGAATGAACTGCAAGAACGCAGATCCCCACAGCGAACCCGCCCTGCACAGTTCTGAAAAGCAAGTACAATTTTTTTAAAGATGACTGCGACATAAATAATTTATAAATGAAAGTCATAGCACATATTGGTCATTTTAATAGATAGTAAATTGCCTTTCTGATTTATAGTTTCAAGGGTGGGGCTACGATAAAAATAACTTGGTGATTTATAAAACATCTTCTTAAGTCAACAGATCGTTAGTAGGTTTGTTTGACTTTACAGCCAACAGCCTCACCACCCTGGTTACTATAGAAATGGGATGCCTTGCTTCGTTGCCATGGCTACACTTTCTAGAACACAATTGGTGGGTCTCTCATGGTTTGTGATTTGGTTCTGGGGGGGAAAAAAGCCAGAAACTACTGGCTTGGCTTTATGCTGCATTATTAGGAGATCTTGCCTATTACTGTCTTGAAATTTCACAGGGTGGTCGCTGAGGTGACCGGGCTGGGTGACAGCTCCCTTTGTGCCCCCTCACCAGCTAGCAGCCCAGGAGGGACTGGCCTCACAGCTGGCCTGGATCCTGGCTGTGGGGGCACAGATGCTGCAGGGGTGGGCTGGGGAAAGGAGACAGGTCTGGTGGGTGGCGGGAAACCAGGAAGCCTGTTGATGATGGGCAGGCCCTAGGGATGGGCAATCCAGGAACTGGCACCATCAGATCAGGAGGCAGGCTGAGGGCAGAGGCGAGGCGGGCTGGAGAGACAGGCACTGAGTCAGTCATACCCTTGGGGGTGCAGTGGGCAGAGGAGGGGCCGGCTGAGTGGCAATGCCGAGGTCTATTGTATCTGTAGTGGGTGTGCTGTGTGGTGGCCACTTCTGCATCCTCCGTATGCTCTGAGTGTACATGCGGGAGTGCTGTGTGGAGCGTGCAGGGAGTGCGCCCGGCAGTGCAGCACCTGGGTGTGTGTGTGTGGTGTGCGGCGATGTGTTCCAGTATGCTCCATGGGCCCTGTGTTCTCTGTGTGTGTGTGTGGGCGGGACACTGTGCTGTAGCTTGTGTGGCCACAGGCACAGTGTATGCGTTTAGGTAATGGGTGAGGTGTGTACTCTGGGCAGTTGTGTGCCTGTGGTCAGTGAGTGACTGTTCCCTGTTCTCTGGGTGACTGGGATTGGGAGGCAGACAGCTCACATGGGGTGCAGCCCTGCCCTTGCCTGCAGCCCCTACAGGGAGCGACAAGCCCAGGCTTGCTGCCCTGGATCTGCTAGGCAGAGGTTCCCTCCCTGCTAGGGGTCCACTGATCCCAGATCCTCCCCTCCCCTTAAACTCTTCCCACCTCCCTCTGGCTGAGCTTCTTGAACAAGTTGAAGTCATCTTCCACCTGCCTTCTGAGTCTTCAAGGAAGTGGGCCAGGTGGGGATGCAGGCTAGACCATCCAAGGCTGCTGTCAGCATTGATTCCCTGAGCAAGGTGTGGCTGCACGCCAGCCCCCGGGGCTGCTCTAGCCCCAGGCACTACCAAGTCCTGGGCAAAGCGGCCCAAGAGCCATTCAGGCGTGGCTGGGCTCCAGCCTGTGGGTCCAGGCATCCCGGCTCTCTCGTCACTGGCAATGGGCATAGCCTGCCCTCAAATAGTCTGGGCTATGGGTGCCAACCTCCAAGATGAACCATTCAGACATGATCAGGGTCAGCTCCCCAGTGCACAGGACTGTGTTTTTAGCCCCAAGAGCTGTGGTCACTCTAGTGGTGGAAAGAGCTTAGGTTCTGGAGCTAGATCGATTCGGGTCCAAGCCTCTGCTTCATCCCTAGCTTTCAACATTTGGTCCTTGAACCTCTCTGCACCTGGGTTCGCTTTTTGGCACAACGTAGCACAGCCACCTGTCTGACTGGGTGTGAGGATTAAGGCGCAGAATAGGCCCTTAGCTTGGGCAGCGTCCTCCTCTCTCCTTCCTGTGCTCAGCTTCCCCGAGGCTGGACAGAAGGGAGCCGGGGACTCAGCGGGATGTGAGCTCTTGCGCTGGTTGTGCACCGTGGCTGCCCTTCTAGTCTCTAGGCTTCGGAGAATGTGGTCTGAGCAACCAAAGCACCTTCCTCCACAGCCCTCCTAAGAGCACACTTGGACCCGGGTGTTGCTGGGGCTCTGCCTGTGACAAAGGATCAGGCTGCGGGCAGCTCAGGCCAGAAGGAAGGCACCAGGGAGCCTAGGCAGGGCGGGAGGCCGGCTTCCACCTCTGCCAGCTTCCCTGGGAAGAAGGCCTAGTGTCTGGCTCGAGGCCTGGCTGCTGCTGTCCACCCCATCCCCACTCCTTTGGCTCTGGGGCCCAGAGAGGAAGGAATCTAGACAGGATCTCCGCTGATGGCTGAGAACCAACGATTTTTTCCTCCCCGAGTTTTTATAAGACTTGACCTCTTTCTGGGTCTCATTTTCCCCATCAAGACCTGTCCTGTGAGAGGAGCAAATGGGTTGACAGCTCTAGGGGCCTGTGGGGCACCTGGGAGTGAGACGGCTCCTGGGACATCAGTGCCCTGTCTGGGCTGTTCCCATGAGCCTCCCTGGGCACTCATGAACGGAGTTGGAGACAGGCTGGCTGTCTCCGGGGTGAATGTAGAGGCTCCTTGGGGAGTCCCTTTATTTGCTGCCTCGTAAGGGTCTCAGCTGCAATGAAGAGCCCCACCTGGTGAAGGCACCCCAGGAGAAGGGCTACTTCCTGTGGTGCTGAAGGATGAGGGGTTTTTCCAGAGGAAGATGGGCAGGAACACTCTGGTGGAAGGAACAACAGGTGTGATGATGCGGCGATGGGGAGACACGGAGGTGTGGGGTCAGAAATGGCAGAGTTGCATCTGGCAAGAACATTGGGTGCATGTAAGGAAGTCGGGGAGGCCAGGGCACCGCAGCTCATGCCCGGCTGAGGAGTCAGGCTTTTCTCCGTGGGCAGCATGGGCAGGCGGCATGCAGAGCTGGGATCCCAGCCAGTCGCTCCCTCTGGCTTGGAGGCTGGACTGGTGGCCAAGACTGACGCCTAAAACCTGTTAGCTTTGGTGGCAGTAGCCCTGTTGAGAGAGAGTCACATATAAGCAGAGGGGACAGAGGAGGATGGATGTGGGTCAGATTAGGAGGGTGATGCCATGGCGCCATGGCTGGTGGGGCAGCAAGGAGAGGTGCCTCTTGCCTTCTGCCATCACCCAGGATCGGGAGCTCACGGGTACAATGGGCCCTACCTCTTGGCATATCTCTCTCACAAAGGCCAGGGAAGTGGGTATGGCTGGGGCATGACCTGCCCGTGGGGAGTGTGGGCTGTGAATGCCAAGCTCCAAGACGAGGCCCTCCAGAGGGAACCTGGGACCAAATACCCAGCAGACAGGGATGTTTTAGCTCCAAGAGCGTTGGCAACTCTGGTGTGGAAAGTGCTTGGTAAACCTGGGTTGGAAGTGTACCTCTGCCAGGTGCTTCCACTTTGCTTTCCTGGTCCTCCTCTGTGGTGACCCAGGGCGGCACTGTCCGGACCCTTGCAGAGCTGTTTCTGGAGGTGGAAGACCTGGTTTAAGTCCCTACCCTGTCCTGCCTTGTCCAAGCCTCACCACTTCATAGGGCTGAGGGGCTCACCTTTCCAGGCCACCGCATTGTCTCTGTGAGTGTCCTTTACTCTCCGCTGGGCAAGGAGCTCCCTGAGGCCTGGGCTGGAATCCTCCCTGAGGGTTTCTCCCTGAGGATTCCCCTCTGTGCTGGGCATAACCTGGCGCTTGATGAGGAAGGGAAAGAAGAAAGAATGGATGCATGCATGTTGGATGGAAGAGAGAAATGGAGAAAATGGAAGAAGGAATGGAAGGAGGGAGAGAGAGAGGGAAGGAGGGAAAAGGGTGAATGATGTGTGGATGGAAGGGAGGGGAAAAGGAAGGAAGGAAAGATGGATAATGTGTAGATAAAACGAAGGAAGCAGAGGTGAATGGATGAAGGGTGCATAGGGATCAGTCTCTGGTAGTCTAGATAAAGTTTTTGCAAATTGTTCAGAGCTCTAAGCCTACAGAACTATCGGCATCCCATAATGATTGCCTGGGGCAGATCTCTTCCTATTTCTGGGCCACAGGATTCCCCATCTGTAGCAGGTAGTGTCTTAGGTCAGATAATCTCTGACGGCTTCTCTATGCTGACATTCTGAAATGCTGCCTTTGTCCCTTCCCCTTAGTTCTCCCCTTCCCCATCCAGAATGTGGCTTGGAAGATCCACATAGTTCTGGGCTTCTAGATCCCTTCCAGTTGGGTGCCAGGTCTGAGGGCCATGGTCAAACCAGACAGGGCTGTTCTGGGACTTCCAATATGCCCCCTCCCCCCAAAAAAAAGCCCAAAAACAACAGGTGGAGGTGGGCATCAATGCAAACTAATCACTAGAAGCAGCATGGCTGCCTCCTGCTGAAGATACAGGGTGAGACCATGGCACTCCTTGAAGTTATCTATGAGGGTACCTCTGTGGACCAAAAGTGTCACCTATTCCAGCCTGTAGCCCAGGGCTGCCTCCGGCCATGGTCTGTCTTGGCCAAGCGGAGAGAAGGAGGGTCCAAAGGGAAGGGGAGCAGCAGGAACATGCGGGCAAGACTGACCTGCTGGGCCCCTGGAGGAGAGCTGACTGGCCAGGGTTCCACCTGCCCAGGGCAATGCCTAAGGAGGCCATGGTCTATTAGAGTTCCAGGGGACCCACCTGGGGTCTGTAAGAAGAGACCTTGCCTGGAATTCAGTCTTGGTTTGAAGCTCAGGCAGCTACTTGATTCTCTTTCCTTGGATTCCCATGTCTGCTGTGGGCTCGAGAAGCTCAAGGGGTCATCATATGGGGCCACCAGACCAAACCAAAGGGTCTCCTGAACCTTTTTCTAGGAGCTCAGGGACAGAGCAGATGGTTCTGGACAGACTGGGATATTCTGGCCATTTCCTTCTCACTGATGGGGTCTGAGAGAAGCAGGTACACACATATGTTTAAAAAGCCCCAGGATCCCGACAGCTTCTTCCTCTCTCCCACCCACACCCCTACCCTGGGTCTGGCACGCAGCAGGGAAGAAGCAGACACTATGGTTTATGTGCCTTCAAGGATACCTTGTCCAGTTCACCTCCTGATGCCAGAACTGGCACCGTATCTCTGACAATGATCATTTAGCCTCTGTTTGAATACCCCCAAGGATGGGGAACTCACTTCCAGGTTGGGTGTGTGAGTTCCTAGGAGGATAGAGGGAGCAGTTAAAAAAAGTCATCTAAGGCCCTGAGGCAGATGAACATCTTCTTTAGATCTAGATAGGATAGAACCTGAAAGAGATTCCGCGAGTGAAGTACAGACGAAAGATGGGAGATGTGGCCAGATACCACCGTAGCTGCCCCCTCTCATTTCTTTGCCAACTTTAGCCCAGCAAGTTGGTCATTTTTATTAGTCAGAGTGGCTAAATGCTTTAACCAATCTCCCCACCCCAAACCAAGGTGGCTTAATAAAATAGTATATTTCCCATTCAAGTAATAGTTCAATGAGAATATTTAGAGGTGTTTCTTCTCAGGAACCCAGGCTCCTTCCTCCTGGTGGCACTGCTGGAAGTGGGGGGGGGGGGGGGGGGAGGAGAAAGGGGAAGAAAGAGCATAGAAGATTGAGTAGGAAGGGTTTATGAGCCAGACCTGGCAGACCTGGCATTAATGCATACTCCTTTCATTCACTGTCCACTGGCCTGAACTCAGTCACTTGACCCCATCTAACCCAAGGGAGGCTGGGAAATGTAGGCTAGCTGCACATCCAAGAGGAAAGGAAACACATTTGTGAAAACAAAGGAATCTCTGCCACAACCCTTTAACTCCCTGAGCGTCCTTACCTGTGCCCGGAGGAAGGAAAAGTGGCCTGTTCGCTTGGCCCTGTGTTGGCAGGGTCACTGTGCTGGTGTCTTCCCTGACCTGGCATCTGACTGGACCCAACACAGAGGCACCCCCAGTTTCTCTGCTCTGGGTGGGAGGGCCTGCCCTCTGACACTGTGTTTCTCCCCCACAGTATGTGGCCTTGGCCTCCCTCTTCTTCATCCTGGTCTCCATCACTACCTTCTGCCTGGAGACCCACGAGCGCTTCAACCCCATCGTGAACAAGACGGAGATCGAGAACGTTAGGAATGGCACCCAAGTGCGCTACTACCGGGAAGCGGAGACGGAGGCCTTCCTCACCTACATCGAGGGCGTCTGCGTGGTCTGGTTCACCTTCGAGTTCCTCATGCGTGTCGTCTTCTGCCCCAACAAGGTAGAGTTCATCAAGAACTCGCTCAACATCATTGACTTTGTGGCCATCCTCCCCTTCTACCTGGAGGTGGGCCTCAGCGGCCTGTCCTCTAAGGCTGCCAAGGACGTCCTGGGCTTCCTGCGCGTCGTCCGCTTCGTGCGGATCCTGCGCATCTTCAAGCTGACCCGGCATTTTGTGGGCCTGCGGGTCCTGGGCCACACGCTCCGCGCCAGCACCAACGAGTTCCTACTGCTGATCATCTTCCTGGCCCTGGGCGTCCTGATCTTCGCCACCATGATCTACTATGCTGAGAGGATAGGGGCCCAGCCCAATGACCCCAGTGCCAGTGAGCACACCCACTTTAAGAACATCCCCATTGGCTTCTGGTGGGCCGTGGTCACCATGACAACACTGGGCTACGGAGACATGTACCCGCAGACATGGTCCGGGATGTTGGTGGGAGCACTGTGTGCGCTGGCGGGCGTGCTGACCATCGCCATGCCCGTGCCCGTCATCGTGAACAATTTCGGGATGTACTACTCCTTAGCCATGGCTAAGCAGAAACTACCAAAGAAAAAAAAGAAGCATATTCCACGGCCGCCGCAGCTGGGATCTCCCAATTATTGTAAATCTGTCGTAAACTCTCCACACCACAGTACTCAGAGTGACACATGCCCGCTGGCCCAGGAAGAAATTTTAGAAATTAACAGAGCAGGTAGGAAACCTCTTAGAGGCATGTCGATCTGACCTTTCACCTCTGCCCCCTGTAGCGATGATTTCAGATTCAGTCAGACTGCTTCCTTAGTTCCATGGGCAACCCCGGACCCCCACACTCAATCTTGAAGTGTGGAGCCTGGGGGCCCAGGGAGATGCTGGGCAGCCAAGTTCACGAGGCGAGGGCCAGCTAGAGGAACCTCACTGGTGGCCCCGGGTAAGGAGGTTGACGCGCTGGTCTCATGAGGTTCTGAAGAGACGACGTGGCCCTCGAGGTTGCCGAGGACTCTCTTAGCAGGAGCCCGGGAGCTGCTGCTCGGTGGGCAGGAGTCCAGCGTGAGTCTCTGACTCAGGCCACTGACCTGGTGTCCGGGCCGGGCGGGGGTGGGCGTGATTTGGAAATGGCAGACAGCTTCTGATTGGGTCTTTACACGGCTCCCTTCAGGCTGTGCAGATGGCACAAGTGGTGCATGGGGTCTGGCAGGAGGGTACCTGCAAAAGCAGTAGCAAGGATGCTCACCCCCGACAGAGCCTGTCTCCATAGCCCAGTAGAATTCGTGCTCTGATTCGGGCTGCCTGGCTCCAGGTGTGTCCTAGGAGACGCCTCCAGCCCTCCGTAACAAGCTTACTTCCCCATAGCATGCTGAACCAACTCATCTTCTACCATCACTCTAGAGTTTAGCGTTTATCTTTAGAAACTGTTGGAGTGACTCTAGCTTTCACGTTGTCTGTTTGGGTTGATGGTTGAGTGGGAGTTTCCGATGGTCTTCTGATGGAAGCGGCTGGTGAGCAAAGGATTAGCGGGGCCACCACCCCGGGCAGCTTAGGCGAAAGCGCTACAGACCAGCCACCACCTCCCACCGATGGTTCTCCCCACTTCCGATGGAAGGGACTGCAGCAGCAATACATGACACCCCAGCCAGTGTCCAACCACTTTCCCATGAATTCGGTGGGGGTCGGGGAGGGGGGAGGGGGAGGGGGGGCATGAAACAATACTAGTCACCGTGGGATATATTCTAATATTCCATGGCTAGTGGTTCGTTATGGGACTATCTCAGTTTTATGAGAACCTGCACATAGCACATAAAGTTGATCACGGGGCTCTGGTCCGAAGATATAAAGCCCATAGTCTACCTCTACCCATGGAATACCATCGACTTATTCTGTGGACACAGGGATTTCAAGGGAATGGATGACCCAGAGAAGAATACAGCACTGAGTGAAGCTCCGTGGGGTGAGGGGGCTGAATGAGTGATAGGTAGCATTTAGTTTGTGAGGGACATCCCGGGTCCAAAGTCTGGCAGGGGCTGCAGGCTAGCTCAGCCCTAGATGAGCAAGTTTCCCCCAGGTTGGGTGGTCTCCCCCAGCGTATGATTGATTTTTTCTCCCTGCTGATGCTCTCTCTACCCAACTGCCCCATCCTGCTCACAATCTGGCTTTATTCCACAGCTATGCTGCCCAGAGCAGTACCTCCAAGGCCCACTTCTCTGCCCATGGGGGCTCTCCAGCCCCTTTTCCTGTCCCCATACCTTTCCCCTTCCTGGGATTCCCATAGGCACCTGAAAGGAACTTGGTTAGTGTCCTGGGCTGGGCCAGAGGGTGGCAGGAACTGGAATAGGAGCCAGAGGGGAGCCGGGCTTCCCTGCTAAGGCATGGCTCCTGCCCCACCTCCCTGCTCTGGGTTAACCAGCTATTTGACCTCAGGAGCCACCACCATGACAAGGAAAGTTCCTGGGGATCTAGGAGAGGGTCCAGGTTGGCCTAGCCCCCAGCTCTACTCCAGGCCCCTCAGGAAGAGCTGAGCCTGAGTGGCATCACCATGGTGCTACTTGGCCCTTCCATCAATCTCCCCTACACTGGATCTTTCCATATCGGTGCCCCAAGCATGGGCGCCCAGGCCACCCCGTCAAGGATCCCCAGTTCACTCCAGTCAGGCACCGATTGTCCTCATCCCTGACAATGCCAGTATTCTTTGTGTGCTAAGCGCACGCACACACACACACATGCATGCACACATACACACACATGCATGCGCACACACAGAGAGCAGACTGTGCTCTGACATGTACACCAGCCAGTCCTGGGACACAAGCCCTCTTCCCATGCTGCACCAGACCTGGGAAGCCCATGGACTCCTGTGGGATCCCCCAGGCCCACGGCCATGGCAGTCCTGCCCTTGCAGCCTCCGGCCCTGGCCCCGGGCCTCAGGAACCCAGAGCTCTGGCAGGAGCAGTCTCTGTGGCTAAGAAGGTGTTCTGGGCCCTCCCAAGCCTGTCCTCTGGAGCCCAGCTGCCGGGATCCTCCTCCTGCCTTTCCCCTCCCTCCCCACATTGGATCTCTACCCCCTTCCCAAGTACTCCCCGCCCCGGCCGGTGCTGTTTTAACGTCCAGACCCACCCGCCTTGATTCTGAGACCCCCTCTGAGCTTCACCAGAACGCCCCTTCCTCCAACAGCTGGCATGTGAGACCCAGATTACTGTCACTGAGAGGGGTGTGGTCCTTCGGGGTGTGTCCCCATCCCTGCCTCCCTGAGTCCCTTCCCATTCACCTCCTTTTCTGCTTTCAGCTATGCACCTGGATGGGCGTGAGCTGGGGGTGCATTCATGAGTGAGTGGGGAGGCCAGAGGAAAGGAAGGCAAATATGGGTGGAGAACCGGCCCTGCAAGGATTGAGCGGTGTGAGATGCAGCACCCCAGGCCTTTCCAGCCTCACTCCACCCCCAGGGGCAGTGGAGCGGCCTCAGGGAAACCCGGGGTTCGCCATTTCCTCTTTTAGAAGCTGGGATGGGGCCGAGTTCCGCATGCTGGTCTCTGAGGGCACCTCCCCTACCAGTGCAGGATCCCTGGGACTCCAGCAAGGCCTCTCAGTCCTGCCAGCAGCCCCTTTCCCTCCCCTCTACGTCTGCTTTCTCCCCAAGCCTCAGGTCCCTTGTCTGTGAAGGATGATCTGGTGTTTTCCTCTGTACCATGGCTGGCATGGCCTCAGCGTTGGGGGGACTTGGCCTGGGGGGCTGTAGGACCTTACAGAGGGATGCCAGGAGGTCACCCCACATCATCAGAGGCTGCCTGGGGCTCATAGCCCAGGAGAAGTTGCTCCTCTCCCAGAAAGGGCCTTCCCCGCTCCCCTCTGCAGCCAGGGGGCCCAGCTCACTTGCTCACGTCCATTCACGTATGTCTTGTCCCTCTCTGCTCCTGTGGTGTGGGTCAGTCCTCTATGATGTGGTGTCCAGACTACGGGGTCACGCCGTAGGTGAGCAGGGGGGCCTGCACGGGGGAGGGGTGGTGGCCAGACCCCTTTCCTGCCCACAGGCACACAGAGCTGCAGTGAGGCCCCAGCAAAGACCCTGCCCGGCCCCCCTGGGAGCTCACTGCAGTCTCTGGGTCACCTGTGGGGTGGCAGTGGGAGGTTGTCCCCTGAGCAGCAAGTCCACATGCCCCTCTCCCGGCCCTCCCTTCCCGTGCTTGTCTGCAGAGAGGGCTGGGAGTGGTGCTAGCCCGGGGCAGGGAGAGTGACCCCTGGGGCAGAGGTGACCAGGCAGGGTGGGCAGGGCCCCTCTGCATGAGCTGATCCAATTTCTGCTCAGATACAGGGTCAGGGTGGGCAGCTGGGGCCCGTGCGGGGTCTGTGTGGCCCCCAAGCGGGCTAAGAGGGAAGGATCAGAAAAATGACGCAACTCTGAGGGCCAGGCCTGGTGTTCTTTCTGTGTTTTTCATATTCTCTCTTTTTCTCTCTCTCCACTAATCATGTTTCTCTCTTTTTCTCTCCTCGTTTCGTTGCATGACTTGTGCCGGTTCTCGTGACTGTACTCTGCTCCTGTCTCTCACAGACTGTCCCCCGATAGCCTGGGACTTTTTCCCTGATCCCCCTCCTGGGCAGACCCCTTGGAGCTAAACCCAAGGAAATGCCCAGCAACCCCCCACCCCGCCCCAGCCCTGTGTGCGCCCCCGGCGCCCGCTGCTGGTCTGAACAGTAAGTACGTCGGTGGTGCCTGGAGATGAGGGCGAAAAAGCCAGCCCTGCTGGTTGAGGGCCCTGACACCGGGTTCTCCTTGCTCCAAAGTTTAAAAAAAAATGACCCTCTCGCGGACGCTCATCTATCTCAGCCCATTTCAAAGCCTGGAAACCATCTCTGCGAGCCGCTGCCCATGCTGCCATTTCATCATCGCAAGCCGCGGGGCTAGTGGGGCTGAGGGGCCCTGGGCCGGGGAGGCAGGTCTCCCCACCTTCTGGGGAGCAGGTGGGAACCAAGGCTCCTGGTGGCCATCTCATGCAAGGGGGCGGGGGTGAGGGCATCAGGGGGGGAATCTTGGAAGAGCTGACCCTCTGGCCTTTTGCGTGGGTTCCCCAGGTTTGGAGAGTTGGCCCTTCCTTTGTTTCTCTTCTAGCCGCCCCTCTGGAGCTGGGGAGGGAGAATGCTCCCCGTTTCTGACAGCACCCCAAACTGCAGATAAACCAACAGCCCAGGGAGGCTGGCTCCCTTACAGAACAAGACCTAAACACTCTCACCCAATTATAGCCCCTCCTCAAAGTCATGGTTGAGAGAAGCAGACCCAGGTGTGTCCTGGGGTCCCTTCAGGGAAGGAAGGGTGTGCAGCTAACCCACCCAGGGATCCCTGCCAGTTGCCCCCGCTCCCTTCCCTGCAGGGAAAACCAGCCTGTGGGAGCTGGATGCTCCAGGGGCCTGGTGCTGGGGGGCAGAGCCGTTGGGTGGGGACGAAGCACTCAGAGCCAGAGGAGTCTCGGGCTCCACCCTCCACCGTTGACCCGCCCCTGGGCAAGAACGGTAGGCTGTGGGCACCTCCACTGACAGACGATGGCCCAGATGGAGACACTGCTGGGAGGACTTGCTGTTTCCCCTGGAGGAAAATGTGTGCAGGGTACTATGGGCCCCGACTTTCACACCCTCCTCCACATCCTCCTCCCTTATATCCCGCCCCTCCCCATCACCCTCCTCCCTCAGCCCAGAGATCCTTGGGAGGGAAGCCAGGGGCCAGCCAGAGTGGGAGGCAGGACCGGGCTTGTCTGTACGCACAGGTGTGTGCCCGCAGACACGCCCCAAGTGCTAGGCAGCCCCCCAACCCCAGAGAGGCCCAGCCCCAGTCACGTGGTATCAGAGTTACCTTGGTAACTGGCCCTTCTGGCTCAGCGTAAAGCGGGAAGTGGAGCCCCTGGGATCTGTGGAGAAACGCACTGTACGTGAACTGCTTTCCATCTTGTATGCAGACTTTTTAAGTTCCAAAATTATGATGGGATTTTTTTTTTTGGATTTGCTTTACGAATAAACCTGATTGGTCCATTTCACTTTTGACTGACTGCCTCTTTGTAGTGACATGATGTGCACACGGCCGTGATCCCGCCCGCAGGCATACTGAGCGTGTGCCCGCGGAAGAGGATCACCTCTGCGTGTAGTTACATGATGTGAACAGGGTCACGGAAGAGGGTCAAATCGGGAGGAGACTGTCTCCAGCTTTCCCCCCTGTAGTCTTTCCAAGTGCCTCCCCTCCTGTGGTCCACTCACGGTGGGGTCTGTCTCCCCTGGAGGCTTTCACCCTAGAGGAAGTCTTTGAGAAAGCCAGGGTGCCCACTGTGGGGACTGGGTGGGCCCCACCCTGGCCAGGAAGATTCTGCTTTGAGAGCAGAGCGCGTGGGGCAGGCTCAGTCCCCAGGAGTGGTGGGCGGGGCAGAGGCCAGACAGCACTACCTCCGCCAGGTCCAGAGGTGTCCATGGCGATGCTCCTGGACTTGGGAGAGGGTAAGCTCCTTACTCTGGCCACACTTTGCCCTCCCCCCCAAAGGGTACCCCCCAGGTTCCTTCCCAGGCTACCACAGAGGCCAAGACTCGCCTTCCCACCTGAGTCCATCCGCTGCTGTTGTCTTTACACATCCATTTGCTCTGCTTCTCGGGGGATGCTGCTGAGAGGAGACAGAGGAATGGGAGCCCCTCCTGATTCATGGCCGCTGTCACTGCCTCATGCAAACATCCCTGTCGTGCCTGTGCGAGCTGACCAGGCCTGCTTGGTGTGGAGCGCAGTGGAAGCCACTGGCTTGGTCTGTGTGGGCCTCAGGGCGGACTGAATGACCAGCCTAAGTCTTTGTGGAGGGTGGAGCGGATTGACTGGTCAGATTGGGACAGAGGAGGCTGTGTGGCCATGCCTAGTCTGCATGGGGGGCAGGGCATACAGAGTGACCAGATTAGATACAACGGGGGGCGGGCAGGCTATGTGGTCAGATAGGATGTGTGTGGTGGGCAGCGTGGAGGGAGTGAGCAGATGGGATCCAAATGGGGCTGAGGTAGAGGTGATGGATGGGGTCTGGATGGGGCTAGAGAAGCTTGAGCTGGATAAGGATGGGAGGCCGCTCAGCTCTGGTCAGCAGCAGAGGGTTCAGGAAAGGCTGCCTCTCTGGACTGCAGTGTTTCCACATGTCTGTCTGTCTTCTCCCTGAGCTCTGTGTCTGGCCCTCCCTCCATGTCCGCATCCACACCATCTGTCTCATCGGCCCAGCCTTGGGCCTTGGGCCCTGGGCCCAGCCCCCAGCACCGCGCTTGCTGGGCCCGCCAACTCATCTTTTTGCAAACTTTGAGCAAACCCAGGAGCCCCTCCTTCGCAGCACTGTGGGCAGCCCGTAGGCTGCCTGAATGAGCCGGAACCCCAGCCTCGTGCCTCCCTCTGTGGCCCCTCACTTTTTGGTTCTCAGGGATGGGCTGCCCTTTGCCAATGCCCCACCTCCGGCCTGTCCCCCCCACTAAACAGTTTTCAGTGTCTCAATAGCTTCTGCTTATATGTTTGAAGATTCCAAACTGAATGGGGAGGTGGCGAAGGCCGCGCTGGCGAACGAAGACTGCCCCCACATAGACCAGGCCCTCACTCCCGATGAGGGCCTGCCCTTTACGCGCTCGGGCACCCGCGAGAGATACGGACCCTGCTTCCTCTTATCAACTGGGGAGTACACGTGCCCACCTGGTGGAGGAATGAGAAAGGGTATGTAGAGGAGGCTGGGGCACTGCATCCACCGGGCCGCCTCACCTCCCGCTCCTGCAGATGGGTGGGGGGGTGGCGGGCGAGGGGCGCTGAGGGGCAGGCAGGCACACTGATGGGGGGCAGGGAGCAGAAGGAGCCCCCAGGGTCGGCCCCTCAGGACCTGACTTCCTCTCTCCTAAGTGGGATGTAGGCTGGCAGCGAGAACGTGAGGTCCAGGCAGCTGTGGGTTGATATTAAAGATCAGCACGTAAGGGATAGGAAGGGCTTGGGGACAGGCTGGCTGACTACGGGCCATGACCCTAAAAGCAGAGGGGTACCCAGGGGTGCTGGGAGGAGCCTCGACTGCTCCAGGCTGGTCTGGCAGGCAGGTCAGACCCAAAAGGCAGAGTGATCTTCCCATCTAGTGGTTGAGGAGGACAACGGGATGGGCCTGGCCAGGACCCTGTGGGCTTAGCCACCCAAGATCCATGTTCTGGAAAAGGCATCCTTTAAAGAGAATCCACAGACCATTGGGAGGGGAACCATGAAGAAAAAGGTGGCTTCAGGCCTTGGGGTTCCTTCTCAGGCTTGGGGTTGAAGCCAGTGTCCTTGCAGTCAGAATACTGCTAGTGACAGAGAATTTGCCAAGAGAAGGTTGTTAACATGGGACTCTGTGCAGCCCCTTCCATCCCCAACCCCGATTAGCCTGGCCCCGGGTGTGGTCAGCGCCCCCTTGTGGTTGGTGAAGGCTGAGCCCTGCGGAGGCTTCTGCTCAAGGACTCCTTCTACCCGACCCTTATCTTAGGCTGACACCTGGGGAAGAGCTTGATTGAGTGTGGGCTGGAGAGAGGTTGGGGCGGGAGCCCAGAGCACCCTAGCTCCAGGCTCCAGGCAGCGGCCCAGGGCCCAGAGGCGGAGAAAGCCATCCTCAGCACAGCGGACTGGCCGGGCAGCTCGTGCCTGTCTGGGAGCACCTCACGCTCACGTGGGATGCATGCTGACCAGGGCGAGAAGGCTGGGCCGCAGCAATAGTTGGCTTTTCAGAGCAACAGTTGCTGTAGCCTGTGGCCATTCACAAGTGCTCCAGTATTTGAAGTGGTTCCACAATACATGGGGAGAAAATGCAGAAATCGAAATGCAGGGCAACCCCGGGGGAGGGGGGGGGGTGTGCAGCTTACACTGAGGTGGGAAGGCCTCTTGGTCACTGGTGCTTAGTGTGCCCACCTAACCCAGGCTGGTCCCTGCTTCCTGGCCCTGCCTGGGGGTCCCTTGGACCCCAGCGCGGCATAGCGCTCCCCGCATGGTGCTGCATGGCGGAGGGCTGCCGGCCTGGGAGGGGGTGGGCCCATCCTTGGCACCTTCCATGGATAGGCCCAATGCAGCTGGCTTCCCCCCCCCCCCCCGGGGGGGCTCTAGAAGGCAGAAACAGGGGCAGGAGGCCAGGGAGTGAGGGGGAAGCAGGTACTGTCCCAGGGGCTGTGCTCTGCCTGGTAAGGTCTCGTGGGCTGCCTGCCTCCTCCACCCTGAGTGCTGGACCAATCTGTGTGGCCTAGGAGAGCAGAAAGGAGAGTCCTTTACTGTGCTTCCAGGAGCTCAGGGAGTGTGGGGCAGAGGGAGCCCTCTCTCCCTGTACCCACCCCCCAATCCCAGAGGCCTGGGTGCCAGAGTCTTTGGGAGGCGCCAAGGGGGGATGCCCCCACCCACATCCACCCAGCCCTGCTCTCGTGGAGTCAGGACAGCCGCCAAGGACTTGATTTCTCAGGATGATTCCAGGCCATAAGCCATGTGCAGAGTAGGAGAGGAGTTAGGGACTCTCCCCGGTCCCCAGGAGGGAGAGGAAGAGGCGTGCTGGGCTGGCTCACTGCATGGGAAAACCAAGCCAGCTGGAGAAGAACCTGCCTGCCTCTGCATGCGGCTGTTCTGTCTTTCCTCCTCCTCCTTAAAAACTAAGTACCAAGCGGGATGGGAGAGCCAAGAAGAGACGCTCAAGTGTTAATTGTATTCTTTACATACAGATCTTTGCAAAGAAAGCCCTGTCATTGCTAAGTATATGCCGACAGAGGCTGTGAGAGTGACTTGACCAGGCGGCTTGGCCCAGGACACTGGTGGCTATTAAGCATCTGGGTGGACCTGCAGCCCCTCCTCACCCTCGGACAGAGTAAATTCACGCCATGCAGGTTTGCCGGACGAGTCCGAGTGGCCCAGGCATTGTACTAGGACGGACGTAGCTTTTTCTACGGCCAAATGGTAACTGACCGTAGAGGATTTCTTTTCCTTCTTTTCATTTTTTGAAAATTTTATTTTACTGGGGGAGGGGGGTGGAGGGGTTCCTTAGCATGACTTGCATGAAGTAAAATAGAAAACCCAGCAAGCCAAACCCACCCACCCCCTGCAAATGTGTGATGACCCTATACAACAACAACGAAGAAAAGAAAAACACAGAAGTCCTCTATTTTCTTTCAAAGCTCTTTACTTTTACTCTCGTTGGAGCCAGACTGTAAGGGCGTTCGATAGAAACCTGTACATTTCGGGGGGGGGGGGGAGGGGGGACGGGAACACATTGCTTCCCTTTTTGTACTCGAGATCGAGAGAAAGGGTTCCCGAAAGGGCAGTCGGTCAGTCATCCATCGGTCATATTGACCTCACCTTCATAATCATCTCTCACGTGGAAACTGAGAACTTTGCTCCAAATAGAAGTGTGGAAACTCGCACTGCCGCCTTCTTCCCTGTCTGGCATGCTTGTGACCCCGCGGACGTCGCCCGAGACCCCTGACAGCGGCTAGTCTAGGTCGATTCTCTCATCTCTTCCGGTGTGTAGATCCAGCGTGACCAACTTTCATAACAAATCGTTCATAGTAAATAACCAACATCGTACAGATTTCCCACGTGTCTCTTTAGAGCACCGGAAGATCAGGACCGCGGGAGGGGCAGCCCTCCTCTGTTACTAAGGCACAACCTGGCATTGTATGCACTTTAGTACTTCAGAGTAAAAACTGCATGCCCAATGTTATGCAAAGCGATTCTAGCATGAAATAAATTTTGTATCATGGTTCCTGTAGAGTCTAAAGCAGATTTGTTTTCCTGGAGCAATGGGAGGTTTGCAGAGACACACGTCTGCATCTCGAATAAATATAGTATTTTCCCAAAAGACACAGAGGACAGTAACTTGGCATTGGTCTGATTCTAAAAGTAGTGGCGGGGGTGGGGGTGGGGAAGGATGATATTTTTGAAAAACACATGCTTGAGTTGAAAAAAAAAAATGCAACGTCTCGAGCTCTGGCTGCAGCTCGCAGCATTTCCTGGAAAGAGAGCAATGCTGCTTTAGCTCAACACCCTCCCTCCCTGGGCCCCGGCCCTCCCTAATAAAACGCTGACTTTCGAGATGAAGCACGGATCTGGGTTTTTATTGCCTCGGTCAGTGTTGCAATTTGGCTCTGGGCCTCTGGTCAGGCCCTAAGGAAGACGTTGCTCTCTAGACAGCGCCCTGCAGATCCTGCTGGCTGGGGAGGGAGGCTGCCCTCAGGAAGGACGGGCATGCAGGACCTGACCTGAGACAAGCGCATCCCCCAGGGGTTCACCTGCGGCAACTTCTCCGTGAGTCATGCCACATTCATGACTCCTTCAATCTGGCCATGTCAGTCACTCCCACGCCCTTCCCTCCCCCCGTGCAGACCACAGTCACCTCCTCCTAGGACATTCTTGAGTCTGATGGAGCGAGAGACAGGAGTCTGACAAGTCTGGGTGCCCTACCCTGCTGGCCCAGTCTGGTGGAGCATCCTATGCATACACTGAAGAGAGTAGGGCCCTCTCCTAGGGATCTTCATTTGCTTGGGTTGTTCACTTGGTTTTGGTTGGGGATAGAGTGGGGGATAGGGTTTCAATTCTTTTCCCAGGAATTAGGGAATCCAGGAACGCTCAGGTGGAAAAGTTCCTAGCGGTCACGGTAGTCAGCCTCTGAATGGAGGCCCACAGTGGGGAGTGATCTGCCCAGGGCCACAAACAAGTGGGTGTCAGTCTCCCCTTGATTTCAGTTCCCTTGACGTCTCCCAGCCTGACCCTGAGCCAACGATCACATGAGGTGTGGGGGGGGGGGGAGAAGGGGGGCGGATGAAGGTGGGGCCCAGTTTTTATCTAAAAGTTTCTCATCTCCTCTCAGCATTTGCTTCAACTTTCTGGTGCCCTGTGAGGCCTAGGAACCACAGGATGGGGGTCGGTGGGGTGGTGAGTACAGTAAGGCCTCTGCCCAGGGCTCCTGCAGCCAAAGGACTGGCAGATCTACCCTGTGTATGGAACAGCCATTCATAAGCATCAGGGCGGAGAAGCCAAGCAGCCTGGGCTGCTGCAGGGCAGGTCACATGCCCTCTCCCTGGGCTCCCCCTGGAGGAAGTGCCTCTGGTGGACTCAAGTGGGACTCAACACAAAGCCACTTGGAATGTGGGTTTTTAGGGACAAGAGCTAATGGGGAAAGGAGATCAACATACACTGAGCACCTGCTATGTGTGAGGCATCTGAGAAAAGTTGTCCAATGAGAGCCCACAATAATTCAACATGCCCATTGTGGAGGCAAGAGAACAAGGCACAGTGTAACTGGCCAGAGCCACACAGCCAATGAATGATGAAGCCACGGTTTTACACCCAGGCGGTCTGACTCCAGAGCTTGGGTTAAGCTGTCCCTTCCTGAAGCGGGAGGTAGACTTGATAGGAACACTAGAGTTGTTAGTCCCAAATCCCAGGACCCCTGGGACCTGGCCTCCTGCCCTCCTTCATGAAGTGCCATGGGTGTGACCGAAAGGCCACTTCACATGCTCCAAGCTTTCCACTCACATCTGACCACCTAACTCCCCTGCTTAGACACCCTGTGGCCCTAAGAGGGCAGTTGGCTACCTTAAATTGGCTACCAAGGCCTCCTCTCCCAGCTCCCACTTGCCTCGTGCTCCAGTCACTCGGACACTCTGAACTTGCAGCAGCTACTCATATGCACTGTAGGACCTGGAACTCCCTCCCTCCACCCCTCACCAGCACTTCCCAATCACCGGCTAACTCCCAATTTCCATTGATCACTATGTGACCTCACTCAGAAGCAGTAGGTGTGCGGGGCCTGGGGAGGGCTTTACTCTGAGCTCCAGGCCTGGATTCACCCTTCCCAAGCACAGGCTCAAGCAGTCTTGTCCTGAAGGCCCACTGGGACCAAAGGTGGTGGGTGTGTCATGATGGGGTACCTGCCCTCAGGAGGGGGAGTGTGTGTGGCAGGTTAGGAGGTGAACACCCCACTAACCATCATTCTCAGGCAAGACCCAAGACCTGTGAGCGCACAATAGGGTCCCGCCTCTTCATTTTCCTTTCCTCCTCTCACATGGAGGACTGTGAGGACTAATTCACTCAGTCTATCAGGAAAAAAATGTAATTTCTAACAATGAGTGGGTATTTTCTCATGTTGACTCCTGTGGCTCATTAGCTAACCAGGTGGATGATATTGACATTGCCTGTGAAATGGTTATGCCATCCACAGCATAGTCATCAAACATGTGTAAGAAATAAGAGCAGAAGATGGGTGGGGTGAGGGGGTCGTAGCTCCCACTATCTTAACCTGCCCATTCCATGGTGACCCTAAGGCGTAGGGACAAGTTCCTCACTGACATTTGATGGGCACTTGCTCTGCAGCAGAAAGGGTTCCAGAATCCATCTAGCCCTGGTCCTGGCCCTTGAAGAGCTCGGGCTCTCTTAGGAAGGATGGGCTTGAACATCTACAGGTCTGAGAAGAACAACAGGATCAGAGGGCTCAGAAAATAACCTGGGAGACACTGTCAAAGCCCCTCACACCCCTCCACCCCCAGAGTGCTCAGTCACACACCAGATCCAGCCCATGAACTACCGTAAAGAAAGCCTGTTGGCCACTGTTAGGAGGGGCGAGACATCGGAACTGGTGGTGATGGGACGGCCTGTGGTGCCATTCATCCTTCCATGTGGACTAACTGTGCCCTGTGCTTCCAAGAGGGTCTGACTCAGGCTCTGAGTGAGGGGCTGAGGCTCAGGCTGCTGCATCACCTGACCCTTGTTTCAGGCTGGGAAGGTGCCCGGGGCACTTTCTTGTGCCCACAGGCCTCAGAAGAGGCTTCAGGGCTCAGCCTGAGAGGACATGGGAATGGGTTTCTTCCAGCAGGTGCTGAAAGAGGTAGGGGGAACTCGCACTGCCACGCTATGAGAGGGTGTGGCGGTTCCTCATGCATGGAAACCCTGTCTCGGAGGTATGGGCCTACACACCATCCCATGAGGGACGGCCCCCTGGCCTGTGTGTCAGACGCAGACCACCCAGCCTGTGGGTGTTGGCCAGTAATGGTGTGCTGGCTCCAGTATGGGCCATCAATCATGTCACCTCTGAGGACTTGGTCACCTGGGAAAGACCAGCTCAGAGTGCACAGCGATGTCCTTCCTCCCATTTCCAGAAGCGCTTGGGGCCCCACTGGCCTTACTGGTTCCAGGAGAGGGGGACAAGGACGTTGCTGGCCCGGGCAGCCTTGTTTCCAGGTACAGTACCAGGAGCAGGGCTCCGTGCATTGGTACTCAAGGCCAGCCAATGGTGTGGTAGCCTGTAGGTTCAGGCCTGGGAGGCCACAGGGTTGTCCTCATCCCCACTCTCCTGAGCTGACCCACTCTTGTCCTAGGGCTACCTCTCTCTGCCTCCCCTTGTCTAGGTCCTGAATGGGTTGCCTCCCAATCAGAACCCAGGGCCAGGAGTAAGGTCTACAGTCTTGAGACAGTAACTTCCCCTTTTTAGGCCTTTGTTTTTCCACATGAACAATAAAAATATTGGATAACATCAGTGGTTTTAAACCTTTCTCAAGGACTCCTTGTCAAGTGAAATCTTATATGAAGTCTAATTAATATATAATATAGATTAAAATAAAGCTGCTGTGAACCAGGTGGAGGGTGGGGACCCGGATCTCTGTTCACTTGGCCTTCCTTTAGCTACAGCCCGCCAGGTGGCCCCTGAGTTCTCAGGAGACTCCTAGAGCTCTAATGAAGCCGTGTGAGGCCATGAGGCTAGCTAGATCATTCAGATCTTCCTGCTTTGATGTCCTGGGGTGTTGTAACTTCCTAAAGCCATCGGGGCCTAGCCCTCAGGCCCAACCCTCTCCTGAGTCACGAAGGGAAGGCGGTGTGGGATGCGCACAGGCCCGGCTGGCTAGCTGGGGCCGCTGCCACAGTCCCCCAGGGAAAGCTGCTTTCTGAAACCCTCTGGCCAAAGGCTGCCAGTCACAGCAAAGAGAGGAAGTCTGTCCCCATAGCCATCGTTGCCACCAGCAAGCCTGTGGCCCAGGTCTGGCCCATCCCCATTTCACTGAGGGCCCTCTTCCTGCAGAGGCTCAGGCCTGGGGGTAGGGTCTTGATGTTGCTATCCCTGCAGACCCCCTTCCATGCTGTGGCCTGGCCCCCACCTGAAACTACACAGCTTGGCAACTGTAGCACACAGACTAGCTCCAGAGCCCCGCCTGGCTCAGATGAAGTCACCAGTCTTCTGAGAGCTTCAGAACGGTGAGTTCTAGATTCTGCCTGCCCCAGGTCTTCCCAGAAGTCTTGTCTCCCCTCCACTTACTCATCTCCACTTCCTCCCCCCACTCCAGAGCCTTCCTCCCTTGGTCCTAGTCATCAAGACAAGAACCTCTTCCTGCCCAGGTATCCAGGGTGCCTGGATATCATTGAACCAAAAGCTACATGCTCTGGGCCCTGAGGATAAATCCCAGGAGAGGCATGCGCTGCTCTAAGCATGACTAGGAATCCTCGGTCTTGCTGAATCAAAGGCTGCTGGACCGGAACCACCATAGGGGATGGGCCTGGTTTCTGTCCCTACCAGGTAGGGAGGGCCTGGAGCTTTCCTGAGGCTTCCCATGTCCAGTGGCAAGGACCTAACCCTCATTCTCCTCTGCTGGGTGGAGAGGATGTGTGTCCCTGAGCCCAGACACCAGGCAGGCAGCCTCCCATCATTCCTGCCAGTGGTCAGCCCAGCCATAGTGCCTCCTGAGCCCTCCTGGCCAAACCCACAACCTGACAGCAATTCCCCAGGAGACTCTGAGTGGGGACAGACACTTTATTAAAGGGTCACAAGTCCCCCATCTCTGCACCTGTCAGGTTGGCTTTGGGTAGATGGTCCTGGTTGTCTTTCCTTCCAGTTGCTTTGTCCGTGGCTTCCTGAGATTTGGCGTCCTCACTGGCATCTGGGGAAGGGAGGGCTGGCAGCTGGCAGAGGGCCAGGGAGTGTCCAGCCCCACAGCCCACAAGGAGTCCTGGTGACGACTGCAGAGCCTGCACAGGCTTCGGGGCTTGGACATTGGCTTCGCTGCCGTCCCCGCACATGCCGTGCTCGTTCCAGCCCCAGGAGTAGCACGCCCCGCCTGTGAGGGAGAGGAGAGGAGAGGAGATGCTAGAGAAGCCGTCTGGGTTTTGAACAAGGGGCTGGAACACTCCCCTGGCCGCAGGCTTCATCATAACCCCAGTTTACACATGAAGAAACCAACGCTCAGTGACCCCAGTGGCGTGCTCACTGTCCCTGCTCCCATCCCACCGTGTTTCCCACTCGCACCAACCCACACATGATCCTGCCCCAAACCTGGCCCTGCCTCAGTGTCACTCCCCAGCAAATGACCTAAGACCTGAAAATGCTGTCTCCAAACATATCTCAAATCCTCCACGCCTCTCCATCTCCACTGCCACCCGCAAACCCAACGCCATTCTCCCTCATGGGGCTGCTCAGCATCCACTCGGATCTTCAAAGACCATCCAGGGGACCTCTGAGCCTGCGACTCTAATCCTGTGACTACTGCTCAAACCCTCCAATGACTTTCCACCTTAAAGACCTTTCCTTGGCCTTGACTATCTTGCTGGCCTCTCCTTATACAACTCCACCCTTACCCTCTAATTACCAGAACCCTGCCTTCTTACAGTTCCTTTAATATGCCTGTGGGGCCTTCCTTTCTCTCTAAGTCCTAGCTTTACTAGGCTCCTCACCTCCTCCTCATCCTTTGGATTCCAGCTGAAGTGTTGCTCAGAGGCCAGATTCCCCAGCTGCCCAATCCGACTGCGATTCCCGTTACTGCCCTTGTACTCTGCCAGCCCAGTACGTGGAGAGATGCCATGCATAGGGACATGTTTACTATCCCCGCCTCACTAGATTGTCTGCTCACTGCTGAATCTCTAGCACAGTGCCTGGTACACAGTTGGTACCCAATAAGGGTTTGTTGACTAGATAAGAGATTGAATGAACTAGGAGCCACACTGCAAGAAAGCATCAGAGCCGGCGCGC
Organism: Myotis myotis; assembly: GCF_014108235.1. Lineage (NCBI taxonomy): Eukaryota > Metazoa > Chordata > Mammalia > Chiroptera > Vespertilionidae > Myotis > Myotis myotis. The sequence goes on from NW_023416314.1 coordinate 53,519,685, forward strand.
AAGCACAGGCCTCTCCGACAGCCTGTCAGCTCCCACCCACCGCAGCACCACCTCCTAGGGTTTGGACACATTCCTAGGCCTAAACTCTCATTTTTCTGCAGTCGTTTAACATTTTTTCTTGATATAAAATACATCTTCATGGAAAAATGGAAAATATGGATGAGTGTAAAGAAAAGCAGGCTTCTAGAATTTTGCCCACTACTACAAATATTTTAGACAGCTCTTTCAAACTTTCATATATGAAATTTGTAAATATTTGTGTATATTTTGTCCTGGTTTTACCCCTTAACATTTTTCCATGGAATTCAAATTGTTCAAAAAGTAAATTAAAAATAATTTGTTTGAAATTTTAAAATAGCTCAATATGCAAAAAGGTACAAAAAATAATTAACCAAAAAACACAATATCCCCATCAGATTTAGAACATTAGTAAACATTTTGCCATATTTGCTTCAACCCTTCCTTTAAAAAAGAAATATCAGTCAAGCTGGTATGCAATATTTGCATGTTTCTTTAATATTTTTCTACATATATATTCTTAAATACTATGTAATATTTTTAGTTTGTTTATAGGATCATGCAAATACATATCATTTTTATGACTCACTCTTTACACAGCATTGTTTTTAACATTTATCTGAGCTGATAGTTATGGATCTGGTTCATTTATTTTAACTTACATAGTGTCCAGTTATGTATAAATCACATTTTGCTTATTGATTTCCCTTTCCTTATACATTTTTAATTATTTAATGATAATCATTGTTGCTATTTTATCAGACAATATCATATACTGGAGGCCCGGTACATGGGATTCGTGCACTGGTGGGGGGTGTGACCTCCAGGGATCGACTGCTGTGGGAGCACTGCTCATCCAAGTCAGCTGAGCGGCTGTGGACCCATCCTCTGAGCTGCTGCTCCCTGGTCCAGCATCTTCCGTGGAGTCAGAGCACTCGCCTCTCCAGGGGACCCAGTCGGGCTGAGCCCAGAGACAATAGCATTGAGAGGCGGCAGAGTAGGCCTCAGTCCAGCCTCCCAGTCTCCACGGTCAGCTCTGAGAGCCCAGCAGCGGTGCTGCGTGGCCTGCAGGCTTCTGGAGGAGGATGTCTGCAGGGAGCAAGGAGGAGGAGCCTGGGGCGAGGAGGCAACGATCGCAGTCCAGGTTCCTGCCCATCAGCCCGGGGTTCCACAGTGGGAGCAGCCACTCATCCCGGTCAGCCAAGCGGTGCTCCCACTGTGGTAGCACACTGACCACCAGGGGGCAGCTCCTGCGTTGAGCATCTGCCCCCTGGTGGTCAGTGAGTGTCATAGGGACTGGTCGACGGGTCATTCTACCATTCAGTCACTGGGCTTTTATTATATAGGATAATATTATATAGGATATTATTATAGTACAACAATAATACTAATATTGTTACTATTATAAACAGCACTGCAATGAACATCCTTGAACATGTCTCCTTGTACAAATTGGTGTCTGTGCAGAGCTGAACCCTAGAAGTGAGTGTGGTAGGATCACATCTAATTTAACTAGCTCTCCACAGAGGCTGCAGTCATGTACAGTCCCATCAGCAATGGATATGAACTTGTTTCCCTCTATCTTTGCCTTTAGACTCTTGCTATTCTGGTAAGTATATTTAATTCATGTGCATTTCCCTGACTACCAGTGAGATGCATATCACTTTATGTTCATTAGCCCTATGTTGCCTTTTCTAGGATTGTTTATATCCATTCTTTGCCTGTTTTGACCTTTGATTGTTTGCCTTTTTCTTATTGATTTGTAAGTTTTCTTTGTGTATCTTTTATTTTTATAATTATTTGTTGTTAAATGTATTTCAGAAGTTGTGTGGTGTAGCTCTTTGTTTATGGTGTCTTTTTTTGCACAGATTTATTTAAAATTACTGCCTAGCCCTAGCCGGTTTGGCTCAGTGGATAGAGCATCAGCCTGCGGGCTGAAGGGTCCCAGGTTTGATTCCAGTTGAGGGCACATGCCCAGGTTGTGGGCTTGATCCCCAGTAGGGGGCATGCAAGAGGCAGCCAATCAATGATTCTCTCTCATCATTGATGTTTCTATCTCTCTCTCCCTCTCCTTTCCTCTCTGAATTCAATAAAAAAATATTTTAAAAAAATAAAAATAAATAAAATGACTGCCTAATTGTCCATTTTGGAGATTAAACAATTTCCTTAACCTATATTCTATTGTCAGATAAGTAGGTTGTTTCTAATTTTCCATTATTCTGTATAACATTTTTATGCATGAATCTTTGTCTATCTCTCTAATTATTTTCTCAAATTAGACTCTTACAATGGGAATTCCTGGCCAGAGGGCATGGGCATTTTCAGGATTCCTGAGTCCTGTTCTGAGAACCACTAGACGACTTTTCAGAAAGGCCACCTGCTATACTTGCAGCAAGCTGGGGGAATCTGTTTCACTCCACACTGCCAGTATTTATGAGTTATTCCAATGTTTAAGAATCTTTCCTAATTTGAAAAGAACAATGGTATCTCATTCTTTTAACTTGTATATTTTATTACCATTGAAATTGAAAATTAATTCTTATGTTTTCTCAGGTATTTGTATTTCCTCTTTTGTGTATTGTCTGCCTGGCATCTTTTTCCTGTTTAGTATAGGAAAGTTTAAGTGCTGAGACCTCAGAGTCAGATGGCCTGGGTTCAAATCCCAACTCCTCCATTTATTAGCTGAGCATCCCTGGGCAAGTTATTTAGCTTCTCTATGCCTCAGTTCCCTAATCTGTTAAATGGGGATAATGATAGTACCTTTATCATAAAGTTGTTCACAAGGACTAAATGAGTATGTGTAAAACAGAATGGTCCCTGGCACATGGTACCATATAAATATTTGCTATTGTTGTTGTCATTGATTAAGAGTCTTGTTGTTTTAAGTATTTTTTAAGAATATTAATTTATTCTCTGTCATATCTGGCATAAATATTTTTTTCTCAGTTTGACTTAAAATTTTGTTTTGGGCTTTGATATAAAACATAAGTTTTATGGTTCTAAGTATTAAAATTTATTGATCTTTTGTAATTTCTTCCATTGTTTGTAGGAATTGAAAGCCTGTCTGTATCTAGATCAGAAAAATATCCTTTTTGATGTTTCAATGATTTTAATTTTGTACTCTTTTTAAAAAATTGATTTCAGAGAGAGGAAGGGAAAGGGAGAGAGAGAAACATCAATGATAAGAGAGAACCAGAGAATCATCGATTGGCTGCCTCCTACAAGTCCCACACTGGGGATCAAGCCTATAACCCGGGCATGTGCTCTGACCAGCAATCGAACCGTGACCTCCTGGTTAATAGGTCGATGCTCAACCACTGGACCACACTGGCCAGGCTCAATTTTGTACTCTTTACATCTCACTTATTATCCACTAAAACCCTATTTTACAGACCACTCTTTCAACAGAGGGAGGCAGACAGGCCCAGGGTTCCCCTTCCCCCTACCCTTTCCTCAATGGGAAGGCAATACTTGGCCAAAAGCTTGGGTCTGGGGAACACAGATGCCTGCCTGCTGGGCTCCCAAGTGAGAAGTGCACACAGAGAGGATGTACCCCAGGCTGCAGCTCCTGTGGTGAAGCGGGATGTCAGCCAGGCTGAGCTGAGTTGTGAGGTGCGAGTACAAGAGGCTTGGTACCTTCAGACCAAGCCCGGCACCTGGTGTGGGCCTGGTGCCCAGCCCTGGTGAGTGGCACCAGCTGACGGTCAGCGGGAATGGGGGCAGGAGGAAGGCAGAGCTGACCTACCAGCAGGACTGGGCACAATGGGCAGCTGGCAGGTCCCTTTCCTCCTGCCAAAGGAAACACGCTCTGAGGAAGCCACGCTCCGGGCCGGGGTAGCCAAGGCCTTGGGCCAGGGCTTTCATGCCCACTGGGTCTCGAGGCCTGGCAGAACCCCAGAAATATCTGCCCCTAATACTTCCGAAGAAGCTCACTTGAGGTTAGGTACTTTATAGTCTCTATCTCCTTTAATTCCAACAGCTCTATGAGGCAGCCGTGTTTTATAGGTTGTTCTCATTACATAGACGAGGAAACGGAGGCCTAGGACCACTGAGGCAGTATGGCCACAGAATCTGTACTGAACTTTGCGAGTTCTATATCAGGGCTTCCAAAATAGCCTATAAAGGCAGACAACCAATATTTCAGGTCTGAGGGGCTCATTTTTTTCCTGTCGCATCTTCTTCTTCATTATCATAACCCTTTAAAAATGATTCTAAGCTCACAAGGCCATATGACACAGGCCATGGGACAGATCTGGCCCAGTGGCTCCTACTCCGCTGGCCCCTGGTATATGTGTGATATATTTACCTCGGGCTGTGCTTGCCATCCTGGGTCCCACATCCATACACAGCTGTGTGATACTGGTACTGAGGTCCCCACTAGCCTCAGAGGGTTGCCGGGAGGACTGCATGAGAGCTGGTTATATATATAAATAAAATGCCCCAGCACAGCGCCTGACACATAAGTGACAGCTCATGCCCACATAAGAGGCAGGCCACATGGGGAGAGAAGAAAAAGGCAGAGAAGAGAGGGAGGGGCACCGCCAGAGGGGAAGGCCTGGGGTGGAATGACTAGCATTATGAAGGTTGTGAACACCTTAAACAAACTTTGGAAAGTGAGAGACTGGCTGCCCCTTACCAGGACTCACAGCAGGACACCTTTCAAGACTGAGCTCCTCCAGCATTTTAGCAGAGGCTCCTGCCCCCACACCTCTTAGGGCCACCTTTAGGGGCGCAGTGAAGACAGGGAGGGCCTCTGGACTCAGCATGATGCTACCATGTGGGCTGTTCTTATGTAGAAGGAGTGGAAGGAGAATGTCTCGCGGTCAACTTCCCTGAGGCTAACTGGAATGCAGAGTGCCCAGTGTTTGAAACAACTGCGGCCAAAGCTGAGGAAGCAGATTCCCGCTTTTACAGAGGGCCCTCTGCACTGTGCCCGGCATGTGCCAGGTCCTCGAGGACACTGACATCCCACCTGACTGACCCAGATCTGCGTTACCGGCCCCTGAGCCTTGGGTGGAGAGCCTGTAATCACAGAGGGATTTCCTAGCCTCTCAGAGTTCAGGCCTCCTGCTCATGGGGCTCAACAGATTTGGCCTGACCAGGATGTGACAAGTGACGGAGCTCATGGCCCACCACACTTGCGTCAGCCTCAGAGCACTGCAGGCAGCGGAACCTTGGCCCCGGCAGGGTCCCTGGCACAGGACAGATACAATACCCAAATCTGTTCAGGCCTTGTGGCACCTGCCCGAGCTTCTTGGCAACCTGGGTCCTCACAGGGCCTTATGGTGCTGGGACTACAGCCCAACGACAGGGAAGGGCCTTGCCAAGGAGGGCAAACACCTGCGCGTATGTGGTAGAGCTTCCTGGTGGTCCCTGAACCACAGAATGAAAACTTCCCAACCGCTCTTGTAGCTGGTTGGTTCTGTCATGGCTAGTGCAAGCTGGAAGGTTCTGCAACAGCTTACGGTAACCTGCCTGCAAAGGCAGATGGCATGTCCCCATCCCTTCCTCTCTGTCCCTTCCTTCCTCTTGTCACTGCGACTATAGATGTGATAGCTGGAGCTCTAGCTGCCAGCTCACATGATGAGGAGGGCTTCAACCTAGGAAGGGTGCTTCTCAGGTTCATACAAATGTAACCTTGATTCCCACAACAACTCTATGAGGTATTATTAACTCCACTTTACAGAGGAGGTAGCTGGGCTCAGAGAGGTGAAATAACTGTGGTCCTATGACCAGTCTAGCCAGGACTAGAATCCAGGTTTCCCAAGTTTCAGGTTCCTCCGCTAGTTCAAACCATGTGAAAGTGGTAATATAATCAACAAACACTTAGTGTGTACCAGGCCCTGTGATAAGCATTTTTAAGTATTTATTCACTGAATCCCCAACAAAAGCCTATGAGGTACAATCTAACATTACCCCCATTTTCCAGAGAGGTGGCGAGAACTGTGCAAGGTAACATGGCCAACAAGAAGCAGAGCTGGTCTCAAACCCAGGCAGCCTGCCTCCAGGACTCTTCTAGCACACGGTCCCTCTAGCAGAAACTCTGCCTCCCAGGCAATAGAGAAAAGGTACAGTCACGGCCCACCTGTGTGGGGACCAGCTCAGCAATGGAGGGCAGAGCCCTAGCTGGCGAGAGAAGTGCTCTGGGGAGCAGCAGAACCCCGCCGAGGCTGTGAGCGCTGCGGCCAAGGCTGAGGAAGCTGAGGAAGCCAAAGAAGGCCTCCTGCACCTGGTGGAGTGGGAGAGGAGGGGGGAGGGGAGGGGGAAGATTTGGGGGTGGAAAAGTCAGGCAGCCAATGGTTCATCTTGTCTCCTGTCAAAGACCTCACAAAGACCTAGAGCTCTTCTGTGGAGAGAGAGGAGGGGTGAAGTTGGAGCACGGAGAGGAAGGCTCTGGACTCAGGAAGCTGGTATATGTCACAGTGGACACAGCTGATCTCAGAGCCTGGCCACTTTGGGAAAAACTTCTGAGTGTGCAGCCACCTATGCTCAAGGGGATGCCACCCTTTTGGCAGTAATTGGTAGGTCGGTCCCTAGGGTTCTGCTGTGAGCAAGAAGCCCAGAATCCAGGCCTCCGAGGTGCTCTGGTCTGGGTGGCAGCTTCAGGAGAGAAAGAGGTCCAGGCCCTTCCTCTCTCGCCTGGACAACAGACAGCCACTCTGCGTTGCAGGTGGAGGCAGCTGGCCCAGGCGAGGGCAGTTGGGCTGACACAGCATAGTCTAGGTCCGTGGTTGGCAAACTGTGGCTCGCGAGCCACATGCGGCTCTTTGGCCCCTTGAGTGTGGCTCTTCCTAAGCCTTAGGAGAACCCTAATTAAGTTAATAACAATGTACCTACCTATATAGTTTAAGTTTAAAAAATTTGGCTCTCAAAAGAAATTTCAATCGTTGTACTGTTGATATTTGGCTCTGTTGACTAATGAGTTTGCCAACCACTGGTCTAGGTCATCCCCTGGACAATTAATTCCCTGTCTCCCTACCATCGATGAGACCCAAATCACAGTGGAATGTGGCTGCTTCTCACCAGCCGAGTCACCTCCTGCAGAGGGCTTCCTAACTGGTCTCTCTCTGCTGCTGCCATTGCCTCCATGGTCTATTCTCCACACAGAGCCTGAGCGATCCTGTAAAACCCAAGTCAGACGCGGCACTGCTCTGCTCAGAATCTTCTTCCTCAGATAAACAACAGCTGGTCCGTCTCCAGCTTCCTCCCTGACCTCATGTCCTATCATGTTCCACCTTGTTGACATCACCATAGCTACACTGACTTCCTGCTCAAACAGTACTCACCTCAGGACCTTCGCACTTGCTGTTCCTGCTATCTGGAATGCTCTTGCCCTTAATAGCCACAGGTTCACTCCCTCATGTTGTTCAGCTACTTGTTCAAATGTCATGCTATCTGAGAGGCCTTTTCTGATAACATCATATAAAACAGGAATCCACACCCCTCCCCATCTCTATCTCCTCACCTGCTTTATTTCTTTATATTTTTAAAAAACTATTTGTTTATTATATCTCTCTCCCGACCAGAACACAGCTCTTTGAGAGCAGGGACTCTGCTTCATTTGCTGCTGCATCCCAGCACCTGAAACAGTGCTTGGCATTTATTAGTGCTTAATAAATACCTGTTGTGCAAATGAACAAACGAGTGAATGAACAAATGAATAAGTGGCTAGCAAGAGAATGAAGCTGCCTTATTCTCTCAAGAGGGCTAAACGAGTGCCCATGGGTGTAGGGTGTGGCTGCCAAGGGAAGGCTGATTTCCCCTCACCGTCAGGAAGGACCTGCCCTGCCCCTGGAGGTTCTGTGTCCCCAGTTGGCAGGGGCATTGCTGCAGTGGGCAGAGTCTGGGGTGAGAAACAAAAGTCCTTCTGATCCTGGGAATCTGTGGTGTGTGGGTGGGTGTGAATGTGTGAGAGAAGGAAGGTAGAGGCCAAGGAGCCAAGTAGGAGAGCACACACCCCGGTCCACAGGTGGCTCCCGCAGACCCACTAGAGGAGTGGCCTTGGTTCAGATGGTAAATAGGAACACCTTAACTTCTCGGTTTGCCCTCACAGCTCTCATGCTGAGGCTGTAAGGCAGGGACTGCTCTAGAACCTATGTTAGAACCCCGTAGCTCAGAAAGTTGCTCAGTCCTCTTCATCAATCTCTATCCCTTTACATAAGAGGAGACTGCGGCGCGGGTGGCAGTGTGGAAGGTCCGCCTCTACACACCTTCTCACCGCTCTCCACCCCCCTCTGCATTACTGCAGGCTCTGCAGTTGTGATGGTTAGAGCAGCCCAGGGAGGAAGGTATTAGGATCAACACTGTATGGAAGAGAAAACTGAGTCTGGGAGAGGTTCAGAAACAGCCCAGCTGGGAGAGGCAGAGGCCAGTGCTCCGCACCCTCAGGCCCACCCGCCCCCCCATCCCCCCAGGAGTAGGAGTGCTGTGGCGGCTGCGGGTACATTTCCTCAGTCACCTGCAGGGAGAGCGTGCTGTGGCACGTAGGCTCCACTGGGTGACTATTCTTAGATCGAGGGAGCTAAGGATGATGGATTTAGAACTTACGAGGTGGAAACATGTTGGCCTGTTTTATAAACAACCGAAATCCTCCCCACAGACTCCCTTTCTGAATTCTGCGTTCTCCATTAGCACTGCTGGCTTGCTGGGCTGCTGGGCTGTACTGGGAGAGGGACAGAAAGGCCACTAGCCCTTTCGAGGGCCTGCTATGACCTCCTGTGGTGCTAAGGACTTTTGCATGGCCCACCCCGTTTAAGAGCAGCCCTGGGTATTGATCACACTCTACGGAGGAAGAAACCGAGGCTGGGGAGGGCCAGAAATGAGCACTTCCTGGGCAGAGGATCCAGGGCTGGCCTGTGAGGCACAAGCCTGACGTGGAGTCTGGGGCTGCCAGTAGAGGTCTGGCCCTAGGGATGGAGCAGCAAGGGCACTGCATGGCACCTTTGGAGCTCACTCCTGTTAAGTGTTTGCAGATAGCAATCCCATCCTCTAAGATTTCCTCACTCCAGGTGACATTATCCTCCCTCTGAATGGCCCGCTGGCCTATCCCCATGACCAGTCAGGGCCCCTCCTCTCAGTAGGTACCAGGCCGTCATCATCCCTCTGTAAGGGTGATCCTCAGAGCTGACCGAGCCCATCCCGACACACACCTTGTCCCAAAGGCTGCCTCTGCCATTTAGCCTAAGGTCACTTAGCTGATTTGAAGTCCAAGCCCACTGTCTCTCGCTGAACCCACAGCCACGGACACTCCTACACTGCTTCCGTGTGAGCTGCTGCACTATGTCTCCCATGGCCTGGCCCGTATGTGGTGTCTGGAACCCGGATGGAATGTTCAGTGGTCTCCATTAAATGTCATCTTATTAAGTGAACACAGAAACCGCTGAGGGGCACCAGCAGAGGGGTAGGGACAGAAGTGGCTCCAGGGCCAAGAGTGACTGGCCTGCTGCCATTGCTGGAGCCTGGTCACTGTCCTCCCCAGGCCTGTTGGGAATCGCCAGTGTGGAGAGGAGGCTGGGAATGAGAGCAATAGTGCGGGTAGGAATAAGCAGGTCTGTCCTGGAACCCAGGCGGGGGGGTCCAGATGAATCCACATGCAGATGAGAAGAGTAGGGTTCGAGAGCTCACTGAGAAGCCACTGATGACACAAACCTGAGAAGAAATTCTCCCTGGGGTCTCCAGTCACTTAACCAACACCTACGGAGTGTCTACTCTGTGGTGGTGCACCCAATTCAGTTCCATCTACTCGGTATCCTCCCCTCCAGCCACACCAATCTCTTTGCTCTCCCTCCAACTGGCCAGTCATGCTTCTGGCTTCGGCCTTTGTTCTGGCTGTTTCTTCTGCCTGGAACCCTCCTCCCCAGGTATCCACATGGCTCCCCCTCTCTCTCCATTTGGGTCTTAGTTCAATGTCATGTTCTCAGAGAGCCTTCTCTGATCATTCAACCCCACCTTCCTCTCCCACCACACTGCTTTATTTTCCTTCCTAGCATGTTACCACCCCCCCCCCCATATGCTTATTTGTCTGTCTCCCCACTAGAACGAACAGCTCCGTGAGAACAATTTCATTTTGTTCAACTGCTGTATCCTTGCACTTAGAACAGTTGGAGGTACATAAAAGGCGCTCAATACATGTTTGTTTTAGGGATGAACATGTGTCATTTGCCCCCAGAGGAGCTTAGTCCCCTGAGAGGAAGCCAAGTTAAGGAGCAGGGCGGGCTGTCCACAGGGTCACCGATCGAAAGGAACTGTGTGTGTGGGGGTAGTTGGGGCAGTCCGTGTTGAAGGGACTTGAAGTTCATAGAGAACTTGCAGCCCCAGCTGGGGGAAGGCAGACATTCGAGCTAAAGACTGGAGAGATTCCACTCCAGCTCTGGGACCAACACTGTCATGGTAGGCCTGGCCAGGAGTGCGGGAACACTAGCTCAGCACGTGGTCTTGGGTGAGTCACCACCTCTCCCAGGGCCTCCCTTTCTGCACCTAGAAGCTGAAGGCACCAGCTTTGCTGATCTCCAAGGGCCTTTCCAGCTCTGATGGTTCATGTTTCAGGACAATGGAGAGTACTTTCCAACACACTCGGGCTGCCATTCCATAGCCCACCTGAACCTGCTGGGCTGCAGCCTTGCTGAGCTCAAGGTGGCTCACAGAGACAATGCCCTGTTCCCAGACACTGGAGTTTCAGACTTTCCAAAGCCCCTCGACAAACCCGAGGTGGGAAGATCAGGGAGCGAGATGTCTAGAAGAGAGGCACTCACCTAAGAGCTGTACCCTGGTAAGTGATGGGGTTGTGACCCATATCAAGGCATTGTGACTCCAAGCCCTGTGCTCCTCGCCTCACTGGGATCATATCCTAGGAGGAACCACAGACCCAAAGAGCCTTCCTTCAGTGGAGAGACCATCAGAGTTGGAGTCACAGGCTGGGCCCACACCCCAACTCTCACTCTTCCTGCGAGTGCCTTCAGGCTAGACCCCTGGTGTGAGTCTCAGTGTCTTCATCCACAACGTGGGCTATTGCTCCTGAAAACCCCAGTGCTATGTGCGAGTCAATGGAAACCTTTCACATATTAGAAACTACATATTAATTAGCAGGAATCCCATACATTGTGCCCACAGGCCAGGAGGAATCTACTCCATCTGTCTTTCAAGAAACCCACACCCCTGGGAAGTACAAGTCCTGGGCCACAGGCAGCTGGTTAGGCGACCCAAACGGGCAAGTCACTTCACTGTGCAAGCTGAGCTACACACGCCAGACTGGGCCTGGCCTGGCTCCAGTGCTATGGAGACCAAATGGCACCAAAGCTTTATTCCAAATACTCATTTCGTTAACAAATATCTTTCTAATATCAATTCCAGATAAAGTACTATTTAGGTTCCTCATGTGTACAAGGAAAGAGGAGGAAGGAGGAGCAAGGATGAATAAGACAGTGCCCATTTTTAAGGAATTACCAATCTCTTCATAGCTAACATTTCTTAAGCACTTACTACCCACCAGGAACTGTCCTGCATTATTTCCATATCTCATCTCACACCCATAACACCCCAATAGCATAGGAATGTTCAAGATCTCTATTGCACCCCTGAAGAACTTGAGGCTCAGGCCCACTTGAAAACAAAATGGTGGCACCAGGACTCGAGCCAAGGTCTGTCTGTCTCCAGATCCCAAGTTCTTAATCACTATGTTCTATGGCCTCTGTGTCGCTGGTGGCCTTAGGCAAGCATTTTCTTCTTGGGTCTCCATTCCACTATGAAATGTAGGGGTTCAATGATTCCAGTGGGTACCAGAGATGTTACAAACAACTGTGAGCCAAAACAGAAAGCAAGAAATGCCCACCTCAAGTGGGTGCCGAGTAGGAGGAGTGGTGGTTAGTTCCCACACCTCAGGAGGGGAAGGCATGGACAGCATCTGGGTGGCAGAAGGCCAAGGGCTGGTTTAGCCACACGTGGCTCAAACATGCAAGTTTCAGAGAAACATGGCTGACACCTGCCCACCTCTACCAATGTCTTTTCTCCCACCAAACGCACTGCCCCCCATCTACACACTCACCTACCTCCCCAGATGGGCCTTTCCTCATCCTGCTCCCCCTACCCCTCTTCCTCTTCTCCTTCAGGAAGTTATTCTGACCCTGTGGTTCTCTCCAACAGACAGAACAGCTTTAAGAGCCACTTAAACACCATTTCATCAAGAAGCCGTCATATCAATAGGAAGCATTTTCCTTTAAGATCCTGGTCCTTGGTGCATAGCTCCCTGTCTTTACAATTTGCTCTGTCTCTAATGGAGAAGGAGCAGTGGCCCTTCTCCATCTGAATTTTTCACAGCAGCAGATGCCAGTAAGGTTGCCTGGAGAGCCTGGAATTGCCATGTTGCCATGGTAACGGCAGACCAAGGTTTGGATGCTTTATCCCTGATGAGCTGCCCTGGCAGTGCCATGCCAGGCTGCTGGTGGAATCTTCCCTGGTGAACCAAAAAGAATCCATTAATGGACAAGAAACTGCTCCATGGTGCCGAGGTTTAGCTCCTGCAAACACACTTGTGGGCCACTCACTCAGCCCCTTGGCTGATAAGGAGGCCAGGCCTGGCTCTCTGCACTGTGGCTCACTCGGGGGGTAACATGGTTTTAAATGGCTTGCCAACAAAGCAGGCCCTCCCCCACTACAGCTCCCAAATTACCACTTCTCTTATTTGATGCCGCCAACCAGGGATCTGCCAGCGTGGACCCTGGCAATTAGCACAGCACCCGCATTTGTTGGGGAATTAAGAGCCGCTGATTAGCTTAATTCCACGCCATTTACAGGCAGTGAGTGTCAGCCTGAGACTGGCTTTTCCAAACGGTGGCCCTGAGGGTGGCACGATCATGGCCTGAGTTTGAAATGGAGGCAAGGGCCTGGTGAGGCAGAATGAGCCGAGAGAGATGGCAGGACTCACCCCTGGACCTGCCTATGTATCAGCCTTTGCCTCCTCTCATCCTGCCCACCTAAGGCAACTAAAGACCAGAAGAAGGTGTGTCCACATTGAATCATGCCTATTTCCAAGCCTAAATCCCTGATGACAATCTCCCTGATGACACCCACTGGGAATGCCCAGCCATAGGACTAGTGAGCCCTAAACTGGGACTTTGGGGGGCTGGAGTCCTGAGTCAACCTCTAAATGGCTGGGCAGGACCCTGACACTCTGCTGGGACTCTCTCGCCATCCCACCACTTACTACAAAAGGACCTGAACCTTTTATTTGTCCCCCAAGTTGCTGTCTGGCTGGAACCCCTTGGAATTTGACTGCCCCATAATAATTTCCTTAGGATTCCTGCTGTCAGACCCCCCCTCCCCCATTGGAGGGCCCCAAATGGGCCCTCCAGAATATTGACATCCAGGATTATACAGGCCCTTGTACCTTGGATGGTTGATCCCCATCTGGACACAGCAGGCGTCAACTCTGTAGCTAGTATGGTTCCCTGGGTTTCTACCCTCTCCTGCCAGTTTGCTTGTATGCAGCACACAGGACCATGTGGAGCTGGCTCACTAATATGTGCCCACAGATATGAGGGAACTTCCCGATCCTCCCGTGGAAATTCAGACACTGAGGCCTGGCTGGAAGGCCCGGATGACTGAGCTTCCCTAGTGCAAACCCTCACTTGCTTGAAAATGGGCTGAACCTGATCTTTGAGTTTTAAAAACATTCATTGAGTTTTACTTGGTAGCTGATACTGGGTACAGAGTGAGCCATTTGTGGCATCTGACATCAAGAAATATACAAGCTAGGTGATTAGGAGAGACTTCCCAGCGGAAAAAAAGTTATGAATGGGGGGAGGAAGGGCATTCCAAATAGGAAGAACAGTGGGAACAAAGGCCTTGCTGGGGAGGAGACGGAGCTTGCAGAGCTAATGGTGGCAGTTCAGTCTGGTAGAAGCAGAGGAAGTGCAAAAAGTAATAGAAGGAAGTACGTCTGGGACGATAGGTACAGGGCATATCATTGCAGATGGCTCAGGAAATACATCCTCGAAATGCCTGACTAAAGATTTTGGACTTTACTCAGTAGCCACAGGAAGCCACTAGACTTTTATGAAAGGGAGACGCAGTCAAAGCTGTGCTTCAGAAGCAAAATCTGGGCAATAACAGTCATCATCCTTGCCGTGCTGTTGTCACCATAGATAACATCAGGGGCTCCCAGACTCTGCCAGGCGCTTTTCTGAACTTGAGGCTGACTCTGAAGGAGGGGCTCTGGGAAGATCTGTTTGGAGGCAGAGGCAGAGTCCAGGAGAAAGAGGATGAGCAGAGCCTGCGCTGTCTCAGATGGGATGCAGAAGAGAGATGTTTAGAGAGAAAGCAAGGAGGCGGGAACAAGGTGACTCGGCATCTGCGAAGCTATGGGTACAGAGGGCTGAGAGGAGTGCAATGGCCTTGGCCAGGAGGTCAGGATGGAAATCACATGCAGGTCCTGGATGGGCAAGTCTTTGATCCACAGGCTGGATACATGAATCTACAATCCAATCCCAAGGACACAGTCACAATATTCTCTTGTTACCTTGACTTCAGGAAAACATTTGGGGAGGAACAGACAATAGAAGAAGGGCAGCAATCCCAGGAAGACTGACTCTTTCACACTCCACGCTGGTCTTATGAATCAAGCACCTGCCGGCTAGAGTGAGAGGGAAAGACCTGGAGAGGAGGTAACCTCTCCTAGCTTTGACACTTGCACCTTCTTGGAGGTCTTTCTGTCGTGATATGCATCACACAGGGGCCGCCAGATAGGAAGGGAGCTCTGGTTTTAACCTGTCTCATTGCTGTTCTATCCTGCAGGTACCACCAGTACCCACCCCTGGGAACGAGGGCCTTCCTTCAGGTAGAAGGCAAAAGCTGCCTCCTTTGAGACAGATCTCATTCCCCATGAGCCACATGAACCCTCTGCTCTAGTCAGGAGGGCTTCCTGACTCCAGTCTCCTCCTCCCCCTGGCCAGGAAGCTGCTGGTCCACTTCTCCTGGGCCAGTCCAAATCCTAGGCTAGCCTTCAAAGTTCAGCTCCAGTCCTCATTCCTCTGAAAACTCTATGACAATCACTCCTCCGCTGAGCTACAGCACTTAAAGTGGAAGTTTCAGGGCAGGAAGGGAACTTCGAGATCCCTGGGCCGACCCTCAGCTCGAAACTGGGCCTGGAGAAGGGAAGAACTGGCCCAAGAAAGAGGAAGGGCTATGGCTGGAACCCAAGTCCACAGATTCCCTGGACAGTCTCCTGTGAACTCATAGCCTCTCCATGTCACAGACTGTGAGACTGTCCGGGGGACGGTGCCTTCTGCATCTCTGTACCCTGTGCCTAGCACAGAGCCCTGGACTACAGGTAGCTCAGAGAATAAAATCCTCAGTAGCCAAAGGCTCGGAAAGACAACAGGTCCTGAGGAAAAGCAAGACACAGGTGAAGGCGCCTAAGAAAAACCACAGCATCCAGCAATTCTGCACTGTTCTGGGGTGCAAGCCAAGCCCGGCCACTGGACTGGGGGTGGGGATAGAGATGATGCATTCAAAGGGATTTTACATCCAAAAGAGATTTGCACATCCAATGCCAATGTTCTAGCCCAGAGCTTCCTGGGAGAGCAGCTTGGAGCGGCTGGCAGAGGGGTCATGCTGAGGTCAGCCGCCAGCCAAGGAACATTGGTGATGGTGGCAGCAGCAGCTGAGGGAAGATTTTTCTTTTCAAGTTAAATCTTCAGATTTTAAGAGCAAAGAGAACTCTTCATAATCACCCAATCCAATTCCCGATTTTTTCAAGTAGGGAATTCAAGGTCTTGGGTAAGGAAAGAAACTTGATCGGGTCATACAGGATGTCAGGGTCACAGCCAGGACACAGTTCTGGGTCTCTCTGCAGGACCACCTGTCTCAGCTGGGTCGCACCTGGGTGTGGTCCCACCTTCTGGGTCATCCATTTCTACAGTTTTTAAAATGACTACTCCAATTACTGACAGGCTGGCAATTCAAGTTCAAAGGAAAGTATTGGGTTTGACTGAGGCTCCCTCTAAAGGTGCCACTTGCTGAGATCATACAGCTAGAAAAGGGGGAGCCAAAACTCAAGCCCAGGTTCATCTGGTTCCAAAGTCCTCCCTTTCTGCACCGGCTCGGGTGGCCAGGCAGGCTGCCCCTTCGCTCAGAACAGAGGAAGAAGGACAAGACAGACAGACCTCCTGAGCAGTCAGAGAAAGGATTTCATTACAGAGGAGTCCTGGGTGAGCGCCCGCCTTGGCCCCAGGTCTTGTGCTGGGTGCAGGAGAGAGAGGAAGTGAGGTCCAGGTGTGTAGATTCCAAATGAGCAGCGATCAAGGTTGGAGGGGAAACAAACCCAGTCCTTTCAATTCTGAAGTGAGAGCGAGGTGGAGGAGCAGGAAAGGGATGGGTGATGGAACTCGCTGGCAGGGCCCTGCCTGAAGACGCTGTGGCCCCAGCACAGTCCTCTTTGCACTCACAGAGCACTGCAGAGTGCCCAGCACATCAAGGCACTGAGTGTAGAGCCAAGAGTCAATGCACGGAGAAAGAAGTCTCCCATCCCCAAGGAAAGAGAGATGCAGCTCCGGTGCCTGCAGAGAGAGGACCTGCCCCCCAGTGGGCCCTATGCCCCCTCCATCTGGAGAAGGAGCAGGAGGCAGCTGGCAGGTCCAGAA
Source organism: Myotis myotis (assembly GCF_014108235.1). Lineage (NCBI taxonomy): Eukaryota > Metazoa > Chordata > Mammalia > Chiroptera > Vespertilionidae > Myotis > Myotis myotis. The sequence continues at coordinate 53,536,337 of NW_023416314.1, forward strand.
ATGCTGACACAGGGGGACAGAGCTTCCAGTCTGACTTCTCCATGGCAACAAGCTGACAGAAAACTGCACAGGGGACTGAGAATCCAGTTTTTAAATAACGACACAAAACACTCTCCGTCTAAAATTATACATGCAAAGCAATAGCTCCTGCCTCTTAGCCCCTAGGAGGGGAGACACAATCACTAGAAAGGTGCCTCCTTCCCTCCCGCCATTCCCCTGCGTGCCCCTCCTGCTGTCTATTCTTCTGAGAGCTGCCAGGCAGACTTGCTGTGCAGGATGCACTTCAGGGCATTGCATCAAATCTGACAAGTGAGGACAGAGGCTCCACCAGGCTTGGGGCTGGCCAGGTCCCACAGCAAACAGGCTTTGGCAGCTGGCTTCCTGTTGCACCACAGCAGCGACGGCCAAGAAGAGCAGGGGAGAGACCCTTTTCCTCCGCTGTCTCCTAATGGTCAAAATCCTGCTTCATCCTTCAGGGCTCAGCTGTATTTGCCTTCCTGTCCCTGAGATGATGACTTAATGGCACACACCTTTCACTGTAAACCCAAAGCCCTCTGTTTACAATTCAAATATAAAACTTTTCATTATACTTCTGCTTACAGAAGTAGACTGACGGTCTACTTTGCATTTTACTTTTGCTTACTTATTCTGCCCCCAGTAGAGAACCTGCTCTGTGATAAAGCCTCAATAAATGTTTTCTGAATTGAATCAACAGCATCAGAAAACATTTTAATTTGAGTAGCTAGAGACCAACCCTTCTTCAGCTGACACGAGTCCACCCAGACTATGGTTCCCTCTGAAGTCTTGGTGCTTGGGGAGCGGGAGCAGGAAAGCAGGGTCACCCCCCTCCTGTGCTGCTGTCCTCCCGCTGGATCCCCCACCAGCCATCTGCCAACTCCACCGTGTGCTCTCTCACAGTTTCACAGACTTCGCCATATTCCAAAGGGTACCCCAAACAAGCTGGACTAAGGATCCTGGGTTCAATTATAGCTGCATCACCTCCCATCTGTGTGAACTCGGGCAAGTCACCCAATCTCTCTGAACCTTGTCTGCAAAATGGAGACACTCCCTCCCCACATCTATATCCTGCCCACTGCACAAGGCTGGTGAGGAACGGAGGTGATGAATCGTGAAGACGTTCTGAAAGCTGGAAGGTAGTCTCTGTGCAAAGGGAAGGTGAGTGCTGTTTCCGGGACCTATGAGACGTAGCTGGGCCTAAACTCATGAGAGACACATGGGGAGGTAGCGGCCGAGGGTCCAGGTCTTCTAATCCCTGGTCCAGAGCGCTCCTCCCAACCTTATGTTGCTTTAGAGATCCCATCTAGGCATCCTTCAACTTTGGCAAAAGCAACCCCATGTTCCATTAAAATGAGAAGCATTTTGGATCACCTGCGGAGTATAAATCTCTAAAATGGAATGCAGTCCAGCTCTCTGCTTCCAGGCAGAGTGCCACCTGGAACACTCGAGGCAGGGAGTTAACTCTTCCTCCCCCACCAAGCCTTTCCTTCCAGCCCTGTCACTGCAAACTAACCCAGCCAGAAAGGTCACCCTGGTGGCTGAAACCTCTGGCTGTGGCAGAGCTCAGGTCTTCTCATCGAACCTCAGAAACAAAAGTAATAAGTGCAACTGCGAATATTAGAGCAGCAGATCGGGAATGACTTGGACAGGACACAGAGGAAAAGGGCATGGCCTGTGCAGACTTCAACGGAAAACCACTACGGGTCTAGGACTTGCTTTAGGAGGTGGGGACACTGATTCCTTGGGGTGTGAGGTCAGCAGAACAGACCTCAGAGAGACAGCAGGAACGCACAGGCCTACTGCTCAGATTCTCACGGCAGAGAGGTCACTGAGTGGAGCCTCTTCTGACCTCAGCAACAACTTGGAAAAGGAGGGAGGACAGGAGAGAGGGAAGGAAACCTTCTTGTCGGGAGCCCTGACCCTTTCATGGTGTGATGGCTAATTCTGTGTCACCTTGGCTGGTCACCAGTTGTTCGGTCAAACACTCATCTAGATGTTGGCATAAAGGTTTTTTTTTCAGATGTGATTAACACATACAATAATTTTTGATGGGCCTCATCCCATCAGTCGAAGGCCTTAAGGGCAAAGGCTGAGGTTTCCTGAAGAAGGAATTCTGCCTCAAGGCTGCTACATAGAAACCTTGTAACATCAACTCAGCTCTTGCCTGAATCTCCAGCTCTAAGGATTCTGGACCTCCCTGCCTCCATAATCATGTGAGATAATTCTTTAAGATAAATAAATAGGCAGATCCTCTATGTTGTTTCCTTGGAGAACCCTAATCTGTGGGGAGGTGGGTGCTTTCATCTGAGAGATAGGTTTGCTGTTCTGATGTTGTTTACAGATGAGGAAGCCGAGGCTTGGAGAGTCAGGTCTCACGGTAAGGGAGACCTCAGAACCCTCGCTTTATCAGTATCCTCACTGTGGATAAGGAAGCAGAACCTCTCTGAAGAACGCTGGGACTAGAATTCCTGACTGGAGCAGAATTGCTGACCCCTCTGAGTTCTTCTCATGGAGATGCGGTTAATGCCAGCAAGAAGCAGGGGTCTGCATCGGTTTGTTCATTCAAGCATCACAACCTGCATCTGTCAAACGCTCTTTAGGCTCCATACCTTCCCGGGGATCAGGATCTGGACAGAGGATCGGGTCTGCACAAGGACCTCAGGGTCTCATCGAGTCTAAACCCACGCCTGAGTGTCAGGAGAAGAGCAGGGTGTTGCTAGTCCCTGAGGGGTCTTCCTCCTGAAGGCAAATCCGGGCTGAGACCCTTTTCATTTGACTCCTGCCGGGAAGTGGGAAGCTTATGCTCTGCTCATACCATGAGCACTGGAGGGGCTGCCTTCTCTGGGGTGGTGACTGAGCAGGCTGCCTTCACTCTGCCACCTCGCCTGCCCTTTTCCAGCCCCAGAGTCTCTCACTGCCACTGTCTCCTGGGGAAGGGAGCATTCCTCCCCTGAAGAGCTTTCGCCCAGGGATGGATGAAGCCTCTCTCCTCAGTCCCCATTAGTGCAGCTGAGACAGGGCGCATTTGCAGGAGAAAGTCTACTAAATGCGAGGGGCACTGGAAAGGAAATCATCACAGCCATCCAAATACATCCCCAGGCGCAGGGCTGCCAACACGAAGGTTCTGACTCTTTAATAACCCCCTTCTCTTGCTCCAGAGGACTGGGACATACATCTGCAGCAGCCTTTGCTCAGCTCCCTGTCATCTGAACTTGCAGCAGCTTCAGCCTCAAAGGCCTGGCTCCCAGAGCAGTGCTGCCTAACATGTTCAGGCACACATGAAAAATGATAATGGTTGACACACTGGGTAAACAGAGAGTGAACAGACCATCCCTGCAATGGAGCCGGCTAGCCCAAACTGGAGCTTGGAAAGATGAAGTACCTTGTCCGAGGTCCCACGGTGAAAGGCAGAGTGGGACCTGGCTCTCGATCTTTTTCTGCTCTGCCTCTGGGACAAGGACCACAAGATGTGCTCCCCAAGTGTCCAGTGCCTCACTCGTGGCCGTGCTCAGGAAATGCCAGAGGAAAAAAGACAGCAACCCAGAGAGCCTTTCCTACACACTCGCAGGCCCTCCAGCTTGTATCAGCATCTTTGACCAGAGACCTCCCAAGCTGCAGGCCAGCACAGAGCCCTCACACCAGAGAAGGTGCTGACAAAACTCTAAGATGGCAAAACACAGCCCACTTCTCCTTTAAGCGCTATTTCTCTTACTTAGTAGGTATCCCTGCCCCGACCCTGGGCTCCAAGGACCCCTCTTCATTCCCAGCCCTCCAGCCCCTCATCTCTCCTTCCCCCAAAAGTCCTGTCCATCTCTCAGGCAACAGTTGTCTCAGCCAAGTTCCCACTAGATCGTAATACCTGGTAAAGCTAAGCACGGTCTTCTCATGGCCATTTATGTGTTAAACCAAAGGAGAGACACCTCAAAATTTCTAATTGGTCAGGAGGCCACAGGAAGAAAAGAATGGGCCTCAAAGTTAGACAACTCCAGGTTCCCAGCCCTAGTTCTGTTACTTTCTGTTTGAATGACCTTGGGTAAATCCCTTAGTGCCCTTCTGCGGAAAACAACAATAAAACCCACCTCATAGGTGAATATACAAAGTCTTACAGCCTTGCACTGTGCGGCGGGTTGATCCAAAAGATACGTCCAGGTCTTCACCCCTAGAACCTACAGATGTGACCTTATTTGGAAAGGGAGTCTTTACAGATGTGATGAAGTTAAAGATTTTGAAACAAGAAGACTGTCCTGGGTTACCTGTGTAGGCCCTAAGTGTCATCACAAATGTCCTCGTAAAAGAAAGGCAGAGGGGTGTCGACACACAGGAGGAAGCAATGTGACCACAGAGGCAGAGCTTGGAGTGATGTGGCCACAAGTCAAGGAGTGCCAGCAGCCACCAGCAGCTGGAGAAAGTGATGCATTCTCCCCCAGAGCTGTTATAGATGTAATTAAGTCAGGGACCAGGATGCTCATCCTGGATTATCCACGAAGGCCCAAGTCCAATCACAAGTGTCCCTGTAAGAGAAAGACAAGGAGAAACAGACACACCAAGGAGGGAGCAATGCAAAGACAGAGGCAGCCACGGAACACCTGGAGCCACCAGGTCCTCCCCGGGCGTCCCCAGAGGGCGTGTGGCCCTGCTGACACGCGATGTCTGTCTTCTGGCCTCTACAACTGAGAGTAAATTTCTGCTAAGCCACTCGACTGTGGTCCTTCATTACTGCATCCCTGGGATACTAATATCCACTATCTCCCTAATTGATTACATGTCGTCCCTTAGCACCAGCTTTATGCTAGAGCCATACAAACTGCGTGTATAAGAATGTAAACTTTGGGGGAGTAGGACTTTGTCTGTCTGGGTCACTATTATAACCCTAAAAACTAGCATGGTGTCAGATACATGGCAGATGCTCAATGCATTTTTTTTTAAATAAATGAATGAACTGTAGTTCACAGAGGGCAGCAGCCGCATGTGATTTACTTCTACAACCTCAGCACCCAAAGTACAGGGCACATAACTCTCTACCCATGTAGAACCTCCTCCTCCTCCCATCTATTCCAGCACTGAAGGGGCACCTCTCTGAAAATAAAAGGGGGAGGGGGGTAAATCTTATCATCCTGGAGCCCAGGGATAAGCTTGAGGGTCCAAAGGGTCCATAAGCCTTGTCTCCAAACTCCCTCTAAACAGGAGCCCTGGAGAGTCCCGGGGATGATATTGTTTAATTAAACAGAGACTCAAGTCACCCGCGTCTGGCTCAGGCTGGGCCTCTGGGACCTGAGCAGCAACATTTCATCATTAGGAGGAAAGGAGATGACAAACTCTTTCCTGAAAGAACCCAGCAGGCAGTCAGAACTACTGAATGTGGGTAAATAAAACCATTATTTCCAAATACATATCCCAGGCAGTGCTGCCTGCGCTCCTGGTATCACAGGCGATACTAAATTTAGAACTGGCGGTTTGAGTCATATGCTGATTCCTGAAGAGAAAAACTAAATTCAAGGGGGGAAAATGAGGTGACGTGTAAAAATAAAAATGAGACCTTGGTCCCTCGGAGCAAGCTGTCAGGAAAGGTTAGGGACACGTTTCCTGCACAGAATGTTGCCTGTGGAGGGATTCCAGCGGGGTGGGGCCTGTTTGCACAACCCCTGGACTGCCTCCCGGTGTGGAGCTGCAGAGGCCGGAGGGGAATCTGCATGCTGAGCAAGAATGCGGGGACACTGTTTTTCCAAAGCACTGTCACGGTCTCAACCCTGCCGTGCGGTCCTGTCCCCCTCACACAGCTGAGGAACAGAGCGCCCAAGTCCTACAGGCAGCAAGCAGGAGAGCAGGAATTTCTTTTCAGAAACTTTAAAAATAAATTTATTGGGATGACAATGGTTAATAAGATTATAAAGGTTTCAGGTGTACGATTCTATAATACAGCAACTATATAAACTTATAATTGGGGTGGGAGTGTGTGTGTGCATGTGCGTGTGCGCGTGTGTGTTTTCCCACCAATCCACAGACTCTCACTGCATTTCCTCCAATCTCCTTGAAGAATTTCTTATTTAGCCCGGCTGGTGTGGCTCATTGTTTGAGCATTGACCCACGCACTGAGAGGACGCTGGTTCAATTCCCGGTTGGGGTACGTGCCTGTGTTGTGGTCCAATCCCCTGTGGGGGGAGTTCAGGAGGCAAATGATGGATTCATCTATGTTTCTATCTCTCTCTTCCTCTCTAACATCAATAAAAACAAAATTAAAAAAATAAAAGAATTTCTCATTTAGCTGATCCCATTGTATGCACTTGTAAGTTGGGGCCCATTTGTACAAGCTGCACGAGCTGTCCTCTATTTATCGGCAGCTGGAGCCACTTCCTGAGAAGGACCCTTGGAATACTGAGCACAGCCGGCTGACCAGCCTGCCATGTGGATCTAGTCAGTCTGCTGGGCTCCACCCTACACAGCGCTCGGCTGTCGCTTGCTCACTTTGAGTGGAGGATCCGGCACTTTTTTTAGGCCCTTATAAATAATACATTTTGTCATCTTGATTCTTAGTTTAAGCAATTTTTTTCTCTTTGGGAAAACCACTTTCACTCTACGAGACAGTTGTTCATAAATCAAGAGGAATTGCCAGTGACCGAAGCCTGAATCCTGACTTCGGAAGGAGTGGGCAGCCACCAAACCTGATGATTCAAGGAGGAAGCTGGTCTCATTCAGGAAGAGAATCTGACTTCAACCACGAAAAAAATGTTTATGTGTTTGATTCCTTGACCTCTGACCCAGGAAGTGCTACTATCAGAACTCTATATACCACCTTCAGCCCCTGCCTCCCTGAGTCCCACAGGCTGGCTTTGCTCAGTAACATGCTGAAGATCCCTTCTATCTGTAAAGTGAGACAAGGCTTCCCGTCATGCAGACTTGTCCAAGCACCTGGCAAAAAGTCACAGCTCAGTGATGAGCTCCCCTTGAACTCTCCTTGATACCTTGCAGCTCCCAAGAAGACACATTTGTACCTTGAAGAAGTGTCATTTTTCCCTCCTCTCTTCACTGACCAGGAACACTGAAAAAGGATGCTTTAATTAATATGGCATAAAGAAGCCCAGCTATACAGTGGACAGAAAGCTGAACTTGGAATTGGATGAACCAGGCCTTGAATCCTGGGTCTGCTACTTGTTACAGGATCTTGTCCTTTTACCTCTCTGGACTTTAGTGTCCTGATAAAAAAAAAATGGGGAGAAAATTAACTTAAAGTGTCTCTCAAACTTTAATGTGCATATGAATTGCCGAATACAGATTGTGATTCGGCAGGTCTCAGGTAGGGCCTGAGGTTCTTCATTTCTAATTAGTACTGGCCAAGGTGGAGGCCACTGGTTTGTGGAGCACTTTGTGAGTAGAAAGGACAGACATGGTGAAGGGCTCTGTCAGCTTAAGGTCTGACTCATTAACCATTGTTGTCCTGCCTTAAACACAAAGGTCATCCTACAATTCCACTCAGACCATGTATTAATCCTTGATTCTTTACAATTAAGTAAAATAATGATTAGTTATCTAGTAAAATAACAAGGACTAGGGAAAACCACTTGTCACCAATCCTCTCGCCCCCGACAAAGCACAACAGCTCTATCAGCAGGTGATGTCAGAAGCAAACATACAAACAAATCTCCAATAGACCTTAAAACCACTTCAGATATCCCTGGCCAGTGTGGCTCAATTGGTTGAGCATCATCTCATGCACCGAAAGGTCACCAGTTAGATTCCCAATCAGGGCATATATCCAGGTTGTAGGTTCGATCCCTGGTTGGGGTGGGGAGGTGAGGGTTACTGTTTTAAACCCAGATGTTTAGGACTAAACCTAAGTACTGACTTGAGTGAAAGCCGGTTTTGGTACAGTGAGGAAGGAAGGAAAAAGCCGAGAATGCTGACTCTCTGAGACTGACTTGAAGAAGAAGGAGGGAAGGAAACTGGAGAGGATTTGATGGAATGAAAGGAAGAAGCCAGTGATAAGGACTGTGAAGGTGCTTCCTTCCTGAAACAATGATGCTCGTGTTCAAGACGCAGCACCAGTGTCACCTCCTTGATGACACCTTCCCTGACAGCTGGCTCCTACTCTTGTCGCCAAAGCATTGATACCCACCCCTCTACCCACCCGGAGCCGGAGCTCATCACAGCGGACTGAACACTCATTTCCGTATTGATCTCCAACCCCTTGGGGTCAGAGACCATATCTTATTCATCTCTATATTCTCAGCCTGGCACAGTGCCCTGGCACGTATTAGGCACTCAGTGAATGATGCTGACTGAATGCACGCATGAGGTGGAGGGTATTGAAGAGAAAGCTTTAATGGCCTTGCTTCAGGGCCTCTCTTTCCTGAAGGTATTCATTCATATATTCACGCACTTGGCGAACATGCATGCTCCAAGTGTGAGCACTCAGACCTTTTACCAGTTTTCAGTGTATTTCAATCTGAGAAATGTTCCAAATTTTCTTGACCCCAAGATTGTAAACACAGTGATCTATATACTAGTAATAATTATAGCTATATATTAGTTTTATAAATATATGTAAAACTTGTAGAATTTTTTTCAAAGTGATTTCCTATTTTCACTGTGAACTATATACATCATTTTCCCATTTTTCAAACAAGGAAACAAGACCAGACAAAAAATTCAGTGATTTAAGGCAGAATCTCAATTTTAGGTGTGTGTTAATATATATACATATATACACATACTTGATTCTTGTCCAAAATATAGATTCCTAGCCCCACCCCCAGAGATTCTGATTCAGTAGGTGTGAGATGGAGCCGAGGAATCTGCCTGCCAGTGCCCCTAGGTTCTGAGGCCAGTGGCCTACAGGCCTGAGGCAAGGCCCCATGATTAGAGGTCAGCCCGGTGCCCCCTCAGGCCAGGCACCTGGCCTGCTATGGAGCTCGTGTCTGTTGGAGGTCGTCTCTTTGGTTCCAAAGCTATAGTCATGGGATGGGAGACAAGTCACACAGACAGCACCTTCCCAGGGCCTGGCAGGAAACCTAAAACCAGAGACACTCAGGTGATGATGGCAGTGCCAACATCCCACGCGCAAAGCCATGAGGCCAGAGTGGTGGCTGGAAAATGGATCACATTTCTGAAGACTTAAGACCTGGAAGCCCAGATTTTAGAAAAGGACCAGGCCCCCTAGACAAGAAGGATGTGTGTGTGTGTGTGTGTGTGTGTGTGTGAGAGAGAGAGAGAGAGAGAGAGAGAGAGAGAGAGAGAGAGAGAGAGAGAGAGAGAGAGAAAGAGCCTCAATTTAGTAAAGAACAGCAACTAAAGAAAGTACCAGTAGCCTTCTCCCTCTCACCTGCCTTCCACATCCAAGTCCCGCTAACTGCACCTCTGTGTCTCCTCCATCAGCCCTGTCCCCTTGCCCACTGTCAAGGCCCTGATGAAAGACCTCCAGGGTTACCTTTCACCCAGTTTATATAAAAGCCCCCCAAGGCTCTGCCTGCCTCTCGCCTCTCCTTTCCTTCCCACTAAAAACTCTCTCCATCTACTTCCAGGAAAAAAGCCTCATTAATCTTCCCAGAGCACAGACCGCATCACAAAGTGTGAGAGACCACTGTATTTGAAGCCAGAAGATCTGGTTCTGGTTCTGGCCCTGGCTCCATCTCCATCATGAACTAGTTGTCTGTCCTTGGATTAGTCAATTCTCCTTTTGGGATTCATTCTTTACCTGGGAGACAGAGAGTGGGACTGGGTCATCTCTAATGTCCTTTCCAACCCTAGGATTTCATGCATATTCCTACTTAGAAAGGATCAGTGACATCTTATTCCCTACAGAATTAGATACAATTGCCTTACCCTGGAACATCTAAGGAGGCACTCTGTGAACTGGGCCTGCTATGGACTGAATGCTGTGTCCCCCCAAATTCATGTGCTGAAACTCTACTCCCAGGGGGATGGGCTTTGGAGATAGGTCCTTTGAGAGATGATTAGGTGATGAAGGGAGCCTTCACGATGGGATCAGTGCCCTGATAAGAGACAGGAGAGAGAGCCTGCTTCCTCTCTCTCTGCCCTCCACCATGTAAGGACACAGTAAGAAGATGGCCATCTGTAAACCAGAAGGAGGGTTCTCACAAGAACCCACCATGCTGGCACCCTGACCCCAAACCTCCAGGCTCCAGATCCATGAGCAATAAAAGTTTGTTGTTTAAGCCTATGTTGTTTAAGCCTATGGTGTCTGGTTATAGCAGCTGGAACTGACTCAGACAGGCCCAAACTATTCTTAGGCATTATTCCCCTTATGTTCCCTTTGTTAGAGTCAAACTGATATATCCTCAGGACCCTAAATGTGCCAGGAGTTTTTTTGCTTCCTCAATGCTTTTGTCATTGTTTTATTTCTGAAGACCCACTACTGCACCTATGTCAACCTGTTAGATTCCTACATTTGTCAAGGTCCAAATCACATGGGTCTCTTTTAGGTTTGCCCTCTATGCCCCTGACCTAGGAGCCAACTCCTCCTCCCTGACCGCCAGTCCCTGTCTGTCCTCTCACAGCTGGCAGTGCAGTACCTCCTGGGCTTGGCTCACACACTTCTGCCAGCTCCTTGAGGGCGGGGCTTGTGAGTCTCCTACCATGCAGCACACGGCCCTGCACAGGGAAGGGCTGGCCAAGTGGGTGTTGGATAGATGTCAGAAAGTGGACGTTCCCATTTTAGTTAGACCCTGAATTTCAGTGGTAGCCAAGGCAGAAAGGGTCACATGGGCAAATAGTTTCCAGAATACAAATTCCAGTTCCAGTGAACAACTTTTCCTTGAAGTCAACCCCAAGGCTGTGAATCATAAAAAGGGCCACTGAGTTTGGCAGTGCAGGGCACCCACTGCTCATAAAGGCCCGTGGCCAGATGCCTGAGACGATCTTCCTGCCAACAATGGCTGGGGCTGAGGTGCTCGACTTGGTGTCTGTAGGCTGACTGGGAGCTCTCGGCACCTGTGCAGAGCACATGCTCATGGCTGAGGCAGTTCAGTGAATTCTGGTAAAAGGCAGACTGTGTGATGTACTTGATGGGGTTTCCTCCTCTGACCCCCCTGGCCCTGGATCTGGCCCATCCCAGCTTGTTCTCTGTCCACCTGGGGCCACAGTCAAGTGCGCACATCTTATCCTCCTGACTAGGCCGTCAGTTCCTGCCTGGAAGGATCGTGTTTGTCTCGTGTCTTGCTCATCTTCCCATCTCCCGCATGCCTAGCACAACGCCCTGCTCACAGCAGATGTCAATAAACGCTCTCTAGATGGATACTTAAATTTAGATCAAATTGACTCAAATCCCAATTAAAATCCCTAGTCAAAAAGACAAGATTTAATTCATTTTCTCTCTACAAAAAGGACAATCTTGCTGTTTTAAATAACCTAATACATTTCCTTCACAACTTAGAGGCAGGCGCAGTTTCTGTTTTTAGAAGGCATATCTGAGATGCTGTGAAGTAGAGCTTGATTTTGATATTTTATTCTGGTGAAATTTGAGGCCTATCAGTGGTATGAAGGATGACTTGGCTTACTCTGAACCATCCTATTCATCATCCTAGAATCCTAGGGCAGAAGCTTGTGAGGGGCCTCAGAGGCCAAGTGGATCGTTATATAGCAAAGAGAACTGGAATCCAATAGCTTGGATTAGCACCCAGGTTGGATGACTGATGGGCTGGCTAGTTGGTTAATTTTTTTTCCTTGTTCATTTACTCAACGAACAACACTGAGCACACAACGTGTACCAGGCCCTGCGCTGGGTGCTGGGGATATGGAACTGGCAGAGACAATCACATCCACCATTGAGATCTCAGACTAATGGTCACCTCCTGGTTCCTTGGTCTAGGACATTTTACTGCTTCAAAGGAGCTACATGGCCTTCAACGGATCTTTCTGGGGAAAGGACCAATGCAAAGCAGCCTTGAATTAACTGGAGCACTGCCCTTCCCTACAGGTCCGGAGCACTCATCAAGGGCTAGGGGGCCGGCATTCCTGGAAAGCCTGGTACTTTATGCCTCAGCACTGCCCCCTTGGAAGCCATACAACCATGACTGCACTCAGAAATATGTTCCTCAGGACTAGGTTGTTATTTCTCCCTTCAGCCTAGTGGCCACTCTCTCTTCAGCATCGGGAGCACTGGGTTCTCGCTCACTGTCCTCCACCCTGTCTTGCACAATGTAGGCAATTTCTACTTGTGGCTGATGAGACAACTGTAGTAAAAGGTAGTGTTTGGTCCTAGAATACTTCTCTCTTTAAACTCATCCACAGACTCATCTCCTTTCGGGAACGGCAAAGAGGCCTCATCCTCTGCCAATTCTGGTTGACTGGAAGTGACTGCCTGCAGTGCTATGTTGAGAACGTTTCTGAGGCTGCATCCAGACGCTGTAGGAAATGAGGAGTTGATTGATCGGCAGTCAATGGGACAGCTATTTGCTTTCCATCAACTAGACCCTGGCTTTAAGACCTCTCTTGGTTCCTGGATGCCTGAAGGATTAAGTCCGACACTCTCAACGTGCCCTACAAGACCATTCATAGTGCAGTCAACAACCTGACACACCAGCCTGTACCTCCCACCACGCACTCCATAATCCACCGACACTGAGTTGTTTTTTAATAAACCCCTCTCTTGTAGGATTCCCAGCCTTTGCAAATGCTATTCCTATTTTCAGAAATGCTCTCTTTTTACCCCCTTTTGATGTCCAGGTTTTCTGTGAAGCCCTCCCCCACTTCCCCTATGAAAAGTCCTCTCCTCTGTGCTCCCGCATCCCCTTGCTTGTCCCTTTGCCGTTACACTGACTCACTGAGATTCATCTATTTACATTTCCACCTTTCTAGGAGATGGGAGGGCCTCGAGAGCAGAGCCCTATCTTACTCACCACCAGCAGAACATCAGCCACAGGTAAGGTACTTGCCATAGGACTACTGAGTGAATGAACTCTTCCACAGTCTTTCCCGGTCCCTTCTCCCAGCTTTCTTTGAGATGCAAAACCAACCTCTGTCTAGATTCTAGAGCAGGGGTGGGCAAACTTTTTGACTCGAGGGCCACAATGGGTTCTTAAACTGGACCGGAGGGCCGGAACAAAAGCATGGATGGAGTGTTTGTGTGAACTAATATAAATTCAAAGTAAACATCATTACATAAAAGGGTACGGTCTTTTTTTTTTTTTTAAGTTTTATTCATTTCCAACGGGCCGGATCCGGCCCTCGGGCCGTAGTTTGCCCACGGCTGCTCTAGAGTCTCTCAAACTTGCAGAGGTGCACCTGGCAGTGAGGTCTGTTACCTCTCGAGTCTGCCCACTGCCAGATGCCTCCACTCCCTTGCCCCAAGTTTAGGTATTCAAACTAGATGTCACTGCCCTGGCCGGTGTGGCTCAGTTGGTTAGGTACCATCCCGTGGACCGAGAGGTCATGAGTTCAATTCCCAGTCTGGTCACATGCCTGGATTGCAGGCTTGATCTCTGGTGGGGATGCATACAGTGCATGGGAAGCAACTGATCGATGTTTCTCTCTAACCTCTGCCCCCCACTCCTCTCTCTCTAAAACCAATGAAAGCATGTTCTTGGGTGAGGATTTAAAAAACAACTAGATATCACTTTGATCTACACTAATTGGGCACTGAGTAGACTGAGCAGAAAAGATGATTTCATCTAATCCTTCATTAAGACCTGTTGTCCTAACTTCAACATAATCACAAATGTATCTACTTCTGTCTCCACTGTCATAACCAACTCCAGGCCCCTGTCAACTCTCCTGGGCTATTGTAACAATCTCGTAACTGGTACATCTGCTTCCCTGTTCACATTTTACAATCCATTCTCCACTTAGCTGCCTCAGTGTTCTTCAAGATCCCATCACTCCCTTGTTTAAAGTCCTTCCCACTGATTCTTGAAGAAAATCCAAACTCCTCTGTAGCTGCCAGGGCCCAACATGACCTAGCTCTTGCTTCCCTCTGGCCCTGTCACCTGACCCTCTGGCACAATGTGTCCAAGCATTCAGATCTCCTCGTCACTCCTTGCATGGCCTCGCCCACTTCACCTCTGGGTCTTCTTCTCATTGCTCCCTCTGCCAGGAATGCTCCTGCCCAGCTTTTCATCTGAAGTCTCAGCTCAAAATGTCCCCTCCTCATGTTCTGTCCTGACCATCCTTCCAAAGCACGCAAGGCATCTCCCAGTTACTCTCTATCCTAGAGCCCCTCTTCTTTCTTCCATGGCACGTAAAACCTAAAATTATCTTACTGACTTACTCGTTTATGCTTCTAGTGTCTGCTTCTCTCACTAGAATGTGAGCTGCCTGAAAGACAGCCCTGTCCCCTTCGCTGCCACATCCAGTGTCTACCGCAGTCTGGCTGAGAGTAGGTGCTAAATATTTATTCAGAGCTGGAGGAATACGTTTCTGGAGCTCTCCAAAGATGACCTACTGCACACTCCCCTTACACATTAAATAATAATGAGCTGCAGAACATGGCACTGGACGTCAGGAGACCTGGATTCCGGGTCACTTCCAAATGTGGCCCCTCGTGAAACACAAGGTAACAACATCAAAGACCCAGGCAAGATGCCACAATAAGAAAAACAGCCTGTATTTACCTTAGAGAAAGCCAGCAGAGGGGAGAGCCCTGTGGCTGGAGAGGCTTTAGCAGTCCAGAGCACAGGCTCGGGGCAAATGTCAGGGGTGTGATGCAACACGCCAGGGGAGGATGGTGTTTCCTGAACTGGCACAAGACTAAACACACAGCGCTCAGCCTTGAAGTGGCCTCTGAGGAAGGGGAGAGAATGTGATGGAGAGGACTTCAGCACGACCTCAGCTTCCAAATGTATTAAATGGGATACAGCGGAAAGGCCGCTGGAAGAGGAGTTAGAGAGGGGACGAGAAAGAGGAGAGATGCACTGCTGGGCACCCCTCCACTGCAGGGTCTGTGCTACACCCTCTACCCACATCACCTCATTCAGTCCTCGTAATCACCCTCCCACGGAGGAGGTAATATTCTCACTGAGAAACTGAGGCTCAGACAACCTATTTTCAGGATGCTTACCTGTAAAACGGATAAATAAATTATATAATAAAATAAAAATAAATAAATAAAACCCACCTCACAGGTCTAGTGTGAGGATGCAATAAGATATGGTGTAGAGTACCTACACTGTGCGGGTGCTTTGTAAATGTTACTGTTATTAGTATTAAGAACCACTTATAATATTAATAACTAGCTTGTGCAAGGTCACACAGCTCATCGGGAAGATGGGTGGTATCTTCACCATGTCAGGCTGCCCCTTAGAAGATCAGGATTTGAAGCATAGTTCTGCCAGTAATTAGCTGCATGACCTCAGACAAACTATTGCACCTTCCAAGAGAGCCATGCCCTTACCCTGAATAAAGGGGCCAAGAACTCCGCCCTACAGAGACCGCAGAAATGCCAGAGGAGAAAATAACCAGTGAACTCGAATCCACAGAGTGTGTGAGGATGGGAGCGATAATGACCATGATGGGCACCCTGAACAGGGACAAGTGTCTTCAGGTTGGCGTGATCCTAATGTGGTAGACAGTGACATATGAAGCCAAAGCCATGCCTGGGGTGCCAAGGATTTTACAGGCAGCACATGGCTGTAGGTTTACAGTGACTATGCTAGCTCCACAGTGTGTATCTGGTTTATGCTCCCCTGGAAAATTAAGCAAGTGTAAATCTCCTAAGACACCATCAGAAACATGCTTCAAGATTGTATCCAACACATTTGGAAAATATCTCCTCCTAAAACCAGCTTTGGGAAAGAGCTGGCCTGGGTAAGGGACAGAGCCAGCATTCTAACGGGGTCAGATTACAAGCTACAGCCACCCTCGGCACCTGAAAGGATTTCTCTGTGGTGAGGACTGGGTTCTCTGGGGAAACTTAAGCCGGTGGGCTAACTGCTTGCTGAGCGGCGTCTCCTGAGGCAGAATCAGGACAGCGTGTCCCAGCCCACCGCGGGCTGCCAGCGAGCTGACACATGCCAGTGAATGTTCTCCCCGAGCAGAGCATGGGGCTCGGGCCATGCGCACACGCCACAGAGCTGACAGCTGATCAGAAGCAGCTGATCGGAGGCACCACAGGCTTCTCCCCTTCTTACCCCCTGGGCTGCTGGCTGCTAGGCTTAACTTGGTTGACCCACGCACACAAAGCTCCGCACGGTATTTATGAACCTGCTTTTGCAGGCTGACAGAAGGAGGTTCGGACGGCACTTCGCCCAAGTCACACTGTCAGAAAATGTGGAGCTGGGATTTAGCCGAGGTCCTTCTAACTTCAAGGACACCTCCGTCCTTGACAGACTTGCCTAAGCAGGCTGGCTTTTCAAGATAAAAGGCAAAACCAAGAATCAGGGGGTCCTAGAGATGCAACTCTCAGTCTACCATCTCCTGGAGGGGGTCTCTCTGTCCCCCCGACCCCCGACACATGGTCACTCACATGGGCACCCCTGCAGGAGCACCTGCCCTCACAGGGGCGCACCATCTGTCCCAGTTGTAAGAAGTTCTTTGTTCCACGGACACAGGGAATATCAGCTTCCCTTGAGCACCAAAACTCACATAGCTTTCCCCCTTTCCCTCTGCACTACATGTTAAAGATACCAGAGGACTTTTAAAAGAATACCACGTCCCCTTTCATGATGGTAACCACTGGCCTGAATTCATGTGGCTCGTGTGTTTAGATTTTCACAAGGCAAACATGTTCTTAGAGAGCCTGTATCTACCCCGCATGGGCATTCTCAGGTCCTATCACATGGTGCCAGGGCCAGATGGGTCACTCCTCTGCCCACTACCCCCTGCCCTCAAAGCAACCTCCTTGGCCACTCCACAGGAGGACACAGAGCCTGCTCTGCCACTTCTCCCACACTCACCTGAACACGAAGATGCTCTCAGACAACAAACCAGAACACTTGGCACAGGGGCGGGGCTAGGGGGCATGAGGTGGGGGCTCAGAATGCCCATCTGAACTCCATTCAAAGTCAAGAACGAGCATTGTGACTGGTTCTTTAAAGTTACTGTCTAGGGAGACTGTACAAAAGGGGAGGCCCAGGGAGTCACAGCTGCCCAGGGAGCCCCTGAAAAACCAACTCTCTGAGTTAGCATTCAGAGGAAGAGCCACATCCTGCTTGATTTCTCCATGATCATGAGAACAGCAATGCTGGTGGGTTCTGGTGATGTCACTTCTCAAAGAACCAGGAGTCCTTTCTGACTTTGCATTGCACCTGCCACATTATACATATATATTAATAGCAAATAATTTAACTGATACATGAATAATGAAATAAAACAACACATACCAAACACAAGTATCTCACCTACAGGTTTGGAAAAAACAATCACATGACATGCATCAGTATCGGAATTACCAGTCTCTCTCCCTGGACTGGTCATACCCTTCCTAGGCTGAATTTCCCATGGCACCCTTTTCAGAATGTTCTGGTAAAAGGAAACAGAACCACGAGGGATGGAGAGCAAACCATGAGTCCTCTAACCAACTGGACTAACCGACCTGACCCCATAGAGGCTGGGGCTGGGTCAGATAGCCCAAAGGGATTCCAAGGCCTCTGTCCTGTTGGTGGCGGGGCATGGAGCATCTGCACGGGATGTCTAAAAGGCCCCTCGAGTGCAGTATGCTCAAATTCAGATCAAGATCTTTCTACCCAAACCTGGTCTTCTTTCACCTTTTTTCCTTCCTCTTTTTTTGTTTTGTTTGAGTTTAGAATGGCAGGGTCACAATCCACTCGTGCATTCAGAAACCTGGAGATCATCCTTCCCACTTTCTCCTTCCTCGCAGCTATATTTAACCTATCATCAAATCTTGCCAATTTTATCTCCTAGATATCTCAGAACTCCTCTTCCCTCCCATCCCTGCTGTCATTAGCCCGATCCAGCATCATTTCTAACTGGGACTAAGGCAAAAGCTTTCTCTTCACTCGTTTCCCTATAAGCCAGTGGTTCTCAACCTTCTGGCCCTTTAAATACAGTTCCTTATGTTGTGACCCAACCATAAAATTATTTTCGTTGCTACTTCATAACTGTAATGTTGCTACTGTTATGAATCGTAATGTAAATATCTGATATGCAGGATGGTCTTAGGCGACCTCTGTGAAAGGGTCGTTCAACTGCCAAAGGGGTCGCGACCCACGAGTTGAGAACCGCTGCTATAAACACTCATATCCTCCCACCTATTCTCAAGATGGCTGTCAAAAAGGTCTCTTGTAAATATCAGACTGGTCATATCTCTCTCCACATGTAAACACACACACATAATATCAGCCTTTGCTCCAAATCCTCCAGTGGTCCCCATGCTCTTAGAATAAAGAAAAACAAAAATCCTTAACAAGGCCTACAAGGTCCTGGTCTCCCTCTCCAGACTCTTGTCCCACCTCACACTCTCCCCCACTCTCTGCACTCAAGTCATACTGATCCTCTCAGTTCTCAGGAAGCACTGAGCTGCCACTCACTTTAGGGACCACATGCGTCCAAGTACCTCGAAAGCTTTTCCCCAACCTCATCTACTCTGTTACCTCATAAACTTCCAATGATCCTTCAGGTCTCGGCTCAGATGTCACTTCCTCATCCGAGCTATCCCTGATCACTTGAGGTATACCAGAACCCCTATTATATGATCTCCTGGCAACCTGTCCTTGTCTTTCATAGCATTTATCCTAATTTGTAATTTTATATTTATTGCACCTGCAATAAATTGCAAAATATTTATTGCAATTATTTTAATATTTAGTCAGACTCCTCCAAAGAGACTGTAAGCTACTTGAGGGCAGGGGTTATGGGGATCATGTAGGTTTTATCATCATTGTATCTCTAGCTTTTAGCAGCAGGTCTGACACATAGTAGGTGGTCAAAAAAACCCCACTAAATTAATAAATAAAATTCAGCTCTTGTCTGGATTTATTGCAACCAATCCCATCAGGTCCTTTTTCTAACACCATTCCTGGGGTGCTCTTGAATTTGTCTTAGGCTACTTGGAAGTGTCGATATTTTGTCATCTCTCCTCATCCCACTGGTGTCCACTATAGGGGCCTACCTTCTATCAAGGAAGAGATCATGGCATCATCAGTGTCACCACAGTTACATTTATGGGGGGATTTACTTACCATGTATTAGACACTGTCGAGGACCACCCATGCAGTATTCACATAGTCCTCACAGTCCTATGAGGTATATATTATGTAATCCTATTTTGCTGATGAAAAAACAACAACTGAGACTCAGAGGGGGTTTTCTTAAACTTGGTGGGGCCAGATTTTGAACCTCAGTCTAACTCTAAAGTCTACAGTCTTAATTACAACCTGTCGCCTTATGAAACGAGGCTAATCATACCCACTCATAATGATATCATGAGGATTCAAGCACAGAGGGCATTTGGTAAAGGCATTTGCTGTGGTGCTGGAGGCATTGTGGGGAGGGACAACCATTTACCATTTTACCCAAAGAGAGCTAATCTGACTGCCCTTCTGGGACTAAAACAGCTGGACTTGGTTTGAAAAGAGGCTTTTATGAAAAGCAGCATGCTGTGGCAGTTCCAACACAGAGCGTGTGGAGAGGGGAGGTGATCTACTAACAAAGCCAACCCAAGGATCTCTGGCCCAGGGAACTAACCATTCTGTGGTTAGAAAGGGAGGGAGGGGAGACTTGGGAGAGCTCCATGTTAAGGAGGCTAAATGTAGAAAGGGTTCCATGGAGAGGATCAGTGGCAGTGCTGGGTGAGGAGGCAGCTGCTGGAGGCCTGGAGGTGAGACTGGGCCTTATAGACAAGCCTCCCCATCCTGGCTCTGTTCCTGTTACACTGGGCAAGTCATGCCCTTCTTTTAGCTTCATTTTTCCCGTCTGTAAGTGAAGTTGAACTAGCTTGTGTCCACGGTTCCCATCCAGATTCTGAAATTTGAAAATTTCATTTTTGTTCTCTTTGGCATTGGGTACAAATGACTAAGACTGACACTGTGATTCAACGACAAATGTTTATAATCCAGAATCACAGATTCTGAAATCTTATCACTAGGATAGATTAATGAATCCAGTTCTCTCTGTCCTACCCATTTGATGATAAGGAAACTAAGGCCCAGAGAGGGACTGTAAGCTCTGGGAGGACAGGAACTACCTGTCTTGTTCTCTACTACATACCTGGTACATTTTCAAAATGTTTATTTTTTTAAATATATTTTTTATTAATTTCAGAGAGGAAGGAAGAGGGAGAGAGAGACAGAAACATCAATGATGACAGAGAATCATTGATTGGCTGCCTCCTGCACGCTCCCCACTGGGGATCAAGCCCACAACCTGGACATGTGCCCCTGACTGGAATCGAACCTGGGACCCTTTAGTCTGTAGGTCAACGCTCTACCCACTGAGCCAAACCGACTAGGGCTCAAAATGTTTACTGAATGAATGAATGAATGAATGAATGAATGAATGAATGAATGAACGAACGAACGAATAACCCCCCTCCAGGGTCATGCAGCCTGGGGGCAGGGGAAATACCCTCATTCCTTGCCTAGAAGGAGGGAGCAGATAAGGCAGAAGCCTCAGCTGCTTCTGGCCCCTGCAGGTTGGTGCTCTCCAGCTAGAGAGCCAGAACAGAGCCAGGAACAAATTCTCAAGGCTGGTGGTGCTAGCAGCCGTTGGCCACCAAGTGGGCTTCTGCTGGAGTCCTCCGTGCTGTGCATAAGGAATCACGTGATGTCAATTACTGCATTCTGTGAACAAGCTCATGTCCGCCTGCGCATCGCCAATGAGTACCCTGCAATTTGCCACAGATCTGCAGTTAGTATGTGGCACAGCAAGTGGGACAGAGGATTTCGAGACACTCCAGGCCCGGGGAAATCAGGTGGTATGTTCTGGGCAGCTACTGGCCTCAATGATCAGGCAGCAGTATGCAGGAATGTCCTTTCCGCTCGCTGCGGAAGAGGTCTGTGTCCTGGGTACCCTTTCCTGTCCTGGAAGGAGCAGGTTGTCAGACTCAGTAAGTCCAGCTGGAGAAAGCCATCACTGTGCTGTTTCCTCTGAAGTGTCAAACAACATGGGCAGGGGCAGAGTGGCAATTCAAAAATCACCACCAAAATGGCTTGACGGACTGGTCATCCGGCCAGTGATGTCTCACACAGGATTCAAAATCTGGCTGCGCTAAACAGGAGCTGTGTAATCTATCTCTGTGACTTTGTTTCCACATCTGCAAAGTAGGGATTATTATCCCTATTTTGCAGAAGTATTTGCAAGGATTAAGTGAGATCATGCGGATCAAACCCAGATTAGTAGCTGCCATGTATAGCAGCTGATACTTAGTGAGTGTACCATCCATGAGCCTCCTCCATGTTCTCAATCTTTTCTGAAGGGATTCTCACCTCTTGAGGAAGATTGGGGCCAGGACCCTGGCAAACCCAGACAAGAGCCTCCGTGTCTCAGATGTGTGTTCCCTCCTGGGTGACTCCACAGTGACAATTACAACTGCAGTCGTGTGAGGATGTCAGATCTGCCTTCTTCACCTCCACCCTGGCTGCCAAGAGAAGAAGTGAGCGAGCCTCCCCGTGAGAGGGGAGTTTGCTCATTTCTCCAGCAGCACCGCTGCAGCCCCTGACCTACTTTCCTACTAAAAATAGCCCCTCTTAGGTCACTGCCGCAAATTGAATTCCGCTGCTTCCCTGTACCCAGTAAGCAGGTGGGTGGGCGTCAGAATACATTTGGTGAGCAGGAGCCTCCGCTTATGTGGTACATGGCTGCTCAATAACCACACATGCACAGAGGGCAGAGGGCTCCAGGCCCACCCCACCAGGCAAGTCTGCACACAGCAGAGCTGCTCCTGACCCTGCTGGGATGTCTTGGGAGTGGGGGGAAGGGGCCATGAGGGAGATTCTAGTTCCTGGGCTCTGAAGTCTGCTAGAACTGAATCCAAATATGCATTCTTGTTATTTAAACTTGGGCAAGAGCCTTAACTTTTCTTTGTCTCAGTTTCCTCATCTGTAAAATGGGGATAATAAAACTGACCTTAAGGTACTGTACAGATAAAATATGCTGTATGTAAAGCAGTCCTTGGCACAGCATAGGTGGTCAACAGTAAAACTATTACTGTTTTCTCCATTGTTGGGGCTGTTACTCCACAATGCCCTTATGCTGAAGCCCTCACAGTTGGTGTAGCAAGGGATAGGGGCCCCTCCCAGAACTAGATAGGTTGTAAGCTGAAAGTGCCTTGGCGTTACTAAGATTAAGGGTTCCCACACATGGCTAAGCAACACAATAATCAGTATTAGCAATACTGACTCCAGTTCCTTGCCCTAGAGACTGGGGATCAGGAAGCCTTTCTCGGGATGTGGGGATCTGTATGGTAATAAGCTCTCCCCCTGACTCGGATGCACTGCCAGGTCTGAGAACCTCTGAGTTAGTCCAGTCATCTCCTAGCAGAGGGGGGAGCCTCCTCCCAGGAAGTCAGGGAAATCTGACCCTGGATGGGAAGGACAGTAGGTTCACCTGCTGGACACGGAAGGGAAGGGCGTTTCAGGACTGAATAGGGCATACAAAAGCACAGAAGGGAGAAAGCTGTTAGGAAAATGTCCTAAGGTCATCAAAGTGAGGTCACCACCATGATAAACAGTGACAACACAGATCACAAAGTGTCTTGGATGACGTCGATGATGTTGCCTACATCCAAAAGTATGACTTTTCCTCGATATTTTTTAATATGTGCCTTTTTGTTTTCATTTTTAAATGGCCAATGCTGTTGTCTCAGTAAATACTGCAAATTAGTCAAGCAGTTGGGCCATAATTTATCTAACCCTAATCGTTGGACATTCAGGCATCTAATTTTACGAAATTATAAAAACACTATGATGAACATCTCTAACCATAAAGCTTTTCTAAAGATCTTTCCTCAGGAGACAATTCCAGGATGTGAATTAATAAATGAAAGTGAATGGACTTTCCTTTCACAATCCTCAAGGCTCTTGATAAATAGTTACAAAGGATTTTCCAAAAGTGACCAGACTGTTTTTATGAATGAGGATGTAATGCCCAATGAGGCTGCAGGTCTTGTCCAAGTCACACTGTTGAATGGGGTGGAACCAAGAGCAATATCGGAGTCTCCTAACTTCAGGTCCAGTGCTCATTCTTCCACATCACATCACAGACCAACGCTGGGTGCAGTAGACCTATTCGGCCAATGCCTCTGATCACTTCTAACTAAGGATTTTAGGTTAGCAATGTACATGGGTAGGAGATGAGAATAATGTATGTATGTTCACATGTACATGTGAAGCACTATGTGTGAGTCTATTTTTCCAACCTTATCATGCATGCTCCCCTAACAATTAAACCAAGCATCTCTTACACTGTCTTACCTCCACTCCTACATAAAATGTCCCCTGTTCTATTCAAATTCTGAGTCTATTTCAAAAAGACAGACCTACATGACCCAGAAAGCATTTCCAGACTGTGGGCATTTACTATCAATAACATCCATATATGATACTTATTTTATTGTTTTGTAGCATCCCTTGTATAAATGTAAAATTATTTAAGTTTACCTACAGAATAAAAGTTTGTTTCAAGCCTCTGTTATTAGAAAGAAACAATACAACCCTCCCCCACCCTCCTAAAGCGAATGAGAATAGTTTTACTTCTAGAGTTTGGTGGGTTCACAACCCGTCACGGCAACCCCCTCCCTGTACCTTCCATATCACAGTAGCAAACATTTGGCAGATTGGAAAGAGCGCTGGACTAGGAGACAGAATACGTTTCCATGAGCTGAGGACCTACTCTGACCAGGCACAACGCTAGTTCCATGAGCTGAGGACCTACTCTGACCAGGCACAACGCTAGAATAATCTTAAAATAATCCCAGCAAGGGAAATATAATCTCCATTTTACAGATTGAGTAACTTATTCAAAATAAACATCATTAGTAAGTATCAAATCTGGGATTTAAACCCAGGCATGTCTGACTAAAAACCAGTATTTTCTGCTTTACTACACTGTCTCAAAACTGAAGGTGCCCTACATCAGGCACATTATGAGAAGGCAGGGTTCTTTGGAAGAGATAATAATGCTGGGAAAAATAGAAGGCAGCAGGAAAAGAGGAAGGCCAAGTATGAGAGGGACTGACTCCATAAAAGAAGCCAGAGGCACAAGTCCACAGGAGCTGAGCAGGCTGCTGAGGACAGGATACTGTGGGCATCACTCATTCATAGCATCGCCAGAAGTCGGACTGACTCAATGGTGCATCACACACACACACACACACACACATGGCTACTGCTGTGATTAAATGATACAATGAGTGTAAGAGACCTAGACAGATAGATTGTTATTAGAACCCTGAACATCACAACTTGTCATTCTGATGATGACTAGAGACCCTGCCCAGATCCCCTGTCACTTTAGAAGGACTTAATTCCACTCACTAGATAGCCCCTTCTAGCTTCAGAAAGTGAATGGCTGCAATGCATTTCATAATAACCCTCAACGAGACCTAAAACCAAGAGGTGAATATTCTGAGAAAAATGCATTAACCACATGCTGCACTGGGGAGCACTCTGGGGACCATGGTTTCCCAGGACATCTTCCGGCTCCATCATTTATGTGTGTGCATCAGCACACAATGTACCCCAGCAGCCTGTTTCTAGAAAGCAAGATTCAGCAGGAGGGAGCTGGGCTCAGATATAGATGGGTTTGGGGCATTTATTCCAGTTTTCTGAGGCTTCTGGTTTATAGTTTAGATTCTGTGGCTTACTGGCTATACAACCTTGGGCAAGCTCCTTGACCTCTCAACCTTTCACATAAAACAGGGACCACGCCTATCTTAGACAGATGAGCTGCTCTTTGCTATAAAACTGATGCCATGGTGACTCTGTATCACGTGCTGTGTGCCTGGCCCTGTGCTGGGGCTCCCCATGCATTCTTCCACTCATCCTCACCCTGTGAGAGGGGTACTATTCTGTCCAGTTGACAATGTGGAAACTTATGCTCCGAGGAGTTCAGTCATCTGCCCTGGGTCACACAGTGTTAAGTTGCAGAGTTAGGATTCAAACCCTGTTTGCTTTGATTTGAAACCCTGTGCTCTTAACCACTAAACCATATTCCTGCCTACCAGAGAGCCATCGCAAGGAAGACACGAAATAACACTTATTGTTATGTGCCCCCTGGGTGCCCAATAGTCTGCATCCCTCCTCTACACCATGTGAGTGCCAGGAGGTGCTCCAGGCTCTGGGACTATGGGGCCCTATGGGGTACATATGCATCTTGAGAACAGAGGGGAGAGACAGGACCAAATGCAAAATACTGACTACTATGCTCCCCTAATTCGTGAAGTCAGCCTCATTGTGAACATGACCAGGAGTGATGTAAGAAATTCCTCCAAAGGTACAAAAGTCGGAGATTTGGCCCAACCGGTGTGACTCAGTGGCTGAGTTTTGACCCATGAACCAAGAAGCCCCAGGTTCGATTCCCAGTCAGGGCACATGCCCAGGTTGTGGGCTGGATCCCCAGTAGGGGGCATGCAGGAGGCAGCCAATCGATATCTCTCTCATGGATATTTCTATTTCTCTATCCCTGTCCTTTCCTCTCAAAAATCAATAAAAACTTTTTTTTTTTTTTTTAAGTTGGAGGCTGGTTTGGCAGTGAGAGAACTTGCTGAATTCTAGAGTAAAACACTCACGTTTATGCATTGTCATGGATTTCCTTATGCTGATGGTGCCCAAGGCGACTGTGCTGGCTAATGATGAGGAAAAAGACGTGACTGTGAAGGCAGGAGTACATGCCTGCAGAGAAGCTGGACAATCCCTCCCCCGCCGTCACCACGACCCTCCACTGCTGACAAAGAAAGGATAAAGGGACACTTGAGGAAGACACCACATTTTTAAACCTCAGGCTGGATGGAACTAAAAATAGAACTGTGATTCAAACGCCTATTACTGCTGAGTCTTCTGTTTTTGCATTCTAAGCCAGACTGCTTCACCCCTCATCAACTCTACCTCCCTAAGGTGCTCCTTCCCACAACTTAGAGACACAGAAAAGAAGTAAGTACTGAGAGTCTAATGAGCACTTGGTACCATGCTGGGCCCTTCACACCTACAATCTCATCCACGCTGTACAAGAACCCTGCGAGGCAGGTATGAGCACTCCCGTTTTACAGATGAGGAAACTGGGGCCCAGGGAGGTGAGATGACTTGCCCACAGTCACTCAGTTGGTAAGTGGCAATGCTGGGAACAGAACCCATGCTCTTTTAAATACATATGTTACTACATGTCACAATAAGAAGCCGAGCTTCGTTTTAGGCTTAGTGAGAGATGAAAGCAGCACTGCTCTCCAATCTGCCCCTTGGCTTTGGGAAGGACTCAGCAGAGCAGCCATTGGACTCATTCCAATGGCTGCTCTGCTGAGTGACTGACAGAAGACTGCTCTTGGTTATAGCCCGGCAGCTGCTAAATCTGCCACACCACCCCCTCCAGCCGGCTCCGCGGGTGGAGTTATTCATATAAGAATTTCAGTGGCCTCAAGGCATGATAATCAGAGCCTTTTAGGTGATAATAATGTCATAAATCATCATAAAGGACAAGAGGAGCCTGGGTCAGGAAGATAGCAGGAGGGAGGCTATTCTGGAAAGCAGGGCAGTAGGCACAGATGCAGTAGAATAACTCCCAAAGTTCACAACAACACTTTCCTCGCAACTTCTTCATGTGGTTCTCACAACATGCCAGGAGGCAGATGATGATGAAAGTGTGGTTCTGGAAAGTTAAGGTCTCAGGTCCTAAAGCAAATTACTGAACTGCTCTGAGCATAAGTTCCCACATTGTCAATTGGAGATAACAGTACCCATTTCACAGGCAGAGGCTGGACTAAGAACCTGTCTCCTAATCCCCACCCAGTTGCTTCTCCCAAGCCAGCTACTCCTAAAAGCTGCAGAGACAAATCTGTGTGGGCTGTAGAGAAAGAACCTGTATCTCGCTGCCCTGCGTAATGGGACCCAGGAGGGGAAGTGGTTGTGTCAGTATCAGAGTCTGAGGAGTCTGGAACTTCAGGCCTGGCTATCAGAACACTTTTCCAAATCCCACCTTAGATATCTACTCATTGTATGAACCTGGGCAAGTCACTTAATCTCTGTGCCTTGATGTTCTCATTTGTAAAATGTGGCCAATAATAGTACTTGTTTTACATAGCTGTTATGACAGTTAAATAGAAAAAAGAACCCACACATGCCCAGTGCCTGGCACTGAGGCACATACTTGGCAAGTGTGAGTTGTCACTGTTTTCATCCTCGGCATTATGCAGATAGAGACCCAGCACTCTGCTAGGCATATAGGAGGTGCTCAATGATGTCCATTCCCTCTCCTTCCTCATGTTCCCAAACCTCCCAGGGCACAAACCCCCTCCGTTATCTGCAGCCCTGTGGGGAGAAGGTCTGGGGTTGGAAATTGGGAGAGCAGAGGGTGGTCCCGCCCAGGCAGCCTGACTGAGCTGGCCTTGCTGCTACACCAACTCATTCAGCATAGCTTGCGCTGTGTGCTTTCAGGTCACTCCCCAGAAACTAGTGACTCCATCCTGGATTGTCCTCAAGGAGATAGAGCCTGCACAGGCATGGGCTCCTCCTGAGGACTTAGCCCTCACAATGACTTCTTTTTTATTCTTTTTCTTTTTTAATCCTCACCCGAGGATACATTGATTTTAGAGAGAGTGGAAGACAGAGGGAAAGATAGAGAGAAACATCGGTGTGAGAGAAGCACATCGATTGATTGTCTCCTGCACGTGCCCTGACCAGGGCCTGGGTTGGGGAGGAGCCTGCAACCAAGGTACATGCCCTTGACTGGAATCAAACCCGGGACCCTTGGGTCTGCAGGCCAACGCTCTACCCACTGAGCCAAACCAGCTAGGGTGACTTCTTGACATTTAGGGACAAAGTTTTGCAGAATGGGTAGGTCCCTGCAAAATAGGGATAGGAAAGCAGTCTCTGCCCTGAGCCAAATTACAGCTGCGGCAGAAATAATCACAGACCAGTCACATTGATATCACATTATCAAAGGCATCACAACACCACACCCTACACCAAGGACATCTCACAGAAACACTATCCACATATACATGACGAAAACATTGCTTAAATAGATCTACTTCACTAACCTCTACAATACCAACTCCCTGACCTTTCTAAAGAGCTAAAAAATCTTCATTCCAATCTCCTAGCTCTATTTGGATGTTCCACAGATATCTCACACTTGGTTATGCTCAATATCCAGGCTGGTGTGGTTCAGTGGTTAGAGTGTCAGCCTGCAGAAGAAGGGTCGTGGGTTTGATTCCCAGTCAAGGGCACATATCTGGGTTGCAGGTTCACTCCCCAGCCCCAGTAGGGGTGCATGCAGGAGGCCACCAATCAATGTGTCTCACAACAATGTTTCTCTCTTTCTCTCTCTCTCACTTTCTCTCACTCTCAATCTTGCTCTCTCTCCCCCTTCTTCTTACCTTCCTTCCCTCCATTGTATTCCCTCTAACAATTAATGGAAAAAATATCCTTGGGTGAGGGTTAACAAAAAATAAATTAATCACCTTGCCTTAGGCCTACCCTTTCCTCTCTCTAAGTATTTCCCTTCTTAGTCAGTGATGACACACCTACTTAGTCTACCAAGGAGAAAACTGGGTGCCATCCTTGATCCTGCCCATTGTTCTTCCCTCCTCAACTCTGTTCACTGTTAATCCGGACTCAGTTGCCACTACTTAATTCAGGTCCTCACTACACCCTTCCCTTTAGATAATTCTCTGGTTTCTCTACTCTGGGTCTCTCTGCTTTCCAGACTTCAACTCAGCCTGTCCCCAGAATGATTTTCTTAAAATACAAGTTGGACCATGTGATGGTCAGTTTTCATGGCAATCTGTACCCAGTTAGTCAATCAAACACTATTCAAGGGGTTGCTGTGAAGGTATCTTGTAGATGTGATTGACATCTATAATCAGTTGACTTTATGTCAAGATGCTTATTCTGGATAACCTGGGTGGGCCTGACCCAATCAATTGAAAGGCCTTAAGAAAAAAACTGGGGTTTCTCTGAGGAAAGTTTGCCTGTTGACTGTAGCATCACCTGTTCTTCCTGAAGATCTGCCCTAAGGATTTCAGGCTTGCCTAGCCATCTTGTATAAGCTGACTCTGCATTACATCTCTTATATATATCTCCTACTGAGTTTGTTTCTGGGATGATACACTGCCTCTGAAACAAAATGGTTATGTTGATAGAACCTATTAGACTGGTAAAAATTGATAGCCGGATCTTTCCAAGTTGGCAAGGATGTGGAGCTACAGAAATCTTCATGTACTACTGGTGTCATGTATCAGGCATTAAGCTAGGTCCTTTACATATATTATCCCCTTTGATTGTCATAATAACTCTTTGAGTATTCTCATTCTCTTTACGTTAGGAACACTGAGGCTCTGGGAGGTTGTAATTCACTCAAAATAACATAGTCAAAAAATGGCAGAGCTGAGATTTTGAAACCTAGTCAGGTTTCTTTTGCGGACTTAGTGTCCCCCTCCCCAACATTAAATCAAATTTATTTGAGAATTATAATAAAACAATATTAAACCTATGATGTTCTAACTTGCTTTTAATGCAAAATTATAACCTTTCTTTTATAAACATGCTTACACTTTTTACAACACCAGGACGTCTCT